>NC_137838.1:44602500-45852500 GCF_948465745.1 Chenopodium album
TGTAAAGGGAAGAAGAACGACTATCCTTCTTCTTCCGAAAACATCTACTCTAGTAATAGTGTTGGTACTTTCGACCTTAGTGAGATCCTAGCCATGGGCAATCGAAAGCAACCGAAAAGGGAATTTACCCCTATTGGAATTAGCTACGATGATGCTTTCGATTGACTCCATGCCAAGGGAATCATTACTCCCATTGGACCTATTCAAGATCCTCCACTTAAGAAAAGATTGCCTAGTTGGAATCCAAACGAACACTACAAGTACCACCAAGGTAGGGGTCATGCTACTGAGAGCTGTTGGAAGCTAAAGGAGGATATCCAACATTTGATTGATAACAACAAGCTTCCCATACCTCCAGTTTACAAGAAAAGCGAGTGATAATAAATCAAACAACACAAGACAAGAGGTGAGCTTCAACGACAAGATTTCGTGACCTCTTCTTTCTATTTCTTTTTTATTTACCCTTTCCCCAATAAGTCTAGAATAGGCACCTTTTTATTCTCCTTAGATTTATTTTGTAGGATCATTATATATTTTCTTTTAATAAAAATGAGGATTTATTTCCTTATATATGATCATTTCATTATATTGCATTAAAAAAAAAAAAATCCATGTTGAATTAAGCGCAAGGTATACGAATGATTTAAGGCACCCCTTGTAGCCACATCATATCTCATTTCACCCTTAAATTATACATCCTTTCTTCATAAACCACTTTGAGCCTCGTCTAACGATAAACCTTTCTTTTTTCAACCTACATCTACCTAACCTTGGGATGGGATGGTGTGTAACTTATGCAATTTTCAAATAACAAAAGCTTGAGTGATTCAAAAGATTAAATTAGCAAAAAATAAAAAATAATAAAAATAAGCAATAAATAAATAAAAGTGTACAAAAGGGCAAGTGTTCCAATGTCTTTGATATGAAAATATCTTAGATAAGAACACGTCTCAGATTGTGTCTCTTATCGAGTGCTCGATACCGTGCCTGAGAAACATGAATTCCAAGTGAGTGATAGACCGCATGATTGGGATTGCCCACACTTATAAAAATGAAACAGATGCTAAAGAAAAAGATAAAAGAGAGCTAAAAAAAAGAGTAGAAACTCAAGCATAAAAATATAAAGATCCAAAAGCAAAGTTGCACACCTTGGGGGCTTATCTAGGGTCTTGAGCCTTTATCCCCTTCTTCTATAACCTTTAGCCTAACCACGTTACAACCCTTAAAAGACCTTTTTGAGGTATACACACTTGTGCGAGGTTCGGCTAGAGCTACGTTCGGCCTGATTCCTAACGGATACGTAGGCAACCTCACAAAGGGGTGCGGCCGTAATAAAAATGCATTCATATTTACATTCACAATTGATCATATCAATGGGTCTCCTATGCTCATCCTTATTCACTTAGAGCTAGACTTGGGGGCTTGATCCCTACATCATTAGCTTACCTAGCCTAAGAGTCACCACCATTTGACTCTTTTAACAAATAATATATTTCCACACACTTAGCTCTTGTGGCTTAGCTTTAGTGTCACTTTCACACACTGCACAGATACATGACTAAATATACTTTCCCCTAGGAACCCTTTGTCATGAAATCTTAACACGACGCTGAAGCATGCCTTGTCATATCGCTCATCACTCATCAATCATAATTGGCATTGTAAATCGAAGTATGGAGTGCTTAGCCTCCGTGCCTAAGTTACCCAAATACTTTCATCATGGAGTCAACCATTGAGATAGCTTAGGATGGATTAATCCTTGAACATTGAGAGATGGTATCAAACAACATTTGGCTAAGCTCGTTCATCATGCATCTTCAATATTTCGATTCTTTTTCGCGTCTTTCTTTTTCGGGAGAAAGTCGGTACCCTCCACAAAAATGACGGAAAATGTTTGCTTTTTTGCATTTTCGAGTTGCACGATCACATTACAATGCACACACGAGTTATGTAAACATTAGTCATGTCGTGTCATATCACTTTGATTTGAGTCTAACACACGTGTCATTTCACTTTGAGTCGAGTCAACCTCGAGTCAGTCGATCATATCGAGTCAAGTTTATACCTTGAGTCGTGTCAAGTCAATGAGTCAAGCAATGCTAAAACTTAGGTCAACCCTAAGATGGTTAAAGAAATTGGCAAAGTTCTATAGTAAAAAATAGATATAGGTGCAGCAGAACAGGGAAGACCCTACTCCAGCGCCTAACGCTAGATCTTTTCAGTAGCGACAGAGATCGAAGCCTCTCAGAAAGGTGATTTCGACCTCATACAACAATTTCGGGTTCCTTGGTACGCCAGTTAGCCCCTATAAGAAATTTGACATGATTAAGTAGTCAGTTTGATTACAATCACAATAAGTGGTCGACCTGATGAAAGATCGTCTCACTTACCTTAAAGCGCCTAAGAATTGGCTCATCACGGAGACACCGACATACTGGTTTTAGCGGAAGCAAGTTCAAGCGAGCTTTAGAGATCGACATACGTTGGTCTTCGAAAATTTTTCTTCAGAATATTATCGCAACAAACGCTCAAGCATCGAAGCTCTATTGTTCAGAGACGCGTGAACATCTTCATCAAAGCTCTTTGCTCCAGAGACGCGTGGGTATATCATCAAAGCTCTTTTGTTCAGAGACGCATGGACATTTCATCAAAGCTCTTTGCTCCAGAGACGCGTGGGCATATCATCAAAGCTCTTTTGTTCAGAGACGCGTGGACATTTCATCAAAGCTCTGTTGTCCAGAGACGCGTGGGCATATCAATCGAGCTCTTTCGTTTAGAGACGCGTGGACAATCCTTTTCAAGCTCTTTTGTTCAGAGACGCGTGGACATTTTCTACAAGCTCTTTTGTTCAGAGACGCGTGGACAATCCTTTTCAAGCTCTTTTGTTTAGATATGCGTGGACATTTCCTACAAGCACTTTTGTTCAGAGACGCGTGGGCATCCTATTATCAAGCTCTTCGTTTAGAGACGCGTGGACATATCATTCAGAAGATCATATCATAAAGAAGCTCTTTGTTTAGAGGCGCGTGAACATATCCAAAAAAAAAGAAAAGAAGCTCTTTGTTCGGAGGCGCGTGAACATATAAAAAAGAAGCTCTTTGTTCAGAGACGAGTGAACATCGAAACAGCAAGGTGGCGTTCCCTAAAATGTGGAGAGTTGTCACAAACAACTGAGGATTGTTTCAAGAGAAGCAATCTTCGATAGTATTCCCTTGGACGTGGAATATTATCAATGCGGATGAGGATTGTTTCAAGAGAAGCAATCTTCGATAGTATTCCCTTGGACGTGGATTATTATCACTGCAGATGAGGATTGTTTCAAGAGAAGCAATCTTCGATAGTATTTCCGTGGACGTGGAATATTATCAAAGCGGAGGAGGATAGTTTCAGGCGAAGCTATCTTCTAATTTGGAAGCAGTTACAGGCGTGGCGTTTTTCAAGCGGGATGGCATTCTCTAGCTTGTAGGAGGTCATCAAAACAATCGGTTACTTTCAGAGACGTGTGCTCGACGGTGCAAGATACGCGTTTCTTAACTCTTTTATCTGTTTAACTAACGCTAGTTTTGCAGGTATCGGCGTTACAAGAATGATTTAGGATCGCAGAACGTTCAGAATCATTCTCTGTCCCTATCGATACTTTGACTTTTGTTTTCGAAACTTGCGTTTCTCCAAACTCAGTCAAAGTGGGGGCTTCTGTAGACACCCATTTGTGTCTCCCCAAAACCAAACCCGGTGATGAGTATCTTTCACGTCGAATCATAATCGAATGAAGCGAAAGTGTGGAAAGTTTAGTGTTGCGGATAGTTTTAATTCTTTTCTCTTCACTCTGTTTTTGAAAACTTATTTTAAGAAAACATCCAATCCAGTTTGTTTGGTCCATGATATGGGTCCAACAGTAGTGTAGTTGGATGGGGCTTGACAAGAGCTTTCCAACGATATATTATAAGCCCAATTCCGATGAATATTGAGGAAGTTATGGCCAATTTACCAAACTGGGCCCATTTTAAGCCTTATATGCGGCCCAATGATCTAGGGGAGGGCCTAATATGATTTATCATTCCTAATGCAATTAGGAATGATTTTACTCTTCTAGATTCTTCTAGAAGGTTCTTTTCATTCCTAATTCAATTAGCATTGATAAATTGACTTTTTGACTTTTCAGAGTTTTAATTAAAATCAAATAGCATTTTTGAGGAAATTATATGATTTTATCCTCCAGTACGGCAAACTTATCTGATTTTCGAAAACGCGTTAAAATCAGGCTTAGCGCCTGACCCCAGGCTTTGGCGCCTAGAACCAGGCCTAGCGCCTGGCGCCAGTTAGCCAGGGTTTGCGCCAACTCTGTTTTTTGTGCGTCAGACTCTGTTTTGTTTATTTTATCTTTTTGGCTGATTTTCTCTATAAATATCGTATTAAAAACTCCGGTTTCAATCATCTACATTCATCAACAATCAATTTTCATTCGCAATCACTAATTCTTTAGTATTCTCTTAATCATTCATCTTTTTCTTCTAAACCTTGTTTTCTAATACAAAATTCCGCATTCGCAAGATCTAGAAACACCTAGCCATATTCGAAGTTGCCTTCGCCCTAGACGTGAAAGGTTTAATTTCTGAGGGTTTGGTCCCAAATCTCTATTTCAATTATTTAATTAGATTGTTTGTTTATTATTTTCCTTGAAGTTACTAACGTGTGTATTTTGTTATTAGAATGAGGTACGAGGCATCAAAGTAAGTGCTTTAATGGTTTTTATTGATGTTATGATGTAGAAATCATGTTTAAATTGTTATTATGATATTCCTAGTATCATGTCTAGGGTATTTTTAATATTAAATATGATTGCTATGATGCCTTTTATTCTCTTCCTAATATTTATAATTGTTAGTATCATGTTAAGGTTAAAGATTTGATTTTTATTGCTTAGTGACATGCTAGGGTTTGTTATTAACCTTGTTAGTATCATGCCTAGGATATTGCTATGTTTATTATGCTTTAATATTAACATTCATCTACATTCACTTACAACCAGATTTCATCAATTCTCTAATTCTCTCTTTCATCAACTCTCATCAAGAATCTCTTGATTACTCTCTCTCTTTTTTTTTCTAAACTAGGTTTTCAAATACAAAATTCCGCATTCATTAGATCTAGAAGCACCTTGGCATATTCGAAGTTGCCTTCGCCCTAGACGTGAAAGGTTTAATTTCTGAGGGTTTGGTCCCAAATCTCTCTTTCAATTATTTAATTTAATTGTTTTGATTATTATTTTCCTTAAAGTTATTAACGTGTGTATTTTGTTATTATAAAGAGGTAAGAGGCATCAAAGTAATTACTTTAATGGTTTGATTGATATTATGATGTAGAAATCATGTTTAGATTGTTATTATGATATTCCTAGTATCATGTCTAGGTTAATTTTAATATTAAATATGATTGTTACGATGCCTCCTATGTTCTTCCTAATATTTATGATTGTTAGTATCATGTTAGGGTTAAAGATTTGATTTTTATTGCTTAGTGACATGCTAGGGTTTGTTATCAATCTTGTTAGTATCATGCCTAGGATCTTGCTATTATTATGCTTTAATATTAACATGAACATGATTACGATTATAATTGTTATAATTTATGATTATTATTATGATTATTATTATTATTATTATTTTGATGATGATTATTTTATTTATGATGAAATATTATTATTATTATTATTATTATTATTATTATTATTATTATTATTATTATTATTATTATTATTATTATTATTATTATTTTATTGTCATGATATTTAGTTTTTTATTATTATGTTGCTTGATATTTATTTATTGTCATTGCTTGATCACGCCTTTTATGCATGTTTAAAAGGAATTTGTACTTAAAATCACGCTAAATAAGATAAGTAATAATCTTGTTAGGATTAATTATGATTATAATTCAAGTGATCGCCAATAATAGTTTATTTGTAAATTAATATTCAACCAACGTAGATAAACAGGTTTAGGATTAAACCTATTAATTTCATGTTAGTCAGAAAGCGCACATGAATACGATCAGAATAAAGTAGAGGCTTATTATTAGGGCAGGTTCAATCTCTTTTAGGTTGGATTTGTACCTTCATCCCCAAACCCTTATTTTGTTCTAGACCTTATGGAGTTGACGATCTCTGAGATCGTTAAGGGGTGTAACCTTCACCTCGTGAACGGTTTACAAGTTCCTAAAACTTGTTGGCGACTCTTTTGCTCTATCTTCTTTCCCTTTGGACGCCAGCGTACTTTAGTGTATGATCACAGTGGGGTTCAAACTAGGGGTTAACGCTTGAAATTTATTCCCTACAATTCCAAAAACTTTGTTTGAATGTGTTTTACTTTTTATCGATTCAAAAAGAATTGTTATAATGTGTTTAACTTTCTTTTGATTCATAAAGCTTTAATTGAATGTGTTTGACTGTATTTCGATCTAAAAAGATTTGTTTGAATGTGTTTAACTTTCATGTTATTCAAAAAGCTTTGTTTGAATGTGTTTGACTTTAATTTGATTCAAATAGCTTTGTTTGAGTATGTTTGAATTTCTTTTGATTCAAAAAACTTTGTTTGAATGTGTTTGACTTTCATTTGGTTCAAAAAGCTATGTTTGAATGTGTTCGACTTTCCTATGATTTAAAAATATTTTTTTGAGTGTCTTTGACTTTATTTCGATTCAAAAAGCTTTGTTTAAATGTGTTTGACTTTCCTTTGATTCAAAAAACTTTGTTTGAATGTGTTTTACTATTTTTCGATTCAAAAAGAATTGTTAGAAGAATTTTGACTTTCTTTTTATTCATAAAGTTTTGTTTAAATGTGTTTGACTTTCATTTGATTCAAAAAGCTTTGTTTGAATGTGTTTGAAATTCATTTGGTTCAAAAAGCTATGTTTGAATGTGTTTGAATTTCATTTGATTTAAAAAGATTTGTTCGAATGTATTTGACTTTCATTTGATTCAAAAAGCTATGTTTGAATGTGATTAGCTTTCTTTTGACAGTATTTCGATCTAAAAATATTTGTTTAAATGTGTTTGACTTTCATTTGATTTAAAAAGCTTTGTTTCAATGTGTTTGACTTTATTTCGATTCAAAAAGATTTTTTTTTAATGTTTTTGACTTTCATATAATTCAAAAAGCTTTGTTTGAATGTGTTTGACTTTCATTTGATTAAAAAAGCTATGTTTGAATATGTTTGACTTTCATTTGATTTAAAAAGATTTGTTTGAATGTGTTTGACTTTCATTTGATTCAAAAAACTTTGTTTGAATGTATTTGACTTTTATTTTGATTCAAAAAGCTTTGTTTGAATGTGTTTTACTTTCTTTTAATTTAAAAAAGTTTGTTTGAAAGTGTTTTACTTTTTATCGATTAAAAAAGAATTGTTCGAATGTGTTTGACTTTCTTTTGATTCATAAAGCTTTAATTGAATGTGTTTCACTCTATTTGGATCTAAAAAGATTTGTTTGAATGTGTTTGACTTTCATTTGATTCAAAAAGCTATGTTTGAATGTGTTTGACTTTAATTTGATTCAAAAAGCTCTGTTAGAATGTGTTTGACTTTCATTTGATTCAAAGAGCTTTGTTTGAATGTGTTTAACTTTATTTCGATTCAAAAAGATTTATTTGAATATGTTTCACTATTATATGATTCAAAAAGCTTTGTTTGAATGTGTTTACCTTTCATTTGATTCAAAAAGCTATGTTTGAATGTGTTTGACTTTAATATGATTTAAAACGATTTTTTTGAATGTGTTTGACTTTCATTTGATTCAAAAAGCTTTGTTTGAATGTGTTTGATTTTTTTTTTATTCAAAAAGTTTTAATTGAATGTGTTTTACTTTTTTCGATTCAAAATGAATTGTTTGAATGTGTTTGACTTTCTTTTGATTCATAAAGCTTTGTTTGAATGTGTTTGACTGTATTTCGATCCAAAAAGATTTGTTTGAAAGTGTTTGACTTTCATTTTATTCAAAAAGCTTTGTTAAAATGTGTTTGACTTTCATTTCATTCAAAAAGCTTTGTTTGAATATGTTTCACTTTCATTTGATTTAAAAAGCTATGTTTGAATGTGTTTGAGTTTTATTTGATTTAAAAAGATTTGTTAGAATGTATTTTGACTTTCATTTGATTCAAAAAGCAATGTTTGAATGTGATTGACTTTCTTTTGATTCAAAAACCTTTGTATGAATGTGTTTGACAGTATTTCGATCTAAAAATATTTGTTTAAATGTGTGTGACTTTCATTTGATTCAAAAAGCTTTGTTTGAATGTGTTTGACTTTATTTCGATTCAAAAAGATTTTTTTTAATGTTTTTGACTTTCAATTAATTCAAAAAGCTTTGTTTGAATGTGTTTGACTTTCATTTGATTCAAAAATATATGTTTGAATATGTTTGACTTTCATTTGATTTAAAAAGATTTGTTTGAATGTGTTTTACTTTCATTTGATTCAAAAAACTTTGTTTGAATGTGTTTGACTTTTATTTGATTTAAAAAGATTTGTTTGAATGTGTTTGACTTTCATTAGATTCAAAAAGCGTTGTTTAAATGTGTTTGACTTTCTTTTGATTCAAAAACATTTGTTTGAAAGTGTTTGAGTTTCTTTTGATTCATTAAGCTTTTTTTTAAGTGTTTGAATGTATTTCGATCCAAAAAGATTAGTTTGAATGTGTTTGACTTTCACTTGATTCAAAACGCTATGTTTGAATGTGTTTGACTTTCATATGATTTAAAAATATTTGTTTGAATGTGTTTGACATTCATTTCATTCAAAAAGCTTTTTTTTGATGTGCTTGACTTTCTTTTGATTCCAAAAACTTTGTTTGAATGTGTTTTACTTTTTATCGATTCAAAAAGAATTGTTATAATGTGTTTGACTTTCATTTAATTCATAAAGTTTTAATTGAATGTGTTTGAATGTGTTTAACTTTCATTTTATTCAAAAAACTTTGTTTGAATGTGTTTGACTTTAATTTGATTCAAAAAGCTTTGTTTGAATATGTTTGAATTTCTTTTGATTCAAAAAACTTTTTTTGAATGTGTTTGCATTTCTTTTGATTCAAAAAGCTTTGTTTGAATGTGTTTGACTTTCATTTGGTTCAAAAATCTATGTTTGAATGTGTTTGACTTTCATATGATTTAAAAATATTTGTTTGAATGTCTTTGACTTTATTTCAATTCAAAAAGCTTTGTTTAAATGTGTTTGACTTTCCTTTGATTCAAAAAACTTTCTTTGAATTTGTTTTACTATTTTCCGATTCAAAAAGAATTATTAGAAGGTGTTAGACTTTCTTTTGATTCATAAAGTTAATTTTGAATGTGTTTGACTAAATATCGATCTAAAAAGATTTATTTGAATGTGTTTGACTTTCATTTGATTCAAAAAGCTTTGTTCGAAGGTGTTTAACTTTTATTTGATTCAAAAAGCTTTGTTTGAATGTGTTTGACTTTCATTTGATTTAAAAAGCTTTGTTTGAATGTGTTTGACTTTATTTCGATTCTAAAAGATTAATTTGAATGTGTTTGACTTTCATTTGTTTCTAAAAGCTTTGTTTAAATGTGTTCGGCTTTCATTTGATTCAAAAACTTATTTTTGAATTTTTTGACTTTCATATGATTTAAAAATATTTGTTTGAATGTGTTTGACTTTCATTTGATTCAAAAAGCTTTGTTTGAATGTGTTTAACTTTCTTTTGATTTAAAAAAGTTTGTTTGAATGTGTTTTACTTTTTATCGATTAAAAAAGAATTCTTAGAATGTGTTTGACTTTCTTTCGATTCATAAAGCTTTATTTGAATGTGTTTGATTGTATTTGGATCTAAAACGATTTGTTTGAATGTGTTTGACTTTCATTTGATTCAAAAAGCTTTGTTTGAATGTGTTTGACTTTATTTCAATTCAAAGTGATTTATTCAAATAAGTTTGACTTTCATTTGATCCAAAAAGCTTTGTATAAATGTGTTTGACTTTCATTTGATTCAAAAAGCTATGTTTTAATGTGTTTGACTTTCATTTGATTCAAAAAGCTCTGTTAGAATATGTTTGACTTTCATTTGATTCAAAAAGCTTTGTTTGAATGTGTTTGACTTTATTTCGATTCAAAAAGATTTGTTTGAATGTGTTTGACTATTATTTGATTCAAAAAGCTTTGTTTGAATGTGTTTACGTTTCATTTGATTCAAAAAACTATGTTTGAATGTGTTTGACTTTAATATGATTTAAAACGATTTGTTTGAATGTGTTTGACTTTCATTTGATTCAAAAAGCTTTGTTTGAATATGTTTGATTTTTTTTTTTTTATTCAAAAAGTTTAATTAATATGTTTTACTTTTTTTCGATTCAAAATGAATTGTTTGAATGTGTTTGACTTTCTTTTGATTCATAAAGCTTTGTTTGAATGTGTTTGACTTTATTTCAATCCAAAAAGATTTGTTTGAATGTGTTTGACTTTCATTTGATTCAAAAAGCTTTGTTAGAATTTGTTTGACTTTCATTTGATTCAAAAAGCTTTGTTTGAATGTGTTTGACTTTCATTTGGTTCAAAAAGCTATGTTAGAATGTGTTTGAATTTCATTTGATTTAAAAAGATTTGTTTGAATGTATTTGACTTTTATTTGATTCAAAACGCTATGTTTGAATGTGTTTGACTTTCTTTTGATTCAAAAACCTTTGTCTGAATGTGTTTGACAGTATTTCGATCTAAAAATATTTTTTTAAATGTGTTTGACTTTCATTTGATTCAAAAAGCTTTGTTTAAATGTGTTTGACTTTATTTCGATTCAAGAAGGTTTTTTTTTTCTAATGTTTTTTACTTTCATTTAATTCAAAAAGCTTTGTTTGAATGTGTTTGACTTTCATTTGATTCAAAAAGCTATGTTTGACTTTCATTTGATTTAAAAATATTTGTTTGAATGTATTTGACTTCCATTTGATTCAAAGACCTTTGTTTGAATGAGCTTGACTTTTATTTGATTTAAAAAGATTTGTTTGAATGTGTTTGACTTTCATTTGATTCAAAAAACTTTGTTTAAATGTGTTTGACTTTCTTTTGATTCAAAAACATTTGTTTGAATGTGTTTGACTTTCTTTTGATTCATTAAGCTTTTTTTTAATGTGTTTGACTGTATTTCGATCCAAAAAGATTAGTTTGAATGTGTTTAACTTTAATTTGATTCAAAAAGCTATGTTTGAATGTGTTTAACTTTTTTTTTTTTTGGAAAATAAGAGAAATTTTATTACCAAAAGGAAAAGTTACAACTTACAAAAGCTAAGTTATAAAAAACACCATACCCCACAAGACCAAAAAACAGGCCAACCAGCACAAAACAGCTCAAGCTCAATCTCCTGCCACCTTCTAGGAAGGGTTTAGGATGGAGAAAGAGACAAGAACAGCCTGAGCACAAGCTTTCAGCCACCTTCTAGGAAGGGTTCTTGAAACAAGGCCCAAGAACTCAAAGACAAACACAGGCAAAAAACCAACACCCCTGCAAACTGCAAAAAGCAGACCCCCACCTAAACTCAGTTGCAAAAGCAACAAGATTAGACAAAAGAGGGTAATACACCACCTCAGGGAAAGCCACAAAACAAAAAAGCACAAACATCAACAAAGCATAACAGCAGCACTGACAGCAACAACAGTGGAGCAGAACTCAGCAGCAGAACAGTGCAGCAGAGTAGACATCAAGCAGAGAAACAACATCAGCAGCAGCAGCAAGCACATCTAGCAGCAAAAGTTGCTGCACAGAAAAGCAGCCCTCAGCAACATCTGCTTGCTGAGCAACAGCAGCCAACAAGCAACAGCAACAGCAGCACCGGCAACAACAAGAGAAACAGCAATAGCAGCAGAGCAAAACAGTCAGCAACAACAAGAGAAACAACAATAGCAGCTAAGTTTTAGCAACAACAAGAGAGCAGAAGCAACAGCAGAAACCAGCATAAAAAATAGTGCCACAAGAGCAACAAAAACAAAACAGCAACAACCCCAAAAAACCAAAAACCAGAACTCAAAAGTTAGGAACCAGAAATCGCCAAGAACCAGCAACAGCATCAGAAGACCAAAAAAAGAAGGAGAAGCTCCTAAACAATCAAATATTTGCTTGCAGCCGGGATTCTATAGATAGAATGAAAGACAATATCCCTAACTAGAGCATCAACATATTTGCAACAACCAGTAAATAAAACTGCATTCCTCTGAATCCAGATACCATAAACTGTTTCAGTGAAGGCCACATGGGTCACTTTGTTTTTCAATCTGGAACTTCTGCAGATTTTCTTCATCCAATCAATCTCATCACTAAACTGCTGAACAGGCTTGGAAACGTGTAAGATACCCAACACCTTGTCCCAAACCTGTCTAGAGTATTCACAATCAAAGAATAAGTGTTGAACACTTTCATTGCTATTCAAACACAAGAAACACCTTGGATCACAAGAAATTTGCCATTGGAGCAACCTATCCTTAGTGACAAGCCTATTCCACAAAGCTAGCCACAAGATAAAAAGACTTTTAGGAGTTGCTAAGTTATGACAAAATAACTCTCTTCCAAGGAACCTTAGGGACTTTAGGCCTAATAGCAGCATAAAGCTTCTTGATTTTCATTTTGTTGCCCTGTATGAAACCATCCCATCCCCCTTGATCATTCACAACATCTCTACAACTCAGAATCTTCTTCAAAAACCAAGAGCATTTAGCAGGGGTAGGGGTGGTCCAACAATCTTTATGCTTGAAGTAATAGATATGGACCCACTTAACCCAAAGATTATCAGCCTTGTGAGCAATATCCCAAAGTAACTTGGTGACATCTGCTTTATTCCACTCAGGAAGAGAAAGCAAGTTCCAGCCACCACAGACTTTAGGGAGACAAACATTATTCCAAGCTACCAAAGATTTCTTAGCAGGGGCAGAGGATCCAGTCCAAAGAAAGCACCTGAATCTAGCCTCGATCTCTTTCAGAATTTTCTTTGGCAAGATAAAAATTTGAGCCCAATATGTCTGAATACCAAACAACACACTCTTCACCAACTGAAGCCTCCCAGCATAGGACAAGTGTTTAGCTATCCACCCTTGGATTCTAGCAGTCACATTCTCCACCAAAGGCCTACACTGAGAAATAGTAAGCTTCTTGGAAGAGAGAGGGACCCCAAGATACCTAAAAGGAATAGTACCTTGAGAAACACCAAGAAGCTCTCTCAGCTCTGTCTGAACATCAACAGAAACCCCTCCAAAGTAGACTTCACTTTTATCAAGATTAGCAGAAAGCCCAGAAGCACCCAAGAATTTCAAGAAGGCTTGGAAGAGAAGCTTAACAGAAACACTATCAGCTCTAGAAAACATCAATAGATCATCAGCAAACATCATGTGAGTTAGGTTTAACTTTTCACATCTGGGATGAAAGTTAAAACTAGGAGTTAACCTAAGCTCATCAAGGCATCTGGAGAGGTATTCCATACCAATAGCAAAAAGAAAGGGAGACATAGGGTCACCTTGTCTTAAACCTTTCTTAGCTTCAAAAGGAGGGGCAGGAAAACCATTAATAAGAATAAAAAAAACAGAAGTAAGACAAGTCTTGATCCAGTTAACAAATCTCTGAGGGAAACCAAGCTCCTGCATAACAGTGATCAAGAATCCCCACTCAACTGAATCATAGGCTTTCTTCAAATCCACCTTAACCATGCATCTAGGAGAGATAAATTTGTGATCATAGCCTTTGATAAATTCAGTTGCAAGAAGGATATTGTCACCAATGTGCTTGCCTGGAATGAAACCTGCCTGAGCATCATCAATCACCTCACCAATGACAGCAGCAAGTCTAGCAGTTATGACCTTAGATATGAGCTTATAAACCACAGTGCAACATGCTATAGGTCTAAAATCCTTAACATGGGAAGCATTAAGGATTTTAGGAACAAGAGTGATAGTTGTGCAATTCCATTGTTTAGGC
Source organism: Chenopodium album (assembly GCF_948465745.1). Lineage (NCBI taxonomy): Eukaryota > Viridiplantae > Streptophyta > Magnoliopsida > Caryophyllales > Amaranthaceae > Chenopodium > Chenopodium album. The sequence goes on from NC_137838.1 coordinate 44,616,461, forward strand.
AAGGTCCCTTTAGTAAATAAATCAATAACACTAGCATAGATATCATCTTTCACAATATGCCAAGCTCTCTTAAAGAAGAAGGAGTTAAATCCATCAATACCAGGAGCTTTAGTGTTATCAATTCCCTTAAGGGCAGCATCAATTTCAGCATGAGAAATAGGCCTAATGAGATAGCTCTAAGCAACAGAGCTAAGCTGCTTACCCCTCCTCATAGTAACAAGGTCAACAGTAGGGAGCTAAGGAGCCTGAGTCCCTAAAAGAGACTTATAGAAGGAGATAATTTCATGAGAAATAGCATCCGGATCCTTGAGCAACACTTGATTAGAGTCAAAGATGGAGTCAATTCTATTCCTTGCTTGTCTATTCTTCATCACATAGAAGAAATAATGAGAATTGCCATCTCCAAGCTTAATCCAATTGATCCTAGATTTTTGTTTGAAGATGCTTTCCTGAATATCATTCCAGTGTTTGACAACCTTAATAGCATTAGATTCTTTAGCATATAAATCCAAATCATCAGGATTCTGAGCCATTAAGTTTTGAATCCCAGAAAGCTCAACATTAGCTTGATCAATCTTTTCCTCAATATTGGTAAACTGCTTGCTATTAAGAGACTTGATACTAGATTTCATAGAATTAAGTTTCTGCCAAACAGAACTACCAGAACTCCAAGCCTGAGAAACAGTATCAAGGAAATCAGGGTGATCAGGGTGATCAGGAATACAGTTTAGAAACCTGAAAGGTCTACCTTTCCCAGCAGAGGCAGAATAGACATCCAACAGAACTGGACTATGATCAGATAAAGAAGGGGGAAGATAGACAGTCTCAATATGCCCATGAGAGGCTAGCCAAGCTTGGTTACCAAAGACTGTATCAATCCTAGAGAGAATTCTAGGACCAGTGTGAGCCTTATTTGACCAAGAGTAGAAAGCACCTTTGCTTTTTGATCTCAATGAGGTCCAAATCATCAACCAGACTGTGGAAATCTCTAGTCTCATAATCAGTAACATCATTACCATGAAGCCTATCTGAAGTATGAAGAACAGAGTTATAATCACCAGGACAAAGCCAAGGAGAATGCTGAATAGAGATGCTTCTAATTCCTTCCCACAAAGGAAGCCTATCATGAATGGAGTGAAGCCCATAGACAACAGTGAGATGAATTTGAGTAGAGAGGTCCTTAGAAGAGACACTACAATGAATGAACTGTTCATGAACCTTCAAGACATTAACAGTTACTCTATCTGCATTCCAACCAAGCTAGATCCTCCCTTTGGGAGAGTGATCATAATTACACAACCAAAGCCAAGAAGAGCCAAACTTCCTCTGATAAGTGAGAACATTTTTCAATTTGATTTTTGTTTCAAGCAAACCAACAACATCAACTGAATGGGAATAAAGCAACCTCTTTACGGAGGCAACTTTGCCAGGGTCATTCAGGCCCCTGACATTCCAAATAGAGTAAATCATGACACCAAAGGGGGATTAACCTCACCCCCGCTTGGATTTATAGTGAAGCCACCTTCACCATCCATTTCATTTGCAAATAAAGCAACAAAGGCATTAGAAGTAGAGGCAGGCTGATGAACTCTAGTTTGCTGACTTTTTGTCTTCCTTCCAACTATTCTCCACCCCTCATCTGAATTTTGAGAAGTATGAACCTGTGGAGTAATGACAGATTGTCCATGAACAGAAACACCAACATCAACAGCAGGAGCAGGAGCTTGGCTAAGTTTAGGAACCCAAGCCTGCTTTTGCTTAGGAGCAACAGGAGCTGGCTGCTTAGGAACCTGCTTAGGCTTAGCAATAGCATGTTTAATAGAGAAATCATTACCAACCTTATTGCACTTAGAACAAAAAGGTGGCGCCCACTCATACACTAACTTGAGCTCCAATAGTTCCTTTGATGGACTCTCAACCAAGACAGAGTTAGGCATAGGCTTTGTAACATCAATTTCAATTAGGACCCTAGCAAAAGACACTCTAAGTTGTCTAGTAGTACACTCATCAGCACAATTTAGCACTCCAAGCAAACTACCAATGCGGTTAAAAGTGTCAGATTCCCAACAATTAAGTGGGAGATTAGGAAACTTAACCCAGAGAGGAACAGTTCTAAGAATTTCAGCATTAAAGTCAAATTTAGGACACCAAGTCTTCACTATTGCTGGTTTTCCAAGGAACATATGAGGACCAGAACAAAGTATAGTATCTTTATCATCACTAGAACAAAGATTAACGATAAAGTACCCATCATCATGCCAATAAACATCTGGTTTTTGCATATTACTCCATTGTTGAGCAAAAAATCGAAGAACAACAGCAATAGTAGGGTAAAAGCCAACCACATAGAAAACTAAAGCATTAGCCCATTTTTTATTACCTGCTTCAAGCTCGGCTTCCTGTAGTTCAGCAATTTGCTTCCCTTCCTGGAATTTTGGAGCAACAAAAGATAAAGAAGCTCCTTTGGCAGCCAAATTCCCAGTAAAAGGAGCAGCCCGATCCTCACTATGCTTGCGTGAATTCAGCTCCATAGAGGGTGAAGGAGCAGCCCGATCATCACTATGCTTGTGCATATTCTGCTCTAGAGAAGGTGAGGAATGGCGAGGAGGAATTATTGACTCAGATTGTTGCTCAGATCTACCAGCAACCAATAGAACAGTAACCCCAGAAACCCTAGGTACTGTTCCATTGGAATGCCTCGATTCTGGCCTAGCCGTGGCTTCAGCGAATAGAGCAATTATCTCAGCATCACTTCTGGTAATAGCTCCGCATGCTGGGTGCACTAGCGCCGGAGTAACCAATTCATCCACCTCTTGAATTGGACTAGGAACAAACGATGTACCTGAATTTCTCAAGTTATTCAAAATCGTGTCAAAAGCTTCATGAGCATTCTCTGTTGCGCTACTTGAGGTGTAGAAGTAGTCTGCTTCTTCTTCTTAGCCATTGAAATCCAAATTTAATGAAGAAACCAATCAAAGATGAAGAACCATGGAGAAGAGAAAGAAGAGAGAAAGTCAACGCAAGTCAACGATTCCGAATACAAGCCCCATCTCTAATGTGTTTAACTTTTATTTGGATTCAAAAAGCTTTGTTTGAATGTGTTTGAATTTCATTTAATTCAAAAAGCTTTGTTTGAATGTGTTTGACTTAATTTGGATTCTAAAAGGTTTATTTGAATGTGTTTGACTTTCATTTTATTCTAAAAGCTTTGTTTGAATGTGTGTGACTGTCATTCGATTCAAAAAGCTATGTTTGAATTTGTTTGACTTTCATATGATTTAAAAATATTTGTTTGAATGTGTTTGAGATTCATTTGATTCAAAAAGCTTTAATTGAATGTGTTTGACTTTCTTTTGATTCCAAAAACTTTGTTTGAATGTGTTTTACTTTTTATCGATTCAAAAAGAATTATTATAATGTGTTTGACTTTCTTTTGATTCATAAAGCTTTAATTGAATGTGTTTGACTATATTTCGAACAAAAAAGATTTGTTTAAATATGTTTAACTTTCATTTTATTCAAAAAGCTTAGTTTGAATGTGTTTGACTTTAATTTGATTCAAAAAGCTTTGTTTGAATATGTTTGAATTTCTTTTGATTCAAAAAACTTTTTTTGAATGTTTATGAATTTCTTTTGAATCAAAAAGTTTTGTTTGAATGTGTTTGACTTTCATTTGGTTCAAAAATCTATGTTTGAATGTGTTTGACTTTCATATGATTTAAAAATATTTGTTTGTATGTCTTTGACTGTATTTCGATCTAAAAAGATTTGTTTGAATGTGTTTGACTTTCATTTAATTCAAAAAGCTTTGTTTGAATGTGTTTGACTTTATTTCGATTCAAAAAGATTTTTTTTAATGTTTTTGACTTTCATTTAATTCAAAAAGCTTTGCTTGAATGTGTTTTACTTTCATTTGATTCAAAAAGCTATGTTTGAATATGTTTGACTTTCATTTGATTTAAAAATATTGGTTTGAATGTGTTTGACTTTCATTTGATTCAAAAACCGTTGTTTGAATGTGTTTGACTTTTATTTGATTAAAAAAGATTTGTTTGAATGTGTTTAACTTTCATTTGATTCAAAAAGCTTTGTTTAAATGTGTTTGACTTTCTTTTGATTAAAAAAGCTTCATTTGAATGTATTTGACTTTCCATTGATTCAAAAATCTTTGTTTGAATGTGTTTTACTATTTTTCGATTAAAAAAGAATTGTTATAAGGTGTTTTAATTTCTTTTGATTCATAAAGTTTTGTTAGAATTTGTTTGACTAAATTTTCATCTAAAATGATTTGTTTGAATGTGTTTGACTTTCATTTGATTCAAAAAGCTTTGTTTGAAGGTGTTTAACTTTCATTTGATTCAAAAAGCTTTGTTTGAATGTGTTTGAATTTAATTTGATTCAAAAATCTTTGTTAGAATGTGTTTGACTTTATTTCGATTTTAAAAGATTAATTTCAATGTGTTTGACTTTCATTTGTTTCTAAAAGCTATGTTTGAATGTGTTTGACTTTCATTTGTTTAAATGTGTTTGACTTTCATATGATTTAAAAATATTTGTTTGAATGTGCTTGACTTTCATTTGATTCAAAAAGCTTTGTTTAAATGTGTTTGACTTTCTTTTGATTTAAAAAAGTTTGTTTAAATGTGTTTTTCTTTTTATCGATTAAAAAAGAATTGTTTAATAGTGTTTGACTTTCATTTGATTCAAAAAGCTATGATTGAATGTGTTTGACTTTCATTTGATTCAAAAAGCTCTGTTAGAATGTGTTTGACTTTTATTTGATTCAAAAAGCTTTGTTCGAATGTGTTTGACTTTATTTCGATTCAAAAAGATTTATTTGAATGTGTTTGACTATTATTTTATTCAAAAAGCTTTGTTTGAATGTGTTCACCTTTCATTTGATTCAAAAAGCTATGTTTGAATGTGTTTGACTTTAATATGATTTAAAACGATTTGTTTGAATGTGTTTGACTTTCATTTGATTCAAAAACCTTTGTTTGAATGTGTTTGATTTTTTTTTATTCAAAAAGTTTTAATTGAATGTGTTTTACTTTTTTTCGATTCTAAAAGAATTGTTAGAATGTGTTTGACTTTCTTTTGATTCATAAAGCTTTGTTTGAATGCGTTTGACTTTATTTCGATCAAAAAAGATTTGTTTGAATATGTTTGACTTTCATTTGATTCAAAAAGCTTTGTTAGAATGTGTTTGACTTTCATTTGATTCAAAAAGCTTTGTTTGAATGTGTTTCACTTTCATTTGGTTCAAAAAGCTATGTTTGAATATGTTTGAATTTCATTTGATTTAAAAAGATTTGTTTGAATGTATTTGACTTTCATTTGATTCAAAACGCTATGTTTGAATGTGTTTGACTTTCTTTTGATTCAAAAACCATTGTCTAAATGTGTTTCACAGTATTTCGATCTAAAAATATTTGTTTAAATGTGTTTGACTTTCATTTGATTCAAAAAGCTTTGTTTAAACGTGTTTGACGTTTTTTTGATTCAAAAAGATTTTTTATTTTAATGTTTTTTACTTTCATTTAATTCAAAAAGCTTTTCTTGAACGTGTTTGACTTTCATTTAATTCAAAAAGCTTTGTTTGAATATGTTTGACTTTCATTTGATTTACAAAGATTTGTTTGAATGTGTTTGACTTTCATTTGATTCAAAAACCTTTGTTTGAATATGTTTGACTTTTATTTGATTTAAAAAGATTTGTTTGAATGTGTTTGACTTTCATTCGATTTAAAAAGCTTTGCTTAAATGTGTTTGACTTTCGTTTAATACAAAAACATTTGTTTGAATGCGTTTGACTTTCTTTTGATTCATTAAGCTTTTTTTTTTAATGTGTTTGACTGCATTTTGATCCAAAAAGATTAGTTTGATATGTTTGACTTTCATTTGATTCAAAAAGCTATGTTTGAATGTGTTTAACTTTCATTTGATTCAAAAAAGCTTTGTTTGAATGTGTCTAACTTTCATTTGATTCAAAAATCTTTGTTTGAATGTGTTTGACTTTCTTTTAATTCTAAAAGCTTTGTTTGAATGTGTTTGACTTTATTTCGATTTAAAAAGATTTTTATTAATGTTTTTTACTTTCATTTAATTCAAAAAGCTTTGCTTGAATGTGTTTGACATTCATTTGATTCAAAAAGCTATGTTTGAATATGTTTGACTTTCATTTGATTTTAAAAGATTTGTTTGAATGTGTTTGACTTTCATTTGATTCAAATACCTTTGTTTGAATGTGTTTGACTTTTATTTGATTTAAAAAGATTTGTTTGAATGTGTTTGACTTTCATTTGATTCAAAAAGCTTTGTTTAAATGTGTTTGACTTTCTTTTGATTCAAAAAGCTTTGTTTGAAGGTGTTTAACTTTCATTTGATTCAAAAAACTTTGTTTGAATGAGCTTGACTTTAATTTGATTCTAAAAGCTTTGGTTGAATGTGTTTGACTTTCATTTGATTCAAAACCTATGTTTGAATGTGTTTGACTTTCATATGATTTAAAATTTTTTGTTTTAATGTGTTTGACTTTCATTTGATTCAAAAAGCTTTGTTCGAATGTGTTTGACTTTCTTTTGATAAATAAAAGTTTGTTTGAATGTGTTTTACTTTTAATCGATAAAAAAAGAATTGTTAGAATGTGTTTGACTTTCATTTGATTCAAAAAGCAATGTTTGAATGTGTTTGACTTTCTTTTGATTCAAAAAGCTCTGTTAGAATATGTTTGACTTTCATTTGATTCAAAAAGCTTTTTCTGAATGTGTTTGACTTTATTTCAATTCAAAAAGATTTATTTGAATGTGTTTGACTATTATTTGATTCAAAAAGCTTTGTTTAAATGTGTTTACCTTTCATTTGACTCAAAAAGCTATGTTTAAATGTATTAGACTTTAATATGATTTAAAACGATTTGTTTGAATGTGTTTGACTTTCGTTTGACTCAAAACGCTTTATTTTAATGTGTTTGATTTTTTTTTTATTCAAAAACCTTTTTTTGGAATGTATTTGACTTTCATTTGATTCAAAAAGCTATGTTTGAATGTGTTTGACTTTCACTTGATTTAAAAAGATTTCTTTGAATATGTTTAACTTTCATTTGATTCAAAAAGCTTTGTTTTAATGTGTTTGACTTTCATTTGGTTCAAAAAGCTATGTTTGAATGTGTTTGAATTTCATTTGATTTAAAAAGAGTTGTTTGAATGTATTTGACTTTCATTTGATTCCAAAAGCTATGTTTGAATGTGTTTGACTTTCTTTTGAGTCAAAAACCTTTTTCTGAATGTGTTTGACGGTATTTCGATCTAAAAATATTTGTTTAAATGTTTTTGACTTTCATTTGATTCAAAAAGCTTTGTTTAAATGTGTTTGACTTTCTTTTGATACAAAAACATTTGTTTGAATGTGTTTGACTTTCTTTTGATTCATTAAGCTCTTTTTTAATGTGTTTGACAGTATTTTGATCCAAAAAGATTAGTTTGAATGTGTTGGACTTTCATTTGATTCAAAAAGCTATGTTTGAATGTGTTTAACTTTCATTTGATTCAAAAAACTTTGTTTGAATGTGTTTGACTTTCATTTGATTCAAAAAGCTTTGCTTGAATGTGTTTGACTTTATTTGGATTCTAAAAGAATTATTTGAATGTGTTCGACTTTCCTTTGATTCTAACAGCTTTGTTTGAATGTATTTGACTTTCATTTGATTCAAAAAGCGATGTTTGAATGTTTTTGACTTTCATATGATTTAAAAGTATTTGTTTGAATGTGTTTGACATTCATTTGATTCAAAAAGCTTTGTTTGAATGTGTTTGACTTTCTTTTGATTCCAAAAACATTGTTTGAATGTGTTTTACTTTTTATCGATTCAAAAAGAATTGTTATAATGTGTTTGACTTTCTTTTGATTCATAAAGCTTTAATTGAATGTGTTTGACTGTATTTCGATCTAAAAAGATTTGTTTGAATGTGTTTAACTTTCATTTGATTCAAAAAGCTTTGTTCGAATGTGTTTGACTTTAATTTGTTTCAAAAAGCTTTGTTTGAATATGTTTGAATTTCTTTTGATTCAGAGAAATTTTTTTTAATGTGTTTGAATTTCTTTTGATTCAAATAGCTTTGTTTGAATGTGTTGGACTTTCATTTGGTTCAAAAAGCTATGTTTGAATGTGCTTGACTTTCATATGATTTAAAAATATTTGTTTGAATGTCTTTGATTTTATTTCGATTCAAAAAGCTTTGTTAAATGTGTTTGACTTTCTTTTGATTAAAAAAGCTTTATTTGAACGTGTTTGACTTTCCTTTGATTCAAAAAACTATGTTTCAATATGTTTTACTATTTTTCGATTCAAAAAGAATTGTTAGAAGGTGTTTGACTTGCTTTTGAATCATTAGGTTTTGTTTGAATTTGTTTGACTAAATTTCGATCTAAAAAGATTTGTTTGAATGTGTTTGACTTTCATTTGATTCAAAAAGCTTTGTTTGAAGGTGTTTAATTTTCATTTGATTCAAAAAGCTTTGTTTGAATGTGTTTGACTTTAATTTGATTCAAAAAGCTTTGTTTGAATGTGTTTGACTTTATTTCGATTCTAAAAGATTAATTTGAATGTGTTTGACTTTCATTTGTTTGTAAAAGCTTTGTTTGAATGTGTTTGACTTTCATTTGATTCAAAATCCTATGTTTGAATGTGTTTGACTTTGATATGATTTAAAAATATTTGTTTTAATGTGTTTGACTTTCATTTGATTCAAAAAGCTTTGTTTGAATGTGTTTGACTTTCTTTTGATTTAAAAAAGTTTGTTTGAATGTGTTTTACTTTTATCGATTAAAAAAGAATTGTTAGAATGTGTTTGACTTTCATTTGATTCTAAAAGCTATGTTTGAATGTGTTTGACTTTCATTTGATTCAAAAAGCTCTGTTAGAATGTGATTGAGTTTCATTTGATTTAAAAAGCTTTATTTGAATGTGTTTGACTTTATTTCGATTCAAAAAGATTTATTTGAATGTGTTTGACTATTATTAGATTCAAAAAGCTTTGTTTGAATGTTTTTACCTTTCGTTTGATTCAAAAAGCTATGTTTGAATGTGTTTGACTTTAATATGATTTAAAACGATTTGTTTGAATGTGTTTGACTTTCATTTGATTCAAAAAGCTTTGTTTGAATGTGTTTGATTTTTTTGGATTCAAAAAGTTTTAATTGAATGCGTTTTACTTTTTTTAATTCAAAAAGAAGTGTTTGGATGTGTTTGACTTTATTTCGATTCATAAAGCTTTGTTTGAATGTGTTTGACTGTATTTCGATCCAAAAAGATTTGTTTGAATGTGTTTGACTTTCATTTGATTCAAAAAGCTTTGTTAGAATGTGTTTGACTTTCATTTGATTCAAAAAGCTTTGTTTGAATGTGTTTCACTTTCATTTGGTTCAAAAAGCTATGTTTGAATATGTTTGGATTTCATTTGATTTAAAAAGATTTGTTTGAATGTATTTGACTTTCATTTGATTCAAAATGCTATGTTTGAATGTGTTTGACTTTCTTTTGATTCAAAAACCATTGTCTAAATGTGTTTGACAGTATTTCGATCTAAAAATATTTGTTTAAATGGGTTTGACTTTCATTTAATTCAAAAAGCTTTGTTTAAACGTGTTTGACGTTATTTTGATTCAAAAAGATTTTTTTTTTTAATGTTTTTTACTTTCATTTAATTCAAAAAGCTTTTCTTGAACGTGTTTGACTTTCATTTAATTCAAAAAGCTATGTTTGAATATGTTTGACTTTCATTTGATTTACAAAGATTTGTTTGAATGTGTTTGACTTTCATTTGATTCAAAAAGCTTTGTTTGAATGTGTTTCACTTTCATTTGGTTCAAAAAGCTATATTTGAATATGTTTGAATTTCATTTGATTTAAAAAGATTTGTTTGAATGTATTTGACTTTCATTTGATTCAAAATGCTATGTTTGAATGTGTTTGACAGTATTTTGATCCAAAAAGATTAGTTTGAATGTGTTGGACTTTCATTTGATTCAAAAAGCTATGTTTGAATGTGTTTGACTTTCATTTGATTCTAAAAGCTTTGTTTGAATGTGTTTGACTTTCATTTGATTCAAAAAACTATGTTTAAATGTGTTTTAATTTCATATGATTTAAAAGTATTTGTTTGAATGTGTTTGACATTCATTTGATTCAAAAAGCTTTGTTTAAATGTGTTTGACTTTCTTTTGATTCCAAAAACTTTGTTTGAATGTGTTTTACTTTTTATCGATTCAAAAAGAATTGCTATAATGTGTTTGACTTTCTATTGATTCATAAAGATTTAATTGAATGTGTTTGACTGTATTTCGATCTAAAAAGATTTGTTTGAATGTGTTTAACTTTCATTTTAATCAAAATTGTTTGGTTGAATGTGTTTGACTTTAATTTGATTCAAAAAGCTTTGTTTGAATATGTTTGACTAAATTTCGATCTAAAAAGATTTGTTTGAATGTGTTTGACTTTCATTTGATTCAAAAACCTTTGTTTGAAGGTGTTTAACTTTCATTTGATTCAAAAAGCTTTGTTTGAATGTGTTTGACTTGCATTTGATTCAAAAAACTTTGTTTGAATGTGTTTTACTATTGTTCGATTCAAAAAGAATTGTTAGAAGGTGTTTGACTGTCTTTTGATTCATAAAGTTTTGTTTGAATATGTTTGACTAAATTTCGATCTAAAAAGATTTGTTTGAATGTGTTTGACTTTCATTTGATTCAAAAAGCTATGTTTGAATGTGTTTAACTTTCATTTGATTCAAAAAGCTTTGTTTGAATGTGTTTGAGTTGCATTTGATTCAAAAAACTTTGTTTGAATGTGTTTGACTTTATTTGGATTTTAAAACGTTTATTTGAATGTGTTTGACTCTCATTTGATTCTAAAAGCTTTGTTTGAATGTGTTTGAATTTCATTTGATTCAAAAAGCTATGTTTGAATGTGTATAACTTTCATATGATTTAAAAATATTTGTTTGAATGTGTTTGACATTCATTTGATTCAAAAAGCTTTGTTTGAATGTGTTTGACTTTCTTTTGATTCCAAAAACAGTGTTTGAATGTGTTTTACTTTTTATCGATTCAAAAAGTATTGTTATAATGTGTTTGACTTTCATTTGATTTATAAAGCTTTAATTGAATGTGTTTGACTATATTTCGATCTAAAAAGATTTGTTTGAATGTGTTTAACTTTCATTTTATTCAAAAATCTTTGTTTGAATGTGTTTGACTTTAATTTGATTCAAAAAGCATTGTTTGAATATGTTTGAATTTCTTTTGATTCAAAAAACTTTTTTTGAATGTGTTTGAATTTCTTTTAATTCTAAAAGCTTTGTTTGAATGTGTTTGACTTTCATTTGGTTCAAAAAGCTATGTTTGAATGTGTTTGACTTTCATGTGAGTTAAAAATATTTATTTGAATGTCTTTGACTTTATTTCGAATCAAAAAGCTTTATTTAAATGTGTTTGACTTTCTTTTAATTAAAAAAACTTTATTCGAACGTGTTTGACTTTCCTTTGATTCAAAAAACTTTGTTTGAATGTGTTTTACTATTTTTCGATTCAAAAAGAATTGTTAGAAGGTGTTTGACTTTCTTTTGATTCATAAAGTTTTGTTTGAATATGTTTGACTAAATTTCGATCTAAAAAGATTTGTTTGAATGTGTTTGACTTTCATTTGATTCAAAAAGCTTTGTTTGAAGGTGTTTAACTTTCATTTGATTCAAAAAGCTTTGTTTAAATGTGTTTGACTTTCATTTGATTCAATAACTTTGTTTGAATGTGTTTGACTTTATTTCGATTCTAAAAGTTTAATTTGAATGTGTTTGACTTTCATTTGTTTCTAAAAGCTTTGTTTGAATGTGTTTGACTTTCATTTGATTAAAAAACTTATGTTTGAATGTGTTTGACTTTCATATGATTTAAAAATATTTGTTTGAATGTGTTTGACTTTCAATTGATTCAAAAAGCTTTGTTTGAATGTGTTTGACTTTCTTTTGATTTAAAAAAGTTTGTTTGAATGTGTTTTACTTTTTATCGATTAAAAAAGAATTGTTAGAAGTTGTTTGACTTTCCTTTGATTCATAAAGCTTTAATTGAATATGTTTGACTGTATTTGGATCTAAAAAGCTTTGTATTAATGTGTTTGACTTTCATTTGATTTAAAAAGCTTTGTTTGAATATGTTTGACTTTATTTCGATTCAAAGTGATTTATTAGAATGTGTTTGACTTTCATTTGATCTAAAAAGCTTTGTTTAAATGTGTTTGACTTTCATTTGATTCAAAAAGCTATGTTTAAATGTGTTAGACTTTCATTTGATTCAAAAAGCTCTGTTAGAATGCGTTTGACTTTCATTTGATTCAAAAGCTTTGTTTGAATGTGTTTGATTTTTTTTTTATTCAAAAAGTTTAAATTGAATGTGTTTGACTTTCATGTGATTCAAAAAGCTTTGTTTGAAGATGTTTAACTTTCATTTGATTCAAAAAGATTTGTTTGAATGTGTTTGACTTTAATTTGATTCAAAAAGCTTTGTTTGAATGTGTTTGACTTTATTTCGATTCTAAAAGATTAATTTGAAAGTGTTTAACTTTCATTTGATTGTAAAATCTTTGTTTGAATGTGTTTGACTTTCATTTGATTCAAAATCCTATGTTTGAATGTGTTTGACTTTGATATGATTTAAAAATATTTGTTTTAATGTTTTTTACTTTCATTTGATTCAAAAAGCTTGGTTTGAATGTGTTTGACTTTCTTTAGATTTAAAAAAGTTTGTTTAAATGTGTTTTACTTTTTATCAATTAAAAAAGAATTGTTAGAATGTATTTGACTTTCATTTGATTCTAAAAGCTATGTTTGAATGTGTTTTACTTTCTTTTGATTCAAAAAGCTCTGTTAGAATATGTTTGACTTTCATTTGATTCAAAAAGCTTTGTCTGAATGTGTTTGACTTTATTTCGATTCAAAAAGATTTATTTGAATGTGTTTGACTATTATTTGATTCAAAAAGCTTTGTTTAAATGTGTTTACCTTTCATTTGACTCAAAAAGCTATGTTTAAATGTGTTACACTTTAATATGATTTAAAACGATTTGTTTGAATGTGTTTGACTTTCATTTGATTCAAAACGCTTTGTTTTAATGTGTTTATTTTTTTTTATTCAAAAAGTTTTAATTGATTGTGTTTTAATTTTTTTCAATTCAAAAAGAATTGTTTGAATGTGTTTGACTTTCTTTTCATTCATAAAGCTTTGTTTGAATGTGTTTGACTGTATTTCGATCCAAATAGATTTGTTTGAATGTGTTTGACTTTCATTTGATTCAAAAAGCTTTGTTTGCATGTGTTTAACTTTCATTTGATTCAAAAAGCTTTGTTTGAATGTGTTTGACTTTCATTTGGTTCAAAAAGCTATGTTTGAATGTGTTTGAATTTCATTTGATTTAAAAAGATTTGTTTGAATGTATTTGACTTTCATTTGATTCCAAAAGCTATGTTTGAATGTGTTTGACTTTCTTTTGATTCAAAAACCTTTTTCTGAATGTGTTTGACGGTATTTCGATCAAAAAATATTTGTTTAAATGTGTTTGACTTTCATTTTATTCAAAAAGCTTTGTTTAAATGTGTTTGACTTTCTTTTGATTCAAAAAGCTTTGTTTGAATGTGTTTGACTTTCTTTTGATTCATTAAGCTCTTTTTTAATGTGTTTGACAGTATTTTGATCCAAAAAGATTAGTTTGAATGTGTTGGACTTTCATTTGATTCAAAAAGCTATGTTTGAATGTGTTTGACTTTCATTTGATTCTAAAAGCTTTGTTTGAATGTGTTTGACTTTCATTTGATTCAAAAAACTATGTTTAAATGTGTTTTAATTTCATATGATTTAAAAGTATTTGTTTGAATGTGTTTGACATTCATTTGATTCAAAAAGCTTTGTTTAAATGTGTTTAACTTTCTTTTGATTCCAAAAACTTTGTTTGAATGTGTTTTACTTTTTATCGATTCAAAAAGAATTGCTATAATGTGTTTGACTTTCTATTGATTCATAAAGATTTAATTGAATGTGTTTGACTGTATTTCGATCTAAAAAGATTTGTTTGAATGTGTTTAACTTTCATTTTAATCAAAATTGTTTGGTTGAATGTGTTTGACGTTAATTTGATTCAAAAAGCTTTGTTTGAATATGTTTGACTAAATTTCGATCTAAAAAGATTTGTTTGAATGTGTTTGACTTTCATTTGATTCAAAAAGCTTTGTTTGAAGGTGTTTAACTTTCATTTGATTCAAAAAGCTTTGTTTGAATGTGTTTGACTTGCATTTGATTCAAAAAACTTTGTTTGAATGTGTTTTACTATTTTTCGATTCAAAAAGAATTGTTAGAAGGTGTTTGACTGTCTTTTGATTCATAAAGTTTTGTTTGAATATGTTTGACTAAATTTCGATCTAAAAAGATTTGTTTGAATGTGTTTGACTTTCATTTGATTCAAAAAACTATGTTTGAATGTGTTTAACTTTCATTTGATTCAAAAAGCTTTGTTTGAATGTGTTTGAGTTGCATTTGATTCAAAAAACTTTGTTTGAATGTGTTTGACTTTATTTGGATTTTAAAACGTTTATTTGAATGTGTTTGACTCTCATTTGATTTTAAAAGCTTTGTTTGAATGTGTTTGAATTTCATTTGATTCAAAAAGCTATGTTTGAATGTGTATAACTTTCATATGATTTAAAAATATTTGTTTGAATGTGTTTGACATTCATTTGATTCAAAAAGCTTTGTTTGAATGTGTTTGACTTTCTTTTGATTCCAAAAACAGTGTTTGATTGTGTTTTACTTTTTATCGATTCAAAAAGTATTGTTATAATGTGTTTGACTTTCATTTGATTCATAAAGCTTTAACTGAATGTGTTTGACTATATTTCGATCTAAAAAGATTTGTTTGAATGTGTTTAACTTTCATTTTATTCAAAAATCTTTGTTTGAATGTGTTTGACTTTAATTTGATTCAAAAAGCATTGTTTGAATATGTTTGAATTTCTTTTGATTCAAAAAACTTTTTTTGAATGTGTTTAAATTTCTTTTGATTCTAAAAGCTTTGTTTGAATGTGTTTGACTTTCATTTGGTTCAAAAAGTTATGTTTGAATGTGTTTGACTTTCATGTGAGTTAAAAATATTTATTTGAATGTCTTTGACTTTATTTCGAATCAAAAAGCTTTGTTTAAATGTGTTTGACTTTCTTTTAATTAAAAAAACTTTATTCGAACGTGTTTGACTTTCCTTTGATTCAAAAAACTTTGTTTGAATGTGTTTTACTATTTTTCGATTCAAAAAGAATTGTTAGAAGGTGTTTGACTTTCTTTTGATTCATAAAGTTTTGTTTGAATATGTTTCACTAAATTTCGATCTAAAAAGATTTGTTTGAATGTGTTTGACTTTCATTTGATTCAAAAAGCTTTGTTTGAAGGTGTTTAACTTTAATTTGATTCAAAAAGCTTTGTTTAAATGTGTTTGACTTTCATTTGATTCAATAACTTTGTTTGAATGTGTTTGACTTTATTTCGATTCTAAAAGTTTAATTTGAATGTGTTTGACTTTCATTTGTTTCTAAAAGCGTTGTTTGAATGTGTTTGACTTTCATATGATTTAAAAATGTTTGTTTGAATGTGTTTGACTTTCAATTGATTCAAAAAGCTTTGTTTGAATGTGTTTGACTTTCTTTTGATTTAAAAAAGTTTGTTTGAATGTGTTTTACTTTTTATCGATTAAAAAAGAATTGTTAGAAGTTGTTTGACTTTCCTTTGATTCATAAAGCTTTAATTGAATATGTTTGACTGTATTTGGATCTAAAAAGCTTTGTATTAATGTGTTTGACTTTCATTTGATCTAAAAAGCTTTGTTTAAATGTGTTTGACTTTCATTTGATTCAAAAAGCTATGTTTAAATGTGTTAGACTTTCATTTGATTCAAAAAGCTCTGTTAGAATGTGTTTGATTTTCATTTGATTCAAAAGCTTTGTTTGAATGTGTTTGATTTTTTTTTTATTCAAAAAGTTTAAATTGAATGTGTTTGACTTTCATGTGATTCAAAAAGCTTTGTTTGAAGATGTTTAACTTTCATTTGATTCAAAAAGCTTTGTTTGAATGTGTTTGACTTTAATTTGATTCAAAAAGCTTTGTTTGAATGTGTTTGACTTTATTTCGATTCTAAAAGATTAATTTGAAAGTGTTTAACTTTCATTTGTTTGTAAAATCTTTGTTTGAATATGTTTGACTTTCATTTGATTCAAAATCCTATGTTTGAATGTGTTTGACTTTGATATGATTTAAAAATATTTGTTTTAATGTTTTTGACTTTCATTTGATTCAAAAAGCTTGGTTTGAATGTGTTTGACTTTCTTTAGATTTAAAAAAGTTTGTTTAAATGTGTTTTACTTTTTATCAATTAAAAAAGAATTGTTAGAATGTATTTGACTTTCATTTGATTCTAAAAGCTATGTTTGAATGTGTTTTACTTTCTTTTGATTCAAAAAGCTCTGTTAGAATATGTTTGACTTTCATTTGATTTAAAAAGCTTTGTCTGAATGTGTTTGACTTTATTTCGATTCAAAAAGATTTATTTGAATGTGTTTGACTATTATTTGATTCAAAAAGCTTTGTTTAAATGTGTTTACCTTTCATTTGACTCAAAAAGCTATGTTTAAATGTGTTACACTTTAATATGATTTAAAACGATTTGTTTGAATGTGTTTGACTTTCATTTGATTCAAAACGCTTTGTTTTAATGTGTTTATTTTTTTTTTATTCAAAAAGTTTTAATTGATTGTGTATTAATTTTTTTCAATTCAAAAAGAATTGTTTGAATGTGTTTGACTTTCTTTTCATTCATAAAGCTTTGTTTGAATGTGTTTGACTGTATTTCGATCCAAATAGATTTGTTTGAATGTGTTTGACTTTCATTTGATTCAAAAAGCTTTGTTTGCATGTGTTTAACTTTCATTTGATTCAAAAAGCTTTGTTTGAATGTGTTTGACTTTCATTTGGTTCAAAAAGCTATGTTTGAATGTGTTTGAATTTCATTTGATTTAAAAAGATTTGTTTAAATGTATTTGACTTTCATTTGATTCCAAAAGCTATGTTTGAATGTGTTTGACTTTCTTTTGATTCAAAAACCTTTTTCTGAATGTGTTTGACGGTATTTCGATCAAAAAATATTTGTTTAAATGTGTTTGACTTTCATTTGATTCAAAAAGCTTTGTTTAAATGTGTTTGACTTTCTTTTGATTCAAAAAGCTTTGTTTGAATGTGTTTGACTTTCTTTTGATTCATTAAGCTCTTTTTTAATGTGTTTGACAGTATTTTGATCCAAAAAGATTAGTTTGAATGTGTTGGACTTTCATTTGATTCAAAAAGCTATGTTTGAATGTGTTTAACTTTCATTTGATTCAAAAAACTTTGTTTGAATGTGTTTGACTTTCATTTGATTCAAAAAGCTTTGTTTGAATGTGTTGACTTTATTTGGATTCTAAAAGAATTATTTGAATGTGTTTGACTTTCATTTGATTCTAACAGCTTTGTTTGAATGTGTTTGACTTTCATTTGATTCAAAAAGCGATGTTTGAATGTGTTTGACTTTCATATGATTTAAAAGTATTTGTTTGAATGTGTTTGACTTCATTTGATTCAAAAAGCTTTGTTTGAATGTGTTTGACTTTCTTTTGATTCCAAAAACATTGTTTGAATGTGTTTACTTTTTATCGATTCAAAAAGAATTGTTATAATGTGTTTGACTTTTTCTGATTCATAAAGCTTTAATTGAATGTGTTTGACTGTATTTCGATCTAAAAATATTTGTTTGAATGTGTTTAACTTTCATTTTATTCAAAAAACTTTGTTTGAATGTGTTTGACTTTAATTTTTTCTAAAAGCTTTGTTTGAATATGTTTGAATTTCTTTTGATTCAAAGAACTTTTTTTGAATGTGTTTGAATTTCTTTTGATTCAAAAAGCTTTGTTTGAATGTGTTTGACTTTCATTTGGTTCAAAAAGCTATGTTTGAATGAGCTTGACTTTCATAAGATTTAAAAATATTTGTTTGAATGTCTTTGACATTATTTCGATTCAAAAAGCTTTGTTTAAATGTGGTTGACTTTCTTTTGATTAAAAAAGCTTTATTTGAACATGTTTGACTTTCCTTTGATTCAAAAAACTATGTTTGAATATGTTTTACTATTTTTCGATTCAAAAAGAATTGTTAGAAGGTGTTTGACTTGCTTTTGAATCATAAAGTTTTGTTTGAATTTGTTTGACTAAATTTCGATCTAAAAATATTTGTTTGAATGTGTTTGACTTTCATGTGATTCAAAAAGCTTTGTTTGAAGGTGTTTAACTTTCATTTGATTCAAAAAGCTTTGTTTGAATGTGTTTAACTTTAATTTGATTCAAAAAGCTTTGTTTGAATGTGTTTGACTTTATTTCGATTCTAAAAGATTAATTTGAATGTGTTTGACTTTCATTTGTTTGTAAAATCTTTGTTTGAATGTGTTTGACTTTCATTTGATTCAAAATCCTATGTTTGAATGTGTTCGACTTTGATATGATTTAAAAATATTTGTTTTAATGTTTTTGACTTTCATTTGATTCAAAAAGCTTTGTTTGAATGTGTTTAACTTTCTTTTGATTTAAAAAAGTTTGTTTGAATGTGTTTTACTTTTTATCGATTAAAAAAGAATTGTTAGAATGTGTTTGACTTTCATTTGATTCTAAAAGCTATGTTTGAATGTGTTTGACTTTCATTTGATTCAAAAAGCTCTGTTAGAATGTGTTTGACTTTAATTTGATTCAAAAAGCTTTGTTTGAATGTGTTTGACTTTATTTCGATTCTAAAAGATTAATTTGAATGTGTTTGACTTTCATTTGTTTCTAAAAGCTTTGGTTGAATGTGTTTGACTTTCATTTCATTCAAAAACCTATGTTTGAATGTGTTTGACTCTCATATGATTTAAAATTTTTTTTTTTAATGTGTTTGACTTTCATTTGATTCAAAAAGCTTTGTTTGAATGTGTTTGACTTTCTTTTGATTTATAAAAGTGTGATTGAATGTGTTTTACTTTTAATCAATAAAAAAAGAATTGTTAGAATGTGTTTAACTTTCATTTGATTCAAAAAGCTATGTTTGAATGTGTTTGACTTTCATTTGATTCAAAAAGCTCTAGTAGAATATGTTTGACTTTCATTTGATTCAAAAAGCTTTGTCTGAATGTGTTTGACTTTATTTCGATTCAAAAAGATTTATTTGAATGTGTTTGACTATTATTTGATTCAAAAAGCTTTGTTTAAATGTGTTTACCTTTCATTTGACTCAAAAAGCTATGTTTAAATGTGTTAGACTTTAATATGATTTAAAACGATTTGTTTGAATGTGTTTGACTTTCATTTGATTCAAAACGCTTTGTTTGAATGTGTTTGATTTTTTTTTTTTGATTCAAAAAGTTTTAATTGATTGTGTTTTAATTTTTTTCGATTCAAAAAGAATTGTTTGAATGTGTTTGACTTTCTTTTGATTCATGAAGCTTTGTTTGAATGTGTTTGACTGTATTTCGATCCAAATAGATTTGTTTGAATGTGTTTAACTTTCATTTGATTCAAAAAGCTTTGTTAGAATGTGTTTGACTTTCATTTGATTCAAAAAGCTTTGTTTGCATGTGTTTGACTTTCATTTGGTCCAAAAAGCTATGTTTGAATGTGTTTGAATTTCATTTGATTTAAAAAGATTTGTTTGAATGTATTTGACTTTCATTTGATTCCAAAAGCTATGTTTGAATGTGTTTGACTTTCTTTTGATTCAAAAACCTTTTTCTGAATGTGTTTGACGGTATTTCGATCTAAAAATATTTGTTTAAATGTGTTTGACTTTCATTTGATTCAAAAAGCTTTGTTTAAATGTGTTTGACTTTCTTTTGATTCAAAAACATTTGTTTGAATGTGTTTGACTTTCTTTTGATTCATTAAGCTCTTTTTTAATGTGTTTGACTATATTTTGATCCAAAAAGATTAGTTTGAATGTGTTGGACTTTCATTTGATTCAAAAAGCTATGTTTGAATGTGTTTAACTTTCATTTGATTCAAAAAGCTTTGTTTGAATGTGTTTGACTTTATTTGGATTCTAAAAGAATTATTTGAATGTTTTTTACTTTCATTTGATTCTAACAGCTTTGTTTGAATAGGTTTGACTTTCATTTGATTCAAAAAGCGATGTTTGAATGTTTTTGACTTTCATATGATTTAAAAGTATTTGTTTGAATGTGTTTGACATTCATTTGATTCAAAAAGCTTTGTTTGAATGTGTTTGACTTTCTTTTGATTCCAAAAACATTGTTTGAATGTGTTTTACTTTTTATCGATTCAAAAAGAATTGTTGTAATGTGTTTGACTTTCTTTTGATTCATAAAGCTTTAATTGAATGTGTTTGACTGTATTTCGATCTAAAAAGATTTGTTTGAATGTGTTTAACTTTCATATTATTCAAAAAACTTTGTTTGAATGTGTTTGACTTTAATTTGTTTCAAAAAGCTTTGTTTGAATATGTTTGAATTTATTTTGATTCAAAGAACTTTTTTTTAATCTGTTTTAATTTCTTTTGATTCAAATAGCTTTGTTTGAATGTGTTTGACTTTCATTTGGTTCAAAAAGCTATGTTTGAATGTGTTTGATTTTCATATGATTTAAAAATATTTGTTTGAATGTCATTAATTTTATTTCGATTCAAAAAGCTTTGTTAAATGTGTTTGAATTTCTTTTGATTAAAAAAGCTTTATTTGAACATGTTTGACTTTCCTTTGATTCAAAAAACTAAGTTTGAATATGTTTTACTATTTTTCGATTCAAAAAGAATTGTTAGAAGGTATTTGACTTGCTTTTGAATCATTAAGTTTTGTTTGAATTTGTTTGACTAAATTTCGATCTAAAAAGATTTGTTTGAATGTGTTTGAATTTCATTTGATTCAAAAAGCTTTGTTTGAAGGTGTTTAACTTTCATTTGATTCAAAAAGCTTTGTTTGAATGTGTTTGACTTTAATTTAATTCAGAAAGCTTTGTTTGAATGTGTTTGACTTTTTTTCGATTCTAAAAGATTAATTTGAATGTGTTTGACTTTCATTTGTTTGTAAAAGCTTTGTTTAAACGTGTTTGACTTTCATTTGATTCAAAATCCTATGTTTGAATGTGTTTGACTTTGATATGATTTAAAAATATTTATTTTAATGTGTTTGACTTTCATTTGATTCAAATAGATTTGTTTGAATGTGTTTGACTTTCTTTTGATTTAAAAAAGTTTGTTTTAATGTGTTTTACTTTTTATCGATTAAAAAAGAATTGTTAGAATGTGTTTGACTTTCATTTGATTCTAAAAGCTATGTTTGAATGTGTTTGACTTTCATTTGATTCAAAAAGCTCTGTTAGAATGTATTTGACTTTCATTTGATTTAAAAATCTTTATTTGAATGTGTTTGACTTTATTTCGATTCAAATAGATTTATTTGAATGTGTTTGACTATTATTAGATTCAAAAAGCTTTGTTTGAATGTGTTTACCTTTCGTTTGATTTAAAAAGCTATGTTTGAATGTGTTTGACTTTAATATGATTTTAAACGATTTGTTTGAATGTGTTTGACTTTCATTTGATTCAAAAAGCTTTGTTTGAATGTGTTTGATTTTTTTGGATTCAAAAAGTTTTAATTGAATGCGTTTTACTTTTTTTAATTCAAAAAGAATTGTTTGGATGTGTTTGACTTTCTTTCGATTCAATTACCTTTGTTTGAATGTGTTTGACTGTATTTCGATCCAAAAAGATTTGTTTGAATGTGTTTGACTTTCATTTGATTCAAAAAGCTTTGTTAGAATGTGTTTGACTTTCATTTGATTCAAAAAGCTTTGTTTGAATGTGTTTGACTATCATTTGGTTCAAAAAGCTATGTTTGAATGTGTTTGAATTTCATTTGATTTAAAAAGATTTGTTTGAATGTATTTGACTTTCATTTGATTCAAAAAGCTATGTTTGAATAAGTTTGACTTTCTTTTGATTCAAAAACCTTTGTCTGAATGTGTTTGACAGTATTTCGATCTCAAAATATTTGCTTAAATGTGTTTGACTTTCATTTGATTCAAAAAGCTTTGTTTAAATGTGTTTGACTTTCTTTTGATTCAAAAACATTTGTTTGAATGTGTTTGACTTTCTTTTGATTCATTAAGCTTTTTTTTAATGTGTTTGAATGTATTTTGATCCAAAAAGATTAGTTTGAATGTGTTGGACTTTCATTTGATTCAAAAAGCTATGTTTGAATGTGTTTAACTTTCATTTGATTCAAAAAGCTTTGTTTGAATGTGTTTGACATTATTTGGATTCTAAAAGGTTTTTTGAATGTGTTTGACTTTCATTTGATTCTAAAAGCTTTGTTTGAATGTGTTTGACTTTCATTTGATTCAAAAAACTATGTTTAAATGTGTTTGACTTTCATATGATTTAAAAATATTTGTTTGAATGTCTTTGACATTCATTTGATTCAAAAAGCGTTGTTTAAATGTGTTTGACTTTCTTTTGATTCCAAAAACTTTGTTTGAATGTGTTTTACTTTTTATCGATTCAAAAAGAATGGCTATAATGTGTTTGACTTTCTATTGATTCATAAAGATTTAATTGAATGTGTTTGACTGTATTTCGATCTAAAAAGATTTGTTTGAATGTGTTTGACTTTCATTTGATTCAAAAAGCTGTGTTTGAATGTGTTTGACTTTCTTTTGATTTATAAAAGTTTGATTGAATTTGTTTTACTTTTAATCGATAAAAAAAGAATTGTTAGAATGTGTTTAACTTTCATTTGATTCAAAAAGCTATGTTTGAATGTGTTTGACTTTCATTTGATTCAAAAAGCTCTAGTAGAATATGTTTGACTTTCATTTGATTCAAAAAGCTTTGTCTGAATGTGTTTGACTTTATTTCGATTCAAAAAAATTTATTTGAATGTGTTTGACTATTATTTGATTCAAAAAGCTTTGTTTAAATGTGTTTACCTTTCATTTGACTGAAAAAGCTATGTTTAAATGTGTTAGACTTTAATATGATTTAAAACGATTTGTTTGAATGTAATTGACTTTCATTTGATTCAAAACGCTTTGTTTGAATGTGTTTGATTTTTTTTTTTTATTCAAAAAGTTTTAATTAATTGTGTTTTAATTTTTTTCGATTCAAAAAGAATGTTTAAATGTGTTTGACTTTCTTTTGATTCATAAAGCTTTGTTTGAATGTGTTTGACTGTATTTCGATCCAAATAGATTTGTTTGAATGTGTTTGACTTTCATATGATTCAAAAAGCTTTGTTAGAATGTGTTTGACTTTCATTTGATTCAAAAAGCTTTGTTTGCATGTGTTTGACTTTCATTTGGTTCAAAAAGCTATGTTTGAATGTGTTTGAATTTCATTTGATTTAAAAAGATTTGTTTGAATGTATTTGACTTTCATTTGATTCCAAAAGCTATGTTTGAATGTGTTTGACTTTCTTTTGATTCAAAAACCTTTTTCTGAATGTGTTTGACGGTATTTCGATCTAAAAATATTTGTCTAAATGTGTTTGACTTTCATTTGATTCAAAAAGCTTTGTTTAAATGTGTTTGACTTTCTTTTGATTCAAAAACATTTGTTTGAATGTGTTTGACTTTCTTTTGATTCATTAAGCTCTTTTTTAATGTGTTTGACTGTATTTGATCCAAAAAGATTAGTTTGAATGTGTTGGACTTTCATTTGATTCAAAAAGCTATGTTTGAATGTGTTCAACTTTCATTTGATTCAAAAAACTTTGTTTGAATGTGTTTGACTTTCATTTGATTCAAAAAGCTTTGTTTGAATGTGTTTGACTATATTTGGATTCTAAAAGAATTATTTGAATGTGTTCGACTTTCATTTGATTCTAACAGCTTTGTTTGAATGTGTTTGACTTTCATTTGATTCAAAAGCGATGTTTGAATGTTTATGACTTTCATATGATTTAAAAGTATTTGTTTGAATGTGTTTGACATTCATTTGATTCAAAAAGCTTTGTTTGAATGTGTTTGACTTTCTTTTGATTCCAAAAACATTGTTTGAATGTGTTTTACTTTTTATCGATTCAAAAAGAATTGTTATAATGTGTTTGACTTTCTTTTTATTCATAAAGCTTTAATTGAATGTGTTTGACTGTATTTTGATCTAAAAAGATTTGTTTGAATGTGTTTAACTTTCATTTTATTTAAAAAACTTTGTTTGAATGTGTTTGACTTTAATTTGTTTCAAAAAGCTTTGTTTGAATATGTTTGAATTTCTTTTGATTCGAAGAACTTTTTTTAATGTGTTTGAATTTCTTTTGATTCAAATAGCTTTGTTTGAATGTGTTTGACTTTCATTTGGTTCAAAAAGCTATGTTTGAATGTGTTTGACTTTCATATGATTTAAAAATATTTGTTTGAATGTCTTTGATTTTATTTCGATTCAAAAAGCTTTGTTAAATGTGTTTGACTTTCTTTTGATTAAAAAAGCTTTATTTGAACATGTTTGACTTTCCTTTGATTCAAAAAACTATGTTTGAATATGTTTTACTATTTTTCGATTCAAAAAGAATTGTTAGAAGGTGTTTGACTTGCTTTTGAATCAATTTAACCTTTCAAAGCCGATTTCCCCTTGAATTGAATCTCGATTTCCATATGCTAGCAAAAATAGGCGTCAAACTTCCTTGATTCTTGATCCAAACCAATGCATAAGTGTATATCAAGTTATGTACCTAGCAAGGGGCACACAAACATTTCCATGAGAGAAAATCTAATCTAAAAAGAAAAGAAAATGAAAGCAATAAAAACCTCGGGTTACTTCCCGAGAAAGGCTTGTTTAACGTCCAAGCGAGACCGCTCCAGTAAATAATATTGCAACGAACGCAAGAGCTTATCAAATGCAGTACTACACATTTCATATGATAACAAGTAGGCAAATGACGGGAGGAGGACGTGCAACAAGATTATTGCACGTAAGTGAGGAGGAAGATGCCAAAAGAAAGAAGAAAAATCAAAAGAAATATCAAGAAAATAAGAAGATAAAGAAGAAGAGAAATAAGGAAAAGAATAAAAAGGCAAAACCTCCTCAAAATCTTTTTGGGTGGCACAATCACCCATTTCCTCAATAATAGGAGGATGAAAAGGAAAAGTCTCATCAAACAAGAGAGGGTCCTCAATAGGCTCTTTGACAAAAGAAGGGAGGAACATGGGATAGTAGGAGATGTGGTCAAATTTCCTTGAGAAAGGGACATGAGGAAGGGGAGGAGAAAAAATGGACTCATAAAGCCTCACATCACCAATGAAGGCATGAAAATCAATCATAGAATCCTCAAAAGAACACTCATGACTCAAATCTCCCTCAAACAAAAACTTTCCAATAGAAATAACCTCGTCCTCCTCTCTATCACAACGATGAACAACAACTCCCTCAAGATCCTCAAAGCCTAGAGTCTCTAAACCATGCATAAAAGGATAAAGGTTTCTCTCAAACTCATCCCTTTCCCATGAAGCATTGCCAATGAACTCTCTCTAAAGGCTATAATGATTTGTTACACCTTCAATAAACATACTAGCTGTTTCGGGGGTTTTTGTCCCTCGGGAGAGTTACAACACTGAAACTGGATTCAACTGAGGATGCCTGTACCTGCAAAGCAAACGGACCGCCGGATGGTCGGTGGTCCGCCTCCGAAGATTAAGTCAGTAAATATTCGGAGATAAAACGTGCGGAAGTAAAGTTATCTGCTTGGATTCCAAGCTCAGGTAAAGTGTTGTGTGTTCCTTGAAAACGACAGCTCTGTGGTAAGTGACGTATTGTCTCGTATTGTGTGTCAAAAATTCTCTTTTTTTGTTTTTCGTCATAAATGACGTAATGTCCCTATTTATAGGGAAAAGTGTGCCCTCCTAGGATCTCGTGACCTAGGAGTTAGGTCACGCCGTTTTGCGGCGCCTCGGGATTTGGGCCTTAGAAGGCCGCCATCCCAGGGCCAATACCTGAGTGACACGTGTCACTGTGCCCAAAAGGATTCTGAAGCACCTTTTGGGTGACACGTGTCGCCGACTGAATGGTCCCTGCTGGACCTTCAGTCCACGTAGGACGGAGAAGAGTCCTCCCTCCACGTGTCATCATTCCGTAGGTCCAAATGGCACCTATATGGAGGACACGTGGCACTTTCTGATTGGGCCACTTGGCCGGGCATAAAATACCCAAATCATTTGCCCCTCACAGGGGACACGTGCATTGCACGCGACTCCTGTGACAGGTGTCAGTATCTGAGTGGTCAGATTCAAAAATTACTGGAGGGAAAAATTAGGGTTTTTACCCCCCTATAAATAGTAAGGTTTGACCCCCCTCTTGGATTCACACCTTGGCGAATCTCTGGAGAATCTTGGACTTTTTGACTTAAAGAATCTCAAAATTCCCTAAGCGTTTTTCAAGCATCCGACACTCGGCTACCAGTTCGACTGTTCTTTAGTCAACCAGGCGTCTTTCTCCCTTCTTCTAAAGGTAACGCCTGTATTTTCTTTTTACTCTTCATTTTTTCTTTGTTTTTGAAAAAATGGTTCCCCAATTGCATGCGGCACGGCGTAGGATAGTGATCAGACGGTCACCGGGGACGGCTGAATCTAGAACTAGCAGTGCCGAATGCTTGGCCAAAGATCCTGCTTTGCGAACTTCTCCGAATCCGACCGTTTCCGTGTCTGTGCAGGACACTATGGTTAGGACCAAAAGAACAGCAAGGCAGTGTAGCTCCGATGGAGTTTTCTACCATTCGGACGGGTCGACTATTTATTCAGACGGCTCAATAAGAGTGCCTCAAAGTGAGCTGTCGGAACACCCTGACAGCCCTTCCTATCTTCCTCCAACCCCCACTTATTACCATTCGCCCACATCTAGTGGAACTCCCAGTGATGGAATCCTGAGGGAGGCGGATGAAGAATATCAACCCGGGCCTTCTAGACAGGCGCCGGAAGAGAGTCTAGGGGAGGACCCCGCTGGCACCAGCCGGCGGTCCCCTAGCTCTGATGAGAGCTCTAATGACGAGTCGGCCTCGTCATCTTCTTCAGAGAATGCCTCCGTAGCTTCAGAGGAGGCTAGATCAAACATAGATTCTGCTAGAGAGTCCCTGGCAGTGGATAGAGGGGAAAGCTGGGCCGAGCCGAGTGCTTCCAGGCGCTTGGAGAGAGCCCCCTACTATCAGCATGTTCCGCCAGGCAGGCGGAGCGCCATGACATCCGGCCTTGCCAATTTTAGGCGCAAGGTCGTCCTAGGCTATGGCTACACTTTGTCGGTCCCTAACGAGGGCGACACCATAACCTGGCCGAGCCTGGCCAGCTATCAAGACAAAGCATTCGGCTGCTATGAAGCGGCCTTCCAGGCTGGTCTCCGCTTCCCTCTCCATCCGGCCGTGGAGAGGATCTTGGACGGATACCAACTGGGTATCTGGCAACTTGTACCCAACTCCTGGATCAATATTCTGGGGTACGTTGCCGCCTGTGAGATGCTGCAGGTGGAGGTGAGCTTTGAAGCGTTCGCCCATATGCACTATCTGAGCAGGGCGCCTGCTAGGGGCGGTGAAGGCTGGTACACCTTGACCACTTGCAAGGGGTACATGATGGCTGTTGGCAAAGAGAACAAGTGGAAAGACTGGAGGACTAAGTTTTATATAGTCAAGTCTGCCGACAGCCGCCTGAACCAAAAGTATAACAGGTGGAATAAGGATCCTCCTCTTCTAGTAGGCAGGAGCGCATTGCCGCCTATTCCCAGGCGGGCAAAGGAGGAGATCATGGACGCGGGGTTGTTTACCGTGTCCGTGTGGACGAATGATGAGGGGGACAAGGAGGTCACCCCTCAATGCTATCTCCCTTTGTACAAGTGGTTTGAAGAAGGGACATTCTTAGCCGCCTGTGGGCTAAGTTCTGAGATGCCGAGAGGTAGTCGGCCGTCTGTTTTATATGCAATTTACTTCTGCTTTTCAGTACTTGTTTAATGATGCTAATCACTTGTTCATTTTTGCAGATAAAGCAATGGAAAAGCTCTCGGCCACAAGGAAGCCGGCTGTATCTGCTGCTCGATATAGGTCGAACGTTTTAAACAGGGCAGAAGTAACCACTCACACCAAAGTGGATGAACAGAAAACTGGCGGCACCTCCAAGGTAGAAAATTGCTCTTTCATTTCTGACCAATATTAAATTTGCCCGAATGATTTCTAACTTGCGTTTATCTTGTGTTGATGTAGGGTGCGCCTTCCAAATCTCCTTCAAAACCATCCGACCCTAAAATCCAAAAGACTAGGGCGGGTGATGTGAGCGCATCCGGCAAGGGCGGCCGGAAGCACGTTGCTCATAAGCCCAAGAAGGGCCCAGACGCCTCTCCTCTCGAAGCTGAAAAGGAGATCAGCAAACCGGATGCCCAGAGGGCATCGAAGGGTGGCTTTAAGCAACCCACCACTGCTGTCGGCTCAGCAGGAGAGAAGAGAAGCCTGGGGAGAGAGGAGGAACAGAAGGACGACGGTAAAATTCATTCGCCCCCCTTGTTCTCCCATATAGATGTACTTTAGTTATTTTCTCTAACTTTCTCTCCTTCTCAGTTCCGGTGCAGAGGCCGACTGTAGTCCAGATGGCCAAGTCCATGCTGAGGGCGGTCGATCCTGACGACAAGGCGTCTGTCAGAGGAGTCGGCACCCTTGACTTGGATGGCATCTTGGGGAACCTCTGCGAGGTATGAGTTAGCTCAAGCAACTCTCTTTTTTTTTTTTTTTTTTTTTTTTTTAAGCATTATTCCTTTTTCCGCCTGGTTTTAACCATTCGGCTCTTTTGCAGGCCATGCTGCGCGTCCAAGGGCTCAGGCAACCCCTCAAGGAGAAATCCAAAGAGGTAACAGTCGCTAAAGCTCAGGCCGAGTCCGCCTTGGATCGAGCTCAATTTGATATTGCTCAGAATGAGTATCTGACGCTTGATATGATGTATTCGCAGGCGGAAGCCAATATGCAGGTGAAGAAGGACCTGGACTCGGCCCGCCTACGCATCACTTCCCTTAAGAAAGAGATTACAACTCTTAAGGAGAAGCACGAGCCTCTTCAAGATGCCAAAGACGAGGCCGAGAGAGCCAAGCAGAAGGTGGGCCGCCTGGAGCAGCACCTCAGCAACCAGGAGCATCAGCTGAAGTCCAAGTTTGAGTCCGTGGCTGATCAAGAGAGAGAGGCTCTTGTTAAGCAAATGATGAGCGATTATGAAGCCATCATGCGGGACACTTGGGCGGCTGTTCAGCTGGACTCGGACTATCAGATTTGGAAATCCAAATTTGACGAAGCCAGCAAAGCATTCGACGCTCGCCTTATTGAAGAGGCTGAGAATGCTGAGGCCGAGGAAAGTTCTGGGTCCGACTCTTCTGGGGAGTCGTCCTCTGGTGGCGAGGAGGAGGATCAGGCGGAGGAGCCAGAGAAAAAGGAGGAAGAGCAGCCGAAGGACGACAAGCCGGCTGCCACTGAAGAGGCTCTCCCCTGATCACTTAAGCTTTTTATTTTTTCTGTTTCTGTGGCCGAATGGCCAAGTACTTTGTTTTTCCGGCCTGCGTGCCGAGTATTTGTATTTTTACCGACCGAGGGGTCGGGTAATTTGACAATCTTTCTGGCTTTGCCAGGTAACAATCTTAACCAATCGTCTGGTGACGATTGGTCTTTTTTAATTTAAATCCTTCGGCTATTTGGCTGAAATTATCCATATTGTTGTTGTCCTTTGCATTTTGAATTTTTCATTGCATGTTTTTGGCTAAGTATTATAACTTGTATACCATGCGAATGTTCTTGCCCCTCGACGGATGTCGGGTGGTTTCGGTTTATTGGATTGATTGACTTAGAAATTTTTGATACTTAGAAGAGTATGCATGGTTTCTAAGTCAATCAATCACTATGGTGATTGCCCCAAACCACGCGGCAGACGTCCATCCAGAATTGGCAAACATAAGTGTTCATTCGGCCATTGGCTCGAACTAACTCAAATTTTCAACTTAGCTAATTTGCTAAGGGTAAACCTCCGCTTGTTCTGCCCCATAAGCAAAAACAAGCGCCTCCGGCCATAGGCCTCTTTGAGATAAAATGCTAAGTTTGTAACTTAACCAATTTTCTTTAAAAATAATTGTCCGCCTGTCTTGCCCCATAGGCAAGGATCAGACGTCATCCGGCCAATAGCCTCAATAATTGCTAAGTAGTTAACTTAACTTGTATAAAATATTCCGCCTGTTTTGCCCCTGAGCAATAACAGGCGCATCCGACTTTATGCCTCAATTAGCCTCTACTCATGAAACAGTGACGACTGCGTTAAATAGAAAATTCAGGTCTTTTAGATTTCACTTTCGATTAAAACAAACGACTGCGAATGCTGCCTTAGCATTCGGTAGGGCCGCTTGATATATTCGTAGAGCAATGTGCCACCCAAATGGGAGATGCTTCTCCTCGACGAATTCGCCCAAATGGACGTCGCCGGTTATCTGACTCATGTTGGAGCAGACGGTCATGCTCATGTTGGAGCAGACTGTGACCATTCGGTCTCTTTTTGTTTATTAACATCCGGCCATAGGCCTCATCATGTTTTTATCTGGCCTTAGGCCTCTTAAATGATCAAGTAAATATTCATCAAGTGTTGGTGTAAACTTGATGAATTTCGTAGGGACGACTGTTCTAAAACAATCGGCTCCTTCAGAGGGATTGGGGCATCTGCTGTTGGGACAGACGCTTTCCAGACATATTGGTCGTCTGTATTTGGTACAGGCGGCACTTAAAAAACTTAAATAAAAAGATAAATTGGGAAATGAAGGCATATTCTCATTAACTATACGTGAGATTTACAAAATTGAGGTCTTTACATTCGTACTTAGAAGTAGTACTTTTTCAAGTTGTCTACATTCCAAGTTCTGGGCAGCTGCCTGCCATCTGGTTCTTCCAGGCGGTAGGTGCCGTCTCTTATCTCCTCATAAATTCGGTAGGGGCCTTCCCAATTTGGGGTTAGCTTTCCCTGTTCATTCGCCCTACCGACTGCCTCCATTTTCCGTAGCACAAAGTCCCCCACTTTGAGAGGACGCTTGTATACTCTTTTGTTATAAGCCCGAGTCATTCTCAGACGGTATATCTCATGACGCAAGGCAGCATTGCCCCTGCGTTCTGGAAGTGAGTCCAATGCTAGGCGCATGGCCTCCCAATTTGCCTCTTCATCATACAACATGATTCGAAGGGTAGGCTCATAGTGCTCAATGGGCAGAACAGCTTCTGCACCATACACCATTAGGAATGGGGTTTCTCCCGTTGCCCCTTTAGCAGTCGTTCTGATGGACCAAAGGACGTGTGGTAATTCATCCGCCCAAAGGCCACCAGCCCGCTCAATCTTCTTTTTAATTCCGTCTAAGATTAACTTGTTGAAGGCTTCGACCTGGCCGTTTGCTTGTGGCCGGCCGACTGATGCGAAGAAGCTTGAGACCCCCTGGTCTCCCAGCCAAGTCTTGAGTTGAGGCGTCTCAAATTGAGGACCATTGTCAAAAACCATAGACATGGGCACCCCGAAACGAGTGATTATGTTCCTCCAGATAAAGGAAATGACGTCTTTAGTCTTGATGTTTTTGACTGCCTCAGCCTCTACCCACTTAGTAAAGTAATCCACAGCCACCAATATATAGCGCTTGCCGCCTGGTGCAGTTGTATATGGCCCTAGAATGTCCATGCCCCATTTGGCAAAGGGTATTGGGCTGTGGATGGCCGTCAGGTCTGTAGCCGGACGATGGATGAGCTTGCCAAACTTTTGGCACTTGTCACATTTTTTCACCATTTCCATGGCATCCGACTCCAGAGTCGGCCAAAAGTAAAGCCGCCTGGCCTTGGCCGCGAGGGATCTGCCGCCTATATAGGAGGCGCAGAATCCCGAATGCAACTCTTCGAGAACTTCCTTCCCCTTTTCAGGGGTAACACATTTCAACAGGGGTTTCAAAAAGCCAGCCCTGAAGAGCTCTCCTTGCCGTAACTCGAAGTTAGCTGCTCGTTTTTTCAGAACAGCCGCCTCCCGTGGTGAGTCAGGGAGCGTGCCGTCTGTAAGATAGGTCCGGATGCTGTCCATCCAGGTTGAGCTTCGGTCAAGAATTCCAATGGGGTCTTCCTCTGATATACTTCTTTTTTCCATGACCTCCCAGAAGACTGACCGAGGCGTTTCACAGGAGGCGGATGATGCCAACTTGGACAGAGCATCCGCCTGATTGTTTGAAGACCTGGGCACCTGAGTTAGATGAAATTCTTCAAGTGACCCAACTTCACTCTTGACCGCCTGCAAATACTTTATCATGGCCGGATGAGTGGCCTCGTACGTTCCCTTAACCTGGAGTACGACCAGTTGAGAATCAGAGCAGGCGGATACCTTCTTAGCCCCTGCCGCCTTGCAATACCGGATGCCGGCTAGCAAGGCCTCATACTCGGCCTCATTATTAGAGACCTGAAACTTGAACCGTAGTGCGTATTCGTACTTATCTCCTTCAGGAGATTGACAGATAATCCCCGCACCACAGCCGTTTACAGTGGAGCTCCCATCCACATACACTTTCCAGACCTGGTCCGTATTGTCCGGAACAACCGGCCTTGTCATTTCGACAATAAAGTCAGCGAATGCTTGTCCCTTTATTGCCTTCCTTGATTCTTAAGTGATTTCTAATCCTTGTATTTCGATTGCCCATTTGAGCATTCGTCCAGAAGACTCCAAGGTTGTGAGTGGCCGTTTGATCGGTTGGTCGGTATAGACCTCTACCGCATGCGCCAAGAAGTAAGGTTTAAGCTTCTTGATGGCCATGTAAAGGGCAAGGCCGAATTTCTCAACCATGGGGTACCGAAGCTCCGCATTTCTCAAAACATGGCTTATGAAATACACCGGGAGCTGGATGCCGTCTCTTTCAGCTAAGAGGACAGCACTGAGGGTATGATCAGAGACGGCTAAGTACATGAAGAGCTTCTCTTTAGGCAAAGGGCTGACA
This sequence comes from Chenopodium album, assembly GCF_948465745.1. Taxonomy (NCBI): domain Eukaryota; kingdom Viridiplantae; phylum Streptophyta; class Magnoliopsida; order Caryophyllales; family Amaranthaceae; genus Chenopodium; species Chenopodium album. Next base: position 44,649,548 of record NC_137838.1, read on the forward strand.
AGCCTCGGCAAAGAGTGCAGATGAGTTTTTAGCCTTTGAAAGGCCGCCTCTGCATCATCCCCCCATTCAAAGTTTGTCTTCTTTTTGATTGCCTGGAAAAAGTAGAGACACTTGTCGCCTGAACGGCTGAGAAATCTCCACAGGGCCGCCAGACAACCTGTTAGTTTTTGCACTTCCTTCACAGTACGGGGCGACTGCATGTCGATTACCGCCTGTATTTTCTCAGGGTTGGCCTCTATTCCTCTTTGGTCAATCAAAAATCCGAGAAACTTCCCAGACTCAACACCAAAGACACACTTTTTTGGGTTAAGCATGACCTTGTGCCGCCTGAGTGTGGCGAATGTTTCTCGGAGATCAGCAAGGTGATCCGCCTGCTGTTTGGATTTGACTATCATATCGTCAATGTACGCCTCTACATTCCTTCCGATTTGATTAATGAAGACCGTATTAATCATTCGTTGGAAGGTAGCAGGCGCATTCTTCAAACCAAACGGCATCACAGTATAACAGAACAACCCCTGATCAGTGACGAATGCCGTCTTTTCTTGATCTTTTTTCCACAGGGGGATCTGATGGAAACCTGAATAGGCGTCCATGAAACTCATCAGGGCATGTCCGGCTGTTGAGTCGACCAGACTGTCGATCTTAGGCAGTGGATAGCTATCCTTTGGACATGCCTTGTTGAGGTCTGTGTAATCAACACACATCCGCCAAGTTCCATTCGGCTTTTTTACTAACACAACGTTAGCCACGCACTCAGGGAAGTTGCACGGCCGAATGAACTTGGCATCTAACAGCTTTTTTACTTCGGCAGCTGCCGCCTGACTTCTTTCTTTGCCGTGGTTTCTTTTCTTTTGCCGGATGGGCTTCTTTTTAGGATCCACGGCGAGTTTGTGGACGGCGAGATCCGGGCTGATTCCTGGCATCTCTTCCACTTCAAAGGCAAAGATGTCTTTGAATTCCTTGAGCAGCTGGTGAAGGTTTTCACCCAACTTTGCAAAGACAATCGTCCCCACCTTTACAGTCCGCTCTGGACGGCTATCATCCAGAGGGATATCAATGTGCTCTCCAGTAGGCTGGGGACGAAGATCATCCGACCTTTCCCCGGTCAGTGATTGCTATTGCTTTTCTTTTTTGACCACCACCAGCTGATCAGTCTTTCTTTTCTTTCCGGCTGGTGGAGCCGACTGTTCTTCCTCGACATCGTCGAGGTCAATCATTTGCTTGCCCCGGCCGGATGATGCGGCCGCAGGCTTGACGTCCGAGAGATAACACTCTCGAGCCGTCTTTTGGTCCCTATTAAGGGAACCAACTGTTCCATCATCCTTCTCATACTTGAGTAGCATGAGAGCAGGGATGATGACGGCCTTACACTCATTAAGAGTGGGTCGGCCAAAGATGAGGTTGTAATACGTGAGCTCTTCAACCACTAGGAGACGGATGGTCATGTGTCGACCGTCTCCCCTGCTTCCCAGGCGGACAGGTAGGTCGATTCGTCCGACTGGGTGCACAAGTCCTCCTCCAAACCCAACTAAGGTGTGGGTGACCTCCATCATGCTATCCGGTTTGTACTTGAGATTGGACAAGCATTTGAGGCTGATGAGGTCAGAGGAACTTCCTGTGTCAATCAGAATTCGGCCAACCAGCTGGTTGACGACTTTACACTCAATGACAACAGGGTCATCATGCGGCCGACGGACTTTGCCTCTGTCCTGTTCGGTGATGACAACTTTAGGGAAGGTGGATGTGCTAGATGTATCCCCCTCCTCAACAGAATTGACCATCTTTCTTAGATGGTCCTTGGTACCCCGAATGGTCGGGCCACCACCGGCAAATCCGCCTGCTATGGTGTACACCGGTTCTTCATCAGTTTCGGCACTCACAGCAGGCTAGGGAGTCTTTTTCTTGGACTGCCCCAGATTTGCTTTTGAAGTCACTTTGGACTTCACATAGGACTTAAGTTGTCCTTTGTCGGCCAGACGATCGAGCTCCCGCTTGAGACTAAAGCAGTCGTTCGTGTCATGGCCAACATCCTCATGGAAATGGCAATGCTTGTTTTTGTTCCTATTTTCAGCGGAACCTTTCATAGCAGTCGGCTTTTCAAGAGTTAGCCGATCCTTAATTTCCAAAAGGATGGAGCAGCAATCCTTGTGGAATTCGTACCTTGGGACGTACGATTTCCACTCTTTTTTCTTCTTCTGGGCCGGTTGATCAGAGTTATCAATGGCCCAGACTTGATTTTTCTTTTTGCTCTCTTCTGGCTTAGGAGCCGGCTGAGCAGACCGAGTCTCTTTCTGCCGGTCGGACTTCTTATGGTCCGACTGCTTATTGGAGGAGCAGAGTTCGGTCGCCTGTATGTAGGCTTCCGCCTCTCGCAAGGCTCCTTGCAGAGTAAAGATTTGTTTGCGGACGAGTTCGTACTTAAAGGTAGACCCGTCCTTCAGACCCTTAAAGAAGTCTGTGAAGGCGACCTCATCAGACAGCCCATGAATCTGGATTCGGACCAGATTGAACCGCCTGACGTAGGATCGCAAACCTTCTCTATCTCCCTGCAGTACATTGCCCAAGTCAAGACTTGTCATTTTGGCAGGGATGTTCATAGAGAAGTTTGATGCAAACAAGAACGCAAGCGTCTTGAAGCTATTTATGCAGCCAGCCGGCAGGTTGCCAAACCACTGCTGGGCTATGCCCTTCAGGGTGGCTGGAAAGCAACGACACCATGCGGCATCATCCAAACCCTGTAAATACATGAGGTGGGTGTATGCTAGCAGATGGTCTTCTGGGTTGGAGGTCCCGTCATAGGCTCCAACCAAAACGTTTTTAACTTTGGCCGGCTGTACGGCTTCAGTTATTTCCCTGGAGAAAGCAGAGGGTTGATCTCCAAGGTGTTGCAGCCTAAGCTGCCAGTCCATCGGCTGATAGCCGTATGCCGCCTGTCCTCCATAGAGGGTAGGCTGCATGTAAGGTACAACTGGCGCCTGGTACAATGGCTGTGCCATGTACTAGGCGGACTGAATCACATGTGGCCCAGACTGAACCCCTTGGCTGCTTGCTGGGGTCTCATGTACAGACTGGGAACACCTCACAGAGGTATTCCGAAAGCTATCATGATAAGTCGACGTTGAAGCCGACTCTGATTGCTGGGTTCTCCTCTCCTCAATGTATTGCCGAGCGTCAGAGAACGTTTTCTTGCTACCATCCGGCTGGGTTTTCTTGCGCCCATTTCTGGGAAACGGAGCCGATTAAGGTCAAATTGGGGCCTGGCCTTCTCCTTAGGAGCAGGATGAGGAGTCGGCTGACGGTTCCTGACCGACTTCTGTTTGCCAGCTTGGGCTGGCTTCTTGGCCGACTGCTCCTTTCTAGGAGTAGGCGACTTCTTTGAGGCGAGCTGCTTGATTTCACCCCTGAGGCTGCTCAGGAGTGACATTAGCTCATCCCGAGTGACGGGAGTTGATCCTGCCGCCTGGGAAGGATCAACCGGCCGCCCCGAGGGCTTCTTTGGCTGGCCAGCAGTTTTGCTTGGCCCTGCCTGAACATGGGGACGCTCTCGCCGTTCCTTACTGCGGATGCGTTTAGAGATGAGGGATCCATTTGGATCCACATAGGTTTCGACATCAGCGTCGTCACCTGAGTCATGGTCCGTTTGGACCAGTACATCATTTGGAGGCCGAATGGTCTCCGAATTTGGTACAAGCTCTTGTGAAGCCATTTCAGAGGTACTCTCCCCACAGACGGCGCCAAATGTTTCGGGGGTTTTCGTCCCTCGGGAGAGTTACAACACTGAAACTGGATTTAACTGAGGATGCCTGTACCTGCAAAGCAAACGGACCGCCGGATGGTCGGTGGTCCGCCTCCGAAGATTAAGTCAGTAAATATTCGGAGATAAAACGTGCGGAAGTAAAGTTATCTGCTTGGATTCCAAGCTCAGGTAAAGTGCTGTGTGTTCCTTGAAAACGACAGCTCTGTGGTAAGTGACGTATTGTCTCGTATTGTGTGTCAAAAATTCTCTTTTTTTGTTTTTCGTCATAAATGACGTAATGTCCCTATTTATAGGGAAAAGTGTGCCCTCCTAGGATCTCGTGACCTAGGAGTTAGGTCACGCCGTTTTGCGGCGCCTCGGGATTTGGGCCTTAGAAGGCCGCCATCCCAGGGCCAATACCTGAGTGACACGTGTCACTGTGCCCAAAAGGATTCTGAAGCACCTTTTGGGTGACACGTGTCGCCGACTGAATGGTCCCTGCTGGACCTTCAGTCCACGTAGGACGGAGAAGAGTCCTCCCTCCACGTGTCATCATTCCGTAGGTCCAAATGGCACCTATATGGAGGACACGTGGCACTTTCTGATTGGGCCACTTGGCCGGGCATAAAATACCCAAATCACTAGCCATAACCTCAAATGAGTCCAAAGACTCATGGATAGAAGGGTCACAAACATGCAAGGTAGACTCATCAAGTTGGGGAAGGGGTTTGGAATCCTCAAAATCGACATTTTCTTCATTCACAACTCTTCCACCATTACTCGAGGGACTCTCAATCTCTCTTGGTTCAATTTTTTTCCTCGAACCTCGGACCTTGAACCCGATCGACCAAGGACCCGAAAACACCTACAACAAAAAACAACTCGAGGGATTTTTAAAAGATAAAATAAAATAAAATAAAATAAGATAAATAAAGTAAAATAAAATGCTAAAACTAAATAAATAATAAAATTAAATGAAAAAACATAAAATAAAGAAAACAAACTAGAAACTAAAAGAAAAATAAATAAAAGGAGGGAAACTAGGAAATATTAACTAAAAATACGAAAATAAACAAAAAACTATTAAAAACTACTAAAATACTCAAAATAAAGATAAAAGACGAGAATAAACAAATAAAAAAAATAAAGAACAAAATGGGCTAAATTATTGTAAAATAAGCCGAAAAGCGACTCAATAAACACCCAAAAGTGACCTAAAAGTCACTTATCAACTTTCAATTGATTCAAAAAGCTTTGTTTGATTGTGTTTGACTTTCTTTTTATTCAAAAAGCTTTGTTTGAATGTGTTTTACTTTTTTCGATTAAAAAAGAATTGTTTGAATGTATTTGATTCAAAAAGCTTTTTTTTTTTAACGTGTTTGACTTTCATTTGATTCATAAAGCTTTGTTTGAATGTGTTTGACTTTCAGTTGATTCAAAAAGCAATGTTTGAATGTGTTTGACTTTCATTTGATTTTAAAAGATTTGTTTGAATGTGTTTGACTTTCATTTGATTCAAAAAGCTTGTTTGAATGTGTTTGAATTTCTTTTTATACAAAACGCTTTGTTTGAATGTGTTTTACTTTTTTTCGATTCAATAAGAATTGTTTGAATGTATTTGATTTTCATTTGATTCAAAAAACTGTTTTTGAACGTGTTTGACTTTCATATGATTCAAAAAGATTTGTTTGAATAAGTTTGACTTTCAATTGATTAAAAAAGATTTGTTTGAATGTGTCTGGCTTTCTTTTGATTCAAAAAGCTTTATGTGAATGTGTTTTAATTTTTTTCGATTCAAAAAGAATTGTTTGAATGTATTTGATTTTCATTTGATTTAAATAGCTTTTTTTGAACGTCATTGACTTTCATTTGATTAAAAACGCTTTGTTTGAATGTGTTTGACTTTCATTTGATTCAAAAAGCTATGTTTGAATGTGTTTGACTTTCATTTGATTTTGAAATATTTATTTGAATATGATTGACTTTCATTTCATTCAAAAAGCTTGTTTGAATGTGTTTGACTTTTTTTTTTATTCAAAAAGCTTTGTTTTAATTTGTTTTATTTTATTACGATTCAAAAAGGATTGTTTGAATGTGTTTAAATTTTATTTAATTAAAAAATCTTTGTTTGAATGTGTTTGACTTTCATTTGATTCAAAGATCTTTGTTTGAATGTGTTTGACTTTATTTCGATCTAAAAATATTTGTTTGAATGTGTTTGATTTTCATTTGATTCAAAAAGCTATGTTTGAATGTGTTTGATTTTCATATAATTTAAAAATATTTGTTTAAATGTGTTCGACTTTTATTTGATTCAAAAATCGTTGTTTGAATGTGTTTGACTTTGTTTTGATTCAAAAATCTTTGTTTGAATGTGTTTGACTTTATTTCGATCTTAAAAGAATTGTTTGAATGTGTTTAAATTTCATTTGATTCAAAAAGCAATGTTTGAATGTGTTTGACTTTCATTTGATTTTAAAATATTTGTTTGAATGTGTTTGACTTTCATTTGATTCAAAAAGCTTGTTTGAATGTGTTTGACTTTCTTTTTATACAAAACGCTTTGTTTGAATGTGTTTTACTTTTTTTCGATTCAATAAGAATTGTTTGAATGTATTTGATTTTCATTTGATTCAAAAAACTTTTTTTGAACGTGTTTGACTTTTATATGATTCAAAAAGATTTGTTTGAATAAGTTTGACTTTCAATTGATTAAAAAAGATTTGTTTGAATGTGTTTGGCTTTCTTTTGATTCAAAAAGCTTTGTGTGAATGTGTTTTACTTTTTTTCGATTCAAAAAGAATTGTTTGAATGTATTTGATTTTCATTTGATTTAAATAGCTTTTTTTGAACGTGTTAGACTATCATTTGATTAAAAAAGCTTTGTTTGAATGTGTTTGACAAGGGAATAATCGCGTCGTCAATTGTCTATCCCTAGATCAAATACAATTTATACAACCTAAACAAACCTAATACGAGTATAAGGCAAGCATAGGGGTCTAACCACAGAGAACGATTAAACACCACCAAATGTTATCGACAATCAAGCTAGTCCGGAATAGGAGATAAATAAACTAAAGCCTAAAAATGCTAAAACAAGAAATAAAACATTAAGGGAAATGGTTTAGGTATAGCATTCACTTGAACATAAACAAAGGCATAGAAATTGAATTAATTATGAACTAAACATGCTCGAATATCGAAATAAAGGATCCAATCTAGCCGCCTTCCGGGGTCAATAGGCTTCTCCTAACATAGCCTCTATGTTTCCACACTAGAACCATATATTAGAAGGTGCAATCAATGAACTATCGATAGTAATGAACCTTAACTAAGTCAACTTCCGTTTCTTGTTAGCAAAGATTCACCTTTAATCAACCAACAATGTGCACTTGCAAGAAGATTAAAGAATATCAAGCATATAAAGACTTTAATCACAAATAAATCAATTCCAAACCGTAGAACATGCTCAAGGTCCAACTACACCACAACCATCCCCTTAATGGGGAAATTACTCACTAATCATGTTGATAACAAGATTAATTAACAAACAATCAAGGATAAACATTATCAACAAGCAATACCAAAAACTAAAATAATAATCAAAATAAACAAATAAAAATAGAGGAGAGAGAGTAAGAAATTGCTCATTAATTGAAGATGAAGGTCTACAAAGGATTGAACAAGCTCCTTCTTCAAAATCCAAGTTCATTAATGAAGAAAACCTCACTTTCTCTCTCTACCAAAGAAGACTAATCCTAACCTAACCTAAAACTAATTAGAGAGAAGAATAGATAGTTATTGAATTGTTCTAATTACCCCAAAAATTGGGTATTTATACTAAGCTAGCCAAAGTAAGAAAAATAAAAGAAGGAAAAATAAAATAAAGAAAGAAAAGGAAAATAAAAAGAAAAATAAAATAGAAAAGAAATAAAAGAGAAAAGAAAATAAGAAAAGGAAAAGCAAAGGAAATAAAAATAAAAGAAATAAGAAAAACAAATCCCCAAAATCCCCCCAAAACATCAGCTACCCCGAGCTTCTTCTTCAAAATCAATTGGCTACTCTAAACTCCATTGAAACGCACCACCATCACCACCGTTCATCAACCATCATCATCAAATCGAGGCCGTTCGATCCTCATTAAAAGCCATGTGCATAGCTCGTGGAGCGGTTCGGTCGAACCGTGGGTTGGTGCGGCCGAACTACGGGGTTGGTTCGGTCGAACCATGGGTATGTTCGACCACTCCTCTTCGATTAACGAAACCCACAAAGTCTCTGACTCGAACTTCGACCAAACCACCAACGGTTTGCCCGAACTTGATTAAATTGAATTTGCTTTGATTTGCTGTTGTTTTGTGCTGATTTTGGTGATGTTGGCTGTGATGCGAGGGACGATAGCAGGTCGCAGGCTGCTGCTATATGTGGAGGAGATGGTAGCTGGCGATTTTGGCGGCTGACGGTGGCTGGGTATTGGTGGTAATGGCTGCTGTGGGTTGCGTGAGGTGGAGCAGGGGTTGCGCGAAGGTGGATGAAGGTGGGTTGAGTAGTGCGGCTGCTGCAATTGGTTGGAGGTTGGGAACGGTGGTGAGGTGGAGTTAATTGGTGGCTGTTGTTGCTGGTTTGTGGCTGGTGGTTGATTGGTGGCAGCAGGGGAGTGGCGTTGCGGGGTGAAGCAGGGGATGTGCGGTGCTAGGTGGCTAGTGCAGTGGGCGCGTGAATTGGTGGGTGATTGTGGTTGCTGTGGCGGTCAGGTGGTTGTTGGCTGGTGGTTGGAAGTTGGACTGGTGGTGAGTGGTGTGAGGGGTTGCAGCGGGAAAGTGAATTGGTGCTGGTGTGTGTGGTGTTTGCGGGGTTGCAGGCTGGTGATAGGTGGCTGCTGTGGTGTATGGTGGAGGATAAGGGAGATGGGGTGAAGGTTAAGGGGCAGCAGCAGGGGTTGGCTCAAGTTTGCGCCTTGAACCTTGAACTTCGAACTTGATTTGAACATGGAAATCGAGCGTCAACCCGAACACACCTACAAACACGAGCAAGATTGAGGAGAGAATTGGGACAAAGAATAAAATAAAATAAAATGAAAATAAACAAAGGACGAAATAAAACAAAACCACGACAAATAAAATAAAATAAATAAAATAGAAATAAATAAAATAAAATAGAAAATAAGAGACATAAAACTAAACTAATAAAAGTAAAACAAAAACTATACAAGCAAATAAAGTAAAATAAAATACGAAAATAGACTAAAACTAATAAAATAAAGACACTAAACCAAAACACTCCAAAATTACCAAAATAAACTAGAAACTTTATTAAAGAGAAAACAAGAGAATAAAAGGAAAATAAGGGAAAATAAACACGGAAAGGACTCTAAAACTACTCCCTAAGAGTGACATAAATGTCACTCATCAAATTCCCCCAAGCTAAACCTTTGCTCGTCCTCGAGCAAAGCTAAGGCAAAAGAGAACAAGATGGAATTATTAAAGGCAAAAGAAACAAAATAGAAACAAAGAGAAAGAATGTACACTAACTCACTGTCGTAGGAATCACGGATGCATTTAGCGTATGCATCAAGCCCTTTAAACCCCTATGTCGCCAAAGAGGACGAGTAAGCTCTCGTGAGGGTTTCCTAAGAGGTTTAACCCACAACTCTTGGCAACACATAACATTCAAGGCAAAGGTGAAATCAAGAAAACTCGAGTTTTGATATTTCAAACCAAATACAAACAATGGGCTAAATGCATAAGAATACAAACCTTTCTAGACATTAAAGGTAGCCAAGCAAAAGAATAGTTAAGGTTGGTACACACATAAAGCATGCAAAGGGTAGAGAACTTAGAGGGACTTACACTCCTCCTTATCTCCAACCAAACTCCCGCATCCTCACTAGTTTTGCATCCACTTTTAAGGTGATATCTCGAGATTCTTCGAAGGAATCGGAAGAAATAATCAATGAAAAAAATTCAGGCTACCCGACATCTTGGCATTGATAGCTCGCTCAATAGGCTTGGCTTGATTACCCTCCATCGGTAGTAACTAAACCTTACTAAGGTCAAAAGGTCTTAAAAGGGTTGAAACGTTTAGGCTAGGGTAAAGGGTATGGAAATAAATTTTGAAATTGGTGGTAAACTTAGAAGTGAAGCAAGGTTGATCATTCCTCAATTTAATTTCAATAAACTACCAACTTTCAAATCAAAAATTCTAGCAATTCCTCCCCCAAGCTTATTCTTTTTCAACCAAACAACAAATATTTTTGTATTTTCTCAATATTTTCTTCTTTTTTTTTCATTTCTTTTTATTCTTTGCTCTCGCCTCTTTTAAATTTGAGCGTCTTTTTCTTTCATTTCCTTTATTTTCTTCTCATTTACTCAACCCATTCAACATAAAAAATATAATCACAAGTACCAAAATTTGAGTTTTTCACTTCTTTTTCATTCTTTTTCTCACTTTCATTAACCAAAAATACAAATCAAGTCCCAAGAATGCTTCACAAAAACTAAAAAAAGGTGAAAATAAAGCAAAGGTCCATTGGTTTGTAATGTGGTTATGCCAAAGAAGGGAAAATGGCTCAATTTGGGTTACTAAATGAGCAAATGCAAAAGAAAAAAAAAAGAATAGAGAATAATAACACAAAACAAAAATCCTAATTGCCTTCGTCTTCCCCTAGGTTGGTTCGGTCTCGATCTTGGGTAGATTAAGCCAAATTCTCGATATAAGCTAGCAATGCCAAGGATCCAAACGCCACACATGCAAGAAATGTAGAAGGCTAGAACAAAATAGACACATCCTCACAAAAATGACGGTAGTGGAGTAGCAAAAATCACCTTTAAAGCTTCAACTAGCTAGAGAGCGACAACCATCTTACCACAAACCAAGTGAGCTAAGGTCTCATAGCCCTTAAGTTCTACTACCTTGGCAATGTTATATGTGAGAACCAACCTCGACATTCAAGTGCACGAAAACCTCTAACAACTAGCAAAGAGGGTATTCTAGGTGCTAAAGCCCAATTATGTCCAAGTTTAAAACAAAACATTTTGAAACTTGCCTTGAATGCCATGGAAAGACACTATACACACAAATATTCACAAAACCAACAATACTCAAGAATGCATATACAATAGTGCAATATGAAAGCATGATCAATCAAAACTACATATACCAAAAGTCAACTCAATAAGGCGCTCATGGCCATCCAAACATAGAAAACCAATCTCAATAATAGACTTTGGCAAGTATGAGAGAAATAAATCAAGCAATCATGAGACTATGGATTAAGAAACCACCAAGAGATATAGATAACCCCCACAAGCTAGCGAATAGCTACTCCCCCAAGCTAGAATGGAGCATTGTCCTCAATGCTCAAAATAAAGGCACAAAGGGTGGGTGGGTGGGGAAGGAAGAAAACTAATTCACACAACTATTCATAATCATACAATCCAAATGCAATTAAGAAAGCAAATCCAAGATGAGGGAAGAAGGAAAGAGTAAATCAAATGTGAGGTGGGTGTTGAAACCCGCAATTGAGCACATTGTCCACAATTTCATCTAATTCCTCGTCTTTGTTGCTTTTCCAAATGCAAGCAATCATTGGTGTGCTTCTTCTCAAGGAGCTCAATCCAAAATCTTTGCACATAAGTATATGCATCGAGTACCTATACACATAGACAAGAGAGTAAACAAAAATGAGAAATACAAAATAAAGAAAAAGAAAGCAATAAAACACGGGTTACTTCCCGCAAAGGCTTGCTTAACGTCCAAGCATGACCAATCTAGTAAATAACCCGACAAAGAACGCAATAGCTTGTCATATGCACCGACAAACATATCAAGAATTAGAGCATACGCGATGCTCATATGACAAGCAAACATAAAGTACAAGGAGACTTTATGCTTGAGAGAAGGGAGAAAAGAAAAAGTAAAAGAATCAAAAGAAAAATCAAGAAAATAAGAAGAAAAAGTAGAAGAAGAAAAAGAAAAATCCTCACAAAAATCTTTTTGGTTGGCATTATAACTCTTTTCCTCATCAACAATGAAAGAGTTAGGGGCTTCGGAAGCATGAATAGGAAGAGGATCCCTAAGAGGTTCTTTGAGAAAAGAAGGGAGGAACATAGGATAGTAGGAGATATGGTTAAACCTTTGGGAAAAAGGTGTATGAGAAAGGCAAAAAGGGGGTAGCTAATCCCTCATCACAAGATTTCACATCACTAATGAGGGAATGAAAATCAATCATGGAATCCTCAAATGAAGAACCCTCATGTTCTACATCTCCCTCAAGCTCAAAAACTCCAAGGTAACCAACCTTATCCTCCTTTTCAACACAATAAACATCCTTTCCTTCTACTATCTCAAAATCAAGAGTGAATGGGGGCAAATTTCTCTCAAACTCATCTCTTTCTAATGAAGCCTTATCAATGAACTCACTCATAAGGTTATGGGCTACCGTTTAAAACTCAAGAAATATTTGGGCTATAATCTCAAATGAGTCCAAATCATCATGGATAGACGAGTCAAAAGCTTGCTCATTGGAATCATCTAGGGGACTATGGGGCACACCTTTAGAATTCATGCAAAAATCGGATGCAAAATGAGAAAGAACATGCACTTCATCATCATTAGAATGTACCTCATTACATTGATCTATAGAGGGAGGGGAGTTGAAATCATGCATTACATGGTCACTATGGGGAGCATCAAGCACATCATGGGAATTCATATTAGACAAATCATGACAATTAGCATCAACATTAAAAGCATGAGAATCCCGAACATAAGTCTCATGATTGGCCCTCTCCCAATCATAATTATCCCTAGCTAACCATGAATAAAAATCCCAAGCTTCATCCGAAGACATGTCTTGAAATTTACCATTTAACATATTATCAACTACTCCTCTAAAATTCTCATTTAATCCCAAATTGATGATTTCACAATAATCACCCTTGGTTAAACCTTTAACACCATCTAGGAAATCCTCAAGTCTATTGAAATACACCCAAAACGGTTCATTATCAAATTGAGGAATAGAAATATAAGCCATTTTTTCTCAAACAAAACAAAGAGAACAAAAACAAATCAAAAGAAAATATAAACAATGGACTAGTCTCAATAAGATAACATGATAGTAATGGAAGCCGTTCCCTGGCAACGGCGCCAATTTGACAAGGGAATAATCGCGTCGTCAATTGTCTATCCCTAGATCAAATACAATTTATACAACCTAAACAAACCTAATACGAGTATAAGGCAAGCATAGGGGTCGAACAACAGAGAACGATTAAACACCACCAAATGTTATCGACAATCAAGCTAGTCCGGAATAGGAGATAAATAAACTAAAGCCTAAAAATGCTAAAACAAGAAATAAAACATTAAGGGAAATGGTTTAGGTATAGAATTCACTTGAACATAAACAAAGACATAGAAATTGAATTAATTATGAACTAAACATGCTCGAATATCGAAATAGAGGATCCAATCTAGCCGCTTTCCGGGGTCAATTGGCTTCTCCTAACATAGCCTCTATGTTTCCACACTAGAACCATATATTAGAAGGTGCAATCAATGAACTATCGATAGTAATGAACCTTAACTAAGTCAACTTCCGTTTCTTGTTAGCAAAGATTCACCTTTAATCAACCAACAATGTGCACTTGCAAGAAGATTAAAGAATATCAAGCATATAAAGACTTTAATCACAAATAAATCAATTCCAAACCGTAGAACATGCTCAAGGTCCAACTACACCACAACCATCCCCTTAATGGGGAAATTACTCACTAATCATGTTGATAACAAGATTAATTAACAAACAATCAAGGATAAACATGATCAACAAGAAATACCAAAAACTAAAATAATAATCAAAATAAACAAATAAAAATAGAGGAGAGAGAGTAAGAAATTGCTCATTAATTGAAGATGAAGGTCTACAAAGGATTGAACAAGCTCCTTCTTCAAAATCCAAGTTCATTAATGAAGAAAACCTCACTTTCTCTCTCTACCAAAGAAGACTAATCCTAACCTAACCTAAAACTAATTAGAGAGAAGAATAGATAGTCATTGAATTGTTCTAATTACCCCAAAAATTGGGTATTTATACTAAGCTAGCCAAAGTAAGAAAAATAAAAGAAGGAAAAATAAAATAAAGAAAGAAAAGGAAAATAAAAAGAAAAATAAAATAGAAAAGAAATAAAAGAGAAAAGAAAATAAGAAAAGGAAAAACAAAGGAAATAAAAATAAAAAAAATAAGAAAAACAAATCCCCAAAATCCCCCCAAAACATCAGCTACCCCGAGCTTCTTCTTCAAAACAATTGGCTGCTCTAAACTCCATTGAAACGCACCACCATCACCACCGTTCATCAACCATCATCATCAAATCGAGGCTGTTCAATCCTCATTAAAAGCCATGTGCAAAGCTCGTGGAGCGGTTCGGTCGAACCGTGGGTTGGTGCGGCCGAACTACGGGGTTGGTTCGGTCGAACCATGGGTATGTTCGACCACTCCTCTTCGATTAACGAAACCCACAAAGTCTCTGACTCGAACTTCGACCGAACCACCAACGGTTTGCCCGAACTTGATTAAATCGAATTTGCTTTGATTTGCTGCTGTTTTGTGCTGATTTTGGTGATGTTGGCTGTGATGCGAGGGACGATAGCAGGTCGCAGGCTGCTGCTATATGTGGAGGAGATGGTAGCTGGCGATTTTGGCGGCTGACGGTGGCTAGGTATTGGTGGTAATGGCTGCTGTGGTTTGCGTGAGGTGGAGCAGGGGTTGCGCGAAGGTGGATGAAGGTGGGTTGAGTAGTGTGGCTGCTGCAATTGGTTGGAGGTTGGGAACGGTGGTGAGGTAGAGTTAATTGGTGGCTGTTGTTGCTGGTTTGTGGCTGGTGGTTGATTGGTGGCAGCAGGGGAGTGGCGTTGCGGGGTGAAGCAGGGGATGTGCGGTGCTAGGTGGCTGGTGCAGTGGGCGCGTGAATTGGTGGGTGATTGTGGTTGATGTGGCGGTCAGGTGGTTGTTGGCTGGTGGTTGGAAGTTGGACTGGTGGTGAGTGGTGTGAGGGGTTGCAGCGGGTGAGTGAATTGGTGCTGGTGTGTGTGGTGTTTGCGGGGTTGTAGGCTGGTGATAGGTGGCTGCTGTGGTGTGTGGTGGAGGATAAGGGAGATGGGGTGAAGGTTAAAGGGCAGCAGCAGGGGTTGGCTCAAGTTTGCGCCTCGAACCTTGAACTTCGAACTTGATTTGAACATGGAAATCGAGCGTCAACCCGAACACACCTACAAACACGAGCAAGATTGAGGAGAGAATTGGGACAAAGAATAAAATAAAATAAAATGAAAATAAACAAAGGACGAAATAAAACAAAACCACGACAAATAAAATAAAATAAATAAAATAGAAATAAATAAAATAAAATAGAAAATAATAGACATAAAACTAAACTAATAAAAGTAAAACAAAAACTATACAAGCAAATAAAGTAAAATAATATACGAAAATAGACTAAAACTAATAAAATAAAGACACTAAACCAAAACACTCCAAAATTACCAAAATAAACTAGAAACTTTATTAAAGAGAAAACAAGAGAATAAAAGGAAAATAAAAGAAAATAAACACGGAAAGGACTCTAAAACTACTCCCTAAGAGTGACATAAATATCACTCATCAGTGTTTGACTGTCATTTGATTCAAAAAGCTATGTTTGAATGTGTTTGACTTTCATTTGATTTTGAAAGATTTATTTGAATATGATTGACTTTCATTTGATTTAAAAAGCTTGTTTGAATGTGTTTGACTTTTTTTTTTATTCAAAAAGCTTTGTTTTAATTTGTTTTACTTTATTTCGATTCAAAAAGGATTGTTTGAATGTGTTTAAATTTTATTTGATTCCAAAAGCTTTGTTTGAATGTGTTTGACTTTCATTTGATTCAAAGATCTTTGTTTGAATGTGTTTGACTTTATTTCGATCTAAAAATATTTGTTTGAATGTGTTTGACTTTCATTTGATTCAAAAAGCTATGTTTGAATGTGTTTGATTTTCATATAATTTAAAATTATTTGATTGAATGTGTTCGACTTTTATTTGATTCAAAAATCTTTGTTTGAATGTGTTTGACTTTGTCTTAATTGAAAAAATATTGTTTGAATGTGTTTTACTTTTTTTCGATTCAAAAATAAATGTTAGAATGTGTTTGACTTTCTTTTGATTCATAAAGCTTTGTTTGAATGTGTTTGACTGTATTTCGATCTAAAAAGATTTGTTTGAATGAGTTTGACTTTCATTTGATTCAAAAAGCTTTGTTTGAATGTGTTTGACTTTCATTTAATTCAAAAAGCTATGTTTGAATGTATTTAACTTTATTTTGATTCAAAAAACTTTGTTTGAATGTGTTGGACTTTCTTTTGATTCAAAAAGCTTTGTTTAAATGTGTTTGACTTTTTTTGATTCAAAAAACTTGGTTTGAATGTGTTTTACTTTTTTCGATTTAAAAAGAATTGTTAGAATGTGTTTGACTTTCTTTTGATTCATAAATATTTGTTTGAATTTGTTTGACTGAATTTCGATCTAAAAAGATTTGTTTGAATGTGTTTGATTTTCATTTGATTCAAAAAGCTATATTTGAATGTGTTTTATTTTGGTTTGATTCAAAAAGCTTTGTTTGAATGTATTTGACTTTCATTTGATTCAAAAAGCTATATTTGAATGTGTTTTACTGTATTTCGATCCAAAATGATTTATTTGAATTTGTTTGACTTTCAATTTGATTCAAAAAGCTTTGTTTAAATGTGTTTGACTTTCAATTGATTCAAAAATCTATGTTTGAAAATGTTTGACTTTCATATGATTTAAAAATATTTGTTTGAATGTGTTTGACTTTCATTTGATTCAAAAAGCTTTTATGAATGTGTTTGACTTTCAAGTGATTCAAAAAACTATGTTTGAATGTGTTTGACTTTATTTCGATCTAAAAAGAATTGTTTGAATGTGTTTAAATTTCATTTGATTCAAAAAGCAATGTTTGAATGTGTTTGACTTTCATTTGATTTTAAAAGATTTGTTTGAATGTGTTTGACTTTCATTTGATTCAAAAAGCTTGTTTGAATGTGTTTAAATTTCTTTTTGTACAAAACGCTTTGTTTGAATGTGTTTTACTTTTTTTCGATTCAATAAGAATTGTTTGAATGTATTTGATTTTCATTTGATTCAAAAAACTTTTTTTGAACGTGTTTGACTTTCATATGATTCAAAAAGATTTGTTTGAATAAGTTTGACTTTCAATTGATTAAAAAAGATTTGTTTGAATGTGTTTGGCTTTCTTTTGATTCACAAAGCTTTGTGTGAATGTGTTTTACTTTTTTTCGATTCAAAAAGAATTGTTTGAATGTATTTGATTTTCATTTGATTTAAATAGCTTTTTTTGAACGTGTTTGACTTTCATTTGATTAAAAAAGCTTTGTTTGAATGTGTTTGACTTTCATTTGATTCAAAAAGCTATGTTTGAATGTGTTTGACTTTCATTTGATTTTGAAAGATTTAATTGAATATGATTGACTTTCATTTGATATAAAAAGCTTGTTTGAATGTGTTTGACTTTTTCTTTTTATTCAAAAAGCTTTGTTTTAATTTGTTTTACTTTATTTCGATTCAAAAAGGATTGTTTGAATGTGTTTAAATTTTATTTGATTCAAAAAGCTTTGTTCGAATGTGTTTGACTTTCATTTGATTCAATGATCTTTGTTTGAATGTGTTTGACTTTATTTCTATCTAAAAATATTTGTTTGAATGTGTTTGACTTTCATTTGATTCAAAAAGCTATGTTTGAATGTGTTTAATTTTCATATAATTTAAAATTATTTGTTTGAATGTGTTCGACTTTTATTTGATTCAAAAACCTTTGTTTGAATGTGTTTGACTTTGTTTTGATTGAAAAATCTTTGTTTGAATGTGTTTTACTTTTTTCGATTCAAAAAGAAATGTTAGAATGTGTTTGACTTTCTTTTGATTCATAAAGCTTTGTTTGAATGTGTTTGACTGTATTTCGATCTAAAAAGATTTGTTTGAATGAGTTTGACTTTCATTTGATTCAAAAAGCTTTGTTTGAATGTGTTTGACTTTTATTTGATTCAAAAAGCTATGTTTGAATGTATTTAACTTTATTTTGATTCAAAAAACTTTGTTTGAATGTGTTTGACTTTCTTTTGATTCAAAAAGCTTTGTTTAAATGTGTTTGACTTTTTTTTGATTCAAAAAACTTGATTTGAATGTGTTTTAATTTTTTTCGATTTAAAAAGAATTGTTAGAATGTGTTTGACTTTCTTTTGATTCATAAAGCTTTGTTTGAATTTTTTGACTGAATTTCGATCTAAAAAGATTTGTTTGAATGTGTTTGATTTTCATTTGATTAAAAAAGATTTATTTGAATGTGTTTTATTTTGGTTTGATTCAAAAAGCTTTGTTTGAATGTATTTGACTTTCATTTGATTCAAAAAGCTATATTTGAATGTGTTTGACTGTATTTCGATCCAAAATGATTTATTTGAATTTGTTTGACTTTCAATTTGATTCAAAAAGCTTTGTTTAAATGTGTTTGACTTTTAATTGATTCAAAAAGCTATGTTTGAATATGTTTGACTTTCATATGATTTAAAAATATTTGTTTGAATGTGTTTGACTTTCATTTGATTCAAAAAGCTTTTATGAATGTGTTTGACTTTCAGTTGATTCAAAAAACTATGTTTGAATGTGTTTGACTTTATTTCGATCTAAAAAGAATTGTTTGAATGTGTTTAAATTTCATTTGATTCAAAAAGCTTTGTTTGAATGTGTTTGACTTTCATTTGATTAAAAAATCTTTGTTTGAATGTGTTTGACTTTATTTCGATCTAAAAAGATTTGTTTTAATGTGTTTGACTTTCATTTGATTCAAAAAGCTTTGTTTAAATGTGTTTTACTTTCATTTGATTCAAAAAGCTATGTTTGAATGTGTTTGACTTTCATTTTATTTTGAAAGATTTGTTTAAAAGTGTTTGACTTTCATTTGGTTCAAAAAGCTTTGTTTGAATGTGTTTGACTTTATTTTGATTGAAAAAGATTTATTTGAATGTGTTTGACTTTCATTTGGTTCAAAAAGCTTTGTTTGAATGTGTTTGACTTTCATTTGAATCAAAAAGCTGTGTTTGAATGTATTTCGATCCAAAAAGATTTGTTTGAATGTGTTTGACTTTCATTTGATTCAAAAAGCTTAGTTTGAATGTGTTTGACTGGTTGTAGGTGATTATAATTGAAAAGCTGGTTATTGATGATCGAAAACGGAGTTTTTACGACATTATTTATAGAGAAAATCAGCCAAAAAGATAAAATTAACAAAACAGAGTCTGGCGCACGCAAAACGAGATCAGCGCCAGGCGCCAACGTTAGCACCAGGCGCCAATGCCTGGCGTTAGGCGCCAATCCTGTTTTTGACGCGTTTTCTAAAATCAGATAAGTTTGACCGTACAGGAGGATAATATCGTATCTTTCCTCAAAAATTGCTCTTTGATTTTAATTAAAACTTTGAAAAGTCAACAAAAGTCAATTTATCAATGCTAATTGGATTAGGAACGAAAAGAACCTTCTAGAAGAATCTAGAAGACTAAAACCATTCCTAATTGCATTAGGAATGATAAATCTATATTAGGCCCTCCCCCAGATCATTGGGCTGCACATAAGGCTCAAACCGGGCCCAGTTTAGTAAATTGGCCATAACTTCCTCAATATTCATAGGAATTGGGCTTATAATATATCGTTGGAAAGCTTTTGTCAAGCCTCATCCAACTACACTACTAGTGGACCCATATCATGGACCAACCAAACTGGATTGTCTGTTCTCTTAAAATAAGTTTTCAAAAACAAAAGAAGAGAAAAGAAATTAAAACTATCCGCAACACTAGACTTTCAACACTTTCGCTTCATTCGATTATGATTCGACGTGAAAGGTTCTCATCACTAGGTTTGGTTTTGGGAGACACAAATGGGTGTCTATAGAATGTGTTTGACTTTATTTCGATTCAAAGAGATTTATTTGAATGTGTTTGACTTTCATTTGATTCAAAAGGCTTTGTTTAAATGTGTTAGATTTTCATTTGATTTAAAAAGCTATGTTTGAATGTGTTTGGCTTTCAAATGATTTAAAAAGATTTGTTTGAATGTGTTTGACTTTCATTTGATTCAAAAAACTATGTTTGAATGTGTTTGACTTTCTTTTGATTCAAAAATCTTTGTTTGAATGTGTTTTTACTTTTTTTTATTCAAAAAGAATTGTTTGAATGTGTTTGACTTTCTTTTGATTCATAAAGCTTTGTTTGAATGTGTTTGACTTTCATTTGATTCAAAAAGCTTTGTTTGAAAGTGTTTGACTTTATTTCGATTCAAAAAGATTTATTTGAATGTGTTTGACTATCATTTGATTCAATAAACTTTGTTTGAATGTGTTTGACTTTATTTCGATTCAAAAAGATTTATTTGAATGTGTTTGACTATCATTTGATTCAATAAGCTTTGTTTGAATTTTTTTGACTTTATTTTGATTCAAAAATCTTTGTTTGAATGTGTTTGACTTTCTTTTGATTCAAAAAGATTTGTTTGAATGTGTTTGACTTTCATTTGATTCAAAAAGCTATGTTTGAATGTGTTTGACTTTCATCTGATTTAAAAAGATTTGTTTGAATGTGTTTGACTTTCAATTGATTCAAAAAGCTTTGTTTGAATGTATTTGACTTTCTTTTAATTAAAAAAGCTTTGTTTGAATGTGTTTTACTTTTTGTCGATAGAAAAAGAATTGTTTGAATGTATTTGATTCAAAAATCTTTTTTTGAATAAATTTGTCTTTTATTTGATTCAAAAAGCTTTGTTTGAATGTGTTTGAATTTCATTTGATTCAAAAAGCTATGTTTGAATGTGTTTGACTTTCATTTGATTTTGAAAGATTTGTTTAATTGTGTTTGATTTTCAATTGATTCAAAAAGCTTGTTTGAATGTGTTTGACTTTCTTTTTATTCAAAAAGCTTTGTTTCATTGTGTTTTACTTTTTTTCCGATTCAAAAAGAATTGTTTGAATGTATTTGTTTGTCATTTTATTCAAAAAGCTTTTTTTGAACGTGTTTGACTTTCATTTGATTCAAAAAGTTTTGTTTGAATGTGTATGACTTTTATTTGATTCAAAAAGCTATGTTTAAATGTGTTTGACTTTATTTCGATATAAAAAGATTTGTCTGAATGTGTTTGACTTTCATTTGATTCAAAAAGCTTTGTTTGAATTTGTTTTTACTTTTTTCGATTCAAAAAGAATTGTTTGAACGTGTTTGAATTTCTTTTTATTCATAAAGCTTTGTTTGAATGTGTTTGACTGTGTATTTCGATCCAAAAAGATTTATTTAAATGTGTTGAAATTTCATTTGATTCAAAAAGCTTTGTTTGAATGAGGTTGACTTTCATTTGATTCAAAAAGCTTTGTTTGAATATTTTTGACTTTAATTCGATTCAAAAAGATTTATTTGAATGTGTTTGACTTTCATTTGATTCAATAAACTTTGTTTGAATGTTTTTTTCACTGTCATTTGATTAAAAAAGCTATGTATGAATTTATTTGACTTTATTTTGATTCAAAAAACTTTGTTTGAATGTGTATGACTTTCTTTTGATTCAAAAAGATTTGTTTGAATGTGTTTGACTTTCATTTGATTCAAAAAGCTATGTTTGAATATGTTTGACTTTCATTTGATTTAAAAAGATTTGTTAGAATGTGTTTGACTTTCAATTGATTCAAAAAGCTTTGTTTGAATTTATTTGACTTTTTTTTTATTAAAAAAGCTTTGTTTGAATGTGTTTTTTACTTTTTTTCAATTGCAGAAGAATTGTTTGAATATATTTGATTCAAAAATCTTTTTTTGAACAAGTTTGTCTTTTTTTTTTATTTAAAAAGCTTTGTTTGAATGTGTTTGAATTTCATTTGATTCAAAAAGTTATGTTTGAATGTGTTTGACTTTCCATTGATTTTGTAAGATTTGTTTGAATGTGTTTGATTTTCAATTGATTTAAAAAGCTTTGTTTGATTGTGTTTTACTTTTTTTTCGATTCAAAAAGAATTGTTTGAATGTATTTGATTTTCATTTTATTCAAAAAGCTTTTTTTGAATGTGTTTCACTTTCATTTGATTCAAAAAGCTTTGTTTGAATGTGTATGACTTTTATTTGATTCAAAAAGCTATGTTTGAATGTGTTTGACTTTATTTTGATATAAAAAGGTTTGTTTGAATGTGTTTGACTTTCATTTGATTCAAAAAGCTATGTTTGAATGTGTTTGACTTTCATATGATTTAAAAATATTTGTTAGAATGTGTTTGATTTTCATTTGATTCAAAAATCTTTGTTTGAATGTGTTTGACTTCGGTATGATTAAAAAAAACTTTGTTTGAATGTGT
Organism: Chenopodium album; assembly: GCF_948465745.1. Classification (NCBI taxonomy): domain Eukaryota; kingdom Viridiplantae; phylum Streptophyta; class Magnoliopsida; order Caryophyllales; family Amaranthaceae; genus Chenopodium; species Chenopodium album. Next base: position 44,671,740 of record NC_137838.1, read on the forward strand.
TTGACTTTCATTTGATTTTGAAAGATTTGTTTGAATGTGTTTGACTTTCATTTGGTTTAAAAAGCTTTGTTTGAATGTGTTTGACTTTATTTTGATTGAAAAAGATTTATTTGAATGTGTTTGAATTTCATTTGATTCAAAAAGCTTTGTTTGAAGGTGTTTGACTTTCATTTGATTCAAAAAGCTATGTTTGAATGTGTTTGACTGTATTTCGATCCAAAAAGATTTGTTTGAATGTGTTTGACTTTCATTTGATTCAAAAAGCTTAGTTTGAATGTGTTTGACTTTCATTTGATTAAAAACCTTTGTTTGAACGTGTTTGACTTTCATTTGATTCAAAAAGTTTTTTTTTAATGTGTTTGACATTATTTCAATTCAAAGTGATTTATTTGAAAGTGTTTGACTTTCATTTGATTCAAAAAGCTTTGTTTAAATATGTTAGATTTTCATTTGATTTAAAAAGCTATGTTTCAATGTGTTTGGCTTTCATATGATTGAAAATGATTTGTTTGAATGTGTTTAGCTTTCATTTGATTCAAAAAGCTTTGTTTAAATGTGATTGACTTTCTTTTGATTCAAAAAGCTTTGTTTGAATGAGTTTTTACTTTTTTCGATTCAAAAAGAATTGTTTGAATGTGTTTGACTTTCTTTTGATTCATATAGATTTGATTAAATGTGTTTGACTGTATTTCGATCCAAAATGATTTGTTTGAATGTGTATAAATTTCCTTTGATTCAAAAAGCTTTGTTTGAATTTGTTTGACTTTCATTTGATTCAAAAAGCTTTGTTTGAATTTGTTTGATTTTATTTCGATTCAAAAAGATTTATTTGAATATGTTTGAATGTGTTTGACTTTCATTTGATTTTGCAAGATTTGTTAGAATGTGATTGACTTTCATTTGATTCAAAAAGCTTATTTGAATGTGTTTTACTTTTTTTCGATTCAAAAAGTATTGTTTGATTGTATTTGATTTTCATTCTATTCAAAAAGCTTTTTTTGAACGTGTAAGACTATCATTTGATTCAAAAAGCTTTGTTCGAATGTGTTTGACTTTCTTTCGATTCAAAAAGCTATGTTTGAATATGTTTGACTTTATTTTGATTCAAAAAGATTTGCTTGAATGTGGTTGACTTTCATTTGATTCATATAGGTTTGTTTGAATGTGTTTGACTTTCATTTGATTCAAAAATCTATGTTTGAATGTGTTTTACTTTCATTTGATTAAAAACCTTTGTTTGAACGTATTTGACTTTCATTTGACTCAAAAAGCTTTGTTTTAATGTGTTTGACTTTTTTTCGATTCAAAGAGATTTATTTGAATGTATTTGAATTTCATTTGATTAAAAAAGCTTTGTTTAAATGTGTTAGATTTTCATTTGATTTAAAAAGCTATGTTTTAATGTGTTTGGCTTTCATATGATTTAAAAAGATTTGTTTGATTGTGTTTGACTTTCATTTGATTCAAAAAGCTATGTTTGAATGTGTTTGACATTATTTTGATATAAAAAGGTTTGTTTGAATGTGTTTGACTTTCATTTGATTCAAAAAGCTTTGTTTGAATGTGTTTGACTTTCATTTGATTCAAAAAGCTATGTTTAAATGTGTTTGACTTTCATATGATTTAAAAATATTTGTTTGAATGTGTTTGATTTTCATTTGATTTGAAAATCTTTGTTTGAATGTGTTTGACTTTGTTTTGATTAAAAAAAACTTTCTTTGAATGTGTTTTACTTTTTTTCGATTCAAAAAGAATTGTTAGAATGTGTTTGACTTTCTTTTGATTTATAAAGCTTTGTTTGAATGTGTTTGACTTTCTTTTGATTGAAAGATTTGTTTGAATGTGTTTGACTTTCATTTGGTTCAAAAAGCTTTGTTTGAATGTGTTTTACTTTATTTTGATTGAAAAAGATTTATTTGAATGTGTTTGAATTTCATTTGATTCAAAAAGCTTTGTTTGAATGTGTTTGACTTTCATTTGATTCAAAAAGCTATGTTTGAATGTGTTTGACTGTATTTCGATCCAAAAAGATTTGTTTGAATGTGTTTGACTTTCATTTGATTCAAAAAGCTTAGTTTGAATGTGTTTGACTTTCATTTGATTAAAAACCTTTGTTTGAACGTGTTTAACGTTCATTTGATTCAAAAAGTGTTTTTTGAATGTGTTTGACTTTATTTCAATTCAAAGTGATTTATTTGAAAGTGTTTGACTTCCATTTGATTCAAAAAGCTTTGTTTAAATATGTTGATTTTCATTTGATTTAAAAAGCTATGTTTCAATGTGTTTGGCTTTCATATGATTGAAAAAGATTTGTTTGAATGTGTTTAGCTTTCATTTGATTCAAAAATCTTTGTTTAAATGTGATTGACTTTCTTTTTATTCAAAAAGCTTTGTTTGAATGAGGTTTTACTTTTTTCGATTCAAAAAGAATTGTTTGAATGTATTTGTTTTTTATTTACTCAAAAAGCTTTTTTGAACGTGTTTGACTTTCATTTGATTCTAAAAGCTTTGTTTGAATGTGTTTGACTTTCATTTGATTCAATAAGCTTTGTTTGAATGTTTTTGTCTTTTATTTGATTCAAAAAGCTATGTATGAATTTGTTTGACTTTATTTTGATTCAAAAAGCTTTGTTTGAATGTGTTTGACTTTCTTTTGATTCAAAAAGATTTGTTAAAATGTGCTTGATTTTCATTTGATTCAAAAAGCTATGTTTGAATGTGTTTAACTTTTATTTGATTTAAAAAGATTTGTTTGAATTTGTTTGACTTTCAATTGATTCAAAATGCTTTGTTTGAATGTATTTGACTTTCTTTTGATTAAAAAAACTTTGTTTAAATTCGTTTTATTTTTTTTCGATTGAAAAAGAATTGTTTGAATGGATTTGATTCAAAAATCTTTTTTTGAAAAAATTTGTCTTTTATTTGATTCAAAAAGCTTTGTTTGAATGTGTTTGAATTTCATTTGATTCAAAAAGCTATGTTTGAATGTGTTTGACTTTCATTTGATTTTGAAAGATTTGTTTGATTGTGTTTGATTTTCAATTGATTCAAAAAGCTTGTTTGAATGTGTTTGACTTTCTTTTTATTCAAAAAGCTTTGTTTAAATTTGTTTGACTTTCATTTGATTCAAAAAGCTTTGTTATAATGTTTTTGACTTTATTTTGATTCTAAAAGCTTTGTTTGAATGTGATTTACTTTCATTTGATTCAATATGCTTTGTTTGAAAGTTTTTGACTTTCATTTGATTCCAAAAGCTATGTATGAATTTGTTTGACTTTATTTTGATCCTAAAAGCTTTGTTTGAATGTGTTTGACTTTCCTTTGATTCAAAAAGATTTGTTTGAATGTGTTTGACATTCAAATGATTTAAAAAGATTTGTTTGAATGTGTTTGACTTTCTTTTGATTCAAAAATCTTTGTTTGAATGTATTTGACTTTCATTTGATTTAAAAAGCTATATTTGAATGTGTTTGACTGTATTTCGATCCAAAATGATTTATTTGAATGTGTTTGACTTTAAATTGAGTTAAAAAGCTTATTTGAATGTGTTTGACTTTCTTTTTATTCAAAAAGCTTTGTTTGAATGTGTTTTACTTTTTTTCGATTCAAAAAGAATTGTTTGAATGTATTTGATTTTCATTTTATTCAAAAAACTTTTTTTGAACGTGTTTGACTTTCATTTGATTCAAAAAGCTTTATTTGAATGTGTATGGCTTTTATTTGATTCAAAAAGCTATGTTTGAATGCGTTAGACTTTCTTTCGATATAAAAAGATTTGTTTTAATGTGTTTGACTTTCATTTGATTCAAAAAGCTTTGTTCTAATTTGTTTGACTTTCATTTGATTCAAAAAGCTATGTTTGAATGTGTTTTACTTTATTTCGATGTAAAAAGATTTGTTTGAATATGTTTGACTTTCATTTGATTCATATAGGTTTGTTTGAATGTGTTTGACTTTCATTTGATAAAAAAATCTATGTTTGAATGTGTTTTACTTTCATTTGATTAAAAACCTTTGTTTGAACGTGTTTGACTTTCATTTGATTCAAAAATCTTTGTTTTAATGTGTTTGACTTTATTTCGATTCAAGGAGATTTATTTGAATGTGTTTGACTTTCATTTGATTAAAAAAGTTTGTTTAAATGTGTTAGATTTTCATTTGATTTAAAAAGCTATGTTTTAATGTGTTTGGCTTTCAAAAGATTTAAAAAGATTTGTTTGAATGTGTTTTACTTTCATTTGATTAAAAAAGCTTTGTTTGAATGTGTTTAACTTTTAGTTGATTCAAAAAGCTATGTATGAATTTGTTTGACTTTATTTTGATTCAAAAAGCTTTGTTTGAAGGTGTTTGACTTTCTTTTGATTCAAAAAGATTTGTTTGAATGTGTTTGACTTTCATTTGATTTAAAAAGATTTGTTTGAATGTTTTAGACCTTCAATTGATTCAAAAAGCTTTGTTTGAATGTATTTGTCTTTCTTTTGATTTAAAAAGCTTTGTTTGAGTGTTTTACTTTTTTTCGATTTGAAAAAAGAATTGTTTGAATGTATTTGATTCAAAAAGGTTTTTTTGAACATGTTTGTCTTTCATTTGATTCAAAAAGCTTTGTTTGAATGTGTTTGAATTTCATTTGATTCAAAAAGCTATGTCTGAATGTGTTTGACATTCATTTGATTTTGAAAGATTTGTTTAAATGTGTTTGATTTTCAATTGATTCAAAAAGCTTGTTTGAATGTGTTTGACTTTCTTTTTATTCAAAAAGCTTTGTTTGAATTTGTTTGACTTTAATTTGATTCAAAAAGCTTTGTTTTAATGTGTTTGACTTTATTTCGATTCATAAAGATTTATTTGAATGTGTTTGACTTTCATTTGATTCAAAAAGCTTTGTTTGAATGTGTTTGACTTTCATTTGATTCAAAAAGCTATGTATGAATTTGTTGGACTTTAGTTTCATTCAAAAAGCTTTGTTTGAATGTGTTTAACTTTCTTTTGATTCAAAAAGATTTGTTTGTGTGTGTTTGACTTTAATTTGATTCAAAAAGCTATGTTTGAATGTGTTTGACTTTCATTTGATTTAAAAAGATTTGTTTGAATGCATTTGATTTTCATTTTATTCAAAAAGCTTTGTTTGAATGTGTTTGACTTTCATTTGATTCAAAAAGCTATGTTTGAATGTGTTTGACATAATTTCGATATAAAAAGATTTGTTTGAATGTGTTTGACTTTCATTTGATTCAAAAAGCTTTGTTTGAATGTGTTTGACTTTCTTTTGATTCAAAAAGCTATGTTTGAATGTGTTTGACTTTCATATGATTTAAAAAGATTTTTTGAATGTGTTTGACTTTCATTTGATTCAAAAATCTTTGTTTGAATGTGTTTGACTTTGATTAGATTTAAAAAAACTTTGATTGAAAGTGTTTTACTTTTTTTCGATTAAAAAAGAATTGTTAAAATGTGTTTGACTTTCTTTTGATTCATAAAGCTTTGTTTGAATGTGTTTGACTGTATTTCGATCTAAAAAGATTTGTTTGAATGTGTTTTACTTTCATTTCATTCAATAAGCTTTGTTTGAATGTGTTTAACTTTCATTTTATTCAAAAAGCTATGTATCAATTTGTTTGACTTTCTTTTGATTCAAAAAGATTTGTTTGAATGTGTTTGACTTTCATTTGATTTAAAAAGATTTGTTTGAATGTGTTAGACCTTCAATTGATTCAAAAAGCTTTGTTTAAATGTATTTGTCTTTTTTTTTATTTAAAAACCTTTGTTTGAGTGTTTTAGTTTTTTTCGATTTGAAAAAAAAATTGTTTGAATGTATTTGATTCAAAAAGCTTTTTTTGAACATGTTTGTCTTTCATTTGATTCAAAAAGCTTTATTTGAATGTGTTTGAATTTCATTTCATTCAAAAAGCTATGTCTGAATGTGTTTGACTTTCATTTGATTTTGAAAGATTTGTTTGAATGTGTTTGATTTTCAATTGATTCAAAAAGCTTTTTTAAATGTGTTTGACTTTCTTTTTATTCAAAAAGCTTTGTTTGAATATGTTTGACTTTCATTTGATTCAAAAAGCTTTTTTTTTAATGTGTTTGACTTTCATTTGATTCAAATAGCTATGTTTGAATGTGTTTGACTATCATTTGATTTAAAAACATTTGTTTGAATGCATTTGATTTTCATTTTATTCAAAAAGCTTTGTTTGAATGTGTTTGACTTTCATTTGATTCAAAAAGCTATGATTGAATGTGTTTGACTTAATTTCGATATAAAAAGATTTGTTTGAATGTGTTTGACTTTCATTTGATTCAAAAAGCTTTGTTTGAATGTGTTTGACTTTCTTTTGATTCAAAAAGCTATGTTTGAATGTGTTTGACTGTCATATGATTTTAAAATAATTTTTGAATGTGTTTGACTTTATTTTGATTCATGAATATTTATTTGATTGTGTTTGACTTTTATTTGATTCAAAAAGCTTTGTTTGAATGTGTTTGAATTTCTTTTGATTCAAAAAGCTACGTTTGAATCTGTTTGACTTTCATATGATTTAAAAATATTTGTTTGAACGTGTTTGATTTTCATTTGATTCAAAAAACTTTGTTTCAATATGTTTGACTTTGTTTTGATTAAAATTTTTTTTTTAAATGTATTTTACTTTTTTTCGTTTCAAAAAGAAATGATAGAATGTGTTTGACTTTATTTTGATTCATAAAGCTTTGTTTGAATTTGCTTGACTTTCATTTGATTCAAAAAGCCTTGTTTGAATGTGTTTGAATTTTATTTGATTCAAAAAACTATGTTTGAATGTGTTTTACTTTTTTTCGATTCAAAAAGAATTGTTAAAATGTGTTTCACTTTCTTTTGATTCATAAAGCTTTGTTTGAATGTGTTTGACTGTATTTCGATCTAAAAAGATTTGTTTGAATGTGTTTTACTTTCATTTGATTCAATAAGCTTTGTTTGAATGTGTTTAACTTTCATTTGATTCAAAAAGCTATGTATGAATTTGTTTGACTTTATTTTGATTCAAAAAGCTTTGTTTGAATGTGTTTGACTTTCTTTTGATTCAAAAAGATTTGTTTGAATGTGTTTGACTTTCATTTAATTTAAAAAGATTTGTTTGAATGTGTTAGACCTTCAATTGATTTAAAAAGCTTTGTTTAAATGTATTTGTCTTTCTTTTGATTTAAAAACCTTTGTTTGAGTGTTTTACTTTTTTTCGATTTGAAAAAAAAATTGTTTGAATGTATTTGATTCAAAAAGCTTTTTTTGAACATGTTTGTCTTTCGTTTGATTCAAAAAGCTTTATTTGAATGTGTTTGAATTTCATTTGATTCAAAAAGCTATGTCTGAATGTGTTTGACTTTCATTTGATTTTGAAAGATTGGTTTGAATGTGATTAACTTTCATTTGATTCAAAAAGCTTGTTTGAATGTGTTTGACTTTCTTTTGATTCAAAAAGTTTTGTTTGAATTTGTTTTAATTTATTTCGATTCAAAAAGAATTTTTTGAATGTGTTTAAATTTCATTTGATTCAAAAAGCTTTGTCTGAAAGTGTTTTACTTTCATTTGATCCTAAAATCTTTCTTTGAATGTGTTTGACTTTATTTCGATCTAAAAAGATTTATTTTAATGTGTTTGACTTTCATTTGATTCAAAAAGCTTTGTTTAAATGTATTTGATTTTCATTTGATTTAAAAAGCTATTTTTGAATGTGTTTGGCTTTCATATGATTTAAAAAGATTTGTTTGAATGTGTTTGACTTTCATTTGATTCAATAAACTATGTTTGAATGTGTTTGACTTTCTTTTGATTGAAAAAGGTTTGTTTGAATGTGTTTTTACTTTTTTCGATTCAAAAAGAATTGTTTGAATGTGTTTGACTTTCTTTTGATTCATAAAGCTTTGTTTGAATGTGTTTGACTGTATTCTGATTCAAAAAGATTTGCTTGAATGTGTTAAAAATTTATTTGATTCAAAAAGCTTTGTTTGAATGTGTTTGACTTTCATTTGATTTAAAAAGCTATGTTTGAATGTGTTTGACTTTCATATGATTTAAAAAGATTTGTTTGAATGTGTTTGACTTTATTTTGATTCATAAAACTTTTATGAATGTGTTTGACTTTCAGTTGATTCAAAAAACTATGTTTGAATGTGTTTGACTTTATTTCGATCTAAAAAGAATTGTTTGAATGTGTTTAAATTTCATTTGATTCAAAAAGCTTTGTTTGAATGTGTTTGACTTTCATTTGATTAAAAAATCTTTGTTTGAATGTGTTTGACTTTATTTCGATCTAAAAAGATTTGTTTTAATGTGTTTGACTTTCATTTGATTCAAAAAGCTTTGTTTAAATGTGTTTTACTTTCATTTGATTCAAAAAGCTATGTTTGAATGTGTTTGACTTTCATTTTATTTTGAAAGATTTGTTTAAAAGTGTTTGACTTTCATTTGGTTCAAAAAGCTTTGTTTGAATGTGTTTGACTTTATTTTGATTGAAAAAGATTTATTTGAATGTGTTTGACTTTCATTTGGTTCAAAAAGCTTTGTTTGAATGTGTTTGACTTTCATTTGAATCAAAAAGCTGTGTTTGAATGTATTTCGATCCAAAAAGATTTGTTTGAATGTGTTTGACTTTCATTTGATTCAAAAAGCTTAGTTTGAATGTGTTTGACTGGTTGTAGGTGATTATAATTGAAAAGCTGGTTATTGATGATCGAAAACGGAGTTTTTACGACATTATTTATAGAGAAAATCAGCCAAAAAGATAAAATTAACAAAACAGAGTCTGGCGCACGCAAAACGAGATCAGCGCCAGGCGCCAACGTTAGCACCAGGCGCCAATGCCTGGCGTTAGGCGCCAATCCTGTTTTTGACGCGTTTTCTAAAATCAGATAAGTTTGACCGTACAGGAGGATAATATCGTATCTTTCCTCAAAAATTGCTCTTTGATTTTAATTAAAACTTTGAAAAGTCAACAAAAGTCAATTTATCAATGCTAATTGGATTAGGAACGAAAAGAACCTTCTAGAAGAATCTAGAAGACTAAAACCATTCCTAATTGCATTAGGAATGATAAATCTATATTAGGCCCTCCCCCAGATCATTGGGCTGCACATAAGGCTCAAACCGGGCCCAGTTTAGTAAATTGGCCATAACTTCCTCAATATTCATAGGAATTGGGCTTATAATATATCGTTGGAAAGCTTTTGTCAAGCCTCATCCAACTACACTACTAGTGGACCCATATCATGGACCAACCAAACTGGATTGTCTGTTCTCTTAAAATAAGTTTTCAAAAACAAAAGAAGAGAAAAGAAATTAAAACTATCCGCAACACTAGACTTTCAACACTTTCGCTTCATTCGATTATGATTCGACGTGAAAGGTTCTCATCACTAGGTTTGGTTTTGGGAGACACAAATGGGTGTCTATAGAATGTGTTTGACTTTATTTCGATTCAAAGAGATTTATTTGAATGTGTTTGACTTTCATTTGATTCAAAAGGCTTTGTTTAAATGTGTTAGATTTTCATTTGATTTAAAAAGCTATGTTTGAATGTGTTTGGCTTTCAAATGATTTAAAAAGATTTGTTTGAATGTGTTTGACTTTCATTTGATTCAAAAAACTATGTTTGAATGTGTTTGACTTTCTTTTGATTCAAAAATCTTTGTTTGAATGTGTTTTTACTTTTTTTTATTCAAAAAGAATTGTTTGAATGTGTTTGACTTTCTTTTGATTCATAAAGCTTTGTTTGAATGTGTTTGACTTTCATTTGATTCAAAAAGCTTTGTTTGAAAGTGTTTGACTTTATTTCGATTCAAAAAGATTTATTTGAATGTGTTTGACTATCATTTGATTCAATAAACTTTGTTTGAATGTGTTTGACTTTATTTCGATTCAAAAAGATTTATTTGAATGTGTTTGACTATCATTTGATTCAATAAGCTTTGTTTGAATTTTTTTGACTTTATTTTGATTCAAAAATCTTTGTTTGAATGTGTTTGACTTTCTTTTGATTCAAAAAGATTTGTTTGAATGTGTTTGACTTTCATTTGATTCAAAAAGCTATGTTTGAATGTGTTTGACTTTCATCTGATTTAAAAAGATTTGTTTGAATGTGTTTGACTTTCAATTGATTCAAAAAGCTTTGTTTGAATGTATTTGACTTTCTTTTAATTAAAAAAGCTTTGTTTGAATGTGTTTTACTTTTTGTCGATTGAAAAAGAATTGTTTGAATATATTTGATTCAAAAATCTTTTTTTGAATAAATTTGTCTTTTATTTGATTCAAAAAGCTTTGTTTGAATGTGTTTGAATTTCATTTGATTCAAAAAGCTATGTTTGAATGTGTTTGACTTTCATTTGATTTTGAAAGATTTGTTTAATTGTGTTTGATTTTCAATTGATTCAAAAAGCTTGTTTGAATGTGTTTGACTTTCTTTTTATTCAAAAAGCTTTGTTTCATTGTGTTTTACTTTTTTTCCGATTCAAAAAGAATTGTTTGAATGTATTTGTTTGTCATTTTATTCAAAAAGCTTTTTTTGAACGTGTTTGACTTTCATTTGATTCAAAAAGTTTTGTTTGAATGTGTATGACTTTTATTTGATTCAAAAAGCTATGTTTAAATGTGTTTGACTTTATTTCGATATAAAAAGATTTGTCTGAATGTGTTTGACTTTCATTTGATTCAAAAAGCTTTGTTTGAATTTGTTTTTACTTTTTTCGATTCAAAAAGAATTGTTTGAACGTGTTTGAATTTCTTTTAATTCATAAAGCTTTGTTTGAATGTGTTTGACTGTGTATTTCGATCCAAAAAGATTTATTTAAATGTGTTGAAATTTCATTTGATTCAAAAAGCTTTGTTTGAATGAGGTTGACTTTCATTTGATTCAAAAAGCTTTGTTTGAATATTTTTGACTTTAATTCGATTCAAAAAGATTTATTTGAATGTGTTTGACTTTCATTTGATTCAATAAACTTTGTTTGAATGTTTTTTTCACTGTCATTTGATTAAAAAAGCTATGTATGAATTTATTTGACTTTATTTTGATTCAAAAAACTTTGTTTGAATGTGTATGACTTTCTTTTGATTCAAAAAGATTTGTTTGAATGTGTTTGACTTTCATTTGATTCAAAAAGCTATGTTTGAATATGTTTGACTTTCATTTGATTTAAAAAGATTTGTTAGAATGTGTTTGACTTTCAATTGATTCAAAAAGCTTTGTTTGAATTTATTTGACTTTTTTTTTTTTAAAAAAGCTTTGTTTGAATGTGTTTTTTACTTTTTTTCAATTGCAGAAGAATTGTTTGAATATATTTGATTCAAAAATCTTTTTTTGAACAAGTTTGTCTTTTTTTTTTATTTAAAAAGCTTTGTTTGAATGTGTTTGAATTTCATTTGATTCAAAAAGTTATGTTTGAATGTGTTTGACTTTCCATTGATTTTGTAAGATTTGTTTGAATGTGTTTGATTTTCAATTGATTTAAAAAGCTTTGTTTGATTGTGTTTTACTTTTTTTCGATTCAAAAAGAATTGTTTGAATGTATTTGATTTTCATTTTATTCAAAAAGCTTTTTTTGAATGTGTTTCACTTTCATTTGATTCAAAAAGCTTTGTTTGAATGTGTATGACTTTTATTTGATTCAAAAAGCTATGTTTGAATGTGTTTGACTTTATTTTGATATAAAAAGGTTTGTTTGAATGTGTTTGACTTTCATTTGATTCAAAAAGCTATGTTTGAATGTGTTTGACTTTCATATGATTTAAAAATATTTGTTAGAATGTGTTTGATTTTCATTTGATTCAAAAATCTTTGTTTGAATGTGTTTGACTTCGGTATGATTAAAAAAAACTTTGTTTGAATGTGTTTGACTTTCATTTGATTTTGAAAGATTTGTTTGAATGTGTTTGACTTTCATTTGGTTTAAAAAGCTTTGTTTGAATGTGTTTGACTTTATTTTGATTGAAAAAGATTTATTTGAATGTGTTTGAATTTCATTTGATTCAAAAAGCTTTGTTTGAAGGTGTTTGACTTTCATTTGATTCAAAAAGCTATGTTTGAATGTGTTTGACTGTATTTCGATCCAAAAAGATTTGTTTGAATGTGTTTGACTTTCATTTGATTCAAAAAGCTTAGTTTGAATGTGTTTGACTTTCATTTGATTAAAAACCTTTGTTTGAACGTGTTTGACTTTCATTTGATTCAAAAAGTTTTTTTTAATGTGTTTGACTTTATTTCAATTCAAAGTGATTTATTTGAAAGTGTTTGACTTTCATTTGATTCAAAAAGCTTTGTTTAAATATGTTAGATTTTCATTTGATTTAAAAAGCTATGTTTTAATGTGTTTGGCTTTCATATGATTGAAAAAGATTTGTTTGAATGTGTTTAGCTTTCATTTGATTCAAAAAGCTTTGTTTAAATGTGATTGACTTTCTTTTGATTCAAAAAGCTTTGTTTGAATGAGTTTTTACTTTTTTCGATTCAAAAAGAATTGTTTGAATGTGTTTGACTTTCTTTTGATTCATATAGATTTGATTAAATGTGTTTGACTGTATTTCGATCCAAAATGATTTGTTTGAATGTGTATAAATTTCATTTGATTCAAAAAGCTTTGTTTGAATTTGTTTGACTTTCATTTGATTCAAAAAGCTTTGTTTGAATTTGTTTGATTTTATTTCGATTCAAAAAGATTTATTTGAATATGTTTGAATGTGTTTGACTTTCATTTGATTTTGCAAGATTTGTTAGAATGTGATTGACTTTCATTTGATTCAAAAAGCTTATTTGAATGTGTTTTACTTTTTTTCGATTCAAAAAGTATTGTTTGATTGTATTTGATTTTCATTCTATTCAAAAAGCTTTTTTTGAACGTGTAAGACTATCATTTGATTCAAAAAGCTTTGTTCGAATGTGTTTGACTTTCTTTCGATTCAAAAAGCTATGTTTGAATATGTTTGACTTTATTTTGATTCAAAAAGATTTGCTTGAATGTGGTTGACTTTCATTTGATTCATATAGGTTTGTTTGAATGTGTTTGACTTTCATTTGATTCAAAAATCTATGTTTGAATGTGTTTTACTTTCATTTGATTAAAAACCTTTGTTTGAACGTATTTGACTTTCATTTGACTCAAAAAGCTTTGTTTTAATGTGTTTGACTTTTTTTCGATTCAAAGAGATTTATTTGAATGTATTTGAATTTCATTTGATTAAAAAAGCTTTGTTTAAATGTGTTAGATTTTCATTTGATTTAAAAAGCTATGTTTTAATGTGTTTGGCTTTCATATGATTTAAAAAGATTTGTTTGATTGTGTTTGACTTTCATTTGATTCAAAAAGCTATGTTTGAATGTGTTTGACATTATTTTGATATAAAAAGGTTTGTTTGAATGTGTTTGACTTTCATTTGATTCAAAAAGCTTTGTTTGAATGTGTTTGACTTTCATTTGATTCAAAAAGCTATGTTTAAATGTGTTTGACTTTCATATGATTTAAAAATATTTGTTTGAATGTGTTTGATTTTCATTTGATTTGAAAATCTTTGTTTGAATGTGTTTGACTTTGTTTTGATTAAAAAAAACTTTCTTTGAATGTGTTTTACTTTTTTTCGATTCAAAAAGAATTGTTAGAATGTGTTTGACTTTCTTTTGATTTATAAAGCTTTGTTTGAATGTGTTTGACTTTCTTTTGATTGAAAGATTTGTTTGAATGTGTTTGACTTTCATTTGGTTCAAAAAGCTTTGTTTGAATGTGTTTTACTTTATTTTGATTGAAAAAGATTTATTTGAATGTGTTTGAATTTCATTTGATTCAAAAAGCTTTGTTTGAATGTGTTTGACTTTCATTTGATTCAAAAAGCTATGTTTGAATGTGTTTGACTGTATTTCGATCCAAAAAGATTTGTTTGAATGTGTTTGACTTTCATTTGATTCAAAAAGCTTAGTTTGAATGTGTTTGACTTTCATTTGATTAAAAACCTTTGTTTGAACGTGTTTAACGTTCATTTGATTCAAAAAGTGTTTTTTGAATGTGTTTGACTTTATTTCAATTCAAAGTGATTTATTTGAAAGTGTTTGACTTCCATTTGATTCAAAAAGCTTTGTTTAAATATGTTGATTTTCATTTGATTTAAAAAGCTATGTTTCAATGTGTTTGGCTTTCATATGATTGAAAAAGATTTGTTTGAATGTGTTTAGCTTTCATTTGATTCAAAAATCTTTGTTTAAATGTGATTGACTTTCTTTTTATTCAAAAAGCTTTGTTTGAATGAGGTTTTACTTTTTTCGATTCAAAAAGAATTGTTTGAATGTATTTGTTTTTTATTTACTCAAAAAGCTTTTTTGAACGTGTTTGACTTTCATTTTATTCTAAAAGCTTTGTTTGAATGTGTTTGACTTTCATTTGATTCAATAAGCTTTGTTTGAATGTTTTTGTCTTTTATTTGATTCAAAAAGCTATGTATGAATTTGTTTTACTTTATTTTGATTCAAAAAGCTTTGTTTGAATGTGTTTGACTTTCTTTTGATTCAAAAAGATTTGTTAAAATGTGCTTGATTTTCATTTGATTCAAAAAGCTATGTTTGAATGTGTTTAACTTTTATTTGATTTAAAAAGATTTGTTTGAATTTGTTTGACTTTCAATTGATTCAAAATGCTTTGTTTGAATGTATTTGACTTTCTTTTGATTAAAAAAACTTTGTTTAAATTCGTTTTATTTTTTTTCGATTGAAAAAGAATTGTTTGAATGGATTTGATTCAAAAATCTTTTTTTGAAAAAATTTGTCTTTTATTTGATTCAAAAAGCTTTGTTTGAATGTGTTTGAATTTCATTTGATTCAAAAAGCTATGTTTGAATGTGTTTGACTTTCATTTGATTTTGAAAGATTTGTTTGATTGTGTTTGATTTTCAATTGATTCAAAAAGCTTGTTTGAATGTGTTTGACTTTCTTTTTATTCAAAAAGCTTTGTTTAAATTTGTTTGACTTTCATTTGATTCAAAAAGCTTTGTTATAATGTTTTTGACTTTATTTTGATTCTAAAAGCTTTGTTTGAATGTGATTTACTTTCATTTGATTCAATATGCTTTGTTTGAAAGTTTTTGACTTTCATTTGATTCCAAAAGCTATGTATGAATTTGTTTGACTTTATTTTGATCCTAAAAGCTTTGTTTGAATGTGTTTGACTTTCCTTTGATTCAAAAAGATTTGTTTGAATGTGTTTGACATTCAAATGATTTAAAAAGATTTGTTTGAATGTGTTTGACTTTCTTTTGATTCAAAAATCTTTGTTTGAATGTATTTAACTTTCATTTGATTTAAAAAGCTATATTTGAATGTGTTTGACTGTATTTCGATCCAAAATGATTTATTTGAATGTGTTTGACTTTAAATTGATTTAAAAAGCTTATTTGAATGTGTTTGACTTTCTTTTTATTCAAAAAGCTTTGTTTGAATGTGTTTTACTTTTTTTCGATTCAAAAAGAATTGTTTGAATGTATTTGATTTTCATTTTATTCAAAAAACTTTTTTTGAACGTGTTTGACTTTCATTTGATTCAAAAAGCTTTATTTGAATGTGTATGGCTTTTATTTGATTCAAAAAGCTATGTTTGAATGCGTTAGACTTTCTTTCGATATAAATAGATTTGTTTTAATGTGTTTGACTTTCATTTGATTCAAAAAGCTTTGTTCTAATTTGTTTGACTTTCATTTGATTCAAAAAGCTATGTTTGAATGTGTTTTACTTTATTTCGATGTAAAAAGATTTGTTTGAATATGTTTGACTTTCATTTGATTCATATAGGTTTGTTTGAATGTGTTTGACTTTCATTTGATAAAAAAATCTATGTTTGAATGTGTTTTACTTTCATTTGATTAAAAACCTTTGTTTGAACGTGTTTGACTTTCATTTGATTCAAAAATCTTTGTTTTAATGTGTTTGACTTTATTTCGATTCAAGGAGATTTATTTGAATGTGTTTGACTTTCATTTGATTAAAAAAGTTTGTTTAAATGTGTTAGATTTTCATTTGATTTAAAAAGCTATGTTTTAATGTGTTTGGCTTTCAAAAGATTTAAAAAGATTTGTTTGAATGTGTTTTACTTTCATTTGATTAAAAAAGCTTTGTTTGAATGTGTTTAACTTTTAGTTGATTCAAAAAGCTATGTATGAATTTGTTTGACTTTATTTTGATTCAAAAAGCTTTGTTTGAAGGTGTTTGACTTTCTTTTGATTCAAAAAGATTTGTTTGAATGTGTTTGACTTTCATTTGATTTAAAAAGATTTGTTTGAATGTTTTAGACCTTCAATTGATTCAAAAAGCTTTGTTTGAATGTATTTGTCTTTCTTTTGATTTAAAAAGCTTTGTTTGAGTGTTTTACTTTTTTTCGATTTGAAAAAAGAATTGTTTGAATGTATTTGATTCAAAAAGGTTTTTTTGAACATGTTTGACTTTCATTTGATTCAAAAAGCTATGTTTGAATGTGTTTGACTTTCATCTGATTTAAAAAGATTTGTTTGAATGTGTTTGACTTTCAATTGATTCAAAAAGCTTTGTTTGAATGTATTTGACTTTCTTTTAATTAAAAAAGCTTTGTTTGAATGTGTTTTACTTTTTGTCGATAGAAAAAGAATTGTTTGAATGTATTTGATTCAAAAATCTTTTTTTGAATAAATTTGTCTTTTATTTGATTCAAAAAGCTTTGTTTGAATGTGTTTGAATTTCATTTGATTCAAAAAGCTATGTTTGAATGTGTTTGACTTTCATTTGATTTTGAAAGATTTGTTTAAATGTGTTTGATTTTCAATTGATTCAAAAAGCTTGTTTGAATGTGTTTGACTTTCTTTTTATTCAAAAAGCTTTGTTTGAATTTGTTTGACTTTAATTTGATTCAAAAAGCTTTGTTTTAATGTGTTTGACTTTATTTCGATTCATAAAGATTTATTTGAATGTGTTTGACTTTCATTTGATTCAAAAAGCTTTGTTTGAATGTGTTTGACTTTCATTTGATTCAAAAAGCTATGTATGAATTTGTTGGACTTTAGTTTCATTCAAAAAGCTTTGTTTGAATGTGTTTAACTTTCTTTTGATTCAAAAAGATTTGTTTGTGTGTGTTTGACTTTAATTTGATTCAAAAAGCTATGTTTGAATGTGTTTGACTTTCATTTGATTTAAAAAGATTTGTTTGAATGCATTTGATTTTCATTTTATTCAAAAAGCTTTGTTTGAATGTGTTTGACTTTCATTTGATTCAAAAAGCTATGTTTGAATGTGTTTGACATAATTTCGATATAAAAAGATTTGTTTGAATGTGTTTGACTTTCATTTGATTCAAAAAGCTTTGTTTGAATGTGTTTGACTTTCTTTTGATTCAAAAAGCTATGTTTGAATGTGTTTGACTTTCATATGATTTAAAAAGATTTTTTGAATGTGTTTGACTTTCATTTGATTCAAAAATCTTTGTTTGAATGTGTTTGACTTTGATTAGATTTAAAAAAACTTTGATTGAAAGTGTTTTACTTTTTTTCGATTAAAAAAGAATTGTTAAAATGTGTTTGACTTTCTTTTGATTCATAAAGCTTTGTTTGAATGTGTTTGACTGTATTTCGATCTAAAAAGATTTGTTTGAATGTGTTTTACTTTCATTTGATTCAATAAGCTTTGTTTGAATGTGTTTAACTTTCATTTGATTCAAAAAGCTATGTATCAATTTGTTTGACTTTCTTTTGATTCAAAAAGATTTGTTTGAATGTGTTTGACTTTCATTTGATTTAAAAAGATTTGTTTGAATGGTTAGACCTTCAATTGATTCAAAAAGCTTTGTTTAAATGTATTTGTCTTTTTTTTTTATTTAAAAACCTTTGTTTGAGTGTTTTAGTTTTTTTCGATTTGAAAAAAAAATTGTTTGAATGTATTTGATTCAAAAAGCTTTTTTTGAACATGTTTGTCTTTCATTTGATTCAAAAAGCTTTATTTGAATGTGTTTGAATTTCATTTCATTCAAAAAGCTATGTCTGAATGTGTTTGACTTTCATTTGATTTTGAAAGATTTGTTTGAATGTGTTTGATTTTCAATTGATTCAAAAAGCTTTTTTAAATGTGTTTGACTTTCTTTTTATTCAAAAAGCTTTGTTTGAATATGTTTGACTTTCATTTGATTCAAAAAGCTTTTTTTTAATGTGTTTGACTTTCATTTGATTCAAATAGCTATGTTTGAATGTGTTTGACTTTCATTTGATTTAAAAACATTTGTTTGAATGCATTTGATTTTCATTTTATTCAAAAAGCTTTGTTTGAATGTGTTTGACTTTCATTTGATTCAAAAAGCTATGATTGAATGTGTTTGACTTAATTTCGATATAAAAAGATTTGTTTGAATGTGTTTGACTTTCATTTGATTCAAAAAGCTTTGTTTGAATGTGTTTGACTTTCTTTTGATTCAAAAAGCTATGTTTGAATGTGTTTGACTGTCATATGATTTTAAAATAATTTTTGAATGTGTTTGACTTTATTTTGATTCATGAATATTTATTTGATTGTGTTTGACTTTTATTTGATTCAAAAAGCTTTGTTTGAATGTGTTTGAATTTCTTTTGATTCAAAAAGCTACGTTTGAATCTGTTTGACTTTCATATGATTTAAAAATATTTGTTTGAACGTGTTTGATTTTCATTTGATTCAAAAAACTTTGTTTCAATATGTTTGACTTTGTTTTGATTAAAATTTTTTTTTTAAATGTATTTTACTTTTTTTCGTTTCAAAAAGAAATGATAGAATGTGTTTGACTTTATTTTGATTCATAAAGCTTTGTTTGAATTTGCTTGACTTTCATTTGATTCAAAAAGCCTTGCTTGAATGTGTTTGAATTTTATTTGATTCAAAAAACTATGTTTGAATGTGTTTTACTTTTTTTCGATTCAAAAAGAATTGTTAAAATGTGTTTCACTTTCTTTTGATTCATAAAGCTTTGTTTGAATGTGTTTGACTGTATTTCGATCTAAAAAGATTTGTTTGAATGTGTTTTACTTTCATTTGATTCAATAAGCTTTGTTTGAATGTGTTTAACTTTCATTTGATTCAAAAAGCTATGTATGAATTTGTTTGACTTTATTTTGATTCAAAAAGCTTTGTTTGAATGTGTTTGACTTTCTTTTGATTCAAAAAGATTTGTTTGAATGTGTTTGACTTTCATTTAATTTAAAAAGATTTGTTTGAATGTGTTAGACCTTCAATTGATTTAAAAAGCTTTGTTTAAATGTATTTGTCTTTCTTTTGATTTAAAAACCTTTGTTTGAGTGTTTTACTTTTTTTCGATTTGAAAAAAAAATTGTTTGAATGTATTTGATTCAAAAAGCTTTTTTTGAACATGTTTGTCTTTCGTTTGATTCAAAAAGCTTTATTTGAATGTGTTTGAATTTCATTTGATTCAAAAAGCTATGTCTGAATGTGTTTGACTTTCATTTGATTTTGAAAGATTGGTTTGAATGTGATTAACTTTCATTTGATTTAAAAAGCTTGTTTGAATGTGTTTGACTTTCTTTTGATTCAAAAAGTTTTGTTTGAATTTGTTTTAATTTATTTCGATTCAAAAAGAATTTTTTGAATGTGTTTAAATTTCATTTGATTCAAAAAGCTTTGTCTGAAAGTGTTTTACTTTCATTTGATCCTAAAATCTTTCTTTGAATGTGTTTGACTTTATTTCGATCTAAAAAGATTTATTTTAATGTGTTTGACTTTCATTTGATTCAAAAAGCTTTGTTTAAATGTATTTGATTTTCATTTGATTTAAAAAGCTATTTTTGAATGTGTTTGGCTTTCATATGATTTAAAAAGATTTGTTTGAATGTGTTTGACTTTCATTTGATTCAATAAACTATGTTTGAATGTGTTTGACTTTCTTTTGATTGAAAAAGGTTTGTTTGAATGTGTTTTTACTTTTTTCGATTCAAAAAGAATTGTTTGAATGTGTTTGACTTTCTTTTGATTCATAAAGCTTTGTTTGAATGTGTTTGACTGTATTCTGATTCAAAAAGATTTGCTTGAATGTGTTAAAAATTTATTTGATTCAAAAAGCTTTGTTTGAATGTGTTTGACTTTCATTTGATTTAAAAAGCTATGTTTGAATGTGTTTGACTTTCATATGATTTAAAAAGATTTGTTTGAATGTGTTTGACTTTATTTTGATTCATAAAACTTTTATGAATGTGTTTGACTTTCAGTTGATTCAAAAAACTATGTTTGAATGTGTTTGACTTTATTTCGATCTAAAAAGAATTGTTTGAATGTGTTTAAATTTCATTTGATTCAAAAAGCTTTGTTTGAATGTGTTTGACTTTCATTTGATTAAAAAATCTTTGTTTGAATGTGTTTGACTTTATTTCGATCTAAAAAGATTTGTTTTAATGTGTTTGACTTTCATTTGATTCAAAAAGCTTTGTTTAAATGTGTTTTACTTTCATTTGATTCAAAAAGCTATGTTTGAATGTGTTTGACTTTCATTTTATTTTGAAAGATTTGTTTAAAAGTGTTTGACTTTCATTTGGTTCAAAAAGCTTTGTTTGAATGTGTTTGACTTTATTTTGATTGAAAAAGATTTATTTGAATGTGTTTGACTTTCATTTGGTTCAAAAAGCTTTGTTTGAATGTGTTTGACTTTCATTTGAATCAAAAAGCTGTGTTTGAATGTATTTCGATCCAAAAAGATTTGTTTGAATGTGTTTGACTTTCATTTGATTCAAAAAGCTTAGTTTGAATGTGTTTGACTGGTTGTAGGTGATTATAATTGAAAAGCTGGTTATTGATGATCGAAAACGGAGTTTTTACGACATTATTTATAGAGAAAATCAGCCAAAAAGATAAAATTAACAAAACAGAGTCTGGCGCACGCAAAACGAGATCAGCGCCAGGCGCCAACGTTAGCGCCAGGCGCCAATGCCTGGCGTTAGGCGCCAATCCTGTTTTTGACGCGTTTTTTAAAATCAGATAAGTTTGACCGTACAGGAGGATAATATCGTATCTTTCCTCAAAAAATGCTCTTTGATTTTAATTAAAACTTTGAAAAGTCAACAAAAGTCAATTTATCAATGCTAATTGGATTAGGAACGAAAAGAACCTTCTAGAAGAATCTAGAAGACTAAAACCATTCCTAATTGCATTAGGAATGATAAATCTATATTAGGCCCTCCCCCAGATCATTGGGCTGCACATAAGGCTCAAACCGGGCCCAGTTTAGTAAATTGGCCATAACTTCCTCAATATTCATAGGAATTGGGCTTATAATATATCGTTGGAAAGCTTTTGTCAAGCCTCATCCAACTACACTACTAGTGGACCCATATCATGGACCAACCAAACTGGATTGTCTGTTCTCTTAAAATAAGTTTTCAAAAACAAAAGAAGAGAAAAGAAATTAAAACTATCCGCAACACTAGACTTTCAACACTTTCGCTTCATTCGATTATGATTCGACGTGAAAGGTTCTCATCACTAGGTTTGGTTTTGGGAGACACAAATGGGTGTCTATAGAATGTGTTTGACTTTATTTCGATTCAAAGAGATTTATTTGAATGTGTTTGACTTTCATTTGATTCAAAAGGCTTTGTTTAAATGTGTTAGATTTTCATTTGATTTAAAAAGCTATGTTTGAATGTGTTTGGCTTTCAAATGATTTAAAAAGATTTGTTTGAATGTGTTTGACTTTCATTTGATTCAAAAAACTATGTTTGAATGTGTTTGACTTTCTTTTGATTCAAAAATCTTTGTTTGAATGTGTTTTTACTTTTTTTTATTCAAAAAGAATTGTTTGAATGTGTTTGACTTTCTTTTGATTCATAAAGCTTTGTTTGAATGTGTTTGACTTTCATTTGATTCAAAAAGCTTTGTTTGAAAGTGTTTGACTTTATTTCGATTCAAAAAGATTTATTTGAATGTGTTTGACTATCATTTGATTCAATAAACTTTGTTTGAATGTGTTTGACTTTATTTCGATTCAAAAAGATTTATTTGAATGTGTTTGACTATCATTTGATTCAATAAGCTTTGTTTGAATTTTTTTGACTTTATTTTGATTCAAAAATCTTTGTTTGAATGTGTTTGACTTTCTTTTGATTCAAAAAGATTTGTTTGAATGTGTTTGACTTTCATTTGATTCAAAAAGCTATGTTTGAATGTGTTTGACTTTCATCTGATTTAAAAAGATTTGTTTGAATGTGTTTGACTTTCAATTGATTCAAAAAGCTTTGTTTGAATGTATTTGACTTTCTTTTAATTAAAAAAGCTTTGTTTGAATGTGTTTTACTTTTTGTCGATAGAAAAAGAATTGTTTGAATGTATTTGATTCAAAAATCTTTTTTTGAATAAATTTGTCTTTTATTTGATTCAAAAAGCTTTGTTTGAATGTGTTTGAATTTCATTTGATTCAAAAAGCTATGTTTGAATGTGTTTGACTTTCATTTGATTTTGAAAGATTTGTTTAATTGTGTTTGATTTTCAATTGATTCAAAAAGCTTGTTTGAATGTGTTTGACTTTCTTTTTATTCAAAAAGCTTTGTTTCATTGTGTTTTACTTTTTTTCCGATTCAAAAAGAATTGTTTGAATGTATTTGTTTGTCATTTTATTCAAAAAGCTTTTTTTGAACGTGTTTGACTTTCATTTGATTCAAAAAGTTTTGTTTGAATGTGTATGACTTTTATTTGATTCAAAAAGCTATGTTTAAATGTGTTTGACTTTATTTCGATATAAAAAGATTTGTCTGAATGTGTTTGACTTTCATTTGATTCAAAAAGCTTTGTTTGAATTTGTTTTTACTTTTTTCGATTCAAAAAGAATTGTTTGAACGTGTTTGAATTTCTTTTAATTCATAAAGCTTTGTTTGAATGTGTTTGACTGTGTATTTCGATCCAAAAAGATTTATTTAAATGTGTTGAAATTTCATTTGATTCAAAAAGCTTTGTTTGAATGAGGTTGACTTTCATTTGATTCAAAAAGCTTTGTTTGAATATTTTTGACTTTAATTCGATTCAAAAAGATTTATTTGAATGTGTTTGACTTTCATTTGATTCAATAAACTTTGTTTGAATGTTTTTTTCACTGTCATTTGATTAAAAAAGCTATGTATGAATTTATTTGACTTTATTTTGATTCAAAAAACTTTGTTTGAATGTGTATGACTTTCTTTTGATTCAAAAAGATTTGTTTGAATGTGTTTGACTTTCATTTGATTCAAAAAGCTATGTTTGAATATGTTTGACTTTCATTTGATTTAAAAAGATTTGTTAGAATGTGTTTGACTTTCAATTGATTCAAAAAGCTTTGTTTGAATTTATTTGACTTTTTTTTTATTAAAAAAGCTTTGTTTGAATGTGTTTTTTTACTTTTTTTCAATTGCAGAAGAATTGTTTGAATATATTTGATTCAAAAATCTTTTTTTGAACAAGTTTGTCTTTTTTTTTTATTTAAAAAGCTTTGTTTGAATGTGTTTGAATTTCATTTGATTCAAAAAGTTATGTTTGAATGTGTTTGACTTTCCATTGATTTTGTAAGATTTGTTTGAATGTGTTTGATTTTCAATTGATTTAAAAAGCTTTGTTTGATTGTGTTTTACTTTTTTTCGATTCAAAAAGAATTGTTTGAATGTATTTGATTTTCATTTTATTCAAAAAGCTTTTTTTGAATGTGTTTCACTTTCATTTGATTCAAAAAGCTTTGTTTGAATGTGTATGACTTTTATTTGATTCAAAAAGCTATGTTTGAATGTGTTTGACTTTATTTTGATATAAAAAGGTTTGTTTGAATGTGTTTGACTTTCATTTGATTCAAAAAGCTATGTTTGAATGTGTTTGACTTTCATATGATTTAAAAATATTTGTTAGAATGTGTTTGATTTTCATTTGATTCAAAAATCTTTGTTTGAATGTGTTTGACTTCGGTATGATTAAAAAAAACTTTGTTTGAATGTGTTTGACTTTCATTTGATTTTGAAAGATTTGTTTGAATGTGTTTGACTTTCATTTGGTTTAAAAAGCTTTGTTTGAATGTGTTTGACTTTATTTTGATTGAAAAAGATTTATTTGAATGTGTTTGAATTTCATTTGATTCAAAAAGCTTTGTTTGAAGGTGTTTGACTTTCATTTGATTCAAAAAGCTATGTTTGAATGTGTTTGACTGTATTTCGATCCAAAAAGATTTGTTTGAATGTGTTTGACTTTCATTTGATTCAAAAAGCTTAGTTTGAATGTGTTTGACTTTCATTTGATTAAAAACCTTTGTTTGAACGTGTTTGACTTTCATTTGATTCAAAAAGTTTTTTTTTAATGTGTTTGACTTTATTTCAATTCAAAGTGATTTATTTGAAAGTGTTTGACTTTCATTTGATTCAAAAAGCTTTGTTTAAATATGTTAGATTTTCATTTGATTTAAAAAGCTATGTTTCAATGTGTTTGGCTTTCATATGATTGAAAAAGATTTGTTTGAATGTGTTTAGCTTTCATTTGATTCAAAAAGCTTTGTTTAAATGTGATTGACTTTCTTTTGATTCAAAAAGCTTTGTTTGAATGAGTTTTTACTTTTTTCGATTCAAAAAGAATTGTTTGAATGTGTTTGACTTTCTTTTGATTCATATAGATTTGATTAAATGTGTTTGACTGTATTTCGATCCAAAATGATTTGTTTGAATGTGTATAAATTTCATTTGATTCAAAAAGCTTTGTTTGAATTTGTTTGACTTTCATTTGATTCAAAAAGCTTTGTTTGAATTTGTTTGATTTTATTTCGATTCAAAAAGATTTATTTGAATATGTTTGAATGTGTTTGACTTTCATTTGATTTTGCAAGATTTGTTAGAATGTGATTGACTTTCATTTGATTCAAAAAGCTTATTTGAATGTGTTTTACTTTTTTTCGATTCAAAAAGTATTGTTTGATTGTATTTGATTTTCATTCTATTCAAAAAGCTTTTTTTGAACGTGTAAGACTATCATTTGATTCAAAAAGCTTTGTTCGAATGTGTTTGACTTTCTTTCGATTCAAAAAGCTATGTTTGAATATGTTTGACTTTATTTTGATTCAAAAAGATTTGTTTGAATGTGGTTGACTTTCATTTGATTCATATAGGTTTGTTTGAATGTGTTTGACTTTCATTTGATTCAAAAATCTATGTTTGAATGTGTTTTACTTTCATTTGATTAAAAACCTTTGTTTGAACGTGTTTGACTTTCATTTGACTCAAAAAGCTTTGTTTTAATGTGTTTGACTTTTTTTCGATTCAAAGAGATTTATTTGAATGTATTTGAATTTCATTTGATTAAAAAAGCTTTGTTTAAATGTGTTAGATTTTCATTTGATTTAAAAAGCTATGTTTTAATGTGTTTGGCTTTCATATGATTTAAAAAGATTTGTTTGATTGTGTTTGACTTTCATTTGATTCAAAAATCTATGTTTGAATGTGTTTGACATTATTTTGATATAAAAAGGTTTGTTTGAATGTGTTTGACTTTCATTTGATTCAAAAAGCTTTGTTTCAATGTGTTTGACTTTCATTTGATTCAAAAAGCTATGTTTAAATGTGTTTGACTTTCATATGATTTAAAAATATTTGTTTGAATGTGTTTGATTTTCATTTGATTTGAAAATCTTTGTTTGAATGTGTTTGACTTTGTTTTGATTAAAAAAAACTTTCTTTGAATGTGTTTTACTTTTTTTCGATTCAAAAAGAATTGTTAGAATGTGTTTGACTTTCTTTTGATTTATAAAGCTTTGTTTGAATGTGTTTGACTTTCTTTTGATTGAAAGATTTGTTTGAATGTGTTTGACTTTCATTTGGTTCAAAAAGCTTTGTTTGAATGTGTTTTACTTTATTTTGATTGAAAAAGATTTATTTGAATGTGTTTGAATTTCATTTGATTCAAAAAGCTTTGTTTGAATGTGTTTGACTTTCATTTGATTCAAAAAGCTATGTTTGAATGTGTTTGACTGTATTTCGATCCAAAAAGATTTGTTTGAATGTGTTTGACTTTCATTTGATTCAAAAAGCTTAGTTTGAATGTGTTTGACTTTCATTTGATTAAAAACCTTTGTTTGAACGTGTTTAACGTTCATTTGATTCAAAAAGTGTTTTTTGAATGTGTTTGACTTTATTTCAATTCAAAGTGATTTATTTGAAAGTGTTTGACTTCCATTTGATTCAAAAAGCTTTGTTTAAATATGTTGATTTTCATTTGATTTAAAAAGCTATGTTTCAATGTGTTTGGCTTTCATATGATTGAAAAAGATTTGTTTAAATGTGTTTAGCTTTCATTTGATTCAAAAATCTTTGTTTAAATGTGATTGACTTTCTTTTTATTCAAAAAGCTTTGTTTGAATGAGGTTTTACTTTTTTCGATTCAAAAAGAATTGTTTGAATGTATTTGTTTTTTATTTACTCAAAAAGCTTTTTTGAACGTGTTTGACTTTCATTTGATTCTAAAAGCTTTGTTTGAATGTGTTTGACTTTCATTTGATTCAATAAGCTTTGTTTGAATGTTTTTGTCTTTTATTTGATTCAAAAAGCTATGTATGAATTTGTTTGACTTTATTTTGATTCAAAAAGCTTTGTTTGAATGTGTTTGACTTTCTTTTGATTCAAAAAGATTTGTTAAAATGTGCTTGATTTTCATTTGATTCAAAAAGCTATGTTTGAATGTGTTTAACTTTCATTTGATTTAAAAAGATTTGTTTGAATTTGTTTGACTTTCAATTGATTCAAAATGCTTTGTTTGAATGTATTTGACTTTCTTTTGATTAAAAAAACTTTGTTTAAATTCGTTTTATTTTTTTTCGATTGAAAAAGAATTGTTTGAATGGATTTGATTCAAAAATCTTTTTTTGAAAAAATTTGTCTTTTATTTGATTCAAAAAGCTTTGTTTGAATGTGTTTGAATTTCATTTGATTCAAAAAGCTATGTTTGAATGTGTTTGACTTTCATTTGATTTTGAAAGATTTGTTTGATTGTGTTTGATTTTCAATTGATTCAAAAAGCTTGTTTGAATGTGTTTGACTTTCTTTTTATTCAAAAAGCTTTGTTTAAATTTGTTTGACTTTCATTTGATTCAAAAAGCTTTGTTATAATGTTTTTGACTTTATTTTGATTCTAAAAGCTTTGTTTGAATGTGATTTACTTTCATTTGATTCAATATGCTTTGTTTGAAAGTTTTTGACTTTCATTTGATTCCAAAAGCTATGTATGAATTTGTTTGACTTTATTTTGATCCTAAAAGCTTTGTTTGAATGTGTTTGACTTTCCTTTGATTCAAAAAGATTTGTTTGAATGTGTTTGACATTCAAATGATTTAAAAAGATTTGTTTGAATGTGTTTGACTTTCTTTTGATTCAAAAATCTTTGTTTGAATGTATTTGACTTTCATTTGATTTAAAAAGCTATATTTGAATGTGTTTGACTGTATTTCGATCCAAAATGATTTATTTGAATGTGTTTGACTTTAAATTGATTTAAAAAGCTTATTTGAATGTGTTTGACTTTCTTTTTATTCAAAAAGCTTTGTTTGAATGTGTTTTACTTTTTTTCGATTCAAAAAGAATTGTTTGAATGTATTTGATTTTCATTTTATTCAAAAAACTTTTTTTGAACGTGTTTGACTTTCATTTGATTCAAAAAGCTTTATTTGAATGTGTATGGCTTTTATTTGATTCAAAAAGCTATGTTTGAATGCGTTAGACTTTCTTTCGATATAAAAAGATTTGTTTTAATGTGTTTGACTTTCATTTGATTCAAAAAGCTTTGTTCTAATTTGTTTGACTTTCATTTGATTCAAAAAGCTATGTTTGAATGTGTTTTACTTTATTTCGATGTAAAAAGATTTGTTTGAATATGTTTGACTTTCATTTGATTCATATAGGTTTGTTTGAATGTGTTTGACTTTCATTTGATAAAAAAATCTATGTTTGAATGTGTTTTACTTTCATTTGATTAAAAACCTTTGTTTGAACGTGTTTGACTTTCATTTGATTCAAAAATCTTTGTTTTAATGTGTTTGACTTTATTTCGATTCAAGGAGATTTATTTGAATGTGTTTGACTTTCATTTGATTAAAAAAGTTTGTTTAAATGTGTTAGATTTTCATTTGATTTAAAAAGCTATGTTTTAATGTGTTTGGCTTTCAAAAGATTTAAAAAGATTTGTTTGAATGTATTTTACTTTCATTTGATTAAAAAAGCTTTGTTTGAATGTGTTTAACTTTTAGTTGATTCAAAAAGCTATGTATGAATTTGTTTGACTTTATTTTGATTCAAAAAGCTTTGTTTGAAGGTGTTTGACTTTCTTTTGATTCAAAAAGATTTGTTTGAATGTGTTTGACTTTCATTTGATTTAAAAAGATTTGTTTGAATGTTTTAGACCTTCAATTGATTCAAAAAGCTTTGTTTGAATGTATTTGTCTTTCTTTTGATTTAAAAAGCTTTGTTTGAGTGTTTTACTTTTTTTCGATTTGAAAAAAGAATTGTTTGAATGTATTTGATTCAAAAAGGTTTTTTTGAACATGTTTGTCTTTCATTTGATTCAAAAAGCTTTGTTTGAATGTGTTTGAATTTCATTTGATTCAAAAAGCTATGTCTGAATGTGTTTGACATTCATTTGATTTTGAAAGATTTGTTTAAATGTGTTTGATTTTCAATTGATTCAAAAAGCTTGTTTGAATGTGTTTGACTTTCTTTTTATTCAAAAAGCTTTGTTTGAATTTGTTTGACTTTAATTTGATTCAAAAAGCTTTGTTTTAATGTGTTTGACTTTATTTCGATTCATAAAGATTTATTTGAATGTGTTTGACTTTCATTTGATTCAAAAAGCTTTGTTTGAATGTGTTTGACTTTCATTTGATTCAAAAAGCTATGTATGAATTTGTTGGACTTTAGTTTCATTCAAAAAGCTTTGTTTGAATGTGTTTAACTTTCTTTTGATTCAAAAAGATTTGTTTGTGTGTGTTTGACTTTAATTTGATTCAAAAAGCTATGTTTGAATGTGTTTGACTTTCATTTGATTTAAAAAGATTTGTTTGAATGCATTTGATTTTCATTTTATTCAAAAAGCTTTGTTTGAATGTGTTTGACTTTCATTTGATTCAAAAAGCTATGTTTGAATGTGTTTGACATAATTTCGATATAAAAAGATTTGTTTGAATGTGTTTGACTTTCATTTGATTCAAAAAGCTTTGTTTGAATGTGTTTGACTTTCTTTTGATTCAAAAAGCTATGTTTGAATGTGTTTGACTTTCATATGATTTAAAAAGATTTTTTGAATGTGTTTGACTTTCATTTGATTCAAAAATCTTTGTTTGAATGTGTTTGACTTTGATTAGATTTAAAAAAACTTTGATTGAAAGTGTTTTACTTTTTTTCGATTAAAAAAGAATTGTTAAAATGTGTTTGACTTTCTTTTGATTCATAAAGCTTTGTTTGAATGTGTTTGACTGTATTTCGATCTAAAAAGATTTGTTTGAATGTGTTTTACTTTCATTTGATTCAATAAGCTTTGTTTGAATGTGTTTAACTTTCATTTGATTCAAAAAGCTATGTATCAATTTGTTTGACTTTCTTTTGATTCAAAAAGATTTGTTTGAATGTGTTTGACTTTCATTTGATTTAAAAAGATTTGTTTGAATGGTTAGACCTTCAATTGATTCAAAAAGCTTTGTTTAAATGTATTTGTCTTTTTTTTTTATTTAAAAACCTTTGTTTGAGTGTTTTAGTTTTTTTCGATTTGAAAAAAAAATTGTTTGAATGTATTTGATTCAAAAAGCTTTTTTTGAACATGTTTGTCTTTCATTTGATTCAAAAAGCTTTATTTGAATGTGTTTGAATTTCATTTCATTCAAAAAGCTATGTCTGAATGTGTTTGACTTTCATTTGATTTTGAAAGATTTGTTTGAATGTGTTTGATTTTCAATTGATTCAAAAAGCTTTTTTAAATGTGTTTGACTTTCTTTTTATTCAAAAAGCTTTGTTTGAATATGTTTGACTTTCATTTGATTCAAAAAGCTTTTTTTTTAATGTGTTTGACTTTCATTTGATTCAAATAGCTATGTTTGAATGTGTTTGACTTTCATTTGATTTAAAAACATTTGTTTGAATGCATTTGATTTTCATTTTATTCAAAAAGCTTTGTTTGAATGTGTTTGACTTTCATTTGATTCAAAAAGCTATGATTGAATGTGTTTGACTTAATTTCGATATAAAAAGATTTGTTTGAATGTGTTTGACTTTCATTTGATTCAAAAAGCTTTGTTTGAATGTGTTTGACTTTCTTTTGATTCAAAAAGCTATGTTTGAATGTGTTTGACTGTCATATGATTTTAAAATAATTTTTGAATGTGTTTGACTTTATTTTGATTCATGAATATTTATTTGATTGTGTTTGACTTTTATTTGATTCAAAAAGCTTTGTTTGAATGTGTTTGAATTTCTTTTGATTCAAAAAGCTACGTTTGAATCTGTTTGACTTTCATATGATTTAAAAATATTTGTTTGAACGTGTTTGATTTTCATTTGATTCAAAAAACTTTGTTTCAATCTGTTTGACTTTGTTTTGATTAAATTTTTTTTTTTAAATGTATTTTACTTTTTTTCGTTTCAAAAAGAAATGATAGAATGTGTTTGACTTTATTTTGATTCATAAAGCTTTGTTTGAATTTGCTTGACTTTCATTTGATTCAAAAAGCCTTGTTTGAATGTGTTTGAATTTTATTTGATTCAAAAAACTATGTTTGAATGTGTTTTACTTTTTTTCGATTCAAAAAGAATTGTTAAAATGTGTTTGACTTTCTTTTGATTCATAAAGCTTTGTTTGAATGTGTTTGACTGTATTTCGATCTAAAAAGATTTGTTTGAATGTGTTTTACTTTCATTTGATTCAATAAGCTTTGTTTGAATGTGTTTAACTTTCATTTGATTCAAAAAGCTATGTATGAATTTGTTTGACTTTATTTTGATTCAAAAAGCTTTGTTTGAATGTGTTTGACTTTCTTTTGATTCAAAAAGATTTGTTTGAATGTGTTTGACTTTCATTTAATTTAAAAAGATTTGTTTGAATGTGTTAGACCTTCAATTGATTTAAAAAGCTTTGTTTAAATGTATTTGTCTTTCTTTTGATTTAAAAACCTTTGTTTGAGTGTTTTACTTTTTTTCGATTTGAAAAAAAAATTGTTTGAATGTATTTGATTCAAAAAGCTTTTTTTGAACATGTTTGTCTTTCGTTTGATTCAAAAAGCTTTATTTGAATGTGTTTGAATTTCATTTGATTCAAAAAGCTATGTCTGAATGTGTTTGACTTTCATTTGATTTTGAAAGATTGGTTTGAATGTGATTAACTTTCATTTGATTCAAAAAGCTTGTTTGAATGTGTTTGACTTTCTTTTGATTCAAAAAGTTTTGTTTGAATTTGTTTTAATTTATTTCGATTCAAAAAGAATTTTTTGAATGTGTTTAAATTTCATTTGATTCAAAAAGCTTTGTCTGAAAGTGTTTTACTTTCATTTGATCCTAAAATCTTTCTTTGAATGTGTTTGACTTTATTTCGATCTAAAAAGATTTATTTTAATGTGTTTGACTTTCATTTGATTCAAAAAGCTTTGTTTAAATGTATTTGATTTTCATTTGATTTAAAAAGCTATTTTTGAATGTGTTTGGCTTTCATATGATTTAAAAAGATTTGTTTGAATGTGTTTGACTTTCATTTGATTCAATAAACTATGTTTGAATGTGTTTGACTTTCTTTTGATTGAAAAAGGTTTGTTTGAATGTGTTTTTACTTTTTTCGATTCAAAAAGAATTGTTTGAATGTGTTTGACTTTCTTTTGATTCATAAAGCTTTGTTTGAATGTGTTTGACTGTATTCTGATTCAAAAAGATTTGCTTGAATGTGTTAAAAATTTATTTGATTCAAAAAGCTTTGTTTGAATGTGTTTGACTTTCATTTGATTTAAAAAGCTATGTTTGAATGTGTTTGACTTTCATATGATTTAAAAAGATTTGTTTGAATGTGTTTGACTTTATTTTGATTCATAAAGATTTATTTGAATGTGTTTGATTTTCATTTGATTCAAAAATCTTTGTTTGAATGTGTTTGACTTTCATTTGATTCAAAAAGCTTTATTTAAACGTGTTTGACTTTCATTTGATTTAAAAAGCTTTGTTTGAATGTGTTTTGTTTAGGGTAATTTTACCCCGCCACGTGGTCCAATCAGAGGATGACACGTGTCAGCCTCAGGATGGCCCAAAGTGGACCAATCTCTGCTTGACACATGTCACTCAAGAAAATAAGGAAAAAAGGCGGCCTTCAGGCCCAAATCCCGAGAAAGCCGCAAAGCGGCGCAGCCCACCACTGATTAGGGTACACTGACCTAATCAGGGGCACAAATCCCAAAGACCCTATAAATAGGGAGATGTCCCTCTTTTTGAGGGCACGTTTTATCATTTATTACACATTTACTCTTTGATAGAGACATCCTGAGCTTGGAATCCGAGCAGATCCCTACCTAAATTTCCGCACCTTTTTCTCCCTTCAAGTTTCTAACTTGTGCGTCGGAGGCGGAGCACCACCCAACCGGTGTCTCTGTTTGTTTTGCAGGTACAGCTCATCCCGGATCAGTCTTCGTGTTGTAACTCTCCCGAGGGACAAAAACACCCTAAACATTTGGCGCCGTCTGTGGGGAGACACATCTGTAATGGCACAACGTTAGTGGATCACCGACTTCAGAGGGGAGCCTCCTCTGGGAGGCAGCAGGCATCATGAGGCCGGATGTCAAGTACATAAGGCGTCGTGAGGTTGAATATCGAGGGTCAGGCGGCCAAAAAGGCCCGTCAGACTAAGTCATGTATTTTTGAAGGTTAAATGGCAATGCCGTTTAATCTAAATTTTATTAGGAGAGAGACGGCTAAATTGGCAACCTCCACTACTTTAATTCGACTCATCTAATGAGCCGGCCGCATGCTCAGGCCACCCAGCCGGATCATACAACCGACCTTAATGCTATCTTTGATTGATAGTTTGATACTATCAACATTACACCAATTGTATTATTATATACATAATATTATACAAATTGTTTTTTTTTTCAAGAATAAACTCTTGGAATTAGTGAGGGACATGCGGCCAAACTTAAGCATCAATTCTCCATGAATGATGGGAATGCCGCATGTACAAGTATTATTTTATTCCTCTTCCATTTGAAACGGAATTCATATTGATATATGAAGAGCCGCATGCATATGGCATTTGTGGGAAAGAGCGAGAGCCGCTCATTCATGCAAAGTGGAGCTTCATCTCCATATAGCAAAGATGGTGATCAGGCGGTATTCAATACCGGCCTTTGCACCGATCAATCAAACGGCAGCCGACAACTTTATCAAAAGTATCAACTTCATCAATGGTGGCAGCCGGTCACCGTCATCAATTATGCGGCTGCTCTGTTCAAAGCTGGCTGCCATGGTTACCTTGTTCAACCTCAAAGCCGGCTGCTTGGTTGTTTGTTTGATTAATAGAAGGTGCAGCTGAATGAAATAGGCTAAGTGCTTGGTTATTCATTCTCAAACAGCCTACTCTTCCCATTTGTTATTGTTCATATTTATGACAAAGATTTGGAAGAGCAATATCTTATTTACAGGGCTATGCATGCGACATTAATATCCATGTAAGCCGCATGTAATAACATGAATTAATGTTACAGCCGACCTTGGTAATCAACAATCTGGTATTACTTTATTCATCCTCCATTTGCTATAAGCTGGTATTAGGATGGATGATGGGAAAGCCGCATGTACAAGCTGGTAATATTTTATTCATCTTCATCTACTATACACGCGGCAATTGTGTGGCAAAAATGTCATCTTACTATTCTCAATTGAAGCACACAGTCGGCATGTCCACAATCAATGGTGGCAGCTGGTCACCATCATCAATGATGTCAGCCGGCAAACGATGCCCAGATGACCATGTATTTCACAAGCTAGCTCCCCTTGGGAGAGCAGCCGCACCTACCAGTCGTAGGGGCTGCTGTCTGCCTCTATTAAGCCCGGTTGTGGGGCTGCTTTGTGCCTCAACTAACTCCGGCTGAAGAGGCTGCTATATTCAGCAATTAAGCCGGCTGTAGGGGCGGTTTTCAGCTTAACAAAGCCGGCTGCCATGGTTAAGTTGTTCCACCTCAATACCGGTTGTAATGGCTGTTTTGTTCCAAACAAGAAAGCATGAGTCAAACGGCCCAAGCTGAATCCAATACAGGCGGTGAATATGCCGATTTGTATCATAGCAGCCGGTTACCATTGTCAATGGTGTCATCCGGGTTGCGCTTGATAGTAAGAGCTCAATTGAAAGTTAGTTCAAGCGGCAACCATATGCAGGCGGCGTGGGAATCCTTGCTCGTCAATTAAGTGCGGTTGTATCACCCCTTAATCAGCTTTATTGCGTGAAGTTAGCTGGGTTTCATGCAAAATTGCAATCATTATTATGATAAAAAATTAAAAAAAAGAATAGTGAGTGGGTTAAATTAGCCAACTACACTTATATAATTTATTAGCAAAACCGAGCCACTCTTCGCTTGAGAGTTGAGATCATACCACACTCTAAGCATTCGGTAATGGTGGATTGGCGTGGCATCTTGAAAACCGGCTGTGTACACGAGTCAAGCAATAAACTGACCGGATGGCAAGCACTATTGAGCTACTCCTCTATTACATTGATATTACATACGGCTATTCTCCATTTGAGGGAAGTTATGAGCTTCATGCGCACGATAACCCAAGTAAAATATCTTGCTTGAGTTTTCTACTTAATGAAGCCGGCGGACATCAAGTGTTCATCAGCTCTCAACATAGCAAGATGGCAGAATTGCTGAGTATATCTTTCAAATAAAAGCAACCAGCCGGCCCAAGCTAACTCCAATACAAGCGGCGAATATGCCGACTCATATTATAGCAGCCGGTTACCATTATCCATGGTGTTAGCAAGGTTGCGCATGATTATTCTCTTAGAGAAACGGATGCACGGAGAGCTAGTAAGAGCTCGATTGTAAGCTAGTTAAAGCGGCAACCATAGTCAGTCCAACAACCATAATGCAGGCGGCATGGGGCAGCTTTGCTCTAAAAACTTAGGCCGGTTGTAGGGCTGCTATCTGCCACAATTAAGTGCGGCTGTTTTGTGCCCCAATTAAGCGGCTTCCATTTCTGCTCTGTTCAACATCGACGCCGGCTGCCATTTTTGCCTTAATCAACCTCAAAGCCGGTAGCGTGGCTGCTATATCCATCACTAAGTCAAAGTGGCTGCATGCGTTTGTTATGGTACGAGAGGTACCTGTTTAGGGTAATTTCACCCTGCCACGTGGCCCAATCAGAGGGTGAAACGTGTCAGCCCCAAATTGGTCCAAAATGGACTAATCCCTGCTCG
The DNA here is from genome assembly GCF_948465745.1 of Chenopodium album. Taxonomy (NCBI): domain Eukaryota; kingdom Viridiplantae; phylum Streptophyta; class Magnoliopsida; order Caryophyllales; family Amaranthaceae; genus Chenopodium; species Chenopodium album. Next base: position 44,707,151 of record NC_137838.1, read on the forward strand.
ACACGTGTCATTCCAGATATCAAGGGAAAAGGCGGCCTTCAGGCCCAAATCCCAATAATGCCGCAAAACGGCACAGCCCACCAATGATTAGGGTTCAGTGACCTAATCAGGGGCACAATTCCCAATGACCCTATAAATAGGGAGATGTCCCTCATTTTGAGGGCACGTTTTACCATTTATTACACCTGCATTCTCTAACATCAGAGAAACCCCTGAGCTTGGAATCCAAGCAGACTCCCACCTAAATTTCCGTACTCTTTATTCCTTTTCAAGTTACTAACTTGATCGTTGGAGGCGGAGCACCACCCAACAGGTGTCTCCGTTTGTTGTGCAGGTACAGCTCACCCCGAATCAGTCTTCGTGTTGTAACTCTCCCGAGGGACAAAAACACCCAAAACATTTGGCGCCGTCTGTGGGGAGAGTACCTCGAAGATGGTTCAAGAGTTTGTGCCACCTAACCGTCTGGGTGAAGACCCAGAAGTTTTTACAGACCATGAGGAGGATGAGGATCCTCAGGTCGACACCTCTACAGCCGAGGATGGCTCTCTCAGAGTCAAGCGCATCCGGCCCAGAGAGACTCTGGAGCGGGGCGCCTCCCAGGCGGGTCCGAGCAGATCCACTAGGCAGCCGGAAGGGGCAACCCAAACGGCAGCTGGATCAGCCCCTGTCACCCGAGATGAACTCATGAGGTTCATGACGAGTTTCAAGAGTGAAATCACAGACTGATCACCAAGAGCCGGGCTGGTCCAAGTAAAGGCCAGTCGGCGAAGAAGACTCCTCCAGGGAAGGGGAAGTCAGTCAGAAACCGGCAGCCCACTCCCCATCCAAAGGAGAAGGCAGCAGGGACCATTGATTGGTCAAAGATTCTCCTTCCTGGGAACAATACCAACAACACTCGCCGGCCTCAGCAGCCGGTGAGAAGTAAAAAACTCAACTATTGATGCCCGGGAGATCATCAATCGGAAGAGAAATCAATCGCTGTCTGAGTCGGCTTCAACGTCGAATTTCCCAGACAGCTTCAACAACATTTCTGCAGGAAGTGCACCTTCCTTGCATGAGAGTCAGACGGGCGGTAATAGCGTCCATACTGGCCCTCATATGATCGGAGCTGTCCCGTATGTGCCTACTCAGGCCTACGGGCAGTATCCTCCTCACTTAATGCAGCCGGCCTTCTTTGGGGGTCAGGCGGCATACCCAAACGTCCAACCATTGGACTGGCAGCTTCGCCTGCTGCGCCTGGGTGAACAACCTTCAGCGTTCACTCGGGAGATAACCGAGGCGGCTCAGCCGGCCAAGGTTACGAATGTGTTGGTTGGTACCTATGACGGTACCTCCAACCCGGAAGACCACCTCATGGCGTACACCAACCTCATGTATCTGCAGGGGTTGGATGATGCCACGTGGTGTCGGTGTTTCCCGACTACATTGAAGGGCATTGCCCAACAATGGTTTGGCAATCTGCCAGCCGGGTCCATTGATAGCTTCAGGAAGCTCGCCTTCCTGTTTGCTTCCACTTCTCAATGAACATCCCTGCTAAGAAAACAAGCCTTGATTTGAGCACTGTTAAGCAGGGAGAGAGAGAAGGGTTGCGCTCATATGTCAGGCGGTTCAATCTGATAAGAATTCAGATTCAGGGACTGTTTAACGAGGTAGCTTTTACAGACTTTTTTAAGGGTCTGAGAGACGGGTCGACCTTTAAGTTCGACCTCGTTAGAAAAGGAGCTTTCACCTTACAGGCGGCCCTGAGGGAGGCGGAGAGCTACATCCAAGCTACCGACCTCTGCTCGCCTGGTAGCCAGTCGGACTCCAAAAAGTCCGACAAGCAGAAAGACAGCCGGTCAGCTCAGCCGACCAAAAACAAAGAAGAGAGCAAGAAAAGAAAAGAAGTCTGGGCGGTTACTGACTATGACCAGCCGTCCCAGAAGAAAAAGAAAGAGTTTAAACCGTACGTCCCTAAGTACGAGTTTAACAAAGACTGTAACTCCATCCTCATGGAGGTAAAGGACCGGCTGTCCATTGAGAAGCCGAATCCTATGAAGAGTTCTGTCCAGTCGCGGAATAAGAATAAATTCTGTCAGTTCCATGAGGAAGTTGGCCATGACACCAACGACTGCTTTAGTCTTCAGCGGGCGTTAGACCGTCTGGCTGACAAAGGGCTGCTGAAGTCCTACATTTCTAAGTCCCCAGCCGGGGCGAAAAAGAAAAACAAGGGTCAGTCCTCCAAGACTACCCCCCAGCCTGCTAGTAGTTCGGATACCGACAAGGAGCCGGTCTACACTATAGCAGGCGGGTTTTCATGTGGTGGCCCTACCATCCGGGGCACCAAGAGCCATCTTCGAAAGATGGACAAAGATGATGATGAGCAGGCGGAAGCCAGCTCCTCCTTCCCAGACGTCTTGATCACTGAGAAGGATAGGGGCAGCGTCCGCCGCCCGCATGATGACCCGGTGGTCATTGAATGTAAGGTTGCCAACCAGCTGGTTGGACAAATCCTTATTGACACCGGCAGCTCATCAGACATCATCAGCCTCCGGTGCCTGCAAAAGCTGAAATACAATGTCAGCAGCATGCATCCAGTCACCCACCCCTTGGTTGGTATTAGGGGTGGGATGGTCTACCCAGCCGGGAGAATTGACTTACCCATTCGGCTGGGGGAGAAAGGCCAGGGACGACACATTGTCGTCAGATTCTTGGTCGTTGAGGAGTTGGCCGCCTACAACATCATCCTTGGCAGGCCAACCCTCAACGTATCCAAGGCCGTAATCATCCCGTCTCTCATGCTCATCAAGTATGAGAGGGATGACGGCTCTGTTGGTTCCTTGAATGGTGATCAGAAGACGGCCCGAGAGTGTTATCTCTCAGCCGTCCGAGATACAGTGACATCAGGCGGTCAGGAACCAATAGACCTTGACAATGTCAAGGATGTCGACCCAATTCCCGCCCCATCAGCAGCCGGGAAGAAAAGAAAGGTTCCCCTGCCGGTGGAGGTGAAGAAAGAGAAAAAATAGTAATCACTGACCGGTGAACGGTCAGACGAGCTCTGTCCTCAACCGGCTGGTGAAAGCATTGATCTCGTTCTGGACGACAGCCGTCCAGAACGTACTGTTAAGGTTGGGATGGTAGCTCATGCTACCTTGGGTGCAAGCTTGCACCTTCTACTGAAAGAATTCAAAGACATTTTTGCCTTTGAAGTGGAAGAGATGCCAGGCGTCAGCCCGGATCTTGCTGTCCACAAGCTCGCCGTGGACCCCAAAAAGAAGCCCAACCGCAAAAGAAAAGAAACCACGGCGAGGAAAGAAGTCAGGCGGCAGCTGCCGAAGTCAAAAAGCTGCTAAACGCCAGGTTCATCCGGCCCTGTAATTTTCCCAACTGGGTGGCCAATGTGGTCCTTGTTAAGAAACCGAATGGGACCTGGCGCATGTGTGTTGATTACACAGACCTCAACAAGGCATGTCCAAAGGATAGTTATCCGCTTCCAAAGATCGACAGTCTGGTCGACTCTACAGCTGGTCACGCCTTGATGAGTTTTATGGATGCCTACTCCGGCTTCCATCAGATACCCCTGTGGAAGAAAGATCAAGAGAAGACGGCCTTCGTCACTGATCAGGGGCTATTTTGTTATACTGTGATGCCGTTTGGCTTGAAAAATGCGCCTGCCACTTTCCAACGGATGATTAATACGGTCTTCATTAATCAGATTGGGAGGAATGTGGAGGCGTACATTGATGACATGATAGTCAAATCCAAGCTGCAGACGGATCACCTTGCTGATCTCCGAGAAACATTCACCACCCTCAGGCGGCATAAGGTTATGTTAAATCCTAAGAAATGCGTCTTTGGTGTTGATTCTGGGAAGTTTCTCGGATTCCTGATTGATCAAAGGGGGATAGAGGCTAACCCTGAAAAGATACAGGCGGTGATACACATGAATTCACCCCATTCTGTCAAGGAAGTCCATAGACTCACCGGTTTCCTGGCCGCCTTGTGGAGGTTCCTCAGCCGGTCAGGCGACAAATGCCTCTACTTCTTCCAAGCAATCAGGAAGAAGACCAGATTTGAGTGGGGGGATGATGCTGAGGCGGCGTTCCAGAGGTTTAAAGAGCATTTGCACTCTCTGCCTAGGTTGGGCAGTCCTTTGCCTAGAGAGACTTTGTATATGTACCTAGCCGTCTCAGACCATGCCCTCAGTGTCGTTCTCCTTACTGAGAGAGACGGCGTGCAGCTCCCGGTTTACTTCATTAGTCATGTTCTTAAAAATGCTGAACTCCGGTACCCCATGGTTGAGAAATTTGGCCTTGCCTTGTATATGTCATTCAAAAAATTGAAGCCTTACTTTTAGGCACATCCGGTGGTGATCTACACGGACCAGCCACTCAAGCGGCCGATGTCTACCTTGGACTGATCCGGGAGAAGTCTTTAAATGGGCTAGTGAAAGGTCAGGCGTTTGCCGACTTCATTGTAGAAATGACTCGTCCGGTGGCTCCGGATAATCTTGATCAGGTTTGGAAAGTGTATGTAGATGGGAGCTCTACAAAGAACGGCTGTGGTGCAGGCATAATTTATGAGAGTCCTGAAGGAGATAGATTTAAATATGCACTACGCTTCAAGTTTCAGGCCTCTAACAATGAGGCGGAATATGAAGCCCTGCTAACCGGCATACGCATGTGTAAGGCGGCAGGGGCCATGAAAATTGACGCCTACTCTGATTCTCAATTGGTTGTTAGCCAGTATGAGGGAAGTTATGAGGCTACCCATCCGGCTATGATTAAATATCTTCAGGCAGTCAAAGAAGAGACCAAGGCATTTGAGGAATTTCGGCTGAATCAGGTGCCTAGGTCGGAAAACAACCAGGCGGATGCATTGTCAAAGCTGGCATCTTCCGCCTGCCATGATACGCCTCGGTCGGTCTTCTGGGAAGTTCTTGAAAAGAGAAGCATCTATGGGGATCCCGTTGGAATTCTGGACCGAAGCTCTACCTGGATGGATGGCATCCGGGCCTATCTCTCAGACGGCACACTTCCTGATTCGCCACAAGAAGCAGCCGTCCTGAAAAAGCGAGCTGCAAGATTCGAGTTGAAAAATGGAGAACTCTTCAAGGCGGGGTTTCTGAAGCCTTTGTTGAAGTGTGTCACCCCAGAAAAGGGGAAAGAAGTTCTCGAAGACTTGCACTCAGGATACTGCGCCTCTCACATAGGCGGCAGGTCCCTAGCCGTCAGAGCCAGACGACATTACTTTTGGCCCACTCTTGAAGCAGACGCCAAGGAATTGGTGAAAAAATGTGACAAGTGCCAAAAGTATGGAAAACTCATTCACCGTCCGGCTACTGATCTGACGGCCATCCACAGCCCAATCCCGTTTGCAAAATGGGGCATGGACATTCTAGGTCCTTACACGCCTGCTCCAGGCGGAAAGCGCTACATCTTGGTGGCTGTGGATTACTTCACCAAGTGGGTGGAGGCTGAGGCGGTTAAAAACATCAAGACCTCAGACGTAATTTCCTTCATCTGGAAGAATGTTATCACCAGGTACGGGGTACCCATGTCTATGGTGTTTGATAATGGTCCTCAGTTTGAGACGCCTCAGCTAAAAACTTGGTTGGGAGATCAGGGGATCTCAAGCTATTTCGCATCTGTTGGCCGGCCCCAAGCAAACGGCCAAGTTGAAGCTTTCAACAAACTCATCTCAGACGGCATTAAAAAGAAAATAGAAAGGGCCGGTGGCTTATGGGCAGAAGAATTAATCCATGTCCTGTGGGCCATCCGGACAACAGCGAAAGGGGCAACCGGTGAAACCCCATTTCTCATGGTTTACGGTGCTGAAGCCGTCTTGCCTATCGAACGTTACGAGCCGACTCTCAGAGTCATGATGTATGATGAAGAGGCAAACTGGGAAGCAATGCGCCTGGCATTGGATTCACTCCCAGAACGCAGGGGCAATGCCGCCTTGCGTCATGAGATTTACTGTCTGAGAATGACGAGAGCCTACAACAAAAAAGTACACAAGCGTCCTTTGAAAGTTGACGACTTAGTGTTACGAAAAATGGAGGCAACCGGTAGGGCCAATGAGCTGGGAAAGCTAACCCCAAATTGGGAAGGCCCCTACCGGATCTATGAAGAAGTAAGGGACGGCACCTACCGCCTGGAAACTCCAGACGGCAGGCGCCTGCCTAGAACTTGGAATGTAGACAATCTAAAAAAGTACTACTTCTGAGATTCTAACTTTTTGCAAACAATGAGTCAATTATTGAAGATTAAGTCTTTGTTTGCAAATTTGAGTTATCGTTTGATTATCCATCCGGGTAATATCCAGGCGGATTCCCCATCTACCTAACTAAGTTCGATACTTGGTAAAGGTTACATTTGTTTATCCGCCTGGGTAATGCTCGGATCCCTTGTTTACTTTAGTTGGATACTTTGTTTATTCAACTGCTTAACCATCCGCCTGGGTAATACTCAAACGGATTCCCCATTTTTCTAACTAAGTTTGATACTTAGCATGATCCGCCTGGGTAATACTCAGACGGATTCTCCATTTTTCTAAACTAAGTTTGATACTTAGCATGATCCGCCTGGGTTATACCCAGACAGACTCGTTTGATTAAAAAACTAAGTTCGATACTTAGTGTAAATTCAACACTGATTAAGAAACTAAGCACAAAAACGTTTAGTGGCTACACAACCGGTCTCAAACAAGACCAGAGGCTAAAATGGCCGGATGGTTGCTCTTTTTATAAAATCGCATGTCCCAACATGGACAAAGGCGTCCGGCGACACCCCTCCGGGTGCAATCGTCGCAGAGAACAGATTATTTGTCGGTTCTACGTATCCATGCAGACGGCAAAAATTGAACGACCGAATTGGTCAACTCATAGCCGTCTGACCGAAATAACCTACGAAGAACGAATAAGTCCCTAAATACCGGATGCCCATAGGCATCAGTCGGTCACCGGCTGAAGTTCTCACTTAGGTTATCCATTCCAAAAATTGCACCTCACCCCAATTGGGGCAAGAGTTCAATGGCTATGAAATCTCTACCAAGACGGGCGTAACCCTATCTGGGTAGTGACCGAAACGCCTGTGGGTGTACGGCTGTGCACTTGGTTTGGGGCAATCACTACTGTGATTGATTGACTTACAAACATATCATGCTCTTTGCAGCATCAGATGTTTTCAAGTCAATCAACCAGCTCCAACTGAAACCAATCACACAGCCGTCCAGGGGCAAGGACAGCCAGACTATTGACTAGTTAGGCAAAGAATCGCCGCATGCTTTTCATAAGTTAGGCAAAAATAAAAAAAATTTAAAAATTAAATGCAAAATGATTAAAACCGACTCATTCGGTGCACTTCATAAAAGTCCACCCAACCAAACGGTTGTAGTGGATCAAATGTTAACCGGACCCCGTCCGGGTGAAAGTAATTGTTAATTTACCCGGCTCCTTAGCCGGTAAATACAAAGATACTCGGCACGCAGGCCGGAAAAGGTAAGTCTTGGCATACAGCCGCTGAATAAAAGAAAATAAAAGGCAAAGATTGGCATACTGCCGCTGAAAAGTCACTTCTGGCCTGCAGACGGAGCCTCCTGGTTTTCCCCCTTCTCCTCATCATCTGAGAGAATTTGGTGCGCTTCGCCGGGACCAGGAAGCTCAGGCGCGGACGGCTCATTGTTGCTGAGCCAGGCTTTAAAGGAGGCAGGCTCTGGCTCACCTTGCTCTCTCAAGTACACCACGTACTCGGCATAGCTGTGTGCCATTGTCCAGATGTTATAATCAGCGTCTGGATACAAGGCAGCCCAAACAATCTTCATACGGGCGTCGTTGTCAGCATCACTCTCAGCAACAAGGTGGTTTTGCTCCGCCTCCAGGGTTTCTGCAAAGTTTTTCTGAGCTTGAGCAGCATCCTTCTCCAGCCTCTCAACCTTGGATTTCAGTTTGCCAAGGTCCGCCTGGGTCTTCTTGAGCGCCTCTTCAGCCTGTTTGGCGCTCTCGTCTGCTTTCTTCTAGGCCTCCTCCGCCCCCTTCTTGGCCGCCTTCAGATCTAGCTCCAGCTGCTGGATTTTAGACGCCTGTGTAATAATTATTGCTTTAGTTTCAAGTTCATTTACGATAGTTGAGTGGAAAGCAATATTATCAGCGTTTATGGCAGACTTCTTGGCCCTTTTTACCTCTTCCCGTTTGCGGGAATAAGGACGTTTGAGCCCGTCCACCCGCAGCATGGCCTGCAAAAAAGAAGGCGGTATAAGAATTACAGGCGGGATAATTACTTGGAAAAAAAATAACATGGAATTGACAAGTTTCTTACCTCAGCCAGAAGGGATGGAATGCGTTCAAGATTGAACGTCTCTATCCCAGGGATATTGTCCTTATCCCTCTTCCGGACGGCGTCCAGCATGGCCTTGGCGTGCTTCTGGACATCTGGCCAGCGGGGAGATTGATCTGCACCACAATCAATACGTGATGAGTGCGAAACTAAGGCATCACCTATTTGTTGCCGACCGTCCGAGGATGACGTCTGTTGGGAGTGGAATTTCACCCGTAAAGGCCACCCCAGCTCAAGCGGGGATTCAAAAGGGTTTTTACCTTCAAAGCCGGCCAAGCGGGAAACGCTTGCAGGCGTGGTGAACCCCGCAGCTGCTGAGGGGTTGACAAGATCAAGGCACAGGCTGCCGCCTACCTTCTCGAGTCGCCCCGCTATCCGCATGGTCTTAGCCCCGGCTGAGGCGCCAGGAGTTGACGCAGAGGCGGACTTTTTTATCTTGTTAAGAACGGCTGGGGCCTCCTCTCTAGCCCGTTTGAGGTTCTTCTCAAACGATTTCCCAACTTCTCCCTCCTGTGAAAATAAACAAGTCAAGGTTAATATCCGGGCAAGAAAGTTTATAGAATAAACTTAAAAAGGGTCAGGCGTTCAATACCTTGGCCCTGAGCTCGGCCGCAGCTTTCTCCGCAAGCTCTTTGCGGATGGCTGCAGAAGACCATTTGGGAGTTTTCTCCGTCTGCAGCATGTTCAATGCTTCTTCTGCAAAAAGAAAGAAATTGGTCAACATCATAAATCAATATCGATAGAAAAATACCGATAGAAATTGGTCAACATCATAACTCAGGTGCATACATTTATTAAACATGTGGCCTAGCCCGCAGGCGGCTAAGAAACATTCATCCCTGAACCAGGCGCTCTTGGGAATCCAGTTCTTAGGGACTTTTATTGTTTCCCCGGTTGACAGAGTTGCGTCTGTGAGGCCGAAAAAGTCTGCCTCAATTATTTTGTCAAAGTCTTCCTCTGGGATCCGGGGAAGAGCGCACTTCCTGCCCAACAAGTCAGGCTTCTTATTGTACAGACGAAATTCATAGTTTTCCCGTCTGGTTGGGGCTGACATCAGGTAGAACCTGTGTTTCCAGCCATCGAATTTGGAGACCTTATCCAAGGTCATCATATATTGCGGCTGCGTGGTTAGAGTGTACCACGCCCTCCAGCCGCCTGGGCTCCTACTGAGGTAATGCATGCTTGCAAAAGCCTCCCAGCCGGGGTTAAGCGCTTGGAACTCGCAGGCGGCAACATACCCCAAAATGTTGGTCCAGGAGTTGGGGGTAAGTTGCCAGAGCCTAAGGCCGTAGCCTCTCAAAATTGCCTTCACCGCCCGGTGAAGGGGGAAGCAAAGGCCGGCTTTGAACGCCGCCTCATAACAGCCAAAATAGTTGTTGGCGTTCTCTTGATCATCCCCCCAAGCGACGGTGCCCAGCTCAGGTGGCACCCGGATCTTATACCCGTCTCCAAGCGGGTGCATTTTCTTAAAGTTCTCTAAGTTCTCCCCCATTTGGATCCGGTCTTTGGAGGAGACGTGGATGCTGAAGGGATCGTCCTTCTCACTCCACTTTTTCCTTTCTTCCTCCTCACTATCCGGAAGAGGGGGCAAGTCATCGCTGCTCTCAGAGGTAGAGGCGGAGCTGTCACTCTCCGTCTCCCCCTCACTTTGGTCCATGGGGGCAGAGGCAGCCTCGTCGCCGCCTTGATCACACTCTTCCAAGAAAGAGTCAGCAAGGGTTGAAGGGGCACGCGGAGGGGATCTCTCCAGAGCCGTCTGGTCTCCCTGACCAGACGTTTCTCCCTCAGGCGTTTGGCCGCCTGAGCCTTCGCTTCTGTAATTTGGATCAGTTGCCGTCTGCATTGTCCGAGCCATGGTGTCCTGCACAGACACATAACTGGTCGGAATCCATGGCAAAGGGTGGTCCCAACACCCCGAGCCGGCACTCACAGTCCTAGACTCAGCCGTCCCTGGTGACCGGCTGGACTCTAACCTAGACTGTGCCGTGTGTATTGGTGATGCATCCATTTATTGCAAGAAATATGTACAAGCGGTGAAAAAAGAAAAGAGCTGAGAGAGACAGAGACGGTACCTTTGGATTTGATATCTGAAGGAAGGCGGGTCAGGCTGGGTTGCGGAAGAACAAAGTTTCTTGCTCGCGCCTGACTCAAACGGATGACTTCTGCTCAAAGTTTTCTCTCTAGAAAATTTTTGTAAACGTACAAAATTATGAGGGTAAAACGGCTATATATAGAGGGTAAATATGGGGGCATTTCCGTAATTTACTCGGAAGGTGAATGGTCACTCTGTAACGGTAAAATTACCACCAACCGAAGCGTGACATGTGTCACAGATGTTTAGGGTAATTTCACCCTGCCACGTGGCCCAATCAGAGGGTGACACGTGTCAGCCCCAAATTGGTCCAAAATGGACCAATCCCTGCTCGACACGTGTGATAAGTGACTTTTATGCCACTTTTTAGGGTGTTTATTGAGTCGTTTTTCGGCTTATTTTTCCAATAATTTAACCCTTTTTGTCCTTTATTTCTTTATTTACTTATTCTTGTCTTTTATCTTGATTTCGAGTATTTAAGTGGTTTTTAATAGTTTTTAGCTTATTTTCTTAATTTATTTAATTTATCTTCTTTGTTTTTATTTTGATCTCCATGCTTTGGTTTTGTAGGAATTATGCGCCGAAAGAAAGAGGATATCAAGAAGCCAAGTTATCTGTTGTGCGCGGGGTGCTGTGCGGCTTATGCGCGGGCGCACATGTGAGGCTGTGCGGGCGCGCAGCCCTGTCAGAACCCGCACAGCCAGACTGAAGAAACAGAGCAAAACCAGAGAGTTTGCGCGACCCTATGCGCGACCTCTGTGCGGGCGCACACACCTTTGCGCGGGCGCGCTTATTTTCCCCGTACCCACAAAGTTGCGGCCGCACACTATGATGAGAGGGCGCACACACATTGTTTGCGGGCGCGCACGACTGGGTTTACGATTTATTTGCGCCTTGTTGTCCAAGTCTCTTTCTTTTGTGTGGAGCCACATATATATAGACGGGACTCTTTGTAAAAAAGGGGGGATCTATTATGCTATTTTCTTAGTTAGTTTAGGAGAGCTTCTCACTCTTAGGGTTAGATTAGGAGTTTCTCTCTCTAGTTTAGGAGTAGTTTAGAGAGAGAAAGCTTGGATTTTTCATGGAGTTTTTGGGATTTTGAAGAAGCAAATTTGTGGATTTTTCCTCTCATAAATTCAATGAGTCTTCCTAACTTTCTCTCACCTTTATTGCTTTCATTTATTATTGTTTTTGCTTATTTATTTGTTTATTTGAGTAGATTAATTAGTTTAGTGGTTGATTCTTGCTTTTATTATTATTTTACCTTGTTTTCCTTGTTTTTGTTCACCATGTTAGTTTAGGTTTTGTTCTAGGGAAATGGATGAAGGTCATGTTAATAAGTTGAATGATTGATTGTGATTAGTGTGGAATTGTTTCTTGATTATTGTGTATGGATGATGCTTTTATGTATTAGAATCTTTCTAGCTAATTGATTCTATGCTTTTAATTGTGTTTTCAATCGATTGTGCGAGAGTGAGTTGGTTGAGAGCCCTAAATTCCTCCATATCTTTGCTAGGCTAGTTGCACGAGAGTGAATTAGTCTAGTAGGATTATTAACATGTTTAATTGCGCGAGAGTGAGTTAAATGTGTAAATCGTCCTAATTGAGGTCATTTTCATCTAATTGTTTGATGTTGTTGAATGCATTGATGTAATTGGATTCCACTTTCCCTAGTTTTAGTTATTTGCTCTTAGTAGTGTTTAATTGAACCTCTCTTACCTCACAAGCTTTCCTAGTAGTCTAATTAGCATAGATTGATACACTTAGTCCTTTTGGGTTCGACCCTTTACTTACCCCTATACTCGTATTAGGGTAGTTTAGGTATTATAAATTGTTAATTTGATTAGGGTTAGTAGACTAACGACACTATCTAACCTCGATCAAATTTTGGCGCCGTTGCCGGGGACTAAGGCGTTCATTAGTTTGTGTTGATTAGATTAGCTAGGTTCTTGTATATAATTTGATTTTTGTTTGCTTTTCTTTGTCCTTTGTATAAAAATGGCATGCTTATCTTTTCCTCAATTTGATGGTGAACCCTTTTATGCTTACTTTGAAAGACTAGATGGTTTTCTTAGTTACCATGGGTGTTCTCTTAGTGATGCTTGTGATATAGCTTATTGGGGCATGAATGAGTATACTAGGGGAATGGTTGAGGACATGAATAATGGTAGATTTTGTCATTTGTCTATGCATGATGCGTGGGATTTCTTCACATGGCTTGCTAAGGATTCTTTAGATAGAGAATCTCATGTTTCTTACTTTGATTCTCAATGCCAAGATTCTTTTAATTTTTGCATGAATTCTCTTGATACTTCTTATGTGCCTAGTGATAATCCAAGTATGCAAATTGACACCTTTCCCCCTTATGCTCATTTTGATGAGGTTTGTGCTAATTTTGATGATGTGCAATTTGAATTTGATCATGAACCTCAACCCAATAACATTGAAGCCCAAATTCTTTCTCAAATGCAATATCTCACCCAACAACTCCAAGAGCTTCAAGAGGAACAAAAATTGAGAGAAGTGAGGCTTGCCCAAGTGATGAGTGCTTTGGTTGATGTAAATGGATGTGAGGCACCTCATTTGGAGTGTGAGAGTGTTTTTGAGAATGATGTGGGCCGAGGGTGTGAAGGTGAGGGGAGATTTTCTTGTGATGAGAGGATTTTTGAGGATTTTGATCCTTTTCATTCCCCATTTGAGCTTGAATGTCATCCTTCCCCTTATTCACCCCCTTTGAGAGCTTCCCTTGGTGAGGATGTGAGTGAGCCATCTTCAATTTTGAATGAGGGATTTCATGAGGATGATGATGATGAGTTTGAGCAATCAAGAGAGATTGAAAGTCCCTTGAGTGATGGTGGAAGAGTTTTTAATGAAGAAAATATCGATTTTGAGGTTTCCAACCCCCTTCCCCATCTTGATGAGTCTACCTTGCATGTTTGTGACCCTTCTATCCATGAGTCTTTGGACTTATTTGAGGTTATGGCTAGTATGTTCATTGAAGGTGTAACAAATCATTATAGCCTCTTGAAAGAGTTCATTGGCAATGCTTCATGGGAAAGGGATGAATTTGAGAGAAACCTTTATCCTTTCATGCATGGTTTAGAGACTCTAGGCTTTGAGGATCTTGAGGGAGTTGTTGTTCATCGTTGTGATAGAGAGGAGGATGAGGTTGTTTCTATTGGAGAGTTTTTGTTTGAGGGAGATGAGAGTCAAGAGTGTTCTTTTGAGGATTCAATGATTGATTTTCATGCCCTCGTTGGTGATGTGAGGCTTTGTGAGACCATTGTTTCTCCTCCCCTTCCTCATGTCCCTTTCTCAAGGAAATTTGACCACATCCCCTACTATCCTATGTTCCTCCCCTCTTTTGTCTTAAAGCCTATTGAGGACCCTCTCTTCTTTGATGAGACTTTTCCTTCTCATCCTCCCATCATTGAGGAAATGGGTGATTATGCCACCCAAAAAGATTTTGAGGAGGTTTTGCCTTTTTATTCTCTTCCTTATTTTTCTTCTTCTTTTTTTGATTTTTCTTTTGATTTTTCTTCTTTCTTTTGGCATCTTCCTCCTCATTTACGTGCAATAATCTTGTTGCACGTCCTCCTCTCGTCATTTGCCTACTTGTTATCATATGAGATGTGTAGTAGTGCATTTGATAAGCTCTTGCGTTCATTGCAATTTTATTTACTAGAGCGGTCTCGCTTGGACGTTAAACAAGCCTTTCTCGGGAAGTAACCCGAGGTTTTTATTGCTTTCATTTTCTTTCCTTTTTAGATTAGATTTTCTCTCATGGAAATGTTTGTGTGCCTTTTGCTAGGTACATGGCTTGATATACTCTTATGCATTGGTTTGGATCAAGAACCAAGGAAGTTTGACGCCTATTTTTGCTAGCATAAGGAAATCGAGATTCAATTCAAGAGGAAATCGGCTTTGAAAGGTTAAATTGGTTCATTTGCGGGTAATTACACCCACCAATATCCGGTAATATCTTTCCTAGATCTTTCTCTAATGGTTGGTGACTCGTTGGACTTGTGTTGGTTTGTTGGATTGATTTCTTTCTTTTCCCCTCCCATGGATTATTTGGTTTATGTTTGAGTATATTGTCTCATTCAAGCTTGGGGGAGGGTATCCTATCATGTTTGATGGGATGTTGATTTGTTTATGCCATGCACTTGAGCATATGCATTTTCATGTCTTTTCTTATATTTTGAAAAGTCCAAAAAGATTTTTGTTTACTTTCAAGGTAATTTTGGCAAAATGTGTTTTGTTTGTTCTTATTTTGGACATTTTGTTTTGGAATTGCATTCTTGAATGTTTTTCTTCCTAAGTGGTAAATGTATGCACGGTTTGAGAGTGTCATTGGTTGACTCTAGGATACTATATGCTAAGGTAGCCGGTTTAAGAACTTTTAGGGGTCCATGAAGCCTTAGTTCACGGGAATGTGGTAAGATGGAGTTGCTCTCTATAGTGGATTTGAAACCCTTGGTTGGTATTTGTTTGGTTATAATCCCTTGTGAGCTTCATTTGTTCTAGCCTTCATCACCTTGTTGAGCGGCTATTTAGGATCCTTGACTATGCATGTCTTAATCCTTGTTTTGACCTCTAGCTCCCAAGATCGTGACCGAGCCACTCTAGGGGAGGAAAATGGCACCTTTTCTCATTTTTCTTTATCTTCTTTTTATTTTGTTACAAATTTGATTTTCTATTTTGCATCAACCTACTTATTAACCAATTTGAGCCTAATGTTTCCCGCTCTTGTTTAAACCGCATTACAAACCCAATGGCCTATGTTTACCAACCCTTTTAGTTAGTGAAGCATAGGCATGTGAGGTTTGAGTTTTGAGAGTGTTGTTCATGAGCAAGAAAACTTTGTGAATTGGTTTAAGTACGGTATTGAAAGTTGAGCTTGAAAAGAAAATGCAAGAAAAGTTTGAGAAGAAAGATGCAATTCAAGAAAATCAAAGGAAGTTTCAAGAAAAAGCCGTCCATAGTTAAAAAAAAAGGCGAGGACATCAAATAAGAGCTAAAAAAAAAAAAAAAAAACACAAATATTTTTTAGTTTGGTTTCGTTTTCTACCCTAGTTTAAGCATTGAGGACAATGCTTCGTTCAAGCTTGGGGGGGGAGCGTTCCTTCTTTTTGTATATATTGTGTGTTAGTGTTGAGTAAGCTTGGGGGAGATGGCATTATTGGTATTTTTGTTTGATATTTTGTGAATTCTTGAGTTTGTTTTTGAGAGTAGGCCACTCTTTTGCTTCACTTAGGAAATATCACCAAAATTTTCAAAATTTTACCCCGCCTTAACCCTTAGCCTTACGTTACAACCAAATAAAAGACCCTTAGACTTTAGTGGGGTTAAGTCAAAGAACGGTGGAGGGAGATAGATCTCAAACCTATGGAGAGAGTATGCATAGTTGAGATGTCGGGATTACCTTCTCAAAGTTTTTCATTTCTTTATCTTTTTCCGGTTCCTTCGTGGAATCATGAGAAGCTAGCTTAAGGGTTGATTTGAAGCTAGTGGAGAGAACGCGGCCCTATTGGTTGGGGCTAGGGTGGATTGAGTCCTCATTAGTTCTCTATGCTTAGCATATGTTATGTTTCAATCAACCATTGACATCTTAGAACGTGCATACATTTGTCTATTTAGAAAGGTTCGCATTCATTGGTGTTTGTTCCTATCTCTTGTCCAAATATGAAATTGTGTTTTCTTTCTTTTTTTTATGTTTCTTTTTCTTTTCTTTTTTTTATTGCCGTGCCTTGGTTTTTAACTAGAGTTGTGGGTTAAACTCTTAGGACACCCTCACGAGAGCACACTCGTCCTCTAGGGCGATCTAGGGGTTTAAAGGGCTTGTCATTAGTTGCTAAAAGTGACCGTGATTCCTACGAAAGTGAGTTAGTGTACATTCTTGTCTCCTTAAGTGTTCTAGCTTTGCTTGAATAAATCATTCTCCTTCTTTCGTGTTTCATGTTAATTTGCTCGAGGACGAGCAAAAGGTTAGCTTGGGGGAGTTTGATAAGTGACTTTTATGCCACTTTTTAGGGTGTTTATTGAGTCGTTTTTCGGCTTATTTTTCCAATAATTTAACCCTTTTTGTCCTTTATTTCTTTATTTACTTATTCTTGTCTTTTATCTTGATTTCGAGTATTTAAGTGGTTTTTAATAGTTTTTAGCTTATTTTCTTAATTTATTTAATTTATCTTCTTTGTTTTTATTTTGATCTCCATGCTTTGGTTTTGTAGGAATTATGCGCCGAAAGAAAGAGGATATCAAGAAGCCAAGTTATCTGTTGTGCGCGGGGTGCTGTGCGGCTTATGCGCGGGCGCACATGTGAGGTTGTGCGGGCGCGCAGCCCTGTCAGAACCCGCACAGCCAGACTGAAGAAACAGAGCAAAACCAGAGAGTTTGCGCGACCCTATGCGCGACCTCTATGCGGGCGCACACACCTTTGCGCGGGCGCGCATGACTCATGTGCGGGCGCGCTTATTTTCCCCGTACCCACAAAGTTGCGGCCGCACACTACGATGAGAGGGCGCACACACATTGTTTGCGGGCGCACAGGACTCATGTGCGGGCGCGCACGACTGGGTTTACGATTTATTTGCACCTTGTTGTCCAAGTCTCTTTCTTTTGTGTGGAGCCACATATATATAGACGGGACTCTTTGTAAAAAAGGGGGGATCTATTATGCTATTTTCTTAGTTAGTTTAGGAGAGCTTCTCACTCTTAGGGTTAGATTAGGAGTTTCTCTCTCTAGTTTAGGAGTAGTTTAGAGAGAGAAAGCTTGGATTTTTCATGGAGTTTTTGGGATTTTGAAGAAGCAAATTTGTGGATTTTTCCTCTCATAAATTCAATGATTCTTCCTAACTTTCTCTCACCTTTATTGCTTTCATTTATTATTGTTTTTGCTTATTTATTTGTTTATTTGAGTAGATTAATTAGTTTAGTGGTTGATTCTTGCTTTTATTATTATTTTACCTTGTTTTCCTTGTTTTTGTTCACCATGTTAGTTTAGGTTTTGTTCTAGGGAAATGGATGAAGGTCATGTTAATAAGTTGAATGATTGATTGTGATTAGTGTGGAATTGTTTCTTGATTATTGTGTATGGATGATGCTTTTATGTATTAGAATCTTTCTAGCTAATTGATTCTATGCTTTTAATTGTGTTTTCAATCGATTGTGCGAGAGTGAGTTGGTTGAGAGCCCTAAATTCCTCCATATCTTTGCTAGGCTAGTTGCACGAGAGTGAATTAGTCTAGTAGGATTATTAACATGTTTAATTGCGCGAGAGTGAGTTAAATGTGTAAATCGTCCTAATTGAGGTCATTTTCATCTAATTGTTTGATGTTGTTGAATGCATTGATGTAATTGGATTCCACTTTCCCTAGTTTTAGTTATTTGCTCTTAGTAGTGTTTAATTGAACCTCTCTTACCTCACAAGCTTTCCTAGTAGTCTAATTAGCATAGATTGATACACTTAGTCCTTTTGGGTTCGACCCTTTACTTACCCCTATACTCGTATTAGGGTAGTTTAGGTATTATAAATTGTTAATTTGATTAGGGTTAGTAGACTAACGACACTATCTAACCTCGATCAACGTGTCATTCCAGAAATCAAGGGAAAAGGCGGCCTTCAGGCCCAAATCCCGAGAATGCCGCAAAACGGCACAGCACACCAATGATTAGGGTTCAGTGACCTAATCAGGGGCACAATTCCCAATGACCCTATAAATAAGGAGATGTCCCTCATTTTGAGGGCACGTTTTACCATTTATTACACCTGCATTCTCTTACATCAGAGAAACCCCCGAGCTTGGAATCCAAGCAGACTCCCACCTAAATTTCCGTACTCTTTATTCCTTTTCAAGTTACTAACTTGATCGTTGGACGCGGAGCACCACCCAACAGGTGTCTCCGTTTGTTGTGCAGGTACAGCTCACCCCGGATCAGTCTTCGTGTTGTAACTCTCCCGAGGGACAAAAACACCCAAAACAGTACCAATATGGCAAAGTTTTTAAGTTTTATACTTCTCCACTATTTCTTTAATTGGAGGGCCGCATGGGTCTTTTGCTCATCAATATCATTATTCAATCATTATTAAAGGAAGAAGAAAGTGGGAAATCCGCCTACGTAATTGACGTTCTACCTTTTTTCAATGTATATACAACTTTGGTGGAAAAAAGGCACGCATATTTATATATGCATATTAGCATATATAAAGGCAAGTATGTATATATATTCATATAAATTAAAGGGAGAGCTACTCCTTTATTATACATCTCTTAGTGAGCCGGCTGCAATTGTAGCCTCATCAATCAAGGCCTGCTGCACTAACTGCTTTGTTCTTCAATAAAACCCGACTGCGGGTTGCTTTGCTCACCCTCAAAGCTTGGTATACAACCGTATGGTTTGGTCGTCTATGTACTTCAAAAGCAAATTCATTAAGCTCAAAGCCGTCTACTGATTTCAAGCTCTTACCATCAAGTCCAAACATGGTAATTTTTCATTATCGTTATTATTATTGAATATTGATTCTTTAATTGAATAAACTAAGTTAAAAACTTAGTAGCTAAACTAACATCAAAGTGACGTGAGGCCAATGGCCAGATAATAAACTAAGTTTGAAACTTAGTAGCTAAATTAACGTCCAAGTGACGTAAGGCCAATGGCCGGATAATAAACTAAGTTTGAAACTTAGTAGCTAAATTAACGTCCAAGTGACGTGAGGCCAATGGCCGGATAATAAACTAAGTTTGAAACTTAGTAGCTAAATTATCGTCCAAGTGACATGCGGTCAATGGCCAGATAACTAAACTAGGCACAAAACCGCTTAGTGGCTATACAGCCGGTCTCAACCTAGACCAGAGGCCAATGGCCGGATGGTTGCTTTTTTCATAAATTCGTCTGTCCCAACATGGACAAAGGCGTCCGGCGACACCCCTCCGGGTGCGATCGTCGTAGAGAGAAGCCAACTTGCTTGCTCTACGTACCTATGCAGACGGCCACAATTGAACGACCAAATTGGTCAACTCATAGCCGTCTGACCAGAACAGTCTAAAAGAACGACCAAGTTTTCGGAACACCGGATGTCCTAAGACATCAGTCGGTGAGCGACCGAAGTTCTTACTTGGGCTTTTCATTCCAAATTGCACGGACTCTCCCGGTTGGGGAAAAAAGATTTGTACAATGGCTATACAACCGTCTTGAAAAAGACATGAGGCCAATGGTCGGATGGTTATACATTTTTGTAAATTTGCCTGCTCCAATGTGAAATATGGCGTCCGGCGACACCCCTTCGGGTGCAATCGTCGCAGAAATCACTCTATCGCTTGCTTTACATACGCATGCAGGCGGCAAAAATTGAACGATCTCATTGGTTAATTCATAGCAGCCTGACCTGGGTAATCTAAAGAACGACCAAGTCTTCGGGAACCGGATGTCCAAAAGACATCAGCCGGTGACCGACCGAAGTTCTAACCTATTTTACCTTCTGAAATTATACAAGTCCTCCCAATGGGGTAAAAGGACATTGAAAGTATTGTTGGATTACAAGCACCCCAGGCGCCCATTTGCCTCCTGCCCTATGAAGATTCAGGCGGCCATTTGCCTCCTGCCCCAGGCGGCCATTCGCCTCCTGCCTTAT
This sequence comes from Chenopodium album, assembly GCF_948465745.1. Taxonomy (NCBI): domain Eukaryota; kingdom Viridiplantae; phylum Streptophyta; class Magnoliopsida; order Caryophyllales; family Amaranthaceae; genus Chenopodium; species Chenopodium album. The sequence continues at coordinate 44,727,195 of NC_137838.1, forward strand.
GGGATGTCAAACGTCTCAAAAAATATTCTAAGTCATCCAAAGGTCATATGACCACCATAGTGGGGCTAAAAGAAATAAAAGTCGTCATCTGTCTAGTTCAGGCGGCAATCATTATTATGATTGATTAACTTAGAAAATATCATACCATTTAAGGTATCAGATTTTCCAAGTTAATCAAATCTCTCTTTTATTGAACTAGACATATGCCGCCCATAGAGCTTTTGAACAAGCGGAAAATAAAGCCTTGATTTCGAAAGGAGTAATTCCTCTTAAAAGAGAAATTACCCCTTCCGAGGGGCTAATGTTTGGGGTAAAAATACCCCCTATATGTGGACCAATGCCACCGCGACACATGTCCGAAAGCTCAGCGCTCAATGAGCCAATTAGAGCATGACACGTGTCACTCAATGATAGAAGGGTGAAAATGGGCTCTAAGCCCACAACCCTAGAAACCGTAAAATGGTGGGAAGCCAATCTACTTAGGTTAAATAACCTAAGAGGCACACATCCCAATGCTCTATAAATACTGATCTTTGCATCAGTTTCAAGGGATCCAATTCTCTCTCCAAGGGCAATGCCCCCCACATTTAGTCTCCCTTCTCTCTACTTTCTCTCTCTAAAATACATTATTTCGGTCACTGACTTGATCGTTGGAGGCGGATCTCCGGCCCCCCCGGGGTCCGTTGTTTTGCACGTGATCAGGCCGTTTGAGTGTTGCATTGCAGATCTGTCTCCCGAGGGACGTACACACCCTCCATTCGGGTACGTACAAAAAACCCCAACACATGTTTAACTTAATTTCGATTCAAAAAGATTTATTTGAATGTGTTTGACTTTTATTTTATTAAAAAAGATTTGTTTGAATGTATTTGACGTTATTTTGATTCATAAAGATTTATTTGAATGTGTTTTACTTTCTTTTGATTCAAAAAGATTTGTTTGAATGTGTTTAACTTTCATTTGATTCAAAAGGCTATGTTTGAATTTATTTGACTTTCATTTGTTTTAAAAAGATTTGTTTCAATGTGTTTGACTTTCAATTTATTCAAAAAGCTTTTTTTGAATGTATTTGACTTTCTTTTTATTAAAAAAGTTTTGTTTAAATGTGTTTTACATTTTTTCGATTGAAAAAGAATTGTTTGAATGTATTTGATTTAAAAAGCTTTTTTTGAACATGTTTCACTTTCATTTGATTCAAAAATCTTTGTTTGAATGTGTTTAAATTTCATTTGATAAAAAAAGCTATGTTTGTATGTGTTTGACATTCATTTGATTTTAAAAGATTTGTTTGAATGTGTTTGATTTTCAATTGATTCAAAAAGCTTGTTTGAATGTATTTGCCTTTTTTTATTCAAAAAGCTTTGTTTGAATGTGTTTTACTTTTTTCGATTCAAAAAGAATTGTTTGAATGTATTTGATTTTCATTTTATTCAAAAAGCTTTTTTTCAACGTGTTTAACTTTCATTTGATTCCAAAAGCTTTGTTTGAATGTGTTTGACTTTCATTTGATTCAAAAAGTTATGTTTGAATGTGTTTAACTTTATTTTGATATAAAAAGATTTGTTTGAATGTGTTTGACTTTTATTTGAATCAAAAAGCTATGTTTGAATGTGTTTGACTGTATTTCGATCTAAAAAGATTTGTTTGAATGTGTTTTACTTTCATTTGATTCAAAAAGCTTTGTTTGAAAGTGTTTGACTTTCATTTGATTCAAAAAGCTATGTTTGAATGTGTTTGACTTAATTTCGATATAAAAAGATTTGTTTGAATGTGTTTGACTTTCATTTGATTCAAAAAGCTTTGTTTGAATATGTTTGACTTTCTTTTGATTCAAAAAGCTATGTTTGAATGTGTTTGACTTTCATATGATTTAAAAATATTTTTTTGAATGTGTTTGACTTTCATTTGATTCAAAAATCTTTGTTTGAATGTGTTTGACTTTGATTAGATTAAAAAAACTTTGTTTGAATGTGTTTTACTTTTTTTCGATTCAAAAAGAATTGTGAAAATGTGTTTGACTTTCTTTTGATTCATAAAGCTTTGTTTGAATGTGTTTGACTGTATTTCGATCTAAAAAGATTTGTTTGAATATGTTTTACTTTCATTTGATTCAAAAACCTTTGTTTGAATGTGTTTAACTTTCATTTGATTCAAAAAGCTATAAATGAATTTGTTTGACTTTATTTTGATTCAAAAAGCTTTGTTTGAATGTGTCCAACTTTCTTTTGATTCAAAAAGATTTGTTTGAATGTGTTTGACTTTCATTTGATTTAAAAAGATTTGTTTGAATGTGTTAGACCTTCAATTGATTCAAAAAGCTTTGTATAAATGTATTTGTCTTTCTTTTGATTTAAAAAGCTTTGTTTGAGTGTTTTACTTTTTTTCGGTTTGAAAAAAAAATTGTTTGAATGTATTTGATTCAAAAAGCTTTTTTTGAACATGTTTGTCTTTCATTTGATTCAAAAAGCTTTGTTTGAATGTGTTTGAATTTCATTTGATTCAAAAAGCTATGTCTGAATGTGTTTGACTTTCATTTGATTTTAAAACATTTGTTTGAATGTGTTTGATTTTCAATTGATTCAAAAAGGTTGTTTGAATGTGTTTGACTTTCTTTTTATTCAAAAAGCTTTGTTTGAATTTGTTAGACTTTCATTTGATTCAAAAAGATTTGTTTGAATGTGTTTGACTTTCATTTGATTCAAAAAGCTATGTATGAATTTCTTTGACTTTAGTTTCATTCAAAAAGCTTTGTTTGAATGTGTTTAACTTTCTTTTGATTCAAAAAGATTTGTTTGAATGTGTTTGACTTTAATTTGATTAAAAAAGCTACGTTTGAATGTGTTTGACTTTCATTTGATTTAAAAAGATTTGTTTGAATTCATTTGATTTTCATTTTATTCAAAAAGCTTTGTTTGAATGTGTTTGACTTTCATTTGATTCAAAAATCTATGTTTGAATGTGTTTAACTTAATTTCGATATAAAAAGATTTGTTTGAATGTGTTTGACTTTCATTTGATTCAAAAAGCTTTGTTTGAATGTGTTTGACTTTCTTTTGATTCAAAATGCTATGTTTGAATGTGTTTGACTTTCATATGATTTAAAAATATTTTTTGAACGTGTTTGACTTTATTTTGATTCATACAAATTTATTTGATTGTGTTTGACATTTATTTGATTCAAAAAGGTTTGTTTGAATGTGTTTGACTTTCATCTGATTCAAAAAGCTATGTTTGAATCTGTTTGACTTTAATATGATTTAAAAATATTTGTTTGAATGTGTTTGATTTTCATTTGATTCAAAAAACTTTGTTTCAATCTGTTTAACTTTCTTTTGATTAAAAAAACTTTTTTTGAATGTATTTTACTTTTTTTCGTTTCAAAAAGAAATGATAGAATGTGTTTGACTTTATTTTGATTCATAAAGCTTTGTTTGAATGTGCTTGACTTTCATTTGATTCAAAAAACTTTGTTTGAATGTGTTTGAATTTCATTTGATTTAAAAAGCTATGTTTGAATGTGTTTGACTTTCATTTGATTTTGAAAGATTGGTTTGAATGTGATTGGCTTTCATTTGATTCAAAAAGCTTGTTTGAATGTGTTTGACTTTCTTTTGATTCAAAAAGCTTTGTTTTAATTTGTTTTAATTTATTTCGATTCAAAAAGAATTGTTTGAATGTGTTTAAATTTCATTTGATTCAAAAAGCTTTGTTTGAAAGTGTTTGACTTTCATTTGATCCTAAAATCTTTGTTTGAATGTGTTTGACTTTATTTCGATCTAAAAAGATTTATTTGAATGTGTTTGACTTTCCTTTAATTTAAAAAGCTTTGTTTAAATGTATTAGATTTTCATTTGATTTAAAAAGCTATGTTTGAATGTGTTTGGCTTTCATATGATTTAAAAAGATTTGTTTGAATGTGTTTGACTTTCATTTGATTCATTAAACTATGTTTGAATGTGTTTGACTTTCTTTTGATTCAAAAAGCTTTGTTTAAATGTGTTTTTACTTTTTTCGATTCAAAAAGAATTGTTTGAATGTGTTTGACTTTCTTTTGATTCATATAGCTTTGTTTGAATGTGTTTGACTGTATTTCGATTCAAAAAGATTTGCTTGCATGTGTTAAAAATTTATTTGATTCAAAAAGCTTTGTTTGAATGTGTTTGACTTTCATTTGATTTAAAAAGCTAAGTTTGAATGTGTTTCAATTTCATATGATTTAAAAAGATTTGTTTGAATGTGTTTGACTTTATTTTGATTCATAAAGATTTATTTGAATGTGTTTGACTTTCAATTGATTCAAAAATCTTTGTTTGAATGTGTTTGGCTTTCATTTGACTCAAAAAGCTTTATTTAAATGTGTTTGACTTTCATTTGATTCAAAAAGCTTTGTTTGAACGTGTTTGACTTTATTTCGATTTAAAAAGATTTATTTGAATGTGTTTGACTTTTATTTTATTCAAAAAGATTTGTTTGAATGTATTTGACTTTATTTTGATTCATAAAGATTTATTTGAATGTGTTTTACTTTCTTTTGATTCAAAAAGATTTGTTTGATTGTGTTTGACTTTTATTTGATTCAAAAAGCTTTGTTTGAATGTGTTTGACTTTCATTTGATTCAAAAAGCTATGTTTGAATCTGTTTGACATCAATATGATTTAAAAATATTTGTTTGAATGTGTTTGATTTTCATTTGATTCAAAAAACTTTGTTTGAATCTGTTTGACTTTCTTTTGATTAAAAAAACTTTTTTTGAATGTATTTTACTTTTTTCGTTTCAAAAAGAAATGATAGAATGTGTTTGACTTTATTTTGATTCATAATGCTTTGTTTGAATGTGCTTGACTTTCATTTCATTCAAAAAGCTTTGTTTGAATATGTTTGAATTTCATTTGATTCAAAAAGCTATGTTTGAATGTGTTTTACTTTCATTTGATTTTGAAAGATTGGTTTGAATGTGATTGACTTTCATTTGATTCAAAAATCTTGTTTGATTGTGTTTGACTTTCTTTTGATTCAAAAAGCTTTGTTTGAATTTGTTTTAATTTATTTCGATTCAAAAAGAATTCTTTGAATGTGTTTAAATTTCATTTGATTCAAAAAGCTTTGTTTGAAAGTGTTTGACTTTCATTTGATCCTAAAATCTTTGTTTGAATGTGTTTGACTTTATTTCGATCTAAAAAGATTTATTTGAATGTGTTTGACTTTCATTTAATTCAAAAAGCTTTGTTTAAATGTATTAGATTTTCATTTGATTTAAATAGCTATGTTTGAATGTGTTTGGCTTTCATATGATTTAAAAAGATTTGTTTGAATGTGTTTGACTTTCTTTTGATTCAATAAACTATGTTTGAATGTGTTTGACTTTCTTTTGATTCAAAAAGCTTTGTTTGAATGTGTTTTTACTTTTTTCGATTCAAAAAGAATTGTTTGAATGTGTTTAAATTTCTTTTGATTCATAAAGCTTTGTTTGAATGTGTTTGACTGTATTTCGATTCAAAAAGATTTGCTTGCATGTGTTAAAAATTTATTTGATTCAAAAAGCTTTGTTTGAATGTGTTTGACTTTCATTTGATTTAAAAAGCTATGTTTGAATGTGTTTGACTTTCATATGATTTAAAAAGATTTTTTTGAATGTGTTTCACTTTATTTTGATTCATAAAGATTTATTTGAATGTGTTTGACTTTCATTTGATTCAAAAATCTTTGTTTGAATGTGTTTGGCTTTCATTTGATTCAAAAAGCTTTATTTAAATGTGTTTGACTTTCATTTGATTCAAAAAGCTTTGTTTGAACGTGTTTGACTTTATTTCGATTCAAAAAGATTTATTTGAAGGTGTTTGACTTTTATTTTATTCAAAAAGATTTGTTTGAATGTATTTGACTTTATTTTGATTCATAACGATTTATTTGAATGTGTTTTACTTTCTTTTGATTCAAAAAGATTTGTTTGAATGTGTTTAACTTTCATTTTATTCTAAAGGTTATGTTTGAATTTATTTGACTTTCATTTGTTTTAAAAAGATTTGTTTCAATGTGCTTGACTCTCAATTGATTTTAAAAGCTTTGTTTGAATGTATTTGACTTTCTTTTTATTAAAAAAGTTTTGTTTAAATGTGTTTTACAATTTATCGATTGAAAAATAATTGTTTGAATGTATTTGATTTAAAAAGCTTTTTTTGAACATGTTTGACTTTCATTTGATTCAAAAAGCTTTGTTTGAATGTGTTTAAATTTCATTTGATAAAAAAACTTATGTTTGAATGTGTTTGACATTCATTTGATTTTAAAAGATTTGTTTGAATGTGTTTGATTTTCAATTGATTCAAAAAGCTTGTTTGAATGTATTAGCCTTTTTTTTATTCAAAAAGCTTTTTTTGAATGTGTTTTACTTTTTTCGATTCAAAAAGAATTGTTTGAATGTATTTGATTTTCATTTTATTCAAAAAGCTTTTTTTTAACGTGTTTAACTTTCATTTGATTCCAAAAGCTTTGTTTGAATGTGTTTGACTTTCATTTGATTCAAAAATTATGTTTGAATGTGTTTAACTTTATTTCGATATAAAAAGATTTGTTTGAATGTGTTTGACTTTCATTTGATTCAAAAAGCTATGTTTGAATGTGTTTGACTGTATTTCGATCTAAAAAGATTTGTTTGAATGTGTTTTACTTTCATTTGATTCAAAAAGCTTTGTTTGAAAGTGTTGGACTTTCATTTGATTCAAAAAGCTATGTTTGAATGTGTTTGACTTAATTTCGATATAAAAAGATTTGTTTGAATGTGTTTGACTTTCATTTGATTCAAAAATCTTTGTTTGAATGTGTTTGACTTTCTTTTGATTCAAAAAGCTATGTTTGAATGTGTTTGACTTTCATATGATTTAAAAATATTTTTTTGAATGTGTTTGACTTTCATTTGATTCAAAAATCTTTGTTTGAATGTGTTTGACTTTGATTAGATTAAAAAAACTTTTTTTGAATGTGTTTGACTTTTTTTCGATTCAAAAAGAATTGTTAAAATGTGTTTGACTTTCTTTTGATTTATAAAGCTTTGTTTGAATATGTTTGACAGTATTTCGATCTAAAACGATTTGTTTGAATGTGTTTTACTTTCATTTGATTCAAAAAGCTTTGTTTGAATGTGTTTAACATTCATTTGATTTAAAAAGCTATGTATGAATTTGTTTGACTTTATTTTGATTCAAAAAGCTTTGTTTGAATGTGTTTGACTTTCTTTTGATTCAAAAAGATTTGTTTGAATGTGTTTGACTTTCATTTGATTTAAAAAGATTTGTTCGAATGTGTTAGACCTTCAATTGATTCAAAAAGTTTTGTTTAAATGTATTTGTCTTTCTTTTTATTTAAAAAGCTTTGTTTGAGTGTTTTACTTTTTTTCGATTTGAAAAAAAAAATTGTTTGAATGTATTTGATTCAAAAAGCTTTTTTTGAACATGTTTGACTTTCATTTGATTCAAAAAGCTTTGTTTGAATGTGTTTGAATTTCATTTGATTAAAAAGCTATGTCTGAATGTGTTTGACTTTCATTTCATTTTGAAAGATTTGTTTGAATGTGTTTGATTTTCTATTGATTCAAAAAGCTTGTTTGAATGTGTTTGACTTTCTTTTTATTCAAAAATCTTTGTTTGAATTTGTTTAACTTTCATTTGATTCAAAAAGCTTTGTTTTAATGTGTTTGACTTTATTTCGATTCAAAAAGATTTATTTGAATGTGTTTGACTTTCATTTGATTCAAAAAGCTTTGTTTGAATTTGTTTGACTTTCATTTGATTGAAAAAGCTATGTATGAATTTGTTTGACTTTAGTTTCATTCAAAAAGCTTTGTTTGAATGTGTTTAACTTTCTTTTGATTAAAAAAGATTTGTTTGAATGTGTTTGACTTTAATTTGATTCAAAAAGTTATGTTTGAATGTGTTTGACTTTCATTTGATTTAAAAAGATTTGTTTGAATGCATTTGATTTTCATTTTATTCAAAAAGCTTTGTTTGAATGTGTTTGACTTTCATTTGATTCAAAAAGCTATGTTTGAATGTGTTTGACTTAATTTCGATATAAAAAGATTTGTTTGAATGTGTTTCACTTTCTTTTGATTCAAAAAGCTATGTTTGAATGTGTTTGACTTTCATATGATTTAAAAATATTTTTTGAATGTGTTTGACTTTCATTTGATTCAAAAAGATTTGTTTGAATGTGTTTGACTTTCATTTCATTCAAAAAGCTTTGTTTGAAAGTGTTCTAATTTCATTTGATTTAAAAATCTTTGACTCAATGTGTTTGACTTTCATTTGGTTCTAAAAGATTTGTTTGAATGCATTTAACTTTCATTCGATTCAAAAAGTTTTGTTTTAATATGTTTTACTTTCATTTGATTCAAAAAGCTTTGTTTTAATGTGTTCTTTTTTTTTTATTTGATTCAGTTAGGTTCTTTGAATACATATGACTTTCATTTGATTCAAAATCTTTGTTTGAATGTGTTTCCCTGTCATTTGATTCAAAAAGCTTTGTTTTAATGTGTGTAACTTTCATTTGATTTAGAAATCATTGTTTAAATTAGTTTGACTTTCATTTGATTAAAAAATCTTTGTTTAAATTTTTTTTACTTTCATTTAATTTAAAAAGAATTGTTTGAACTTGTTTGACTTTCCTTTGATTTACAACCTTTGTTAGAATATGTTTCACTTTCATTCGATTCAAAAAGCTTTGTTTGAATGCATTTGACTTTCATTCTATTCAGAAAGCTTTGTTTGAATGTGTTTGACGTTCAATTGATTTAAAAAGATTTGTTTTAATATGTTTAGCTTTCATTTGATTCAAGTAGCATTTTTTAATGCAAATGACTGTCACTCGATTCAAAAAGCTTTGATGGAATGTGTATGACTTTCATTTGATTCAAAAAACTTTGTTTGCATGTGTTTGACGTTCATTAAATTCAAAAAGCTTTGTTTGAATGCATTTGATTTTCATTCGATTCAAAAAGCTTAGTTTTAATGTCGTTGACTTTCATTTGATTCAAAATGGTTTGTTTGAATGTGTTCAGCTTTCATTTGATTCAATTAACTTCATTGAATGCATACGACTTTCCTTCGATTCTAAAAGCTTTGTTTGAATGTATTCATCTTTCATTTGATTCAATTAACTTCTTTGAATGCATATGACTTTCATTCGATTCAAAAAGATTTGTTTCACTGTGTTTGACTTTCATTTGATTCAAAAAGCTTTGTTTGAATGTGTTCGGTATGCATTTGATTCAAATAGGATCTTTAAATGCATATGAATTTCATTCGATTAAAAAGCTTAGTTTGAATGTGTTTGACTATCATTTGATTTAAAAAGCTTTGTTTGAATGTGTTTGATTTTCATTTGATTCAAAAAGCTTTGTTGTAATGTGTTTTATTTTTTTTCAATTAATTCAATTAGCTTCTTTGAATGTAGATGACTTTCATTCGATTCAAAAAGCTTTATTGGAATGTGTTTGACTTTCATTCGATTCAAAAAGCTTTGTTTGAATGTGTTTGACTATCATTTGATTCAAACAGCATTGTTTGAATGTGTTTGATAATCCTTTGAGTCTAAAGGCTTTGTTTTAATTTTTTTTTTTTTCATTTGATTTTATTAGCTTCTTTGAATGCATATGATTTTCATTAGATTCAAAAACCTTTGTTAGAATTTATTTGACTGTCATTAAATTCAAAAAGATTTGTTTGAATGTGTTTGAATATAATTTGCTTAAAAAATCTTTGTTTGAATGTGTTTGACTTTCCTTTGATTAAAAAAGCTTTGTTTGAATGTGTTTGACTTTCATTAGATTCAAAAAGATTTGTTTGAGTGTGTTAGACTTTCATTTGATCCAAAAAGCTTTGTTTGAATGTGTTTGACTTTCATTTGATTCAAAAAGCTTTTTTTGAATGTGTTAGACATTCAATTAATTCGAAAATATTTGTTTAAATGTGTTCAGCTTTCATTTGATTCAATTTGCTTCTTTGAATGCATATGATTTTCATTCGATTCAAAAAGCTTTGTCTTAATGCGTTTGAATTTAATATGATTCAAAATCTTTGTTTGAATGTGTTTGACTTCTTTGATTCAAAAAGCGTTGTTCGAATGTTTTATAATTTCATTTAAATAAAATTTTTTTGAATGTGTTTGACATACATTAGATTCAAATAACAGTTTTTGAATGCGTTTGACTTTCATTTGATTCAAAAAGCTTTGTTTGATTGTGTTAGACTTTCAATTGATTCCAAAATATTTGTTTTAAAGTGTTCAGCTTTCATTGATTCAATTCCCTTTTTTGAATGTATATGACTTTCATTCGATACAAAAAGCTTTGTTTGAATGTGTTTGAATTTTATCAGATTCAAAAAGCTTTATTTGAATGTGTTTGACTTAAATTTCATTCAATAAAATATGTTGAATGCATTTTACTTTATTTGATTCAAAAAGCAATGTTTGAATGTGTTTGACTTTCATTTGATTCAAAAAGATTTGTTTTACTGTGTTTGACTTTCATTTGATTCAAAAAGATTTTTTTTTCATTTGATTCAATTACCTTGTTTGATTGCATATGACTTTAATTCGATTCAAAACCTTTGTTTGAATTTGTTTGACATACATTCAATTCAAAAAGATTTGTTTTAATGTGTTTGACATTCATTAGTTTCAAAAAGATTTATTTGAATGTGATTGACTTTCATTTCATTCAATGGAACATGTTGAATGCATTTGACTTTATTTGATTCAAAAAGCAGTGTTTGAATGTGTTTGACTTTCATTTTATTAAAAAAAGATTTGCTTTAAGGTGTTTGACTTTCATTTGACTCTTAAAGCTTTGTTTCAATGTGTTCGGTATTAATTTGATTCAAATACGTTCTTTAAATCCATATGACTTTCATTTGATTAAAAAAGCTTTAATTGAAAGTGTTTGACTATCATTTGATTCAAAAAGCTTTGTTTGAAAGTGTTTGATAATAAGTTGAGTCTAAAGGCTTTGTTTTAATTTTTTTTTTTCATTTAATTTAATTAGCTTCTTTGATTGCATATGACTTTCATTTGATTCAATACCTTTGTTTTAATTTGTTTGACTTTCATTCGATTCAAAAAGATTTGTTTTAGTGTGTTTGGCTTTCATTTGATTCGAAAAGCTTTGTTTGAATGTGTTCGGTATGCATTTGATTCAAATAGGATCTTTAAATGCATATGAATTTCATTCGATTAAAAAGCTTTGTTTGAATGTGTTTGACTATCATTTGATTTAAAAAGCTTTATTTGAATGTGTTTGATTTTCTTTTGATTCAAAAAGCTTTGATTTAAATGTGTTTTTTTTTTTTCATTAGATTCAAATAACAGTTTTTGAATGTGTTAGACTTTCAATTGATTCCAAAATATTTGTTTTAAAGTGTTTAGCTATCATTGATTCAAATCCCTTTTTTTGATTGTATATGACTTTCATTCGATACAAAAAGCTTTGTTCGAATGTGTTTGATTTTCATCAGATTCAAAAAGCTTTATTTGAATGTGTTTGACTTAAATTTCATTCAATAAAATATGTTGAATGTATTTGACTTTATTTGATTCAAAAAGCAGTGTTTGAATGTGTTTGACTTTCATTTGATTCTAAAGGATTTGTTTTACTGTGTTTTACTTTCATTTGATTCAAAAACCTTTGTTTCAATGTGTTCGGTATGCATTTGATTCAAATAGGTTCTTTAAATGCATATGAATGTCATTCGATTAAAAAAGCTTTGTTTGAATGTGTTTGACTATCATTTGATTCAAAAAGCTTTGTTTGAATGTGTTTGATAATCATTTGAGTCTAGAGGCATTGTTTTAATTTGTTTTTTTTTCATTTGATTCAATTAGCTTGTTTGATTGCATATGACTTTCATTCGATTCAAAACCTTTTTTTTAATTTGTTTGACATTCATTCAATTCAAAAAGATTTGTTTTAATATATTTGACTTTCATTAATTTCAAAAAGATTTATTTGAATGTGATTGACTTTCATTTCATTAAATGCATGTTGAATGCATTTGACTTTATTTGATTCAAAAAGCAGTGTTTGAATGTGTTTGACTTTCATTTTATTCAAAAAGATTTGTTTTAATATATTTGACTTTCATTTGACTCTTAAAGCTTTGTTTCAATGTGTTCGGTATTAATTTGATTCAAATAGGTTCTTTAAAATCCATGTGACTTTCATTTTATTAAAAAAGCTTTGTTTGAAAGTATTTGACTATCATTTGATTCAAAAAGCTTTGTTTGAATGTGTTTGATAATAATTTGAGTCTAAAGGCTTTGTTTTAATTTGTTTTTTTTTTCATTTGATTCAATTAGCTTCTTTGATTGCATATGACTTTCATTCGATTCAAAACCTTTGTTTTAATTTGTTTGACTTTCATTCAATTCAAAAAGATTTGTTTTAATGTGTTTGACTTTCATTAGATTAAAAAAGATTTATTTGAATGCATTTGACTTTCATTTAATTCAATGAAATATGTTGAATGCATTTTACTTTTTTTTACTCAAAAAGCAGTGTTTGAATGTGTTAGACTTTAGTTTGATTCAAAAAGTTTTGTTTTAATGTGTTTCACTTTCATTTGATTTTAAAAGCTTTGTTTGAATGTGTTCGGTATTAATTTGATTCAAATAGGTTCTTTAAATCCATATGATTTTTATTCGATTAAAAATGTTTTGTTTGAAAGTGTTTGACTATCATTTGATTCAAAAAGCTTTGTTTGAAAGTGTTTGATAATAAGTTGAGTCTAAAGGCTTTGTTTTAATTTTTTTTTTTCATTTAATTTAATTAGCTTCTTTGATTGCATATGACTTTCATTTGATTCAATACCTTTGTTTTAATTTGTTTGACTTTCATTCGATTCAAAAAGATTTGTTTTAGTGTGTTTGACTTTCATTTGATTCGAAAAGCTTTGTTTGAATGTGTTCGGTATGCATTTGATTCAAATAGGATCTTTAAATGCATATGAATTTCATTCGATTAAAAAGCTTTGTTTGAATGTGTTTGACTATCATTTGATTTAAAAAGCTTTATTTGAATGTGTTTGATTTTCTTTTGATTCAAAAAGCTTTGATTTAAATGTGTTTTTTTTTTTTTCATTAGATTCAAATAACAGTTTTTGAATGTGTTAGACTTTCAATTGATTCCAAAATATTTGTTTTAAAGTGTTTAGCTATCATTGATTCAAATCCCTTTTTTTGATTGTATATGACTTTCATTCGATACAAAAAGCTTTGTTCGAATGTGTTTGATTTTCATCAGATTCAAAAAGCTTTATTTGAATGTGTTTGACTTAAATTTCATTCAATAAAATATGTTGAATGTATTTGACTTTATTTGATTCAAAAAGCAGTGTTTGAATGTGTTTGACTTTCATTTGATTCTAAAGGATTTGTTTTACTGTGTTTTACTTTCATTTGATTCAAAAACCTTTGTTTCAATGTGCTCGGTATGCATTTGATTCAAATAGGTTCTTTAAATGCATATGAATGTCATTCGATTAAAAAAGCTTTGTTTGAATGTGTTTGACTATCATTTGATTCAAAAAGCTTTGTTTGAATGTGTTTGATAATCATTTGAGTCTAGAGGCATTGTTTTAATTTGTTTTTTTTTTCATTTGATTCAATTAGCTTGTTTGATTGCATATGACTTTCATTCGATTCAAAACCTTTTTTTTAATTTGTTTGACATTCATTCAATTCAAAAAGATTTGTTTTAATATATTTGACTTTCATTAATTTCAAAAAGATTTATTTGAATGTGATTGACTTTCATTTCATTAAATGCATGTTGAATGCATTTGACTTTATTTGATTCAAAAAGCAGTGTTTGAATGTGTTTGACTTTCATTTTATTCAAAAAGATTTGTTTTAATATATTTGACTTTCATTTGACTCTTAAAGCTTTGTTTCAATGTGTTCGGTATTAATTTGATTCAAATAGGTTCTTTAAAATCCATGTGACTTTCATTTTATTAAAAAAGCTTTGTTTGAAAGTATTTGACTATCATTTGATTCAAAAAGCTTTGTTTGAATGTGTTTGATAATAATTTGAGTCTAAAGGCTTTGTTTTAATTTGTTTTTTTTTTCATTTGATTCAATTAGCTTCTTTGATTGCATATGACTTTCATTCGATTCAAAACCTTTGTTTTAATTTCTTTGACTTTCATTCAATTCAAAAAGATTTGTTTTAATGTGTTTGACTTTCATTAGATTAAAAAAGATTTATTTGAATGCATTTGACTATCATTTAATTCAATGAAATATGTTGAATGCATTTTACTTTTTTTTACTCAAAAAGCAGTGTTTGAATGTGTTAGACTTTAGTTTGATTCAAAAAGTTTTGTTTTAATGTGTTTCACTTTCATTTGATTTTAAAAGCTTTGTTTGAATGTGTTCGGTATTAATTTGATTCAAATAGGTTCTTTAAATCCATATGATTTTTATTCGATTAAAAATGTTTTGTTTGAAAGTGTTTGACTATCATTTGATTCAAAAAGCTTTGTTTGAATGTGTTTGATAATAAGTTGAGTCTAAAGGCTTTGTTTTAATTTGTTTTTTTTCATTTGATTCAATTAGCTTCTTTGATTGCATATGACTTTCATTCGATTCAAAACCTTTGTTTTAATTTGTTTGACTTTCATTCGATTCAAAAAGATTTGTTTTCGTGTGTTTGACTTTCATTTGATTCGAAAAGCGTTGTTTGAATGTGTTCGGTATGCATTTGATTCAAATAGGATCTTTAAATGCATATGAATTTCATTCGATTAAAAAGCTTAGTTTGAATGTGTTTGACTATCATTTGATTTAAAAAGCTTTGTTTGAATGTGTTTGATTTTCATTTGATTCAAAAAGCTTTGTTGTAATGTGTTTTATTTTTTTTCAATTAATTCAATTAGCTTCTTTGAATGTAGATGACTTTCATTCGATTCAAAAAGCTTTATTGGAATGTGTTTGACTTTCATTCGATTCAAAAAGCTTTGTTTGAATGTGTTTGACTATCATTTGATTCAAACAGCATTATTTGAATGTGTTTGATAATCCTTTGAGTCTAAAGGCTTTGTTTTAATTTATTTTTTTTTCATTTGATTTTATTTGTTTCTTTGAATGCATATGATTTTCATTAGATTCAAAAACCTTTGTTAGAATTTGTTTGACTGTCATTAAATTCAAAAAGATTTGTTTGAATGTGTTTCAATATAATTTGCTTAAAAAATCTTTGTTTGAATGTGTTTGACTTTCCTTTGATTAAAAAAGCTTTGCTTGAATGTGTTTGACTTTCATTAGATTCAAAAAGATTTGTTTGAGTGTGTTAGACTTTCATTTGATTCAAAAAGCTTTGTTTGAATGTGTTTGACTTTCATTTGATTCAAAAAGCTTTTTTTGAATGTGTTAGACATTCAATTAATTCAAAAATATTTGTTTAAATGTGTTCAGCTTTCATTTGATTCAATTTGCTTCTTTGAATGCATATGATTTTCATTCGATTAAAAAAGCTTTGTCTTAATGTGTTTGACTTTAATATGATTCAAAATCTTTGTTTGAATGTGTTTGACTTCTTTGATTCAAAAAGCGTTGTTCGAATGTTTTATAATTTCATTTAAATAAAATTTTTTTGAATGTGTTTGACATACATTAGATTCAAATAACAGTTTTTGACTGCGTTTGACTTTCATTTGATTCAAAAAGCTTTGTTTGATTGTGTTAGACTTTCAATTGATTCCAAAATATTTGTTTTAAAGTGTTCAGCTTTCATTGATTCAATTCCCTTTTTTGAATGTATATGACTTTCATTCGATACAAAAAGCTTTGTTTGAATGTGTTTGACTTTTATCAGATTCAAAAAGCTTTATTTGAATGTGTTTGACCTAAATTTCATCTAATAAAATATAATGAATGCATTTTACTTTATTTGATTCAAAAAGCAATGTTTGAATGTGTTTGACTTTCATTTGATTCAAAAAGATTTGTTTTACTGTGTTTGACTTTCATTTGATTCAAAAAGATTTTTTTTTCATTTGATTCAATTACCTTGTTTGATTGCATATGACTTTAATTCGATTCAAAACCTTTGTTTGAATTTGTTTGACATACATTCAATTCCAAAAGATTTGTTTTAATGTGTTTGACATTCATTAGTTTCAAAAAGATTTATTTGAATGTGATTGACTTTCATTTCATTCAATGGAACATGTTGAATGCATTTGACTTTATTTGATTCAAAAAGCAGTGTTTGAATGTGTTTGACTTTCATTTTATTAAAAAAAGATTTGTTTTAATGTGTTTGACTTTCATTTGACTCTTAAAGCTTTGTTTCAATGTGTTCGGTATTAATTTGATTCAAATACGTTCTTTAAATCCATATGACTTTCATTTGATTAAAAAAGCTTTAATTGAAAGTGTTTGACTATCATTTGATTCAAAAAGCTTTGTTTGAAAGTGTTTGATAATAAGTTGAGTCTAAAGGCTTTGTTTTAATTTGTTTTTTTTCATTTGATTCAATTAGCTTCTTTGATTGCATATGACTTTCATTTGATTCAATACCTTTGTTTTAATTTGTTTGACTTTCATTTGATTCAAAAAGATTTGTTTTAGTGTGTTCGACTTTCATTTGATTCGAAAAGCTTTGTTTGAATGTGTTCGGTATGCATTTGATTCAAATAGGATCTTTAAATGCATATGAATTTCATTCGATTAAAAAGCTTTGTTTGAATGTGTTTGACTATCATTTGATTTAAAAAGCTTTATTTGAATGTGTTTGATTTTCTTTTGATTCAAAAAGCTTTGATTTAAATGTGTTTTTTTTTTTTCATTAGATTCAAATAACAGTTTTTGAATGTGTTAGACTTTCAATTGATTCCAAAATATTTGTTTTAAAGTGTTTAGCTATCATTGATTCAAATCCCTTTTTAGATTGTATATGACTTTCATTCGATACAAAAAGCTTTGTTCGAATGTGTTTGATTTTCATCATATTCAAAAAGCTTTATTTGAATGTGTTTGACTTAAATTTCATTCAATAAAATATGTTGAATGTATTTGACTTTATTTGATTCAAAAAGCAATGTTTGAATGTGTTTGACTTTCATTTGATTCTAAAGGATTTGTTTTACTGTGTTTGACTTTCATTTGATTCAAAAACCTTTGTTTCAATGTGTTCGGTATGCATTTGATTCAAATAGGTTCTTTAAATGCATATGAATGTCATTCGATTAAAAAAGCTTTGTTTGAATGTGTTTGACTATCATTTGATTCAAAAAGCTTTGTTTGAATGTGTTTGATAATCATTTGAGTCTAGAGGCATTGTTTTAATTTGTTTTTTTTTCATTTGATTCAATTAGCTTATTTGATTGCATATGACTTTCATACGATTCAAATCCTTTTTTTTAATTTGTTTGACATTCATTCAATTCAAAAAGATTTGTTTTAATATATTTGACTTTCATTAATTTCAAAAAGATTTATTTGAATGTGATTGACTTTCATTTCATTAAATGCATGTTGAATGCATTTGACTTTATTTGATTCAAAAAGCAGTGTTTGAATGTGTTTGACTTTCATTTTATTCAAAAAGATTTGTTTTAATATGTTTGACTTTCATTTGACTCTAAAAGCTTTGTTTCAATGTGTTCGGTATTAATTTGATTCAAATAGGTTCTTTAAAATCCATATGACTTTCATTTTATTAAAAAAGCTTTGTTTGAAAGTATTTGACTATCATTTGATTCAAAAAGCTTTGTTTGAATGTGTTTGATAATAATTTGAGTCTAAAGGCTTTGTTTTAATTTGTTTTTTTTTCATTTGATTCAATTAACTTCTTTGATTGCATATGACTTTCATTCGATTCAAAACCTTTGTTTTAATTTGTTTGACTCTCATTTAATTAAAAAAGATTTGTTTTAATGTGTTTGACTTTCATTAGATTCAAAAAGATTTATTTGAATGCATTTGACTTTCATTTAATTCAATGAAATATGTTGAATGCATTTTACTCTTTTTTACTCAAAAAGCAGTGTTTGAATGTGTTAGACTTTAGTTTGATTCAAAAAGTTTTGTTTTAATGTGTTTCACTTTCATTTGATTTTAAAAGCTTTGTTTGAATGTGTTCGGTATTAATTTGATTCAAATAGGTTCTTTAAATCCATATGATTTTTATTCGATTAAAAATGTTTTGTTTGAAAGTGTTTGACTATCATTTGATTCAAAAAGCTTTGTTTGTATGTGTTTGATAATAAGTTGAGTCTAAAGGCTTTGTTTTAATTTGTTTTTTTTCATTTGATTCAATTAGCTTCTTTGATAGCATATGACTTTCATTCGATTCAAAACCTTTGTTTTAATTTGTTTGACTTTCATTCGATTCAAAAAGATTTGTTTTCGTGTGTTTGACTTTCATTTGATTCGAAAAGCTTTGTTTGAATATCTTCGGTATGCATTTGATTCAAATAGGATCTTTAAATGCATATGAATTTCATTCGATTAAAAAGCTTTGTTTGAATGTGTTTGACTATCATTTGATTTAAAAAACTTTATTTGAATGTGTTTGATTTTCTTTTGATTCAAAAAGCTTTGATTTAAATGTGTTTTTTTTTCATTAGATTCAAATAACAGTTTTTGAATGTGTTAGACTTTCAATTGATTCCAAATTCATATCCCTAACACTACAGAAATATACTGGATGTCCCTTCTTCATGTACTTTGCTAATTTTAGCACTGATATTACCCTTGGGCACTTGGTTTCACCATTCATCCAGTAAGTCACTGATTCATTTCCACTTGTGACCATCTTCACTATCTGTGATCTACAACTAATCTCAGCATTATACTTACTCAACCAGTCCTTTCCCAAAATAAGGTCAAAGTCGCTCAGCCCAAACTCAATGAGTTCAAACGAGAATATCTTTCCTTCTATTTCTAAAGGCACATTTCTAAAAGTTTTGGTACAATTCACTACCCCACCTGTCGGAATAGTTATGGGTAAATCTACTACCTCTACTGTCTTTAAACAGTCTTTAAGTTTTGCAACAACAACCTTAGAAATAAAAGAAAAAGTTGGACCAGAATCAAACAATACTTTAACAGGAATAGAGTTAATAGAAAAAGTACCAGTGATAACATCTTTCGTGGCATCCGCCTCATGCTTACTCAGAACATTCAGTTTCCCTGCAATTCCACTCTTCTGCTGGTTATTCCCACTGGTGGTGTTACTGTTCCTTGCCCCATTTTGTTGCACTCCCTTGCTCCCAGCAAAGTTGTTGTTGTTCTCTTGGAAATTCCTCTGGTTTCCCCCTGAATTATTATTGTTTTGCCTGTTCCCATTAATATTTTTGGAGAAACACTCATATTCTCTATGCCTGAGCTTATTACAAAAACGACAAGTGACCATATTGCCCTCGCAATCCTTTCCAAGGTTGTTATTCTTGCACCTCTTGCAAAAATAAACTCTCCCATTCCGGTTATTTCCCTGGTTATTGTTTCTAGCTCCTCCATTGTTGTTACGGTTCCCTTGACGGTTATTACCATGGAAGTTGTTATTGTTGTGGAAGTTTTTGTTATGGTGGTACTTCTGCTTCTTAAAACCATTCTGGTTTCCCTGTTGGTTTCCAGAAACTTACCCCACTTCCTTCCTCTTCTCTCTTCCTTCTATTTCAGCTAAATCTTTCTTCTTCTTTTCTTCCAGAGCATAAAGGTGTGCGACCCTTCCATATACTTCATCCAGGGTCTCAAATACCTACCCGCACAGCTTTAACTGCAAATCAGTAGTTAACCCACGATCAAACTTCCTAGCTTTTGCTATCTCCATAGAGACAGACCCTTCAGCAAAACGGGATAATTCAATGAACTTGGTGTAGTATTCCGTAACTGTCATCTTATCCATCCTAAGGTTTGAGAATTCCTCAGCCTTCTGCTTCTGCAAAAAGTTAGGATAAAACTTGTCTCTCACTTTCTCTTGGAATTTGGTCCAATTGAACCCAAGTAACGCTCTAATGGCAGCCTCGTTTTGTTGCCACCAAAGGTCAGCTTCACCCCTCAGGTAGTAAGTAGCACAACTCACTTTTGAGTTTTCAGGGCATCCCACAGCTCCAAATAGTTTCTCAAATTCCCTTAACCAGTTTTCCAATATAATAGGGTCAGGCTCGCCTTTATAGGTTGGTGACTTGCTTTTGTGCCACCTTTTTAAAGAGCTCCCCTTGAGCATCCCCATTACCAGTTGAGTTTCTTGCCAATTGTTGGGCAAATGCTGCCAATTGCCTCACTACTTCATTCAAATCGTTTCCACCACTACCAGAACTTCTTCCCCCTGCCATTTTGTTTCTCTTGAATATAGGACAAGGATAACTATTAGAATGGTTAGGTTTAGCTCTCAAGACGTACACTCGTCTATTACCTAACGACCCTTAAACATTTACAGGAGAATTTGAAGCTAACAATTTGGGATAGCGATTGCTAAGAATTCCCTTAATGTAGCTTTATCAATTAATTATTGATTGCTAACCAACCATGCATTTAATAAAGCATCACATATATAAAAAAAATAATTACCATAGACGTTCACAGCTTATAAATGTTTGTTGGAGATAAGTTGCTTGGAATGGTGATTATTGGAATAGTGGTGTGAGATGGGAAATTTGAAAAACAAATGATTTATTTTTAAAAAAAAAACTTATCAAAGAAATAAATAAGGTCTTATTAATTAAAATAGATTGAAAATACGAAAATAAAAATTGTGTTCCAGGAACTTATGTGGTCATGCCACTTATTAGTTAAAACTGAAATAACAAATAATTTTAAAATAAAGACTATGAATTCGTGTCGAGGGAAGTCATAAGATCTAATCCTTTCGAACGTTGTCCCTTTTGTCGGTGGATTGCTTGTAGCTTGAAGGATCGAAATTAGAATCATTTGACTCTTCCATTGGTTCAGGTGACTCAGGTTCAGGTTCTACTTGTACAAACTCCCCTTCTTCCTCCTCATCCGATGAAATATCTATAATTATTGGAGTTGGAGGTGGATTTGGATCAGAAATATCCATAAGTGAACTATTACCCTCTTGTTGTTCTCCATTCTCTGCTTGACCACCCTCTGACGAAGAAGAAGAAGAAGAAGCAGAATTTCCTGGTTGTTGATTAGGAGGAGGATTGTTCCCTACTGGGTTATCATATTAGTAGTCAGGGTAGGGAAGGTTTAAGCGTTGACAATAAGCTTTCTCCACCCTTACGAGATATTTAGTTAAGAAAATATAATCTGGATACCACTGGCCATAATAGTCTCTGTATTTATGTTAATTTGGGATGTCTCCTGGAAGGTAAAAATCGGAAAATCTCTGTTTGACAGCAATGTAAGGGGGCTCCTCTGGAAGACAATGGACAATCATTGCCGAAATACGATCAGGGGTGTCATAAACTCTCTCGCGTAAGACATTGCTCAGGAAGGAACAAAAGTATCTGATTTTTTCTACAAAGTCATAGGGGTGTTCATTATTTTTCTTTACAAGAGATCCCATTTGTGTAAATTTGCTAGGAAAGATTGGCATCCTGTAGAGAAAAAGGCTTAGAAAAGATTTTCCTTCCCTAAAGAAATAAAATAAAATAAATAATACAGTCTTGTAGGAGATTAAGTTCAGTGTTCAATCATACAATCTTTAGTGTTCACATAGAATAATACACATTTTTCATGCTTTCATCAACAAACACCTAGTCAAATCACATGCTTGATCACTCAAAATAAAATTATGCACATAGGGAATAATTTAAATCTTAGCCTATATGCCCTTTCTTTCTCCTACCCAAGCTCACCAACATGTTAATAAAAGCTTTTAACACATAATACTTACCTCAATCTTTGCTTCCTGCAATACATAAAAATAAAGGATACATATTTACCCTAAAAAAAAGAGAGCCAAATTTTCGGCCCTAATACAAAAAAATAATAATTTCCAGCATAATAAAAAAATATATATTTCGAGTGTTCTAAAAAAAAATTTCGGACCATAAAAAAAAATAAATAAATAATTTTTTTAAAAAATTTCGGCCCTTTATATATTTTTTTTTATAAAAAAAATAAATAAATATGTATATATATAAAAAATTAAATCAGAACAATTAATGTTAAATAATTAAAATAACACTTGGCCAAGTTTAAATCAAGTAAGAAAAATGTTTTCGGGTTAGTGGTAATTTAAAATCTCAACCTAAGCTCCCAGATACCACTTTGTAACACTCTAGAAATTCCTTTCCTTTAAATACCCATTCTACTCTTTTAAAATACGATTTAGGAATAACTAAGACATTACCGCCACCGTGAAAACGGCTAAGGCAATTATCAAAGATACACAGCGGAAGACTCAAAATTAAAAACCGATTAAACAAGTCAACCCAAAGTCAACCAAACGAAAATAAAGTTTAAAACCAAACGAACAAGTCAAATAAAATCAAACTACAACATGGAACCATTAAAGACCCTTATTCAAAAACCGTTCCCAAAACCAAACCTTTGTGTTAGTCCACACATAATATATCATAAATAAATAAAGCATAAAACACCTTGTAACCTAATGAAAACTAGTAGGATTCACTCTTCACTCATGCCCCATCATGATCATACTTTAATACTTAAAAAGTTTATCTTAACTTGTTTCCACTACTCTCCATTAAAAATGGGTCATCATAGGGCCAAGATAAAGACATGGCCAAAAACACAAACACACACAATCAGCAAAGCTGAGTACATAAGCGTAAATTAGCCACACTAACATGCTTTCACCTATCAACACACACTTACCTCATTGCACCTGTTCACAAGCACACACACCAATCAACAAAACACAATGATTAGACACTAATTAATTCATTTTGCATTGATTACGCATCGAACGGGTTTCCACCTCCTAACCTGCCCCAAATAAATTTGAGGTTAACTGGCACGGGAGCTAACCGTGCCAGCGACAAAACCACACAAAGGTGGCGGAATTCTTGCGCATAATAATAAATAAAAAGAAAGGAATATACAGCGTCCGGTACTCCATTAGAAGTTATGGTTAAATATAAAACCCCATAACTCCCCCCATTGTTCATACGAAGGTATATACGTTCCAAGAGTTTTGGTGCGTAATCTCTTTCACTTTACGTTATTTACATATCATTAGACTTGGTGATGACTCTCAAAGCATAATAAATCAATCAACAATAATTATTCAATCAAACAAGCATACCAATTTAATTCTTGAATAATTAGTGACCACATATTATTTATTGTTGAACCCTTTTTAATCCTACCTCAGTGTCAAAAACACCTTAAACGCATAATGCGCCAAAAATCCTATCCCTCGGTGTTAAAAACACCTTAAGTGCACAAAGGCACCAACATACCATTTATTCCTTGTGTACATAGACACTTTTATAGCTCCTTCCTCATGCTTAAAGCATCAAAAAAAAATTTTTGAACCATAATAAAGTTCCTTTTCAATATTCCAAACATAATTAAACATGTACTTTAATTAATCATGCCTTCTAACATGCCATAAATAAAAATGTGGTTCAAACACAACATGCCCAAAATATAATCTTCCAATCTATAACCATCACAAATAATTCATGCTTCCCAATTCAACAACAAACATCATAAATTCACAATTACATACATAAACCTTAGCATGATACTACTTGTAATTAATTGCAATCAAACCTAGCAAGATTATACATCACCAAAATATGCTAAGTACGCGTACGTACCTTGAGTACGTTATTAAAACTGCCACGACTAGTAGAAATTGCTTACTTCAAAGTCTCCTACACATTAAATCCATAATAGAGTATTAATATCCACTCTAAACAAATTTCCAGCAATATATACTATTTTAAAACCCTTCATAATTTAATTAGAATAAGCTGAAATTATATTTAAAACACCATAAATTAAGTCCCAATTAATGGGTAATTAAAATTTCTTCAAGAAACATAATATCAAGTGTTCTACATAAAATTCTAGCACTTTATTAGAATTAAAACTTGTTGTAATTAGGTTTTAAAACACTTAAAAGAAAGGCCTACCCTATTATACATCATAATCTTTCTATAAATCATGAATCAAGAACCTAGGGTTTCAAAAATTGGGGCTTTTTAATTAAAAACCAAATCTGAAAATTAATTAACACAATTACAATAACCAAACATCAAAATTAAATCTTCAAACTCATAATTTATAATTAGACTAAAGCATAGATTAATTTTGGGTAATAAAGATTTGATTTTTAAAAGAAAAAACCCTTTTTATTCGAAAAACAAGGCTGCCGGCGCCACTGCCAGTGGTCGCCGCTGCTGCCGGCTGGTGCTGGTGGCCGGCGGCCCACCCGTGGTGGTGGTGGCTGCGGTGGTGGCTGTGCACGGCAAGGGGGAAGGGAAGGAGAGAGAAAAAAGAAAAAAAAGAAAGAGAAAAATAAAGAGAAAAGGGAGAGAAGTTTACCTTGGGTTTTCTCCACTCTGGGCAACGTTGAATTGCCTCATAAGAGGGATATTTATACCCCTTCTCTATCACCCCTTTTACCCTAAACTTTCTTCCTTTAGTTTTTCCTAATCCCTTCCCTACTAAAACTTGTTAAAAATCATAATTTCTTAAAATAAAACCCCAACTTATATTAATAAATTAATTAGACAACCTTTCCTTTTGTAAAATATTCCCAATTTACATGGGATAAATAATTAAAACAACATAATTAAAATGCTAGAATTATTTAAATACCCTTATAAAAAATATATATTTATTAAATAAAATACGTATAAAATATATATATATTAAATAAAATACGTATAAAAATACGGGATATTACAGTTTGACTTTCAATTGATTCAAAAAGATTTGTTTAAATGTTTTTAGCTTTCATTTGATTCAATTAACTTCTTTGAATGCATATGAATTTCATTCGATTTAAAAGGCTTTGTTTTAACGAGTTTGACTTTCATTAGATTAAAAAAGCTTTGTTTGAATGTGTTTCACTTTCATTTGATTCATAAAGATTTTTTGAATGTGTTTGACTATCATTCAATTCAAAAAGCTTTGTTTGAATGTGTTTGACTTTCATTATACTAAAAAAGCTTCGTTTGAATGTGTTTGACTATCATTTGATTCAAAAAGCTTTGTTGGAATGTGTTTTATTTTCATTTGATTCAAAAATCTTTGTTTTGATGTGTTTTTTTTTTTTCATTTGATTCAATTAGATTTTTTTAATGCATATGACTTTCATTCGATTCAAAAAGCTTTGTTTGAATGTGTTTCACTTTCATTTGATTCAAAAAGCTTTGTTTGAATGTCTTTCAATTTCATTTGATTCAAAAATTTTTGTTTGAATGTGTTTGGCTTTCATTTGATTCTTAAAGCTTTGTTTGAATGCATTTGACTTTCATTCGAATCCAAAAGCTTTGTTTTAATGTGTTTTACTTTCATTTGATTCAAAAAGCTTTGTTTAAATGTGTTCTTTTTTTATTTGATTCAATTAGCTTCTTTGAATACTTATAACTGTCATTCGATTCAAAAAGCTTTGTTTTGAATGTGTTTCCCTTTCATTTGATTCAAAAAGCTTTGTTTAATGTGTGTAACTTTCATTTGATTTAGAAATCATTGTTTAAATTTGTTTGACTTTCATTTGATTAAAAAACTTTGTTAAAATATTTTTTACTTTCATTTGAGTAAAAAAGAATTGTTTGAATGTGTTTGACTTTCCTTTGATTCACAACCTTTGTTTGAATATGTTTGACTTTCATTTGATTAAAAAAGCTTTGTTTGAATTCATTTGACTTTCATTCCATTCAAAAAGCTTTGTTTGAATGTGTTTACTTTCAATTGATTCAAAAAGATTTGTTTTCATGTGTTTAGCTTTCATTTGATTCAATTAGGTTATATGAATGCATATGACTTTCATTCGATTTAAAAAGCTTTGTTTGAATGTGTTTGACTTTCATTAGATTCAAAAAGCTTTGTTTGAATGTGTTTGACTTTCATTTGATTCAAAAACCTTTGTTTAAATGTGTTTGAATTGCATTTGATGCAACAAGCTTTGTTTGAATGTATTTGACTTTCATTTGATTCAAAAAGCTTTGTTTGAATGTGTTTGAGTTTCAATTGATTCGAAAATATTTGTTTTAATGTGTTCAGCTTTCATTTGATTCAATTAGCTTCTTTGAATGCATATGATTTTCATTCGATTCAAAAAGTTTTGTTTTAATGTGTTTGACTTTAATATGATTCAAAATCTTTGTTTGAATGTGTTTGACTTCTTTGATTCAAAAAGCTTTGTTCGTATGTTTTAGACTTTCGTTTGATTAAAAAATATTTTTTTAATGTGTTTGACATTCATTTGATTTAAAAAACATTTTTGGAATGCGTTTGACTTTCATTTGATTCAAAAAGCTTTGTTTGAATATGTTGGAATTTCAATTGATTCCAAAATATTAGTTTTAAAGTGTTTATCTTTCATTTGATTCAATTAGCTTTTTTGAATGTATATAACTTTCATTTGATACAAAAAGCTTTGTATTGAATGTGTTTGACTTTCATCAGATTTAAAAAGCTTTATTTGAATGTGTTTAACTTTCATTTTATTCAATGAAATATGTTGAATGCATTTGACTTTATTTTATTCAAAAAGCAGTGTTTGAAGGTGTTTGACTTTCATTTGATTCAAAAAGATTTGTTTTAATGTGTTTGACTTTCATTTGATTCATAAAGCTTTGTTTGAATGTGTTCGGTTTTCTTTTGATTCAAATAAGTTCTTTAAATCCATATTACTTTCATTCGATTACAAAGTTTTGTTTGAATGTGTTTGACTATCATTTGATTCAAAAAGATTTGTTTGAATGTGTTTGATTTTCATTTGATTCAAAAAGCTTTGTTTTAATGTGTTAGACTTTCATTTGATTCAAAAAGCTTTGGTTTAATGTGTTAGACTTTCATTCAATTTAAAATTCATTGTTTGAATGTGTTTGACTTTCAACAGATTCAAAAATATTTGTTTAAATGTTTTCAACTTTCATTTAATTCAATTAGCTTCTTTGAATGCATATGACTTTCATTCATTTCAAGAAGATTTGTTTTAATGTGTTTGACTTTCATTAGATTGTGTTTGACTTTAATTTGTTTCATAAAGCTTTTTTGAATGTGTTTGACTATCATTCGATTCTAAAAGCTTTGTTTGAATGTGTTTGACTTTCTTTGTATTTAAAAAGCTTTGTTTGAATGTATTTGACTATCATTTGATTTAAAATGCTTTGTTTGAATGTGTTTTATTTTCATTTGATTCAAAAAGCTTTTTTTTAATGTGTTTGTTTTTCATTTGATTCAATTAGCTTCTTTGAAAGCATACGACTTTCATTCGATTCAAAAAGCTTTGTTTGAATGTGTTTCACTTTCATTTGATTCAAAGAGGTTTGTTTGAATGTGTTTCAATTTCATTTGATTAAAAAATTTTTGTTTGAATGTTTTTTACTTTCATTTTATTCTAAAAGTTTTGTTTGAATGTGTTTTACTTTCATTTGATTTAAAAATCTTAGTTTGAATGCATTTAACTTTCATTCGATTCAAAAGTCTTTCTTTGAACGTGTTTTACTTTCATTTAATTAAAAATCTTTGTTTTAATGTATTCTTTTTAATTTGATTCAATTAGCTTCTTTACATATATATGACTTTCATTCGATTTAAAAAGCTTTGTTTGAATATGTTTCCCTTTCATTTGATTCAAAAAGCTTTGTCAGAATGTGTTTAATTTTCATTTGATTTGAAAATCATTGTTTAAATGTGTTTGACTTTCATTTGATTAAAAATGCTTTGTTTAAATGTTTTTTACTTTCATT
Source organism: Chenopodium album (assembly GCF_948465745.1). Classification (NCBI taxonomy): domain Eukaryota; kingdom Viridiplantae; phylum Streptophyta; class Magnoliopsida; order Caryophyllales; family Amaranthaceae; genus Chenopodium; species Chenopodium album. Next base: position 44,755,062 of record NC_137838.1, read on the forward strand.
TGATTAAAAAAAACATTGTTTGAATGTGTTTGACTTTCCTTTGATTCACAACCTTTGTTTGAATATGTTTGACTTTTCATTCGATTCAAAAAGCTTTGTTTGAATGTGTTTGACTTTTAATTGATTCAAAAAGATTTGTTTTCATATGTTTAGCTTTTATTTGATTCAATTAGGTTTTTTGAATGCATATGACATTTATTCGATTCAAAAAGCTTTGTTTGAATGTATTTGACTTTCACTATATTCAAAAAGCTTTGTTTGAATGTCTTTGACTTTTATTTGATTCTATAAGCTTTGTTTGAATATGTTTGAATTTCATTTGATTCAACAAGCTTTGTTTGAATGCATTTGAATTTCATTCGATTCAAAAAGCATTGTTTGAATGTGTATGACATTCAATTGATTCGAAAATACTTGTTTTAATGTGTTCAGCTTTCATTTTATTCAATTAGCTTCTTTGAATGCATATGACTTTTATTCGAGTCAAAAAGCTTTTTTTTTAATGTGTTTAACTTTAATGTGATTCAAAAACTTTGTTTGAATGTGTTTGACTTCTTTTTTTTTAAAAAGCTTTGTTCGAATGTGTTAGACTTTCAGTTAATTCAAAATTTTTGTTTGTTTGTTTGTGTTTGACATTCATTTGATTTAAAAAGCTTTGTTTGAATGTGTTTGACTTTTATTAGATTCAAAAATCTTTGTTTGAATGTTTTCGACTATCATTCGATTCAAAAAGCTTTTTTTGAATGTTATTTACTTTCTTTCGTATCAAAAAGCTTTGTTTGAATGTGTTTGACTTTCATTTGATTAAAAAAGTTTTGTTTGAATGACTTTGATTTATTAGATTTTAAAAGTTTTATAAGAATGTGTTCGACTTTCATTTAATTAAATTACCTTCTTATAATGCATTTACTTTCATTCCATTAAAATTGTTTTGTTTGAATGTGTTTTACTTTCATTTGATTCCAATAGCTTTGTTTGAATGTATTTGAATTTCATTTGATTTTAAAATCTTGGTTTGAATGTGTTTCACTTTCATTTGATTCTAAAGGCTTTGTTTGAATGCATTTAACTTTCATTCTATTCAAAAAGATTTTTTTGAATGTGTTTGACTTTCATTTGATTCAAAACTATTTTTAATTGAATGTGTTTGACTTACATTCCATTTGAAAAGCTTTGATTGAATGTGTTTGACTTTGATTTGATTCAAAAAAACCTTTTTTGAATGTGTTTGACTTTCATTTGATTAAAAAAGCTTTGTTTGAATGTGTTTGACTTTCATTTGATTTACAAATCATTGTTTAAATGTGTTCGACTATTATTTGATTCAAAAAGCTTTCTTTGAATGTGTTTGACTTTCATTCAATTCAAAAAGCTTTGTTTGAATGTGTTTGACTTTGATTTGATTCAAAAAACATAGTTTGAATGTGTTTGACTTTCATTCGATTCAAAAAGCATTGTTTGAATGTGTTTGACTTTCATTTAATTCAAAAAGCTTTATTTGAATGTGTTTGAATTTCATTTGATTCAAAAATCTTGGATTGAATGTGTTTCACTTACATTTGATTATAAAAGCTTTGTTTGAATGCATTAAGATTTCATTCTTTTCAAAAAGATTTGTTTGAATTTGTTTGACTTTTATTTGATTCAAAAAGCTTTGTTTATATTTTTTAAACTTTAAATTGATTCAAAAAGCTTTGTTTAAATTTGATTTTCTTTCCTTTGATTAAAAAAACTTTGTTTGAATGTGTTAGACTTTCATTTGATTCAAAAAGCTTTGTTTGAATGTGTTTGACTTTCATTTGATTAAAAATTCTTTGCTTAATTGTGTTTGACTTTTATTTGATTCAAAAAGCTTTGTTTATATTTTTTAACTTTAATTTGATTCAAAAAGCTTTGTTTAAATTTGTTTGTCCTTCCTTTGATTAAAAAAACTTTGTTTGAATGTGTTAGACTTTCATTGATTAAAAAAACTTTGTTTGAATGTGTTTGACTTTCATTTGATTCAAAATGCTTTGTTTTGAATGCATTTAACTTTCATTCGATTCAAAAAGCTTTGTTTGTTTTTTTTCTTTTTCAATTAATTGAAAAAGATTTGTATTATAGTGTTCAACTTTCATTTAATTTATTTAGCTTCTTTGAATGCATTTGAATTTATTTTATTCAAAAAGCTTTGTTTGAATGTTTTTAACTATCATTTGATTCAAAAAGCTTTGTTTGAATGTGTTTGACTTTCATTTGATTCAAAAATCTTTGTTTGAATGTTTTTGGCTTTCATTTGATTCAAATAGCTTCTTTAAATGCATATGACTTTGATTTGATTAAAAAAGCTTTCTTTGAATGTGTTCGATTTTTATTTGATTCAATTAGCTTCATTTTATGCATTTGACTTTCATTCGATTTAAAAATCTTTGTTTGAATGTGTTTAACTTTCACTTGATTTTAAAAGCTTTTTTTTAATGTGTTTTAATTTCATTTGGTTCAAAATTCTTTTTTTGAATGTGTTTGACTTTCATTTGATTTTAAAAGCTTTGATTGAATGCATTTAACTTTCATTCGATTCCAAAAGCTTTTTAAGAATGTGCTTGAGTTTCATTGGATTCAAAAAGCTTTGTTAGGAATGTATATGACTTTCATTTTATACAATTAGCGTTGTTGAAGGCATTTTACTTTCATTCGATTCAAAAACATTTTTTTTTTATGTCTTTGATTGTCATTTGATTAAAAAAAACATTTTTTGAATGTTTTTTTACTTCCATTTGATTTAAAAACCTTTGTTTGAATGTGTTTTACTTTTATTTGATTCAAAAATCTTTGTTTGAATGTTTTCGACTATCATTCGATTCAAAAAGCTTTGTTTTAATGTTGTTTACTTTCATTCGTATCAAAAACCTTTGTTTGAATGTGATTGACTTTCATTTGATTAAAAAAGCTTTTTTTGAATGACTTTGATTTTCATTAGATTTTAAAAGCTTTATAAGAAAGTGTTCGACTTTCATTTGATTAAATTACCTTCTTATAATGCAATTAATTTCATTCCATTAAAAAAGTTTTGTTCGAATGTGTTTGACTTTCATATGATTCTAATAGCTTTGTTTGAATGTATTTGAATTTCATTTGATTCAAAAATCTTGGTTTGAATGTGTTTCACTTTCATTTGATTCTGAAAGCTTTGTTTGAGTGCATTAAGCTTTCATTCTATTCAAAAAGATTTGTTTGAATGTGTTTGACTTTCATTTGATTCAAAAAGCTTTGTTTGAATGTGTTTGACTTTCATTTGATTAAAAATTCTTTGCTTAATTGTGGTTGACTTTTATTTGATTCAAAAAGCTTTGTTTATATTTTTTAAACTTTAATTTGATTCAAAAAGCTTTGTTTAAATTTGTTTGTCTTTCCTTTGATTAAAAAAAACTTTGTTTGAATGTGTTAGACTTTGATTTGATTCAAAAAGCTTTGTTTGAATGTGTTTGACTTTCATTTGATTAAAAATTCTTTGCTTAACTATGTTTGACTTTTATTTGATTCAAAAAGCTTTGTTTATATTTTTTAAACTTTAATTTGATTCAAAAAGCTTTGTTTAAATTTGTTTGTCTTTTCTTTGATTAAAAAAACTTTCTATGAATTTGTTAGAATTTCATTTGATTCAAAAAACTTTGCAACACCCTAGAAATTCCTTTATTTTGAAATATCTGTTTTGCCCTGTATAAAACTTTAAATAGGAATATCTAAGACATTACCGCCACCGTGAAAACGGAAAAGGCAAATATCAAAGATACACAGCGGAATACTAATTTTAAAAACCTTTCCAAAACAAACCAACTTGAAAAGCTAACCAAACGAAAGTAAAGTTAAAACCAAAATGAGCAAAGTAAAATGAAAATCAACCTACAACTTGGAACCATTAAAGGCCCTTTTTTTAAAAAAAAAACCAAACCAAATCCAAACTTGATATTCGCTCCACATATAAATATTAGCATAAATAATTAAAGCAGAAACACATTGTAACTAATATAAACTAGCATGATTCGCTCTTCACTCGTGCCCCATCATGAACATGCCTCAATACCTGAAAAGCTTATCTCTACTTGTCTCCACTACTCTCCATTAAAAATGGGTCATCATAAGGCCAAGATAAAGAGATGGCCAAATACACAAACACACACACACAATCAGCAAAGCTGAGTACATAAGCGTAATTAAACACACTATCATGCTTTCACTTATCAACACACACTTACCTCAATGCACCTGTTCACAAGCACACACACCGATCAACAAGAACATAATGACTAGACACTAATTAATTCATTTTGCAGTGATTACGCATCGAACGGGTTTCCACCTATTAACCTCCCCCAAATAAATTTGAGGTTAACTGACACGGGAGCTAACCGTGCCAGCAACAAACCTGTGCCACACATAGGTGGCGGAATTCCAGCGCATAATAATAATAAAAAGGAATATACAGCGTCCTGTACTCCGTTAGAAGTTATGATCAAATATAAAGTCACATAACTCCCCCCATATGTTCATACTCAAGGTATATACGTTCAAAAAGTTTTGGTGCGTAATCTCTTTCACTTTACGTTATTTACATATTATTAGACTTGGTGACGACCCTCAAAGCATAACAATTCAATCATCAATAATAATTCAATCACTCAAACATACCAATTTAATTCTTGAATATTTAGTGACCACATAATATTTAATGTTGAACCCTTTTTAATTCTACCTCAGTGTCAAAGACACCTTAAACGCATAAAGCGCCAAAATCCTATCCCTCGGTGTTAAAAACACCTTAAGTGCACAAAGGCACCAACATACAATTTATTCCTTGTGTACATAGACACTTATATAGCTCATTTCTCATGCTTAAAGCATCAATAAAAATTATATGAACCATAATAAAATTTCTTTTCAATATTCCAAACATAATTAAACAATTAGTTTAATTAAACATGCTCTCTATCATGCCATAAATAAATATGTAGTCCATATAATCATGCCAAAAATATAATTTTCCAATCCATAAACCATCACAAATAATTTATGCTTCACAATTCAATCACCAACACCAATAATTCACAACTCAATACATAAATCTTAGCATGATACTACTTGTAATTGATTGAAATTAAACCTAGCATGATTCTACATCATCAAAATATGCTAAGTACGCGAACGTACCTCAAATAAGCTCTTAAAATAACCGAGTACTCTACAACAATTCTCGAACCAAGTCTCCTACATAAAGGGACAATAATACTATATTAATTACCCTTGTATACACAATTTCCAGCAACTTAAACTCACTTTAAATAACTTATAATAATCTGAAAATTATTTAAAAACCCCTAATTAAACTCCTTTTTAATGGATAATCACACCCTTTTATTAAAAATCACAATTATACTACTTTAAATAAAATTCCAACATTTTAAACTAATCAAAAATCCTTTAAAACTTCATCAAAATACATCTTTATACTTAAATTATCCATAGAAACATTAAATTATCTCTTAACCCTTTTAAACTCAAAGATAAAATTTAAAGCATAAAAAAAACTTCGTTAAAAATCAAAAACTGCACGAAAATCATATTTAGAGGCTGAATTTGGCCACGAGAGCGTGGTGCTCACTATCAAAGGTAGTGAGTCTTTCTTAAAACGTTGTTTCCACTCGAAAAACACTACTTTGTTTTATCAAAATCGGAGGAGTTTAGAACCTGATCGGGATTAAAACGAGATTAATATTAACGAACGGAAATCTAATTATTAAAACATGAATTTGCGTGTTCATATAAAAATTCCAGCATACTTTTTAAGGCTTAAACCCCTTAAATAAAATCTGAAAATTATATTAAAACCACTTAAAATATTCTCTACTTATGTGTAATCGACTCCTTTTAATTAATACACAATAGTAGTATGTAAATAAAAATTCCAGCATTATTCTATTAACAAAAACCCATTAAAATTTCATTAAAACTCCATAAAGATACAATCTTTAAGCTTTATTACCACTTAAAATCAATGGGTATATAAAACCCCCAAATCAATTGTAAGTTAGAACTCTAAAAATCAACACTTTAATAATTAAAACCCTAACTTTTAATACTTCATAAAATCTGAAAATTAAACACTTTATAATCTAAAATTTACAACCTTTAATCATCAAAACACAATTGTAGAACATACTAATCATGTTTAAACAATTTAAAATCAAAACCCCAAAGTATATATTATAGGAATAATTATTAAAACAAAATAAAAGAGGAGAGAGAAGGGAAGAACCGTCGTGGGTGGTGGCTGGCCAGATGGGCGGCTGATGGCCGGCGGCGGCGGCGGCGGACCGGCGGTGGTGGTCGGTGTGATGATGTGGTAGCAACAAGGTTGAAATTTGGGTGGGTTTATGTCACCCAAAACCCACGTAAATGCAAGAAGAAAATAAAGAATAAGAAAAGGAAAAAAAAGAAAGAAAGAATAAAAATAAAAATAAAAAGAAAATAGCTTACCTTGACCATTTGACATTTTTGGGTGGTAAAATTTTGGGGATAAGTAGAGTATTTATAGTGTAGAGTAGGTTAGGGTAGGTTTGGGCTTCATAAAAATAATGGACTTAAATGATGAAGTAGGTGGCCCAAAAGTAAAAATAAGATGATTGGGTTCAATAAAGATGGGCTACGTTTGGATTGAATGCTTATTGACCCAAATATAAATACTTGCTTTATTTATAATTCAATAATTAAAATAGTTTGACCCAAAATATATTTTATAATTAAATAAATAATTTATAAAATACATTAAAAATACGGGGTATTACAAACTTTGTTTGAATGTGTTTGACTTTCATTTGATTCAAAATGCTTTGTTTAGAATGCATTTGACTTTCATTCGATTCAAAAAGCTTAGTTTGAATGTTTTTTACTTTCAATTAATTCAAAAAGATTTGTATTATAGTGTTCAGCTTTCATTTAATTCAATTAGCTTCTTTGAATGCATTTGAATTTATTCTATTTTAAAAAGCTTTGTTTGAATGTTTTTAACTATCATTTGATTCAAAAAGCTTTATTTGAATGTGTTTGACTTTCATTTGATTTAAAAATCTTTGTTTGAATGTTTTTGGCTTTCATTTGATTCAAATAGCTTCTTTAAATGCATATGACTTTAATTTGATTCAAAAAGCTTTCTTTGAATGTGTTCAATTTTTATTTGATTCAATTAGCTTCATTTTATGCATTTGACTTTCATTCGATTTAAAAATCTTTGTTTGAATGTGTTTAACTTTCATTTGATTTAAAAAGCTTTGTTTGAATGTGTTTTAATTTCATTTGGTTCAAAAATCTTTTTTTGAATGTGTTTGACTTTCATTTGATTCTAAAAGCTTTGATTGAATGCATTTAACTTTCATTAGATTCAAAAAGCTTTTTAAGAATGTGTTGGAGTTTCATTTGATTGAAAAAGCTTTGTTTGGAATGTATATGACTTTCACTCAATACAATTAGCGTTGTTGAAGGCATTTTACTTTCATTCGATTCAAAAACCTTTTTTTTTTTATGTCTTTGACTGTCATTTGATTAAAAAAAACATTTTTTGAATGTTTTTGACTTTCATTTGATTTAAAAACCTTTGTTTGAATGTGTTTGACTTTTATTAGATTCAAAAATCTTTGTTTGAATGTTTTCGACTATCATCCAATTGAAAAAGCTTTGTTTGAATGTTATTTACTTTCATTCATATCAAAAAGCTTTGTTTGAATGTGTTTGACTTTCATTTGATTAAAAAAGCTTTTTTTGAATGACTTTGATTTTCATTAGATTTTAAAATCTTTATAAGAATGTGTTCGACTTTCATTTGATTAAATTACCTTCTTATAAAGCATTTAATTTTCATTCCATTAAAAAAGTTTTGTTCGAATGTGTTTGACTTTCATTTGATTCCAATAGCTTTGTTTGAATGTATTTGAATTTCATTTGATTCAAAAATCTTGGTTTGACTGTGTTTCACTTTCATTTGATTCTGAAAGCTTTGTTTTAATGCATTAAGCTTTCATTAAAAACATTTGTTTGAATGTGTTTGACTTTTATTTGATTCAAAACTTTTTTTGATTGAATGTGTTTGACTTACATTCCATTCGAAAAGCTTTGATTGAATTTGTTTCACTTTGATTTGATTCAAAAAAACTTTTTTTGAATGTGTTTGACTTTCATTTAATTAAAAAAGCTTTATTTGGATGTGTTTGACTTTCATTTGATTTACAAATCATTGTTTGAATGTGTTTGTAACACCCTAGAAATTCCTTTCCTTTAAATATCCATTCTACTCTTTAAAATACGATTTAGGAATATCTAAGACATTACCGCCACCGTGAAAACGGCTAAGGCAATTATCAAAGATACACAGCGGAAGACTCAAAATTAAAAACCGTTTAAACAAGTCAACTCAAAAGTCAACCAAACGAAAGTAAAGTTTAAAACCAAACAAAGAAAGTCAAATAAAATCAAATTACAACTTGGAACCATTAAAGGCCCTTATTCAAAACTGTTCCAAAACTAAACCTTTGTGTTAGTCCACATAAAATATGTCATAAAAAAGTAAAGCATAAAACACATCGTAACCTAATGAAAGCTAGCAAGATTCACTCTTCTCTCATGCCCCATCATGATTATGCTTCAATACCTGAAAAGTTTATCTCCTTTTTATTTATTATTATGCGCAGGAATATAAAACCCCACAACCCCCCCATATGCTCAATGTATATACGTTCCAAGAGTTTTGGTGCGTAATCTCTTTCACTTTACGTTATTTACCTTTTATTGGGCTTGGTGAAACTCTCAAAGCATCATAAAACAATCAACAATAATTATTCAATCAACCAAACATACCAAATTATTTCTTGAATAATTAGTGACCACATATTATTTAATGTTTAACCCTTTTTAATTGTACCTCAGTGTCAAAGACACCTTAAACGCATAATGCGCCAAAAATCCTATCCCTCGGTGTTAAAAACACCTTAAGTGCACAAAGGCACCAACATACAATTTATTCCTTGGGTACATAGACACTTATATAGCTCCTTGCTCATGCTTAAAGCATCAATAAAAATTATTTGAACCATAATAAAATTCCTTTTCAATATTCCAAACATAATTAAACATGTAGTTTAAATTAATCATGCCTTCTAACATGCCATAAATAAAAGTGTGGTTCAAACACAACATGCCCAAAATATAATTTTCCAATCCAAACCATCACAAATAATTCATGCTTCACAATTCAATCACCAACACCATTAATTCACTATTCCATACATAAACCTTAGCATGATTGTAGGCGTCGCTCGAAGTGCGCCTACGTTAAAAGCATGTGGTGAATATGCTTGGCACATAGGAAATAGGAATTTACATTACGATTAGGGACAACGATTAGGGACAAAGCAAAGTAGGGAGCCGCCAACAAGTTTTTAAGGAACTTGTAAACCGTTCACGGATCATAAAAAGCAACCACGATAAAGGGACAACGAAGGCAACAACGATTGACCCGTGAAGGTTACACCCCATTCATAATCCATGAGATTACTAACTCCATATGGTTCGGAACCACGAAAGGAGGATCGGGGATGATGGTACGAAGTGAGTCATGGAGTCACATTCGCCTGTATTGGCCTCTACTCGATTCTTATATTGAAAAACATTCCTGTGATCTCAAAGGTATACAAACAATAATTCAATTCGCTCCAAACTATTATTTAACTAAATTGGTTTAAGATTAATGCACACATAATTCTAGAATATTGGTGATCACTTCAATTAATAATAAGATTAAAAGGATCCTAAACCGATTGTCCAAATTATCTTATTAGGCGTGATTTTCAATTACATATTCCCTTTAAACATGCAATATGGTGATCATAAATATAATAAAACAACATTAATATTAAAACCAAATTAATCACAATTCCAACAACATAAAATCGTTAGAAAAATAATAAAAATAAAAGGAGCATGATCCTTACTTTTATTCTGTTTGTTAGCAACTACAAAATAATAAACGATTTAGTAACTTCAAGGAAATAATAAAACAATAAATAAATTAAATTAAATAAAATAAAGTTGATTTTGGGGCCAAACCCTCAAACAGTTCTACCTTTCACGCCTTGGTTTAAGGACAGAACCTCGAGTAAAATATGGACTCCTTTGAGTGCTTGAAGAAGGAATTTTGAAGTGAAAAGGGTAGGCTAGTGTTTAGGCTAATAGCATAGAAGAGAGAAAATAAAATAATAAAATTACTCGGTGCCCCGTACATCAGAAATGAGGGGGTATTTATAGGGAAAATGTGCTGAGGGAGCACACGGAACCCAAAAATGATAAAAACCCTAAAAACGTATCCCGTGACACGGTCAGACTGTACCGTGACACGGGAAGCTCTACCGTCAGACGGTACACTTTCCCGTGACACGGTACACTTTTGGAGTGATGCGGGAAATTTTCAGAAAACGGGATGAAAAACGCGTTAAGGGTTTACGCGGAAAGGACACGGAATGTTCCGTGTCACGGCAGACCTCCCGTGTCACGGGAAGTCCCACCGTTAGACGGGAAGGATTCCCGTGACACGGTGGCAGTCTTCCGTGGCATGGGAATTTCCAGTCCATTTTCCGTCTAAATACATTTTTAACCCCAATTTCCTTCGGCTTTTTAAGTGCCGATTGATAATTTCGGGCCTTTTCTGACTTTTATTATTCGGGCTAAAATTAAAATAAAAATAAATAAAAGGTTTGGGCCAAAAATAAATAATAAGACAATAAAATAAAAAAGGTTTGGGCTTAAAATTAATTAATAAGTTTGGGCTGAAATTAAAACTATGCCTTTACCAAACATCAAGACTAATCCATGGACCATTCAAAAGTATGAATTTAATAAAAATACGATTTTTTAAGCACTCTCGGGATTAAATACTAAACCCGACCAATAGTGGCGGTGAAAGGTTATTTATCATCGGGTTTGGTTTTGGGGAGACATTTTTAGGTGTCTACGGAAGCCGCCACTTTGACTGAGTTTGTAGAAACGTCAGTTTTGAAAACGATAGTCAAAGTAGCCGATAGGGACAGAGAATGATTTAAGACGTTCTGCGATCCTAAATCACTCTGCATACGCCGATACCTGTAGAAAGATGTTAATTCCACAGATAAAAGAGTAAAGGGATAGAATACATATCTGGCACCAGTGTATCGGTGACAAACGAATTTGGCAGCTTCCTAAGCTTAAAGGAATTCACCGAGTGACATTTGTTGAAATGCTTTCCATGCGTGAGGAAAGCCGACTGAAGAGTTTGGTAGTTTTCTAAGCCTAAAGAAAGCTACCGGATAATACTTTCCATGCCTGAGGAAAGTCGACGAATGAATTTGGTGTCTTCCTATGCTTGAAGAAATCCACCGACAATGCCTTCCATGCTTGAGGAAATCCGACAAAAGAATTTGGCGGTTTTCTATACTTGAAGGAAAATCCACCGAAAACGCTTTCCATGCCTGAGGAAAGCCGACTTGGCGGTTTTCTATACTTGAAGAAAAAATCCACCGATAACGCTTTCCAAGCCTGCGGAAAGCCGACTTGGCGGTTTTCTATACTTGAAGAAAAAATCAACCGATAACGCTTTCCAAGCCTGAGGAAAGCCGACTTGGCGGTTTTCTATACTTGAAGAAAAAATCCACCAATAACGCTTTACAAGCCTGAGGAAAGCCGACTTGGCGGTTTTCTATACTTGAAGAAAAATCCACCGATAACGCTTTCCAAGCCTGAGGAAAGCCGACTTGGCGATTTTCTATACTTGAAGAAAAATCCACCGATAACGCTTTCCAAGCTTGAGGAAAGTCGAGGATTGCTGAAATTTGTAAGTTTATAATGGTTTGATTATCCCCGAACGTGGGCCGCAGATGTTTCACAACTTTAAGCCGATTATCCGACCATATTAAGTGCTTAAAATGCCGAAAATTAGACTTTGATGTTTGCTAGGGGTAAAATGGTAATTTTAGTCCCCCTTAAATATCAGTTAGAATTTTCCGCGTAATTCTAGCGAAAAATAATCGCCTAATAAGCTCGAAAAATCATTCAAACTGGTCAAAAATGTCAGGAATATTCGCTGACAATGCACAGAGTCTGCCGTGCATCGTCACCTCTTTGCCGTGACACGGGAACTTCTCCCGTCAGACGGGAAAAAATCCCGTGTCACGGGAATATTTTTTTCCTTTTTTTTATTTATTTATTTTTTATTTTGTTGTTTGAATCAGTCAACGCGTGAATATCGTGCTTTGTTATCGACGAATACCAGCGCGCCACGTCGGCAGTGTACCGTTACACAATAACGGTAACCGTGGCACGGTGAACGGGGTTTGAAACGGCTTCTTTTTTGCTTTAAATTCACGTTTTTGCTTCACCATTTTGCCATTTCTCATCTGATTCTCACTCCAAAAAGTTCAAAAATTTTCCTTAGGTTGCCATGTCTCGTCGAGTGCTCACCGGTGCTCGGTTTGTCTTCCCGTCGGCCGGTTTCCACCACCGTGTCGCGGACTTCCTGCATTCTCTCTCTCTCCTCTTTTTTTTTTTTTTTTTAATTTTCTTGCTTTTTGCTGCGGGTTGCTGCTGCTAATTTTTGCTGCTGCTGTTGCTGTCTTCCGCCGGAGCTGTCGTCGGGGTCACTGAAGCTCCGTCGCCTTTTGAGCTTACCGTGACACGGGACAGCCTCGCCATGTCACGGATTCTGCTGACCGTGTTGCGGCGGTCTGTTGGTGGCCGGAGCTTTTTTCGAGCTTTTGGAGTTCGAATTTTCACCAATTTTGTTGTAATTTCTTGCTATCTTCCTCATTTTCGACCCTCTACAAGCATTCATGTAAGTTTCCTTTGATTTTTGTCTTGAATTTGCTTCACATAAGTAATTTCATGAAAAACCCTTAAAAATTAATTTGGGAATTTTTGATTTTGAGGTTTTATGTTGAAATTCTTGCCATGATTTTACTTGTATATGTATGCATGTGTGTTTGTGAGGAATTTGAGACAAAAAATTGCATGATTTATTGGAGAATTGAGCAAATCACCATTTTTGGGTACTACTTTGTGAAATGACGTTCATGTTATTTCTTTTGTACTTGAAATGGTGAAAAAACAGTGGTAAATCTTGTGAAGTGTTTCATGATGTGTTGATTTATTGTTTTTTTGTGCAACTTCGAAACACATTTTGCGTATGTACTATATCGTCATGGAGAACATAGTATCATGCGGCTAGGAGAACTGTAGTATTAGATTGTCATGGAGAAACTAAATACCATAATTTTGCCAATTTTTAGCCTGGAGGTAAAAATTTAGCATATAAATCAATAAATAACTAAATAACTTAGGAAATGATGCTAAGTATTTAGATTTTTATAATAGCATGCCTAGGCGACGAGATTGCGATCTTTCTACCCTCGGCCGACGTCGGGCTTTTCGGGAGGACACTCCCACCATTCCTGAGGGTATGGACGACGATGCTTTAGAGTCCGAGCCTCGAGCATCCGCGAGTAGAGGTAGGTGGGTTCCACCTCCGTGGACTCCAGACCAGTTAGTTTTCTGCCGTGAAAACCATGTCTCTCATCGCCCACTCTCCGGCATAGTTGATGGCACGCTTCGCCATCACGGTTCTGGAGCCGGCGATTTGATCCCTCGAATTCACCAGATCATTACGAGGGATCCTGCTACGAGCGCCCTATGGGAATCGGCTGGTTTAGTAGATTTCTATACGGCAGTTGTAGGGTTTCGCAGCCCCCGGGGTTGCGGTGCGACGGTCGTTTGCGCATTGTTGGAGTATTTCTGGGATACTACCAACACTTTTCATTTTGCTTAGGGGGACATGACGGTGACCCCTCTAGACTTCAGTATGATCAGCGGGTTGCGCTTCACCGACCGGGCTGTAGCTTAGATGTCTGATCTGTCTTGGGGATCGGCAGAGACAGCTGATTTGTTGGGTCCGATCGTTCAGCACATCAGGACCCGACCAGTGTCTCGAGGTGGTCCTAGGAGCGGACGATCGGAGTTGGCTTCAGTTTTAGCTCGTGGCTTCGACATGGAGGATACGACGACTGAGCAGCGAGTGCGGATCTTCATCCTGATCCTGATCTCTATGATCCTTTCTCCTGATAGGAGTTCACGTGTACTCCTTTGCTACCTCCCCTCTTTGGCCAGGATCCATGAGATAGGATCCTATAGCTGGGCCAGTCTTGGTTACGCGGATCTTCTTTTGTCGCTACGCCACGGTTGTCGGCAGCAGAATGACGAGTCTCCCATCACCGTCTATGGTCTTTGGAGAGTCTTAGAGGTGATGATCTTTTCCTTTTTTGTTTTACTTTAGCTTGTTTGACTCATGTGCTAAAGATTACTTTTCATTGCAGCTATGGTTCTACGAGTACATCCCAGGCTTGGATCCTCGCCGGCGTCGTGGAGCGGTCCATGATTTCCCTGTCGGGGCCAGCTGGCGTGATCGAGGAGAGTCGCGGGTGGAGTCCGTCCCTGCACTGCGTGGGCTACTACGCCGAGGCACCTCTTCTGTTGGCGTAAGGATTAGTTTTGTTGCGCTTTTCCTTCTGACGTTGTTTCCGTTGTTTCACGCCAACTTTTTATGGTTTCCAGGTTGCCATTGATGTTAAGTATCGTCCTTGGGCCGGGATGACTGATCTACCTGAGGCCCTGTGTCTTTCAGCGTACCGTACCTTTTTGGTTGGTACCGGACGCTTTGTCTGGTATTTGGGGGAGCGAGTCGTTCGTCAGCATAGCGGCGATCATTTTGTGGTGCCCTCATCTCCACCAGAGTCGATGCTGGACTCCCGCTTGATCAGAGAGTTGATCAACAGGGGAGAGCGCTATACTTTTCCATGGCAGGAGCTTGTTCACATGGAGAGTGACTATGCGCGGGACTTGCTTCCCTCTCTGGCTCCTCCACCCCGTCTTCCTGAGGTATGATTTCTCTTGAGGATCTTCTTTACTAGTCTCCGTTTTAAATAGTTGAATAACCTGATTATTCGATCATATTTTCAGACGACCATCCGCCCTGTGGGGAGGATCGAGATTCCTCCTCAGTCTGTCCGCTATCCAAGGCCGATCGGTATTACCGAGGACCATATTGCTGACGCGCTAGAGGGTTATAGACAGGCGCAGGAGTCTCTGACTTTTCTGCCCGAGGTCTTTGAGCCGGTGAGTTTTCTTTGACGCATTATTGACCCTTTTAACACTGCTTGTTACTGACTTTTCTTTGTTTTATCGTCAGCCTAACCGCCCGGAGATAATGGGATTCATGAAGCTGGTTGACGCCCTGAAGTATTGCATCATCAAGCTTCAGCGTGGTGCGAGTTGTCGGAGCTCTAGCGACGTTCTTGAGGTATCATTCATTTTTTCACTTCTACCATTTCTTTTATTTTGCATTGTTGACACCTTTTGATTTTATATCTTTCAGAAGCGACGGAGGTCCCGCTCGCGCTCGAGGCCTAGAGGCTTGGACGAGGAAGATCTTCGTCGTGGTAGACGATCTCCTGAGATTCGCCGGCGTTCTCATTCTCAGCGAGAGCCTCAGACTACCCAGCCATTTCAGGAGGCTCAGTGGCAGCAGCCTCAGTCCTCCCAGCGCTTTTCGGGCCAGAGTCAGGGGCAGCGACAGTCGTTTTCGCAGCCTCCGCAGCCTAAGTTTAGATCTGTTTTGACTCCCTTGGATCCTGGTTCGTTTTCAGCTCCATTGTCCGGGATTCCTCCACCGGTGTCGGGCTTGTTCTCAGTTCCGCTGTATGGGACGATGCCTTCACCGACGATTCCAGTGTCTTTGGGCCAGTCTACACCGTTTTCCGGCTGGACGGGTCCTGCCTTGAGCTTGGCTACCGCTGGGGCTACAGGGACTAGTAGGGACACTACTCCCCGTACTCGGATGGTGGAGGGACTCTTTGGTTCGCCGTTCCCATATGCACAGGGTGGAGACGATACTGATTCTGGCTCTAGGGACTTTTAACCGAGGGTTTTTACTTGTACATACTAGACACTTGACATATTTATTACGACTCTTTGTACATTATTTACGGTTTATGTATTTATTATTGTGTGTTAGTGTGTGCTTGAAACTCCTTGTGTGTGATTGTGTATTTATTAACGACGCGACGAAAAAACATAAGTGGAGTAATGGAGGGTACCGACCTTCCCCAATAGAAAAAGAAATAAAAAGACAAGCAAAATAAAATTACCTTCCCCAAAAGAAAAAGAAATAAAAATAAAATGATAAAGAAATAAAATAAATGAAATTACCTTCCCCAAGACAAAAAATAAAATGATAAAGAAATAAAATAAGTGAAATTACCTTCCCCAAAATAAAAAGAAATAAAAAGACAAAAAATAAATAAAGTGATAAAGAAATAAAATCTTAAAGTGATGAATAAATAAATAAATAAAATAAAGATAATAATAATAACAAGAATATAGATAAAAAAAGTGAGAATTTTATTAGAAATAAAACTCTCAGAAAAACTGAAAAATAGACGGTGAAGATAAAATACTATAAAAATCCGGATAGATACAGGAAAAGATGAAAAAAGAAAACGCGTGAAGTGCCGTGACACGGCACTGTGTACCGTGTCACGGCAGAACTTGCCGTGTCACGGCAAAAGTTCCCGTGACACGGTGGAACTTTCCGTGTCACGGGACGCATATTACCCAGCGGTGTGTTTTACGCGTATGAAAAGATAAATTCTGGGTAGTTTCGAGGGCTTTTACTATAAAATAAGACCAGTTTATTCATGATATGCATAATTACGAAACACAAAATAATTTAGAATTTCATATTTCAATAATCATGTCTCAGAATTTTGATAATACATTGCGCGATTGGTCTTATTCTTTGACCAATGCTGAAAAAAGAGAGTTAGAATTATTTCATGTCAGGGGTTTGCTAGCCCTGCGAGTCTGCGACACGTAGCTATTGAACATGATTTTCTTAGGGCAGCATTAGATTATTGGAGTCCAGAAACACACTGTTTCAAATGTGATTATGATGAAATCTGTCCCTTGCTGGAGGAATTTGGCGCAATCTTTGGATTTCCTGCTAGAAATCTTATTGCCATGCCTACCCTACGTGAATATTATTACCAAGATTTTGAACGCCATCTGAATCTAACAGATCCAAATTTGAATAGAATTGTTTGTGGTAATGAAGTAGACTTAGAAAAACTTGCTAATTTATATTTTAGTCGCCCTATCTCTGAGTCTTATCATGTATATCGTAGAAGGGCATATATTTTTTGCATGTTTAGCAACCTCTTATTTGCAAACGGTAGGGTAGGACATGCTTGTCTAGCGTCTGTGCTTGAACATGTCGAATCTGGAAGATCTCCTATGCCGACGTGCCTTGGAGAGACATTTCGTGGCCTTGACGAGGCAAAAGCTGACCGGAAAGCCATCAGGAAGGGCTCTCTAGTACTACTACAGGTAAAAATACGCTCCGAGTAGCCTCCGTGACACAAAACAGGCACCGTGTCACGGTGGGTGTCTGCCGTGACACGGCAAAACCTGCCGTGTCACGGGAATCTGCTTGATAATTTTTTTTTTTGCTGCCATGACACGGGAACTTCTCCCGTCAGACGGGATGAAATCCCGTGTCACGGGAATATTTTACACGGTTTTTTTTTTTTTTTTTTTTTTTTTTGCAGATTTGGTTGATGGAGCGTTTGGAACTATTCGAAGCCCCCGACGATGTTGAAAAATATGGCCCTAACGACTTAGTCCACAGGAAAAAGAATTACTCTGCGAACATGTCGTATGAAGATTGGAAAAATTTCTTTGCAAAGAGGGAATTTTCCATTCGTTGGGTGGTGCCTTGGTGGAGGCTTACTAGGATGGTTGGCATGAATGAAACTCCATATTGCCGTATTCCTAGTATCTCCAAACTGACCTTTTATTGTCCCTCTCGACTAATGCGGCAGTATGGACTTGAACAAGTAATTCCACGCTATAACGATAGTCCTCGTGAAGTATCGTTGCATGAAAGTAACGTTCACAAGTATGAGGCTTATTGGATTGGAAGACCTTTGTGGACCGTTTCTGCAAGTGACCAAGCTCCTCCTCCTTTAACTAGTTCATACAAGGCATGGTTGAACCCTAGAAGTAGGAGGGAACGATTCGGATCACACAAGTCTGATGTGAAGAGTCGTCTTGGAAATAAGAAAGCTCCTCCTAAAGATCGTCTAGGTCCGAGAACACAAGGGATTGAGTTTAAGACTCCTATAATGCCAAGAAAGAAGAATTATGTGAAAGGGAAGGGTATAGAAAAGATGGTCTATAGGGAGAAACAACCGAAAAAATTCAAGAAAGGTGAAAGGGGTGAAAGTTCGACTAGGGGTGTGACGGTTCGGGCTACGAAAGACACATTAATGGTGAAGGCCGACCTAATTGACCAAGAGAAGGATGTTCCTAAAGAGAAGAGAGATTAGATCAATAGTGCTTTGCTTTTTATGATTTAATTTTTATTTAAAATAAGGCATATGATGCCAATACTTGTAGTCGCATTTATTTTAATAATAATAGCACATTTATTTCAGCCTTAAAAATAAAAATTACAATGACTTTTATTTATTATTTATTTATCCGAGTCAAGGAGTCAGACGCAATGGAAGAACGAAAATAAAAACTCGAACAATGAATCCGCAACGAATGCGCCACTATTCTAAAAATAAAACGGAAAACTGAAATTCCACCGTGTCACGGTGAAAGGTTCCAGTGACACGGTGCAAATTCCCGCGTCACGTTTTTTTTTTTTTTTTGGTTGTTAGCCGACAAAAGGTGACGTGGCACGGGAACTTCTCCCGTCAAACGGGATAAAATCCCGTGTCACGGGAATTCCCCTTCCTTTTTTTTTTCGTTCAGGCCCACCGTGTCACGGTGAAAGGGTCCCGTGACATGGTACAAATTCCCGCGTCACTACAATTTTCCTTTTTTTTTTTTTGACGTGACGCAATGCTGAACTGACGCGCATATTTGATCAACAGAGGGAGGATTTTTTATTTTAAAGTGGTCGGGCCCCCTTGAGGGGTTGCCTACGTATCCTAAAAAGGAATCAGGCCAAACGTAGCTCTATTGGGTCATGAACCCATGCGACTAGGCATAGAATTTCTCGAGTTGATCCAAGTTGGTTAAATTATGGAAGCCGTTATCGTCCATATCTACCAATTGTGCCGCTCCGCCAGACAGGATGGCTTTAACAATGTACGGGCCTGACCAGTTCGGTCTGAATTTTCCTCTTGGATCTAACACATTTTTACGAAGTGCCTTAAGCACTAGGTCACCCTCTTTGATATTTCTGGTCTTGAATTTTTTATTAAAATGTCGTGCCATACGCTGTTGGTAGGTTTGGACATGATGCAAAGCTTCCAAGCGTCTTTCATCAAGCAAGACCAGTTCGTCGTATCTTGCTCTAATCCAGTCGACTTCATCTAGTTGGCTTTCCAATGCGATTCGAAGAGAAGGGATTTCGAGCTCGATTGGTTGTACAGCTTCAACTCCATAGACCAAAGAGAAAGGGGTAGCCCCTGTTGATGTACGAACAGAGGTTCGATAACCCCAAAGGGCGAAATGTAGCTTACTTGGCCAATCCTTGTAATTTTCTGTCATCTTTTCGATGATAGTTTTCACATTTTTGTTGGCCGATTCAACTGCTCCGTTTGTTTGTGGTCTGTAAGGTGATGATCGGTGATGCTTGATATGATATTTCTGTAATAATTCCGCGTATTCGGCTTGGAAATGTGTTCCATTATCACTGATCATCTCATGTGGTACCCCATAGCGGGATATGATATTTTTCTCAATGAATTGAGCTACGTGTTTTGCCGTCAGCTTGGCATATGAGGCAGCCTCGACCCATTTGGTGAAGTAGTCGATTGCTACGAGATTGAATTCATGCCCCCCTTGTCCTGGTGGTGTTATTTTTCCAATGATGTCAATGCCCCAAGTGGAGAAAGGCCATGGAGAAGTATATGTGTAGAGAAGCGAAGGTGGAACATGCTGTAAGTTTGCATAGACTTGACACTTCATACATTTCTTGACGTATTCGTGACAATCTCTCTCCATAGTAGTTCAATAGTAACCTTGTCGTTGAATCTTTTGGACTAACATCTTTGCATTCATGTGTGTTCCACATATACCAGCATGAAGGTTTTCCATGGTTTTATGTGCTTCTTTCTTGGCTATGCATAAGAGATTTCTTCCCATTGTAGTTCTCTTGTGGAGTTCTCCCCTGATGAGCACATACTGTGAGGCTAGGAGCCTCAAAGCACGGCGTGCCCTTTTATCAGTATTAGGAGGGTATTCTCCTCTTGTCACATAATTAAGGATGTCCGTATACCATGGATCTTCATCTTCTTGTGGTTCTTGTTCATCGTCAAGTGCATGAATATAAGCCGGCTCATATCTTCTTTCTATGGTCAGTGGCATTCTGATTGTATCAGTTGGAATTCGCACCATTGATGCTAATTTAGCTAGTGCGTCGGCGAATTGGTTTTCTTCTCTTGGAAAATACGTATACTCCACTTCATCTAGTTGCTCTGTGAGAGTTTCTAAATGAGCTTGATACGTAGCGAGACTTTCACTTCTCACTTTCCATCTCTTGGAGATTTAGTTAATGATTAGTGAAGAATCACCGTAGATTCTAATTTTCTTAATTCCCAAGGTGACAGCTGTTTCTAACCCCAAAATGCATGCTTCATATTCTGTGGCATTGTTGGTGACATCAAAGTCGAGCTTCATGGAAATTGGGATGTGCTCTTCATTGGGTGATACGAGCAAGACTCCTACACCACATCCCTTTGGGTTTGAAGCTCCATCGAAATAGAGCGTCCAGCTATCATCTTCGGTCATGAGTAAATCTTCGTCAGGGAAATCGTACTCATCTTCTTCTTTTTCAGCTTCTTCTAGCGGAAAGTCTGCTAAGAAGTCAGAAACCGCATAACCTTTGATGGCTTTTTGTGGCACAAATCTCAAGTCAAATTGAGCCAGATTGACTATCCACCTTGATAATCTGCCGTTGAGCGTTGCTTTCTCGAACAAGTATTTGAGAAGGTCCATCTTGGACACGACATGCACTGTATGAGTGAGCATGTAATGTCTTAGTTTCTGTGCGGCCCATACAAGTGCGAGACACAACTTCTCAAGTGGTGTGTATCGCGTCTCATATCCTTGAAGTTTCTTGCTCAAGTAATAGATTGCATTCTCCTTGCTTTCGATTTCTTGTGCTAGCATTGCCCCCATCGTTTCTCTTGTGACCGTAAGGTAGAGTCGAAGAGGAAAGTCAGGTATTGCTGGCGCTAGCACGGGTGGGTTTGCCAAATACTCTTTGATTTTGTCGAAAGCCTTTTGGCAATCATCATCCCATGTGACTGGGACATTCTTCTTAAGCTTCTTAAATATAGGTTCACATATCGCTGTGAGCTTTGATATGAACCGACTTATATATTGCAACCTTCCAATGAAGCCTCGAATCTCCTTCTCATTTTTGGATGGTGGCATGGCCATGATCGCTTTTACTTTCGAAGGATCTATTTCAATCCCTCGAGAACTGATCACGTATCTAAGTAATTTGCATGACGTGACTCCGAATGCACATTTTGCTGGA
The DNA here is from genome assembly GCF_948465745.1 of Chenopodium album. Lineage (NCBI taxonomy): Eukaryota > Viridiplantae > Streptophyta > Magnoliopsida > Caryophyllales > Amaranthaceae > Chenopodium > Chenopodium album. The sequence goes on from NC_137838.1 coordinate 44,776,720, forward strand.
TTTAATCTCATGTTGTACTTGCGGAGTCTTTCAAAGAACTTGTGAAGGGAAATAATATGGCCTGGGCGATCTTTAGACTTAACGATCATATCATCGACATAGACCTCCACCTCTTTGTGCATCATGTCATGTAATAATGCTGTAGCTGCTCTTTGGTAGGTGGCACCCGCGTTTTTCAACCCGAATGGCATTACCGTATAGCAATATGTACCCCATTGCGTGATGAATGTGGTTTTCTCCATGTCTTCTTCGGCCATCAATAGCTGATTATATCCGGCATAACCATCCATGAAGGACAGGAGTGCATGGTTTGCTGTATTATCGACCAGAATGTCAATGTGAGGTAGAGGGAACCCATCTTTTGGGCTTGCTTTATTGAGATTCCTGTAATCAACACACATTCTGACCCTTCCATCCTTCTTTGGAACTGGAACCACATTTGCTATCCATTCCGGATAATTGGATACTCTGATGAAACCTGCGGCCAATTGCTTCCTGATTTCTTCCTTGATTTTGAGAGCCACATCTGGTTTCATTCGGCGCAGCTTTTGTTTGACATGCTTCATACCTGGAATGAGTGGTATTGTATGCTGCACTATATCCCTGTCAATTCCTGGCATATCTTGGTATGACCAAGCAAATACATCAACAAATTCACTAAGCAAGTTAATTAGCTCTTTGCGTTCATCTTGACTTAGTGTTAATCCAATTTTTACTTCTTTAACAGTCGTATCATTGGAAATGTTAACTGTTTCTGTATCTTCAATAATTGCTGTTTTATTTTCGTGTTCTTCCATTGCTTTTATTATTTCTTTGTCATTTTTATCATTAGCAAAGCAATATTGATCAGGGCTAGGGGAATGGCACGCATCGTAAGCAAAGGTACTCATTTTATGGAATTCACTGGCTAATACATCAAGAGAGGCAAGGTCGGCTGCGACCTCACCAGAATTATTAGGACTAGAAAGAGAGGACTCAACAAGAGACTTAGGGTTGAACTCTATAGCAGAAAGAGGGTCGGCCTCAGACTCTAAGGACTCGCCTACAGACTTAGACTCAGACTCGGACTCGGATCCAGACGACTCAGACTCATCAAACATAGGACCCTCGCCAGCGGTTATTTTCAACTTCTCTCCACTCGGCGTAGTGATCCTTAATGTCTTGCGCCATCCTCTTGAAATGTTGTCAGCTTGGACGATTAACTCGGAGGGGTCAAAATCCTTGTTCGCTATGACAGCTTGAACGAGCTCGGAGTTATCATTGCGGACCATCTTGGACTCATTTTTCTCCATTCCAAAAAGAAGGTTGATTCCTAGATCATCAGAGTTCAGGCTAGCTGGCTTCTCGGTTGTGAAGAGCTCTTCATCTTCGTCAACGAAGTCACAATCGAGGAACACCTCGAATCCTGGTTCACGGATCCCATCATGGACGAATGGCTCAGGGAATTCATAGCATGGGAAGTCTTCCCCTTCTTTGATGTACTGGCCATTTAGGGTGAACAGATACGGTTAATGGCCATTTCCGTCTTCGTGATTCGAGCGTTATTGCGAGCCTTCATCTTCAATGCAGCTTGTTTCATATCTTCTTTTGTTGGCTTGAATCCCAAGCCGAAAGTATCCTTCTTGAGCGCACCAGGATGGCCCCAAGATTCAGCCATTTTCTTCTTGAGTCCAAGGGTCATTCCAGGGAAATGACCTTGCTTCTTCAGAATGGCATTGATACTGGTGTATGAATAGGGATCGAAGTCGAGATGACACTTTTCCTCCTCTTTGATCACGAGAACATCATCTAGTGAAAACCCCCAAAGATCTTCATCTTCTTTGTCATGTTCAACATGGACGATAGGAGTATCAATAACTTGAATGCGCATAGGAGAAGCATCGATAGTAATCGGAACCCCTCCAACTATGGCTTTCACTTTCTGGTGAAGCGATGACGGAATTGCCTTTAGCTCATGAAGCCAAGGGCGTCCTAACAACAGATTGAAAGAGGACTTAATGTCCACCACCTGAAATTTGGTGCGACGTTCAATGGCCCCAGTAGTTATATTCAGTATGATAGTACCCACGGCTTGACGGCGAGTACTATCATAAGCTCGAATCCCTTGAGTGGAGGGAATCAATTCTTCATTCTTTATACCCAACTTCTTTGCAGTACGGAGTGGGCACACATTGATTGCAGAGCCATTATCAACCATGCTCATGGGAACATTCATCTGCCTACACACCATAGTGAGGTGTAAGGCCTTATTATGTTGGTCCCCTTCCGGGGGCAGATCCTTATCAGAAAAGGAAATCAGATTGCTAGTACTTGGCAGCTCAGTAGTAAGAAAGTTGACCAATCCTTGAGGAGTTATGTCATCATCGACTCCTATTTTCACCAGAGCATTCATCACAGCCTTTCGATGCTTGTGGGAAGTGGCCAAAAGCTTCCATACATTCATCTCCACCTTGGTCTTTTGCAGTTGTTTGACCACATCGCTGTTCATAGGGTCAATGGGATCAACTATCGGATGTGATTGTGGTGGATGTGGAGGTGAAAGTGGGTTAGGTTGTTGCAACCGTCCACTTCTGGTGAGAACCTTGACCTCAAAGTCCCCCCAAACATCTTCACTGGTGCCAAGAGATGAATAGGCTATGTCTTTGAGATAGACGTCTTCATCATCACTATCCTAGATCCCATTCACTTCTTCTGTACTTGAGATAAATACAACTTCCGACAGAGGTTCATTCACAGGTTGAATGAGTATTGACGGATCAAAGGAGACTTCATCTCCCATGATAGCCAAAGCATCAGAAAGAGGACTTGTTTGAATGTTAGGCTTCTTGCCCCCTGGAGGGACAGGAAGTTGGTTAGCATCAATCAGGTCTTGGATTGCATATTTCAGCCTCCAACATTTCTCAGTGTTATGACCCTTGCCTTGATGAAACTTGCAATAAGCATTGGGGTCATAGCTAGCGGTCCTATTCTCAGGTCGAGGTTCTAGAAATGGTCCGATTGGCATAATCAGTACCTGACCATGCTAACGGTCATAAGCAGCATCATAAGTCATTCCCAAAGGCGTATAAACCCTCCTTTGTTCACAAAGGCCAGCACATCATTGATGTTGATATTGTTGGTAGCATTATTGGGCTTAGAAGACGAAGAAGAAGGAGTGTCGTTCTTCTTGTTTTTCCAAGTGCTGTTGTTTTTGTTGCTACCAACAGACTTCATCAGTTCATCTTCGATATTGATTCCAATATCGTATACAGCTTCAAAGGTACTTAGAGGCAAAAACTTCAAGTGTTGCTTGTACTTATGAGTCAGATTGGCAATGAACAAGCGAACCATTTCCTTCTCCTTAGGAGGATCCACCAGGAGCGCAGCTGTTTCTCTCCACCTGCTTAAGTAAGTGGTGAAGCCTTCATTCTCTTTCTGTTTGAGAATGGAGAGTTCACGTTCAGAAGTCTTGGCCTGGATGTTACACTTGTACCGATTCATAAAGCTTTCAGCAACATCCTCCCAGGTCGCGACATGCTTGGATTCCAAAGAATAGAACCACTGTTGACAGGCATGCTCTAAGGAAAGAGGAAACACCGTAGGGAAGAGTGTCACATCTACTCCCTTAAGAGCCATAGTTGCAGAAAAAGCCTTCAAATGGAAAAGCGGATTATCAGTAGGCTTGAATTTGGGAATATCAGCAGTGGAAAACTTCTCAGGAAGTTTCTCTCTTATGGACGAAGAGGTGACAGGCTGTTCCACATAAGTGAACTCTTCGGAAATCTTGCTCATATGTTCCTTAATCTTGTCCATTGCAGCAGTAGTGACATTGTTTTGATTGTCTTAATCTATAGTGCTGACTCTAGTGGTGAGTGTCTGCATCATGTCAGACAATCTTTCGATTGTCCTGTTGAGGTTCTCAATGTCTTCCTTAGTGGCCATTGGTTGAAAGTAGACTGGAGATGGATCTTGTGGAGATGATTGAGGTGGTTTCCTTGTACGCCTATTTGGTATAAGAGGTTGTTGAGGTACGGACTCGAACCGTAACAATCTACCCCTGCTTCTTGTCCAAGTGCTGTGACACCGAAACAAACACACCTTTAATGACCTTAACCTATCCGGATTAAAAAGAATTTTTTTTTTATTAAAAATCTATAATTTTGAAACTCTACTTATTATTTTTTTTTAAAAAAAAAACATGGGAGGATACCATCCGACTTACTCCGAAAAAAAAACGACACAAAAACGAGACTTCCCTAAAATACGGTCAAAAAGTGGTGCACGACTAAAAAAAAAAAGTGTGTGAACACGATATGTGAGTGATTAGGTGAGGTTATAGACGCGTGTTTTGACCGTATAGCTAGACACGACACAAAACTGGACACATCATTCACACAAAAATCGAGAAAAAGACTGTCAGAACACTTTCATGGGCACCGTGTCACGGTGCAGACTGTCATGACACGGTGCAGTCTACCGTCAGACGGTAGACTCCCCCGTGTCACGGCACTGTTTACCGTGGCGCGGCAGAACATGTCGTGACACGGTGCGCAGTTCCAGGTCAATTTTGTGATTTTTTCAGATTTTAATCGATTTTAGGTCCGTACTAATTACTATGTGAGAATAAAAACCATCGGTCATGGGTTAAACAAAAGAGAAAACACATGAGGGTTAGCACCAAACAACCACATAGCATTTAGGCACGATGATGTAAAAAAAAGTTCGCAACCTAGTGTCGAGATCTATGTTCAACTTTTGGTCAAGCTTTGGGTGTCAAAAGGGTACCATGGTTAAGAGTTTGGACGCGTTAGCAAGGCAGCCTCCCTTGAGGGTGTATGCCAACGGGCGGCTCCGCGAGTTCGTGATGAAATCGAACTCGACTCCATGGTTTGGGTGGATTTAATAACTCGAATGAACCCTTATTGCCATGAGCGTTTTTGGGTCGATAGAGCTTCAATCCCCCGGGGTTAAGACGCATGTAGAACACATACGTTTTTTCAGAAAAATCGAAGGAATTCGGCTGTGAGGAAAGAAAATAAGCCACCGGGCTGATTTTAGGACTGCCGTGACACGGCAGAAATTCCCGTGTCACGGAGACGGTGCACTGTACTGTGACACGGCAGTCAGAAAATCTGACTGGTGTCCTGTTTTCCTTCGCGCGCAACCAAATTATCCAATTTTTCCTACGGGACGGACCTGAACGCGACGTTAAAACGTCTATGCAGATGCAAAAATGCCAATTAATCACAGGAATATTTTTTCAAGAATCTTTCAAGTCTCATCCACTCATCTTAATTAAATACCGATCACTCAAATCGATAAATAATTAAGAATCCTCCCTAGTGGAGTCGCCAAATTGTAGGCGTCGCTCGAAGTGCGCCTACGTTAAAAGCATGTGGTGAATATGCTTGGCACTCATAGGAAGTGGGAATTGACATTACGATTAGGGACAACGATTAGGGACAAAGCAAAGTAGGGAGCCGCCAACAAGTTTTTAAGGAACTTGTAAACCGTTCACGGATCATAAAAAGCAACCACGATAAAGGGACAACGAAGGCAACAACGATTGACCCGTGAAGGTTACACCCCATTCATAATCCATGAGATTACTAACTCCATATGGTTCGGAACCACGAAAGGAGGATCGAGGATGATGGTACGAAGTGAGTCATGGAGTCACATTCGCCCGTATTGGCCTCTACTCGATTCTTATATTGAAAAACATTCCTGTGATCTCAAAGGTATACAAACAATAATTCAATTCGCTCCAAACTATTATTTAACTAAATTGGTTTAAGATTAATGCACACATAATTCTAGAATATTGGTGATCACTTCAATTAATAATAAGATTAAAAGGATCCTAAACCGATTGTCCAAATTATCTTATTAGGCGTGATTTTCAATTACATATTCCCTTTAAACAAGCAATATGGTGATCATAAATATAATAAAACAACATTAATATTAAAACAAATTAATCACAATTTCAACAACATAAAATCGTTAGAAAAATAATAAAAATAAAAGGAGCATGATCCTTACTTTTATTCTCTTTGTTTGCAACTACAAAATAATAAACAAGTTAGTATCTTCAAGGAAATAATAAAACAATAACTAAATTAAATTAAATAAAATAAAGTTGATTTTGGGGCCAAACCCTCAAACAGTTCTACCTTTCACGCCTTGGTTTAAGGACAGAACCTCGAGTAAAATATGGACTCCTTTGAGTGCTTGAAGAAGGAATTTTGAAGTGAAAAGGGTAGGCTAGTGTTTAGGCTAATAGCATAGAAGAGAGAAAATAAAATAATAAAATTACTCGGTGCCCCGTACATCAGAAATGAGGGGGTATTTATAGGGAAAATGTGCTGAGGGAGCACACGGAACCCTAAAATGATAAAAACCATAAAAACGTATCCCGTGACACGATCAGACTGTACCGTGACACGGGAAGCTCTACCGTCCGACGGTACACTTTCCCGTGACACGGTACACTTTTGGAGTGACGCGGGAAATTTTCAGAAAACGGGATGAAAAACGCGTTAAGGGTTTACGCGGAAAGGACATGGAATGTCCCGTGTCACGGGAAGTCCCACCGTCAGAAGGGAAGGATTCCCGTGACACGGTGGCAGTCTGCCGTGGCGCGGGAATTTCCAGTCCATTTTCCGTCTAAATACATTTTTAACCCTAATTTCCTTCGGCTTTTTAAGTGTCGAGTGATAATTTCGGGCCTTTTCTGAATTTTATTATTCGGGCTAAAATTAAAATAAAAATAAATAAAAGGTTTGGGCCAAAAATAAATAATAAGACAATAAAATAAAAAAGGTTTGGGCTTAAAATTAATTAATAAGTTTGGGCTGAAATTAAAACTATGCCTTTACCAAACATCAAGACTAATCCATGGACCATTCAAAACTATGAATTTAATAAAATACGATTTTTTAAGCATTCTCGGGATTAAACCCGACCAATAGTGGCGGTGAAAGGTTATTTATCATCGGGTTTGGTTTTGGGGAGACATTTTTAGGTGTCTACAATGATACTACTTGTAATTGATTGAAATCAAGCATAACATGATTCTATATCATCAAAATATGCTAAGTATGCGTACGTACCTTGAGTACGATTTTAAAATTGCCATGACTAGTAGAAATTCATAATAAGGTATTAATATCCACTCTAAACAAATTTCTAGCAATATATATATACTATTTTATAACCCCTCATAATTTAATTAAAGTAAGCTGAAATTATATTTAAAACACCATAATTAAGTCCCAATTAATGGGTAATTAAAATTTCTTCAAGAAACATAATATTAAGTGTTCTACATAAAATTCCAGCACTTTGTTATAATTAAAACTTGTTGTAATTAAGCTTTAAAACACTTAAAACAAAGGTCTACCCCATTATACATCATAATCCTTCAATAACTCATGAATCAAGAACCTAGGGTTTCAAAAATTGGGGTTTTTTAGTTAAAAACCAAATCTGAAAATTAATTAACATAATTACAATAACCAAACATCAAAATTAAATCTCCAAACTCATAATTTACAATTAGATTAAAGCCTAGATTAGATTTGGGTAAGAAAGATTTGATTTTTAAAACTTTTTTTTTTTTTCAAAAAATATGATTGCCGACGCCATTGCCGGCTACTGCCAGCGCCGGTGATCGCCGCTGCTGCCGGCTGGTGCTGGTGGTCGGCGGCTTACCGGTGGTTGTGGTTGCCGGTGGTGGTGGTGCGCAACAAGAAGGGGAAGGGAAGGAGAGAGAAAAAGAAAAAGAAAGAAGAAAATAAAGAGAAAAGGGAGAGAAGTTTACCTTGGGTTTTCTCCCCTCTGGGCAAAGTTGAATTGCCCCATAAGAGGGATATTTATACCCCTTCTCTATCACCCCTTTTACCTTAACCTTTCCTCCTTTAGTTTTTTTCCTAATCCCTTCCCTACTAAAACTTGTTAAAATCATAATTTCTTAAAAAAAAACACCAATTTCTATTAAATAATTAATTAAACAAACTTTCCTTTGGTGAAATATTCCCAACTTACATGGGATAAATAATTAAAACATCATAATTAAAATACTAAAATTATTTAAATACCCTTATAAAATACATATTTTAAATAAAATACGTACAAAAATATGGGGTATTACATTGTTCAACTATTATTTAATTCAAAAAGCTTTCTTTGAATGTGTTTGACTTTCATTCGATTCAAAAAGCTTTGTTTGAATGTGTTTAACTTTCATTTGATTCAAAAAGATTTGTTTGAATGTGTTTAACTTTCATTCGATTCAAAAAGCATTGTATGCATGTGTTTGACTTTCATTTGATTCAAAAAGCTTTGTTTGAATGTGTTTGACTTTCTTTGATTAATTTAGCTTCGTTTATCCATTACACTTTCATTTCATTCCAAAAGCTTTGTTTGAACGTGTTTGACTTTCATTTCGTCCAAAAAGTTTTGTATGAATGTGTTTGACTTTTATTTGATTCAAAAAACATTGTTTGAATGTGTTTGACTTTCATTTAATTCAAAATTCTTTGTTTAATTGTGTTTGACTTTTATTTGATTCAAAAAGTTTTGTTTTAATTTTTTTAACTTTAATTTGATTCCAAAAAGCTTTGTTTAAATGTGTTTGTCTTTCCTTTGATTAAAAAAACTTTGTTTGAATGTGTTAGACTTTCATTTGATTTAAAAAACTTTGTTTGAATGTGTTTGACTTTCATTTGATTCAAAATGCTTTGTTTTTAATGCATTTGACTTTCATTCAATTCAAAAATCTTAGTTTGAATGTGTTTGACTTTCAGTCAATTCAAAAAGATTTGTATTAATGTGTTCAGCTTTCATTTAATTCAATTAGTTTCTTTCAATTCATATTACTTTAATAAAATTCAAAACGCTTTATTTGAATTTGTTTGACTTTCATTAGATTTAAAAAGATTTTTTAAATGTGTTTGTCTTTTTTTTTGGTAAGTAAAGAATTTTATTACCAAAAGTAAAGAGTTACTACCCATAAAAGTAGTAACTACAAGAAATGAAAGTGCAGTACATGCCCTCTGGGCCAAAGAAGCAACAAAACCAAAGCCCGAAGGCAAAACAAAAATAACTACTACGGAATCTCTAACTCCTAAAGGGAGAGGATACCATAGCTACATCCAAAAGTGGGTAAAAACCCATACATCCAAAGATATCAAATAAGGTGAGTACAATAAAGCATCAGCTTAACTTGAAAGCATACACCATCCGCCAGCATCATCATAAAAACAGCTTGATAACAACACCACAGTCAGCCTGCCAGGACAGAACAACAGCATGCATGCAGTACAAACCAGGACAAAAGATCGCCACCATGAACCATCATCCAGCAGCACAAACATAAGGAGGCTCAAGCAAGACAAAGAAAGATGCCACGCCACAGGTAGATCAACAGCTATCATAATGGAAGAGGGAAGAGAAGGAGTCCTAGGAGAAACAGCAAACAAAGTAGCAATAGGAATACCACCCACCATACAATCCGGGCCATCAACTAGCACCTCATACTAGGAGACAACACTAAAAATAGGGCCTCAACCTACTACACACCGAGCAAGCTAGAATAACAAAGACTCACCCATAACAACCCACTTCGTCCACGCCAAAACACCACCACCAGCATCGCCAACCACTACAACAAAAGAGGTAAAAGAAGGAGCCTGGACAAAAGCTAGAACCAAGGTAGAAAGAGGGATACCACCCACCATACAATAAAAGCCATCAACTATCACCTCAGAAGACAGCACTAAAAACGGGCTTCATCCCACTACATACCAGGCAAGCTAAAATGGCCAAGACTCAACCATGACAGCCAACCTCCACCAAATAAAACAAAGAACACCTTCCACCAGCATCACCATAAAATTAGCTTGGTAATAACCCTGTAATCAGCATGCCAAGATAGAACAAAAGCATACATGCAAAACAAACCAGGACAAAGGATCGTAGCCATGATCCATCAACCAGCATCACAAACACAGGGGCCTCAAGCAAAGCAGAAAAATATAAGATGCCGAGGAAAAGATAGGCCAACAACTACCACAAAAGAAGAGGCATAAAAAGAAGTCCAGACAGAAGCAAGAAACAAGGTAGCAATAGGAGAAACACCCACCATACAACCCAGGCCATCAACTAGCACCTCATGCTAGGAGACAGTACTAAAAAAAAAAACGGGCCTCAACCCACTACACACCAAGCAAGCTAACAAAACCCAGACTTAACAATGACAACCAACCTCCAAACCACCATCAATAGACATAATCATAATATCACAGCTAACTAACAACCCAGAAATCAGCCTGCTAGGACGACAACACGGCAAGCATACAATACAAAACAGGAAAAAGGATCGCTACCATAACCATCATCCAGCAACACTAATCACTAGGAAGCCTAAGTTGACAAAATAACACAATACATCTAGACAGTAGTTACAACCAAAGAAAACGATTCCCATTTTAACATGATAATAAAAGGGAGGCAAACAAGAGAAATTCAACCTTCCTTTAATAAATGAAGAACATCAGGGAATATTCAACATCTACAAATCTATAATTTAGGGGAGCTGCCACGATCAACCCTCAAATATAGAGCAACATCAACCAAGCTGCCACCAGCAACTAGAGCAAACAAACCACAACAATCGCTGAACAAACCAGCCAAAGAACACAAACCCAGAAAACCGAGATTTTGAGAAATAAAAAAACCGACACTTTGAAATTCCGGCTGCTGGGAAAAGAAAACGAAAACCCAAAACACCGCCCAGCAGCCACTTCAAATGACTACACACCAGCCAGGGAGAAGCAACCAGATGGCAGCAAACTACCTCAATAGAGCCCCGACAACAGAACACCAGCAAGGGGGAAAAGCGATAGTCGAAACTCGCCGACCACCTTGAAACGCGTCCCACAACCAAAGAACCCACTGAGCTAGACCCGTCACCAGCGAAATAGGCCAGAAAACCCAGTCACCAGCAAGCTAGATCATAACACAGCATCAACCTTGAGCAAATAAACCCAGAACGCGAGGGATTGATTCAAAAATCGAAGCCCAAAAAAACCCGGAATCAGCCCAGCAAAACAAAAAACAACACTTTCAGCACTATCCGATTGCTGGGAAAAGGAATAGACTTGAACCACCGCCCAGCAACCAACCGGAATCAGCCAAGCAAATGAAAAATCGACACTTTCAACCACAATCCGGCTGCTGGGAAAGAATAGCATGAAACACCGCCCAGCCGCCGCGCCAAACAGGACAACCACCGGAACACCAAACTTAGACCCTTCTTCAATCTCGAGCAAAGAACCCAGAAAATCGAAGAAGGAACCAATAACTTCGCAGCACCGTCCAGCAGCTTTGTTTGATTTAGAAATCAAACCCAGAAACAACCCAGCAAGAGAAAAATTAAAACTTTAAGCACAACCCGACCAAAACAGCCGCCGCTTCTTCGACCTTGAATGAAGGTCGAATAACAGACCAAAGTTCCAAAAACCCTTAGGGTTTGTATTTTGACATTGAAGAACAAGAAAAAAGTTTCTCAATCTAACCCTTTGAAGAAAGAATCCGATGAAGGCAACCACCGGGAATCTTCTTCAAAGGGCTAGAGAGAAGCTAGAGTTTCTCTCTCTAGAACAAAACCCTAATGGAACCTACGAATCGATAAATGTGTTTGTCTTTCATTTTATTCAATTAACTATGTTGAATGCATTGGAATTTATTCGATTCAAAAATCTTTTTTTGAATGTTTTTAACTATCATTTGATTCAAAAAGCTTTGTTTGAATGTGTTTGACATTCATTTGATTCCAAAAGCAGTTTTTGAATGTGTTTGATTTTCATTTGATTTAATTATCTTCGTTTTATGCATTTGACTTTCATTCGATTTAAAAATCTTTGTTAATATGTGTTTAACTTTCATTTGATTCAAAAATCTTTGTTTGAATGTGTTTGACTTTCATTTGGTTCAAAAATATTTTTTTGAATGCATTTAACTTTCATTCGATTCAAAACACTTTTTTAGAATGTGTATGAATTTCATTTGATTTAAAAAGCTTTGTTTTAATGTGTTCTGTTTTCATTTGATTCAATTAGCTTATTTGAATGCATATGACTTTCAATCGACACAAAAAGCTTTATTTGAACGTGTTTGACTTTCATTTGATTTAAAAAGCTTTGTTTGAACGTGTTAGACTTTTATTTGATTAAAAAATAATTGTTTAAATGTGTTTGGCTCTTGTTTGATTAAAAAAGCTTTGTTCAAATGTTTTAACTTTCATTTGATTAAAAAACCTTTCTTTGAATGTGTTTGACTTTCCTTTGATTAACAAACCTTTTTTTTATATGTTTGACTTTCATTTAATTCAAAAGGCTTTGTTTGAATTCATTTGACTTTCATTCGATTCAAAAAAGCTTTATTTGAATGTGTTTGACTTTCATTTGATTCAAAAAGCTTTGTTTGAATGTGTTTGACTTTCATTTGATTCTAAAAGCTTTGTTTGAATGTGTTTTACTTCATTCGATTCAAAAATTATTGTTTGAATGTGTTTCACTTTCATTTGATTCAAAAAGCTTTGTTTGAATGTGTTTGACTTTCTTTGATTAATTTAGCTTCGTTTATGCATTTCACTTTCATTTCATTCCAAGAGCTTGGTTGATCGGGATAAGATAGGTCGTTAAGCTACCACCCTAATCAAATTAGAATACCTAAACCTACACTAAACTAGTCAGTGGCAAGTAAAGGGTCGAACCACTAGGGAAGCACACTTATTTAACATCAATAATCACTAATGCAAGAGTAAAAAGGGGATTGTTTTCGTTGGTTTTGTTTAGTAAATACACTAATAAGCAAGAAAATGATGATTAATATCAAGGGAAAAAGACGCTAGGGATACGGTGGTGTCCAATATGATTAGAAAGAGGGGAATAATGGTGATTATCATGAAACAGATGCCAAAGAACACAAGATTCTAACTAAACAATTCATTCTCATGCAATAGTCTAGGCAAATCAATGAAAAAGTTCTACACTAATAAGGATCATTCTCATGCATCCTATTAGTTACAATCAAACCAAGAGAATAAAGAAGGACAATCCGTAAAAACTCCACTTTAATAACTCATTCTCATGCAATCATTAAAATAGAGATGATCTTAATCTAGTTCAAATCACTTTCATGCATTTAAACTAGAAAACAACAAATAGAGTGCAAAAATAATCTCAAGCTATTAAAAATCATGTTTCTGAACAATTTATGGCGTAAGTTCAATCCAACCATCATCATTCATCCAATATCAACTCATATCTTCCACCCCCTTCCCCTAGCTAAAAGTTTAGCCTAGAGAAGGGAGATTAAACATAATATCAAAACTAGAAATAAACTCAAGAAACTCAAAACAAAACATGATTAAAATCAATGAAATCAATAAATACTAGATTAACAAGAATAAGCAACAACAAAATAAATAGATATTACTTAAGGAAAGGAGAAGAGATTACTAAAGAAAGGATTAATGAAAGATGAAAACTAGGAGTCGTGCTTGATTGATTGAAGATTAAAACTTGAGCAAAGTTGAATACAATAAAGGATGCTTGAATAACAATCTACTTTCTCTCTCTCTAGATTAGGCTAATGTTCTATGGAATTAGTACTAAGTATCCTTTATAACAAGGAGTCCCATCTATATATATGTGGCTCCTCCCAAACGAAAGAAACTTGGGAAACAAGGCGCAAGGAAATCAGAAACCTAGCTGTGTGCGCCCGCACACGGCATATGCGCGCCAGCGCAGTAGATGTGTGCGCCCTCTCAGCATAGTGTGCGGACGCAACTTTGAGGGTATGGGGAAATCATGTGCGCCCGCACAGAAGCCGCACAATAGGTCGCGCAAACTCTCTTGTTTGGCTCTGTTTCTTCAGCCTGGCTGCGCGGGTTCTGATAGGGCTGCGCGCCCGTACAGCCAAGGGTGCGCTCCCGCGCAACAGCCGCACAGCATCCCGCGCAGAACAGTTTGCTTGCCTCCTTGAAATCCTCTTTCTTTTGGTATAAAATACCTACAAAACAAAAGCATGGAAATCAATATAAAGAGAAGGCGAGAAGACTAAGAAAAGGGAAGATAAAGGAGAAACGAAAGGAGGAAACAATACTAGGTAAAAATGCTTAGAAAAAGGGCTAAACAAGTGAAAATGAGGGGAGAATCCTTAGTGAAAAAGGATACTCATTAAAATCCCCCACACTTGCCTCTTGCTTGTCCTCAAGCAAGGAAAACTGGAACAAAAAGACAAACACAACAAAAATAAAATGACAAGGTTTTAGCAAAACTAATCAAGCCTCAAGGTAATGAAATGCTCCATTTGGACTTACACGCAAACAAATGCTTCAAAGAATACTTATCTTTCTCAATTTAAAGAGGGAAAACACGTTCCAAGATGCTCAAGGTTGAAAAAGAAAAAACCTAAGCTAAGAATTAAGAACTAATGATTTCATTCTCCGCCCTAGCCCCAACCAAGACCGATCCGCGTTCTCTCAACTAGCTTCAATTCATCCCCTAGCTAGCTTTTCATGATTCCTGAAGGGAACCGAAAAAAGAAATTTTTATGTGGAATCATAAGGTCACACCGACATCTCAACTATGCATACTCTCTCCATGGGGTTGAAATCTATCTCCCTCCACCGATCTTTGACCACGCCCCTTTAGAATCCAAGGGTCTTAAGTAGGGTTGTAATGTCATGGCTAGGGGTTAAGGTTGGGAAATAATTTGAAAATTTTGGTGATAATTCCTAAGTGAAGCATAAGAGTGGCCATCTCTCAAGAACATCCTAAGAATTGAACCTATTCTAAAACTTACAACCTCTCAAAACAATCCAGACCACATTACTTCAATCTTTTTCATATTTTTTTTCACTTTCACCCTATTTTATTTATTTATTTATTTTTTGCTTTGTTTTCATGAGTTTTAACTTTCTTGCCAAACCTTTTTGCATACTCTTTTCATGAATAATCTTTCAAAATCTTACTTGAACCAAATTACACACCTTTCTTGCTCAATTTCAACATTATCAAACTCGAACCTCACAAGCCAAGGCTTCACTAACTACAAGGGTTGGTAGAACATAGACCGATAGGTTTGTAATATGGCTAAGTCAAGAAAGGGGAAATAAGGATCAAATTGGTTAGCAAGAGGGTGAATGTAAAAATGAAAACCAAATCTGTAACAAAACACAAACAAAATAGAGAAAAATGAGAAGAAATGCCCTCTTCCTCCTCTGGAGTTATATGGTCACGATCTTGGGAGCTAGACGCCAACACAAAGATTAAGAGATGCATAGTTAAGGATCCTAAATGTCGCTCACAAGAATGATGAAGGCTAGAACAAATGACGCTCACACGGGATAAGAAATATAGCAAATACCAACCAGGGGAATCTTATCCACCATAGAGAGCAACACCATCTTACCACTTTCCCGTGAACTAGGGGTTCAAACGTCCTCAGAAATTCTAAACCGGGCTACCTTAGCTTACAAAGTGTCTAATTCAACCCAAAGCATTTCTTAAACCATGTAAACCCTCATCAACTAGGAAGATAAGCATTCAAAGACACATCGTTAAGAGAAGCAAACCAATCCAAAAGAGTGAGCAAATTACAAATCAAAAATCATTTCAAATTGTCATAATTATGCTTGTAACACAAAAGGGGGAAAACAAAACAAAAGAAAGAGGAAGAAATAAAAAAGGTTCACATACGAGGCATATAATCCAATTAAATCCCAATCGTTATACAAGTGATCGTTCGATAGCAGCATCAACGATCCCAGGTTCATAGAACCAAAAGCAAACATCCTTGAACCATTCAACTTCTTCATAAGCTAAACCTAAGCTAAACACCCAAAGAAAAAGAAATAAAAGAGAGGAAAGGTCTCACCAAACGCCGCTTGAAATGAAGACAAGATAAATTATGCAATCTCATCGAGGGGGCTCGATTTGCCCCTTAACTTCCTTTATCTCCATTTCCAAGCTTGAATAGTGAGCTAAAACGAAAGAAATGACTGAGATAAAACAAAAATAAATAAAAAAAAGTTAAAAATCAAAGAAGGAAACTAAGACTTTAAACAAAATGAAGAAATAGAAATAAAATAAAACAATCTAAAAAAAAAAAAAAATTGGATTAAGGGAAATTTGGACTATCGGAAGTTTGGATTTTTCCTCATAGGAGCGCCATCACCTACACAAACACTTGAAAATTCATTAGTAAAAGCTCATCAAAATCACTCAGAGACATCATCATCACAATCAAGAAGATAAATCAACATCAAAACATAATAAAGTCAACCGAACCATGAGAGCTCTACCACCTACAATGAAATCCCCCCCACACTAGCATGATGATAAGCCTTCCCCCCACACTATAAAAAAAACATCCCTTTGCTTCTTACACACCCCCCCCACACTAAAACAATGCACCGTCCGCGGTGCGCCAAATTAAAACATTGGGAGGGGCAAAAGGGAGAAATAAAGAACAAGGGCTAGTGGCCACTAGGGTCGGCTTCGCCATTATCTCCATCATCCTCTTTGTCGTAAGAGAAACCATCCGGAGGGATGTCGTGTGGGTCCCAACCACTAGTGAAACCTTGAGGCCAACCATAGTGACCTCGAAAGAGGTCTTGTTGCCATGAAAATCCCCTCAATGCATTATGATAATACATTATGATAATAAGCAATTTTCATGAAAAAGTCCTCCGAGTTGGCCTCAATAGGTGCTCCTTGAGACCTCCTAAGCATTCACCTAAGCTAAGCAAACAATTAGCAATGACATGGATGATAAATCAAAATAAAAACAAAAAGAAAAGAAAGTAAAATAACTCTAACAAAAGCAATAATAGACGCTAAACAAGCCGCTTCCCCGGCAAAGGCTCCAAAATTTGATCGGGATAAGATAGGTCGTTAAGCTACAGCCCTAATCAAATTAGAAATTTGTAATACCTAAACCTACACTAAACTAGTCAGTGGCAAGTAAAGGGTCGAACCACTAGGGAAGAACACTAATTCAACATCAATAATCACTAATGCAAGAGTAAAAAGGGGATTGTTTTTGTTGGTTTTGTTGAGTAAGAACACTAATAAGCAAGAAAATGATGATTAAAATCTAGGGAAAAGACGCTAGGGATACAGGGGTGTCCAATATGATTAGAAAGAGGGGAATAATGGTGATTATCATGAAACACATGCCAAAGAACACAAGATTCTACCTAAACAGTTAATTCTCATGCAATAGTCTAGGCAAATCAATGAAAAAGGTCTACACTAATAAGGATCATTCTCATGCATCCTATTAGTTACAATCAAATCAAGAGAATAAAGAAGCACAATCCATAAAAACTCCACTTTAATAACTCATTCTCATGCAATAATTAAAATAGAGATGATCTTAATCCAGTTCAAATCACTTTCATGCATTTAAACTAGAAAACATCAAATAGAGTGCAAAAATAATCTCAAGCTATTAAAATTCATGTTTTTGAACAATTTATGGCGTAAGTTCAATCCAACCATCATCATTCATCCAATATCAACTCATATCTTCCATCCCCTTCCCCTAGCTAAAAGTTTATCCTAGAGAAGGGTGATTAAACATAATATCAAAACTAGAAATAAACTTAAGAAACTCAAAACAAAACATGATTAAAATCAATGAAATCAATAACAACTAGATGAACTAATAAGATTAACAAGAATAAGCAACAATAAAACAAATAGAAAATACTAAAGGAAAGGAGAAGAGATTACTAAAGAAAGGATTAATGAAAGATGAAAACTTGGAGTCGTGCTTGATTGATTGAAGATTAAAACTTGAGCAAAGTTGAATACAATAAAGGATGCTTGAATAACAATCTACTTTCTCTCTCTAGATTAGGCTAATGTTCTATGGAATTAGTACTAAGTATCATTTATAACAAAGAGTCCCGTCTATATATATGTGGCTCCCCCCAATAGAAAGAAACTTGGGAAACAAGGCGCAAGGAAATCGAAAACCCAGCAGTGCGTGCCAGCACACGACATATGCGCGTCCGCGCAGTAGATGTGTGCGCCCTCTCATCACAGTGTGCGGTCGCAAATTTGAGGGTACGGGGAAATCAAGTGCGCCCGCAAAGTAAAACTGCGCGCCCGCGCAGTAGGTCAAGCGCCCGCACAAAAGCCGCACAATAGGTCGCGCAAACTCTCTTATTTGGCTATGTTTCTTCAGCTTGGTTGTGCGGGTTTAGACAGGGATGTGCGCCCGCACAGCCAAGGGTGCGCGCCTGCGGAACAACCGCACAACATCCCGCGCAGAACAGTTTGCTTGCCTCCTTGAAATCCTCTTTCTTTTGCCTGCCTGCTCAATACTCAGACACTGCCCCTCTAGAATAACACTACCATGAACCTCACCAGTAGCAGCAGCACTACTACCTAGTAGTGATTTATAGTAGTCCAGGAAAGCCTCACAAACCTTCCCAGGCTCAGCCAATACAGAACCATCATCACAAACAACAGAAAACACACTATTCTGAATTCTCCTTTTCCTTAAAATAGCATGGAAAAAAGCAGAGTTCATATCACCATCTTTTAACCAATGAACCTTGGCTTTCTGCTTCAAGAACTTATATCTAGCAGTATGAGCCTTATTATACTCCTCCCTTGCTGTCTTCTCTTGCAAGATTAGATCTTCATTTCTAGGATCAATCTGCAGTTGAGACTGAATATCTAAAAGTTTCTTCTCAGCAACAGCATCAGCTGTCTCAACACAAGTAAATCTAGTCAAGTTAATACCCTTAAGTTTCTTTTTTGCTTCAGATAACTTCCTAACCAATTGGAACATATCAGTTCCCTGGATCCTAGTGTCCCAAGCTTCCTTTACATCATCTAAGAAACCAAGAGCATCAATCCACATATTAAAAAATCTGAAAGGTTTCTTTAACTGCATACCCCCATCAAACAACTGAATAACACATGGACAATGATCCATAAGACCCTCAGGAAAGAAAGTAGCTTGCAAATTAGGGAACTCATCCAAGCAAGCATTATTCACCAGAACTCTATCAATTCTAGTGCTCACCCTATCAATCCCATCTTGTTTATTATTCCAAGTATAGAACATACCACCAGTTTTCCAGTCAAACAGCTGAGCATCACTCAAGCACTGTCTAAAAGGCTCAACTTCAACAAGAGTTACAATAGAACCCACCCTATCATTAAGGTTAAGGACATTATTGAAATCCCCACCAGTAAGCCAGAGGCCTTGGACAATCCCAGCAAGCATCCTTAGCTGATCCCAAAGCTCACCTCTTTGCACAGCTTCATTTAATCCATACACAAAAGTTACCTCAAACTGAAAGCCAGTAGCCTTGTGAACTACTCTACAATGAACCAACTGTATCTCCACCTTAACCACCATCACCTCAAAAATTTGGGACAACCAAATCACCCAAATTCTCCCATTTTTATGCTTACTGTAATTGGAGCAAACAGACCAATCACCACCAACTCTATTAAACACCCTACCAAAATTCTTATCCTTCACCCTGGTCTCAAGGAGCCCAAACATACCTATATTATGTTATCTTATGAACCATAGCACATCACACAACTTGCTAGGCATATTCAGACCCCTAACATTCAAAAAACCCACACTATCCATTGAACAATTCAGGGCATTCCCCTTCCTCCAACACCTTAAATCTATTACCACTTCCCCCAACCAAGACAACACTTGATCTTAACAATGTAGGAAGCTCAGACATTGATTCCTGTCCACCAGCATCATTCTTATCATCAGTTAGATCATCTGTCCTGCTCCCCCTCATATCATTAGCTTGCTGCTGAGAAGAACTGGTCTTCTAAACTGGTCTTCATACTTGCTTAGGTGGTTTCCTATTTTGCTTCCTGGCTTTCACTGTATGATTAGGACAATGAGCATCCTCGTGTCCCATACCATGACACACCTTGCATACTATAGGCTTCCACTCATACTCCACCTTCTGAGTAATACACACACCCTTTTCATCAAGGAATGTAATATTATCTGGAAGTGAAGCATCAATCTCAAACTCAACCATCACACGAGCATAATTCAATTTTTCCTTAGTGACAGTAGCTCTATCAGTCTTAACTAGGTCACCAATTAGAGAGGCAATCTTCATCAAAGCATTCTGGCCCCAAAATTTAAGATCAAGCCCCACAAGCCTGACCCATACAGGTACCTTAGTAATTGCTTCCTTAGCCAAATCAAATTCAGGCTCCCAAGCTTTCATAATAACAAACTTTCTATCAAACAAAATAGGTCCAGCATTCAGAACTTTGCCTCTGTTTTCGACAGTTCTAAATCTAAAAAGAAACACCCCATTATCCATCAAAGAGATCTTATCTATCCCATATTTGCTCCAAACCCTTCTTACAAACCCATTAATCACATTCAATGGAGGTTTAGCACAAATAATGTAGCAAACAATCGCAGATTTCCAGAAATCAAGTTCTGGTTTCACATCTTCCAGAGTAAGCTACACCAAGCCACTAGCACCCTGCCTCTCATAACCTTTTCCACCCCCAGAGAGGTCTAACCCCTCATCCCTAGTACCCTCAAACAGAGATTCCCGCCAATTCAATCGAACAGGAGGAGATTGAAAAACAGGGGATTGCAAATCGGGGGTCTCAGAAATTGGGGAAAACAACTAGGGAGTGGGATTGGCATGCTCAATAATCAAAATAGGAGATGGATTATCAAATTTAAGAACACTATCACAGCAAGCATCAGTTCGAAGCTCAGCATCAATGGCGGAAGCAGAGTTATGAATTACTTGTAACTACGCATTGAAGTCTTCTTGATGTGCTCCTTTCTCCTCCTCAGTAATCTCAATCTCTGGAATAGCATTCTCCATTACATCATCAAGCCAGCTCTCAACTGAGACATCTTCAGAAGCAATACTCTGTTCCTTCTTCTTTGTAAAATTCCTTGTCCTGGGTCCTGAATTCTGCCTTGCCTTCTGCTTTTTCTTCGATTTAGACCCTGAACTCTTGCTCCCCTTGTCCTGGCTAAAAATCGAAGCTCAAAAAAGTGGGTTTCAATCGATTTTTAACTTTCTCTCTCTAGTTCTTGAGACTTTCTCTCTCTAGTTCTTGAGTTTTTTATTTTCATTTAACTTTTGTTACTTTCATTTGTTTTCATTTGATTCAATTAGCTTCTTTGAATGCATATGACTTTAATTCGATTCAAAAAGCTTTGTTTGAATGTGTTTGACTTTAATTTGATTAAAAAAGCTTTGTTTGAATGTGTTTGACTTTCCTTTGATTCAAAAAGCTTTGTTTGAATGTGTTTGACTTTAATTTGAATAAAAAAAAGCTTTGTGTGAATATGTTTGACTTTCCTTTAATTCAAAAAAGTTTTCTTTAAATGTGTTAGACTTTCATTTGATTCAAAAAACTTTGTTTGAATGTGTTTGACTTTCATTTGATTCAAAATGCTTTGTTTTGAATGCATTTTACTATCATTCGATTTAAAAAGTTGTGTTTGAATGTGTTTTACTTTCAATTGATTCAAAAAGATTGGTTTTAATGTGTTAAGCTTTCATTCTATTCAATTAGATTCTTTGAGGGCATTTGACTTTCATTCAATTCAAAATGTTTTGTTTGAATGTGTTTGACTTTCATTAGATTTAAAAAGCTTTGTTTGAATGTGTTTGACTTTGATTTGATTCACAAATCTTTTTAAAATGTGTTCCACTATCATTCGATTCAAAAAGCATTGTTTGAATGTGTTTGACTTTCATTCGATTAAAAAAGCTTTGTTTAAATGTGTTTGACTATCATTTGATTCAGAAAGCATTGTTTGAATGTGTTTGATTTATTTGATTTAAAAGGCTTTGTTTTAATTTGTTTTTTTTTTCATTTGTTTCAATTAGTTTCTTTGACTGCACATAACTTTCCTTCGATTCAAAAAGCTTTGTTTGAATTTTTTATACTTTCATTCGATTCAAAAAGCTTGTTTGAATGTGTTTGAATTTTATTTGATTCACAAAGCTTTGTTTGAATGTGTTTGAATTTCATTCATTCGATTTAAAAAGTTTGTTTGAATGTGTTTGACTATCATTTGATTCAAAAAGCATTATTTGAATGTGTTTGACTTTCAATTAATTCAAAAAGATTAGTATTATAGTGTTCAGCTTTAATTTAATTCAATTAGCTTCTTTGAATGCATATGACTTTCATTCTTTTTAAAAAGCTTTGTTTGAATGTGTTTGACTTTCATCAGATTGAAAAAGCTTTTTTAAATGTGTTTGACTTTCATTTCATTCAATTAACTATGTTGAATGCATTGGAATTTGATTCAAAAAGCTTTGTTTGAATGTGTTTGACTTTCATTTGATTCAAAAAGCTTTATTTGAATGTGTTTGGCTTTCATTTGATTCAAATAGCTTCTTTAAATGCATATGACTTTCATTTGATTCAAAAAGCTTTGTTTGAATGTGTTCGATTTTTATTTGATTCAATTAGCTTCATTTTATGCATTTGACATTCATTCGATTTAAAAATTTTTGTTTGAATGTGTTTTAATTTCATTTGGTTCAAAAATCTTTGTTTGAATGCATTTAACTTTCATTCGATTCAAAAAACCTTTTTAGAATGAGTTTAAGTTTCATTTGATTCAAAAAGCTTTGTTTTAATATGTTCTATTTTCATTTGATTCAATTAGCTTCTTTGAATGCATATGATTTTCATTCGATTCAAAAGGCTTTATTTCAACGTGTTTCACTTTCATTTGATTCAAAAAGCTTTGTTTGAATGTGTTTGACCATCATTTGATTCAAAAATAATTGTTTAAATGTGTTTGACTTTCATTTGATTAAAAAAGCTTTGTTCAAATGATTTAACGTTCATTTGATCAAAAAACCTTTCTTTGAATGTGTTTGACTTTCCTTTGATTAACAAACCTTTGTTCTTATATGTTTGACTTTCATTTAATTCAAAAAGCTTTGTTTAAATTCACTTGATTTTCATTCGATTTAAAAAAGTTGTATTTGAATATGTTTGACTTTCATTTGATTATAAAATCTTTGTTTGAATGTCTTTGACTTTCATTTGATTCAAAAATCATTGTTTAAATGTGTTTGACTTTCATTTGATTAAAAAAGCTTTGTTTAAATGATTTAACTTTCATTTGATTAAAAAACCTTTGTATGAATATGTTTGAATTTCCTTTGATTAACAACCTTGGTTTGTTTATGTTTGATTTTTATTTAATACAAAAGGCTTTGTTTGAAGGCATTTGACTTTCATTCAATTCAAAAGGTTTATTTGAATGTGTTAGACTTTCAATTGATTCAAAAGATTTTTTTTAATGTGTTCAGTTTTCATTTGATTCAACTAGTTTCTTTGAGTGCATATGACTTTCATTTGATTCAAAAAGCTTTATTTGATTGTTTTTTACTTTCATTAGATTAAAAAAGCTTTGTTTGAATGTGTTTGACTTTCATTTCATTAATTCAAATTCACCAATATAATTCTCAACAGTCATAGAATTTTGTTTAAAAAGCTGCATCTTAAGATAAACATCTTGAATATAATCACTAGGTACGAACCTTTTTTTCATGTGCTTCTTGAGTTGTTCCCAAGTTGAGATTCTTGCACGCCCCTCCTTATGCCTCTTCTTCTTTAGATTATCATACCAAAGACTAGCATAACCGGTCAGTATTAATTCAGCCAATTTGCATCTTTTCCTTTCATCATACTCCTTGTAATCAAAGAGTGTCTCGGCCCTTCTAATCCACTCAAAGTATTTTTCAGGTT
The DNA here is from genome assembly GCF_948465745.1 of Chenopodium album. Classification (NCBI taxonomy): domain Eukaryota; kingdom Viridiplantae; phylum Streptophyta; class Magnoliopsida; order Caryophyllales; family Amaranthaceae; genus Chenopodium; species Chenopodium album. The sequence continues at coordinate 44,800,542 of NC_137838.1, forward strand.
CATTCATACTCCCATTGAATTCGGGAAGATCTAATCTAAGGTTCCTATCATCATCCTTTGGTCGATCTCTCCTCCTAGGCCTTGGTGATTCATCACTTGAGGAATAATTATTTCGTGGCCTCCTTGGGTTCCTCCTTGGTTGTTCTTCCTCACTTGAACCAGAATTAGGGTTAGAATTCCCTTTCCTTGAAGAATCTCCAGCACGAGTATCAAGCCTTTTTAATATCTCATCCGTCCTTGCTGCCAACTCGTCAATTCGCCTATCTCTTCTAAGATTTTGAGCTTGTTCTAAGGTTAATCCCCTTGGAACTTGTGGGACCTCTTCGTCACTCATGATTCCTACACAAACCAAGTCAGTTTATGCAAAAATCTTGATTAAAAGATCGAACCTTGAAGGAAAACTAGGCAACACAAAAACCGGACTCCCATCCGCAAATCAGTGCACAAACACCAAATGTTTGAGGCTGTGTAGAACGCGTAACTCAACTAAAATTTATGAAATTTTATATGGTGATAGCTGGACGTTTTTAGAGTTAAATGCAAAAAGAATCACGCAAAAATTCCCAGCCAATTGTTCCCAGTTTAATTTTTGTCGAAGTTGCGCAAACCTGATCTGATACCAAAGATGATGTGAATTATTGATCCGAAAATCAACAAAACACAAGGGATATGTTTAAGTCTAATTCTATACAGGAAATCCACCAAGAATTAAACAAAAACTAAGATTAATCAATTAAGAATCCACCTAATTAATCAATCCAAACGAATGTTTTAACTAAAACAAGCAAAACAGCAATTGATCGCAATCAACCAAAACTCAAGTATGCAACTTAAGAAATAAATCTGAATATTAATCTATGTATATTTATTCGTGTGTTTACAGCCCTATTTATAAGACTTAGTTTACCTAGGAAGATTGACAAGTCCCTAATTCAATCCTAATTAAACTAAAATTCTAACTTGCTTGAAGAGCAAGCACCTTGGCGCACAAGCATACACCAAACTGATTTATTTTGCTAACTAACTGATTTTTAAAGCAACTAAATAAATAAATAAAAATTAAAGAACTAAATAAAGATTAAAGATCCTAATGCTTCAACCAAGAAAAACCCTTTCAAGTGAAAGGTAAAAACTTGTAAGCAAAATCTAAGTAAAGAAAATTCAAGAAAGTTCAAGAAAGTGAACTAGACTCCAAGAAAAACCACTTAGCAAACCGTGGCTTTGCTTTGATATCCAAGAAAGTGTCCATGCAATGCTTGGCTTGAATCAATGTTTAGGGATAAACTATCTTGATGCATGATAAGCAAATCTTCGAAGTTCTCCATGCTTAGACTTGCATCACATACAAAGAAACAAAAACTGCCAAGACAGGCATACAAACAGAACAAGGCAACACAAAAACATCTAGACACTATTTCTAAGCTGATGCAGCCATTTATAGTCAGCAATTGTCCAAGTATGATTGATCAGCTACTGACACCTAGTCACCACCTCCCTTATAATAACCTTAGCAATGAACTCAAGTATGAGCACAGCTTTGTGCCAGAGAGCATGATTCCTAGCAAGCTAAAAACTGTAAACAACAACAGTTAAACTAGCCAAGATCAGATTCTTCTGCACTTGATTCCTACCCTCATCTTTCCATAACTTCCAGCTGTGTGGGATGTCTACCTGATTCTTATCAAACCCAATCCAGTGAGAAACAACCTTTAGCACCTTCCTGCTAAAACTGTAAGAGAAAAAGAGATGACTGCAAGATTCCACAGCATCACCACAAAGCAAACAATCACTGCTATCACTAACCCCATATTGGAAGAGCTTATCTCTAGTTTTGAGCCTCCCAAGAACAGCAAGCCAAACAATAAAGGTGTGTTTTGGGATATTGAAAGGATTCCAAACCCACTTACACCATTGAACCTTATCCATATCACCTTGCAACCAGTTATACCCATCCCTGATTTTGTACTTGTTATTCAGCCACCCCTTAGTAGTAAAACCATGCATCAAGTCAGTTCTAACTTTGCATAACAATTTCCATGCCCACCCATCATCTTTCTTTGGAACATAATCCCACCAATTTTCACCTTTAATATAAACTGAGTGTACCCATTTGACCTAGAGTAAGTCAGATTTCTTGGCTATTTTCCATACATAAACACCCAAAGCAGCCTTGTTCCACTTTCTGCAGTCTCTAATCCCAAGACCACCTGCCTTCTTAGGTCTACAACACCAATCCCAGGCAATTGGTGGAGTTGTAGAAAGAACAGCATTACCACTCCACAAAAAAGCTCTGCAAAGCTGGTTAATCCTATCAATGACTGATTTGGGAAGTAAAACACATTGAGCCCAATAAGTATGCAGACTCATTAACACTACATTAATAAGGGTGACCCTAGCTGCATATGAAAGATTCCTACTACTCCATCAGTGTAATCTGACCAACTTCTTATCAATCAAACTATCATAATCCACCATCTTTAAGTACTTGGCATTCAAAGGAATCCCCAAGTACCTAAAAGGCATTTCTCCCTTCACAAACCCAGAATGGCACATAATGCTATCTTGGACAGGTTGCTGAATATTTCCAAAACAAATTGCAGTTTTCTCAAGATTAGCCTGCAAACCAGATCTAGCTTCAAAGGTTTTAAGAGCCTTGATCAAGAGCTTGACAGAGTCATTATTCCCATAAGAAAACAATATCAAATCATCTGCAAAAATCAAGTGATTTAAAGCAAGCTCCTTACACCTCTGATGATATTTAAATCTCTTTTTTTTCCCAACTTTCTTCAGCAATCTAGACAGATATTCCATCACAATAACAAAGAAGAGAGGAGACATAGGATCACCTTGCCTTATTCCCTTTTTCCACTTAAAAAATCCATAAGAACCACCATTAAGCAATAAAGAAAAAGTAGGAGTAGTAACACATTGCATAACCCAAGAGATGAACTGAATGTGAAACTTTATAGCACTCATCATTCCCTGAATAAAATCCCTACTTACAGAATCATAAGCCTTCCTGAAATCCACTTTAATGGTACACCTAGGGGGTTTCCTTTAATTATTATAAGCCTTCAGCATGTGATAAGTGACTTTTATGCCACTTTTTAGGGTGTTTATTGAGTCGTTTTTCGGCTTATTTTTCCAATAATTTAACCCTTTTTGTCCTTTCTTTCTTTATTTACTTATTCTTGTCTTTTATCTTGATTTCGAGTATTTAAGTGGTTTTTAATAGTTTTTAGCTTATTTTCTTAATTTATTTAATTTATCTTCTTTGTTTTTATTTTGATCTCCATGCTTTGGTTTTGTAGGAATTATGCGCCGAAAGAAAGAGGATATCAAGAAGCCAAGTTATCTGTTGTGCGTGGGGTGCTGTGCGGCTTATGCGCGGGCGCACATGTGAGGCTGTGCGGGCGCGCAGCCCTGTCAGAACCCGCACAGCCAGACTGAAGAAACAGAGCAAAACCAGAGAGTTTGCGCGACCCTATGCGCGACCTCTGTGCGGGCGCACACACCTTTGCGCGGGCGCGCATGACTCATGTGCGGGCGCGCTTATTTTCCCCGTACCCACAAAGTTGCGGCCGCACACTACGATGAGAGGGCGCACACACATTGTGTGCGGGCGCACAGGACTCATGTGCGGGCGCGCACGACTGGGTTTACGATTTATTTGCGCCTTGTTGTCCAAGTCTCTTTCTTTTGTGTGGAGCCACATATATATAGACGGGACTCTTTGTAAAAAAGGGGGGATCTATTATGCTATTTTCTTAGTTAGTTTAGGAGAGCTTCTCTCTCTTAGGGTTAGATTAGGAGTTTCTCTCTCTAGTTTAGGAGTAGTTTAGAGAGAGAAAGCTTGGATTTTTCATGGAGTTTTTGGGATTTTGAAGAAGCAAATTTGTGGATTTTCCCTCTCATAAATTCAATGAGTCTTCCTAACTTTCTCTCACCTTTATTGCTTTCATTTATTATTGTTTTTGCTTATTTATTTGTTTATTTGAGTAGATTAATTAGTTTAGTTGTTGATTCTTGCTTTTATTATTATTTTACCTTGTTTTCCATATTTTTGTTCATTATGTTAGTTTAGGTTTTGTTCTAGGGAAATGGATGAAGGTTATGTTAATTAATTTAATGATTGATTGTGGTTAGTATGAAATTGTTTCTTGATTATTGTGTATGGATGATGCTTTTATGGATTAGAATCTTTCTAGCTAATTGATTCTATGCTTTTAATTGTGTTTTCAATCAATTGTGCGAAAGTGAGTTGTTTGAGAACCCTAAATTCCTCCATATCTTTGCTAGGCTAGTTGCACGAGAGTGAATTAGTCTAGTAGGATTATTAACATGTTTAATTGCGCGAGAGTGAGTTAAATGTGTAAATCGTCCTAATTGAGGTCATTTTCATCTAATTGTTTGATGTTGTTGAATGCATTGATGTAATTGGATTCCACTTTCCCTAGTTTTAGTTATTTGCTCTTAGTAGTGTTTAATTGAACCTCTCTTACCTCACAAGCTTTCCTAGTAGTCTAATTAGCATAGATTGATACACTTAGTCCTTTTGGGTTCGACCCTTTACTTACCCCTATACTCGTATTAGGGTAGTTTAGGTATTATAAATTGTTAATTTGATTAGGGTTAGTAGACTAACGACACTATCTAACCTCGATCAAATCTTGGCGCCGTTGCCGGGGACTAAGGCGTTCATTAGTTTGTGTTGATTAGATTAGCTAGGTTCTTGTATATAATTTGATTTTTGTTTGCTTTTCTTTGTCCTTTGTATAAAAATGGCATGCTTATCTTTTCCTCAATTTGATGGTGAACCCTTTTATGCTTACTTTGAAAGACTAGATGGTTTTCTTAGTTACCATGGGTGTTCTCTTAGTGATGCTTGTGATATAGCTTATTGGGGCATGAATGAGTATACTAGGGGAATGGTTGAGGACATGAATAATGGTAGATTTTGTCATTTGTCTATGCATGATGCGTGGGATTTCTTCACATGGCTTGCTAAGGATTCTTTAGATAGAGAATCTCATGTTTCTTACTTTGATTCTCAATGCCAAGATTCTTTTAATTTTTGCATGAATTCTCTTGATACTTCTTATGTGCCTAGTGATAATCCAAGTATGCAAATTGACACCTTTCCCCCTTATGCTCATTTTGATGAGGTTTGTGCTAATTTTGATGATGTGCAATTTGACTTTGATCATGAACCTCAACCCAATAACATTGAAGCCCAAATTCTTTCTCAAATGCAATATCTCACCCAACAACTCCAAGAGCTTCAAGAGGAACAAAAATTGAGAGAAGTAAGGCTTGCCCAAGTGATGAGTGCTTTGGTTGATGTAAATGGATGTGAGGCACCTCATTTGGAGTGTGAGAGTGTTTTTGAGAATGATGTGGGCCAAGGGTGTGAAGTTGAGGGGAGATTTTCTTGTGATGAGGGGATTTTTGAGGATTTTGATCCTTTTCATTCCCCATTTGAGCTTGAATGCCATCCTTCCCCTTATTTACCCCCTTTGAGAGCTTCCCTTGGGGAGGATGTGAGTGAGCCATCTTCAATTTTGAATGAGGGATTTCATGAGGATGATGATGATGAGTTTGAGCAATCAAGAGAGATTGAAAGTCCCTTGAGTGATGGTAGAAGAGTTTTTAATGAAGAAAATATCGATTTTGAGGTTTCCAACCCCCTTCCCCATCTTGATGAGTCTACCTTGCATGTTTGTGACCCTTCTATCCATGAGTCTTTGGACTCATTTGAGGTTATGGCTAGTATGTTCATTGAAGGTGTAACAAATCATTATAGCCTCTTGAAAGAGTTCATTGGCAATGCTTCATGGGAAAGGGATGAATTTGAGAGAAACCTTTATCCTTTCATGCATGGTTTAGAGACTCTAGGCTTTGAGGATCTTGAGGGAGTTGTTGTTCATCGTTGTGATAGAGAGGAGGATGAGGTTGTTTCTATTGGAGAGTTTTTGTTTGAGGGAGATGAGAGTCAAGAGTATTCTTTTGAGGATTCAATGATTGATTTTCATACCCTCATTAGTGATGTGAGGCTTTGTGAGACCATTGTTTCTCCTCCTCTTCCTCATGTCCCTTTCTCAAGGAAATTTGACCACATCCCCTACTATCCTATTTTCCTCCCCTCTTTTGTCAAAGAGCCTAATGAGGACCCTCTCTTGTTTGATGAGACTTTTCCTTCTCATCCTCCCATTATTGAGGAAATGGATGATTATGCCACCCAAAAAGATTTTGAGGAGGTTTTGCCTTTTTATTCTTTTCCTTATTTTTCTTCTTCTTTCTCTTCTTATTTTTTTGATTTTTCTTTTGATTTTTCTTCTTTCTTTTGGCATCTTCCTCCTCATTTACGTGCAATAATCTTATTGCACGTCCTCCTCCCGTCATTTGCCTACTTGTTATCATATGAGATGTGTAGTAGTGCATTTGATAAGCTCTTGCGTTCGTTGCAATATTATTTACTAGAGCGGTCTCGCTTGGACGTTAAACAAGCCTTTCTCGGGAAGTAACCCGAGGCTTTTATTGCTTTCATTTTCTTTTCTTTTTAGATTAGATTTTCTCTCATGGAAATGTTTGTGTGTCCTTTTGCTAGGTACATGACTTTATATACACTAATGCATTGGTTTGGATCAAGAATCAAGGAAGTTTGATGCCTATTTTTGCTAGCATATGGAAATCGAGATTCAATTCAAGAGGAAATCGGCTTTGAAAGGTTAAATTGGTTCATTTGCGGGAAATTACACCCACCAATATCCGGTAACATCTTTCTTAGCTCTTTCTCTAATGGTCGGTAACTCGTTGGACATGTGTTGGTTTGTTGGGTTGATTTCTTTCTTTTCCCCTCCCATGTTTTATATGGTTTATGTTTGAGTATATTGTCTCATTCAAGCTTGGGGGAGGGTATCCTATCATGTTTGGTGGGATGTTGATTCGTTTATGCCATGCACTTGAGTATATGCATTTTCATGTCTTTTCTTATATTTTGAAAAGTCCAAAAAGATTTTTGTTTACTTTCAAGGTAATTTTGGCAAAATGTGTTTTGTTTGTTCTTATTTTGGACATTTTGTTTTGGAATTGCATTCTTGAATGTTTTTCTTCCTAAGTGGTAAATGTATGCACGGTTTGAGAGTGTCATTGGTTGACTCTAGGATACTATATGCTAAGGTAGCCGGTTTAAGAACTTTTAGGGGTCCATGAAGCCTTAGTTCACGGGAATGTGGTAAGATGGAGTTGCTCTCTATAGTGGATTTGAAACCCTTGGTTGGTATTTGTTTGGTTATAATCCCTTGTGAGCTTCATTTGTTCTAGCCTTCATCACCTTGTTGAGCGGCTATTTAGGATCCATGACTATGCATGTCTTAATCCTTGTTTTGACCTCTAGCTCCCAAGATCGTGACCGGGCCTCTCTAGGGGAGGAAAAGGGCACCTTTTCTCATTTTTCTTTATCTTCTTTTTATTTTGTTACAAATTTGATTTTCTATTTTGCATCAACCTACTTATTAACCAATTTGAGCCTAATGTTTCCCGCTCTTGTTTAAACCGCATTACAAACCCAATGGCTTATGTTTACCGACCCTTTTAGTTAGTGAAGCATAGGCATGTGAGGTTTGAGTTTTGACAGTGTTGATCATGAGCAAGAAAACTTTGTGAATTGGTTTAAGTACGGTATTGAAAGTTGAGCTTGAAAAGAAAATGCAAGAAAAGTTTGAGAAGAAAGATGCAATTCAAGAAAATCAAAGGAAGTTTCAAGAAAAAGCCGTCCATAGTTAAAAAAAAAAGGCGAGGACATCAAATAAGAGCTAAAAAAAAAAAAAAAAAAAAAAACACAAATATTTTTTAGTTTGGTTTCGTTTTCTACCCTAGTTTAAGCATTGAGGACAATGCTTCGTTCAAGCTTGGGGGGGGAGCGTTCCTTCTTTTTGTATATATTGTGTGTTAGTGTTGAGTAAGCTTGGGGGAGATGGCATTATTGGTATTTTTGTTTGATATTTTGTGAATTCTTGAGTTTGTTTTTGAGAGTAGGCCACTCTTTTGCTTCACTTAGGAAATATCACCAAAATTTTCAAAATTTTACCCCGCCTTAACCCTTAGCCTTACGTTACAACCAAATAAAAGACCCTTAGACTTTAGTGGGGTTAAGTCAAAGAACGGTGGAGGGAGATAGATCTCAAACCTATGGAGAGAGTATGCATAGTTGAGATGTCGGGATTACCTTCTCAAAGTTTTTCATTTCTTTATCTTTTTCCGGTTCCTTCGTGGAATCATGAGAAGCTAGCTTAAGGGTTGATTTGAAGCTAGTGGAGAGAACGCGGCCCGATTGGTTGGGGCTAGGGTGGATTGAGTCCTCATTAGTTCTCTATGCTTAGCATATGTTATGTTTCAATCAACCATTGACATCTTAGAACGTGCATACATTTGTCTATTTAGAAAGGTTCGCATTCATTGGTGTTTGTTCCTATCTCTTGTCCAAATATGAAATTGTGTTTTCTTTCTTTTTTTTATGTTTCTTTTTCTTTTCTTTTTTTTATTGTCGTGCCTTGGTTTTTATTTAGAGTTGTGGGTTAAACTCTTAGGACACCCTCACGAGAGCACACTCGTCCTCTAGGGCGATCTAGGGGTTTAAAGGGCTTGTCATTAGTTGCTAAAAGTGACCGTGATTCCTACGAAAGTGAGTTAGTGTACATTCTTGTCTCCTTAAGTGTTCTAGCTTTGCTTGAATAAATCATTCTCCTTCTTTCGTGTTTCATGTTAATTTGCTCGAGGACGAGCAAAAGGTTAGCTTGGGGGAGTTTGATAAGTGACTTTTATGCCACTTTTTAGGGTGTTTATTGAGTCGTTTTTCGGCTTATTTTTCCAATAATTTAACCCTTTTTGTCCTTTCTTTCTTTATTTACTTATTCTTGTCTTTTATCTTGATTTCGAGTATTTAAGTGGTTTTTAATAGTTTTTAGCTTATTTTCTTAATTTATTTAATTTATCTTCTTTGTTTTTATTTTGATCTCCATGCTTTGGTTTTGTAGGAATTATGCGCCGAAAGAAAGAGGATATCAAGAAGCCAAGTTATCTGTTGTGCGTGGGGTGCTGTGCGGCTTATGCGCGGGCGCACATGTGAGGCTGTGCGGGCGCGCAGCCCTGTCAGAACCCGCACAGCCAGACTGAAGAAACAGAGCAAAACCAGAGAGTTTGCGCGACCTCTGTGCGGGCGCACACACCTTTGCGCGGGCGCGCATGACTCATGTGCGGGCGCGCTTATTTTCCCCGTACCCACAAAGTTGCGGCCGCACACTACGATGAGAGGGCGCACACACATTGTGTGCGGGCGCACAGGACTCATGTGCGGGCGCGCACGACTGGGTTTACGATTTATTTGCGCCTTGTTGTCCAAGTCTCTTTCTTTTGTGTGGAGCCACATATATATAGACGGGACTCTTTGTAAAAAAGGGGGGATCTATTATGCTATTTTCTTAGTTAGTTTAGGAGAGCTTCTCTCTCTTAGGGTTAGATTAGGAGTTTCTCTCTCTAGTTTAGGAGTAGTTTAGAGAGAGAAAGCTTGGATTTTTCATGGAGTTTTTGGGATTTTGAAGAAGCAAATTTGTGGATTTTCCCTCTCATAAATTCAATGAGTCTTCCTAACTTTCTCTCACCTTTATTGCTTTCATTTATTATTGTTTTTGCTTATTTATTTGTTTATTTGAGTAGATTAATTAGTTTAGTTGTTGATTCTTGCTTTTATTATTATTTTACCTTGTTTTCCATATTTTTGTTCATTATGTTAGTTTAGGTTTTGTTCTAGGGAAATGGATGAAGGTTATGTTAATTAATTTAATGATTGATTGTGGTTAGTATGAAATTGTTTCTTGATTATTGTGTATGGATGATGCTTTTATGGATTAGAATCTTTCTAGCTAATTGATTCTATGCTTTTAATTGTGTTTTCAATCAATTGTGCGAAAGTGAGTTGTTTGAGAACCCTAAATTCCTCCATATCTTTGCTAGGCTAGTTGCACGAGAGTGAATTAGTCTAGTAGGATTATTAACATGTTTAATTGCGCGAGAGTGAGTTAAATGTGTAAATCGTCCTAATTGAGGTCATTTTCATCTAATTGTTTGATGTTGTTGAATGCATTGATGTAATTGGATTCCACTTTCCCTAGTTTTAGTTATTTGCTCTTAGTAGTGTTAAATTGAACCTCTCTTACCTCACAAGCTTTCCTAGTAGTCTAATTAGCATAGATTGATACACTTAGTCCTTTTGGGTTCGACCCTTTACTTACCCCTATACTCGTATTAGGGTAGTTTAGGTATTATAAATTGTTAATTTGATTAGGGTTAGTAGACTAACGACACTATCTAACCTCGATCAGCATGTCTTGACAAATAAGGATATTATCCAGAATAGATCTTCCAGAGAAAAAGGCCCCTTGACATTCATCAATTAAACCCGGTAACACCTCCTTCAATCCAGAATAGATCATTTTAGAAATGATCTTATACACCACATTACAGCAAGCTATAGGTCTGAATTGAGTAACCTTATTTGCATGCTCAATCTTTGGAATCAAAGTCAAAGTAGTGGAATTAACCTGTTTAAGAAACTTACCAGAATTAAAGAAATCCAGAATAGCCTTGGTAACATCATTACCAATAATATGCCACGCAGCTTTAAAAAACTTGCTGGAAAAAACATCAGGTCCAGGAGCCTTATCATCATTAATACTCCATAAAGCAGACTTAACATCGCTCTCAGAAAAAGCTCTACAAATAGCCAATCCTTGCTCATCAGATAAAATACTACCCTCAGCTATGACTGCAGAATGAATGCTGCCTTGCATTGAAGCTTCAGTTCCAAGGAGCCCTTGGTAATACTCCAAGAAAGCATCACACACTTCCTTAGGGTCAGCAGTCACCTCCCCCACATTGTTCACAATAGAATAAATGTTATTATGAAGTCTTCTCTTCCTAATAATAGCATGGAAGAAAGCAGAATTCATATCACCATCTTTAAGACAATGAACTTTAGCCTTTTGCTTCAAAAAATTGTATCTATCCAGGTGAGTTTTAGCATATCTCACTCTAGCTTCCCTTTCCAATTCAATAAATCTCTCATTATCATGCTCAACTTGGAGTTTCGATTGGATTTCCATCAAAGTCTTCTCAGCTACAACATCCTCAGTTTTAATACAAGAGAAATTCACCATTTTCAGTTTTTTCAACACTTTTTTCATCTCTTTCAACTTCCTAACACACTGGAACATTAATGTACCATCAACATTAATCTCCCAAGCCTCTTTAACAGCTAAAAGAAACTCAGGAGAGTCCACCCAAATATTAACAAACCTAAATGGTTTCTTAACTTGAGTTCCAGAATCAAACATGTTAATAACACAAGGGCAATGATCCATTAATCCTTCAGGGAAAAAAGTAGCTTTCATGTCTAGAAATCAATCCATCCAATCACCATTAACAATGATCCTATCAATTTTAGTACACACCCTATCACAGCCAGCCTGCTTATTAAACCAAGTATAAAACATACCCCCAGCAGCCCAATCAAAAGATTGTTCTGTCTTAGGCAAGCTCTAAAGGGTTCCACTTCAGTCAAAGAAACAGGACTACCAATTCTATTATTAAAATTCAAGATGTTGTTAAAATCCCCACAAAGAACCCAATGACTGGTCATACAAGCACCAATCTCAGTTATCTGCTCCCAAAGCTTATGCCTAGCAGCAGCCTCATTCAACCCATAAACCATTGTGCAGAAAAAACTATTTCCTGTTCCCTTATGAAGAACCTGCAAATGAATTAACTGCTATTCACATCTAACAATAGACACATCAAACACCTGAGACAACAAAATAATCCAAATTCTACCACCCTTATGATGAGAGTAATTAGCACACACAGACCAGTCACTTCCCAATCTACTAAAAACCACACCAAACTTCTCAGCCTTCACCTTAGTTTCAAGAAGTCCAAAAAGACCAACTCCATGATGTCTAATGAACCATAAGACATCACAGAGCTTACTGGCCTTATTTAGATCTCTAATGTTCCAGAAACCAAGTTTATCCATGGAGAGAATGAGAGCACTCCCCCTCTTCCAATACACTGAATCTATTTCCACTACTACTGATCAAAATAACATCGGGTTTCATAACTTGAGGTTGCTGACTTCCACCATATTTCTGCTGAGAACCATTCAAATTACCAGTCCCACTTTTGAAATTATGAGAAACAGGCTTCTGAACTGGCTTCCAGACTTTCTTCTGTCTATCTTTGTTCTGAGCTTTCTCAGGCTGCATCCTCACCTTATTCCTCACTTGCACCTTATGATTAGGACATTGAGCATCAATATGCCCAATCCCACCACACACCTTACAGATCACAGGCCTCCACTCATACTTCAGAGCTTGTTTTATTGTATTTCCAGATTCATCCAGAAACTCAATGCAATCTGGTAAATCAACATTAAACTTCACTTCTATCATAATCCTAGCATACTCAAATCTTTCCTTGGTGGTTGTTGCCTTATCTGTCTTGATAGGATTCCCTATGATAGAAGCCAATTTCATTAGAATCTTTTGCCCCCAATATTTCAATTTCAACCAACCCAGATAGGCACCAAATCCACAGGCTCAGCATCAAGGTCCATCCCAGCCACCCATTATTTCACTATCACTGGTTTATTGTCAAACCAAACAGGTCCAGCCCCTAATACTCTATCCCTCGCCTCAATAGTCTGAAATCGAACCAGGAACACCCCATTTGCCATTAAAGAGACCTTATCAATCCCATATCTTCCCCACATCCTTCTAGCAAAACCATTCACAACAGACAAAGGTGGTTTAGTACCAATTATATGGCAAACAATTGCCGAGTTCAAGAAATCAATCTCAGGTTGAACATCCTCAAGAGTAATTTGGACCTTGCCACCATTACCCCTATCACGGGAACCCCTATCCAATTTCTTACCTCCACCAAATAGGTCTACCCCCTCATCCCTAGTCCCACCAAACAGGCTCTCCCTCCTATTCAATCGAGCAATATCAACAGAACTCGGAGAACGAAAAACCGGGGAACACAATTTGGGGTTCTCAAAAATTGGGGAAAATGCATTCATAGTACAATTAGAGTTTTTAAGCATCAAAATAGGAGTTGGATTATCCTTATTCAATACACTATCACAACATTCATCAGTACAAAGCTTATCATTAATGGCAGATGTAGAGGAATGAATTACCTGGAGCCAATTGTTAAACTCCTGCTGATGCTCACCGCGTTCCTCCTCCGTCATCTCCTTCACCTGCATGGTGTTTTCCATTACTTCATCAAGCCAACTTTCAACCAAAACATCCTCAGTGGCAATGCTCTGTTCTTTCCTCTTCGTATAATTCCTTGTTTTGGGTCCAAAATTCTGCTTTGCTTTCTGCTTTTTCTTCGATTTGGAGCTTGAAACTCTTGCTTCCCTTACCCTTCTTCCTTTTTCCCATTGAAATCAGGCTGCAAATCGAAGATCAAATTTGTGGGTTTCAATCGGATTTTCCACTTTCTCTCTCTAGTTCTTGAGACCTTCTCTCTCTAGACTTTCATTTACTTTCATTTACTTTCATTTCATTCAATTAACTATGTTGAATGCATTTAACTTTATCGATTCAAAAAACTATGTTTGAATGTTTTTTACTTTCATTTAATTCAAAAAGCTTTGTTTAAATGCATTTGACGTTCATTCGATTCAAAAAGCTTTTTTGAATGTGTTTGACTTTCAATTGATTCAAAACGATTTGTTTTAATATGTTCGGCTTTCATTTGATTCCATTTGCTTCTTTGAATGCATATGACTTTCATTTGATACAAAATGCTTTGTTTAGAATGCATTTGACTTTTATTCGATTCAAAAAGCTTTGTTTGAATGTGTTTGACTTTCAATTAATTCAAAGATTTGTATTATATTGTTCAACTTTCATTTAATTCAATTAGCTTCTTTGAATGCATATGACTTTCATTCGATTTAAAAAGCTTTGTTTGAATGTGTTTGACTTTAATTTGATTAAAAAAGATTTGTTTGAATTTGTTTGACTTTCCTTTGATTTAAAAAGCTTTGTTTGAATGTCTTTGACTTTAATTTGAATAAAAAAGCTTTGTTTGAATATGTTTGACTTTCCTTTGATTCAAAAAGCTTTCTTTGAATGTGTTAGACTTTTATTTGATTCAAAAAACTTTGTTTGAATGTGTTTGACTTTCATTTGATTCAAAATGCTTTTTTTGAATGCATTTTACTTTCATTCAATTCAAAAAGTTGTGTTTGAATGTGTTTTACTTTCAATTGATTCAAAAAGATTTGTTTTAATGTGTTAAGCTTTCATTCGATTCAATTATATTCTTTGAGGGCATTTGACTTTCATTCGATTCAAAAAGTTTTGTTTGAATGTGTTTGACTTTCATTAGATTTAAAAAGCTTTGTTTAAATGTGTTTGACTTTGATTTGATTCACAAATCTTTTTAAAATGTGTTTCACTATCATTCGATTCAAAAAGCATTGTTTGAATGTGTTTGACTTTCATCCGATTAAAAAAACTTTGTTTAAAGTTGTTTGACTATCATTTGATTCAAAAAGCATTGTTTGAATGTGTTTGATTTTCATTTGATTTAAAAGGCTTTGTTTTAATTTGTTTTTTTTTTCATTTGTTTCAATTAGTTTCTTTGACTGCACATAACTTTCCTTCGATTCCAAAAGCTTTGTTTGAATTTTTTTACTTTCATTCGATTCAAAAGGCTTGTTTGAATGTGTTTGAATTTTATTTGATTCACAAAGCTTTGTTTGAATGTGTTTGACCTTCATTCGATAAAAAATGTTTGTTTGAATGTGTTTGACTATCATTTGATTCAAAAAGCATTGTTTGAATGTGTTTTATTTTCATTTGATTTAAAAGAATTTGTTTTAATTTGTTTTTTATCATGTGATTCAATTAGCTTCTTTGACTGCACATGACTTTCATTCGATTCAAAAATCTTTTTTGAATGTGTTTGAATTACATTTGATTCACAATGCTTTATTTGAATGTGTTTGACTTTCATTTGATTCAAAAAGCTTTGTTTGAATGTGTTTGACTTTCAATTAATTTTAAAAGATTTTTATTATAATGTTCAGCATTCATTTATTTCAATTAGCTTCGTTGAATGCATATGACATTCATTCGATTTAAAAAGCTTTGTTTGAATGTGTTTCACTTTCATTAGATTGAAAAAGCTTTTTTGAATGTGTTTGACTTTCATTTCATTCAATAAACTATGTTGAATGCATTGGAATTTGATTCAAAAAGCTTTATTCGAATGTGTTTGACTTTCATTTAATTCAAAAGGCTTTATTTGAATGTGTTTGGCTTTCATTTGATTCAAATAGCTTCTTTAAATGCATATGACTTTCATTTTATTCAAAAAGCTTTGTTTGAATGTGTTCGATTTTCATTTGATCAATTAGCTTCATTTTATGCATTTGACATTCATTCGATTTAAAAATCTTTGTTTGAACGTGTTTAATTTTAATTTGATTCAAAAAGCTTTGTTTGAATGTGTTTTAATTTCATTTAGTTCAAAAATATTGTTTGAATGTGTTTGACTTTCATTTGATTCTAAAAGCTTTGATTGAATGCATTTAACTTTCATTCGATTTAAAAAACCTTTTTAGAATGAGTTTGAGTTTCATTTGATTCAAAAAGCTTTGTTTTAATGTGTTTTATTTTCATTTGATTCAATTAGCTTCTTTGAATGCATATGACTTTCATTCGATTCAAAAAGCTTTATTTGAACGTGTTTGACTTTCATTTGATTCAAAAAGATTTGTTTGAATGTGTTTGACTATCCTTTGATTCAAAAATAATTGTTTAAACGTGTTTGACTTTCATTTGATTAAAAAAGCTTTGTTCAAATGTTTTAACGTTCATTTGATCAAAAAACCTTTCTTTGAATGTGTTTGACTTTCCTTTGATTAATAAACCTTTGTTTTTATATGTTTGACTTTCATTTAATTAAAAAAGCTTTGTTTGAATTCATTTAACTTTCATTCGATTTAAAAAATCTGTATTTGAATGTGTTTGACTTTCATTTGATTATAAAATCTTTGTTTGAATGTGTTTGACTTTCATTTGATTAAAAAATTATTGTTTAAATGTGTTTGACTTTCATTTGATTCAAAAATCTTTGTTAAAATGATTTAACTTTCTTTTGATTATAAAACCTTTGTTAAATGTGTTTGACTTTCATTTGATTATAAAATCTATGTTTGAATGTGTTTGACTTTCATTTGATTCAAAAAGCTTTGTTTGAATGCATTTTACGTTCATTCGATTCAAAAAGATTTTTTGAATGTATTTTACTTTCAATTGGTTCAAAACGATTTGTTTTAATATGTTCAGCTTTCATTTGATTCCATTTGCTTCTTTGAATGCATATGACTTTCATTTGATACAAAATGCTTTGTTTAGAATGCGTTTGACTTTCATTCGATTCAAAAACCTTTGTTTGAATGTGTTTGACTTTTAATTAATTCAAAAAGATTTGTATTATAGTGTTCAACTTTCATTTAATTCAATTAGCTTCTTTGAATGCATATGACTTTCATTCGATTTAAAAAGCTTTGTTTGAATGTGTTTGACTTTAATTTGATTAAAAAAGCTTTGTTTGAATGTGTTTGACTTTTCTTTGATTAAAAAAGCTTTGTTTAAATGTGTTTGACTTTAATTTGAATAAAAAAGCTTTGTCTGAATATGTTTTACTTTCCTCTGATTTAAAAAGATTTCTTTGAACGTGTTAGACTTTCATTTGATTCAAAAAACTTTGTTTGAATGTGTTTGACTTTCATTTGATTCAAAATGCTTTGTTTTGAATGCGTTTTACTTTCATTCGATTCAAAAAACTGTGTTTGAATGTGTTTTACTTTCAATTGATTCAAAAAGATTTGTTTTAATGTGTTAAGTTTTCATTCGATTCAATTAGATTCTTTGAGGGCATATGATTTTCATTCGATTAAAAAAGCTTTGTTTGAATGTGTTTGACTTTCATTAGATTTAAAAAGCTTTGTTTGAATGTGTTTGACTTTGATTTGATTCACAAATCTTTTTAAAATGTGTTCCACTATCATTCGATTCAAAAAGCATTGTTTGAATGTGTTTGACTTTCATTCGATTAAAAAAGCTTTGTTTGAATGTGTTTGACTATCATTTGATTCAAAAATCATTGTTTTTGAATGTGTTTGATTTTCATTTGATTTAAAAGGCTTTGTTTTAATTTCTTTTTTTTTTCATATGTTTCAATTAGTTTCTTTTACTGCACATAACTTTCCTTCGATTCAAAAAGCTTTGTTTGAATTTCATTCGATTCAAAAAGCTTTTTTGAATATGTTTGAATTTCATTTGATTCACAAACCGTTATTTGAATGTTTTTAACTTTCATTTGATTCAAAAAGCTTTGTTTGAATGTTTTTTACTTTCATTTGATTCAAAAAGCTTTGTTTGAACGTGTATGACTTTTATTTGATTCAAAAATCATTATTTGAATGTGTTTGACTATCATTTGATTCAAAAAGCTTTGTTTGAATATGTTTGATTTTCATTTTATTCAAAAAGCTTTGTTTTAATGTGTGTTATTTTCATTTGATTCAATTAGCTTCTTTGAATGCATATGACTTTCATTCGATTGAAAAAGCTTTATTTGAATGTGTTTGACTTTCATTTGATTCAAAAAGCTTTGTTTGAATGTGTTTGACTTTCATTTGATTCAAAAATAATTGTTTAAATGTGTTTGACTTTCATTTGATTAAAAAAGCAATGTTCAAATGTTTTAACTTTCGTTTGATTAAAAAGCCTTTCTTTAAATGTGTTTGACTTTCCTTTGATTAACAAATCTTTGTTTTTATAGGTTTAACTATCATTTAATTCAAAAGGCTTTGTTTGATTTCATTTGACTTTCATTTGATTCAAAAAAGCTTTATTTAAATGTGTTTGACTTTCATTTGATTCAAAAGACTTTGTTTGAATGTGTTTGACTTTTATTTGATTCAAAAATCATTGTTTAAATGTGTTTGACTGTCATTTGATTCAAAAAGCTTTCTTTGAATGTGTTTAATTTTCATTTGATTCAAAAAGCTTTGTTTCAATGTGTTCGACTTTCATTTTATTCAATTGGCTTCTTTGAATGCCTATGACATTCATTCGATTCAAAAAGCTTTATTTGAATGTGTTTGACTTTCAATAGATTAAAAAAGCTTTATTTGATTGTGTTTGACTTTCATTTCATTCAATTAACTATGTTAAATGCATTTAACATTATTCGATTCAAAAAATTGTGTTTGAATGTGTTTGAATTTCATTCGATTCAAAAAGCTATGTTGAATGCATATGACTTTCATTTGATTCAAAAAGCTTTATTTGAATGCATATGACTTTCATTCGATTCAAAAAGCTTTTTTGAATGTGTTTGACTTTCAATTGATTCAAAACGATTTGTTTTAATGTGTTTAGCTTTCATTTGATTCCATTTGCTTCTTTGAATGCATATGACTTTCATTCGATTCAAAAAGATTTTGTTTGACTTTAATTTGATTAAAAAAGCTTTGTTTGAATTTGTTTGACTTTCCTTTCATTCAAAACGCTTTATTTGAATGTGTTTGACTTTAATTTGAATAAAAAAGCTTTGTTTAATTGAGTTTGACTTTCCTTTGATTAAAAAAGCTTTCTTTGAATGTGTTAGACTTTCATTTGATTCAAAAAACTTTGTTTGAATGTGTTTGACTTTCATTTGATATAAAATGCTTTGTTTTAAATGCATTTTACTTTCATTCGATTCAAAAAGTTGTGTTTGAATGTGTTTTACTTTCAATTAATTCAAAAAGATTTGTTTTAACGTGTGAAGTTTTCATTTGATTCAATTAGATTCTTTGAGTGCTTATGACTTTCATTCGATTCAAAAAGCTTTGTTTAAATGTGTTTAACTTTCATTAGATTCAAAAAGCTTTGTTTGAATGTGTTTGACTTTGATTTGATTCACAAAGCTTTTTTTAATGTGTTCTACTATCATTCGATTCAAAAGGCAATGTTTGAATGTGTTTGACTTTCATTCGATTAAAAAAGCTTTGTTTGAATGTGTTTGGCTATCATTTGATTTAAAAAGAATTGTTTGAATGTGTTTGATTTTCATATGATTTAAAAGGCTTTGTTTTAATTTGTTTTTGTTTTTTCATTTTGATTCAATTAGCTTCTTTGATTGCACATGACTTTCCTTCGATTCAAAAAGCTTTGTTTGAATTTGTTTGACTTTCATTCGATTCAAAAAGCTTTTTTGAATGTGTTTGAATTTCATTTAATTCACAATGCTTTATTGGAATGTTTTTAACATTCATTTGAGTTAAAAACCTTTGTTTGAATGTGTTTCACTTTCATTTTATTTAAAAAGCTTTGTTTTAATGTGTTTGACTTTTATTTTATTCAAAAATCATTGTTTGAATGTGTTTGACTATCATTTGATTCAAAAAGCTTTCTTTGAATGTGTTTGATTTTCATTTGATTCAAAAAGCTTTGTTTGAATGTGTTCGACTTTCATTTTATTCAATTAGCTTCTTTGAATGCATATGACTTTCATTCGATTCAAAAATCTTTATTTGATTGTGTTTGACTTTCAATAGATTAAAAAAGCTTTATTTGATTGTGTTTGACTTTCATTTCATTCAATTAACTATGTTAAATGCATTAAACTTTATTCGATTGAAAAAATTGTGTTTTAATGTTGTTTGACTTTCATTTGATTCAAAAAGCTTTGTTTGAATATGTTTGAAATTTCATTTGATTTAAAAAACTTTATTTGAATGCATTTGAATTTCATTCGATACAAAAAGCTTTATTGAATGTGTTTGACTTTAAATTGATTCAATACGATTTGTTTTAATGTGTTCAGCTTTCATTTGATTCCATTTGCTTCTTTGAATGCATATGACTTTCATTCGATTCAAAAAGATTTGTGTTTGACTTTAATTTGATTAAAAAAGCTTTGTTTGAATTTGTTTGACTTTCCATTGTTTCAAAAAGCTTTCTTTGAATGTGTTAGACTTTCATTTGATTCAAAAAACTTTGTTTGAATGTGTTTGACTTTCATTTGATTCAAAATGCTTTGTTTAGAATGCATTTTACTTTTATTCAATTCAAAAAGCGGAGTTTGAATGTGTTTTACTTTCAATTAATTCAAAAAGATTTGTTTTAACATGTTAAGTTTTCATTTGATTCAATTAGATTCTTTGAGTTCTTATGACTTTCATTCGATCCAAAAAGCTTTGTTTGAATGTGTTTGACTTTCATTAGATTCAAAAAGCTTTGTTCGAATGTGTTTGACTTTGATTTGATTCACAAAGCGTTTTTTAATGTGTTCGACTTTCATTCGATTCAAAAGGCATTGTTTGAATGTGTTTAACTTTCATTTGATTAACAAAGCTTTGTTTGAATGTGTTTGACTATCATTTGATTCAAAAAGCATTGTTTGAATGTGTTTGATTTTATTTGATTTAATAGGCTTTTTTTTAGTTTGTTTTTTTTTTCATTTGATTCAATTAGCTTCTTTGACTGCACATGACTTTCCTTCGATTCAAAAAGCTTTGTTTGAATTTGTTTGACTTTCATTCGATTCAAAAAGCTTTTTTGAATGTGTTTGAATTTCATTTGATTAACAATGCATTATTTGAATGTTTTTTACTTTCATTTGATTTAAAAAGCTTTTTTTGAATGTGTTTGACTTTCATTCTATTCAAAAAGCTTTGTTTGAATATATTTGACTTTTATTTAATTCAAAAATCATTGTTTGAATGTGTTTGTTTTTTATTTGATTCAAAAAGCTTTGTTTGAATGTGTTCGACCTTTAATTTTATTCAATTAGCTTCTTTGAATGCATATGACTTTGATTCGATTCAAAAAGCTTTGTTTGAATGTGTTTGACTTTCATTCGATTCAAAAAGTTTTGTTTGAATGTGTTTGACTTTCAATTGAATTAAAAAGATTATTTTAATGTCTTCAGTTTTCATTTGATTCAACTAGCTTCTTTGAATGCATATGACTTTCATTTTATTCAAAAAGCTTTATTTGATTGTGTTTGACTTTCATTCGATTAAAAATGCTTTGTTTAAATGTGTTTGACTTTCATTTCATTCAATTAACTATGTTGAATGCATTTAACTTTATTCAATTCAAAAAACTGTGTTTAAATGTGTTTGACTTTCATTCGAGTAAAAACGCTTTGTTTTAATACGTTTGAATTTCATTTGATTCAAAAAGCTTTGTTTGAATACATTTGACTTTTATTCGATTCAAAAACTTTTTTGATTGTGTTTGACTTTCAATTGATTCAAAACGATGTGTTTTAATGTGTTCAGCTTTCATTTGTTTCCATTTGCTTCTTTGAATGCATATGACTTTCATTCGATTACAAAAGATTTGTTTTAATGTGTTTGACTTTAATTTGATTAAAAAAAGCTTTGTTTGAACTTGTTTGACTTTCCTTTGATTCAATAAATTTTGTTTGAATGTGTTTGACTTTCATTAGATTCAAAATGATTTGTTTTGAATGCATTTTACTTTCATTCAATTCAAAAACCTGTGTTTGAATGTGTTTTTCTTTCAATTAATTCAAAAAGATTTGTTTTAATGTGTTTGACTTTGATTTGATTCACAAAGCTTTTTTTATTGTGTTCGACTATCATTCGATTCAAAAGGCATTGTTTGAATGTGTTTGACTTTCATTCGATTAAAAAAGCTTTGTGTGAATGTGTTTGACTATCATTTGATTCAAAAAGCATTGTTTGAATGTGTTTGATTTTCATTTTATTTAAAAGGCTTTGTTTTAATTTGTTTTTTTTCATTTGATTCAATTAGCTTCTTTGACTGCACATGACTTTCCTTTGATTCAAAAAGGTTTTTTGAATTTGTTTGACTTTCATTCGATTCAAAAAGCTATTTTGAATGTGTTTGAATTTCATTTGATTCACATTACTTTATTTTAATGTTTTTTACTTTCATTTGATTTAAAAAGCTTTATTTGAATGTGTTTGACTTTCATTTTATTCAAAAAGCTTTGTTTTAATGTGTTTGACTTTTATTTGATTCAAAAATCATTATTTGTATGTGTTTGACTGTCTTTGAATGCATATGACTTTCATTCGATTCAAAAAGCTTAATTTGAATGTGTTTGACTTTCATTTTATTCAAAAAGATTTGTTTGAATGTGTTTGACTTTCATTTTATTCAAAAATCATTGTTTAAATGTGTTTAACTTTCATTTGATTAAAAAAGCTTTGTTTGAATGTGTTAGAATTTCATTAGGTTCAAAATCCTTTGTTTGAATGTGTTTGACTTTCATTTGATTCGAAAAGCTTTGTTTGAATGCATTTAACTTTCATTCGATTTAAAAAGCTTTGTTTGAATGTGTTTGACTTTCATTTGATTCAAAAACCTTTGTTTGAATGTGTTTCACTTTCCTTTAATTAACAAACCTTGGTTGTACATGATTGACTTTTATTTAATTCAAAAAGCTTAGTTTAAATTCATTTGACTTTCATTCGTTTCAAAAGTTTTGTTTGAATGTGTTTGACTTTCAATTGATTGAAAAAGATTTTTTTAATGTGTTCAGTTTCATTTGATTCAAAAAGCTTTATTTGAATTTGTTTGACTTTCATTAGACTAAAAAAACATTGTTTGAATGTGTTTGACTTTTGTTTCATCCAATTACCTATGTTGAATGCATTTGACTTTATCCAATTCAAAAAATTGTGTTTGAATGTGTTTGACTTTCATTCGATTCAGAAGGCTTTGTTTGAATGTGCTTCAATTTCATTTGATTCAAAAAGCTTTGTTTGAATGCATTTGACTTTCTTTCGATTTAAAAAGCTTTTTTGAATGTGTTTGACTTATAATTGATTTAAAAAGATTTGTTTTAATGTGTTCAGCTTTCATTTGATTCCATTTGCTTCTTTGAATGCATATGACTTTAATTTGATTCAAAAATATTTGTTTGAATGACTTTGACTTTAATTTGATTGAAAAAGCTTTGTTTGAATGTTTTTAACTTTTATTTGATTCAAAAAACTTTGTTTGAATGTGTTTAACTTTCATTTGATTCAAAATGCTTTGTTTTGAATGCATTTTACTTTCATTCGATTCAAAAGGCTTTGTTTGAAAGTGTTTTACTTTGAATTGATTTAAAAAGATTTGTTTTAATGCGTTAAGCTTTCATTCGATTCAATTAGATTCTTTAAGTGCATATGACTTTCATTCGGTTAAAAAGCTTTGTTTGAATGTGTTTGACTTTCATTAGATTCAAAATGCTTTCTTTAAATGTGTTTTAATTTCATTTGATTCACAAAGCTTTTTTGAGTGTGTTCGACTATCATTCGATTCAAAGAGCATAGTTGGAATGTGTTTGACTTTCATTCGATTCAAAAAGCTTTGTTTGAATGTGTTTGACTATTATTTGATTCAAAATGCATTGTTTGAATGTGTTTGATTTTCATTTGATTTCAAAGGCTTAATTTTAATTTGTTTTTATTTTCATTTGATTCTATTAGTTTCTTTGACTGCATATGACTTTCCTTTGATTCAAAAAGCTTTGTTTTAATTTGTTTGACATTCATTCAATTCAAAAAGATTTTTTAAATGTGTTTGAATTTCATTTGATTTACAAAGCTTTATTTGAATGTGTTTAACTTTCATTTGATTTAAAAATCTTTGTTTAAATGTGTTTGACTTTCATTTGATTAAAAAGGTTTGTTCAAATATTTTAACTTTCATTTGATTAAAAAACCGGTGTTTGAATGTGTTTGATTGTCCTTTGATTAACAAACCTTGGTTTGTATATGTTTGACTTTCAATTAATTCAAAAACCTTTGTTTGAATGCATTTGACTTTCATTCGATTCAAAAGCTTTGTTTGAATGTGTTTGACTTCCATTTAATTAAAAAAGCTTTGTTTGAATGTGTTTGACTTTCTTTTTATTCAAAAAGCTTTGTTTGAATGTGTTTGACTTTAATTTGAATAAAAAAGCTTTGTTTGAATGTGTTTGACTTTCCTTTAATTCAAAAAGCTTTCTTTGAATGTGTTATACTTTCATTTGATTCAAAAAACATTGTTTGAATGTGTTTGACTTTCATTTGATTCTAAAAGCTTTGTTTGAATGCATTTTACTTTCATTCGATTCAAAAAGCATTGTTTGAATGTGTTTGACTTTCATTTGATTCAAAAAGCTTTGTTTTAATGTGTTCTGTTTTCTTTTGATTCAATTAGCTTCTTTGAATGCATATAACTTTCATACGATTCAAAAAGCTTTGTTTAAATGTGTTTGACTTACATTTGATTCAAAAAGCTTTGTTTGAATGTTGTTTACTTTCATTTGATTCAAAAAGCTTTTTTTGAATATTCTTGACATTAATTTGATTAAAAAAGCTTTGTTTGATTGTGTTTCACTTTCCTTTGATTAACAAATCTTTGTTTGAATGTGTTTGACTTTCATTTGATTCAAAAATCTTTGATTGAATGCATTTGACTTTCATTCAATTCAAAAGACTTTTTTAATGTGTTTGACTTTCAATAGATTCAAAAAAATATTTTGTAATGTTTACAACTTTCATTTGATTCAACTAGCTTCTTTAAAAGCATAAGACTTTTATTTGATTCAAAAAGCTTCATGTGAATGTGTTTGACTTTTATAAGAATCAAAAAAATTTGTTAGAATGTGTTTGACTTTCATTTCATTCAATTAATTATGTTGAATGCATTTGACTTTATTCGATTTAAAAAGCTATATTTGAATGTGTTTGGATTAAATTTGATTCAAAAAGCTTTGTCTAAATGTGTTTGAATTTCATTTCATTCCAATAGCTTTGTTTGAATGTTTATTACTTTCATTCGATACAAAAACCTTTTTTTGAATCTTTATTACTTTCAATTGATTCAAAAATATGTGTTTTAATGTGTTCAGCTTTCATTTGATTTTATTAGCATCTTTGAATGCATATGACTTTCATTCGATTCAAAAAGTTTTGTTTGAATGTGTTTGACTTTAATTTCGATACAAAAACCTTTTTTTGAATCTTTATTACTTTCAATTGATTAAAAAATATTTGTTTTAATGTGTTCAGCTTTCATTTGATTTTATTAGCATCTTTGAATGCATATGACTTTCATTCGATTCAAAAAACTTTGTTTGAATGTGTTTGACTTTAATTTGATTAAAAAAGCTTTGTTTGAATGTGTTTGACTTTCCTTTGATTTACAAACCTTTGTTTGAATGTTTTTGACTTTCATTTGATTAAAAAATCTTTGATTGAATGCATTTGACTTTCATTTGATTCGAAAGCTTTGTTTGAATGTGTTTGACTTTCGATTGATTCAAAAAGATATTTTGTATTGTGTACACCTTTCATTTGATTTTATTAGCATATTTGAATGCATATGACTTTTATTTGATTCAAAAAGCTTTGTTTGAATGTGTTTGAATTTCATTTCATTCAAAAAGCTTTGTTTGAATGTATTTGACTTTCATTCGATTCAAAAACCTTTCTTTGAATGTTTATTACTTTCAATTGATTCAAAAAGATTTGTTTTAATGTGTTCAGCTTTCATTTGATTTTATTAGCTTCATGGAATGCATATGTCATTCATTCGATTCAAAAAGCTTTGTTTGAATGTGTTTGAGTTTAATTTGATTAAAAAAGCTTTGTTTGAATATGTTTGACTTTCCTTTGATTCAAAAAGATTTGTTTGAATGTGTTTGACTTTAATTTGAAAAAAAAAAAGCAATGTTTGAATGTGTTTGACTTTCCTTCAATTCAAAAAGCTTTGTTTGAATGTGTTAGACTTTCAGTTGATTCAAAAAACTTTGTTTGAATGGGTTCGCCTTTAATTTTAATCAATTAGCTTCATTGTATGCATTTGACTTCAATCGATTTAAAAATCTTTATTTGAATGTGTTTAACTTTCATTTGATTCAAAAAGCTTTGTTTGAATGTGTTAGAATTTCATTAGGTTCAAAATCCTTTATTTGAATGTGTTTGACTTTCATTTGATTTGAAAAGCTTTGTTTGAATGCATTTAACTTTCATTCGATTTAAAAAGCTTTGTTTGAATGTGTTTGACTTTCATTTGATTCAAAAACTTTTGTTTCAATGTGTTCTATTTTTATTTTATTCAATTATCTTCTTTGAATGCATATAACTTTCATTCGATTCAAAAAGCTTTGTTTGAATGTGTTTGACTTACATTTGATTCAAAAAGACTTGTTTAAATGTGTTTGATTTTCATTTGATTAAAAAATCTTTGATTTACTGCTTTTGACTTTCATTCGATTCAAAAGATTTGTTCGAATGTGTTTGAATTTCAATAGATTCACAAAGATATTTTGTAATGTATACAACTTTCATTTCATTCAACTAGCTTCTTTGAATGCATATGAATTTCATTTGATTCAAAAAGCTTTCTTTGAATGTGTTTGACTTTCGTTAAAATAAAAAAGCTTTGTTTGAATGTGTTTGTCTTTAATTTCATCCATTTAACTATGTTGAATGCATTTGGTTTTATTCAATTCAAAAACCTGTGTTTGAATGTGTTTGACTTTCATTTGATTAAAAAAAGCTTTGTTTGAATGTGTGTGAATTTATTTGATTCAAAAAGCTTTGTTTGAATGCATATGACTTTCATGTTAATAAAAAAGCTTTGTTTAATTGTGTTTGACTTTAATTTGATTAAAAAAGCTTTGTTTGAATGTGTTTGACTTTCATTTGATTTTAAAAGCTTGGTTTAAATTCATTTAACTTTCATTCGATTCAAATAGCTTCGTTTGAATGTTTTTGACTTCCATTTGATTCAAAAAGCTTTGTTTTAATGTGTTATGTTTTCATTTGATTCAATTAGCTTCTTTGATTGCATATGTCTTTCATTTGATTCAGAAAGCTTTGTTTGAATGTATTTAACTTTCATTTGATTCAAAAATCATTATTTGAATGTGTTTGACCATCATTTGATTCAAAAAGCTTTGTTTGAATGTGTTTGTTTTTCATCTGATTCAAAAATCTTTGTTTTAATGTGTTCGACTTTCATTTGATTCAATTAGCTTCTTTGAATGCATGTGACTTTCATTCGATTCAAGAAGCTTTATTTGAATGTGTTTGATTTTCATTTGATTCAAAAAGCTTTGTTTGAAAGTGTTTTACTTTTAATTGGTTCACAAAGCTTTTTTGAATATGTTCGACTATCATTCGATTCAAAAAGCATTGTTTGAATGTGTTTGACTTATATTCGATTCAAAAAGCATTGTTTGAATGTGTTTGACTTATATTCGATTCAAAAAGCTTTTTTTAATTTGTTTGACTTTCATTTGATTCACAAAGCTTTATTTGAATGTGTTTGACTCTCATTAGATTTAAAAATCTTTATTTAAATGTGTTTGACTTTCATTTAATTAAAAAAGCTTTGTTCAAATGTTTTAACTTTCATTTGATTGACTTTCATTTGATTGACTTTCTCTCTTCTTCCTCTTCTCCATGGTTAATCGATTTTGATCGGTTTCTTCATCAATTTTGATCTTCGATGGCTAAGAAGAAGAAGCAGAACAATTCTACACCTCAATTAGTACAACATAGAAATTCTACTAATGCAATTTTACCGAATTTGCGAAACTCAGGTACAACTTTTGTTCCAAGCCCGATTCAGGAGGTAGATGAGCTTGTCACTCCGGCGCCGACACTGGTCAATCCGTCTTGTGGTTCTATTCCCCTGAGTGATGCTGAAACTATTGCCCTATTTGCTGAAGCCATTGCTAGACTAACATCTTCAAACTCCAATAAAACAGTACCTAGGGTTTCCGGGTTTACTGTTCCATTGGATGCTGAAGCTGCTGCTCATCGATCTGAACCAGCTATCCCTGATTCTCACTCTGTACCTCCCCCTAAACAGAACTTACACAAGGATGGTGAAGATCGAAGCTCATTCTCTGGGAAGTTAGGTTCTAAGGGAGCTCCCTAGTTCTTTGTTGCTCCGGTTGTTTAGAATCGGAAGCAGGTTGCTCAGCTTAAGGATTATGAACTTTTGGAAGGTAATAGGAAATGGTCTAATGCTTTAGTTTTTTATGTTGTTGGTCATTACCCTACTATTGCTGTTGTTCATTGTTTCATAGTTCAACAATGGCATGATGTGAAAAAACCAGACATTTTTTCGCATGACGATGGGTATTTTATCATTAATTGTTGCTCAGTTAGTGATAAGGATACTATTCTTTGCTCTGGTCCACATATGTTCATGGGAAAACCAGCAATCATTAAACCTTGGAGTCCTAAATTTGATTTTGGTGCTGAGATTTTGAGAACTGTTCCATTATGGGTTAAGTTCCGAAACTTACCTTTAAATTGCTGGGGTCCTGAAATTCTTAATCGTATTAGTAGTTTGCTTGGTATACCAATTTGCTCTGATGAACGTACTACAAGACAACTAAGAGTTTCCTTTGCTAGATTTTTAATAGAAATTGATGTTACCAAGCCATTGCCTAAATCTGTGTTTGTGGAAAGCCCCTCCAAGGAAACTCTGGAACTTAAGGTAGTTTATGAATGGACTCCACCCCTTTGCTCTAAGTGTAATAAAGTGGGCCATGATTGTTCTGTCAAAGTGCCATCAGCTCCTAAGCATTCAGTGACTGCAGCTCCCAAGCTATCAGTAACTGCAGCTCCTAAAGTGCAGCAAGTCTGGGTTGCTAAGCCTAGTAAAGCTCCTCCTATTGTTGATGTTGATGCTTCTGTTCATGGGCAATCTATTATCACTCCACAGGTTCATACTTCTCAAAACTCAGATGAGGGGTGGAGAATAGTTGCAAAGAAGACAAAAAGTCAGCAAACTAGGGTTAATCAGCCTGCTTCTACCTCTAATGCTTTTGTTGTTTTATTTGCAAATGAAATGGATGGTGGAGGTGGTTTCACTATAAATCCAAGCGGGGGTGAGGTTAATCCCCCTTTGGTGTCATGATTTACTCTATCTGGAATGTCAGGGGCCTGAATGACCCTGGCAAAGTTGCCTCTGTAAGGATTTGGCTTTGGATGTGCAATTATGATCATTCTCCTAAAGGGAGGATTTGGCTTGGTTGGAATGCAGATAGAGTAACTGTCAATGTCTTGAAGATTCATGAACAATTTATTCATTGTAGTGTCTTTTCTAAGGATCTTTCTACTCAAATTCATCTCACTGTTGTCTATGGGCTTCACTCTATTCATGATAGGCTTCCTATGTGGGAAGGAATTAGGAACATCTCTATTCAGCATTCTCCATGGCTCTGTGCTGGTGATTTTAACTCTGTTCTTCGTACTTCAGACAGGCTTCATGGTACAGAGTCACTGATTATGAGATTAGAGATTTCCAGAGTTTGGTTGATGATTTGGACCTCACTGAGGTTAGAGCAAAGGAGTTTTTTACTCTTGGTCAAATAAGGCTCACACTGGTCCTAGAACTCTTTCTAGGATTGATAGAGTCTTTGGTAACCAAGCTTGGCTGGCCTCTCATGGGCATATTGAGAATGTCTATCTTCCC
Source organism: Chenopodium album (assembly GCF_948465745.1). Lineage (NCBI taxonomy): Eukaryota > Viridiplantae > Streptophyta > Magnoliopsida > Caryophyllales > Amaranthaceae > Chenopodium > Chenopodium album. The sequence goes on from NC_137838.1 coordinate 44,830,148, forward strand.
CCTTCCTTATCTGATCACAGTCCAATTTTGTTGGATATTTGTCCTGCTCCTGCTGGGAGAGGTAAACCTTTTAGGTTTCTAAACTGCATTACTGATCATCTTGATTTCCTTGATACTGTTTCTTTGGCTTGGTGTTCTGGTGGTTCTGTTTGGCAGAAGCTTAATTCTGTGAAGTCTAGTATCAAGTCTCTTAATAGCAAGTAGTTTGGCAACATTGAGGAGAAGATTGATCAAGCTAATGTTGAGCTTGCTGGAATTCCGAACTTAATGGCTCAGAATCCTGATGATTTTGATTTATATGTTAAAGAATCTGATGCTATTAAGGTTGTCAAACAGTGGAATGATATTCAAGAAAGCATCTTCAAACAAAAATCTAGGATCAACTAGATTAAGCTTGGAGATTGCAATTCTCATTATTTTTTCTCAGTGATGAAGAATAGACAAGCAAGGAACAAAATTGACTCCATCTTTGACTCTAACCAGGTTTTGCTTAAGGATCCGGATGCTATTTCTCATGATATTATCTCCTTCTATAAGTCTCTTTTAGGGACTCAGGCTCCTTGGCTTCCTGCTGTTGACCTTGTTACTATGAGGAGGGGTAAACAGCTTAGCTCTGTTGCTCAGAGCTATCTCATTCAGCCTGTTTCTCATGCTGAAATTGATGCTGCTCTTAAGGGAGTTGATAGCACTAAAGATCCTAGTATTGATGGCTTGAACTCCTTTTTCTTTAAGAGAGCTTGGCATATTGTGAAAGATGATATTTATGCTAGTGTTATTGATTTCTTTACCAAAGAGACCTTGCCTAAGCAATGGAATTGCACAACTATCACTCTTGTTCCTAAAATCCCTAATGTTTCCCATGTTAAGGATTTTAGACCTATAGCTTGTTGCACTGTGGTTTATAAGCTCATTTCTAAGGTCATAACTGCTAGACTTAATGCTATCATTGGTGAGGTCATTGATGATGCTCAAGCAGGTTTTATTCCAGGCAAGCACATTGGTGACAATATCCTTCTTGCAACTGAGTTGATCAAAGGCTATGATCACAAATTTATTTCACCTAGATGCATGGTTAAGGTGGATTTGAAGAAATCCTATGATTCAGTTGAGTGGGGATTCTTGATTACTATTATGCAGGAGCTTGGTTTTCCTTAGAGATTTATTAACTGGATCTGGACTTGTCTTACTTCTGTCTCTTATTCTATTTTTATCAATGGTTTTCCTACCCCTCCTTTTGAAGCTAAGAAAGGTTTAAGACAAGGTGATCCTATGTCTACCTTTCTTTTTGCTATTAGTATGGAATACCTTTCCAGATGCCTTGATGAGCTTATGTTAACTCCTGATTTTAACTTTCATCCTAGATGTGAAAAGTTAAACCTAACTCACATAATGTTTGCTGATGATCTATTGATGTTTTCTAGAGCTGATAGTGTTTCTGTTAAGCTTCTCTTCCAAGCTTTCTTGAAATTTTTTGGTGCTTCAGGGCTTTCTGCTAATCTTGATAAAAGTGAAGTTTACTTTGGGGGAGTTTCTGTTGAAGTTCAGACATAGCTGAAAGAGCTTCTTGGTGTTTCTCAAGGTTCTATTCCTATTAGATATCTTGGGGTCCCTCTCTCTTCTAAGAAGCTTACTATTGCTCAATGTAGGCCTTTTGGTGGAGAAGGTGACTGCTAGAATTCAAGGGTGGATGGCTAAACACTTGTCCTATGATGGGAGGCTCCAGTTGGTTAAGAGTGTGTTGTTTGGTATTCAGACATATTGGGCTCAAATCTTTATCTTTCCAAAGAAAATTCTGAAAGAGATCGAGGCTAGATTCAGATGCTTTCTTTGGACTGGATCCTCTGCCCCTACTAAGAAATCTTTGGTTGCTTGGAATTATGTCTGTCTTCCTAAAGTCTGTGGTGGCTGAAACTTGCTTTCTCTTCCTGAGTGGAATAAGGCAACTGTCACTAAGTTACTTTGGGATATTGCTCATAAGGCTGATAATCTTTGGGTTAAGTGGGTCCATATCTATTATTTCAAGCATAAAGATTGTTGGACCACTCCTACCCCTGCTAAATGCTCTTGATTTTTGAAGAAGATTCTGAGTTGTAGAGATATTGTGAATGATCAAGGGGGATGGGATGATTTCATACAGGGCAATAAGATGAAAATCAAGAAGCTTTATGCTGCTATTAGGCCTCAGGTTCCTAAGGTTCCTTGGAAGAGGGTTATTTGTCATAACTTGGAAACTCCTAAAAGTGTATTTATCTTGTGGCTAGCTTTGTGGGATAGGCTTGTCACTAAGGATAGGTTGCTACAATGGCACATCTCTTGTGAACCAAGGTGTTTCTTTTGCTTGAATAGCAATGAAAGTGTTCAACACTTATTATTTGATTGTGAATACTCTAGACAGGTTTGGAACAAGGTGTTGAGTATCTTACATGTTTCCAAGCCTGTTCAGCAGTTTGATGATGAGATTGAATGGCTGAAGAAAATCTGCAGAAGTTCCAGATTGAAAAACAAAGTGATCCAAGTTGCCTTCACTGAAACAGTCTATGGTTGTTTACTGGTTGTTGCAAGCCTGTTGATGTCCTAGTTAGGGATATTATCTTTCATTCAGCTTGTAGAATCCCAGCGGGAAGCAAATACTTGATTGTGTAACTGCTTAGTTGATTTTATCCGGGAGCTGCTTCTGCTGTTCTTTTTTGTTGTTGCTGTTGCTGGTTTTGTTGCTGAATTCTGAATTCTGAATGTTGAATGTTGTTGCTGATTTTTGAATTTTGATTTCTAAATTCTGATTGCTGTTGTTGAATTATGTTGTTGTTGCTGAATTCTGTTGCTGATGCTGAATTCTGTTGCTGTTGCTGATTTGTGTTGCTGTTGCTGAATTCTGCTGCTGTTGCTGACTTCTATTCTGCGGTTGCTGATTTTTGATGCTGAACTGTTGCTGAATTTGGTCAGCAAGTCAGCTGTTGCTGAGTTTTGTTGCTGTTTCTGCAGTTGTTGTTCTGCAGTTGTTGGTGTTGTTTCTGCAGTTGCTGGTTCAGGCTTGCTGCAGCTTGGTTTGGGTGGCTGCTGCTGCTGTTTCTGTTTTTCTATCACTGCTATTTCTTTAGGCAGCAATTTGCTTTTTATTTTGTCTTTCTGGTGCTTAGCTTGGTTGTATTCTCTGAGTTGTTGTATTACCTTCTTTTGTCTAGTCCTGTTGCTTTTGCAGCTGAGTCTAGGTGGAGGTTTTCTTTTATACAGTTTGCAGGGGTGGTGTTTCTTGTTTGCAAGTCTGTCCTGCTCTGTGTTTGTTTTTGTGTTCCTAGGCCTAGTTTCCAGAACCTTTCCTAGAAGGTGGCTGGAAGCTTGAGCTCAGGTTGTTCTTGTCTCTTTCTCTTGAACCCTTCCTAGAAGGTGGCAGGAGATTGAGCTTGAACTATTTGGTGGTTGGTTGGCCTGTTTTTCAGGTCTTGTGGGGTTTGGTGTTTGTCATAACTTAACTCTTGTAAGTTGTAACTTTTCCTTTTGGTACTAAAATTTCTCATATTTACCACAAAAAAAAAAAAAAAAAAAAAAAACTTCATTTGATTAAAAAATCCTTTGTTTGAATGTGTTTGACTGTCCTTTGATTAACAAAACCTCGGTTTATAGTTTGACTTTAATTTAATTCAAAAAGCTTTGTTTGAATGCATTTGACTTTCATTCGATTCAAAAGCTTTGTTTGAATGTGTTTAACTTTAATTTGATTAAAGAAACTTTGTTTGAATGTGTTTGACTTTCTTTTGATTCAAAAAGATTTGTTTGAATGTTTTTTACTTTAATTTTAATAAAAAAGCTTTGTTTGAATGTGTTTGACTTTCCTTTAATTCAAAAAGCTTTCTTTGAGTGTGTTAGATTTTCATTTGATTCAAAAAACATTGTTTGAATGTGTTTAACTTTCATTTGATTCTAAAAGCTTTGTTTGAATGCATTTAACTTTCATTCGATTCAAAAAGCATTGTTTGAATGTGTTTGACTTTCATTTGATTCAAAAAGCTTGGTTTTAATGTGTTCATTTTTCTTTTGATTAAATTAGCTTCTTTCCATGCATATAACTTTCGTTCGATTCAAAAAGCTTTGTTCAAATGTGTTTGACTTAAATTAGATTCAAAAAGCTTTGTTTGAATGTGTTTTACTTTCATTTGATTCAAAAAGCTTTGTTTGAATATTCTTGACTTTAATTTGATTAAAAAAGCTTTGTTTGAATGTGTTTAACTTTCCTTTGATTAACAAACCTTTGTTTGAATGTGTTTGACTTTCATTTGATTCAAAAATCTTTGATTGAATGTATTTGACTTTCATTCGATTCAAAAGATTTGTTTGAATGTATTTGACTTTCAATAGATTCAAAAAGATATTTTGTAATGTTTACAGATTTCATTTGATTCAACTAGCTTCTTTGAATGCATATGACTTTCATTTGATTCAAAAAGCTTCATGTGAATATGTTTGACTTTCATTAGAATAAAAAAGCTTTGTTTGAATGTGTTTTACTTTCATTTCATTCAATTAACTATGTTGAATGCATTTGATTTTATTCGATTCAAAAAGATGTGTTTGAATGTGTTTGACTTTCATTTGATTCAAAAAGATTTGATTGAATGTGTTTGAATTTCATTTCATTCAAAAAGCTTTGTTTAAATGTATTTGACTTTCATTCGATTCAAAAACCTTTCTTTGAATGTTTATTTCTTTCAGTTGATTAAAAAAGATTACTTTTAATGTGTTCAGCTTTCATTTGATTTTATTATCTTCTTTGAATTCTTATGGCTTTCATTCGATTCAAAAAGCTTTGTTTGAATGTGTTTGACTTTAATTTGATTAAAAAAGCTTTATTTGAATGTGTTTAACTTTCCTTTGATTAAAAAAGCTTTGTTTGAATGTGTTTGACTTTAATTTGAATAAAAAAAGCAATGTTTGGATGTGTTTGACTTTCCTTTGATTCAAAAAGCTTTGTTTGAATGTGTTAGACTTTTGATTGATTCAAAAAACTTTGTTTGAATGTGTTCGAATTTTATTTTAATTAATTAGCTTCATTATATGCATTTGACTTTCAATCGATTTAAAAATCTATATTTGAATGTGTTTAACTTTCATTTGATTCAAAATGCTTTGTTTGAATGTGTTTGAATTTCATCAGGTTCAAAAATCTTTGTTTGAATGTGTTTGACTTTCATTTAATCCTAAAAGCTTTGTTTGAATGCATTTAACTTTCATTCAATTCAAAAAGCTTTATTTGAATGTTTTTGTCTTTCATTTGATTCAAAAAGCTTTGTTTCAATGTGTTCTGTTTTCATTTGATTCAATTAGCTTCTTTGAATGCATATAACTTTTATTCGATTAAAAAGCTTCGTTTAAATGTGTTTGACATACATTTGATTCAAAAAGAGTTAATTGAATGTGTTTTACTTTTATTTGATTCAAAAAGCTTTCTTTGAATATTCTTGACTTTAATTTGATTAAAAAAGCTTTGTTTGAATGTGTTTGACTTTTCTTTGATTAACAAACTTTTGTTTAAATGTGTTTCACTTTCATTTGATTCAAAAATCTTTGATTAAATGTATTTGACTTTCATTCGATTCAAAAGATTTGTTTGAATGTGTTTGACTTTCAATAGATTCAAAAAGATATTTTTTAATGTTTACAGCTTTCATTTGATTCAACTAGATTCTTTGAATGCATATGACTTTCATTTGATTCAAAAAGTTTCATGTGAATATGTTTGACTTTCATTAGAATAAAAAATCTTTGTTTGAATGTGTTTGACTTTCATTTCATTTAATTAACTATGTTGAATGCATTTGACTTTATTCGATTCATAAAGATGTGTTTGAATGTGTTTGACTTTCATTTGATTAAAAAAGCTTTGATTGAATGTGTTTGAATTCCATTTTATTCAAAAAGCTTTGTTTAAATGTATTTGACTTTCATTCGATTCAAAAACCTTTCTTTGAATGTTTATTTCTTTCAATTGATTCAAAAAGATTATTTTTAATGTGTTCAGCTTTTTTTTTATTTTATTAGCTTCTTTGAATGCTTATGACTTTCATTCGATACAAAAAGCTTTGTTTCAATGGGTTTGACTTTAATTTTATTAAAAATGCTTTATTTGAATGTGTTTGACTTTAATTTGAATAAAAAAAAATGTTTGGATGTGTTTGACTTTCCTTCGATTCAAAAAGCTTTGTTTGAATGTGTTAGACTTTTGGTTGATTCAAAAAACTTTGTTTGAATGTGTTCAACTTTTATTTTGATAAATTAGCTTCATTGTATGCATTTGACTTTCAATCGATTTAAAAATCTTTATTTGAATGTGTTTAACTTTCATTTGATTCAAAAAGCTTTGTTTGAATGTGTTTGAATATCATTAGGTTCAAAAATCTTTGTTTGAATGTGTTTGACTTTCATTTAATTCTAAAAGCTTTGTTTGAATGTTTTTGTCTTTCATTTGATTAAAAAAGCTTCGTTTCAATGTTTTATGTTTTCATTTGATTCAATTAGCTTCTTTGAATGCATATAACTTTCATTCGATTAAAAAAGCTTTGTTTGAATGTGTTTGACTTACATTTGATTCAAAAAGAGTTAATTGAATGTGTTTTACTTTCATTTGATTCAAAAAGCTTTCTTTGAATATTCTTGACTTTAATTTGATTAAAAAAGCTTTGTTTGAATGTGTTTGACTTTTCTTTGATTAACAAACTTTTGTTTGAATGTGTTTCACTTTCATTTGATTCAAAAATCTTTGATTAAATGTATTTGACTTTCATTCGATTCAAAAGATTTGTTTGAATGTGTTTGACTTTCAATAGATTCAAAAAGATATTTTGTAATGTTTACAGCTTTCATTTGATTCAACTAGATTCTTTGAATGCATATGACTTTCATTTGATTCAAAAAGTTTCATGTGAATATGTTTGACTTTCATTAGAATAAAAAATCTTTGTTTGAATGTGTTTGACTTTCATTTCATTTAATTAACTATGTTGAATGCATTTGACTTTATTCGATTCATAAAGATGTGTTTGAATGTGTTTGACTTTCATTTGATTAAAAAAGCTTTGATTGAATGTGTTTGAATTCCATTTTATTCAAAAAGCTTTGTTTAAATGTATTTGACTTTCATTCGATTCAAAAACCTTTCTTTGAATGTTTATTTCTTTCAATTGATTCAAAAAGATTATTTTTAATGTGTTCAGCTTTGATTTGATTTTATTAGCTTCTTTGAATGCTTATGACTTTCATTCGATACAAAAAGCTTTGTTTCAATGGGTTTGACTTTAATTTTATTAAAAAAGCTTTATTTGAATGTGTTTGACTTTAATTTGAATAAAAAAAAAATGTTTGGATGTGTTTGACTTTCCTTCGATTCAAAAAGCTTTGTTTGAATGTGTTAGACTTTTGGTTGATTCTAAAAACTTTGTTTGAATGTGTTCGACTTTTATTTTGATAAATTAGCTTCATTGTATGCATTTGACTTTCAATCGATTTAAAAATCTTTATTTGAATGTGTTTAACTTTCATTTGATTCAAAAAGCTTTGTTTGAATGTGTTTGAATATCATTAGGTTCAAAAATCTTTGTTTGAATGTGTTTGACTTTCATTTAATTCTAAAAGCTTTGTTTGAATGCATTTAACTTTCATTTGATTCAAAAAGCTTTGTTTCAATGTGTTCTGTTTTCATTTGATTCAATTAGCTTCTTTGAATGCATATAACTTTCATTCGATTAAAAAAGCTTTGTTTGAATGTGTTTGACTTACATTAGATTCAAAAAGAGTTAATTGAATGTGTTTTACTTTTATTTGATTCAAAAAGCTTTCTTTGAATATTCTTGACTTTAATTTGATTAAAAAAGCTTTGTTTGAATGTGTTTGACTTTTCTTTGATTAACAAACTTTTGTTTGAATGTGTTTCACTTTCATTTGATTCAAAAATCTTTGATTAAATTTAATTGACTTTCATTCGATTCAAAAGATTTGTTTGAATGTGTTTGACTTTCAATAGATTCAAAAAGATATTTTTTAATGTTTACAGCTTTCATTTGATTCAACTAGATTCTTTGAATGCATATGACTTTCATTTGATTCAAAAAGTTTCATGTGAATATGTTTGACTTTCATTAGAATAAAAAATCTTTGTTTGAATGTGTTTGACTTTCATTTCATTTAATTAACTATGTTGAATGCATTTGACTTTATTCGATTCATAAAGATGTGTTTGAATGTGTTTGACTTTCATTTGATTAAAAAAGCTTTGATTGAATGTGTTTGAATTCCATTTTATTCAAAAAGCTTTGTTTAAAAGTATTTGACTTTCATTCGATTCAAAAACCTTTCTTTGAATGTTTATTTCTTTCAATTGATTCAAAAAGATTATTTTTAATGTGTTCAGCTTTGATTTGATTTTATTAGCTTCTTTGAATGCTTATGACTTTCATTCGATACAAAAAGCTTTGTTTCAATGGGTTTGACTTTAATTTTATTAAAAAGGCTTTATTTGAATGTGTTTGACTTTAATTTGAATAAAAAAAAATGTTTGGATGTGTTTGACTTTCCTTCGATTCAAAAAGCTTTGTTTGAATGTGTTAGACTTTTGGTTGATTCAAAAAACTTTGTTTGAATGTGTTCGACTTTTATTTTGATAAATTAGCTTCATTGTATGCATTTGACTTTCAATCGATTTAAAAATCTTTATTTGAATGTGTTTAACTTTCATTTGATTCAAAAAGCTTTGTTTGAATGTGTTTGAATATCATTAGGTTCAAAAATCTTTGTTTGAATGTGTTTGACTTTCATTTAATTCTAAAAGCTTTGTTTGAATGAATTTAACTTTCATTCAATTCAAAAAGCTTTGTTTGAATGTTTTTGTCTTTCATTTGATTCAAAAAGTTTCGTTTCAATGTTTTATGTTCTCATTTGATTCAATTAGCTTCTTTGAATGCATATAACTTTCATTCGATTAAAAAAGCTTTGTTTGAATGTGTTTGACTTACATTTGATTCAAAAAGAGTTAATTGAATGTGTTTTACTTTTATTTGATTCAAAAAGCTTTCTTTGAATATTCTTGACTTTAATTTGATTAAAAAAGCTTTGTTTGAATGTGTTTGACTTTTCTTTGATTAACAAACTTTTGTTTGAATGTGTTTCACTTTCATTTGATTCAAAAATCTTTGATTAAATGTAATTGACTTTCATTCGATTCAAAAGATTTGTTTGAATGTGTTTGACTTTCAATAGATTCAAAAAGATATTTTTTAATGTTTACAGCTTTCATTTGATTCAACTAGATTCTTTGAATGCATATGACTTTCATTTGATTCAAAAAGTTTCATGTGAATATGTTTGACTTTCATTAGAATAAAAAATCTTTGTTTGAATGTGTTTGACTTTCATTTCATTTAATTAACTATGTTGAATGCATTTGACTTTATTCGATTCATAAAGATGTGTTTGAATGTGTTTGACTTTCATTTGATTAAAAAAGCTTTGATTGAATGTGTTTGAATTCCATTTTATTCAAAAAGCTTTGTTTAAAAGTATTTGACTTTCATTCAATTCAAAAACCTTTCTTTGAATGTTTATTTCTTTCAATTGATTCAAAAAGATTATTTTTAATGTGTTCAGCTTTGATTTGATTTTATTAGCTTCTTTGAATGCTTATGACTTTCATTCGATACAAAAAGCTTTGTTTCAATGGGTTTGACTTTAATTTTATTAAAAAGGCTTTATTTGAATGTGTTTGACTTTAATTTGAATAAAAAAAAATGTTTGGATGTGTTTGACTTTCCTTCGATTCAAAAAGCTTTGTTTGAATGTGTTAGACTTTTGGTTGATTCAAAAAACTTTGTTTGAATGTGTTCGACTTTTATTTTGATAAATTAGCTTCATTGTATGCATTTGACTTTCAATCGATTTAAAAATCTTTATTTGAATGTGTTTAACTTTCATTTGATTCAAAAAGCTTTGTTTGAATGTGTTTGAATATCATTAGGTTCAAAAATCTTTGTTTGAATGTGTTTGACTTTCATTTAATTCTAAAAGCTTTGTTTGAATGAATTTAACTTTCATTCAATTCAAAAAGCTTTGTTTGAATGTTTTTGTCTTTCATTTGATTCAAAAAGTTTCGTTTCAATGTTTTATGTTCTCATTTGATTCAATTAGCTTCTTTGAATGCATATAACTTTCATTCGATTAAAAAAGCTTTGTTTGAATGTGTTTGACTTACATTTGATTCAAAAAGAGTTAATTGAATGTGTTTTACTTTTATTTGATTCAAAAAGCTTTCTTTGAATATTCTTGACTTTAATTTGATTTAAAAAGCTTTGTTTGAATGTGTTTGACTTTTCTTTGATTAACAAACTTTTGTTTGAATGTGTTTCACTTTCATTTGATTCAAAAATCTTTGATTAAATGTAATTGACTTTCATTCGATTCAAAAGATTTGTTTGAATGTGTTTGACTTTCAATAGATTCAAAAAGATATTTTTTAATGTTTACAGCTTTCATTTGATTCAACTAGATTCTTTGAATGCATATGACTTTCATTTGATTCAAAAAGTTTCATGTGAATATGTTTGACTTTCATTAGAATAAAAAATCTTTGTTTGAATGTGTTTAAATTTCATTTCATTTAATTAACTATGTTGAATGCATTTGACTTTATTCGATTCATAAAGATGTGTTTGAATGTGTTTGACTTTCATTTGATTAAAAAAGCTTTGATTGAATGTGTTTGAATTCCATTTTATTCAAAAAGCTTTGTTTAAAAGTATTTGACTTTCATTCGATTCAAAAACCTTTCTTTGAACGTTTATTTCTTTCAATTGATTCAAAAAGATTATTTTTAATGTGTTCAACTTTGATTTGATTTTATTAGCTTCTTTGAATGCTTATGACTTTCATTCGATACAAAAAGCTTTGTTTCAATGGGTTTGACTTTAATTTTATTAAAAAGGCTTTATTTGAATGTGTTTGACTTTAATTTGAATAAAAAAAAATGTTTGGATGTGTTTGACTTTCCTTTGATTCAAAAAGCTTTGTTTGAATGTGTTAGACTTTTGGTTGATTCAAAAAACTTTGTTTGAATGTGTTCGACTTTTATTTTGATAAATTAGCTTCATTGTATGCATTTGACTTTCAATCGATTTAAAAATCTTTATTTGAATGTGTTTAACTTTCATTTGATTCAAAAAGCTTTGTTTGAATGTGTTTGAATATCATTAGTTTCAAAAATCTTTGTTTGAATGTGTTTGACTTTCATTTAATTCTAAAAGCTTTGTTTGAATGCATTTAACTTTCATTTGATTCAAAAAGCTTTGTTTCAATGTGTTCTGTTTTCATTTGATTCAATTAGCTTCTTTGAATGCATATAACTTTCATTCGATTAAAAAAGCTTTGTTTGAATGTGTTTGACTTACATTTGATTCAAAAAGAGTTAATTGAATGTGTTTTACTTTTATTTGATTCAAAAAGCTTTCTTTGAATATTCTTGACTTTAATTTGATTAAAAAAGCTTTGTTGGAATGTGTTTGACTTTTCTTTGATTAACAAACTTTTGTTTGAATGTGTTTCACTTTCATTTGATTCAAAAATCTTTGATTAAATGTATTTGACTTTCATTCGATTCAAAAGATTTGTTTGAATGTGTTTGACTTTCAATAGATTCAAAAAGATATTTTTTAATGTTTACAGCTTTCATTTGATTCAACTAGATTCTTTGAATGCATATGACTTTCATTTGATTCAAAAAGTTTCATGTGAATATGTTTGACTTTCATTAGAATAAAAAATCTTTGTTTGAATGTGTTTGACTTTGTTTTCATTTAATTAACTATGTTGAATGCATTTGACTTTATTGGATTCATAAAGATGTGTTTGAATGTGTTTGACTTTCATTTGATTAAAAAAGCTTTGATTGAATGTGTTTGAATTCCATTTTATTCAAAAAGCTTTGTTTAAATGTATTTGACTTTCATTCGATTCAAAAACCTTTCTTTGAATGTTTATTTCTTTCAATTGATTCAAAAAGATTATTTTTAATGTGTTCAGCTTTGATTTGATTTTATTAGCTTCTTTGAATGCTTATGACTTTCATTCGATACAAAAAGCTTTGTTTCAATGGGTTTGTCTTTAATTTTATTAAAAAAGCTTTATTTGAATGTGTTTGACTTTAATTTGAATAAAAAAAAAATGTTTGGATGTGTTTGACTTTCCTTCGATTCAAAAAGCTTTGTTTGAATGTGTTAGACTTTTGGTTGATTCAAAAAACTTTGTTTGAATGTGTTCGACTTTTATTTTGATAAATTAGCTTCATTGTATGCATTTGACTTTCAATCGATTTAAAAATCTTTATTTGAATGTGTTTAACTTTCATTTGATTCAAAAAGCTTTGTTTGAATGTGTTTGAATATCATTAGGTTCAAAAATCTTTGTTTGAATGTGTTTGACTTTCATTTAATTCTAAAAGCTTTGTTTGAATGCATTTAACTTTCATTCAATTCAAAAAGTTTTGTTTGAATGTTTTTGTCTTTCATTTGATTCAAAAAGCTTCGTTTCAATGTTTTATGTTTTCATTTGATTCAATTAGCTTCTTTGAATGCATATAACTTTCATTCGATTAAAAAAGCTTTGTTTGAATGTGTTTGACTTACATTTGATTCAAAAAGAGTTGATTGAATGTGTTTTACTTTCATTTGATTCAAAAAGCATTGTTTGAATATTCTTGACTTTAATTTGATTAAAAAAGCTTTGTTTGATTGTGTTTGATTTTCCTTTGATTATCAAACCTTTGTTTGAATGTGTTTCACTTTCATTAGATTCAAAAATCTTTGATTGAATGCTTTTGACTTTCATTCGATTCAAAAGATTTGTTCGAATGTGTTTGATTTTCAATAGATTCACAAAGATATTTTGTAATGTGTACAACTTTCATTTGATTCAACTAGCTTCTTTGAATGCATATGACTTTCATATGACTAAAAAAGCTTTATTTGAATGTGTTTGACTTTCATTAAAATCAAAAATCTTTGTTTTAATGTGTTTGACTTTCATTTCATTCAATTATTATGTTGAATGCATTTGACTTTATTCTTTTTAAAAAGCTGTGTTTAATGTGTTCGACTTTCATTTGATTAAAAAAGCTTTGTTTGAATGTGTGTGAATTTCATTTGATTCAAAAAGCTTTGCTTGAATGCATATGACTTTCATTTAATTCAAAAAGCTTTGTTTAATTGTGTTTCACTTTAATTTGATTAAAAAAGCTTCGTTTGCTTGTGTTTAACTTTCATTTGATTTTAAAATCTTGGTTTGAATGCATTTAACTTTCATTCGATTCAAATAGCTTTGTTTGAATATTTTTTACTTTCATTTGATTCAAAAAGCTTTGTTTTACTGTGTTCTGTTTTCATTTGATTCAATTAGCTTCTTTAATTGCATATGTCTTTCTTTTGATTCAGAAAGCTTTGTTTGAATGTGTTTGACTTTTGTTTGACTCAAAAAGTTTTGTTTGAATGTGTTTAACTTTCGTTTGATTCAAAAATTATTATTTGATTGTGTTTGACTTTCATTTGATTCAAAAAGCTTTGTTTAAATGTGTTTTATTTTCATTTGATCCAAAAAGCTTTGTTTGAATTTGTTCGACTTTCATTTGATTCAATTAGCTTCTTTGAATGCATATGACTTTCATTCGATTCGAAAAGCTTTATTTGAATGTGTTTGACTATCATTTGATTCAAAAAGCTTTATTTGAATGTGTTTGACATTCATTTGATTCAAAAATCATTGTTTAAATATGTTTGACTTTCATTTGATTAAAAAAGCTTTGTTCAAATGTTTTAACTTTCATTTGATTAAAAAAACTTTCTTTAAATGTGTTTGACTTTCCTTTGATTAACAAACCTTTGTTTATATATGTTTGACTTTCAATTAATTCAAAAGGCTTTGTTTGAATTCATTTGACTTTCATTATATTCATAAAAGCTTTATTTGAATGTGTTTCACTTTTATTTGATTCAAAAAGCTTTGTTTGAATGTATTTGATTTTCATTTGATTCAAAAATCATTGTTTAAATGTGTTTGACTTTTATTTGATTAAAAAAGCTTTGTTTAAATGATTTAACTTTCATTTGATTAAAAAAACATTTTTTGAATGTGTTTGACTTTCCTTTGATTAACAAACCTTAGTTTGTATATGTTTCACTTTCATTTAATTATAAAAACTTTGTTTGAATGCATTTGACTTTCATTCGATTTAAAAAGCTTTGTTTGAATGTGTTTGACCTTTATTTGATTCAAAAAGCTTTGTTTCAATGTGTTCTATTTTCGTTTTATTCAATTAGCTTCTTTGAATGCATACAAATTTCATTCTATTCAAAAAGCTTTGTTTGAATGTGTTTGACTTACATTTGATTCAAAAAGAGTTGTTTGAATGTGTTTGACTTTCATTTGATTCAAAAATCTTTGATTTAATGCTTTTGACTTTCATTCGATTCTAAAGATTTGTTCGAATGTGCTTGACTTTCAATAGATTCACAAAGATTTTTTGTAATGTGTACAACTTTCATTTGATTCAACTAGCTGCTTTGATTGCATATGAATTTCATTTGATTCAAAAAGCTTTATTTGAATGTGTTTGACTTTCATTAAAATCAAAAAACTTTGTTTAAATGTGTTTGATTTTCATTTCATTCAATTAACTATGTTAAATGCATTTGACTTTATTCGATTTAAAAAGGTGTGTTTGAATGTGTTTCACTTTCATTTGATTCAAATAGCTTTGTTTGAATGTGTGTGAATTTCATTTGATTCAAAAAGCTTTGTTTGAATGCATATGACTTTCAGTTAATTCAAAAAGCTTTGTTTACTTGTGTTTGACTTTAATTTGATTAAAAAAAAGCATTGTTTGAATGTGTTTGACTTTCAGTTGATTTTAAAAGCTTAGTTTGAATGCATTTAACTTTCATTCGATTCAAAAAGCTTGGTTTAATTGCATTTAACTTTCATTCGATCCAAAACGCTTTGTTTTAATGTGTTTAGTTTTCGTTTGATTCAATTAGCTTCTTTAATTGCATATGTCTTTCATTTGATTCAGAAAGCTTTGTTTGAATGTGTTTAACTTTCATTTGATTCAAAAAGTTTTGTTTGAATGTGTTTGACTTTCATCTGATTCAAAAATCATTATTTATATGTGTTTGACTATCATTTGATTCAAAAAGCTTTGTTTAAAAGTGTTTGATTTTCATTTGATTCAAAAAGCTTTGTTTGAATGTGTTCGACTTTCATTTAATTCTATTAGCTTCTTTGAATGCATATGAATTTTCATTCGATTCAAAAAGCTTTATTTGAATGTGTTTGACTTTCATTTGATTTAAAAAGCTTTGTTTGAATATGTTTGACATTCATATGATTCAAAAATCATTGTTTAAATGTGTTTGACTTTCATTTGATTAAAAAAGCTTTGTTCAAATGTTTTAACTTTCATTTGATTATAAAAAATTTTGTTGAATGTGTTTGACTTTCCTTTGATTAACAAACCTTTGTTTTGTATATGTTTGACTTTCATTTAATTTAAAAAGCTTTGTTTGAATTCATTTGACTTTCATTCGATTCAAAAAATCTTTATTTGAATGTGTTTGACTTTCATTTGATTCAAAAAGCTTTGGTTGAATGTGTTTGACTTTCATTTGTTCAAAAATCATTGTTTAAATGTGTTTGACTTTCATTTGATTATAAAAGTTTTGTTTAAATGATTTAACTTTCATTTGATTAAAAAACCTTTTATTGAATGTGTTTGACTTTCCTTTGATTAACAAACCTTGGTTTGTATATGTTTGACTTTCATTTAATTCAAAAAGCTTTGTTTGAATGCATTTGACTTTCATTCGATTCAAAAGCTTTGATTAAATGTGTTTAACTTTCATTCGATTCAAAAAGCTTTGTTTGAATGTGTTTTACTTTCAATTGATTCACAAAGCTTTTTTGAATGTGTTCGACTATCATTCGATTCAAAAAGCATTGTTTGAATGTGTTTGACTAATATTCGATTCAAAAAGCTGTGTTTGAATGTGTTTGACTATCATTTGATTCAAAAAGCATTGTTTGAATGTGTTTGAATGTGTTTGATTTTCATTTGATTTAAAAGGCTTAATTTTAATTTGTTTTTATTTTCATTTGATTATATTAGCTTCTTTGACTGCATATGACTTTACTTCGATTCAAAAAGCTTTGTTTGAATTTGTTTGACTTTCATTCAATTTAAAAAGCTTTTTTGAATGTGTTTGAATTTCATTTGATTCACAAAGCTTTATTTGAATGTGTTTGACTTTCATTAGATTTAAAAATCTTTGTTTAAAGGTGTTTGACTTTCATTTGATTAAAAAAGCTTTGTTCAAATGTTTTAACTTTCATTTGATTAAAAAACCTTTAGTTTAATGTGTTTTACTGTCCTTTGATTAACAAACCTTAGTTTGTATATGTTTGACTTTCATTTAATTCAAAAAGCTTTGTTAGAATGCATTTGACTTTCATTCGATTCAAAAGCTTTTTATTGATATGTTTGACTCTAATTTGATTAAAAAAACTTTGTTTGAATGTGTTTGACTTTCATTAGATTCTAAAAGCTTTGTTTGAATGCATTTAACTTTCATTCGATTCAAAAGGCATTGTTTGAATGTGTTTCACTTTCATTTGATTCAAAAAGCTTTGTTTTAATGTGTTCTTTTTTCTTTTGATTCAATTAGCTTCTATGAATGCATATAACTTTCATTCGATTCAAAAAGCTTTGTTCAAATGTCTTTGACTTAAATTTGATTCAAAAAGCTTTGTTTGAATGTGTTTTACTTTCATTTGGTTCAAAATGCTTTGTTTGAATATTCTTGACTTTAATTTAATTAAAAAAGCTTTGTTTGAATGTGTTTGACTTTCCTTTGATTAAAAAACCTTTGTTTGAATGTGTTTGACTTTCATTTTATTCAAAACTCTTTGATTGAATGTATTTGACTTTCATTCGATTCAAAAGATTTGTTTGAATGTGTTTGACTTTCAACAGATTCAAAAAGATATTTTGTAACGTTTACATCTTTCATTTGATTCAACTAGCTTCTTTGAATGCATATGACTTTCATTTGATTCAAAAAGCTTCATGTGAATATTTTTGACTTTTATTAGAATAAAAAAGCTTTGTTTGAATGTGTTTGACTTTCATTTCATTCAATTAACTATGTTGAATGCATTTGACTTTATTCGATTCAAAAAGCTATGTTTGAATGTGTTGGGATTTTATTTGATTCAAACAGCTTTGTTTGAATGTGTTTGAATTTCATAACATTCAAAAAGATTTGTTTGAATGTATTTGACTTTCATTCGATTCAAAAACCTTTCTTTGAATGTTTATTACATTCAATTGATTCAAAAAGATTTGTTTTAATATGTTCATCTTTCATTTGATTTTATTAACTTCTTTGAATGCATATGACATTCATTCGATTCAAAAAGCTTTGTTTGAATGTGTTTGACTTTAATTTTATTAAAAAATCTTTGTTTGAATAAGTTTGACTTTTCTTTGATTCAAAAAGCTTTGTTTGAATGTGTTTGACATTAATTTGAAAAAAAAAAAGCAATGTTTGAATGTGTTTGACTTTAATTTGAAAAAAAAGCTTTGTTTGAATGTGTTAGACTTTCGGTTGATTCCAAAAACTTTGTTTGAATGTGTTCGACTTTCATTTTAATAAATTAGGTTCATTTTATGCATTTGACTTTCAATCGATTCAAAAATCTTTATTTGAATGTGTTTAACTTTCATTTGATTCAAAAAGCTTTGTTTTAATGTGTTTGAATTTCATTAGGTTCAAAAATCTTTGTTTGAATGTGTTTGACTTTCATTTGATTCTAAAAGCTTTGTTTGAATGCATTTAACTTTCATTCGGTTCGAAAGCCTTTGTTTGAATGTTTTTGACATTCATTTGATTCAAAAAGCTTTGTTTCAATGTGTTTTGTTTTCATTTGATTTAATTAGCTTCTTTGAATACATATAACTTTCATTCGATTAAAAAAGCTTTGTTTGAATGTGTTTGACTTACATTTGATTTAAAAAGAGTTGATTGAATGTGTTTTGTTTTGGGTGTTTTTGTCTCTTGGGAGAGTTACGTCACGAAGTCTGATCCGGCTGAGTTGTACCTGCAAAATAACGGAGACTCCGGGTGGTTGGAGGTCCGCCTCCGACGATCAAGTTAGTAACTTGAAAGGGTATAGAGAGTACGGAAATTTAGGTGGGGATCTGCCTGGATTCCAAGCTCAGGTATTTCTCTAATGTGAGAGAATGTAGGTGTAATAAATGATTGAATGTGTCCCCAAAGTGGGGAAATATCTCCCTATTTATAGGGTCCTTGGAGAACGTGCCCCTATCTAGGTCACTTGACCTAAATTTCAGTGGGCTGCGCCGTAAAACGGCGCTTCTAGGGATTTGGGCCCTTGAAGGCCGCCATTTCTGAAACGTATCTGAGGGCGCCAAGTGTCAAGAGGATATGAAGCCACATGGGCCATCCTGAGATCGACACGTGGCCTCCTCTCATTGGTCCACGTGTCTAGGGTATTTGTACCCTAAACATTTGCCCCTCACAGGTCGCACGTGCATATCACGTGGGGCCTGTGACACGTGTCCACCTCTCAAAGGTGAACAGTAACGGGTAAAAATTTGAATTTCAAATCAAAGATTTTCCCCCGCTTTCACCTTCTATAAATAGAAAGTTACCCCCACCCCCTTTTTCTCACCTTACATTCACATTTGACTTTTTAGAGAGAGAAAAAGAGAGATTCTAGAGAGAGATTCTCTGCTTCCGTCTGCATCACAACAAGTTTAAGCTCCCGTGTGCTAGCAGCTCAACACCCGGTTTACCGGCTGTAGCGGTTTTCAGATTTTTCAGAGTAAAAGCGAGGTAACCGCCTGTACCATTTTAGCTTTCCTCCCTTTCAATTTGTATACCATTTTTTCTCCGCATGTATACCTAGTTTTTTAGAGAATATAAATGAGTTCTCAATCCACTCACTCGGCACTGCCTAGGACACTCAGCCGATCCCCCGGAACGGCTGAGTCTAGAACAGGGGGTGCCTTTGCTGGACTGTCGGAACCGATATGCTTATCTCCGAATTCCTCCCTCTCTGTGTCTGTGCAGGACACAATGGCCAGAACGAAACAAACGGCCAGACGGTCTAGGAGCCGGCGCACTACGGAAGTGCCAGCCGATGAGGTGTTCCCAGACGGGGAACAAAGGGATTTGGAGGAGAGCAGGTCTGACGAAGAGGCTCCCTCTACTTCCGGGAGCTCCGAGGTACGAGAGGTAGGCGGCGAGGGAACCGCCTCCTCTAATGAAGCCAGCAACGCTGAGGTCGGCGAAGGGTCAAGGGCCGAATCTTCCGGCTCTGACCAAGACAATTTTGCGGCTGACTATCAGCAGCTGCCTAAGGTCGCTGACAACCCCAACCCTAAAAAGACCCGGATGCTGCCGGGTAACATCGTCCTCCTCAAGAGCGGATTTAGGGCCTTTAAGGAAAAGCACCCCTTTAGAAGGGGCTGGGAGATTATCGTTCCTCCGGCTGACGCTGTAATGGCCTGGGGCGATGATATTGACCATGCAGACGACTACTTCATCTTCTACGAGGCTGCTATCAAAGCCGGCCTCCGGTTCCCCCTCCACCCCGGGATTAGGAAAATCCTTAAGTGGTACGATGTAGGGGTTTGGTAGCTCACCCCCAATTCGTGGGTGAACATTCTTAGTTACATCGCCGCCTGCGAGTTTCAAAATATAAACCCCAGCTTTTCCGCCTTCGCTCATATGCACTACTTGAGCAAGGCCCCAGGCGGCCATGGGGCATGGTATACTTTGACTACCTTGCCCCAATACTTGATGACTTTGGACAAAGTGTCCAAATGGTCTGCGTGGAAGGACAAGTTTTACTTGATTTCTTCCCCCACTTTAAAACACAACCGGACACTGCACCGGTACAATACTGAGTCGGCTCTTCTAGGCCGGAAATGCCCTCTCCCGGCGCTATCTACTAAGGCCCGGGAGCAAATAATAGAGCCGGGATTTTTTGAAACAACAACTGAGCCCATGGGGGATGGGACTCACATCATAGTTCCCAAGAACTGGATCCCCCATCAGAACTTCTTCAAGGACGAGTGCTTCTTGTCCGCCTGCGAGCTGAGTACAATGTTTCCCAGGGGTAGAATACTTCTCATCCGGAATGATTGTTATTTCATTTTTATTGCAAACTTGCCATAATTTTTTCTAACCATAAATTCTTGTTCTTGCAGACGACGCCCTGAGAATGATCGACCCGGCGAAGACTCCGGCTAAGTCTGCGGCACTGCTGCGCAAAGAGGCTGCGCTTTCCAAGAAGGCAGCCGTCGAAGCCAAAGACTCCAAAAAAGGCGGGGTAAGATCGCCTGACTTGATGTGTTTGCATATATATTTTTTTTTTTTTTTTTTTTTACGGTTGGGTATACTTACCCTTTGCTTATTTCTAAGGAGTCCGTCAAGAAGATTCCACGATCTTTCTCCAAGCTGCTCAAAAGGCAAGGAGACGATTTGGAGAAAGCTCCGACTGCGAAAGCCGCCAGGAAGGACCCTCCTCCCCAGAAACAATCTTCTGCCCAATCCGGTCGTCCAACGAATGGGGGCAAATCGCCTGCTGCGATGAGAATTTTGAGCGAAAGCTCAGAACGCTCGCAGCAGAAAGCGCCGGATGTCTCTACGGCATCGAAGGGTGGCGAGCCACCTAATGTTGCAGCCGGTGCGGCAACGCCTGGGGAGGAGAAGAAGCCGGAGACTCATCCGGAAACCCAAGGTAAGGGACGGATTGAAATACCTTGGCCACTTGATTTTATGAGAATCAAGACCAAGGTTGATCCCTCTAAAGGGTCGATCAGCAGCCGGCAACGGATGAATGCCGACTACGCTGCCTCTTTCTCACAGAGTACTACTTTTGATGCAGATCTGACTTCTAACGAGCCGGATCTTGCGAGTTTTGCAAAACGGATGGTGAGGACCCTCACCCGGTCTGAGAAGAACTCCACATCTTATCTGCAGGTCGTGGACTTCGACCGGATAATGGGCCAACTGGCTGAGGTAATGAATCCCACAACCTTGATATCTTTTTTCTTTAATTCTGCTAAGTAACTCATAATCCGGTTGCTCTTGTCTCAGGTGATGGTGAGGGTAGACGACCTCCGGGGCCCCTTCAGGCGGAAACAGGAAGAGGTAAATGACGCCAAACGAAGGGCCCTTGAAAACCTCAACTTTGCTAAATATACTGGTTATATGTGTAATTTAAAGATTAAAGCAGTAGAGTTGAAACAGGAGGAGCTGATTCGGAGTTTGACGGCTGCGAACGACGAAGCTAACAGCCGGGCTGATGACCTTGATAAGCAACTGAAGGATGCCAAATCAGATCTCAAGGCATAAGAAGATGCTGATAACGAAAATGCCCAACTCCGAGCAGACGTTACCCGCCTGGGAGTTGAGCTTGTCAATCTGCGAAACAAGCAATCGGACGAGCTTGCCCAAGAGCAAAAACGACTAACAGAGGAGAATGAGCGAGACAACCTGGCCCGGCTGAAGATCACCTGGAGCCTCCTTTACCCAGAAATAGAATTTGAGGTCTATAAGCTGAGGTATGATTACGCCACCAATTGTATGATTCCCAGCTACTGGATGATGCTCCCCCGCCTCGCTTCAAAGATTGGGCTGCTGAGCAGGGCTGTGAAGTCTCTGATATCGAGGAGCCAGCGGATGAGCATAACAAGGGCCAAACCAGCTAAACTCAACCGGAGCAGCAGCAGCCACCTCAGCCTTAGGCAGGCCTCCCAAACTTCTGCGGCAGTATGCCAACTACTTTTCTGATCCGGCTTGTATGCCGTGTTTTGTTGTATCTTTACCAACCGTGGGGTTGGGTTAACAATTTAATTTTTTGTTTCCTCACCGGATGTGATTCCGGCTAATACTAATTCTGGCCATTGTGTCATTCTTAATATTAATGAAGTATTCCGACTCAGTCGGTATTTATATATGTTTGCGTTATGAGTTTTTCAATTTGAATTTTTTTGCGTATGCTTGCAATTCTTTAATATTTTGCCTAACTTAAAAAAGCATGCGGCAATTTGCAATGCGGGTGCTCTTTCCCCTGGGCGGCTGTGTGGTTGGTTTTATTTCAAATTGATTGATTGGCTTGAAAACACTTGATACTAGGAGAAGTATGGAGTGTTTTTAGGCCAATCAATCACAATGGTGATTGCCCCAAACCAAGTGCACAGCCGGCCATTAGAGCGGGTGCTTTGAGCTTCTTACCCTATCGGTTATATTCCGTCTGGGGTTAACACGTAGCCATTACACATAATCTTTTGCCCCAATAGGGGGATTGAGTGCAACTTTGGAATCAATAATCTAAGTAAGAACTTCAGCCGATGACCGACTGATGCCTCAGGGCATCCTGTTTTCGGTAACTTAATCGTTCTTTAAATATTCTGGTCAGACGGCTATGAGCTGACCAATTTGGTCTTTCAATTTTCGCCATCTGCGTTGGTACATAGAACCGACGAATAGTCTGTTCTCTGCGACGATTGCTCCCGGAGGGGTGTCGCCGGACGCCTTTGTCCATGTTGGGACAGGCGGTTTTGTAAAATAAGCAACCATCCGGCCATATTGGCCTTTGGTCTTGTTTGAGACTGGTTGTATAGCCACTAAGCGTTTTTGTGCCTAGTTTTTACGCCGAACTTAGTTGGTTGAACGAATAATCCGTCTGAGTATTACCCAGACGGACAAGCAATTGGTAATTTACACCAAGTATCAAACGTAATTAATTAAACAAAGAGTCCGTCTGAGCTTTACCCGGGCGGAC
The DNA here is from genome assembly GCF_948465745.1 of Chenopodium album. NCBI lineage: Eukaryota > Viridiplantae > Streptophyta > Magnoliopsida > Caryophyllales > Amaranthaceae > Chenopodium > Chenopodium album. Next base: position 44,853,044 of record NC_137838.1, read on the forward strand.
TAACAATTATTAAATTACACTAAGTATCAAACTTAGTTATTCAGACAAAGAGTCCGTCTGAGTTTTACCCAAGCGGAAAAGCAATTATAATATTCAACTAAACTAAGTATCAAACTTAGTAAGTTAAACACAGGGTCCGTCTGGGTATTGCCCAAGCAGACAAACAATAAAAATGGCAAAATAAATCTGAAAACAAAGCCTGAATTTTCATTAATTGACCTACTGTTAACAAAAAATATACATTCTCAGAAGTAGTACTTTTTTAGATTATCTACATTCCAAGTTCTAGGCAGGCGGCGACCGTCTGGGGTTTCCAGACGGTAAGTACCATTCCTGACTTCTTCATAGATCCGGTAGGGGCCTTCCCAATTAGGGGTTAGCTTCCCAGCCTCATTGGCCTTACCGGTTGCCTCCATTTTTCGTAACACAAAGTCATCCACTTTCAGAGGGCGCTTGTGCACTTTCTTGTTATAAGCTCTGGTCAACTTCAGACAGTATATCTCATGGCGCAGGCCAGCGTTGCCCCTACGTTCTGGGAGGGAGTCCAATGCCAGCCGCATGGCCTCCCAATTTGCCTCTTCATCATAGAGCATAACTCTGAGAGTCGGCTCGTAGTGCTCAATGGGCAAGGCGGCTTCAGCACTGTATACCATTAGAAATGGGGTTTCTCCGGTAGCCCCTTTAGTAGTAGTCCGGATGGCCCATAGGACATGAATTAATTCTTCTGCCTATAAGCCACTGGCTCTCTCGATTTTCTTTTTTATGTCGTCTGAGATGAGTTTGTTGAAGGCTTTAACCTGGTCGTTTGCTTGGGGTTGGCCGACTGATGCAAAACAATGTGAGATACCCTGATCTCCCAACCAAGTCTTGAGCTGGGGGGTTTCAAACTGAGGGCCATTATCAAACACCATAGACATAGGTACCTCAAACCGGGTGATGATATTCTTCCAGATGAAAGAGATGACATCTTTTGTCTTGATGTTCTTAACCGGCTCAGCTTCTACCCATTTGGTGAAATAATCCACAGCCACCAAAATGTAGCGCTTTCCGCCTGGAGCAGGCGTATAAGGACCCAAGATATCCATGCCCCATTTAGCGAATGGGATTGGGCTGTGGATTGCCGTCAGATCAGTAGCCGGGCGGCGAATAAGTGGGCCAAACCTTTGGCATTTGTCACATCTTTTGACTTACTCTTTAGCGTCTGCTTAAAGAGTAGGCCAGAAGTAATGCCGCCTGGCTTTGACGGCTAGGGACCTGCCGCCTATATGAGAGGCACAGTACCCAGCATGCAATTCTTCGAGAACTTCTTTCCCCTTTTCTGGGGTAACACACTTCAATAGAGGTTTAAGGAAACCCGCCTTGAAGAGCTCTCCGTTTCTCAACTCGAAGTTTGCTGCTCGCTTTTTCACGACGGCTGCCTCCTGTGGTGAATCAGGAAGTTTGTCGTCTGCTAAATATGCCCGGATGCCATCCATCCAGGTAGAGCTTCGGTCTAAGATTCCAATGGGCTCTTCATGTATACTTCTCTTTTCAAGAACTTCCCAAAAGACCGACCGAGGAGTATCACAACAGGCGGATGAAGCCAATTTGGACAACGCATCCGCCTGGTTGTTGTCTGACCTAGGCACTTGATTCAGGCGGAATTCCTCAAGTGCCCCAGCCTCTTCTTTGACTGCCTGAAGATATTTGATCATAGCCGGATGAGTAGCCTCATATTTTCCCTCATACTGGCTGACGACCAACTGTGAATCAGAATAGGTGTCAATTTTAGTTGCCCCTGCCGCCTTGCACATGCGGATTCCGGCTAGTAGGGCTTCATACACCGCCTCGTTGTTTGAGGCTTGAAACTTAAACCGCGGTGCATATTCAAATTTGTCAACCTCTGGGGACTCATATATAATTCCTGCACCGCAGCCGTTCTTCGTTGAGCTTTCGTCTACATACACTTTCCAAACCTGGTCAATGTTATCCGCTTGCACCGGTCGTGGCATTTCAACAATGAAGTCGGCAAACGCTTGACCTTTCACTGCCTTTCTAGGTTCAAAAGTGATTTCAAGACTTTGCATTTCAATAGCCCATTTCAACATTCTGCCGGATGACTCCAAAGTAGACATTGGCCGCTTGAGGGGCTGGTCGGTGTAGATTACCACCGGATGAGCCAGAAAATACGGTTTCAATTTCTTGAAAGCCATATACAGGGCAAGGCCAAAATTTTCTACCATGGGGTACCGGAGCTCAGCATTATTTAGAAAATGGCTAATGAAATAGACCGGAAGCTGAACACCATCTCTCTCAGCAAGGAGAACGGCATTGAGAGCATGATCTGAGACGGCTAGGTACATGTATAACACCTCTCTAGGCAGTGGACTAACAAGCCTTGGCAAAGAGTGCAAGTGTTCTTTCAGCCGTTGAAAGGCCGTCTCAGCATCATCCCCCCATTCAAATCTGGTCTTTTTCCCTGATTGCTTGGAAGAAGTAGAGGCATTTCTCACCTGACCGGCTGAGGAATCTCCCCAAGGCCGCCAGGCAACCGGTTAGTCTCAGTGCTTCCTTGACAGTGCGGGGTGACTTCATGTCAATCACCGCCTGTATCTTCTCAGGGTTAGCCTCTATCCCCCTTTGATCAATCAGGATTCCGAGAAACTTCCCAGACCCAACACCAAAGACGCATTTCTTAGGATTTAACATAACCTTATGCCGCCTGAGTGTGGTGAATGTTTCTCGGAGATTAGCAAGGTGATCCGCCTGCTGTTTGGATTTGACTATCATGTCATCAATGTACGCCTCTACATTCCTCCCAATTTGATTAATAAAGACCGTATTAATCATCCGTTGGAACGTAGCCGGCACATTTTTCAAGCCAAACGGCATCACAGTGTAACAGAATAGCCCCTTATCAGTGACGAAGGCTGTCTTTTCTTGATCTTTATTCCACAGGGGTATCTGATGGAAGCCGGAGTAGGCATCCATAAAACTCATCAAGGCATGCCCGGCTGTCGAATCGACCAGACTGTCGATCTTAGGAAGCGGATAACTGTCCTTGGGACATGCCTTGTTGAGATCTTTGTAATCAACACATATACGCCAGGTACCATTCGGCTTCTTTACAAGCACAACATTCGCCACCCAGTCGGAGAAATTACATGGCCGAATGAACCCAGCATCCAACAGCTTTTTAACTTCGGCAGCTACCTCTTGACTTCTTTCCTCGCCGTGATTTCTTTTCTTCTGCCGGAAGGGCTTCTTTTTAGGATCCACGGTGAGTTTGTGGACAACAAGATCCGGGCTGACGCCTTGCATCTCTTCCACTTCAAAGGCAAAAATGTCTTTGAATTCTTTTAGCAGAAGGTGCAAGTCTACACCCAACTTAGCAAAAGCAACCGTCCCAACCTTCACGGTACGCTCCGGACGGCTGTCGTCCAGAGGTATATCAATATGTTCACCAGCCGGTTGGGGATGGAGTTCATCTGACCGTTCACCGGTCAGTGATTGCTATTTTTTCTCTTTCTTCACCTCCACCAGCAGAGGTGCCTTCCTTTTCTTGCCGGCTGCTGGTGGGGCTAGTACTTGGTCGACATCCTTGACGTTCTCAAGGTCTATTGGTTCCTGGCCTTCTGGGCCACAGTATCTCTGACGGCTGAGATATAGCACTCCCGGGCCGTCTTCTGATCCCCATTCAAGGAACCAACAGAGCCGTCATCCCTCTCATACTTGATGAGCATGAGGGAATGGATGATTACAACCTTGGATTCGTTGAGGGTTGGCCTGCCCAAAATAATGTTGTAGGCGGTCAGCTCCTCAACGACCAAAAAACTTGACGACCAAGTGTCGCCCTTTTCCTTTCTCACCCAGCCGGATTGGGAGATCAACCCTTCCGACTGGGTAAACCATTCCACCCCCAAAGCAAACTAAGAGGTGGGTAACCGGATGCAATCTGCTGTCATTATATTTCATCTTCTGCAGGCACCGGAGGCTAATGATTTCTGATGAGCTGCCGGTATCAATAAGGATCCGTCCAACCAGCTGGTTGGCAACCTTACATTCAATGACGACCGGGTCATCATATGGACGGCGAACACTACCCCTGTCCTTCTCAGTGATCAGAACGTCTGGGAAGGAGGAGCTTGCAGACGCCTACCCATCATCATCTTTGTCCATCTTTCGAAGATGGCTCTTGGTGCCCTGGATGGTAGGGCCACCACATGAGAACCCACCTGCTATTGTGTAGACCGGCTCCTTGTCAGTATCCGAACTACTAGCAGGCTGGGGGGTAGTCTTAGAGGACTGACCCTTATTCTTCTTCTTTGCCCCGGCTGGGGACTTAGAAATGTAGGACTTCAACATTCCCTTGTCATCCAGACGGTCCAACGCCCGTTGAAGGCTGAAGCAGTCGTTGGTGTCATGGCCAACTTCCTCATGGTATTGGCAAAATTTATTTTTGTTCCTTGATTGAATGGAACTTTTCATTGGATTCGGCTTCTTTAGGGACAACCGGTCCTTAATTTCCATGAGGATGGAGTTGCAGTCCTTGTTAAACTCGTACTTGGGGACGTACGGTTTAAATTCTTTCTTCTTCTGGGACGGCTGGTCAGAATCACTAACCGCCCAGATTTCTTTTCTCTTCTTGCTCTCTTTTTTCTTTTTAGCCGGCTGAGCGGGCCGACTGTCTTTCTGTTTGTTAGACTTCTTGGAGTCTAACTGACCAGCAGGCGTGCAGAGGTCGATTGCTTGAATATAGCTTTCCGCCTCCCTCAGGGACGCCTGTAGAGTGAAAGCCCCTTTTCTGACTAGGTCGAACTTAAAAGTCGACCCGTCTCTCAGACCTTTGAAAAAGTATGTAAAAGCTACCTCATCAAACAGTCCTTGAATCTGAATTCTAATCAGATTGAACCGCCTGACATAGGAGCGCTATCCTTCTCTCTCCCCCTGCTTAATGTTGCTCAAGTCTAAGCTTGTTTTCTTAGCAGGGATGTTCATTAAGAAGTTGGAAGCAAATAGGAAGGCAAGCTTCCTAAAACTATCAACGGACCCGGCTGGCAAATTGCCAAACCATTGTTGGGCAATGCCCTTCAAGGTAGCCGGGAAGCAACGACACCAAGTGGCATCATCCAACCCCTGCAAGTACATGAGGTTGGTGTAAGCCATGAGGTGATCTTCCGGATTGGTGGTACCATCATAGGTACCAACCAATACATTCTTAACCTTGGCCGGCTGGGCCGCCTCGATTATCTCCCGGGTGAAAGCAGAAGGTTGTTCACCCAGGCGGAGCAGACGAAGCTGCCAGTCTAGTGGCTGGACATTATGGTATGCCGCCTGACCTCCGAAGAGAGCCGGCTGCATATAGTAAGGTGGGTACTGACCGTAGACCTGAGAAGGTACATAGGGTGCAGCCCCGATCATCTGAGGGCCAGAGCGGACGGTATTACCGTCTGTCTGAATCTCATGTAAGGAAGGTGCATTCCCCGCAGAAGTATTGTTAAAGCTGTCTGAAAAATTCGACGTAGAAGCCGATTTAGACAACTGTTGATTTCTCTTCCGGTTGATAATCTCCCGGACATTAAGAGTTGATTTTTTACTTCCCACCGGCTGCTGAGTCCGGCGGGTGTTGTTGGTATTCCTCTTAGGAAGAAGAATTTTTTACCAATCAATGGTCCCGGCTGCCTTCTCCTTTGGATGAGGAGTGGGCTGTCGTTCTCTGACTGACTTTCCCTTTTCCAAAGGAGTCTTCTTGGCCCACTGGCCTTTACTTAAGCCAGCCCGGCTCTGGGTGATCAGCTCTTTAATTTCACCCTTGAAAATTGTCATGAATCTCATGAGTTCGTCTCGGGTGACAGGTGCTGATCCAGCGGCCGTATGGGTTTCCCCTTTCGGCTTCCCAGGGGGTCGACTTGTACCCGCCTGGGAGGCACCCCGCTCCAGAGTATCTCTAGGCCGGATGCGCTTGGTCCTAAGAGAGCCATCATCGGCTGTAAAGGTTTTGACTTGAGGATCTTCATCCTCCTGGTCTGTAAAGACTTCTGGGTCATCGCCCAGACGGTTAGGGGGTGGTACAGACTCTTGAACCATCTTCGAGGTACTCTCTGTTGAGTCACTTAAGGTTTTGAGTGATGACAAACAGCTGACTAGCTGGTTCTTGTTGGTTTTATATTATATCAACTGACATTTTGAACAGGAACAGCTATCCCAAGTACTTGAGGCAATATGAAGTCCTTTTGAATCAAAGCATTCAAGAAATCTGTATCAGAATGTTCTATCAAGGAAGGCCGTCAAGACTTGAAGATTATGAAGTCTCTTACATTAGGATAGTTGATCTTTGTAGTCTTTATAATGTTAAGTGTGCATGGATGTTTGTACATGAGCTATTTGTATCCCTTACTTAGAGTATTTAGTGTTGTAGAGATCAGGAAAAGTTGACCTGATCCCTAGGACATTAACAGGTCAGGAAACAGCTGCTTCGTAGCTTGTTTCATGAACCTGGACATTAGTTCAGTAAATATTTTCTGGAATATATATTTCCTATCCTTAGAGAATATTTACTAAACTAATTGATTCAGTTTATGCAAAGTTGGAGATGAATTATTTCGCATATAACTTAGAATATATTATTCTACCCATTTATGGAAAGTAGAATAATATCTTAGAATGTCTCTTATTTACAAAATAAAAGATATTCTATTTACCTAAGTTATGATCTGAAAAGGATCACGAAAGATTTTATCTCCCAACCTTATAAAAGCATAAACTCGATCAGAATTTCGAGTGAGCTTTTCTGAAAAAAATTCTCTATCTTTGAAAGCTCGAAATACACTCTAAGGGAAATAGTTAGTTCATCTCTTACAAACTATTTATGCACACAGTAAGAATTGTTTTGTAATTATCTCTTGTAAGCTTTGAGTGGAAGCATTTAGAGGGAAACAAAGGGTTTGTATTGAATCACTAAGAGGTTAGTGATTGGGTAGCATTTACGAGTGTGAGTGCAAGTGCTTGTGAGTTCAAGTGCGAAGTGACACCTAGAGTTAGGTGTGGGGATCACGAGTGTGATCATTTGTAATTGCTTTTGTTTTTCAGAGTTGATTAATAAAAGTAATTAGGGTAGTGGAGGACGTAGGCTCAGAGTTGAGCTGAACCTCGTTAAATCTTTGTGTTGATTATTTATTGTATTTTCTGTTTCCGCTGCAGGACCAGTTCATCATCTGGTCCCCCTACATAAATAGAAGAAAATCCAATAATTTCTAACACTGCCCTGTACTCAATTCAACCCCCCCCCCCTTCTTGAGTACCAGCTGCACTTTCAATTGGTATCAGAGCCTCGGCTTCTTGTAAGGGTAACACCTAGAGAAGTAGATCATGAGTACTCAGGAAATGAATGCTATGGGATATGACAACAAGACACCAAAGTTCAATGGGAAGAACTATGCATGGTGGAAGAACAGAATCAAGAACATCATCATTGGCATTGATTATGAATGCTGGTTGGTTGTTAAGAATGGTCCCTTGACCATTGAGAAGTCTGATCCAGAAGGGAAGCTAGTCCCAAAGACTGAAGATGAATACATTTCCACTGATTACAAAAAGCTGGAGAAAAATGCTAAGGCTATGTCAATACTGCAACAGGCTATTGCTGAGAATGAGACAAACAGGATCTCAGCATGCACCACTGCCAAGGAGATATGGGATACCCTTGAACTTGCCTTTGAGGGTACCAGTGAGGTAAAGAGGTCTAAAATTGATTTACTTATGTCAAAATATGAATCTTTTAATATGTTTAAGGATGAAGATATTAATACTTGTTTTGGTAGATTCATGACTATTGTAAATGATTTAAAATCTCTTGGTAAAAGCTTTACTGATGAAGATCTTGTTAAAAAGATTTTGAGAAGTTTGACAGGTGAATGGACTCCCAAGGTTACAGCCATTTATGAAGCAAAGGATCTTTCAATTCTATCAGTTGAACAGTTGATAGGTTCCCTCATGACCCATGAAATGCTGGTTGGATCTAAGTCAGAGAAGGTACCAGCAAAAGGAATTGCACTAAAGGGAACAGTCGAAGATGAGGATGATGAGATAGGAATGATGGCTAGAAGGTTTGAAAGAAGTTTCAGAAACCAGAAGGGAAAATTCATCAAGGGTAAGTTTAATAATGCATCAAATAAAAAATCTAACAACTTCTCTGCAACAGGATGCTTTAAGTGTGGTGAGAAGGGACACCTTGTGAAGAATTGTCCTCAATGGAAGGACAACCAGTCCAAGGAAACAGACAAGATGGCCTACAAAAAGGCCATGGTTGCTGCTGTCTGGGGAGATACAGACAGTGATGAAGAGGGAGATGATTCAAGTCAGTCAGATGTATGTATGACAGCAATACTGAATCAAAGTTCAGAAGAAGGTACCAGGAACAGCAGAGGAACCAGCTCAGATGTCCACTGCCTCATGGCAAAGAAGCACCCCTTGGATCAACATCAGGTAAACATTGATCAGATCAAAAAGGATATGCTCTTTTATGATAGAGAAAACTTGATGGAATGTGCTAGTAGTGCTTTAGATCAATGTTTAGAACTTGGAATTGCTTATCATGATTTTAAGAGAAAGTTTAAAGAAAAGTCTAAAGAATATGATATTGCTAATTCAAGTTGTGATCTGTTGGAAAGTGTCTGTGCTAACTTGAAGCAGGAAGTAGCTGAACTAGAGATTGCTTTAGATCAAAGCAAACTTGAAATTCAGAGAATAAAATCTGATATGGGTTTGTGTGATGACAGTGATGATGAATGTGAGAAACAGTTCACAAGTTGTGTCATTAATGTGCTTGATTATAGTGGTGATGACTTGTATGACTTTGATAGTATAAAATCTAGGGCAAGTGCTCTAAATAGGTCTAAACTGTTAGAAGGATTCAACTTGTTAGTTGATGATGTAGAGGAACTATATAAAGCATATGTCCTAGTTAAGAACAGCAAAAGTACTGGTTCTGAAACTGTTTCTAGTAATATGCATGATGAATGTGAAGCTAAAATTTGTAGCTTGCAGGTTGAGTTAGCCCAGCTTAGAAAGACTAATTCATGTGATTCTGTAGTTTTGCATGATTCAAATATTTCAAAATTGCAAGCTGAGCTTGAAAGAGCTAAGCTTGACTTTGAGATAGTTGTTGACCAGAATTTATCCCTGCATGAGAAAATGAACTTAAAGGACAGAGAGTTCATAGAATTTAAGAAGAGAATGGATAAAGTCCTCCAATCCCATAACTCATTGAACTAGTTAACTTTAACTGCTAGAAACAGTGGTAGAAGGGGACTTGGTTATACTGGGAAGGGGAACAGGAGGAACTGGTCTCCCAGAGATACTACATGGTTACAGGAATATAAGAAAGGTAAGTATGTCTTAGCAAAAGACATGCATGTATGCTATCATTGTGGCAAGAATGGCCATAAGAAATATGAGTGTAAAGACAGGAAAAGTAGATTGGATAAAAATAAGAAAAATGTTAAGCAGATTTGGGTTAGAAAAGACTTGCTTGAATCTGTTGTTGGAAAGGGACCCAAAAAGATTTGGGTTCCTAAAGCTAATGTTTGAATTTCCTGTGCAGGCTGAAGTGAGAGACAATACCTACTGGTATTTGGACAGTGGCTGCTCAAGACACATGTCAGGGGATAGGAAACAGTTTCTCTCACTTACAGCTCATGAAGGGGGAAAGGTGACTTTTGGTGATAACAGCAAAGGTACCATTCTTGGAATTGGTAAGGTTGGTAAGTCACTTTCCCATGCTATTAGTGATGTATATTATGTTGATGGTTTACAACATAATCTCTTGAGTATTTCACAATTATGTGATAAAGGTAATAAAGTTGAGTTCAAAGACAACCTTTGTCACATAGTGAATTTGCAAACAAATGAACTTGTCTGCCAGGGATTCAGACATGAAAACGTTTACATTACTTATTTAAACCAAATCCCTGAGAACAAGTCCATCTGTTTGAGTGCTGTTTCTGATAGGGACCAGTGGCTTTGGCATAAAAGGATGGGACATGTCAGCTTTAGACTTCTTAACAAACTCAGGTCTCAAGAATTGGTGATAGGCCTGCCTAACATCAAGTTTGAAGCAGATAGAGTTTGTGAAGAATGTGCTAAAGGGAAACAGGTCAAATCCTTTTTTAAGCCAAAGAAAACTATCAGTACCAGCAGACCTCTAGAACTTATTCATATTGATTTATGTGGACCCATGAGAGTCCAAAGTAGAAATGGTTCTAGATATGTGTGTGTCATTGTTGATGATTATTCCAGATACACATGGGCTCTATTTCTGTCTTCTAAAGATGAAACTTTTGATGAGTTCATTGTGTTAGTAAAGCAGGTTCAGAACAAGATCAATCATCAACTGGCTGCCATAAGATCTGATCATGGATCAGAGTTTGATAACTCTAGCTTCATAGAGTTCTGCAGGGAACATGGAGTTTCTCACAATTTCTCTGCCCCAAGAACTCCTCAACAAAATGGAGTAGTTGAGAGGAAGAACAGGACTTTGGAAGAAATGGCAAGAACAATGCTCATTGAGAGTTGTCTCCCCAAGTCTTTTTGGGCAGAAGCTGTAAATACAGCTTGTCACATGTTAAATAGGTTGATGTTAAGGCCTCAAATGAAGAAGACTCCATATGAACTACTTAGAGGAAGGAAACCAAACATAGCATACTTCAGAACCTTTGGTTGTAAGTGTTATGTGCATAATAATGGTAAGAACAGCTTGGATAAATTTGATCCAAGAAGTGATGAAGCTGTTTTCCTTGGTTATTCTTCTCACAGTAAGGCATATAAAGTATTCAATAAGAAAACTTTGTGTGTTGAAGAAAGTGTTCATGTAGTCTTTGATGAATTTAATATGTGTTGTGAGAATGTGCAGGTTGATGACTTAGATGAGATAGGACTTTTGTATTTTACAGGAGAATCAACTGCTGTTTCCTTAGAAGAGCCAGGTTCACCTACTGGTTCACCAGATGCTGCTGGTGAAGGACTTGGTCACAATGAAGGAGATCCTCAACAAGTAGATACTCATGAGGATGGAGATGAAGGCCTCCAAGTAAATGGAGAAAGCAACACCTCAGGGGGAACAGAAAACTTTCAGGACAAGTTTTCCACCCAGGTAAGGGAGGTAGGGGGAACATCTCAGCATACTGGTCCATCTGTGCAAAACCAATTCGATGGCACAAATGAACCAGGGATGCATGATGGTTCTGATGGATTAAATGAGAATGCACCTAGGCCTAGCATTTTTAAATATAAATCTTCTCATCCTACTGAACAAATTATGAGTGATATCAGTAGAGGTATTTAGACTAGGAGAGCTGTTTATGAAAACTTTTGTGCATTTTTCTCATTTTTATCTAATATAGAACCAACTGACTACAAGATGGCTTTAAAAGATCCTGATTGGGTTTTGGCTATGCAAGATGAATTAAATCAATTTGAAAGAAATAAAGTGTGGCATCTTGAGCCAAGACCTGAGAACAGGTCAGTCATAGGTACCAGGTGGGTCTTCAGAAACAAATTGGATGATCTGGGTACTATAGTCAGAAACAAAGCTAGACTGGTCGTGCAAGGTTATAATCAGCAAGAAGGCATTGATTATGATGAAACCTTTGCCCCAGTAGCTAGACTTGAGGCAGTAAGGATCTTGATTGCCTTTGCTGCTCATAAGAACATTAAGCTCTTTCAAATGGATGTTAAGACAGCATTCCTTAATGGTTATTTGAAAGAAGAAGTATATGTTGAGCAGCCCCCTGGATTTGCTGATAGTCAATTCCCAAATCATGTATATAAGCTGGACAAGGCACTCTATGGTCTTAAAAAAGCTCCTAGAGCTTGGTATGAAAGGTTGTCCAACTTTCTGATGGAACATGACTATAGAAGGGGAACGGTTGATAAGACCCTCTTTATCAAAACCAGGAATTTTGATTTGATTGTAGTACAGATATATGTAGATGATATAATATTTGGTGCTACTAATCAAATTTTGTGTAGTGAGTTTGCAGATCTGATGCAAAGTGAATTTGAGATGAGCATGATGGGAGAACTAGGATTCTTCCTAGGATTGCAGATCAAGCAAACAGTTGATGGGATCATGATACATCAACAGAAGTATCTAAAGGAACTAATCAAGAAGTATGGATTGCAAGACAGTAAATCATATGCAACTCCAATACCTACAAATGCAAAGCTAGACAGTGATGATAAAGGAGAGAGTGTGGAAGCTACACTGTTTAGAGGTATGATTGGTTCTCTTCTCTACTTGACAGCTAGTAGGCCAGATATAGTGTTTTCTGTGGGATTGTGTGCACGTTTTCAAAGCAATCCCAAAGAATCTCACCTAAAGGCTGTCAAGAGAATACTTAGATACTTAGTAGGAACAGATGATCTGTACTTGTGGTACCCCAAAGGTGGTTCAATTGAACTATTAGGATACACAGATGCAGATTATGCTGGATTCCTAGTAGACAGAAAGAGCACATCTGGTATGGCACATTTCTTAGGTCCCTGTTTGATTTCATGGGGATCAAAGAAACAAAATTCTGTTGCTTTATCTACAGCAGAATCTGAATACATAGCTGCTGCAGCTTGCTGCTCCCAGCTGTTGTGGATAAGGAACCAGTTGAAAGATTTTGGTATTTTCTATGAAAATGTACCTATTTTATGTGATAATACAAGTGCTATTAACATTTCTAAGAATCCTGTGCAGCATTCCAGGACAAAGCATATTGAGATAAGACATCATTTCCTAAGAGATAATGTTGAGAAAGGTCTTGTAGAGCTGAGTTTTTGCAACAGTGAAGAACAAATTGCAGATATCTTCACTAAGCCATTGGGTAAAGAGTCTTTCTGCAAGTTTAGAGTCATGTTAGGTCTGACTAGGTCAAACTAAGAGACCTCTCTCAGCTGTTTTCCCCAATGATTGGCTAATTAAGTATTCTTTAAATGTGTGCGTGCATCATACCTTTGCAATCTGTCTATTATCTCAATGTTAATTGCTTATCTCTATGTGAGCAATATTGTAGCTAATCACTTTCAGGATTGAAGGTCATATTTAACAGATAAGCAACTGTTTCAGTAACCCTACCAGTAAAGGAAACAGCAGCAAATACGAACGGATTAATTTTGAAATTAATTTCAAATTAAACCGTGAGAAAATATTTTTTTTATATTCTTATTTGATTTTAAAATCTTTCAAATATGGCAGTTATTTTCCTCTGACGGCAATTTGATCTGACAGTTGCAATTATGGCCAGTTGTTCATTTATGGAAGTTATTTCCAAATCAAAATAACTTCCAAATATCTTCTGATTCTCTGATTTTATTTATGTTTGTCTCTATAATTTCTCTTGCTATATATTTGCTTCCCTTTCCTTGCTCCGTGATTATTCATCATTCATCAAAAATTCTCAACTTCTCTCTCTACACAAGATCAAATCTTCGAAGCTTAGACTAGCAACAATGGTGAGAAAGGCTGGAACTGGAAGGAAAGGAGGAAGGAAGGGAGGTTCCAAAGGAAGTTTGGCTAGTTCCCCCTCTTCAAAATCTCAAGAAACAATCAAGGATGTTCTTATGAACGTCTCTGAGCAGACACCTTCACAAGCAACACCAGAAATCAACCCCTCTGAAACTGAACCCATCAAGGCCGTTCCCTTGAGACAAACTCCTTCAAAAGAGAATGTCTTGAAGGAAAAACCTGTTTCACCATCAAAGACTAAAACTTTAACCCCATCTCCACAAAAATCCAAATCCAAAAAGGCCCCAAAAGAAAAATCCATCGAAACCCTCACTCAAATAACTGAAACCGTTTCTTCAAACCCTAAATCACCATCTGAGGGGGAACCTGATAAAAAGATAGCCAAGAAACTTGAAAAACAGTTAGAGGAAGTGGCTGATGAAGGATTGGATGAGGAGAAGGAGGACAAGAAGATGGAGGAGGATCTAGATGTAGTGGTGACCAAGGTGGTTGCTGGTACCACTACTGGTTCTATAAGGAAAAGGCAGACTAGGGCTGCTTCAAAGGTCATTAAGGGCTCAGATGAGAAGGAGACTACACCATCTGAGACTAAGAGAGGAGAGAAAAGGAAAGCAACATCATCTGTTTCCCGTATCTCCAAGGCTGCTAAAGGTAAACAACCTGTTACCCCCAGTACTGGTGCAACTTCTTTAAGTTCTAGGACTGTGTTATCTGGTTGTGGTGTTGAGAATGAATATTTTGATATTCCTGCTTTGAGTCAAGTTAAGGAACTTCTTGAGTTCCAAGGATGGATGTCTCTGTTTAATGATTTAAATGATGCTTTTGTTGGTCCTGTTCGTAAGTTCTTTGTTAATCTGAAGCAAAACATTGATATGTCTGTGGTATCAACTGTTTCTGGTAGTGTTGTACATGTTTCTGAGTCTGTTTTATCTGAGTTGCTGGGTATACCTAGAGATGGTTTTGGTAGATATAGCAGTGATGGGTGGCCCCTAATGGGAGGAGTAACACCTGAGGTAGTTACTCAGTTTTTGTTTGGAAAGAAGGAAGAAGCTGGTTCCCCTAGTGACTTTAGGGAGGCAATTATGTTGGTTCTGCACTCCATGTGTTTGAAGGTCTTTCTGCCCAAGGGTCAAGGCAGAGGTACTGTTAGGATCATGGACATGGTCCTGATCTATCTGATCATGAAAAAGGTTAAGGTAAATCTGCCAGCTCTAATGATGGAGCACATGCTGTACTGCCATGCTTCATCCCACAACTCCCTGCCCTATGGTTCCTTTATCTGCAAAATCATCAAGGAGCAGAATCCCAAGTTTTCTTTTTCTGGTGAGGTGGTGAGTCTTCAGTTGTTCTCCAAGAAAATACTCACTCAGAAGAAGATTGACTACTCTGGAAAGAGGCTGACTTTTGTAGGTCAAGAAAGTAGCCCAAGGGATGAAGGGAACCAGGAGGAAATCACTCCTGAGGATGTGGCAATGCTTCTTGCCAAGTTGGAAAGGCAGGATGAGAGGATAATAAAGTTGGCTGCCAGTCTAGTGCAGGCTGAAGAAGAAAGGAAGCTTGATAAGCTTATGAACAACAGGAAATTCCTCACTATTTGCAGGGTGATTGATCACCTGTTGCCCCCAGAGTCTGGGATGAAGTTTGACCCCGCACACTGTAGGATCATTGAGACGGATGATGAGGAATCCTCCAGTGAGAAGGGTCCTGATGCTGAAGAAGGAGAAGGCTCTGAGGAAGAAGAAAATGAATCTGATGAGGAAGAAGAAAAAGAGAAAGAGGAAACAGAAGAAAAGGAGAAGAAGGAAGAAGAAAAGACAGATGAGGAAGGGTCTGACTTCGAGGAGGAGATCAACCCAGAGGGTGAAGAAGAGGATGAAGATGATGATGAATGATCACTTCAGTCTCCCCCTCCCCTTCCATTAACTGCCATAATATTTGCTGTTCCCCCACACTGCTAGACTGTTTTTAATGCAGTGTGGTTTCTATTATGTTTCTAACCTTCTGGTGTGTAATCCTGAACAGTTTTAAGCTTTTTCAGTTTTATGTGATTGAATAACCTGTTTGTGCTAACCTGCAGCATTGAGATTGATCAGTGGTTGAAACTACTGATTTTTGGCTTACTTGCGATATTTTGGTGTGCAATTCTATTTTTTGAATGCTTTTTAATGATGCCAAAAGGGGGAAAAGCAGGTTGAAGTTTCTGAAAAGGCCTTGTTAGACAATTAGATTGAGTCTTTTATTTCCTTGAGTCAGATAATCACAAAAACAAGTTAAAATAGAGGGAACAGTTAGATTAACTAACTGTTTCAGTGTCTTTTTACAAAAATCCAAAAACAAGTTGTTTCTTTTAAATAAAGATGGCTATCCTGGTCAGTCATCAGTGTCATAAGTCTTTTACACAAGATATCCCTTGTGTAGAAAGTCTAATAGAAAGTCTTGTCTTCTTAAGTGTAGATTAGAACTTTCTTTACTTTGCTGTTTCCCACTAACGTGCAGGTGCAGGAAACTTCAAAGTGTTTGTCATCATCAAAAAGGGGGAATTTGTTGAGTCACTTAAGGTTTTGAGTGATGACAAACAGCTGACTAGCTGGTTCTTGTTGGTTTTATATTATATCAACTGACATTTTGAACAGGAACAGCTATCCCAAGTACTTGAGGCAATATGAAGTCCTTTTGAATCAAAGCATTCAAGAAATCTGTATCAGAATGTTCTATCAAGGAAGGCCGTCAAGACTTGAAGATTATGAAGTCTCTTACATTAGGATAGTTGATCTTTGTAGTCTTTATAATGTTAAGTGTGCATGGATGTTTGTACATGAGCTATTTGTATCCCTTACTTAGAGTATTTAGTGTTGTAGAGATCAGGAAAAGTTGACCTGATCCCTAGGACATTAACAGGTCAGGAAACAGCTGCTTCGTAGCTTGTTTCATGAACCTGGACATTAGTTCAGTAAATATTTTCTGGAATATATATTTCCTATCCTTAGAGAATATTTACTAAACTAATTGATTCAGTTTATGCAAAGTTGGAGATGAATTATTTCGCATATAACTTAGAATATATTATTCTACCCATTTATGGAAAGTAGAATAATATCTTAGAATGTCTCTTATTTACAAAATAAAAGATATTCTATTTACCTAAGTTATGATCTGAAAAGGATCACGAAAGATTTTATCTCCCAACCTTATAAAAGCATAAACTCGATCAGAATTTCGAGTGAGCTTTTCTGAAAAAAATTCTCTATCTTTGAAAGCTCGAAATACACTCTAAGGGAAATAGTTAGTTCATCTCTTACAAACTATTTATGCACACAGTAAGAATTGTTTTGTAATTATCTCTTGTAAGCTTTGAGTGGAAGCATTTAGAGGGAAACAAAGGGTTTGTATTGAATCACTAAGAGGTTAGTGATTGGGTAGCATTTACGAGTGTGAGTGCAAGTGCTTGTGAGTTCAAGTGCGAAGTGACACCTAGAGTTAGGTGTGGGGATCACGAGTGTGATCATTTGTAATTGCTTTTGTTTTTCAGAGTTGATTAATAAAAGTAATTAGGGTAGTGGAGGACGTAGGCTCAGAGTTGAGCTGAACCTCGTTAAATCTTTGTGTTGATTATTTATTGTATTTTATGTTTCCGCTGCAGGACCAGTTCATCATCTGGTCCCCCTACATAAATAGAAGAAAATCCAATAATTTCTAACACTGCCCTGTACTCAATTCAACCCCCCCCCCTTCTTGAGTACCAGCTGCACTTTCACTTTCCCCACAGACGGCGCCAAATGTTTTGGGTGTTTTTGTCCCTTGGGAGAGTTACGTCACGAAGTCTGATCCGGCTGAGTTGTACCTGCAAAATAACGGAGACTCCGGGTGGTTGGAGCTCCACCTCCGACGATCAAGTTAGTAACTTGAAAGGGAATAAAGAGTACGGAAATTTAGGTGGGGATCTGCCTGGATTCCAAGCTCAGGTATTACCCTGATGTGAGAGAATGTAGGTGTAATAAATGATTGAATGTGTCCCCAAAGTGGGGAAATATCTCCCTATTTATAGGGTCCTTGGAGAACGTGCCCCTATCTAGGTCACTTGACCTAAATTTCAGTGGGTTGCGCCGTAAAACGGTACTTCTAGGGATTTAGGCCCTTGAAGGCCGCCATTTCTGAAACGTATCTGAGGGCGCCAAGTGTCAAGAGGATATGAAGCCACATGGGCCATCCTGAGATCGACACGTGGCCTCCTCTCATTGGTCCACGTGTCTAGGGTATTTTTACCCTAAACATGTTTTACTTTCATTTGATTCAAAAAGCTTTGTTTGAATATTCTTGACTTTAATTTGATTAAAAAAGCTTTGTTTGATTGTGTTTAACTTTCCTTTGATTATCAAACCTTTGTTAAAATGTGTTTGACTTTCATTAGATTCAAAAATCATTGATTTAATGCTTTTGACTTTCATTCGATTCAAAAGATTTGTTCGAATGTGTTTGACTTTCAATAAATTCACAAAGATATGTTGTAATGTGTACAACTTTCATATTATTCAACTAGCTTCTTTGAATGCATATGACTTTCATTTGACTCAAAAAGCTTTATTTGAATGTGTTTGACTTTCATTAAAATCAAAAATCTTTGTTTAAATGTGTTTGACTTTATTTCATTCAATTAACTATGTTGAATGCATTTGACTTTATTCGTTTCAAAAAGCTGTGTTTGAATGTGTTTGACTTTCATTTGATTAAAAAAGCTTTGTTTGAATGTGTTTGAAGTTCATTTGATTCAAAAAGCTTTGTTTGAATGCATATGACTTTCATTTAATTCAAAATGCTTTGTTTAATTGTGTTTGACTTTAATTTGATTAAAAAAGCTTTGTTTGAATGTGTTTGACTCTCATTTGATTTTAAATGCTTGGTTTGAATGCATTTAACTTTCATTCGATTCTAAAATGTTTGTTTGAATGTTTTTTACTTTCATTTGATTCAAAAAGCTTTGTTTTAATGTGTTCTGCTTTCATTTGTTTCAATTAGCTTCTTTGATTACATATGACTTTCATTTGATTCAGAAATCTTTGTTTGAATGTGTTTGACTTTCATTTGACTCAAAAAGTTTTTTTTTTTTTGGAAAATAAGAGAAATTTTATTACAAAAACGAAAAGTTACAACTTACAAAAGCTAAGTTATAACAAACACCAAACCCCACAAGCCTTAACAAACAGGCCAACCTACCACCAAACAGTTCAAGCTCAATCTCCTGCCACCTTCTAGGAAGGGTTCAGGAGAAAGAGACAAGAACACCCTGAGCACAAGCTTCCAGCCACCTTCTAGGAAGGGTTCTGGAAGCAAGGCCCAAGAACACAAAGACAAGCACAGAGCAACAACAATAAACACCACCCCTGGAAACTGCAAAAAGCAAACCTCCACCTAGACTTAGTTGCACAGACAAAAGAGGGTAATACATCACCTCAGGGAAAGAAACAAAACAAAGCACCAGAACTCAATATTAGCAACACTGATTTGCAACAATTGCAACCAGCAATAGCATATAAAATCAGCAAAAACAGTAAAAAAAACAGTAACAGCAACACAGAGAGCAGCAGCAGTACAGTGCAGCAACACAAACAGCATACAGTGCAGCAACACAAACAGCAACAGAACAGTGCAGCAACTCCAGCAACAGCAGCTGCTGAAACAGCAGCCAGCAACATCACCTGAAGTCAGCAACAACATTAAAAACCAGCAACAGCAACAAAAACAGCAACAGTTCAGCAACACCAGCACCAGCAGAAACAGCTGCTGATCAGAACAGCAACAGAGCAGCAAAAGTACACCCAAGCAGCCAGCCAGCAATAGGGAACATCAACAACAGTCCTCAGCAAACCAGCTGCTGACCAGCACAGCAACATAGCAGACAGCATAGTAGAGCAATCACCAACAGCAACAACAGCAGAGCAGCAACAGCACAGCAGGGCAGTCAGCTAGCAGCAGAAAACAATAGCAACAGTTGAAACCAGCAGCAGCAACACAGCACCCAACAAATCAAGCTGCTAACCAGAGCAGCACCAGAGAAGACAGCACAGCAAAGCAGTCAGCAACAGCAAGAGAAACAGCAACAACAGCTGAATTTCAACAACAGCAAGAGAACAGAAACAACAGCAGAAACCAGCAGTAGATAAAGACCCACAAGAGCAACAAAAGCAAAACAGTAACAACAAACCCCCACCAGTACTCAGAAGTTAGGAATCAGAAATCAGCAAGAACCAGCAACAGCATCAGAAGAGCTCCTAAACAATCAAATATTTGCTTCCCGCTGGGATTCTACAGACTGAATGAAAGACAATATCCCTAACTAGAGCATCAACAGGTTTGCAGCAATCAGTAATCAATACTTCATTCCTCTAAATCCAAATACCATAAACTGTTTCAGTGAAGGCTACATGGATCACTTTGTTTTTCAATCTGGAACTTCTGCAGATTTTCTTCAGCCATTCAATCTCATCACTAAACTGCTGAACAGGCTTGGAAACATGTAATATACCCAACACCTTGTTCCAAACCTGTCTAGAGTATTCACACTCAAAGAATAAGTGTTGAACACTTTCATTGCTATTCAAGCACAAGAAACACCTTGGATCACAAGCAATGTGCCATTGAAGCAACCTATCCTTAGTGACAAGCCTATTCCACAAAGCTAGCCACAAGATAAAAACACTTTTAGGAGTTGCTAAGTTATGACAAATAACTCTCTTCCAAGGAACATTAGGGACTTGAGGCCTAATAGTAGCATAAAGCTTCTTGATTTTCACTTTGTTGCCCTGTATGAAACCATCCCATCCCCCTTGATCATTCACAACATCTCTACAGCTTAGAATCTTCTTTAAGAACCAAGATCATTTAGCAGGGGTAGGGGTGGTCCAACAATCTTTATGCTTGAAGTAATAGATATGGACCCACTTAACCCAAAGATTATCAGCCTTGTGAGCAATATCCCAAAGTAACTTAGTGACAGCTGCTTTATTCGATTCAGGAAGAGAAAGCAAGTTCCAGCCACCACAAACTTTAGGGAGACAGACATTATTCTAAGCAACCAAAGATTTCTTGGCAGGGGCAGAGGATCCAGTCCAAAGAAAGCACCTGAATCTAGCCTCAACCTCTTTCAAAATTTTCTTTGGCAAGATAAAAATTTGAGCCCAATAGTCTGAATACCAAACAACACACTCTTCACCAACTGAAGCCTCCCAGCATAAGACAAGTGTTTAGCCATCCACCCTTGGATTCTAGCAGTCACCTTCTCCACCAAAGGCCTACACTGAGCAATAGTAAGCTTCTTGGAAGAGAGAGGGACCCCAAGATACCTAAAAGGGATAGTACCTTGAGAAACACCAAGAAGCTCCCTCAGCTCTGTCTGAACATCAACAGAAACTCCTCCAAAATAGACTTCACTTTTATCAAGATTAGCAGAAAGCCTAGAAGCACCCGAGAATTTCAAGAAGGCTTGGAAGAGGAGCTTAACAAAAACACTATCAGCTCTAGAAAACATCAATAAATCATCAGCAAACATCATGTGAGTTAGGTTTAACTTTTCACATCTAGGATGGAAGTGAAAATCAGGAGTTAACCTAAGCTCATCAAGGCATCTGGAAAGGTATTCCATACCAATAGCAAAAAGAAAGGGAGACATAGGGTCACCTTGTCTTAAACCTTTCTTAGCTTCAAAGGGAAGGGCAGGAAAACCATTAATAAGAATAGAATAAGAGACAGAAGTAAGACAAGTCCAGATCCAGCTAACAAATCTCTGAGGGAAACCAAGTTCCTGCATAACAGTGATCAAGAATCCCCACTCAACTGAATCATAGGCTTTCTTCAAATCCACCTTAACCATGCACCTAGGAGAGATAAATTTGTGATCATAGCCTTTGATCAATTCAGTTGCAAGAAGGATATTGTCACCAATGTGCTTGCCTGGAATGAAACCTGCTTGAGCATCATCAATCACCTCACCAATGATAGCAGCAAGTCTAGCAGTTATGATCTTAGAAATGAGCTTATAAACCACAGTGCAACAAGCTATAGGCCTGAAATCCTTAACATGGGAGGCATTAGGGATTTTAGGAACAAGAGTAATAGTTGTGCAATTCCATTGCTTAGGCAAGGTCCCTTTAGTGAAGAAATCAATAACACTAGCATAAATATCATCTTTCACAATATGCCAAGCTCTCTTAAAGAAGAAGGAGTTAAAGCCATCAATACCAGGAGCTTTAGTGTTATCAATTCCCTTAAGGGCAACATCAATTTCAGCATGAGAAATAGGCCTAATGAGATAGCTCTGAGCAACAGAGCTAAGCTGTTTACCCCTCCTCATAGTAACAAGGTCAACAGCAAGAAGCCAAGGAGCCCGAGTCCCTAAAAGAGACTTATAGAAGGAGATATTTTCATGAGAAATAGCATCCGGATCCTTAAGCAACACCTGATTAGAGTGAAAGATGGAGTCAATTCTATTCCTTGCTTGTCTATTCTTCATCACAGAGAAGAAATAATGAGAATTGCCATCTCCAAGCTTAATCCAATTAATCCTAGATTTTTGTTTGAAGATGCTTTCCTGAATATCATTCCAGTGTTTGACAACCATAATAGCATCAGATTCTTTAGCATATAAATCCAAATCATCAGGATTCTGAGCCATTAAGTTCTGAATTCCAGAAAGCTCAACATTAGCTTGATCAATCTTTTCCTCAATGTTGCCAAACTGCTTGCTATTAAGAGACTTGATACTAGACTTCACAGAATTAAGTTTCTGCCAAACAGAACTACCAGAACCCCAAGCCTGAGAAGCAGTATCAAGGAAATCAGGGTGATCAGCAATACAGTTTAGAAACCTGAAAGGTCTACCTCTCCCAGCAGGGGCAGAACATACATCCAACAAAACTGGACTATGATCAGATAAAGAGGGGGGGAGATAGACAGTCTCAACATGCCCATGAGAGGCCAGCCAAGCTTGGTTACCAAAGACTCTATCAATCCTAGAAAGAGTTCTAGGACCAGTGTGAACCTTATTTGACAAAGAGTAGAAGGCTCCTTTGCTCTTGACCTCGGTGAGGTCCAAATCATCAACCAGACTCTGGAAATCTCTAGTCTCATAATCAGTAACATCATTACCATGAAGCCTATCTAAAGTATTAAGAACAGAGTTATAGTCACCAGCACAAAGCCAAGGAGAATGCTGAATAGAGATGCTTCTAATTCCTTCCCACAAAGGAAGCCTATCATGAATGGAGTGAAGCCCATAGACAACGGTGAGATGAATTTTAGTAGAGAGGTCCTTAGAAGAGACACTACAATGAATGAACTGTTCATGAATCTTCAAGACACTAACAGTTACTTTATCTGCATTCCAACCAAGCCAGATCCTCCCTTTGGGAGAATGATCATAATTGCACATCCAAAGCCAAGAAGAGCCAAACTTCCTTTGATAAGTGAGAACATTTTTCAATTTGATTTTTGTTTCAAGAAGACCAACAACATCAACCGAATGGGAATGAAGCAACCTCTTTACAGAGGCAACTTTGCCAGGGTCATTCAGGCCCCTGACATTCCAAATAGAGTAAATCATGACACCAAAGGGGGATTAACCTCACCCCCGCTTGGATTTATAGTGAAACCACCTGCACCATCCATTTCATTTGCAAATAAAGAACCAAAAGCATTAGAGGTAGAGGCAGGCTGATGAACTCTAGTTTGCTGGCTTTTTGTCTTCCTTCCAACTATCCTCCACCCCTCATCTGAATTTTGAGAAGTATGAACCTGTGGAGTAATGACGGATTGTCCATGAACAGAAGCACCAACATCAACAATAGGAGAAGGAGCTTGGCTAGGCTTAGGAACCCAGGCCTGCTTTTGCTTAGGAGCAACAGGAGCTGGCTGCTTATGAACCTGCTTAGGCTTATAAAAAGCAGGTTTAATAGAGCAATCATGACCGACCTTGTTGCACTTAGAATAAAAAGGTGGAGCCCACTCATACACTACCTTGAGCTTCAATAGCTCCTTTGAAGGACTCTCAACCAAGACAGAGTTAGGTATAGGCTTTGTAACATCAATTTCAATTAGGACCCTAGCAAAAGACACTCTAAGTTGTCTAGTAGTACGCTCATCAGCACAAATTGGCACTCCAAGCAAACTACCAATGCGGCTAAGAGTGTCAGATCCCCAGCAATTAAGTGGAAGATTAGGAAACTTAACCTAGAGAGGAACAGTTCTCATAATTTCAGCATTAAAGTCAAATTTAGGACAACAAGGCTTCACTATTGCTGGTTTCCCAAGGAACATATGAGGGCCAGAACAGAGTATAGTATCTTTGTCATCACTAGAACATAGATTAATGATAAAGTACCCATCATCATGCCAATAAACATCTGGTTTTTGCATATCACTCCATTGTTGAGCAAAAAAACGAAGAACAGCAGCAATAGTAGGGTAAAATCCAACCACATAGAAAACTAAAGCATTAGACCATTTTTTATTACCTGCTTCAAGCTCGGATTCTTGTAATTCAGCAATTTGCTTCTCTTCTTGGACTTTCGGAGCAACAAAAGATAGAGAAGCTCCTTTGGCAGCCAAATTTCCAGTGAAAGGAGCAGCTCGATCCTCACTGTGTTTGTGCGTATTCTGCTCCAGAGATAGTGAAGGATGACGAGGAGGAATTATTGGCTTAGATCGTTGCTCATATCCTCCAGCAACCAATGGAATAGTACAGTTCCATTGGAATGTCTTGAATCCGGCCTAGCAGTAGCTTCAGCAAACAGAGCAATGGTCTCACCATCGCTTCTGGGAAAAGCTCCACATGCTAGGTGCACTAACGCCGGCGCCGGAGTAACCAATTCATCCACCTCTTGAATCGGACTAGGAACAAACGATGTACCTGAATTTCTCCAATTTTGCAAAATCGTGTCAAAAGCTTCATGAATATTCTTCTATTGCACTACTTAAGGTGTAGAAGTATTCTGCTTCTTCTTCTTCTTAGCCATTGAAATCTAAAATTGATGAAGAAACCAATTAAAGATGAAGAACCATGGAGAAGAAAGAGAAGAGAGAAAGTCAACGAAAGTCAAACCTCGATTCAAACACGATTTTGAAAGATTTAATTCAATCGGCTTTGTTTAATTTAACTCAAAAAGTTTTGTTTGAATGTGTTTGACTTTCATTTGATTCAAAAATCGTTATTTGAGTGTGTTTGACTATCATTTGATTTAAAAAGCTTTGTTTGAATGTGTTTTATTTTCATTTGATTCAAAAAGCTTTGTTTGAATGTGTTCGACTTTCATTTGATTCAAATAGCTTCTTTGAATGCATATGACTTTCATTCGATTCAAAAAGCTTTATTTAAATGTGTTTGACTTTCATTTGATTCAAAAAGCTTTATTTGAATGTGTTTGACATTCATTTGATTCAAAAATCATTGTTTAAATATGTTTGACTTTCATTTAATTAAAAAAGCTTAGTTCAAATGTTTTAACTTTCATTTGATTAAAAAAACTTTCTTTAAATGTGTTTGACTTTCCTTTGTTTAACAAAACTTTGTTTATATATGTTTGACTTTCATTTAATTCAAAAAGCTTTGTTTGAATTCATTTGACTTTCATTCAATTCATAAAAGCTTTATTTGAATGTGTTTGACTTTCATTTGATTCAAAAAGCTTTGTTTGAATGTGTTTGACTTTCATTTGATTCAAAAATCATTGTTTAAATGTGTTTGACTTTCATTTGATTAAAAAAGCTTTGTTTAAATGATTTAACTTTCATTTGATTAAAAAACCTTTTTTTGAATGTGTCTGACTTTCCTTTGATTAACAAACCTTGGTTTGTATATGTTTGACTTTCATTTAATTCAAAAAGCTTTGTTTGAATGCATTTGACTTTCATTCGATATAAAAGTTTTGTTTGAATGTATTTGACTTTCAATTGATTCAAAAAGATTTTTTTAATGTGTTCAGTTTTCATTTGATTCAACTAGTTTCTTTGAATGCATATGACTTTCGTTTGATTCAAAAAGCTTTATTGGATTGTGATCATTAGATTAAAAAAGCTTTGTTTGAATGTGTTTGACTTTCATTTCATTCAATTACCTATGTTGATTGCATTTAACTTTATTCGATTCAAAAAACTGTGTTTGAATGTGTTTGACTTTTATTCGATTCAAAAAGCTTTGTTTGAATGTGTTTGAATTTCATTTGATTCAAAAAGCTTTGTTTGAATGCATTTGACTTTCATTCGATTTAAAAAGCTTTTTTAAATGTGTTTAACTTATAATTGATTCAAAAAGATTTGTTCTAATGTGTTTAGCTTTCATTTGATTCCATTTGCTTCTTTGAAGGCATATGACTTTCATTTGATTCAAAAAATTTTGTTTGAATGTGTTTGACTTTTATTTGATTGAAAAAGCTTTATTTGAATGTGTTTGACTTTCATTTAATTCAAAAAACTTTGTTTGAATGTGTTTGACTTTCATTTGATTCAAAATGCTTTGTTTTCATTGCATTTTACTTTCATTCGATTCAAAAAGCTTTGTTTGATTGTGTTTTACTTTCAATTGATTCCAAAAGATTTGTTTTAATGCGTTAAGCTTTCATTAGATTCAATTAGATTCTTTGAGTGCATATGACTTACATTTGGTTAATAAGCTTTGTTTGAATGTGTTTGACTTTCATTAGATTCAAAAAGCTTTGTTTGAATGTGTTTGGCTTTCATTTGATTCACAAAGCTTTTTTGAATGTGTTCGACTATCATTAGATTCAAAAACATTGTTTGAATGTGTTTGACTTTCATTCGATTCAAAAAGCTTTGTTTGAATGTGTTTGAATATCATTTGATTCAAAAAGCATTGTTTGAATGTGTTTGATTTTCATTTGATTTAGAAAGCTTAATTTTATTTTGTTTTTATTTTCATTTGATTCTATTAGCTTCTTTGACGGCATATGACTTTCCTTCGGTTCAAAAAGCTTTGTTTGTATTTGTTTGACTTTCATTCGATTTTAAAAGCTTTTTTGAATGTGTTTGAATTTCATTTGATTCACAACGCTTTATTTGAATGTGTTTGACTTTCATTTGATTTAAAAATCTTTGTTTAAATGTGTTTGAATTTCATTTGATTAAAACAGCTTTATTCAATTGTTTTAACTTTCAAAAAGCTTTATTTGAATATGTTTGAATTTGTTTGAATGTGTTTGAATGTGTTTCCCTTTCATTTGATTCTAAAAGCTTTGTTTGAATGCATTTATCTTTCACTCGATTCAAAAAGCTTTGTTTTAATGTATTCAGTTTTCATTTGATTCAATTAGCTTCTTTGAATGCATATAACTTTCATTCGATTCAAAAAACTTTGTTTGAATGTGTTTGACTTTCATTTGATTCAAAAAGCTTTGTTTGAATGTGTTTTACTTTCATTTGATTCAAAAAGCTTTGTTTGAATATTCATTACTTTAATTTGATTAAAAAAAGCTTTGTTTGAATGTGTTTGAGTTTCCTTTGATTAATAAACCTTTGTTTGAATGTGTTTGACTTTCATGTGATTCAAAAATCTTTGATTGAATGCATTTGATTTTCATTCGATTCAAAAGATTTGTTTGAATGTGTTTGACTTTCAATAGATTCAATAAGATATTTTGTAATGTGTACAACTTTCGTTTGATTCAACTAGCTTCTTTGAATGCATATGACTTTCATTTGATTCAAAAAGCTTCATGTGAATATGTTTGACTTTTATTAGAATAAAAAAGCTTTGTTTTAATGTGTTTGACTTTCATTTCATTCAATTAACTATGTTGAATGCATTTGACTTTATTCGATTCAAAAAGCTATGTCTGAATGTGTTGGGATTTTATTTGATTCAAACAGCTTTGTTTGAATGTGTTTGAATTTCAATTCATTCAAAAAGATTTGTTTGAATGTATTTGACTTTCATTCGATTTAAAAACCTTTCTTTGAATATTTATTACTTTCAATTGATTCAAAAAGATTATTTTTAATGTGTTCAACTTTCATTTGATTTTATTAAATTCTTTGAATGCATATGTCATTCATTCGATTCAAAAAGCTTTGTTTGAATGTGTTTGACTTACATGTGATTAATAAACCTTTGTTTGAATGTGTTTGACTTTCATGTGATTCAAAAATCTTTGACTGAATGAATTTGACTTTCATTCGATTCAAAAGATTTGTTTGAATGTGTTTGACTTTCAATAGATTCAATAAGATATTTTGTAATGTGTACAGCTTTCGTTTGATTCAACTAGCTTCTTTGAATGCATATGACTTTCATTTGATTCAAAAAGCTTTATTTGAGTGTGTTTGACTTTCATTAGAATAAAAAAGCTTTGTTTGAATGTGTTTGACTTTCATTTCATTTAATTAACTATGTTGAATGCATTTGACTTTATTCGATTCAAAAAGATGTGTTTGAATGTGTTTCACTTTCATTTGATTCAAAAAGCTTTGATTGAATGTGTTTGAATTTCATTTCATTCAAAAATCTTTGTTTGAATGTATTTGACTTTCATTCGATTCAAAAACCTTGCTTTAATGTTTATTTCTTTCAATTGATTCAAAAAGAATACTTCTAATTTGTTCATTTTCATTTGATTTTATAAGCTTCTTTGAATGCTTATGGCTTTCATTCGATTCAAAAAGCTTTGTTTGAATGTGTTTGACTTTAATTTGATTAAAAAAAGCTTTATTTGAATGTGTTTGACTTTCCTTTGATTCAAAAAGCTTTGTTTGAATGTGTTTGACATTAATTTGAATAAAAAAAAAAAGCAATGTTTGGATGTGTTTGACTTTCCTTCGATTCAAAAAGCTTTGTTTGAACGTGTTTGACTTTCATTTGATTCAAAAAGCTATGTTTGAATGTGTTTTACTTTCATTTGATTCAAAAAGATTTGTTTGAATATTCTTGACTTTAATTTGATTAAAAAAGCTTTATTTGACTGTGTTTGACTTTCCATTGATTATTAAACCTTTGTTTGAATGTGTTTGACTTTCATTTGATTCAAAAATCTTTGATTCAATGCATTTGACTTTCATTCGATTCAAAAGCATTGTTTGAATGTGTTTGACTTTCAATTGATTTAAAAAGATATTTTGTAATGTGTACAGCTTTCAAATTATTCAACTAGCTTCTTTGAAATCATATGACTTTCCTTTGATTCAAAAAGCTATATTTGAATGTGTTTGACTATCATTAGAATCAAAAAGCTTTGTTTGAATGTGTTTGACTTTCATTTCATCCAATTAACTATGATGAATGCATTTGACTTTATTCTATTCAAAAAGCTGTGTTTGAATGTGTTTGACTTTAATTTGATTCAAAAAGCTTTGTTTGAATGTGTTGGAATTTAATTTCATTCAAAAAGCTTTGTTTGAATGTATTTGACTTTCATTCGATTCAAAAACCTTTCTTTGAATTTTTATTAATATCAATTGATTCAAAATATTTGTTTTATTGTGTTCAGCTTTCTTTTGATTTTATTAGTTTCTTTGAATGCATATGAGTTTCATTAGATTCAAAAAGCTTTGTTTGAATGTGTTTGACTCTACTTTGATTAAAAAAAGCTTTGTTTGAATGTGTTTGACTTTCCTTTGATTAAAAAGGTTTTGTTTTAATGTGTTTGACTTTAATTTGAATAAAAAAGCAGTGTTTGAATGTGTTTGACTTTCCTTCGATTCACAAAGCTTTTTTGAATGTGTTCGACTATCATACGATTCAAAAGGTATTGTTTGAATGTGTTTGACTTTCATTCGATTAAAAAAACTTTGTTTGAATTTGTTTGACTATCATTTGATTCAAAAAGCATAGTTTGAATGTGTTTGATTTTCATTTGATTTAAAAGGCTTTGTTTTCATTTGTTTTTTTTTTCATTTGATTCAATCAGCTTCTTTGACTAAACATGACTTTCCTTCGATTCAAAAAGCTTTGTTTGAATTTGTTTGACTTTCATTCGATTCAAAAAGCTTTTTTGAATGTGTTTGAATTTCATTTGAGTCACAATGCTTTATTTGAATGTTTTTTACTTTCATTTGATTTAAAAAGCTTTGTTTGAATGTGTTTGACTTTCATTTTATTCAAAAAGCTTTGTTTGAATGTGTTTGACTTTTATTTGATTCAAAATTCATTATATGAATGTGTTTGACTGTCATTTGATTCAAAAAGCTTTCTTTAATGTGTTTGATTTTCATTTGATTCAAAAAGCTTTGTTTGAATGTGTTCGACTTTCATTTTATTCAATTAGCTTCTTTTAATAGATATGACTTTCATTCGATTCAAAATGCTTTATTTGAATGTGTTTGACTTTCATTAGATAAAAAAAAGCTTTGTTTGCATGTGTTTGACTTTCATTTCATTCAATTAACTATTTTGAATGCATTTAACTTTATTCGATTTAAAAAACTGTGTTTGAATGTGTTTGACTTTCATTCAATTCAAAAAGCTTTGTTTAAATGTGTTTGACTTTCAATTGAATCAAAAAGATTTTTTTAATGTGTTCAGTTTTCATTTGATTCAACTAGCTTCTTTGAATGCATATGACTTTCATTTTATTCAAAGAGCTTTATTTAATTATGTTTGACTTTCATTAGATTAAAAATGCTTTGTTTGAATATGTTTGACTTTCATTTCATTGAATTAACTATGTTGAATGCATTTAACATTATTCGATTCAAAAAACTGTGTTTGAATGTGTTTGACTTTCATTCGATTCAAAAAGCTTTGTTTGAATGCGTTTGAATTTCATTTGATTCAAAAAGCTTCGTTTGAATGCATTTGACTTTCATTCGATTTAAAAAGCTTTTTTGAATATGTGACTTTCAATTGATTCAAAACGATTTGTTTTAATGTGTTCAGCTTTCATTTGATTCCATTTGCTTCTTTG
Organism: Chenopodium album; assembly: GCF_948465745.1. Classification (NCBI taxonomy): domain Eukaryota; kingdom Viridiplantae; phylum Streptophyta; class Magnoliopsida; order Caryophyllales; family Amaranthaceae; genus Chenopodium; species Chenopodium album. Next base: position 44,883,431 of record NC_137838.1, read on the forward strand.
AATGCATATGACTTTCATTCGATTCAAAAAGATTTGTTTATATGTGTTTGACTTTAATTTGATTAAAAAATCTTGTTTGAATTTGTTTGACTTTCCTTTGATTCAAAAATCTTTGTTTGAATGTGTTTGACTTTAATTTGAATAAAAAAAGCTTTGTTTGAATGTGTTTGACTTTCCTTTGATTCAAAAAGCTTTCTTTGAATGTCTTAGACTTTCATTTGATTCAAAAAACTTTGTTTGAATGTGTTTGACTTTCATTTGATTCAAAATACTTTGATTTGAATGCATTTTACTTTCATTCGATTCAAAAAGCTGTGTTTTAATGTGTTTTAGTTTAAATTAATTCAAAAAGAATTGTTTTAATGTGTTAAGTTTTCATTCGATTCAATTAGATTCTTTGAGTGCTTATGACTTTCATTCGATTCAAAAAGCTTTGTTTCAATGTGTTTTACTTTCATTAGATTCAAAAAGCTTTGTTTGAATGTGTTTGACTTTGATTTAATTCACAAAGCTTTTCTGAATGTGTTTGACTAGAATTCGATTCAAAAGGCATTGTTTGAATGTGTTTGACTTTCATTCGATTAAAAAAGCTTTGTTTGAATGTGTTTGACTATCATTTGATTCAAAAAGCATTGTTTGAATGTGTTTGATTTTATTTTATTTAAAAGGCTTTGTTTTAATTTGTTTTTTTTTTTCATTTGATTTAATTAGCTTCTTTGACTGCACATGACATTCCTTCGATTCAAAAAGCTTTGTTTGAATTTGTTTGACTTTCATTCGATTCAAAAATCTTTTTTGAATGTGTTTGAATTTCATTTGATTCACAATGCTTTATTTGAATGTTTTTTACTTTCATTTGATTTAAAAATCTTTGTTTGAATGTGTTTGACTTTCATTTTATTCAAAAAGCTTTGTTTTAATGTGGTTGACTTTTATTTAATTCCAAAATCATTATTTGAATGTGTTTGACTGTCATTTGTTTCAAAAAGCTTTCTTTGAATGTGTTTGATTTTCATTTGATCCGAAAAACTTTGTTTGAATGTGTTCAGTTTTCATTTGATTTAACTAGCTTCTTTGAATGCATATAACTTTCTTTGATTCAAAAAGTTTTATTTGATTGTGTTTGACTTTCATTAGATTAAAAAATCTTTGTTTGAATATGTTTGACTTTCATTTCATTAAATTAACTAGGTTGAATGCATTTAACTTTATTCAATTCAAAAAGCTGTGTTTGAATGTGTTTGACTTTCATTCGATTCAAAAAGCTTTGTTTGAATGTGTTTGAATTTCATTTGATTCAAAAAGCTTTGTTTGAATGCATTTGACTTTCATTCGATTCAAAAAGCTTTTTTGAATGTGTTTGACTTTCAATTGATTCAAAACGATTTGTTTTAATATGTTCAGCTTTCATTTGATTCCATTTGCTTCTTTGAATGCATATGACTTTCATTCAATTCAAAAAGATTTGTTTGAATGTGTTTACCTTTATTTCGATCCAAATAGATTTGTTTAACTTTCCTTTGATTCAAAAAACTTTGTTTGAATGTGTTTGACTTTTTTTTTTGGTAAATAAAATTTTATTACCAAAAAGCACAAAAAAGCAACTTACAAAAAGCTAAGTTGCAAACCCCAACCTACAAAGCCTGAAACAGGCACCAAACTCCAAAACAAGTCTTGCAACTAAGGTGCCACCTTCTAGGAAGGGTTCACCTTAGAAGCAAGACCAGCGCCTGCCCCCAAACATAAAAAGGAAAAAAGAGAGCTGAGAACAAGACAGCAACAAAACAAGAGCCCTTTCCAGACTCAGCTAAACCAAATGCAGGACTGAACAAACAGGCTATACAACAAACCAACAGCAGACAAACACTAGCTAACAAGTAAAGCACAGTCTGACTCAGAACACCTACTAGCCATATTTAAGACAATATCTCGGACAACAATTTCAGCAGGTTTACAGACTCCATTAAAAACAACAGAGTTTCTTTGAATCCAGATGCTGTAAACTGTCTCAGCAAAAGCCATAATCAGCAACCCTTTCTTCGCTCTGCAATTCTTCATCAACCACTTGATTTCATCAGCAAAGTGCAGAATTTGCCTATTATAATGCAGAATCTTTAAGACAGCTTTCCACACTCTATGAGCATAGGAACATTCAAAGAACAAGTGCTGAACTGTTTCAGCTTTCTGTAAGCAAAGCAAACAGATAGGATCACATTGGATATTCCAAGTTAATAACCTATCCTTTGTCACCAACCTGTTCCAAAGAACAATCCACAAAATGAAGACACTCTTAGGAGTAGCTCTATTATTGCAAATCATTCTTCTCCAATCAACTTTCTGACTTTGGGGTCTAAGCAAGGCATATAGCTTCCTAATCTTCATCACAGTACCTTGAACAAAGTTACCCCATCCCCCTACACTATCTACAACCTCTCTACACTGCAGGATTTTCCTAAGCACCCAAGAGCACTTCTTAGGAACAGGGAAATCCCAGCAATCCTTTCCTTTGAAGTAGTAGATATGAACCCATTTCACCCACAAATTATCAGCTTTGTGAGACAAGTCCCATAGTAACTTAGTCACAGCTGCTTTGTTCCAAATTGGAAGAGAAAGGACATTCCACCCCCCACTTACTTTAGGCAAACAGACTGTATCCCAAGCCACCAGAGCTCTCCTTGAGAAATTAGCTGTTCCAGTCCAAAGAAAAGCCCTAAACCTAGCCTCAAGTTCTTTAAGGATTTTCTTTGGAAGGATAAAAATTTGAGCCCAATAAGTTTGGATCCCAAAAAGCACCCCTTTCACTAATTGGATCCTTCCAGCATAAGAAAGATGCCTAGCTGCCCAGCTTGTGATTCTAGCAGTAACTTTTTCAACCAAGGGCCTACATTGGTTTATAGTAAGCTTCTTTGAAGACAAAGGTACCCCAAGATACCTAAAAGGAAGAGTGCCCTGGGACATACCTAGAGCATCTCTTAAAATCTGTTGCTCATCTTCACTAACACCTCCAAAGTACACCTCACTCTTATCCAAATTAGCAGACAAACCAGAAGCCTTAGAAAACTTCTAAAAAGCTTGAAAAAGCAACTGGACAGAGACCAAATCAGCTCTAGCAAACATCAGTAAATCATCTGCAAACATAAGGTGAGTGATACTCATTTTCTCACATCTGGGATGATAATTAAAGTCAGGAGTAGACTTCAAATCATTTAAGCACCTTGTGAGATACTCCATCCCAATAGCAAGAAGAAAGGGAGACATAGGGTCTCCTCGCCTTAACCCTTTCCTTGCATCAAAAGGAACACTAGGAAACCCATTTAAGAGAATTGAGAAGGAAACAGAAGTAATACACCCCATAACCCAATCAATAAATTGCTTAGGGAAACTCATTTCTTCCATAACAGCCCTTAAGAAGCTCCATTCAAGGGAGTCATAGGCCTTTTTCAAATCAATTTTAAGAATGCATCTTGGGGTGATGAATCTATGTGAATATCCTTTAATTAACTCAGTAGCAAGCAAGATATTATCCCCAATATGCTTCCCAGGAATAAACCCTGCCTGAGCATCATCAACAACCTCCCCAATGACCTGAGCTAGTCTTGTTGTTATCACCTTAGAAATTAACTTATACAGCACAGTACAGCAAGCTATAGGCCTGAACTCTTTCACATAAGAGGGATTTGGAACTTTAGGAACCAAAGTGATAGTAGTACAGTTCCAATGCCTCTGCATAATCCCAGTATCAAAGAATTCCTGCACCCCAGCATAAACATCTGATTTAACATCATTCCGGGCTTGCTTAAAAAAGTAAGCATTAAAACCATCTATCCCAGAAGCTTTTGAGTCATCAAAGCCTTTTAAAGCTTTGTCAATCTCAACATGAGTGATAGGAGCAATCAAAAGTTGTTGAGAAGCAAAGCTTAACTGCTTCCCTTTTCTCATAGTCACCAAATCAACAGCAGGCAACCAGTCAGCATTATCACCAAGAAGCTTCTTATAAAAATTGCACACTTCAGCAACCACTTGACTTGGATCTCTAATAACCATATCCTGCTCATTATAGATTGAGTCAATTCTATTTCTAGAGTGTCTTTGCTTCATCATAGAAAAGAAGTAATGGTTATTAGCATCACCCAGTTTCATCCAATCCACTCTAGATTTCTGCTTATAAATACTTTCCTGGATTCCAGTCCAGTACTTAACTTGAGCAATGGCTTCAGTCTCTTTCAGTTGAAGCTCAAGATTATCAGTATTTACAGCAATATCACTCTGAATACTATCCAAATCAACAAGAGCAGCTTCAAGCCTTTCAGCAGTTTTAGCAAAATGTTTCAAATGCAGATCCTTAATTTTGCTTTTAACATTTTTAAGTTTATTCCACACTCTCAGCATTGCATTACCAGTCACAGCATTACCCCAGGCATCCCTAACAGTATTCTGAAACTGATCATGCTTTGCTATACAGTTCAAGAATCTGAAAGGCCTTCCTTGGGAAGAGGGAGCAGAACAAAGCTCAATCAAGACAGGGCTATGGTCAGAAAGAGCAGGATTAAGATAAAAGGCCTCAACATGCCCATAAATATCCAACCACCTCTGGTTGAACAAACCCCTATCAATTCTAGTACAGGTCCTAGGCCCCTCATGAGCCTTGTCAGACCAAGAATAAAAGGAACCTTTGCTTTTAATCTCACAAAACTCCATAATATCTACAAAACCTTGAAAATCTCTCACCTCATAATCTGAAACAGGATTGCCATTGATTCTATCAGCAGAACACAGAACAGAGTTGAAGTCCCCAACACAAATCCAAGGATCCTGCTGCAAACCAAGAGTCTAAATCCCAGTCCATAGAGATTTCCTATCATGAATAGAGTGGAGACTATACACAAAAGTACAAAGGATTGGAGCTGTAGAATCTCTATGACTAACTGCACAGTGAATAAACTGCTCATGAACTGTTAGAACATCAAGATTAATAACATCTGAATTCCACCCAACCCAAATTCTACCTTTCTGAGTGTAGGAATAGTTATCAACCCAAACTTCTTCTGGAGAGTCTTGAATTTTCCCTGCTTTACCTTAGTCTCAAGCAAGCCAATGACCTCAATTGAATGATTTCTAAGTAGCCTTTTAACATTAGCTACCCTGCCAGGGTCATTCAAACCTCTGACATTCCAGGAGCAGATGATCATAGAACAGGAGGGGGTATTGACTGACCCCCGCCAGTGTTGATGAAAAACCCACCATCTTCAACATTAAGAGCCAAAAAAGCACTAGATTGTGCAATTGGCTGTGAATTTCTGACACTGTGGCTGCTTCTGTTCTTCCTTCCCACTACTCTCCAGCCATCATCATGATTAACATTCCCAGGAGCAGCAACTAGAGTAGCTTGAACCTGCTCAGAGTCAGGTGGGCCTGCAGCAGGAACAGTCTGCTTGTGCTTAGGCACCCACACCTTTTCTTGAGCTAGAGGCTTATTTGCTGGTTGTTTCTGAGTGTGAGTTTGCTTGCCACTTTTAACAACAGCACAATCATGTCCTGCCTTATTACATTTCTTACAGAAAGGCGGCTTCCACTCAAAAATAGCCTTTAAATCAATTATCTCACCATTAGGGCTTTCAAGTAGAACACAACTAGGCAATTCTTTGGTTATATCAACCTCAATTAACACCCTAGCAAAAGAAACCCTCATCTGTCTAGTAGTACATTCATCTGCACAGATAGGCACTCCCAATAAACTACCTATTCTACTAAGAGTGTCCACTCCCCAACAGTTTAAGGGAAGATTGGGGAACTTAACCCATAAGGGAACAGTCCTCAGAACTTCAGCGTGAAAATCAAACTTGGAACTCCAAGCTTTAACTATAGCTGGCTTACCATAAATCATATGAGGTCCAAAGCATAAAATCATATTCAAATCATCCTCAGACTTCAGATTAATAACAAAGTTACCATCATCATGCCAATATATTTCAGGTCTCCCTATACTACTCCAGTTCTCAGCAAAATATCTATGAACAGAAGCAATAGTAGGGTAATACCCAACAACATAGAACACAATAGCATTTTTCCATCTCAAGTTACCTGCATTAAGTTTAGATTCCTGCAATTGAGTAATTCTTTTACCCTCTTGAACCTTTAGAGCAACAAAAGACAGGGGAGCTCCTTTAGCAGTAAGCTTCCCATCCCATTTCCCTTCAACTCCTGCACGCATGGCTTCAGGAACTTCAGATGGTTGATTACCTTGATTCTCAGTCGGAATCGAGCTCATAGAACGAGTAGAATTCACCGGAACAGTAATCGGGCATAAATCAGCAACAGGATTCAATGGAACAGTAACCGGGAGACCCTAGTAACTGATTCAGTCGATTTCTTCTATTGACTAGCCATTACTTGATTACCTTGATTCTCAGTCATAATCGAGCTCATAGAACGAGCAGGATCCACCGGAACAGTAATCGGGCTTGAATTAGCAACAAGATTCAATGGAACAGTAACCGGGGAGACCCTAATGACTGATTCAGTCGATTTCTTCTGTTGACTCGCCATTACCGATTGATGATGGATCTCAAGCAATCGGAGATCTGCCTTTGATATCATCCCAGCAGATTTGTGAACCAAATGAGGCGGTGGTGTAACTAGATCTTCATCACCACATTCTGGGATAGGACCAAATGAAGTCACAACACCTAATGATCTATCATTCGACACTTGCATAGATTGTTTTTGAGTTTTTAATGCATTATTAGGGCATGGAGTGAATTGCTTCTTCTTCTTTGCCATTGATGATCCAGCTAAGCAAAGGAACCAGCTCAGAAAATCGCCATTGGAGAAGAGAGAGAAGAGAGAAAAGTCAAGAAAAGTCAAGCCCTTAATGTGTTTGACTTTAATTTGAATAAAAAAGCTTTGTTTGAATGTGTTTGACTTTCCTTTGATTCAAAAAGCTTTCTTTGAATGTGTTAGACTTTCATTTGATTCAAAAAACTTTGTTTGAATGTGTTTGACTTTCATTTGATTCAAAATGCTTTGTTTTGAATGCATTTTAGTTTCATTTGATTCAAAAAGCTGTTTTTTAATGTGTTTTACTTTCAATTAATTCAAAAAGATTTGTTTTAATGTGTTAAGTTTTCATTCGATTCAATTAGATTCTTTGAGTGCTTATGACTTTTATTCGATTTAAAAAGCTTTGTTTGAATGTGTTTGACTTTCATTAGATTCAAAAAGATTTGTTTGAATGTGTTTGACTTTGATTTGATTCACAAAGCTTTTTTGAATGTGTTCGACTATCATTCGATTCAAAAGGCATTGTTTGAATGTGTTTGACGTTCATTCGATTAAAAAAGCTTTGTTTGAATGTGTTTGACTATCATTTGACTCAAAAATCATTTTTTGAATGTGTTTGATTTTATTTGATTTAAAAGGCTTTGTTTTATTTTGTTTTTTTTTCTTTTGATTCAATTAGCTTCTTTTACTGCACATGACTTTCCTTCGATTCAAAAAGCTTTGTTTGAATTTGTTTGACTTTCATTCGATTCAAAAGGCTTTTTTGAATTTTAATTTCATTTGATTCACAATGCTTTATTTGAATGTTTTTTACTATCATTTGATTTAAAAAGCTTTGTTTGAATGTGTTTGACTTTCATTTTATTCAAAAAGCTTTGTTTTAATGTGGTTGATTTTTAATTAATTCAAAAATCATTTTTTGAATGTGTTTAACTGTCATTTGATTCAAAAAGCTTTATTTGAATATGTTTGATTTTCATTTGATCCAAAAAACTTTGTTTGAATGTGTTCAACTTTCATTTTATTCAATTAGCTTTTTAGAATGCATATGACTTTCATTCGATTCAAAAAGCTTTATTTGAATGTGTTTGACTTTCATTAGATTAGAAAAGCTTTGTTTGAATGTGTTTGACTTTCATTTCATTCAATAACTATGTTGAATTCATTTAACTTTATTCAATTCAAAAAACTGTGTTTTAATGTGTTTGACTTTTATTCGATTCAAAAAGCTTTGTTTGAATGTGTTTGACTTTCAATTGAATCAAAAAGATTTTTTTAATGTGTTCAGTTTTCATTTGATTCAACTATCTTCTTTGAATGCATATGACTTTCATTTGATTGTAAAAGCTTTATTTGATTGTGATTGACTTTTATTATATTAAAAATGCATTGTTTGAATGTGTTTGACTTTCATTTCATTCAATTAACTATGTTGAATGCATTTAACTTTATTCGATTCAAAAAACTGTGTTTGAATGTGTTTGTCTTTCATTCGAATAAAAATGCTTTGTTTGAATATGTTTGAATTTTATTTGATTCAAAAAGCTTTGTTTGAATGCATTTGACTTTCATTCGATTCAGAAAGCTTTTTTGATTGTGTTTGACTTTCAATTGATTAAAAAAGCTTTGTTTGAATTTGTTAGACTTTCCTTTGATTTAAAAAACATTGGTTGAATGTGTTTGACTTTCATTTGATTCAAAATGCTTTGTTTTGAATGCATTTTACTTTCATTCGATATAAAAAGTTGTGTTTGAATGTGTTTTACTTTCAATTAATTCAAAAAGATTTGTTTTCATGTGTTAAGTTTTCATTCGATTCAATTAGAATCTTTGAGTGCATATGACTTTCATTCGATTTGAAAAGCATTATTTGAATGTGTTTGACTTTCATTAGATTCAAAAAGCTTTGTTTGAATTTGTTTGACTTTGATTTGATTCACAAAGCTTTTTTGAATGTGTTCGACTATCATTCGATTCAAAAGGCATTGTTTGAATGTGTTTGACTTTCATTCAATTACAAAAGCTTTATTTGAATGTGTTTGACTATCATTTGATTCAAAAAGCATTGTTTCAATGTGTTTGATTTTCATTTGATTTAAAAGGCTTTGTTTTAATTTGTTTTTTTTTCATTTGATTCAATTAGCTTCTTTGACTGCACATGACTTTCCTTCGATTCAAAAAGCTTTGTTTGAATTTGTTTGACTTTCGTTAAATTCAAAAAGGTTTTTTGAATGTGTTTGAAATTCATTTGATGCACAATGCTTTATTTGAATGTTTTTTACTTTCATTTGATTTAAAAAGCTTTGTTTGAAAGTGTTTGACTTTCATTTTATTCAAAAAGCTTTGTTTTAATGTGTTTGATTTTTATTTCATTCAAAAATCATTATTTGAATTTGTTTGACTGTCTTTGAATGCATATGAGTTTTATTCGATTCAAAAAGCTTTATTTGAATGTGTTTGACTTTCATTTGATTCAAAAATCTTTGTCTGGATGTGTTTGACTTTCATTTGATCCATAAATCGTTGTTAAAATGTGTTTAACTTTCATTTGATTAAAAAAGCTTTGTTTGAATATTCTTGACTTTAATTTGATTAAAAATGCTTTGTTTGAATGTGTTTGACTTTCCTTTAATTAACAAACCTTTGTTTGAATGTGTTTGACTTTCATTTGATTCAAAAATCTTTGATTGAATGTGTTTGAATTTCATTTCATTAAAAAGCTTTGTTTGAATGTATTTGACTTTCATTCGATTCAAAAACCTTTTTTTGAATCTGTAGGGAATAATTCAAGCTTTAATCTCACTAGCTCGAACCCCACTGTGATCATACACTAAAGTACGGTGGCGTCCAAAAGGGAAGAAGATAGAGCAAAAGAGTCGCCAACAAGTTTTTTAGGAACTTGTAATCCGTTCACGAGGTGAAGGTTACACCCCTTAACGATCCAAGAGATCGTCAACTCCATAAGGTCTAGAACCAAATAAGGGTTCAGGGATGAAGGTACAAATCCAACCTAAAAGAGATTGAACCTGCCCTAATAATAGGCCTCTACTTTATTCTGCTCGTATTCATGTGCGCTTTCTGATTAACATGCAATCATTAGGATTACCCTAAACCTATTTATCTATGTTGGTTGAATATTAATGCACAAATAAACTATTATTGGCGATCACTTGAATTATAATCAAATTAACCCTAAATAAGATTATTAAATATCTTATTAAACGTGATTACAAGTACCAAATCCCTTTAAACATGCATAAAAGACGTGATCAAGCAATAACAATAAATGCCAAGCAACATAATAAATAATCAATCATGAATAATAATTATAATAATCATAATACCATCATAAATAAAATAATCAAAATAATAATAATAATAATAACATTCATAATCATAAATTATAACAATTGTAATCATAATCATGTTCATGTTAACATTAAAGCATAATAAAAATAGCAAGATCCTAGGCATGATACTAACAAGATTAATAACAAACCCTAGCATGTCACTAAGCAATAAAAATCAAGTCTTTAACCCTAACATGATACTAGCAATCATAAGTACTAGGAAGAACATAGGAAGCATCGCAGGAATCATATTTAATATTAAAAATACCCTAGACATGATATTAGGAATCATAATAACAATGTAAACATGATTTCTACATCATAACATTAATTAAAACCATTAAAGTACTTACTTTGATGCCTTGTACCTCTTTCTAATTACAAAATACACACGTTAGTAACTTCAAGGAAAATAATAAATCAAACAATTAAATTAAATAATTGAAAGAGAGATTTGGGACCAAACCCTCATAAATTAAAACCTTTCACGTCTAGGGCGAAGGCAACTTCGAATATGGCTAGGTGTTTATAAATCTTGTGAATGCGGAATTTTGTATGAGAACACAAAGTTTTGGGAAAGATGAAAGAGATGAACGATCAAGAGATTTAAAGAATGTTAATGCATGAATGATTTAACTTGCGAATGAAAACTGATTGTTGATGAATGTAGATGATTGAAAACGGAGTTTTTGATACGATATTTATAGAGAAAATCATCCAAAAAAGATAATTTAACAAAACAGAGTCTGACGCTCAGGAAACAGAGCCGCACCAACCCTGGCTAGCTGGCGCCAGGCACCAATGGCTAGCGCCAGGCGCCAAGTCTGGTTCCAGGCGCCAAGGCCTGGGGTTGGACGCCAAGCTTGATTTTGACGCGTTTTCGAAAATCTGATAAATTTACCATACTGGAGGATAAAATAATATAATTTCTTCGAAAATGCTATTTGATTTTGATTAAAACTTTGAAAAGTCAACAAAGTCAACTTATCAATGCTAATTAAATTAGAAATGAAAAGAACCTTCTAGAAGAATCTAGAAGACTAAAACCATTCCTAATTGCATTAGGAATGATAAATCATATTAGGCCCTCCCCTAGATCATTGGGCCGCATATAAAGCTCAAACCGAGCCCAGTTTGGTAATTTGGCCATAATTTCCTCAATATTAATCGGAATTGGGCTTATAATATATCATTAGAAAGGTCTTTGCAAGCCCTATCCAACTACACCACTATTGTACCCATATCATGGACCAACCAAACTGGATTGGCTGTTTTCTTAAAATAAAGTTTTTTAAAAATAAAAAGAAGAGAAAAGAAATAAAAACTTTCCGCAACACTAGACTTTCCACAGTTTCGTTTCATTTGATCATGAATCGACGTGAAAGGTACTCATCACTGGGTTTGGTTTTGGGGAGACACAAATGGGTGTCTACAGAAGCCCCCACTTTGACTGAGTTTGGAGAAACGCAAGTTTCGAAAACAAAAGTCAAAGTATCGATAGGGACGGAAGAACATTCTGCGATCCTAAATCAACCTTGTAACGTCGATACCTGCAAAACTAGCATGAGTTAAATAGATAAAAGAGTTAAGAAACGCGTATCTTGCACCGTCAAGCACACGTCTCTGAAAATAACTGATTTGTTTTGATGACCTGCTGCAAGCTAGAGAATGCCATCCCGCTTGAAAACCGCTACGCCCGTAACTGCTTCCAAATTAGAAGATTGCTTCGCCTGAAACTATCCTCCTCCGCTATGCTAATATTCCACATCCTAGGGAATACTATCGAAGATTACTTCTCTTGAAACAATCTCCATCCGCATTGATAATATTCCGCGTCCAAGGGAATACTATCGAAGATTGCTTCTCTTGAAACAATCCTCATTTGTTTGTGACAACTCTCCATAATCCAAGGAACGCCACCTTACTATTTCGATGTTCACTCGTCTCTGAACAAAGAGCTTCCTTTTGATATGTTCACGCGCCTCTGAACAAAGAGCTTCTTTTTGATATGATCTTCTGAATGATGTGTCCACGCGTCTCTGAACGAAGAGTTTAATAATAGGATGCCCACGCGTCTCTTAGCAAAAGAGCTTGAAAATAGGAAATGTCCACGCGTCTCTGAACAAAAGAGCTTGAAAAGGATTGTCCACGCGTCTCTGAACAAAAGAGCTCGATTGATATGCCCACGCGTCTCTGAGCAAAAGAGCTTGAATGAAATGTCCACGCGTCTCTGAACAAAAGAGCTTTGATGATATGCCCACGCGTCTCTGGAGCAAAAGAGCTTTTGATGGAAATGTTCACGCGTCTCTGAACAATAGAGCTTCAGTGCTTGAATGTTTGTTGCGATAATGTTCTGAAGAAAAATTTTCGAAGACCAACGTTTGTCGATCTCTAAAGCTCGCCTGAACCTTGCTTTCGCTAAAACCAGTATGCCGGTATTTCCGTGATGAGCCAATTCTTAGGCGCTTCAAGCTAAGTGAGAAGATCTTTCATCAGGTCGACCACTTATTGTGATTGTAATCAAACTGACTACTTAATCATGTCAAATTGCTTATAGGGGCTAACTGGCGTACCAAGGAACCCAAAATTGTTGTATGAGGTCGAAATCCCCTTTCTGAGAGGCTTCGAGCTCTGTCGCTGCTGAAATATCTCTGGCGCCAAGAATTGGAGTAGGGTCCTCCCTATTCTGCTGCACCTGTATTTATTTTTGACTATAGAACTTTGCCAATCTCTTTAGCCATCTTAGGGTTGACCTAAGGCTTAATGTTGCTTGACTCATCGACTTGACATGACTCAAGGTATAAACTTGACTCGATATGTTTGACTGACTCGAGGTTGACTCGACTCGAAGTGTAATGACACATGTGTTAGACTCAAATCAAAGTGAAATGACACGTGTGTGCATTGTAATGTGATCGTGCGACTCGAAAAATGCAAAAAAGCAAAAATTTTCCGTCAATTTTGTGGAGGGTACCGACTTTCTCCCGAAAAAGAAAGACGTGAAAAAGAAAATCAAAAGTTTGAAGATGCATGTTGAATGAGCTTAGTCAAATGTCATTTGGTACTATCTCTCAAGGTGCAAGGATTAATCCATCCTAGGTTATCTCAATGGTTGACTCCATGATGAAAGTATTTGGGTAACTTAGGCACGGAGACTAAGCACTTCATACTTCGTGATGCAATGACAATTATGAGTGATGTTGATATGATAAGGTATGCTTCAACGTTGTGTTAAGATTTCATGACAAAGGGTTCCTAAGGGAAGTATTTGGTCATGTATCTGTGATGTGTGTGATAGTGAAACTAAAGTTAGGCCTCAAGAGCTAAGTGTGTGGAAAGATATTATTTGTTAAAAGAGTCAAATGATGGCGACTCTTAGGCTAGGTAAGCTAATGATGTAGGGATCAAGCCCCCAAGTCTAGCTCTAAATGAATAGGGATGAGCACAGGGGATCCCTTTATATGATCATGGTGCAAGTGTGTGAATGTGAATATGAATGCATTTTTATTACGGCCGTACCTCGATGTGAGGTTGCCTACGTATCCGTTAGGAATCAGGCCGAACGTAGCTCTAGCCGAACCTCCCACAAGTGTGTATACCTCAAAAAGGTCTTTTTAAGGGTTGTAATGTGGTAAGGCTAAAGGTTTTAAGAAGAAGGGGATAAAGGCTCAAGACCCTAGACAAGCCCCCAAGGTGTGCAACCTTGCTTCTGAATCTTTGTATTTTCATTCTTGAGTTCCTACTCTTTTTTTTTAGCTCTCTTTTTGCATTAGCATTTATCTTTATTTTTATGAGTGTGGGCAATCTCAATCATGCGGTCTATCACTCACTTGGAATTCATGTTTCTCAGGCACGGTACCGAGCACTCGATAAGAGACGCAATCTGAGACGTGTTCTTATCGAAGACATTTTCATATCAAAGACATTGGAACACTTGCCCTTTTGCACACTTTTATTTATTTTTGATTGCTTATTTTTGCTAATTTAGTATTTTGAATTCACTAAGCCTTTTTTAGAATTGCATAAGTTACACACCATCCCATCCCAAGGTTAGGTAGATGTGGGTTGAAAAAATGAAAGGTCTATCATTAGACGAGGCTAAAAGTGGTTTATGAAGAAAGGATGTAAAATTAAAAAGTGAAAGGAGATATGATGTGGCTACAAGGGGTGCCTCATATCATTGGTATACCTTATGCTTAATTCGACATGGATTTTTTTTTTTTAATGCAACATAATGAAATGATCATATATAAGGAAATAAATGCTCATTTTTATTAAAGGAAAAGGAAAAAATACTACAAAAATAATCTAAAGGAAAAGAAAAGGTGCCTATGCTAGACTTATTGAGGAAAGGGTAGATAAGAAAGAGGTCACAAAATCTTGTCGTTGAAGCTCGCCTCTTGTCTTGTATTGTTCCCTTTATCATCACTCGCTCTTCTTGTTAACTGGAGGTATGGGAAGCTTGTTGTTATCAATCAAATGTTGGATATCCTCCTTTAGCTTCCAACAGCTCTCAGTAGCATGACCCTTACCTTGGTGGTACTTGCAGTGTTCGTTTGGATTCCAACTAGGCAATATTTTCTTAAGTGGGGGATCTTTAATAGGTCCAATGGGAGTAATGATTCCCTTGGCATGGAGTCGATCGAAAGCATCATCGTAGCTAATTCCAATAGGGGTAAATTCCCTTTTCGGTTGCTTTTGATTACCCATGGCTAGGATCTCACTAAGGTCGAAAGTACCAACACTATTACTAGAGTAGGTGTTTTCGGAAGAAAAAGGATAGTCGTTCTTCTTGCCTTTACAGCCACTGATACTATTGTTACTAATCTTCGCCTTCTTGTCGCGCGGAGGAACATGAAGGAGATTTGAATCAATGAGATCTTGAACACGATCTTTGAGGGTGAGACATACTTCGGTGGTGTGACCACGACCTCTATGGTATCGACAATAAGAATTTGGATTCCAATTGGGAAACCGTTTTTCAGGTGGAGGGTCTTGACTGGGACCAATGGGGTGGATAAGATCTTGATTGTGAAGACAGTCAAAAGCTTCATTGTAAAACATTCTTATTGGTGTGTATTCTTCAATGGTCCGTTTTGCTTGTGGCTTAGGAGCATTGAGTTCTTCATTAAACCCTTGGCGAGAATTTTGTTCCATGGCCATCACCCGATTTGCTAATCCTTCTACCACATTCAAGAGCATAGCAATGACATCTTGCAGTTTTCGAATGTCCTCTTTTAGACTTGACGAGTCTTCCTTGGTATTATCTAAGAAAAGACTTTCATCCTCCTCATTTATAGCCACTTCATCGAGAGAGGTCATATAAGTTGTCTCGATCATAGGCTCTCCTACAGGTGTGATAAGAAGTGATGGATCAAAGGATGCTTGGTCATCTTCGATGGCTAGAATCTCGGAAGTTTCATTGTTATCGATCAGATCTTGAATAGCTTCTTTGAGTTTCCAACACTCTTCAGTGTCGTGACCCTTTCCTTGATGATATTTGCAGTGCTTATTAGGGTCCCACTTAGGTGGCCTAGCTTCTGGAACTGGATTTTTGATGGGCCCTATGGGCATGACTAGTCCTTTGTGATGTAGCTTCTCGAAAGCCGTTTCATAACTTATACCAAGTGGAGTGAACACTCTTTTTTATCTCTGGATTCGTGGTTTAGAGGCGTTCGTGGCATGTACTTCATTAATGGGAGAGGAAGAAGAAGGATGGTCGTTCATTTTTCCTCTCGCACCATTATCTTTTAGAAGGTCATCTTCAATGTCAATGCCTATATTATAGACAGCTTTGAAAGTATCTAAATTGTGTTGGTACTTTAAGTGCTTTGAATACTTCCCTTGGAGATTCTTGATAAACATCCTCACATATTCTTTTTCGGTAGGAGCCTTGACCATATTAGCGGAAGTTTCCCTCCATTTATTGAAGAAAGAAGTGAACCCTTCGTTTTCCTTTTGTTTTAACATCTCGAGTTGTCTATAGTCTGTTTCGTCTTGGATGTTGCAATTATATCTATCTATGAAAGCGTTTTTTATCGACTCCCAAGAAGAGGTTTTTCCTTTCTCGAGAGAAAAGAACCATTGTTGACAAACGATTTCGAGAGATAGTGGGAACAGAGAGGGGAAAACCTTCTTATCGATACCCTTAATGCTCATTATAGTTTCAAATGCTCTTAAATGAAAGTATGGGTTATCAGTTGCTCTGAATTTTGGGATGTCGTTGGCGTTGAACTTTTGCGGAAGGAGTTCCTTGTCCAGCGAGACCCCTTGTGAGCTCATGCCCTGAAATTTATAGTCACTAGATAGCTTGCTTAGACTCTCTTGCATGAGGTTCATCTGTTGTTGCTTCACGGGGTCATCGACCCTAAGTGCGAGAAGTTTTAGTGTCTCAGTCACAGTAGCCAGTTGGTTCTTAAGATCATTTACTTCTTCTTGAGTTGTCATTATCTTCTTAGCCTTCCTCTTTTGACGAATCGGTTTATCAAAAAGCAAGACCTGAATAAAGAGGTTGTCCTTGATTAGTCGCCCTTCTCTCCTCGACCAAGTACTGTGGGAAAGGAATTTGGGGATACTTATTGTTAATTATTTGACTCAAACTTTATTCAACATGCGATTGATGGAGGAAGTGAAGAAAAATTGGAATAGAATGTGAAAGAAGATTTAGATGGAGGGATATGAAGAATTAGGAATAGAATGTAATCCCCCAACTCAAATGACGGAAAAGACCGACTCATGCATGAACCTAAGACATGGTCAAGGTGACATATACTGAGAGTGTGTGCTAAGACTAGTGAGTGTAGGTGACATGTTAAGACTCGTGTCATGACCATGTGGCTAGACTATGTGACCAAGACTCGATTAATGACTCAACAAGGTGTCATTGACAGCGAAAATTAACCGAATTAATTAGCAAACTGGTTAATTAGACCCTAGGTGATGACTCAACCAATAATCCGAACTGTCGGCCAAGCGACAGGACTGGCGTCACACTATGGAGCTTAGCGCCAGACAACATAGTTGTCGTCAGGCGCTACACTCCATAGTGTGGCGCTACAGCTCAGACCTTGGCGCCAGTATTGGAGCTTCGTTCTAGGACTGTTTTCGATGTTATTAGTCAACTGGGGTATGCCTAAAGTCGTACTAGGTCAATTCCGATTAAAATATTAGACTTTATTGACTTAAATTAAATAATTAATTAATTAGGCAAAGTTCTTTAAGTCATTAATTTATTTAATCTCAACACAAGTCAACAAACGGTCAAGAGAAACATAGAATATATATGCACAACAAATAATGCACAATTAGTCAAGTAGGCACGATATGATGCAATGCGTTTGCAACCTAACCATGGCTCTAGTTCTCTAAAGTTTGGGATATGGTTTAGTCAAAGAGGGTCCATGGTTAATTGTCCGGATGCACCGCGCGGAAGCCTAACCGTGAAGGGTTGGCGCGAGTGGATGGGACATTAAAAACTCGCTTCCATGGTTTGGTGAATTCAACATCTCGGATGTACCCTTTGTTGCACGGAGCGTTCAATCGGGTAGATGGAGCATGAATTCCCAGAGGGTTATGTCCATATGTAGAACACATATGGGTTTCAGAAAAGTGAGAAAAAATTCAATCAGGAAGTAGGATCGAGCAAACAATACAAAAAACCGGTCGAAATTAGAACGCATATTTCTGGCTCGGTATTGGGGGGAAATTGGCGCCAGCAATCAGAGACTGGCGCCAACTATTAACTGTAGCGCCTGGCGCCAGACGCCAGTATTGGAGTCTCATCCACATGCCAAGCTCTGGCCCCTGACGCTACTTCCCACATGCCTCAGCAGCTTTCTGTGCTCGATAAAATCTTCCAGTTTCACGCGGTGTTATTTCAGTCCTAGATGTGAAAGACATTCCTCAAATTTCCTACGTGTAAAATCCTATGTTTTTGACTCATTACGGATGGTCTTTCCAATGAGATCCTTTTTATGCATATGACAATAATGTTAATCAAAATTACGCACATGAAATACTTAGAACTTTTCGAGCCTCATCCACTCATTCTAAATCATTGCCGAAACAAATTCAGGAATTAAAATAGAAATCCTCCCCAGTGGAGTCGCCAAAAACTGTAGGGAATAATTCAAGCTTTAATCCCACTAGCTCGAACCCCACTGTGATCATACACTAAAGTACGGTGGCGTCCAAAAGGGAAGAAGATAGAGCAAAATAGTCGCCAACAAGTTTTTTAGGAACTTGTAA
Source organism: Chenopodium album (assembly GCF_948465745.1). NCBI lineage: Eukaryota > Viridiplantae > Streptophyta > Magnoliopsida > Caryophyllales > Amaranthaceae > Chenopodium > Chenopodium album. The sequence goes on from NC_137838.1 coordinate 44,901,808, forward strand.
ACCGTTCACGAGGTGAAGGTTACACCCCTTAACGATTCAAGAGATCGTCAACTCCATAAGGTCTAGAACCAAATAAGGGTTCGGGGATGAAGGTACAAATCCAACCTAAAAGAGATTGAACCTGCCCTAATAATAGGCTTCTACTTTATTCTGCTCGTATTCATGTGCGCTTTCTGATTAACATGCAATCATTAGAATTACCCTAAACCTGTTTATCTATGTTAGTTGAATATTAATGCACAAATAAACTATTATTGGCGATTACTTGAATTATAATCAAATTAACCCTAAACAAGATTATTAAATATCTTATTAAACGTGATTAAAAGTACCAAATCCCTTTAAACATGAATAAAAGGCGTGATCAAGCAATAATAACAATAAATGCCAAGCAACATAATAAATAATCAATTATGAATAATAATTATAATAATCATAATACCATCATAAATAAAATAATCAAAATAATAATAATAATAATAACATTCATAATCATAAATTATAACAATTGTAATCATAATCATGTTCATGTTAACATTAAAGCATAATAAAAATAGCAAGATCCTAGGCATGATACTAACAAGATTAATAACAAACCGTAGCATGTCACTAAGCAATAAAAATCAAGTCTTTAACCCTAACATGATACTAGCAATCATAAGTACTAGGAAGAACATAGGAAGCATCGCAGGAATCATATTTAATATTAAAAATACCCTAGACATGATATTAGGAATCATAATAACAATGTAAACATGATTTCTACATCATAACATTAATTAAAACCATTAAAGTACTTACTTTGATGCCTCGTACCTCTTTCTAATTACAAAATACACACGTTAGTAACTTCAAGGAAAATAATAAATCAAACAATTAAATTAAATAATTGAAAAAGAGATTTGGGACCAAACCCTCATAAATTAAAACCTTTCACGTCTAGGGCGAAGGCAACTTCGAATACGGCTAGGTGTTTCTAAATCTTGTGAATGCGGAATTTTGTATGAGAACACAAAGTTTTGGGAAAGATGAAAGAGATGAACGATCAAGAGATTTAAAGAATGTTAATGCATGAATGATTTAACTTGCGAATGAAAACTGATTGTTGATGAATGTAGATGATTGAAAACGGAGTTTTTGATACGATATTTATAGAGAAAATCAGCCAAAAAAGATAATTTAACAAACCAGGGTTTGACGCTCAGGAAACAGAGCTGGCGCCAAGCACCAATGGCTAGCGCCAGGCGCCAAGCCTGGTTCCAGGTGCCAAGGTCTGGGGTTGGACGCCAAGCTTGATTTCGACGCGTTTTCGAAAATCTGATAAATTTACCGTACTGGAGGATAAAATAATATAATTTCTTCGAAAATGCTATTTGATTTTGATTAAAACTCTGAAAAGTCAACAAAGTCAACTTATCAATGCTAATTGAATTAGGAATGAAAAGAACCTTCTAGAAGAATCTAGAAGACTAAAACCATTCCTAATTGCATTAGGAATGATAAATCATATTAGGCCCTCCCCTAGATCATTGGGCCGCATATAAACCTCAAACCGGGCCCAGTTTGGTAATTTGGCCATAATTTCCTCAATATTAATCGGAATTGGGCTTATAATATATCATTGGAAAGGTCTTTGCAAGCCCTATCCAACTACACCACTATTAGACCCATATCATGGACCAACCAAACTGGATTGTTTGTTTTCTTAAAATAAAGTTTTTTAAAAACAGAAAGAAGAGAAAAGAAATAAAAACTTTCCGCAACACTAGACTTTCCACACTTTCGTTTCATTCGATTATGATTCTACGTGAAAGGTACTCATCACTGGGTTTGGTTTTGGGGAGACATAAATGGGTGTCTACAGAATCTTTATTACTTTCAATTGATTCAAAAATATTTGTTTTAATGTGTTCAGCTTTCATTTTATTTTAGTAGCTTCTTTTAATGCATATGACTTTCATTCGATTCGAAAAGCTTTGTTTGAATGTGTTTGACTTTAATTTGATTAAAAAAAGCTTTATTTGAATGTGTTTGACTTTCCTTTGATTTACAAACCTTTGTTTGAATGTGTTTGACTTTCATTTGATTCAAAATTCTTTGATTGAATGCATTTGACTTTATTCTATTCAAAAAGCTATGTTTGAATGTGTTTGGATTTCATTTGATTCAAAAATCTTTGTTTGAATGTGTTTGAATTTCATTTCAATCAAAAAGCTTTGTTTGAATATATTTGACTTTCATTCGATTCAAAAACCTTTCTTTGAATGTTTATTACTTTCAATTGATTCAAAAAGATTTGTTTTAATGTGTTCAGCTTTCATTTTATTTTTTTAGCTTTTTTGAATGCATATGACATTCATTCGATTCAAAAAGCTTTGTTTGAATGTGTTTGACTTTAATTTGATTAAAAAAGCTTTGTTTGAATATGTTTGACTTTCCTTTGATTTAAAAAGCTTTGTTTGAATGTGTTTGACTTTAATTTGAATAAAAAGGCAATGTTTGAATGTGTTTGACTTTCCTTTGATTCAAAAAGCTTTGCTTGAATGTGTTAGACTTTCTGTTGGTTCAAAAAACTTTGTTTGAATGTGTTTGACTTTCATTTAATTCAAAAAGCTTTGTTTCAATGTGTTCTATTTTCATTTGATTCCCCTCTTCCGGACAAGGTCGAACTTAAAGGTCGACCCGTCCTTTAGACCCTTGAAGAAGTCTATATAGACTACCTGGTTGACAAGGGGAAAACTAGGTCGTTATCTAATCTTCCCTCGGTCAAACTAAATTTATAAACACTTAACAAACCTAAATATGAGTATAGAGGCAAGTCAAGGGTCGAACCAAAGGAATGGTAATGTTCAAGCACTTTCAATTATACGCCTAAGCTAGGTCGAAGACGAAGGTAAGAGAGAATACTAACAACTAACAAAACAAGTAACCAAGGAAATAAAACACTAGGAACGGGGATCCACAAGTAATCATGTCAATTGCAACAATTTGGAAAGACCATGCTAATAAAAGGTTGTGAGGCCTAATGATAAGAGCAATCAATTGGAATCAAAGAGCTATCTCCTAATTTTTAATCTAGGGTTCACAATGAAAAACAAACTAAGAGAATCACAATCAAAACCAATTGATAATTGCAATTCCTAAATCAATTGTTCGTGTCATTAGAAATTACAATGCAATCTAGTATAATTCTCAAGGCCTAATCGAATTACACACATGCAAACCTTCATTAATCACTTTAATCTCAACAATCAATCAACACAATTCCCAAATTAATCACAATTAATCAATCATACAAGTTTCACCCAATTCCTAGCCAACAACTACTCAAATATCATCATCTATCAACAATCAACTAAAGAAATCAAGAATCAACAATATATCAAGAACAACTACACTAACCAAGCATCAAACATCAAAATCAAATTAAACAAAGCAATAAGGTGGGATAGAGTTAAGAATACTCAATGATAATAGAGAAGATCTTCAACACAATTGTCCCCCTTGTAATATCAATCTCTCAATCACCATTGAAATCCTTCACTTTCTCTCTCTAAAACTACTCCTAATCTAGAGAGAGGAACTCCTAATCTACCCTAATCTTCCTTTGAGGAGAGAGAAACTATTCTAAAACTAAAGAATTTCATGTATGAAGAATAAAGAAGGTCGTACAATATATATACAAAAGGAGAAAATAAATGAAATCGCAAGTAAAACACAGAATCCCGCGCCCGCGGAGGAGAAAACCCCTAAGCCCGCGCCCGCGGCTGGAACTCGCGCCCGCGGGGCTAAACCCGCGCCCTTGGGGAGCCCGCGGCCTGCCCTCTCCAAGTTCCTAGTCGAAAACGGCTGTTTTGAGGCTGCAGCAACCCCGCGCCCGCGGCCAGCCCGCAGCTGAGCTGTTGCACTGTTGTGTGCACGATCGAGCTGCAGGGAGCGTGGCTGCTTGTGTTGCGCGTAAGAATACTCGGGCTGCTGCGGCTAGGAGCTCGGGCTCGCTTCCTTGATGCTCGGGATCTCCACCTTGGAACTCGTGCTTGCGGAGCTTGCTTGGATTGCCTTGACTTGCGTGTTTGGATTCCCTAACTTGGCTCTGTTAAATTCCTTGAATGCACTTGAGCTCCCTCCTTCATTCTGGGGAACTCGACATACCTATAAAACAAGACAAAGAAACGGAGAAGCGAGAGAAATAGCCGAGAAATGAATAAAATAATAAGAAAACCATTAAAAGCACGCATTTCTCTAAACTAACTCACAAACACGCTAATCAAGCATTATTACCTAAAAATACGACATAAATGACTAAAAACGAGCATAAAAATATGAAGAAAACCTAGCCTAAAAGTGCCATAAATGGCACGCATAACTCGTCAAACAGCCGCTGTATTTGAATTCTCACCAGGTTGAACCGCCTCACATAGGAGCGAAGTCCTTCTCTATCTCCCTGCCGGATGGCGCTCAAGTCGAGACTTGTTTTCCTGGAAAGGATGTTCATCGAGAAGTTAGAGGCAAACTGGAAGGCAAGCTTCCTTAAGCTGTCAATGCATCCGGCTGGCAGGGTGTCAAACCATTGTTGAGCAATGCCCTTTAATGTAGTCGGGAAGCACCGGCACCATAGGTTGTCAAACCATTGTTGGGCAATGCCCTTCCAGTCCAAAGGTTGAACATTGTATGCTGCCTGACCCCTAAAGATGGCCAGCTACATGAAATGAGGAGAATACGGGTCGTAGACTATAGGGGGTACGTACGGTGCATTCCCAATCATCTGAGGGCCAGAATGGACGGTATTACCGCATGTATGGCTCTCATGCAAGGATTGTGTAATCCATGCAGATGTGTTTTTGAAGCTGTCTAGAAAGCTCGAAGTAGAGGCTGACTCAGACAGCTGCTGACTTCTCCTGCGCACAATGATTTCCTAAGCTTTAGGGTTAGTTTTTTGTTACCCACCGGTTAATCCTCCCGGCGGGGTTTTCTCGGACCCTTCTGCGCCAGAAGGATCTAGGACCAGTCAAGCATTGCGGTTGACTTTTCCTTTGGATGCGTAGTTGGCTGCCTATCCCTAACTGACTTCCTCCTCTCCTAAGGAGTTTTCCTTGCCGACTGACCCTTGCTTAGGCCAGCCTTGCTTTTGGTGATCATATCCTTGATTTCACCATTGAAACTAGTCATGAATTTCATGAGTTCGTCCCTGGTGACTGGGGCGGATCCGCTTGCCATTGGGGTTTCCCCTTCTGGCTGACCAGGGGGCTTGCTTGTACGTACCCGCCTAGCTTTCACCCCGTTCTAGAGTTTCTCTAGGACAGATGTGCCTAGTGTTGAGTGAGCCATCTTTGGCAATGTATGTTACGACCTGAGGATCATCATCCACATGGTCTGTAAAGACCTCCGGCTGATTAGCCTTAGGGCCAGAAGGTGATACAGACTCTTGAACTATCCTTGAGGTATTCTCCCCATAGACGGCGCCAAATGTTTTGGGTGCTTTTGTCCCTTGGGAGAGTTACAGCTCGAAGACTAGTTGCACGCGACCTGTACCTACAAAACATTGGTGAGCAAGCTCAATCTTGAAACTACCGATCATCCTACTCCCTACAAGCTTCAATGGCTTAACAACCACAATGAGGTGAAGGTAACGAAACAAACTCTTCTTTCTTTCTCAATTGGAAAGCTATATAAGGATGAGGTGCTTTGTGATGTATTGCCTATGGATGCTTGTCATGTATTGCTTGGTAGACCTTGGCCATTTGATAGAGATGTAATGCACGACGGAAGAAAGAACACTTATTCATTCATGATGGATAAGAAGAAGATTGTACTCAACCCCTTGTCCCCCACCATCAAACACAAAGAACCCTTGGGTACGGGAAACACAATCAAAGAGAACCTTCTCATTGGGGAAAATGAGATGGGGAAGGAGATAAATCAAGGACACCTTGACTTTATTTGTCTTTTGAGGGAAACACAAGAGAGTGAGCGAGAGAACCCAATCCACCCCCTTGTCAAGAAAGTATTGGTTGAGTACCATGATGTTTTTCCCAATGATCTCCCCCCCGGGTTGCCACCTATTAGGGGAATTGAGCATCAAATCGATCTTATTCCTGGATCACAACTCCCTAATAGACCAGCTTATAGGTGTACCCCCGATGAAGCAAGAGAGCTTCAAAGACAAGTTGGTGAGTTGATTGAAAGAGGATTTGTGAGGGAATCCCTTAGCCCTTGTTTGGTTCCGGCTCTTTTGGTTCCGAAAAAGGATGGTACATGGAGGATGTGTGTGGATAGTAGGGTCATCAATAACATCACTATCAAGTACCGCTTCCCTATTCCCCGACTTGATGATATGCTTGATGAGTTACATGGTTCCAAGGTGTTTTCGAAGATTGGCTTGAGGATGGGGTACCATCAAATTCGCATGCGTGAAGGAGATGAGTGGAAGACCGCTTTCAAGACAAAGCAAGGCTTGTATGAGTGGCTAGTTATGCCATTTGGGCTCTCTAATGCTCCTAGCACTTTCATGAGGCTCATGAACGAGGTACTTAGCCCCTTCATTGGTAAATTTGTTGTTGTTTATTTTGATGACATACTTGTTTATAGCAAATGTGAACTTGATTATGTTAAACATTTGAGGCAAGTATTTGAAATATTGAGAAGTAGGCGGCTTTTTGCCAAGTTGGAAAAGTGTACTTTTATGGTGGATAGTATTGTTTTCTTGGTTATGTGATTTCAAATGTAGGGATCTCAATGGACCCTAGTAAAGTGGAGGCCATTCAATCTTGGCCTACTCCTACTACTCTCACTCAAGTTAGGAGTTTCCATGGTCTAGCATCCTTCTATCGAAGGTTTGTGAAGAATTTTAGCACTATTTTGGCCCCGGTGACCGAATGCATGAAGAAGGGTACTTTTGAGTAGACACCATCAGCTCAAATGGCTTTTGAGACCCTCAAGAAGAAGTTGTGTGAGGCTCCAATCTTAGCTCGCTCTTTCGAATTTTGATCAACCCTTTGAAGTTGAACGTGATGCTAGTAGGGTTGGAGTTGGAGCGGTTCTTGTACAAGGAGGGAGACCGGTTGCCTATTTTAGTGAGAAGCTTTGTAATACCCCGTATTTTTATACGTATTTTATTTAAAGTATGTATTTTATAAAGTATTTAAATAGTAGTAATTATTTTAATTAAAGTATTTTAATTAATATTATTATTAAAGGAAAGTTTATTTAATTATTTTATTTAAAAGTTGGGGTTTTATTTTAGGAAAGTTTAATTTTCAACAAGTTTTATTAGGGAAGGAATTAGGGGTATAAATATCCCACTTATGAGGCAAATCAAACTTTGCCCAGAGTGGAGAAAACCCAAGGTAAACTTCTCTCTCTCTCTCTTCCTTATTTTTTTCCTTTTTCTTTTCCCCCTTCCCCTTAAATTTTCGGCTGCCCTCCCTCACCACCGCTGCCAGCCACCGGCAGGCTGGTGGCCGCCGCTGCCAGCAGGCGCAAGCCGTCGGCAGCAGGCAGCCGCCGCCGCCAGCAGCCAGCAGCCGGTGGTGGCTGCCGCCCTCCTTCCCCTTTTTCCCCTTCTCTTTTTCGAACCTTATATATAAAAAAATAAATAAAAAATAAAAATTGAAGCTTTCTTGTTTTAATTGAATCTATTGTTGGATATAAATATAAATTATGAGTTTGGGGGTTTAATTTTGATGTTTGATAATTGTAATTGTATGAATTAATTTTCAGATTTTGTTTTTAATTAAAAAGCCCCAATTTTTGAAACCCTAGGTCCTTGATTTATGAAAATTATGAAAGCATATGAGGTATTAATGTTTAGATCTTCAATTTAAGTGTTTTAAGACTAAATTACAGCAAGTTTTAATTAGAAATAAAGTGCTGGAATTTTATGTAGAGCACTTAATATTATGTTTTTGAAGGAAATTTAAATTACCCATTAAGTGGGACTTAATTAGAGTGTTTTAAATATAATTTCAGCTTATTCTAATTATTTTAAGAGGGGTTTTTGGATAGTATATATTGCTGGAAATTTGTTTAGAGTGGGTTTTAATGCTCTATTATAATTTTAATGTGTAGGAGACTTCGAAGTGAGCAATTTTTACTAGTCGTGACGATTTTAAGATCGTATTCAAGGTACGTTCACGTACTTAGCATATTTTGATGATGTAGAATCATGCTAGGTTTAATTTTCAATCAATTTCAAGTAGTATCATGCTAAGGTTTATGTATTGAATTGTGAATTATTGGTGTTGGTGATTGAATTGTGAAGCATGAATTATTTGTGATGGTTTATGGATTGGAAAATTATATTTTGGAAAGATTATATGGACTACACATTTATTTATGGCATGATAGAGAGCATGTTTAATTAAACTAATTGTTTAATTATGTTTGGAATATTGAAAAGAAATTTTATTATGGTTCATATAATTTTTATTGATGCTTTAAGCATGAGAAAGGAGCTATATAAGTGTCTATGTACACGAGGAATAAATTGTATGTTGGTGACTTTGTGCACTTAAGGTGTTTTAACACCGAGGTATAGGATTGTTGGCGCTTTATGCGTTTAAGGTGTCTTCGACACTAAGGTAGAATTAAAAAGGGTACAACATTAAATATTATGTGGTCACTAATTATTCAAGAATTAAGTTGGTATATTTGTTTGATTGAATAATTATTGTTGATTGACTTATTATGCCTTGAGAGTCATCACCAAGTCTAATAATATGTAAATAACGTAAAGTGAAAGAGATTACGCACCAAAACTCTTGGAACGTATATACCTTGAGTATGAACATATGGGGGGAGTTATGTGACTTTATATTTGATCATAACTTCTAACGGAGTACAGGACGCTGTATATTCCTTTTTATTATTATGCGCTGGAATTCCGCCACCTATGAGTGGCACAGGTTTGTTGCTGGCACGGTTAGCTCCCGTGTCAGTTAACCCCAATTTATTGGGAGAGGTATAGTTGGAAACCCGTTCGATGCATAATCAACGCTAAATGAATTATTTAGTGTCTAGTTAAAGTGTCTTGTTGATTGTTGTGTGTGCTTGTAAACAGGTACAATGAGGTAAGTGTGTGTGATGATAAGAGAATGCATGTTAGTGTGTTTAGTTACGCTTATGTACTCAGCTTTGCTGATTGTGTGTGTTGTTTGTGTCTGGCCATGTCTTTATCTTGGCCCTACGATGATCCATTTTAATGGAGAGTAGTGGGGGCAAGTAGAGATACACTTTCAGGTATTGAAGCATGTTCATGACGGGGCATGAGTGAAGAGGGAATCATGCTAGCTTCCATTAGGATATGATTTGTTGATGCATTGAATATTTTATTATATTACTTTGTGGACTAACACAAAAAGTTTGGTTGTTTCGGTTTTGAATAAGGGCCTTAAATGGTTCCAAGTTGTGGTGGGTTTTATTTGACTTTGGTTTTGTTGATTTTCAACTTTATTTTTCGTTGGTTTGGTTTTTAAATTATGTTATTTAAATAGTTTTGGTTTTTAAGTCTTCCGCTGTGTATCTTTGGTATTTGCCTTAACCGTTTTCACGGTGTCGGTAATGTCTTAGATATTCCTGTTTAAAGCTTTATACAGGGCAAAACAGGTATTTTAAAATAAAGGAATTTCTAGGGTGTTACAAGCTTGGTGGAGCAAGAATGAGATATAGTACCTATGACAAGGAGTTCTATACTATTATGAGGGCTCTTGATCATTGGTCGCATTACTTGAGGCCTAGACCATTTGTGCTACACTCCGATCATGAATCTCTCAAGTATATGAATGGTTCTCATAAACTCAATGCAAGGCATGCCAAATGGGTTGAATTCCTCAAATCATTCACTTTCTCTTCTAAGTACAATGAAGGGAAGAGCAATGTTGTTGCCGATGCTCCTTCTAGGAGGCATTGTATGATCACTATTCTTGATGCGAAGTTTTTAGGGTTTGAGTTGCTAAAAGAGTTGTATAGTGATGATGATGATTTTGGTGGGTTGATGAAGAAGTGTGAGGAAGGGGTCGATGGCTCTTTCATGGTGCAAGAGGGTTTCCTTTTCAAGGGAAACAAGCTTTGTGTTCCGAAATGTTCTCATCGACGGTTGCTTGTTAAGGAAGCTCATCAAGGAGGACTAGCTGGACACTTTGGGGTTGCAAAAACATATGACATTCTTCGAGAGCATTTTTATTGGCCCAAGATGTTTGGTGATGTGCAAGATGTGATAGCTCGTTGTGGGGCTTGTCACAAGGCTAAAATTCAATTCCGTGAAGGACTCTACTCTCCTCTTCCGGTCCCTAGTCACCTTTGGGATGATCTTAGTATGGATCTTGTGGTTGCTCTCCCTCGCACTCAAAGGCAAAATGATTCCGTGTTTGTTGTGGTTGATCGTTTTAGCAAGATGGCTCACTTCATTCCTTGCCACAAGACCGATGACGCTTTTTATGTGGCTACCTTGTTCTTTAGAGTAGTGGTGAAGCTTCATGGCATTCCAAAAAGTATTGTGTCGGACCGAGATCCTAAGTTCTTGAGCTACTTTTGGAAGACTTTGTGGAAGTTAGTGGGAACCAAGCTCTTGTTTAGTACCTCTAGTCACCCTCAAACCGACGGCCAAACCGAGGTAACTAATCGTACCATGTCCACCGTTCTCCGAGCTATCATTAGCAAACACATGAAAGATTGGGATCTTAAGCTACCTCAAGTTGAATTTGCTTATAAACGCTCTCATTGCATAGCTATTGGGAAAACACCATTTGAAGTAGTGTATGGTTTCAATCCCCGCCTACCACTTGACTTGTTGCCTAGTATCCCTCAAGAGGAGTTGAGCTTTGAGGCGAAAGATAGAATTGAAATGATGAAAAAGCTTCATGAAGATGTCAAGAAGAGAATTGAGAAGGTGAATGAGAGTTACAAGGCAAGGGCAAACAAATTCAAGAAGCCAAGGGAATTCAATGTAGGTGATCTTGTGTGGCTCCATCTTCGGAAGGAAAGATTCCCAGCTAAGAGAAAAAACAAGTTCATGCCAAGATCCGAAGGCCCCTTTGAAGTTGTGGACAGAGTTGGACCTAATAATTACAAGCTCAAACTACCGGGAGAATTTGGTGTTCATGCTACCTTTAATGTTGGTGATCTTGCTCCTTTTCTTTTTGAAGATGATATTGGTGATGATGATCCGGAATTGAGGGCAATTCCTTTTGAAGAGGAGGGGTTTGACGCGGGTGCATGGAACTTAGTGGAAGAAGTGGAAGACTTGCCATGTGTCGTGACACGAAGTCGGGCCAAGCTCCTTGGAGGTCACCTTTCGGAACTAACCATCATCACACTTGAAGACAAGAAGAATTGAAGAGGTTCGGCCGAACTTAGGAAGTCCGACCAAATCATTTTGTAAGTTTCAAACCCGATTTTGTCAGTTTTGCAGCAGTGGTCGAACTCCAAAGGTTCGACCGAACCAAGAGCAGGACAGTTCGACCGAACCATCTCTAGGTTCGGCCGAACCTACCCACAAGTTCGACCGAACTTACCCTTAGTTCGGCCGAACCTTTTCCCGTTTTTCAGTCAGCTTGTGCGAACTATTTAAGTTGTTTTAAGACGTTTTTGCATTTTAATTAATGTTGAACCTTGCTTGATTTTGTAATCAAAGAGACTTTCTCTCTCTACCATAATCTTTGTGATTATCTTGCTTTCTTTGTGATTGCTACCTTGTAATCTTTTGGTTACACCTTAATCCTAGCTTTACTTGGTGTTGGCTTTGATTAAGACCCCTATTTTCATTCTTGGTGATTTTGAGATACGTTTGCCTTATTTTGTTGATTTGAACTTGTTGTTACTTGATTTATCAAAAAGTCTATAAGAGATAATGTAGTGAGATCTTTTGCTTCTTCAATTATTTGAGCGATTGTATTGTACCTTTTTGATAAGGTTAATAACATTTTCTGCACCACTTGTTGATCCGTTGTACTTTCACCCATGGCTTTAATTGATTAACGATCTCTATTACTATGGAAGAATATTCTTTTATACTTTCATCTTTTCCCATTTTTAATTGATTAAACTCAAGTTGAAGCGATTGTAATTTGACGACCTTCATTTTCTCTGTTCCTTAAAATTCATTTTTCAAGGTATCCCATGCTTGTTTTGCCGAGGTAGCAGTTATTATTTCAGGAAATATCAAGTCTGTGGTAGCAGGATGAATTTTGGCTAATGCTTCTACAACTTTCTTTTGCCAATCAATATTTTAGTTAGTTTGTTGTGTTGCTGGTATGGCGTTTTCAACAACTTCCTAAATGCCAAAGGCACATAAAACAACCTTCATCCTAATGCTCCAATAATTCGTAAATAATTATCACCATTGAATAGTGGAACAACTTGTTGATTTGTGCTTGAAAATGACATCTTTCTTTTTTTCTTTTTTTTTTTGTTTAATTTTTTATGTATTTATTTTTAAATTAAATATTTCTAACTTTGCGGAAATCGTGCTAGAGCCTTCTTGATCGTAGTAGCTCTTGATACCACTGTTAGGATATTGTGCTAATCGTGCATAATTTAATCTATAATAAAAAGGAAAATGTTCAAATTCGAACCAATCAGCCACCTTGCCCCCCTAGTGCAGCCCTCAACAACCACCTTACACACCATCTTACAATTTGTGGCTAATTGTTCAAATTCGAACAATGTAGAATGGAATTAGAAGAACCCTAGAAATTGGGAAAAATCTAAGAATTGACAATTCCTTGATTTAAGGTTCAAAAAACACATTGTGATTGAAAATAGAGGACAATCGAACGAATTAAAGCTTTGATTGCTCAATTGCGAACTTAATTTGAGCGAAAATGGTGGTTGCACTGGGAAGAGGAGAAAGAGGGAAGGTCGTCGATGGGGTTTGGGTTCTGGGTAATGGTGGGGCTAGGGTAGCGTCGCCGGCGGGGGGAACGGGGAACCCTAGATGCTGGCAGGAGCTGGGTTGGTGGTTTCCTTTTTAGTTTTTTTTTTTTTTTTTTTTTTAAGTTTTTTTTTCAAAGTTAACTATAGTAAGTTTCTTTTAATTAATTAACTTTCATTAATGTCATAAGTGAGATGAAATTTTTAATTAAGGTCATTTTGTATAATAAAAAAAAGGGGAGGTTACCATTGGTGCGTGGCAAAAATTGGGGGTTACCGTTGAGAATTTCCCATTAATAATTGTGTATTCCTTCTCAGGATGTCCACAAATATTTTTCCCTATTTCTTAAAATTAAATTGTCACTCACACATGATTTACACCTCTTTACCCTTGCCTCATTTTTTATATTATGTGGGCTCTATTATCCACTATGTTATTATTAATTTATGGAAAATGTTCTACATAGCCTTTAGGGCTACATATAAGAATTAAATTTACACTTGAAAATCATAAAAAATTAAGAAATCATTAAAATATTAACACTAATAACACTGTTTTACGCGTGTTTTTGTCATGAATTCCTAATTTTATACAATTTCCAAGAGTATATTTAATGCTTATGTATAGCCCTTAGGGTTACATATAACATTACCCTTGTTTCGGGGTTTTTGTCCCTTGGGAGAGTTACAACACTGAGACTGGATTCAACAAAGGACGCCTGCAAAGCAAACGGACCGTCGGATGGTCTGTGGTCCGCCTCCGAAGATTAAGTTAGTAAGTATTCGGTAGTAAAACGTGCGGAAATAAAGTTATCTGCTCGGATTCCAAGCTCAGGTAAAGTGCTGTTTGTTCCTTGAAAGCGACATCTCTGTAATAAATGAGTAAGTGACGTGTTGTCTTGTATTGCGTGTATCTGTTGTCATAAATGTAGGAACTGTCCCTATTTATAGGGTCCCTTTGGAAAGTGTGCCCTCCTTAGGATCTGGTGACCTAGGGATTAGGTCACGCCGCAAAACGACGCCTCAAGGTTTGGGCCCTTGGAGGCCGTCATTCCAGAGGCAATGCCTGAGTGACACGTGTCACTGAGCCCAACAGGCATTTGGGCATCCTTTAGGGTGACACGCGTCGCCCTTTGAATGGTCCATGCTGGATCATCAATCCTTTTAGGACAGAAGGATGTTCGTCCACCACGTGTCATCATCTCATAGGTCCAGATGGCACCTTTACTTATGACACATGGTAGTTTCTGATTGGGCTACCTGCCGGGTAAAAATACCCAAATCATTTGCCCCTCACAGGCGTCACGTGCATTGCACATGACACCTGTGACAGGTGTCATCATCCGATTGGACGGGTTTTCAAATTGCATTTTGGGGGGAAAAATTAGGGTTTCCCCTTTCTATAAATAGGAGGTTTTGACTCCATTTTTGTGTTCACACCTTTGCGAATCTTGGAAAATCTCTGGACTTTTGACTTTCAAAGACTCTCAAAGACCTAAACTTTGTCAAGCATCCGACGCTCGGCTTTCTATTCGTCTGCTTCAGGCGTCTCGTAATACCTTCTTCTAAGGTAACCGCCTGCTCTTTTCTTTTATTCTTTCTTGCATTTTTCATTTATCGAATGGTTTCCCAAACGTACACGGCACGACCTAGGTTAGCGATCAGCCGGTCACCGGGGACGGCTGAATCTAGAACTAGGAGTGCCGAATGCTCGTTCGAGAACTTTCCTTTAAGTACATCTCCAAATCCGACAGTGTCTGTGCATCTGCAGGACACGATGGCTCGAACAAAGCAGACAACGAGGAGATATAGGCCGGATGGTTCCTTTTACCATTCGGACAGTGAAACTGTAAACTCTGACGACTCCATTAGGGTGCCTGCCAGCGATTTATGAGCACCCCCAAACCCTTCTTCTGACCTTCCCCTAACTCCAACCTATTACTCTTCCCCTTCTTTAAGCGGCAGCCCAGTGATACTATACTGCGGGAAGCCGACAGTCAGTACCAGGCCGAGCCTTCAAAACAGGTGTCGGAGGAGAGTTTTGGGGAGGACCCTGCTGGCCCTAGCCGGCAGTCCCGTGGGGAGAGTTCTGATGACGATTCGGCCTCGTCATCTTCTGATAGTGCCTCCGTTACCTCAGAGGAGGCCCGAGCAAAAATACACTGCAAGGGAATCCTTGTCAGTGGAAAAGGGGGAAGGCTGGGCGGAGCCGAGTGCTTCTAGGCGCTTGGAACGCGCCCCCTACTATCACCATGTTCCGCAAAGCAAGCAGACCTCTATGACATCCGGTCTTGCTAATTTCAAGCGCAAGACCGTAATGGGTCATGGCTTTTCCTTGTCCGTTCCCAACAAGGATGACACGATAACCTGGCCGACCTTGGCCAGTTATAAGGACCAAGCCTTCGGCTGCTACGAGGCGGTCCTTCAGGCTGATCTACGCTTCCCTCTCTATCCGACCGTGGAGAGAATACTAGACGGATACCAACTGGGTATCTGGCAACTTGTCCCGAATTCATGGATCAATATCATCGGGTACGTTGCCGCATGTGAAATGCTGGAGGTGGATCCCAGCTTTGAGGCATTCGCCCACATGCATTGGCGAAGGCTGATACACCTTGTCCACGTGCAAGGGGTACATGATGGCAGTCGGCAAGGAGAACAAGTGGATGGACTGTAGAACAAAGTTCTACATAGTCCATTCCTCTGATAGCCGACTGAATAAAAAATACAATAGGTGAAACAAGGATCCGCCCCTCCTGGCTGGCAAGAGCGCCTTGCCCCCTCTCCCTAGGCGGGCCCAGGAGGAAATTTTTTACCGGGGTTTGTTCAAAGTGTCCGTTCGGACAAATGAGCTCCCCTTTACAAGTGGCTGGAAGATGGGGTGTTCTTGGCCGCTTGTGGGCTAAGCTCTGAAATGCCGAGAGGTAGTCGGCCGTCTGATTTTATGCAACCTTTAAATTGTTTTTCAATGTATGTTTATAAAGCCTAACTCCTACTTTTGGTGCAGACAAAGCTATGGAAAAGGTCTCGGCAACAAGGAAGCCGTCTGCCGTCTCTGCAGCAAAATACCGCTCAAACGTCCTTAATCGGGGGAGTGATGAGCAGAAAACAGCCGGAACTCCCAAGGTAGCTATTTATGACACTTGGTATATTTTTCAACAAAGGTTAAATTTTGCCCGCCTGTTTTTCTGACGCCTTTCTTTTTGCTCATGGAGAGTGGTTCCACCAGGCCCTCTCCCTTTAAGCAATCCCAACCAAAGATTCAAAAAACTGGGGCTGGTGATGTGAGTGCATCCGGCAAGAACCGGAAGCACATTGCTCACAAGCCCAAGAGAGGGGACGACTCTACAGCAAACCGGATGCTACTCAAGCATCGAAGGGTGGCTTTAAGCAACCCAGCACTGCTGTCGGCTCAGGAGAGAAGAGGTGTCATGGGAAGGAGGAGGAGATTCAGCCGGACGGTATAAATCGCGCCTTTACTGAATTTCTATGTCAAGATAGTTTCTTAGAACTTCTTTGACTAACTTTTAATATTGCAGCTCCTGTGCAAAGGCCGACTGTCGTCCAAATGGCCAAGGATATGCTGAGGGCGCTTGACCCAGAGGACAAGGCGTCCGTAAGAGGAGTCGGCACCCTCAACTTGGATGCCATCTTGGGGAACCTCTGTGAGGTAAAAAGTTAGCTTAATTTTCTTAGTATTTAAGCACATATCCGCCTGGTCTTGACCATTCGGCTTTTTTCTCATTTTCATTTTAGGACAGAAGGATGTTCGCCCACCACGTGTCATCATCTCATAGGTCCAGATGACACCTTTACTTATGACACATGGCAGTTTCTGATTGGGCCACCTGGCCGGGTAAAAATACCCAAATCAACCCTTAATTTATATATTCTTATGCCAACTGTAACTAACAATAATATACCCGTTTGAATTCCTTATTATGCGTGTCCAAAGTACACAGGAAATTTTCAAGGATGGGGGATAATTAGCACATGCAGCTAGAAAATGTTTTTGTGCTATAGTTTCTTTGGAGTGAGCATGAGTATTGTTTGATGGTCAGATTTGGTTCTTTAAAGCATGGATCAAATTTAATAAGCTCGCAAATACCTTTGCATCTGCAATTATATAGTGCAGCTCACCTTACATTGCAAATTATCCAATAAGCTGAATAACTGACTAATTTAGTAACAGATAGAGGACAAAGGGGCAGGGGGGAATCGATTACATCAATTTGATCTTGTGTATGTGCTGGTTTGCTAAATCCTGAGTTTTATGGCCTTTTTATCGAGTCATAGTGATGCTTGAGGGATGAGTCTCATTTTGTGGTCAATCGTCTACAAACAAACAAGGGGGAGGGGGGGGATTACATCTATTTGATCAAGATCTTGTGTGTAACCTGGTTTGTTGTATTCTGAGTCTTATGGTCTTTTTTGTATTGAGCCATCGTGCTGCTAAGTGAAATTGCAGTTGTATCTTGTATGAAACTAGAAAACTACTTTCTGATTTAGAAATTGAGTTTTTCATCACCTTCATGCTAGCTACTATGCAGCTCTTATACTTTTATTTTGAATTGTACTGTTATGCAGCTGCAATATGTTAAGGATGCCCTTCAATGCTCCGACATATCTGAGAGACAAGTTTCAATAAAATGGTGGAAAGTAGGACAATGGTCTAACGGGTTTCGCTTGCGAGATGAATCTCATTATCGTGTGGTATCGTTGGCCAACCTTGCTACAAACACACAAGAAGATGTTCTGGGGGTGCTATCTAGAGGAGCTGTCTATGAGGTGATACGCGTCCAGATATCTTTAGCACATCAACTATCTGTTACCTGGACATCCCAGAGCCGGATGTTGCTTGAGCGTGCACAATAAGCTTGTTGCCTTCTGTGTGTTTTTATACGTTTATAATGATTATACAAATGCTCTTGTATATTAATGATCATGCTGGAGATGTGGTCTGAGAGCAATACCATATCCTCTCAAAGCAGGAAAGCAGCATCACTAATTCACTATTATGGTGTATTTAGAAAATGTATAAAAATTTATGACATGACATTTCACTACAAAAAAAAATCAATATAACATCAACTAAAATTTGTTGCTATTCACCAAAAATCCGTTGCCAACTCTATTTAGCAACAGGTTGGAAACAAAAATTTGTTGTTGCTAAAAGGCTTGTTGCCATGGGATTTTGGAAACCAGTTGCAAAGCAATTTTGTTGCAATGTTGCATCAATTTAAATATAGTTTCCATGATTGTTGCTGTTTTTGGTGCATTCGTTGCCAACTTTGGCAACAGATTACCATTGGTTGTTGCTAAAATTACAACAAATTATTAATGTTAGTTCCTAAAATAACAACAAATTATTAATGTTGGTTCCTAAAAATAGCAACAAATTATTAAAGTTGGTTCATAAAAATAGCTACAAATCATTAATATTGGTTGCTATCAACACTACGAGACAAAAACCCAATCCCTATTAGCAATTCGGTTCAACCCAATCTCGGCCTTTACCAATCTGAAATCTCACTCAGGTTAGGTCAACTCGGCTCGACTTTGCATGTAAGACTCTTTGAATCCCCAGTCTCAAGAATCGCATTTGGTAGGAGTCGAACTTGTGACCTCAAAGTCAGAGGGTGAATCTCTTACCAACTATACCAAGTACTATTTGTTTACTTCTATGCATATAATTTAAAATAAGTGAACAAAATATTAGAGACGAAATTGAAAATTTTGTCTCCAAATTAGGGACAAAATTAAAAATCCGTCTCTAAATTAGAGACGAAATTGAAATCCGTCTTTATTTGATGTTATTTTAGCAACAAATAATTTTATACATTACAGCAAAAAGTGGCTTATATATAAATTAACAACAATAAGTAGCACAACTCGTTTCCAATAGCAACAAACAATATAATGCGTTATCAATTAGCAACAATAATTTAAAAGACTTGTTTCTAATGGAAACAATTCAAAAATTCATTGTATTTGTTTGTTCTAAATCAATACAAATAAAATATTTGTTGTCATAGTTTGTTACTATTTGGCAACAACAGAAAAATGTGATGCCGTCTAGTAACAACAAGTAAGAAAATTTGTTTTAAAAAACAACAAATCAAAAATATGTAGCCATTGTTTATTAAAAACTAAAGCATAAAATGTCGCTTTTAATTAGGCAATGAAAAAATTTAGATTCGTTGCTATTTAGCAACATTTTAAAAATCTGTTGCCAAACTTAGTTGCTAAAAAGCTTTTATTTTTGTAGTGTTTGTGTTAAATTTTAATTGAGCTCACTGTATATATGCTTGTATATCATTGATTTTTATTTTTATTTTAATGAACATAGTCATGTTATATTATTATTAGAAATTCAAATCCGTCAAAGAAATACTGCTTTGAGGGAACGAGCCTAACTGAACAAGCTCAGAGTTACCAACGATTTTCAACCTTATCACTAGGTGAGCAACCGTATTACATGATCTTTTGATATGAGCAAAATTACATTTATTAAATAACATCCCATCATTTCTAATATCATAAACTAAATGAATTTGAGTCATTCCACATTTCACCATCTTCACAGCATAGAAACTAGTAGCATTTAGTGCATCACTCTCCACTTCAATTTGATTATAACCGAGCCTACTTTACACTTGCAAACCATATCTGATCACCGTTGCTTCTGCCACAATCCAGAGCTGTACAATGTCCCTGAATACCACCCCTAGCCCCCCCTTACACCCCCACCAGGACATTCGCCAAGTTCACCTTAACGCACCCTTACATTGGCTTTCTCCGCTTAATTGAAGCAGCAGTTTTTGCTTCAGCAACAGGGGGCAGCAGCACCTTTGTTGGGTTGGACAGAGTTGATTTGCATTGGGGGTCAATAAACCAAGAATTAAAACTGTTGTTAAATCATGATTAGTAATGGCCCAAGGATGTAACTGACTTGATTTTTTTTTTTTTTTTTTTTTTTTTGACGGAATCTATGTATTATAAAACACTAATCAAGAAAGCATTAAAACTATCCTAAAATATAATAAAAACTGTGAGGGTTGAGCTACGGTCAAGGTCTTTCTTTTTACATTTGAAAAAAAAAAAAAAAAACCGTAAAGTATAATAAAAGCACACAAAAGTAATAAATTCTAAACTAAAGAGATAGAGAAAAATGTTTAGGGTAAAAATACCTTAGACACGTGGACCAATGAGAGGAGGCCACGTGTCGAGTTCAGGATGACCCACGTGGCTTAATATCCTCTTGACACATGGCCCCCTTGGATATATCTTTGAAATGGCGGCATTCAAGGGCCCAAATCCCAAAAAGCGCCGTAAAACGGCGCAACCCACTAAAATCTAGGTCAAGTGACCTAGATAGGGGCACATTCTCCAATGACTCTATAAATAGAGAGATATTTCCCCACTTTGGGGACACATTCAATCATTTATTACACCTACATTTTCTCTCATCAAAGAAACACCTGAGCTTGGAATCCAAGCAGATCCCCACCTAAATTTCCGTACTCTTTATTCCCTTTCAAGTTACTAACTTGATTTTCGGAGGCGGAGCTCCAACCATCCGGAGTCTCCGTTGTTTTGCAGGTACAACTCAGCCGGACCAGTCTTTGTGACGTAACTCTCCCGAGGGACAAAAACACCCAAAACAAAAAACATCCACTAGGAGCATTCTTCGTTCATATCATATCTTGCCACAATATCTTGAATGATTATTATATTTTGTCTTTCTTATACTTTTTTTTGTTTTCGATTGATCCCTTTACTTTCCAGTGGATTCCTTGTAGTAGTTGAATGGTTTTCAATGAGAAAATACAAGTTGATCAATATGATAAACAAAATTTGTTTATCAAATGGCAAAATTGTTTTATTTACCATTTTGCCATTTGATAAACAAATTTTGTTTATCAAATTGATTAACTGGGGCTTTCTCGTTTTCCATAATGTTATTGGTGAACATACATTAATTAAGTGTCAAGATTTAAATAATTGAATTACGGCAAAAACTAACGAATAAACTCGGGAAGTGGATAAGACAACTAAAAGTAGAAATATAAAATTTGTCATGCATTCCCAAATTAATACCAATTTAGGAACTATTTTGACGGCAAATACAAGTTCATGCCCCAGATTTGCGAAATTCGTTAATTCGATGGCATGGATTGTGAATAACATGCAAATGTGTGCCCCTTAGTTCAAGCAAATCGACATCTCACCACATCTCCGTTAACTTGGGTTTTGGACGCCAACTTTACACCAAGTACAATAGTTGTTAGTTGCATGTTAATGCTTGTTAACTGTGGTTAGTTACTGTACACTGTAGCAAATTTGAAATAACCATGCATTATTGCCCTAAGCAAGCATCCCATCAATACGAGAATGGAAATGGTATTGCCCTTTGTAGCGATTATCAAGCTATAGTATTGTGAGTTGATTTATATTGTAAGATGATTAAAGTTACTCAATTTTGATTGTAGGCTGAAATGGTAAAGCGGTGGTAGCGATTAGCAAGCTTCAAGTAAGTTTAACTTCCTATCTCCTTTATTGATTATAATATGGTTTGATGTATAATAAGTTGATTTATGTTGTAAGTTTATTAAAATAAAATTACTCAATTCAAATTATAGGTAGATCCGTGTTGAACTATATATGGATACGATTATGGATGAAGCGATAATAAGGAAGATGTTGTTACTTCTGTTGGTGGAATTAGTTTGGATGATGATAATAACCCCAAAATCATATGGAGATAATTAAGTTCGTATATTTGGGTCGTCGTTTTCCCATAGCTAGAGGTACTAACGATCTTCGGACTAGTAAAATAGCCAAAAGCCCAATTGGACGGATTCTATAAGGTACACAAAGG
This sequence comes from Chenopodium album, assembly GCF_948465745.1. Taxonomy (NCBI): domain Eukaryota; kingdom Viridiplantae; phylum Streptophyta; class Magnoliopsida; order Caryophyllales; family Amaranthaceae; genus Chenopodium; species Chenopodium album. The sequence continues at coordinate 44,923,556 of NC_137838.1, forward strand.
GGCTAGATCTAGCATTAGAGGACGAGGCCCATCATGGGCCTCATCACTCTAGGTGGCCGGCCATATGGAGTGGATAAGAGAGTTTTGGGCTTCGTGCGCTAGTTTAATTATAATAGGATTATAAATAGACTAGGTGCCTAGGTTTGCATGTAAGCAATTAACTGAAAAACCAACCCCTAATTAGCAAACACGAAAAACCAACCCCTCTCAAAGTCCTCTCTCTCACACGACTCTCTCCTTCTCCTTGGCGCCTGTGGTGTCTCGTGGTGGTGGTGGTTCGTGCGCTGGTCGGTTGTCCGTAAAGGTGGTGATCGCGGTTTTCCTCAATCACTCGACCAATCTAGTATTGGTGGATGGCTCGTTCGAATCTCGGGGACTAAATAGAGGATCAACGCTTGGGGCTCTATTCTTTCCCTGATTTGCCTGTCGAATAGCTTCGTGGAATTCACGCATCAAAGGTATGACTATGTGTCTTGTGTGTTATGCATGTGATTCTTGGGATTAGGTGCTTAATTGGATATGATTCTTATTATTTCCGTTGCGTAGTACCTATAAACTCCTACAGTGGTATCGGTTAGCCTCTTGCATGAATGCGCTAGATCATAATAATACGATTATTTGATGTCCATGTTAATTTTATAATCAATTAAGAGGGAGAAATTAATTTAATTATGGTTCAATTATTATTTTAATGTGATTAAACTTTTGGAATCGATTAAATGTGTTTTAATTATTCTCAAATAGCCATGAAGATGACCGAATTTCAGCCCTAAATTGTTCGAAATATTCGAACACCCTAACCTTAATTTTGAATTTTTAGAGAATACTAGCCCTAAAATATGATTTTTTTGCTTAATTTTGATTTAATTCGATTTATTTTATAATTCATAATTTCAATCGGATTGGTTTATACATAAAAGTGTTTTGTGTATGATCATCGATTTAATTTTTTAAGTTAGAATTAAATTGGGATTAATTTTAAGATAAACCCTAACTTTAAAGTTGAATTTGATTTAATTTTAATCTTATGGACTGATTTAATTTAATTATGATAAGTGTTATTTTAATTAAATTAAAACACAAACACATACACAAAAAAAAAAAAAAAAAAAAAAAAAAAAAAAAAAAAAAAAATTGGTCGGCAACCGCGGTTGGGTGGCGCAGCCACGGCGGCTGCCGACCGGGTGGTTAGTCCAGAGGGAGGGAGGAAGGGCAGGTGGTCCGGGAGGTGGCTGGACAGCAACGTGCAAGAGTTGCACGGCTGCTATCACTGCCACGCTAGGGCTGCTGCTGCTACCTTTGCGCGGTAGTGGCTACTAACCGTAGCCAGCCACTGTGGCTAGCCTTGGCTGGCCACGCATGGTGGCTTGCAGCCCCGACAGAAGCAGCTGCCACGCTGCTGCCCTTTGCGGTAGTGGCTGCTGCAAGGCTGTCAGCCACCGTGGCTAGCTTTGGCTAGCCAACCACGGTGGCCGGCGGTGGTGGCTCACGGTTTTTCAAAAAAAAAAAATTATTTTATTTTAAAATTATTTCAAGATAAATATTATATATTTTGGATAAGATAAAATATTTTTAAAATATGATCTTTTATTTTAAAAGATAGAATCGGTTTTATTTGGATAAAATCTTTTATTTTAGGATAAAATCAAATATTCAAAAGTTGTTATATTTGATATTATCCATATTTAAAGTTTTTAAATTAGTAATTATCCTAGTTAATGTGGTTAGTTTTGGATAAGATTTGTTAGGATATTCAGAGCATATTCCAAAAGTATAGCAATTGATTTAAATAATGTGATTATCCCATAATTATATTAGGATATAATTGATTTTAAAATTATTTGATTGGCTAGTAATTAGGATAGAATCTCCTAAATGTGTTAGAATAATTATGGAAAATTAAATATGATTTATCTTTCTAGATTATGATTTGATTTTATCTCATGACTAAATTAAATATATGATATTTTATAAACGGTAATGAATAATATATGATATTATCTAATTATGATTAAAATATGAGATATTTTAGGAAATGCATTGACTTTATTATGAACATTCGATGTTGTAGTTTAGACAAGCATGTTGAGTGATTTATTAAATGACACTTTTATAATATATGATATTATGTTGCTATATATAGACTAGTATGACCCATAGATTCTTAAATACGATCTGCGCATCGTGATGTATTTTTGTAATCTAAATACGGTATGCGTACCGTTAAGTATTTTTGTAACTTTTATTTAAAGTAAATATAATAGTTATTCAAATAATGTTAGTTCAAAGAAGCCCATGAAGTGAAGACCCAAAGGAGCAAGGTGGATGGAGATCCATGATGATTCAAGTGGGAGCATTTTCATTTCTAGTTTTCTTAGGACTAAGGGGTCATACTATGTCATGCTTTATTTTATTGCATTATTAGATTATGCATGTTAGATTTTATTTATGTTGATTGATGATGCGCTAGAGTTCACTAAATAATCACAACATAATAAATCTAGGTCCCAGTAATATTGAGGTAGCTTTTCCAATTAAAAACCCGATGAAACCTTTGATATTTATGATGGGTCATGCCTTTGCTGGGTGTCATATTATATCTTTGGGGAGTTGGTATAAATCACATTTTACACTTTTAATTGGTTATACTCAACAGGGTTACCTAAAGGGTTTAGAACCTTGAAGCTAAGGGTAATAATTAAGCATGTGATGATTAATTATTCAACAAAGAGTTACAAGAGTTGTAATCAGTAAAGAGTTTAGTCACCTTGAAAATGTAATGGTTGGTAGTAGGGCCTAAGTCTGGTCAATTATGCACAAATAAAGGATCTTGGAATCACTTAAAATTCAATTGGGATCAATTAATTATTGAATAAAGTGTTTTAAAGTTAACTAATGAATTCGTTTATGGTACTTTAATTATTAAATTAAACATAATTATTAAACTTTGCCTTATTTTGACATAGATGGGTAGTCGTAATAATGATGACAGTAATTCTTTACCTCCAACAATGAAAACAAGGCTTAACTTTCTCAACTTCAACGATTGGGAAAGCGAACTTAGAAGTGTTCTAAGGAACGAAAATCTTGAATTTTGTTTAGACTTACCAATTGAGGGCAGATTTAGTCCAGGCATGACTCTTGAGAAGCATTTGAGAAATGTTTCATATTGTGAGAGAATTGTGCATATGATGTTGTCTTCTATTCCAGAGGATTGGGCTAGAAGATGCATGAACTATGAACCTTATCTCTTATTCAAGTTCTTACGTGATGCTTGCTATGGAATTCTGAATTCCCATGTTAATGGAGAAATGGATGAAAACGTCAAGGAAATCATTAATATGGTTCCCAATATTGACGACTCCTGGACTGGAAGTATTAGGTTTGAAACCTACAAGCTCAATGGTGAAATAATTTCAAGAAAACTCTTGTTAGGCCAGTTAGTATAGATTCATGTGGATACGATGGTTGAACTATTTGATCGCATAAATATGTTAGGGAGATCATATGAAGATCATTAGTTTCATGATATAATTCTGCATTCTCTACATGATGGTTTTGACCTCGAGAAACTTTGTCAAGATGATGAAGATTCTGCAGTCAAACTAGTTGATTTACTCAAGAATCATGCAGAGGATTACCTGAAAAGAGAATAAGCCAGTGCTTGAACAAGGATGTCTTCATTTTTTATGAGATAACAGGTTTGAGTAATACTCTTCTTATAAACATTTTAACTTTCACTTAGGTATGTGATACCAAGTTGCAGTGCTTAACATTGAGATGTTGCGCAGGAATTGCAAACAAGTGAAGCTAGCAAGGAAATGAAGCTTGAAGGTGCACTTGAAGTGTTTGAGTGGCCAGAAATAGCTTCATAGTTTTAAATTTTGATTAGTTTATCATGATTTTATAACAATTTCCAGTTTTGATGAGATAATATTTCAGTTTTGTTAGAATATTGATTTGGTTAACTTGGCTTGGGTAAGTGTTGATCCATGAACAAGGTAATAAATTGTTTTCATTTTGCTAGATATGAGTTAATTTTGTTTTATAACATTGATATAAGTAGATCACAAAAGTAAAATTTAGATGATTCAAAGTACACTTACTTAAAACAAGTAAGGTTAGGTCACATTAACCATTTGCACATCCAAAGTTGTGGATGGACTCTTATTCTTATATGATTATGAATCACTTGAGAATTAGAAGTCATGCTTGATAAGTTAGGATGACCAAGTTGCCTTTTAGTAGAAAGGGTAAAAGAAGCTAAAATGACCTTTTGAAACTCATACATATGATGTGTCTGGATCAATAAGTTCAAAATTAGCAAAGAGAACTAACTACTTCATTTCTTTTACTAACGATTTAAGTAAATATATCGATTATTACTTAATGAAGTAAAGCTTGGAAACATTAAAATGTTCAAAATTCCAAAATTAAAATGTAAAATCTGTTTGAGATAAACAATTTTACACCACAATATGATTGTTGTGATAAATATTTAACTCATAAGGAATGATCATCTAAAGGGAATTGTTGAATTAATTCACAATCCAGAAACATTATAATTAAAGTATATGTTTATGAAGAAGGAATCAAACATTGCTTGTCATTGTTCGATTCAAGATTTAATGATTTACAAATATCGTTTAGAGGACATGCATTACAACAACAATTGCGAATATACTAAACAGGAAACTTAACCAAAGCGGTAGAAAAGATGTCATAAGAGTTATGATTTGGAAATGTTCCAAAATTTATCTTTTCTAAACAGAATTAAGGGTTATGAAATCAATGTAAAATGTTTACAAAGATGACATAATGCACCCTAAATATGAAAAATAGTTCTTCATGGGTTTTCTCATGGAAACTTAGAGGTATTATTCCTACAATCGTGTAGAAACAAAGTGTTTGTTGCTCGTGATAGTCTCTTTATAGAAAGAAATCTCTTCCTACAAAGCCAAGTGAGAGTAAAGTTAGATCTCAATGAGATTCAAGACGAGCAATAAATGGATGTGAATAACACTACATCAGAGATGAAGGCATATGAAATGAGCTAATTTGATAAACAATGTGTCGAAGCAAGCTAATTCAACTAGCCAGACTTCTATCGTCCTACTTGAATGAAAGGCTTCTAAGAGTTGAAGAGAATAATTCAATTGTCGCTCATACCTATTGTAGGTTACTTGGGATCAAAACAAACAGTTTGTTGAAATTATGAGAAAAGGTGGCTTCTAAAATTTTCTTATTAGAACGATTAGAATCCATGCCCTACAAGCAAGCTTTGGATAAGCGCCAACTCAGGAAATTGCTTAAAGCCATGAGATCAAGTATGGACTCCATGTTTGTCCATAATAGTCTTACAAATAGGGTCAAACCTATTAGTTGGGTAAGCCTATTCGGATTATTTCTAGCTATGGAAGATCAAAATCACCTTCATGAAATGTCCTTGATGGATGGTATGTATATGATACATCCTAAGAGTTTTGGAATCCAAAAATCCTAGAAAGTTTTGCATACTTCAGTAATTCATTTAATGGATTGAAGTAAGCATCAGGGAGTTGGAACATTCGTTTTGATTAGGCAATCAAGCAGTTTGATTTCTTTAGTAGAACGAAAAGGGAATCTTGTAGAGACAAGAAGTTTAGTGGGAGTAATTGATATTCTTAGTCTAGTATACATTTCATATGAAATGATATATCAATGCTTGAATAAGTCAAGCATTGGTTAGAAAGATTGTTTCTATATGATATACTTAGAAGATGTTGAGTACATATTGGGAATCAAAATCCACAAAGTGAATCTTGAAAAATGATTGGACCTAATCAAGAGACTTATGTTAATGAGGTTCTTGACAAGTTCAAGATGTAAGATTCAAAGATAGGATGTCTTCCCATGTCTCATGAAACTACACTCAGTAAGACTCAATGCCTTTAAAAGCTAATAGAGTTAAGTTGTATGGATAATGTACCTCATGCTTTTGCAAAAGGGTCCATTACTTGTGCCATGAAATGTACAAAGTAAGATGTTGCATATGACTTGTGCATGTGTAGCAGGTTTCAAGCAAATTCAGAATACGCATACGGAGAATTATCTAGAACAGATCCTTGAGTACTTGAGAAGCACTAAAAGGGATACTTCTAGCTATTGTGTTAAAAGGTAGTTTAACCAAGTTGTCAAAAGGTTACACAAATTCAAGTTTTCCAAATAGGCAAGATGATTCTATATGGTGATCTAAATGCATATTTGTGTCTAGATGGAGAAGGACAGTGAGTTTGAAGAGTTTAAAGAAGAGCACTATTGCATACTCAATGTCAGAATATGTGTATTAAACTATAGTAAGATAGTTAGAGAGGATGTTCGGATTAAAATGTCATTTGACTAACAGGTCACCTTTGCCCAAGAGCAAAGGAGCAAAAGTCACATCACAAATCCAAACTTATAGGTATCAGATATCACCTCAATTATGAGACCATTGACCAGCGGAAGGTCATGTTCCGCAAAGTTTTATTATGAGTGAGAAATCACTAAACCCCTTCCGTGGACTAAGGTATGAGAGTCATATTAAAGTCTTAGAATTGAAGCAAGTTATGTAATTTAAGTTGTATATGTTTTGAGAAAACATATTACATGAGAAATGCATCAATTTGCAGAATTATGTTTAAAATAGAAATTATTATTTCTCTTATTTAATTATGGTTTTGGAAATTAAATAAAATGTCCAAAATAGTTATGAATTGATGGGCTCATCAGGTTGATGACCTGGTGAATTGGAACCCCACAGATTTCATTCAATGGATGTTATGACTGTGGTACACTCAAACGTCTAGCCGTAACTGGAGATTATAAAGGGTGTTTCCTGGTTATTTCAGAAGTTGAGTGGGAGGCTTGTTGCCACAAGATTGGATAGAGTCTACCTATTAAATTAGGAAATGTGTCATGGCCGCTTGAAGAGGGAGAATTCAGAAAATACGTGGCCGCGTTCAAATCCATTACACGGTAATCATTTGGTTTTGTAATTCTAACTCAGATTTCAAGAAACGATTTGTAGATTAATATGATCTCCACATATGATACAATCATATCATCAAATCGACACATATATTGACTTAAGGAATTTGAATATTGCACCCTTGTCTTAGAGAAGTGGGAGATAGATTGAAGGTGTTATGTCTTTGTCGTGTGCAATTACTAGATATATAATTGGAACAAATTATGGAGATAATTAAATTCGTACATTTGGGTCGTCGTTTTGCCGTAGCTAGATGTACTAAAGATCTTTGGACTAGTAAAATAGCCCAAAGCCTAATTCGACGGATCCTATAAGGTCACATAAAGGGGCTAAATTGAGTATTAGAGGACGAGGCCCATCATGGGCCTCATCACTCTAGGTGGACGGCCATATGGAGTGGATAAGAGAGTTTTGGGCATCGTGCCCTAGTCTAATTATAATAGGATTATAAATAGACTAGGTGCCTAGGTTTGCATGTGAGCAATTAACTGATTAGTGTAAACCCTAATTAGCAAACACGAAAACCCAACCCCTCTCAATGTCCTCTCCCTCACACGGATCTCTCCTCCTCCTTGGCACCTGTGGTGTCTCGTGGTTGTGGTGGTTCGTGCGGTGGTCGGTTGTCCGTAAAGGTGGTGATTGCGGTTTTCCTTAATCACTGGACCAATCTAATATTCATGGACGGCTCGTTTGAATCTCGTGGACTAAGTAAAGGAGCAACGCTTGGGGCTCTATTCTCTCCCTGATTTGCCTGTCGAATAGCTTCGTGGAATTCACGCATCAAAGGTATGATTATGTGTCTTGTGTGTTATGCATGTGATTATTTGGATTAGGTGCTTAATTTAATATGATTCATGTTATTTTCGCTACGTAGTACCTATAAACTCTTACAGTATACTCATCTCCGATCTAAATAATTGAGACTATTGTCTCTAACAACCGGGTTCATATTTTTACCGTTGAAGAACCACCGAGGGTGGGTTTGGTTTTTAGAACCTGGCAGGATATTTAGATATATTATAAACAGCATGCCGAGCAAAAAGGATGTGGGGTTACTCGCGTTCAAGGAAATGTTTCAAAGAAAACTTAGGAGCGTATGGGGTTGTAGACACCCATTTGTGTCTCCCCAAAACCAAACCTGGTGATGAGTACCTTTCACGTCGAATCATAATCGAATGAAATCAAAGTGTGGAAAGTTTAGTGTTGCGGATAGTTTTAATTTCTTTTCTTTTCTCTCTGTTTTTGAAAACCTATTTTAAGAAAATAGCCAATCCAGTTTGGTTAGTCCATAATATGGGTTCAATAATGGTACAGTTGGATGGGGCTTGAAAAGAGCTTTCCAACGGTATATTATAAGCCCAATTCCAATGAATAATGAGGAAGATATGGCCAAATTACTAAACTGGGCCCGGTTTGAGCCTTATATGCGGCCCAATGATCTAGAGGAGGGCCTAATATGAATTTATCATTCCTAATGCAATTAGGATTGGTTTTAGTCTTCTAGATTCTTCTAGAAGGTTTTTTCATTCCTAATTCAATTAGCATTGATAAATTGACTTTTGTTGACTTTTTAGAGTTTTAATCAGAATAAAAGAGTGTCTTTAAGGAAAATACGATTTTGTCCTTCTGTACGGTTAAATTTTATCTGAATTTAGAAAAACGCGTGAAGAAATTGATTAGCGCCTAACGCCAGACATTAGTGCCTGGCGCTAAGCCTGGCGTCTGGCGCCAGTGTTAGCGCCTAGCGCTAATGGTCAACGCTTGGCGCTAACTTGTTTTTTCCGCGTCGAAACTCTGATTCGTTTTTCTATCTTTTTGGCTGATTTTCTCTATAAATAGCCTCCTAAAAACTCCGTTTTTCATCACCAATTATCACCAATTCTCAAGAATTCTCTAATTCTCTCCTCTCTAAGCTTTCTCTCTCTTTTTTCTAAACCAACCTTTTACACAAAATTCCGCATTCACAAGACCAAGAAACACCTAGCCAAGTTCGAAGTTGCCTTCGACCTAGACGTGAAAGGTTTTAATTTATGAGGGTTTGGTCCCTAATATTTATTTCAATTATTTAATTTAATTGTTTGTTTTATTATTTTCCTTGAAGTTACTAATGTGTGTATTTTGTTATTAGAATGAGATACGAGGCATCCAAGTGAGTGCTTTAATTGATTTATTGATTTTATGATATAGAAATCATGCTTAGATTGTTATTTTGATTCCTAGTATCATGTTTAGGATGTTCCTAGTATCATGTTAGGATGCTTTCTTTAGTATGATATTTAGGATGATTTGCTTATATCAATTATGATTTCTATGATATTTCCTATTTTCTTTCCTAATAGCATGTTAGTATCATGTTAGGGTTAAAGCTTTGATTTTTATTGTTTAGTGACATGCTAGGGTTTGTTATTAATCTTGTTAGTATCATGTCTAGGATTTTGCTATTAATATTATGCTTTAACATGATTATTATTATGTTTATTTTTATTTTTATTATGATTATTATTTGTTAATATTATGTTGCTTGATTTATTGTTATTGCTTGATGACAGCTTTTATGCATGTTTAAAGGGAATTGGTACTTGTAATCACGCTTAATAAGATATTTAATAATCTTGTTAGGGTTAATATGATTATAATTCAAGTGATCGCCAATAATAATTTTGTTTTTGCATTAATATTTAACCAACATAGATAAACAGGTTTAGGGTTAACCTAATGATTGGATGTTAGTCAGAAAGCGCACATGAATACGGTCAGAATAAATTAGATGCCTATTATTAGGGCAGGTTTAATATCTTTTAGGTTGGATTTGTACCTTCATCCCCGAACTACCAGTCATGATTCCAGACCTATTGGAGTTGACGATCTCCTGGATCCTTAAGGGGTGTAACCTTCACCCCGTGAACGGTTTACAAGTTCCTAAAACTTGTTGGCGACTCTTTTGATCTAACTTTTTTCCCTTTGCACGCCACCGTACTTTAGTGTATGATCACAGTGGGGTTAAAGCCAGGGATAATGCTTGAAATATTCCCTACAGTTTTCTGGCGACTCCACTGGGGAGGATTTCTATTTTAAGTCCAAAAATTTATTTTGGCAATGATTTAGAATGAGTTGATGAGACTCGAAAAGTTCTAAGTGTTTCATGTGCGTAATTTTGATTAACATTATTGTCATATGCATAAAAAAGATCTCATTGGAAAGACCATCCATAATGAGTTAAAACATAGGATTTTTACATGTAGGAAATTTGAGGAATATCTTTCACAACTAGGATCGAAATAATGCTGCGCGAAACTGGAAAATTTTATCGAGCACAGAAAGCTGCTGATGCATGTAGGAACTAGCATCAGCGAACAAAGACTAGCGCCAACAATTTGACGTTAGCGCCAAGCGACAACTTCTGTCGCTAGGCGCTAAAGCCGAAAGGTGGCGTTGGACTCTGTTTGCGGGCGCCAAGTTCTTCCAATACCGAGCCAAAAAATGCGCTCTAATTTTGACTAGTTTTAGTACTGTTTGCTCGATCCTACTTCCGGATTGAGTTTTTTTCACTTTTCTGAAACCTATATGTGTTCTACATATGGACATAACCCTCTGGGAATTCATGCACCATCTACCTGATTGAACGCTCTGAGCAAAAAAGGGTACATCCGAGAATGTTGAATTCACCAAAGCATGGAAGCGAGTTTTTCTAAACTCGCAGTGTCCCATCCACTCGCGCCAACCCTTCACGCTTAGGCTTCCGCGCAGTGCATCCGGACAATTAACCATGGACCCTCTGTTGACTAACCCATATCCCGAACTTTAGAGAACTAGAGCCATGGTTAGGTTGCAAACTCATTGCATCATGTTGTGCCTACTTGACTAATTGTGCATTATTGGTTGTGCATTCTCTATGTGTTTTTCCTAACCGTTTGTTTGACTTGTGCTAAGATTAAATAAACTGATTTATGACTAAAAGAACTTTTCCTAATTAATTAATTAATTAATTTGAGTAATTAAAGTGTAATAATTTAATCAGAGTTGTCTTAGTAAGACTTTAGGCATACCCTGTAGAGTAATAATACCGAAAGCAGTTTCAGATCGACGTTCCAACAATGGCGCCAAGATTTAAACTGCAGCGCCACTCTGTGGAGCGTAGCGCCTGGCGATAGTCCTGTCGTCTGGCGCTACACTGCAAAGGGAGGCGCCAGTCCTGTCGTTTTGGTGACAGTTCGGTTTGTTGCTCGAGTCGTCACCTTATGTCTAATTGCACAATTTTCTAGTCGATTCAGTTAATTTTCACTGGTAATAATATCTTGTCAATTCATTAATCGAGTCTAAGCACTAAGTCCCATGGTCTTACACAAGAGTCAAAGCATGTCACTTACACTCACCACATAAAACACAACCTAATGTACACTTTGACCATGTCTAAGGGAGTCTTGTATGCGCGTATTTTCCGTCAGTTTTTTAGGGGGGTAAGTCGGATATTAATCCTTCAATTAAATCAACTTGTTTGAACCCTATACTTAACTCCCAAAAATATATACCCTATTTTTGCTTTTTCCTCTTTCAAACCGTAAAATCAAGGTCAATTTGAGTCAAGTAATAAAACAAAAATGGTTTAATTTACAGCGCGTGGTCAAGAAATGAAGTGCGTTTGATCAAAGACAACCTTTTTATTCAAGTCTAACTTTTTGATAAACCGATTGCTTGTAAAAGGAAAGCTAAGACAATAATGACAACTCATGAGGAAGTTAATGAGCTCAGGAACCAACTGATTACTGTGACTAAGGCGTTAAAGGTTCTAACCCTCAAGATTGATGATCCTGTGAAACAACAACAGATGAACCTCATGCAAGAGAGTTTGAGCAAACTGTCTAGTGACTATAAGTTTCAAGGGATTAGCTCACAAGGGGTCTCGGTGGACAAGGATCTTCTTCCGCAGAATTTCAATGCCAACGACATCCCGAAATTCAAAGCGACTGACAACCCTTACTTTCATTTAAGAGCCTTCGAAACAATAATGAGTATTAAGGGTATTGACAAGAAGGTGTTTCCCTCCTTGTTTTTACTATCTCTCGAAACCGTTTGCCAACAATGATTCTTTTCTCTTGAGAAAGAAAGAACCTCTACTTGGGAGTCCATAGTAAATGCTTTCATTGATAGATACAAATGCAATATTCAAATTGAGACTGACTATAGGGAACTTGAAATCCTCAAGCAGAAAGAGAATGAAGGAGCAGCTCTCTCTGACATGCTCACCAACCTCGCGGCGTTGAACATGTGACGCGGTGGAGGAGCAGGAACCACAAAAGTGTCCGAGGAATGCTGAATAGCAACCGTCTCTCCAAGGTATGCGATCGCTCCATATGTCCCCAAGAAATAGCGACGCTCAGCAGTATACTGCGCGGCTAACCCAGGGACAGCCAAGCCAACCCACGACCGGTACAACACGTCAGGCTCCTGCAAAGAATTCCTATAAGATAAGAATCCATCAAAGGTATGCGAAAGTGTTCAAGTATGTAAAAGAACCATACCGAGATGATCCAATCTCGGACATAAGCAGTAGACATCCCAGCACGACGACTTTCCCATGAGGCACTCACTGGAAACCTACGCGGTGACGGTCTCGCCGGCGCAACCGAGGGAAAGTACTCGTAGATCTACAAAAGGCAAAAATTATCAGCAAGTGCTAATCAAAGCTTAGAGCTAAAATTTAAAGGGAGATAAAGTATACCTCTACGACCCTCCAAAAGCCGGATAGAGCGACGTTCCCCGTGAAGGATCGGTGTCGACACGAGTCTCGTAACGCTCGAATGAAGTAAGTATAGGCCAAGCTGGCCCAGTCATAAGTCCCGATCAAATGTAGATCACGGACTGCAGGTAGGTATTAAAGCAGCACTTTACTACCCTTGTAAGGGGAGAACATCCCTGACAGCAAGATAAGCACAAAGATGCGCACCCGCTGCTCTCGGGTGGCCGCATCATCATCAAAAGACGCTACTAGAGTCTAGCTGCGAATCCCCTTCGCACTGAACTGAGTCGACTCTACCTCAGCACGAGCCCGAACAGCAATCAGACCCAACAACTCCTCAATCTCGGGAGAAAAGACGCTGATCTTGTTTTCAAACGACAACGCAATAGAGCTAAACTCTAGTCCCATAATGAGACTGAAGCCGGTCGGGGTGACCATCATCTCACCCCAAGGAAAGTGGAAAGTGTTGGTGGTGTCCCAAAAGAACTCCACCAGAGCACGAACCACGTGATGACCCCCGATAGAGGCAATCATGGCCTTTGAAGTCCCAAAAAGCGCGGTCAACCCATAAGACTCCTAGAGAAGTCTCGCCTCTCCGTCATTGCCGATGTACTTCTTGTTCAGGTCGCCCAAGGTATCGCAACCTGAACCATGGCAGCGCGTCCTACCAACCGTAATCCCACGTCGCACCCTCTCAGAAATGTGGTGGACGGGGGAGAAGTATAGAGTCCTCTCATCCCACTCTGGGAGAGGGCCGAGAGAAGTGGACGGGTAAGCGTTGTCCTCTATGGGCTCGTGCTCCCGTCGAACTTCTCGGGACCATGAACCCGAACCTCGCTTTTTAGCCATGCTACATTGTGCAAAATTATCATAAATTAAGGTTGTATAGTATCTAAGGTTCGCCTAGCCGCATGATATTATGTTCGCAAAAAATAGTGTACGAAGTACTAAAATAGAGCACAAATTCAAATTGAGCATATACGACATTTTTCAAGCATTCAAAAAATTTCTAGCAATACTATAGTAATTATTGTGACAAATTGGACAAGAATTGCTAGCAAAAACATCAAGAACAAGCCACATTGTTTTCCCGACCTTAAGAGGTCCAACAATGGTGATTTGCTCGTTTTCTTCACCAAGTTAAGTCAAACAAGTCTCAAATTACAACCAGGGCAATATATAAACATAATCAAGTAATTTCATGGCATAAAATTTTACAAACAAAGTGAATTAAGCAAATTAAGTTATGAATTTTCAAGAAATTCGTGAGCAAACTCATGCAAAATTCATGGAAACCGAAGTGAGTTTGAAGAAAACTTACATAGATTGGGAAAATGGATGGAATAAACTTTGATTTGCAACAAACTTGAGCGAATTCGGTTGAGAAACAAGCAAGAACGAGCAAATTGAAGTTTTGAGCAATTTCTCGAGCAACAACAGCGGAAATGAAGAAGAAAAGGGTATTTATGGAAAACCCGACTCTAGCACCAAGCTACAGGCCTTGGCGCCATATGTTAAAGCTTAGCGCCTGGCGCTAGTGCCAGCGTCTGGCGCTAGAGCCACATGTGTGGCGTTAGCAATATTTCAGCGGCGACAGACTGTTCAGCCACTTAGTACGGTTGTTCCAACCTCTTACAATATTTTGGGTTCCTTGGTACGCCAATTAGCCCCTTTAAGCAATTTGACATGATTTAGTAATCGGCTTGATTACAATTACATAAAGTGATTGACCTGATGAATGATCGTCTCACTTAGCTTAAAACACCTAAGCTCATCGAAAGGCACCGACATACTGGTTAAAAATTTAGCAAAATGCACCGACATACTGGTTCAAAATTCAGCAAAAGGCACTGACATATAGGTTTAAAAGCAGCAAAAGCGTCGACGTACAGGCATAGCGGAAGCAAAGTTCAAGCGAGCTTTTCAAGATCGACAAGCGTAGGTCTTCGGTAATTTTCCTAGGAATATTATCACAACAAATGAGGATAACTTTAAGCGAGGATATCTTTGGCAGCGTTCCCTAGCTTGCGGAGAGTTGTCACAAACATCTGAAGGTGATTTCAAGCGAAGTTGTCTTCGATCGTGTTCCCTGGCTTGTGAAAGATGGTCACAAAGTGCTAGAAGGTGGTTTCAAGCGAAGCAATCTTCGATGGGGTTCTCTAGCTTGCAGATCTCTATCATGGCGAAATTAGAGGCAGTTACAAGCGTAGCAGTCTTCAGGTGGTATTCTCTAACTTGCAGGAGGTCGTCAAAAATACAAAAATACAGCAATACAGCAGCAAACTGGTTACTTAAGAGACGTGTGCTCGACGGTGCAAGATACGCATTTCTTAACTCTTTTATCTGTTTAACTAATGCTAGTTTGTAGGTATCGGCGTTAAAAGAGTGGTTTAGGATCGCAGAACGTTCTGAATCATTCTCCGTCCATATCAATACTTTGACTTTTGTTTTCGAAACTTGCGTTTCTCCAAACTCAGTTAAAGTGGGGGCTTCTGTAGACACCCATTTGTGAATCCCCAAAACCAAATCCAATGATGAGTATCTTTCACGTCGAATCATAATCGAATGAAATGGAAGTGTGCAAAGTTTAGTGTTGCGGATAGTTTTAATTTCTTTTCGTTTCTCTCTGTTTTTGAAAACCTATTTTAGGAAAACAGACAATCCAGTTTTGTTGGTCCATGATATGGGTCCAATAATGGTGTAGTTGGATGAGGGTTGAAAAGAGCTTTCCAACGATATATTATAAGCCCAATTTCGATGAATAATGAGAAAGTTATGGCCAAATTACTAAACTGGGCCCGGTTTGAGCCTCATATGCGGCCCAATGATCTAGAGGAGGGCCTAATATGGATTTATCATTCCTAATGAAATTAGGTTTGGTTTGAGTCTTCTAGATTCTTCTAGAAGATTCTTTTCATTCCTAATTCAATTAGCATTGATAAATTGACTTTTGTTGACTTTTTAGAGTTTTAATCCTAATAACAGAGTGTTTTTAAGGAAAATAACAGAGTTTTAATCAGTTTCATGGGCTACAGGGGCATGGTGATGCTCGGTCAATCACTTAGATATGGATGAATGATGCATGATCGAACTATTGACTTACTTTGAAGTTCAAGTATAGAGCTTCCGTATATATTAGTGGATTCCTTTAACATGAGTGGAACATAGATTTCATTCAATGGATGTTATGACTGTGGTACACTCAAACGCCTAGCCGTAACTGGAGATTATAAAGGGCGTTTCCTTGTAATTTTAGAAGTTGAGTGGGAGGATTGTTGCCACAGGATTGGATAGAGTCTACCTATTAAATTAGGAAATGTGTCATGGCCGCTTGAAGAGGGAGAATTCAGAAAATACGCTGCCGCGTTCAAATGCGTTACACAGTAATCATTTGGTTTTGTAATTCTAACTCAGATTCCAAGAAACGATTTGTAGATTAATATGATCTCGATATGTGATACAATCATATTATCAAATCAACACATATATTGACTTAAGGAATTTGAATATTGCACCCTTGTCTTGGACAAGTGGGAGATTGAAGATGTTATGTCTTCGTCGTGTGCAATTACTAGATATATAATTGGATCAAATTGTGGACATAATTAAGTTTGTACATTTGGGTCGTCGTTTTGCCATAGCTAGAGGTAATAACGATCTTTGGACTAGTAGAATAGCCCAAAGCCTAATAAGACGGATACTATAAGGTCACACAAAGGGCTTAGATTAAGTATTAGAGGACGAGGCCCATCATGGGCCTCATCACTCTAGGTGGCCGGCCATATGGAGTGGATAAGAGAGTTTTGGGCATCGTGCCCTAGTCTAATTATAATAGGATTATAAATAGACTAGGTGCCTAGGTTTGCATGTAAGCAATTAACTGATCAGTATGATCAAACCCTAATTAGCAAACACGAAAACCGAACCCCTCTCAAAGTCCTCTCTCTCACACGGCTCTCTCCTCCTCCTTAGCTCATGTGGTGTCTCGTGGTGGTGGTAATTCGTGCGGTGGTCGGTTGTCCGTAAAGGTGGTGATCGCGGTTTTCCTTATTCACTCGACCAATCTAGTATTCGTGGACGGCTCGTTTGAATCTCGTGGACTAAGTAGAGGATCAACGCTTGGGGCTCTATTCTCTCTATGATTTTCCTGTCGAATAGCTTCGTGGAATTCACGCATCAAAGGTATGATTATGTGTCTTGTGTGTTATGCATGTGATTATTAATTAAATATGATTCATATTTTTTCTGCTGCGTAGTACCTATAAACTCCTACAGTATACTCATCTCCGATCTAAATAATTAAGACTATTGTGTCTAACAACCGGGTTAATGTTGTTACCGTTGTAGAACCACCGAGGGTGGGTATGGTTTTTAGAACTTGGCAGGATATTTAGATATATTATAAACAGCATGCCGAGCAAAAAGGATGTGGGGTTACTCGCGTTCAAGGAAATGTTTCAAAGAAAACTTAGGAGCGTATGGGGTTGTAGACACCCATTTATGTCTCCCCAAAACCAAACTCGGTGATGAGTACCTTTTACGTCGAATCATAATCGAATGAAATCAAAGTGTGGAAAGTTTAGTGTTGCGGTTAGGTTTATTTTCTTTTCTTTTCTCTCTGTTTTTGAAAACCTATTTTAAGAAAACATCCAATCCATTTGATTGGTCCATGATATGGGTTCTGTAATGGTGTAGTTTGATGGGGCTTGAAAAGAGCTTTCTAACGATATATTATAAGTCCAATTCCGATGAATAATGAGGAAGTTATGGCCAAATTACTAAATTGGTCCCGGTTTGAGCCTTATGTGCGGCCCAATGAACTAGAGGAGGGCATAATATGGATTTATCATTCCTAATACAATTAAGATTGGTTTTAGTCTTCTAGATTCTTCTAGAAGGTTCTTAAAAAACTTCACCTCGTGAACGGTTTACAAGTTCCTAAAAAACTTGTTGGCGACTCTTTTGCTCTATCTTCTTTCCCTTTGGACGCCACCGTACTTTAGTGTATGATCACAGTGGGGTTCAAGCTAGGGATAATGCTTGAAATATGAGGAACAAGGCTCCATTGACCATACTAACATACCAAGCTGCGGCGATGAGGAAGCCGTTAGCTGAAATTATGTCAAACTCCTGCCATCGATGTTGTATATGGCACATTACAAAGAAGTTTTCGGAGAAGCTTGGAAAATGCACCCTGTAAGTTATTGGTCACCGTTGTTTCATATATTTTACATGATTAAATAACCCTATATATTGAGATGAGAATGAAGCTGATACTAGATGTATGAAGTATGTTCGCCGCCTAATAAGTGGTTTCAAGGTTAAGAAAATATTTTAAAAGGTTGTACACTGATGGTAAATTCCAAGAGGTTCACAAGGAATTGTCTAGGATGGTTTATTGTAATAGTAGGGGTAGGGAATATTTCAAGCATCCCACACTTGAGCCCCACTGTGATCATACACTTAAGCATGGTGGCATCCAAAGGGAAGGAAGCTAGAGTAAAAGAGTCGCCAACAAGTTTTAGGAACTTGTAAACCGTTCCTAGGTTGAAGGTTACACCCTTTAATGATCCAGGAGATCGTTAAATCCAATAGGTCTGGAACCATGACTGGAAGTTCGAGGATGAAGGTACAAATCCAACCTAAAAGAGATTGAATCTGCCCTAATAATAGGCCTCTACTTTATTCTTCTCGTATTCATGTGCGCTTTTTGACTAACATGCAATCAGTAGGTTAATCCTAAACTTGTTTAATCTATGTTGGTTGAATATTAATGCACAAACAAAACTATTATTGGAGATCACTTGAATTATAATCATATTAGCCTAAACAATATTATTAATTATCTTATTAAGCATGATTACAAGTAAAAATTCCATTTAAACATGCATAAAAGGCGTGATCAAGCAATAAAAATTATAATAAACATCAAGCAGCATAACAACAATAATCATCATCATAACAATTATCATAATTAACATAATAATCATAATTATCATAATCATGTTAAAGCATAATATTATTAGCAAGATCCTAGGCACGATACTAATAAGATTAATAACAAACCCTAGCATGTCACTAAACATTAAAAATCAATTAGCCCTAACATAACACTAACATGAAATTACGAAAGAAATAGGAAGCATCATAATAATATACATGATATTAGAAATATTAGTTATTACCCTAAACATGATACTAGGAAGGAATATAACATCAAAAATGATATTAGGAATCAATAAAATAGTCTAAGCATGATTTATATATCTAAAGATAAATAATTAAAGTAATTAAATCACTTACTTCGATGCCTCGTGTATCTTTCTAATAACAAAATACACACGTCAGTAACTTCAAGGAAAAATAATAAACAAATAATTGAAATAGAGATTTGGGACCAAACCCTCAGAAATATCAAACCCTTCACGTCTAGGGCGAAGGCAACTTCGAACTTGGCTAGGTGTGTTTAGAACTAATGAATGAGGAATTTTGCGAGAGGGAAGGTTTAGAAAATGAAGAGAGAGAGAGAGAGAGAGAGAGAGAGAGAGAGAGAGAGAGAGCTTCTAGCTTTTTGAGAGAGAGAGATGATGGTTGTGAATGATCAAAATCAGGGAAATACGACACCTATTTATAGGAAAAATAGCACAGGATCAAAGAAAATCATATTTGGAATAAAATACCTCCTGTCGCCAACGACAGGAGTCAGCGCTAGACAACAAGCTCGTCGCAAGGCGACAGCTATCAGCGCCAGGCGACGACTCAGTCATCTCGCGCTGATTCACAAGTACAACGCGCTTCCGTACGCAGAATCATCTTTTAACCCGGTTAATAGGTAATTCCGAGTCTAAGTAGATTTAAAATCAGATTTGTGATAAATAATATATTTTATTCAAATTAAATTAAAACATCTTTTAATAATATAATTATCAATTCTAATCTTATTTACATCCTCAATTATGTCTACAACCTTTTCCTTGTATCTTTCCCATGGTGAGGACATTCTCGTTGATACTCCTTGTATCATTCCCAAGCCTATTACAACCTCTTACTTGGATTTTGCTTGAAACTTTGGATTAGAGTTCTTGCCTCGGCGGTCTTCTTTTGTGGGTAGAAACGGGAAAGAAATTCCTTAGTGACCTCATTTCAAAATCTCAAGGAATTAGGTTTCACTTCCTTGTCTAACCACTCCAAAGTTGTTCCGGATTAGAGAGAACAAAAATAGATTGAGCCTTATGAATTCTTGAAAAACTCCATTGACCTTGATTATATTACAATACTTCTCGAACTCTTTGAGATGATTTAGTGGTCTTTCATGCTTGGAACCACTAAATTGCCTTCGTTCAATCATTGTTATCATCACTGGCCTTATCTCAAAGTCATTGGAGTTCCTAACTCCTTCAAAGAAACTCTTGGATTAGCTCTCGTGCTTCCTTAATCCTCCTCTTCTCTTTCTTGATGAATATTCTCTCTTGGAAAGATTGGAATTGAAGAACGATTAGCAACCCTTATCCTTGTTATAATTCTCACAATTTCCGGATCAAATGTAACTAGAGTCCTTCCTCTTATACTATGCATAAAAAAATTCAAAGCAATTATCAATAGCACAACTATAAATGTAGCCTAAAAGAGAAAAAAATCTTTTTGTATTTGTTTTTAAAACTAAGTGAAATAGACTCAACAACAATGGCAAACAACAACGCCATTCCCCGGCAACGGCGCCATTTTGATGAGGGGTTGAGACTAGGTCGTTGGACTAATCTTCCCTAGGCCAAATAAAATTTATATCACTCAACACACCCTTATAACTAGTATAGGAGTAAGTCAAACGTCGAACCACTAGGAATGGGAGGTGGTTACTATTGCTAGAGTTAAGCTATTTCAAAAAAGAGTAAAATATAGGTGTGTGTATTCTAAGACAACTAAGAAAACCAGATGAATTCAAATATATCAAACACTAAGGTTTAGGATCCACATATACTTGCAATGGATACAATCAATTGGGATTGGAATCGAGTAAATTGAGTATTGCAAGGGAAAATCAATAATGCAATCAAAAGATATTGATAAGCTATTCTCCTAGAGGTCAAACTAGAGTGAACTACTAGAGAATCTATCTAGGAACTTCAAAAACCAACTCAATCGAAAAATGCAAGTCACAAATCAATTGTCCGTATTAATTAGAACTTACTGCAATCAAGTGCAACAATCAAAGTGAGCTACTTATCAATTAATCACACACATGCACATAATCAATTAACCAATTTAATCACAACATCAATTCCATCAATTTCCCCTAATTAACATCAATCCATTACTCATATATGCTTCACCATCCCCCTAGCCAGAAAACTACTCACAATTCATGGAAATCAAGATCAAAACTAAGCTAAACAACAAATTCATCATTATCATATTAATCAAACTAAATCAATCACAAATCAATCAAACTTGAACAATCAACAAAAAAATTTAAATCAAAAGCTAAAGGTTGCATTAAAGTAAAAGAAATCCTTACAAAATTTGGTGAAATAATAGAAATTGTACTTAGAATCATCAATCATCCACCATGAACTTCTCTCTCTACAACCTAGAGTTTCTCTCTCTAAAACTATCTCTAATTTTCTCTAATTGAATTCTCTTTCTAAAAATAGAAGGAAAGTCTATATATAGTAAAACTAACAAAGAGAAATTAGTTATATCGTCAAAAATAGACCATATAGGTGCGACCGCGCAAAAATGGGTACGGAACAGGGAGAGCAGGCGGCACGTCCGCGTCACCAGGCTGCGCGGACGCGCCATAGTTGCGCGCGGCTGCGCTTGGTAATAGGGTAACCCCTCCTCACTCTCACTTTTACGCTTCTCATGCGCTTCACTCGATGCTCTAGATAAACACGAGACATGGCAGACCCAAAATCACCATGATGGTGGGTTCAACAAGAGAATTCGTGCCCTCACGGCTTGAATGCACGACCTAAAGTCAAATGGAACTTGTACTTCTCCATGCTTGAGCTTCAAATAGAGAACACTAAGCATCCTAATTAATGCCAAACTCGGGAAGGGGTCTCGGGATTCATTGGATCAAGACCTTAACCTGAAAAATGAAAGAAAACAAACAAATAAAATGGAAAAAGACAAGAAAAATCGAGAAATACATGAAAATAAAAAATCAACTAAGCAAATGCAAACTAAAGAAATAAAGAGTAAAACTAAGGAAAAAACTAATGAAAAGAGCTATAAAATAGCATGAATTTCACCCTAAAAAGAATCAAATGAGTGCCATAAATGACACTCATCAATCGGATTATATAGAACACATGTCATTGTTATTTTATTTTATCAAATTAATATAAGTATTAGGTGTTTTCTTATAGTTGCCAGTAAGTCAATTAGTACCTAAGTATTAATTGTTTGTCTAAGCTAATGTCTTTAGTTAACATTTGATGAAAATGAGATTATGATGTTTTAATTGGCTTACTCAACTGCTGAGTCAATATTATTGATATATCTTGTAATGGTTTTCAACGATCTTATTTATGTTTTCATAATAAAAATGTATTTTGTTGACGGGAAAATACAAGTTTATCTACCAAATAAACTTGTATTTATAAATATATTCTTCAGTTTGGTTCGATTTAGTTTTGCACTATTCAATGAAGTTAAGTTAAATTTAGTTAAGATCAATTCAGTTCAATTAATATAATTTGAATTCACTAAATGAGAACAGGCGCTGATTGGATCATAAGTGACTTTGTAGAACACAGTAAGTGTTGCTCTGGACAAGCCAATAAAAATCTTCATAGAAATGTTTTATTGTGGCACGACTTGCATTCGGTGAGACCTTACTCGAACTTCTTTTGAAAGTTCGCTTTCATGACTCAGATACATACTTCTTCGCGTGATTGAGTGGTATCGGCTCAAACTGAATCTGTAGTGACGACTAAAATTAGATATGGCATTTATTATGGATTTGGGCCTTGAATCAACCACGTCCTTTCTCGATGTCATTTTACTCACCAATTTGCCTTAATCAACATGCTTTATATATTTTATATCTATACACCTTTTGCTGCTATCACTAATTTACTATACCATTCCTTGAATCCGTAAAGAGTTGCCTTTTATAACTTATTTCGTTGTGTTTGACGTGTACATAGCGATGTTAGTATATCTTATCCCTCATGTATTATGCACCCTACTAGATTACATTTTCTAAAATGAAGCCCAAATCTTCCATATTCCTTATTTATATTGGATTTACATAACTTTACCACGTACATTTCATTTAATTAATAATTTTAATGTATACTTAATCCATTGTCCGTGTATTTTATGATCAAATATGTCGTTAATATCTTTTGAGATGTAAAAAAATAATGCCCCTATCTTCAACCTACAATGTCGCTGTCAAGATTTAGGGTTTTGGTAGGGGCCTGCACATTTGTCATCAAACCATATCTAGGTGGAGATTTTGTAAACATGCTTTCTAACAAATCTTATCGCCTACGTCACTCTTAGTTGTACTTCATTCTTCTACTTTTGTTGTTCCTTCTCCCCATATACTAGTACTCATCATAATCACTCTACACCTACTACAACTAGGCTACTATTTATCACCATTTCTAGTTTTGCACCTACACCTCTACATCATCGCCAATGTCACTCTTAGTTGTAGCTATTTCTATTTCATGTGTGGTCACATCAACATCTTAACATGTGCTATTTTTCCACACATATGTATATCATGATTCAAAGTATTAATATAGTTGTATGTTTAAAAAGCAATGATTCATATTTTTGCATCTTAAGAAGATATCTAATTAGGAAATTAAATTACAAAAGGATGATTGTGTAATATATCGCATATAATTAGATCGTTCCACTTCGGAAGTCAAGGAAGGATCCCAATAAAGAACCAAGGGAGGAGTCTAGTTCGCCGCGTTTGCCATTAATAACAAAAAAAAGTATTACCAACATTATAGCATCTTATATTCTTATTCTTATTAAGTAGCTACCGACAATTTTCTATTAACAAAGAAACATGTATTACAAACATTAAAGCATCTTATATTCTTATTCTTATCAAGTAACTACCAAAGAGTATGACAAGATTTTAAAAACTAGATCTAAAATTGGATTTGGAATTGAAATTGGTTCAACCTGACACTAAATTTTAGAACTCAAAATTCGAACAATTAGGTACCGTTTCGGTTTTTGATACCCACTTTTGTATGTCTTTGTTAAAAAGAAAGACAAGTGCTATTGTTGAGAATTGGAACCTGAAATGGTTGTGATCGGGTCCTTAATTGATTAAATGTTAGTATTGTAACAAGTACTGAATGCTCGTTTATTAGCACATGGTTATTTGTATTGAACTGATTAAGAGTAGATAACCTAACTGAAAAAAGCTTAAATAATAAATTATATATGAAAGAAGAAAATTAAAAACTTAAATATTTAAAATTTTAAAATATTTCGTACATACCCTCTAATGTGAGAGAAATAGAAAACATCGAAACATAAATTTTTACGTACTAAACATACTATTTGAACAATATCATACTTAGCATACTATTTGAATAATCACGTACATAGCATACCATTTGAATAATCACGTGCATACTGCATAAATTTCCTTTGTGAGTGGAGTTATAGGTCACACCACTTGCATTTGGGGTAAACAATCGAGCTACGCGTCAAATACTCGTTTGAGATTGGCAAAAAACCACTTATTCAGGTTTAATTCTTATTCCATTCCAAATTATAATGACGCCGCTAGCCAAACCATTGCTTTTGTCTATCCTCCATTCCATACGGGTTTGTAGGCAGCTCATTACCCGTTTACAAGTCAATTCTTGGACGCGAGTCTCGCCGAGTATAATCAAAACTGGATTGTGAGTGTCCATAACAAATTCAAAATCTTCATAGATTGATTCCATAATTATGCGCCTTGTGTTCCACAACACTATACTAGAACCAATTTCTAAAACGGTTTTCTCCTTGACAAAATCAGGATTTGGCGTGATTGCATGGTATCTAGTTGACTGCTCATAGTCCAACACCTCTTCCCGGAGGACAACAAAATTGAGCTCGGTAAGCTCAGCCCAAACTTGGAAAATCAGAAACTCATCTGTGCAGTACCCCATTTCTGTAGTACAATCATTGAGCCTAAGAGAGTATATAGGCCCATCTCGAGGTTTCTCAATCCTCAAATTGATCCTTTCATCAGTTCTTTGGGAAAGACAGAATTTATCCAATCATACTTAATGAACGGTGCTAATTCTATCTCACGAATACTGGCTTGCACGGCCAGGATCATGATAACGTCATATATGTTAGGAAAATGAACAGGGATAGACTCCCTAAAGTTACCAAGCATTATTAGAGTATCTAACATTGTTGGCCATTTCCCTTCCGGATTGACCATAAAATTTCGCATCACATCCAAAGGGTAAAATCTAGGGAGAAATTTCCGTCTTTTCTAATGTATGTAGACACCTACTTTTGGCCTCTTCTCCCGAAATGAAGTGCGATGATGTTACAAAAACACGTTCTTCATGCTAGATCAAAGTTGAAGTGTTTATAGATTACGAAATGCATTATGAAGTAAGTTAAAAACTCATATTTGAGACCAATTATCTTAGAGCCTTGTCCAATTACTAATTAGGCCTAAAACGTTCTCATACATGTTTAAACTTGATAAATAATGGACCTAAATGCGACAGATGCAATGATTCGATCCAATGGATCTTACATTGTTGAAAACCGATCAAAACAGGTAAACCAAACATCATATTTCTGTGCATGGGCAATATAGATAGATAAATCTTTCAAATATCTTTCCAACGGTATATTATAAGCCCAATTTTGAGCTAAACCGAAGAAGTTATGATCAGAAAACTGAACCGGGTCCTAAAACAGATACCCTTTACTCCAACGGTTATATCTTTTGATTCATAAAAGATTTTAACCTAATTTGATGGCATTGGAAATTATACATTCAGAGATTTTTAATGATATCTCACACGCCTTAATCTGAATTTGCAATCAAAAGTTATGGAAGTTTTAAAAATGCGTTTTCGTTTAAGGCAAACCGCACCCAGCACAACACAATGAGTTGCGCGCTCCCGGCGTGCGCGACTCATTGAGATATGTGCAGAACCCAGCGCGACTCAGAGAGTTACGCATGCCACCTAACGACGTAGTTTTAAAACCCCAAACATAGATCCGTACGCCTATAAATAGGGGTCTTAGTTCAACCCAAAAGAGGACCGAAAAATCAGAATTCAAACCCTAGCATTCTCAAAACCCTAACCTCTCAAGTTCTCTTACTATCATACTACTTTTCTTCTCTCTTTCCAAATACTTTTCAACCCTAATTCAATCCATTGAAGTCCTTGGAGGTACAAAGAATAAAGAAATTCCATGAACGTATTGAACGATGATTTAGGATAAAAGAAGAACGGTTAGTTTCCTAAGAACTTAGATAATTCACTTTTCTTTTATTGTTTAAATTCTCTAAATTGAATAAATTGTGTTATTTGATTCAAATGAAAGTCAAACACATTCAAACAAAGCTTTTTGAATCAAATGAAAGTCAAACACATTTAAACAAAGTTTTTGAATGGAATGAAAGTCAAGCAAATTCAAACAAAGCTTTTTGAATGTAATGAAGGACAAACACATTCAAAGAAAGATTTTTGAGTTGAATGAAAGTCAAATGCATTAAACGAAGCTAATGAAATCATATAAAAGTCAAGCACATTCAAACAAAGCTTTTCGAATCAAATGAAACTAAAACACATTGAAACAAAGCTTTTTAAATCGAATGAAAATTAAATGCATTCAACAAAGCTAATTAAATCAAATGAAAGTCAAACACATTCAAACAATGCTTTTTGAATCAAATGAAGAACAAACACATTCAAACAAATCTTTTTGAATCAAATGAAAGTCAAATGCATTCATCTAAGCTTATTAAATCAAATGAAAGTTAAACACATTTTAACAAAGATTTTTGAATCAAATGAAAGTAAAACACATTCAAACAAAGCTTTTTTAATCGAATGAAAGTCAAATGCTTTCAACGAAGCTAATTAAAGTCAAACACATTCAAACAAAGATTTTTGAATCAAATGAAAGTCAAACACATGAAAACAAAGCTTTTTTAAATTAAAACAAAGCTTTTAGAATATAATAAAGGACAAACACATTCAAAGAAAGCTTTTTGAATCGAATGAAAGTCAAATGCATTGAACAAAGCTATTGAAATCATATAAAAGTGAAGCACATTCAAACAAAGCTTTTTTAATCAAATTAAAATCTAAATCATTCAAACATAGCTTTTTGTATCAAATAAATATAAAACACATTCAAACAAATATATTTGAATCGAACAAAAGTCAAACACATTCTTACAAAGCTTTTTGAATCAATTGAATGTCAAATACATTTAAACAAAGCTTTTTTAATCAAACGAAAGTCAAACACATTCATACAAAGTTTTTTAATCAAATGAAAGTGAAAAAAATAAAAACAAAGCTTTTTGAATCGAATGGATTAAATTCTTGGATTGAAGCAAGTTATGTAATTTAAGTTGTATATGTTGTAAGAAAGCATATTACATAAGTAATACATCAGATCAACTTGCAGAATTATGTTTATCAATTGAAACAAAGTTTCAATCTGGGTCGATTACTGTAAGATCAAATATTGGTATTTCTCGGGTATCAGTCAGAAGAGCAAATATTGGTCTTTGATCTGGGTCGATTACTATATTCAGATCAAATATTGGCACTAATTCTGTTGGTATATATTGTGGTATCGACCGGCTCATACGGTTACAGTACCATCCGGAGAAAACAACAAAACCTTTCTGCATATAGGCCTCTATGTCAGCTATCAGCGGCATGTACGTTGGCATGAACGTATCTCGACAACTTTCCATAATGCGATATTGCGACCCGTACACCATACCCCGCTTTGGACTTCTTACTAGTTCAACGTGCAGTCTCGTAACGTCTAACTGGTTGTTAGGAATAATGTCCAAATCGTTGTAATAATATTTTGTCAAGTTGAAGTTCATATCGAATTGTTTTGGATGATAATAAATTTTGGGCTTCCTAGTTGAAATGTCAGCCCTTGCCTTTTGTGAAACTATGGACTGAGTACAACTAAGAAACATGATTTTGAGGATTGGATGAGTAATGGTTAATGTTATTCCCTCTTATAATACAATAAGAGCTTACAATATGGGGAGACTCAACAGTTCCACAAATATACGGTACAAAAAAAAAAAAAAAAAAAAAAAAAAAAAAAAAAAAAAAAGCAAAGTTCATTTTTTGTGTTGTTGGACAATCAACACTTGTCAAATAAGAAGCTAAAACTATGGGCTAGTTCTCATATGTTATTTTCAGTTGAGTTCATTTTAGCTCTAATAAGTTCAGTTTAGTTCAGTTCAACTCTAATCAGTTCAATTCAGTTTAATTCACCTCTAATAAGTTCAGTTCAGTTTAGTTCAATTCAGCTCCTAATTTCCTTCTCTTATAAAATATTGTTTTTAGTTTAGTTAAGCTCTAATAAGTTCAGTTCAGTTGTATTCAATTCAATCCAGTCCAGTTAAGCTCAGTTTAGTCAATGAGAACATGCCGTAAATTATTGAATTTGATAAAATAAATAAAAATTATTCTTTTAAAATACTTGTTCTATTTTTTCATGAGCGGAATGTTAATAATAAGTGAAGAAGTTAATGAAAATTAGAGATAGTGACTCTTTTAGATTGTAGGAGAGAGAATTTAAAAGTAATAACAATGGGTCTAACTTGTTAACAATAAATTAACTTTAGTTAGGTTTAGTTTAATTCAATTTAACTCCAATCAGCTCAGTTTTGTAAATATTTTGTTCCTAAGTTACTTCTCTTATTATGACCTTTAGAAGCAAATAAAGTATATATGTGTAAATAGTAAATCTGGAGGAAAATATAAAACTATCAAATTGACATGAATATAATGAGTCATGTACACTTATATAATGAGTCGTTAGTAATTGCAAAAACTTAAGAGTTTGCTTAAATGATCTGTTGTAGAAAAGGCAAAATTAACAGCGAGTTTTAACCACGTAAAATGACAAACACAACAGTACCAACATTTAGATCTAAACAACAGTAACAATCAAACCACAAGATAATAAATTAAAAGCTTCTTTAAAAATACTTTGCACGCCGTTAATAAGATACCCCAAACCATATTTAAATCTAATCAACGTTAACAACCAAACCACCGTAACAAAAATAATTAATATACGTCCTCTTCATAATAATCGTTATCATGGGCCATATTTGATGAATTTGAATCCGAAGACCATTCTTCCCAATCCATGTCTGAATCTTAATCAAAGGATGATGATGAGTATAGGTACCTGAATCTCTCTACATGCTTTTTGGCCGCTTCTAAGAGGTTCTCATCGTAGGCGGTTGGGAACTGCGCCTCTATAACAGGAAGATTTTTCACTATGTTCGCCACCACACTAGGGTCAACACCGTTTGCTTCACATAACAAACAAATAAAAGACTCGCACTCTTTTTCATCTTTTCTAAATGAATTGAGAATACCCTTGTCACTGAACCGGATCCACTCCACACTTTGGTAATGTGTCCTTCGTCTCAACATGTAGTTGATTAGAATATTCCCTCCTCATAGTGACTAACGTGTACACATCTCCATGAGTGGACATATGTTCCTTAAAAACATGATCCCATTCGTCTAACAACATAAACAACTCTAAGAAGCGCTTAATATACTTTAACTCCCTTCCCCACTGAACCGACCGACAGTTTCACACGATGTCCAAAAAATGAGACAACTGAAATATGAATGGTATTGTCTATAAATCAAGCTGATAATATAACATACAATAAACTTGTTTCATAAACCAAATGTAAAATAAAATATTAAGTGGCTATAGATAACGATCTGGATGGAAACGAATTCCACCTATAACATTGGCACTCATCTCCATGGTGGTGAGTTGGTGTCCGTATATCAAAGTTCAATTCCTATTTTTAATGGTAAGAGTCCCCAACATGTCTCGCAGGTGATCTAGTGCATTCTTGATACATTCTTAAATTTCCTCTATAGGCACGTCTCTCTTTTCGTGTTAACAGGGGGTGGACAAAGTCATAAGAGAAATGGAGGAGTGGGTTTTTTATAAGGTTGCTCATTTGTTAGGGGATTTGATAGGGGAAATATTTGAAATATGTATGTACAATGTCTACTTTTGGTGTAGGTATATATATTAACTTTGCAGTAGAGATATTACATTTGTAGTTTGTGAAATCAATCTCAACACATTTACCTCATAGGCCCTACTTTATAGTAGCTTAAGGGTAGAATGTACCTCATACGCCTAGGGTTAATCCTTTGTATCAAATTGCCTTTTCACTCAATTTTTAATCCAATTGGCATGAGCATATCAAATGGTTGCCCTTGTATTGGGCTTGAGGAGAGAGAAGAGGAATTAAAAAAAAAAAAAAAAGAATTTTATCAATTTTGGATAGAGAAATGCCATGACATGGACATCACCTTTGGAAAAAAAATGGGTAAATTATAAGGGCATGTTATCATACAGTTATTTTCAGTTCAGTTCAGTTCAGCTCTAATAAGTTCAATTGACTTCAATTCAGTTCAATTCCATTTAGCTCTATTAAGTACAGTTGAGTGAAATTCAACTCCTAGTTTCCTTCTTTTATAAAATATTTAGTTAAATTCATCTCTTATAAGTTCATTTCATTACAGTTTAGTTTAATTCAGCTCTAATAAGTTCAATTCATTACAGTTCAATTTCATTCACCTCTAATAATTTCAGTTAAGTTCAACTCAATTTAGTCAATGAGAACAGACCCTTAGAGTTTTCCACTTGTCCTGCTATAATTGGCAGATAACATATATTAATTATATTCTTTTTTGTTATTTAATACAAGCATAATTTAAAAAAATATTTAACAACAGGGTTTATTAGTGGGCAATCAATAATAGTATTCGGACATAAATGGGTATGAAATTTGGGCATAAATGGGTATGCAATTTGGGTATATATGAGATAAAGGAGAGACAAATATATTAGATTTTAGGCACCAATGGGAGATATTGCAAATCTTACAAATTTGCTACTTTGCCATCATTGACAGTCTACTGCTAGTAGGGTCATTATGACAATTGTACACGACATATTTACTACTCCCTCCGTACTCCGGGTTGATTTTACGTTTATTAAGAAACTTTAATAAAAAAAAATAAGGCATTGGAAAAATAATTTGACATGGTATTTGTAAAACGTAGAGAAATGAAGTATTAAAATTACGTGGAAAAACAAAGCTTGTAAATTGGTGGATATTTTAATCATATGAGTTGATTATTTTGGAACTTAAATCAGGCCAATATGGTATAATTTTTTAGGACGGAGGTAGTATGTGAATGAAATAATTATTCTATTTTCCAATGAATAATTTTAATAATAGTATACACATTCTTAATTGAACATAAGGTGACGAGAACAGGCCCTTTAAGCGAATTAAAGACATAATGAGTATATGCATCACATTAAACGAGTAACTTTTAGTAGTGTAATGTATTTTTCGAATTCGTATTCCGATAGTTGTCGTTAAATGGTTTAAATAGGGGCCTATTCTTATCTCGTGAATTGAACAAAACTGATTAGAGCTTAACTAAACAGGATTATACAAAATTGAAATGTTCAAAGCTGAACTGAACTAAACTACACTAAAATGAATTTTACTATTTATGAGTTAACTAAATTAAAAGCTGAGTTGAAGTGAATTGAGCTGATTGGAGTTTAACTGAATTGAAATGAATTGAAATTAGGCTGAAGAGAACAGACAATAAGTGACATAAATTAGTTCACAAGGTAATCATAGTTAAGTTGAAATTGAACATTTTACAACATCGTTAGTGATTGAGAATAGTTTATATTGTTCGTAATGACACGGGGCATAATACAAACACCTTTGTTAACAATACAATTCATTTATGTGCATTAAACTTTTTCCCTATCCTGTTATCCCTATCCTACTCTTTTTACCCCTGCTCTCCAAAAGAACACCTTCTTATCTTATGAAATGTTGATAAAGTACCCTACATTGTGACCGTAACTGGTTAGATATCGTCAATATCATACTCGGAGTAGACCAGTTAGTAACAATACAAGATAATAAATCATGGACACAGTTACAACCGCTTCAAGTGTCAATTCTCAAACTTTTAGAACCGAAACTGGTTAGGTAACCTGTCACCCATAATGTACTAAAAAAAGTATTAGTAATATATAAAATAACTACAACTAGCTAATGCATATGTACGTATTAAAATAACAACCAACATTTGTCTTATATATTGACCAATACATACATAAGAGGGAACCAGAAACCCAAAGCGGTACCAAGTGTTTTAAATTCGGAGTTATGAACGTTAGTACTCGGTTGAAAGAACTCTAATATACAATTTTAAGTCTAGGTTTAATTCTTAATTAAAACCTTATCCGAGTATCCGACAACTACTTGATAACATCCTTGAACGATGTTAATACGTGTTTCTTGATTAATGGTGAACACATTTTACAAGATTAGCATTTATTATATTCCTAATTAGATGAGATATATGAAGGATTTATGTCTTCTTCGTGTACAATTACTAGATATATAAACGGATCAAATTACGGAGATGATTAAGTTCGGCCATTTGAGTCGTCGTTTTATCATGCTAGAGGTATAAAAGACCTTTAGGCTTGTAAAATACACCAAATCCCAATTAGATGGATCCTATAAGGTCAGAAAAAGGGTCTAGATCGAGCACGAGAGAACGAGACACATGATGGGCCTTATCCCCTATAGTGGTCGGCCATATGGAGTAAGGTTGGAGGGTTTTGGGCTTCCTAACCCTAGTCTAATTATAATATGATTATAAATAGACTAGGTGCCTAGGATTTCCATGACACAAGATTTCAATTGATTAGTTAGATCAAAATCCTAAGTTAGCAAACACGAGACCAAGCCTCTCAAACTTCTCTTTCTCTTACGGCTCTATCCTCCTTCCTTGCGCCGGTTGTGGTGGTTCATGGTGGTGGCAGATCGTGGTGGTCGGTTAGTCCGTTGAAGGTGGTTCCATGACTAATTTGATTCCATGACCCTAAACCATTCTTTGATGCATCGCTGTACACATCATACAGTCCATTTTCATCCGGAAGTGTAAGTAATGGTGCTGTAATTAGTTTTTGTTTCAAGAGTTGGAACTCTTCTTCACATTTATTGTCCCACTCAAAATTCTTGTCCTTCTTCATCAAGGTGGTCATAGGTTTAGCAATCTTGGAAAAATCCTTGACAAAACGCCTATAATACCCTGCTAAACCTAAGAAACTTCGCACATCAGATATTGTCTAGGGTGTAGGCCAACTCTTAACAGCTTCTATTTTGGCTGGATCTACCTCTACTCCGTCATTGGAAACAAAATGTCCCAAAAAGGCTACCTTTTCCAACCAAAACTCACACTTAGAGAATTTTGCGTAGAGGTGGTTTTCTCTTACTGTTTGCAGAATTGCCCTTAGGTGTTCTACGTGCTCTTCCTTACTCTTTGAGTACATCAGTATGTCATATATGAACACGACTACAAACTTATCCATAAATTGATGAAATACCCTATTCAACAAATCCATAAAGATTGCTGGAGCATTAGTCAATCCAAAAGGTATAACCGTAAACTCGTAGTGTCCATATCTTGTCTTAAATGCGGTTTTTGGAATGTCTTCGTCGGCAATCCTCAATTGGTGATACCCAGATCTCAAATCGATCTTTGAAAACACTGTAGCACACTTTAGTTGGTCAGACAAATCATCGATTCTTGGTAAGGGATACTTATTCTTTATGGTTACTTTATTTAGTTCCATGTAGTCAATGCACAACCTCATACTTCCATCCTTCTTTTTCACGAATAGAACTGGTGCTCCCCAAGGAGAAGCACTTGGTCTAATGTATCCCTTGTCTAATAAATCTTGCAATTGCTCCTTTAATTCACTCATTTATGCAGGTGCCATTCGATATGGTGCCTTGGATATTGGGGCTGTTCCGGGAACTAAATCTATGGTTAAATTGATTGCCCTATTCCAGGGATCTCCTCCGGAAATACATCCAGGAATTCGTTGACTACTTCTATATTTTCTGGATTTGTCACTTTTTCATGGTTCATATTCCTAACACTACAGAAATATACTAGATGTCCCTTCTTCATGTATTTTGCTAATTTTAGCACTGATATTACCCTTGGACACTTGGTTTTACCGTTCATCCAGTAAGTCACTGATTCATTTTTGCTTGTGACCATCTTCACTTTTTGTGATCTACAACTAATCTCAGCATTATACTTACTCAACCGGTCCATTCACAAAATAAGGTCAAAGTCGCTCAGCCCAAACTCAATAAGTTCAGACGGGAATATCTTTCCTTCTATTTCTAAAGGCACATTTCTAAAGGTTTTGGTATATTTCACTACCCCACCTGTCGGAATGGTTATGGGTAAATCTACTACCTCTACTGTCTTTAAACAGTCTTTAAGTTTAGAAACAATACCCTTAGAAAAAAAAAGAAAAAGTTGCACTAGAATCAAACAATACTTTAACAGGAATAGAGTGAATAGAAAAAGTACCAGTGATAACATCTTTCGTGGCATCCGCCTCATGCTTACTCAGAACATTCAGTTTCTCTGCAGTTCCACCCTTCTGTTGGCTATTCCCACTGGTGGTGTTATTGTTCTTTGCCCCATTCTGTTGCACTCCCTTGTTCCCAGTAAAGTTGTTGTTGTTCCCTTGGAAATTCCTCTGGTTTCCTCCTGAATTATTGTTGTTTTGCCTTTTCCCATTGCTATCCTTAGAGAAACACTCATATTCCCTATGCCCAAGTTTATTACAAACACTACAAGCGACCAAATTGCCCTCGCAAATCTTTCAAGGGTGGTTATTCCTACACCACTTGCAAAAATAAATTCTCCCATTCTTGTTATTCCCCTGGTTATTGTTTCTAGTCCCTCCATTGTTGTTACGATTTCCTTGACGGTTATTACCCTGGAAGTTATTATTGTTGTGAAAGTTATTGTTATGGTGGTACTTCTGCTTCTTAAAACCATTCTGGGTTCCCTGTTGGTTTCTAGAAACTTGCCCCACTTCCTTCCTCTTCTCTCTCCCTTCTATTTCAGCTAACTCCTTCTTCTTCTTTTCTTCCAAAGCATAAAGGTGTGCGGCCCTTCCATATACTTTATTAAGGGTCTCAAATACTTGCCCGCACAGCTTTAACTGCAAATCAGTAGTTAAGCCACTCTCAAACTTCCTAGCTTTTGCTTTCTAAGTAGAGACAGACCCTTCACCAAAACGGGACAACTCAATAAACTTGGTGTAGTAGTTCGTAACTGACATCCTGTCCTTCTTAAGGTCTGAGAATTCCTCAGCTTTTGCTTCTACAAAAAGCTAGGATAAAACTTGTCTCTCACTTTCTCTTGGAATTTGGTCCAGTTGAACCCAGGTAGCGCCCTAATGGTAGTCTTGTTTTGTTTCCACCAAAGGTCAGCTTCACCCCTCAGATAGTAAGTAGCACAACTTACTTTTGAATTTTCAGGGCATCCCATAGCTCCAAATAGTTTCTCAAATTCCCTCAACCAGTTTTCCAATATAATAGGGTCAGGCTCGCCTTGATATGTTGGTGGCTTACTTTGTGCCACCTTCTTAAAGAGCTCTCCTTGAGCATCCCCATTACCAGTTGAGTTTCTTGCCAATTGTTGGGCAACTGCTGCCAATTGCCTTACTACTTCATTCAAATCGTTTCCACCATTACCAGAACCTCTTCCCCCTGCCATTTTGCTTCTCCTGAATTGAGGACAAGGGTCTATATTAGAAATGGCTATGTTTAGCTCTCAAGACATACACTCATCTATTACTTAGCACTCTTTAAACATTCACAGTAAAATTTGAAGCTAACAATTTGGGATAGCGAAAGCTAAGAATTCCCTTAATTTGTAGCTTTATCATTCGATTATTGATTGCTAACCAACCATACATTTAATAAAGCATTACATAGATAAAAAAAAAAAAATAATTCCCATAGATGCCCATATCTTAGAAATATCTGTTGGAATTAAGTTGCTTGGAATGTTGGTTATTGGAATAGTGATGTGAAATGGGAGATTTGGAAAACAAATGAATTTATTAAAAAAAAAAAATTAACAAGGAAATAAATAAGGTCTTATTAATTAAAATAGACTGAAATTACTAAAATAAAAATTATTTTCTAGAAACTTGTGTGGTCATGCCACTTATTGATTTAAAACTGAAATAACAATAACTGAAATAAACACTATGAATTCGTAACGAGGAAAGTTATAAGATCTAATCCTTTCGAACGGTGTCCCTTTTGTTAGTGGATTGTTTGTAGCTTGAAATATCGAAATCGGAATCATTTGACTCCTCCATTTGTTCAGGTGACTCAGGTTCAGGTTCTACTTGTACAAACTCCCCTTCTTCCTCCTCATCCGATGAAATGTCTATTATTATTGGTGTTGGAGGTGGATTAGGATCCGAAATCTCCATAAGTGAACTATCTCCCTCTTGTTGTTCTCCATTCTCTGCCTGACCACCCCCTGACGAAGAAGAAGAAGAATTTCCTGATTATTGATTAGGAGGAGGATTGTTCCCTACTTGGTTATCGTAATAGTAGTTAGGGTAGGGAAGATTTAAGTGCTGACAATGAGCTTTCTCCACTCTTACGAGATATTTAGTTTAGAAAATATAATCTGGATACCACTGGCCATAATAGTCTTTGTATTTATGGTAATTTGGAACGTCTCCTGGAAGGTAAAAATCAGAAAATCTATGTTTGACAGCAATGTAAGGGGGCTCCTCTAGAAGACAATGGACAATCATAGCCGAAATACGATCAGGGGTGTCATAAAGTCTGTCTCGTAAGACATTGCTCATGTAGGAACAAAAGTATTTGATCTTTTCTACAAAGTCATAGGGGTGTTCATTATGTTTCTGTACAAGAGATCCCATTTGTGTAAATTTGCTAGGAAAGATTGGCATCCTGTAGAGAAAAGGCTTAGAAAAGAATTCCCTTCCCAAAAAGAAATAAAATAAAATAAATAATACAGTCTGCTTGGAGATTAAGTTCGGTGTTCAATCATACAATCTCGAAGGATCACATAGAACAATACACATATTTCATGCTTTCATCAACCAACATCTAGTCAAACAACATGCTTGAACACTCAAAATAAATTTATGCACATAGGGAATAAATTAAATTCTAGCCTATATGCCCTTTCTTTTTCTTACCCAAGCTCAGCAACATGTTAATAAATGCTTTTAACACATAATTCTTACCTCAATCCTTGCTTCCTGCAATACGTTAAAAAAAATATATACTTACCCTTTTAAATTTTTTTTTAATTTAATGAGAAGAGGGCCAAAATTTCGACCCTCTAAAAAAAATAAATTTCCGACTAAAAAAAAAATCGAGTGTCCCATAAAAAAAAAATCGGACCAAAATAAAATAAAATAAATAAATAATTAAATAAAATTTTAGGCCCCTTTTTTTATTTTAAAAAAAATATATATGTATATAAAAAAATAAAATCGGAACAATGAACGTTGCATAATTAAATTAACACTTGGCCAAGTTTAAATCACAGTAAGAAAAACGTTTTCGGGTTAGTGGTAATTTAAAATCTCAACCTAAGCTCTGATACCACTTTGTAACACCTTAGAAATTCCTTTCCTTTAAATATCCATTCTACTCGTTAAAATACGATTTAGGAATATCTAAGACATTACAGCGGAAGACTCAAAATTAAAAACCGTTTAAACAAGTCAACCAAACGAAAGTAAAGTTTAAAACCAAACAAACAAAGTCAAATAAAATCAAACTACAACTTGGAACCATTAAATGCCCTTATTCAAAACCGTTCCAAAACAAAACCTTTGTGTTAGTCCACATAAAATATGTCATAAATAAATAAAGCATAAAACACATCGTAACCTAATGAAAGCTAGCAGGATTCACTCTTCTCTTCTGCCCCATCATGATTATACTTCAATACCTGAAAAGTTTATCTCCACTTGTTTCCACTACTCTCCATTAAAAATGGGTCATCGTAGGGCCAAGGTAAAGACATGGCCAAACACACAAACACACACAATCATCAAAGCTGAGTACATAAGCATAAATTAAACACACTAACATGCTTTCACCTATCAACACACTTACCTCATTGCACCTATTTACAAGCACACACATCAATCAACAAAACACAATGACTAGACACTAAATAATTCATTTAGCGTTGATTACGCATCGAACGGGTTTCCAACTATCCTCCCCCAAATAAATTGAGGTTAACTGACACGAGAGCTAACCGTGCCAGCGACAAAACCACTCAAAGGTGGCGGAATTCCTGCGCATAATAATAAATAAAAAGGAATGTACAGCGTCCTGTACTCCATTAGAAGTTATGGTTAAATATAAAACCCCATAACTCCCCCCATTGTTCATACCCAAGGTATATACGTTCCAAGAATTTTGGTGCGTAATCTCTTTCACTTTACGTTATTTACCTTTTATTGGACTTGGTGATGACTCTCAAAGCATCATAAAACAATCAACAATAATTATTCAATCAACCAAACATACAAAATTAATTCTTGAATAATTAGTGACCACATATTATTTAATGTTGAACTCTTTTTAATTCTACCTCAGTGTCAAAGACACCTTAAACGCATAATGCGCCAAAAATCCTATCCCTCGGTGTTAAAAACACCTTAAGTGCACAAAGGCGCCAACATACAATTTATTCCTTGTGTACATAGACACTTATATAGCTCCTTCCTCATGCTTAAAGCATCAATAAAAATTATTTGAATAATAATAAAATTCCTTTTCAATATTCCAAACATAATTAAACATGTAGTTTAATTAATCATGCCTTCTAACATACCATAAATAAAAGTGTGGTTCAAACACAACATGCCCAAAATATAATTTTCCAATCCATAACCATCACAAATAATTCATGCTTCACAATTCAATCACCAACACCATTAATTCACAATTATTATATAAACCTTAGCATGATACTACTTGTAATTGATTGAAATCAAGCCTAGCATGATTCTACATCGTCAAAATATGCTAAGGAATTGTAGAAATTGCCACGACTAGTAGAAATTGCTTACTTCAAAGTCTCCTACACATTAAATTCATAATAGAGTATTAATATCCACTCTAAACAAATTTCCAACAATATATACTATTTTAAAACCCCTCATAATTTAATTAAAGTAAGCTGAAATTATATTTAAAACACCATAATTAAGTCCCAATTAATGGGTAATTAAAATTTCTTCAAGAAACATAATATTAAGTGCTCTACATAAAATTCCAGCACTTTATAATAATTAAAACTTGCTGTAATTAAGCTTTAAAACACTTAATTAAAACAAAGGTCTACCCCATTATACATCATAATCCTTCAATAACTCATGAATCAAGAACCTAGGGTTTCAAAAATTGGGCTTTTTAAGTAAAAACTAAATCTTAAAATTAATTAACATAATTACAATAACCAAACATCAAAATTAAATCTCCAAACTCGTAATTTACAATTAGATTAAAGCCTAGATTAGATTTGGGTAAGAATGATTTGATTTTTAAAACTTTTTTTTTTTTTTTTTTTCCGAAAAATGTGACTACCGACAGCAGGCCGGCGCCACTGCCGGCTGCTGCCAGCGCCGGTGATCGTCGTTGCTGCCGGCTGGTGCTGGTGGTCTGCGGCCCACCGATGGTGGTGGTTGCCGGTGGTGGTGGTGCGCAACAAGAAGGGGAAGGGAAGGAGAGAGAAAAAGAAAAAGAAAGAAGAAAATAAAGAGAAAAGGGAGAGAAGTTTACCTTGGGTTTTCTCCACTCTGGGCAAAGCTGAATTGCCCCGTAAGAGGGATATTTATAACCCTTCTCTATCACCCCTTTTACCCTAAACTTTCCTCCTTTAGTTTTTCCTAATCCCTTCCCTACTAAAACTTGTTAAAATCATAATTTCTTAAAATAAAACCCCAACTTCTATTAAATAATTAATTAAACAAACTTTCCTTTAGTAAAATATTCCCAACTTACATGGGATTAATAATTAAAACATCATAATTAAATACTAAAATTATTTAAATACCCTTATAAAATACATATTTTAAATAAAATACGTATAAAAATATGGGGTATTACATCGGCCCAGCTCACTACGCACCTAAATGTGCGTGCTGCTGGCTGCCTCGGCCTTGCAAGCCACACACCAAGTGTATGGGCTGCTAGTTGTCGTATGCTAGCACAGCCACGCACATGCGTGCGGGCTTCTAGCATTTGGCGCGCCCCTAGCACTTGGTTTTCCAATGCTAGGGGTATTTTTGTCGTTGGTGATTTATTATTAAATTCACGTCTCGTCTTTTTTACTATTTTCGACTCGATTTCTGACGCTCGGTTTCGACGCTTCAAGCTCGAATTTCCAACATCTAAATATTAATTACTCGGTCAACTTATTAATTAATTCCTAATTAATTCGTCGCTTTGGCTCGTTAGTTGCTTTGGTATGACTCGAATAGTTCATTGAAGACTTAGCTGTAATATTAATTATGCATTAACATTACTGATAAGAAGTGGCCTCCACCAACGCATTCCGATCGCTTGACCTCACTGAAAAATTAGCTTTCTAATAATTCCGAACCCCCTATCATAATAATACACGTGTTCAAAGGACACTATTCCTTTCAATCTCCCACATGTCCTTTCGGACAAGTGTGCTTTTTAGTGTATAGCCCTTTTCCTATGTCGCTTAACGCCTCTTCATGAACTCTACGGTATGATTTATTTGTCATCCTTATTACATTCAGAAGTGTTTCTCGATCTGTGTTCGACTGTCAATAAACAGATGATTCCTAAAATCCATCCGAGCACGGCCATGCATTTTACAGTCTCGCTCTACGAAAAACCTTGTAAACAACAAAAACATCTTCCCTATTTTTTAATAGAGGGACATTTTCAGTCTTGTAATGTAGCTTCTCTTCTGAGATGACCTAGCCGCCCGAGTGATGTCGTTATAATCTCCTATTACGGCTGACGTTTGACAATCATCAAAGCGGAGTAGTACTCAAATAAGAAAGCTCCCAATACTCATGGTCGAGGAAAACGGTTTCGATAGCAATAATGAGAAGTATACTTATGACGATTTTTAATCTCTTAAAGTATTCTTATAGGTCGATCCATTATGATTCTAAACCAATGCCTGTGTAAATGATTTATGACAATCATGTCCTTGTAGCACAAGAAACGGTGCTATAAATCAAACTACACACTAATCTCAACTGGTCATTAATCGTCCATCGTTTAAATGACCTCGATTAGGGACAACTTTCAATTATAATATTCACTGTTCATTTAATAGGTGTTTCCTTACCAATACTGGTCTTGATACTCTATTTTGAATATTCCAGGAATCAAATGGACTCATTATTTAATTCTAAACCACAATTAAATAGTTAACGGAGTGATTTAAATCACATGAAAAATCTAATTACTCCAAAACTGAATGGTTTATCATAGTGCTTTACATTAAAATTGTTTAAAAATTAATTAAAACACTAAAATATGGAAATCAAAGCCAATCTCCGATGTGCCTGATTCCCATTGCTTCAACATGCTTGTTGTGCTTCACTTGAGGCAAAGGTTTAGTCATTGGATCGGCTACATTGTCATCCATTCCAACTTTGCAAATTCTGATTACACCTTCTGATTTCCATTCTCGAATGATGTGAAACCGCCGCTTAACATGTTTGACCTTTTGATGTTCTCTTGGCTCTCTGGCCTGGGAAATAGATCCATTGTTGTCACAATAGAGGTCTATTGGACCCTTGATGGAGGGTATAACACCAAGTTCACCAATGAACTGATGGATCCAAACTGCCTCCTTAGCTATCTCAAATGTTGCCAAGTATTCGACTTCAGTTTTAGAATCTGCATTTGTGCTTTGCTTAGCATTCTTCCAACTAAACACTCCTCCATTGAGACAGAATATGTACCCTGACTGTGACTTGAAGTCGTCTTTGGCTGTCTAGAAGCTTTCGTTGGTAGAACCCTCAACAACTAATTCATCTCTACCACCATAGACCAGGAATTTATCCTTGTTCCTTTTCAGGTACTTTAATATATTCTTGGCCGCAGTCCAATGCACCTCTCTTGGGTCTAATTGGTATCGGCTTGTAGCGCTCAAGGTATACAATACATTTGGCCTATTACATTTCATTCATGATCGATCGAATTAGCGAAGCATATGGAATCTGATTCATCCTTTCTTGCTCATCAGGTGTCTTTGGACAATGCTTCTTGCTTAGGGTTATGCCATGTGACATAGGTAGGTGACCTCTCTTGGCCCTTTCTATTTGGAAATGAGCTAGTACCTTATGAATATAAGTACTTTGACTTAATCTTATCATCCTTTTCAATCTATGCCTATAGATCTTGATGCCTAGTATGTATTGAGCCTCTCCTAAGTCTTTCACTGAAAAACATTTTTCGAGCCAAGCCTTTACTGACTCTAATAACGGAATGTTGTTTCCAATGAGCAATATGTAATCGACATATAAGCCTAGGAAGGCGATGTCACTCCCACTGACCTTCTTGTAAACACAAGACTCATCAGGATTCTTGATAAACCCAAACTTCTTGATGGCTTCATCGAATCGCGGATTCCAACTCTTCTTGCTTGCTTTAATCCATAAATGGACTTCTTAAGCTCGCATACCTTTCCAGCGTTGTTGTGGTTGACAAAACCTTCATGCTGTGTCATATACACAATTTCATCCAAAATACCATTTAGGAAGGCGGTTTTGACGTCAATTTGCCATATTTCATAATTGTAATATGCAACAATAGCTAGGAGGATCCGAACGGATATAAGCATTGCGACTGGAGAAAAGGTTTTATCATAATCAATACCATGAACTTGTCTGTAGCCTTTTGCTACCAATCTAGCTTTGTAAATGAATACATTTCCATCTTTGTCGGTTTTCAACTTTAAAATCAACTTACATCCGATAGGTGTGTAAACTTCGGGTAAGTCAACCAATTCCCAGACTTGATTTTCAAACATGGAATCTAATTCAGATCACGTGGCCTCTTGCCATTTAGCAGAGTCACTTCTTGCAACCGCTTTCTTGTAGGTTTCCGATTCATCTCCATCCATGATCAGGATCTCCCGATTCTCGGTTAATACTAAACCAAGATATCTATCATGTTGAGATCTCAGCCTCTGAGACCTACGTTGGGTAATGGACTTAGCATTTGCATTATTGGTTCGACTTTGCATATTTTGATCACTTTGACCTTTGTCAACAGATGCTCTTCGTGCACTTTGACTATCATTCTTATTTTGTTGCTCATTCGCACAAACTTCGTCGAGTTCGATTTTCCTCCCACTTGTCATTTTGGAAAGGTGATCCTTCTCCAAAAAGACACCATTGCGAGCAACAAATGCTTTGTTCTCCGATTTGTTGTAGAAGTAATACCCTTTGGTTCTTTTGGGTAGCCCACAAAGTAA
Source organism: Chenopodium album (assembly GCF_948465745.1). Taxonomy (NCBI): domain Eukaryota; kingdom Viridiplantae; phylum Streptophyta; class Magnoliopsida; order Caryophyllales; family Amaranthaceae; genus Chenopodium; species Chenopodium album. The sequence continues at coordinate 44,966,982 of NC_137838.1, forward strand.
ACCTTATCAGATTTGGGATGAAGTTTGTCAGATTTCAATTTCTTGACATATGCTTCGCATCCCCATATCTTTAGAAAAGACAACCTGTGAGGTTTCTTTGTCCATAACTCATATGGAGCCTTTTCTACAGATTTCGATGGAGCACGGTTATGTGTTAGTGCCGCAATTAAAAGTGGGTGTCCCTAGAAAGAGATAGGAAGATCACTAAGACCCATGGTTGATCGTACCATGTCTAACAAGGTTCGATTTCTCCGTTCGGATACTCCGTTCCATTATGGAGTTCCAGGAGGTGTCAGTTCTGAATGTATGCCATGATCTTTCAGATGGTCATCGAAGGGCTTTGATCTTCTTGCTAAGATGATTTTTATCTTCACTCTGAAATTCATTGAACTTTTCTAATGATTCAGATTTATATGACATGAGGTAGACATAGCCATATCTACTATAGTCGTTTGTTAAGGTGATAAAATATCGATGTCTATTTCTTATGGCGGAGCTCATTGGTCCACATACATTGGTATGTATTAGACCTAATAAGTCACCTGCTGTAGGGAATATTTCAAGTGTTTGTCCCTAGCTTGAACCCCACTGTGATCATACACTAAAGTACGGTGGCGTCCAAAGGGAAAGAAGATAGAGCAAAAGAGTCGCCAACAAGTTTTTTAGGAACTTGTAAACCGTTCACGAGGTGAAGGTTACACCCCTTAACGATCCATCGTCAACTCCATAAGGTCTTGAACCAAATAGGGTTCGGGGATGAAGGTACAAATCCAACCTAAAAGAGATTGAACCTGTCCTAATAATAGGCCTCTACTTTATTCTGATCGTATTCATGTGCGTTTTTTGACTAACATACAATCAATAGGATTAACCCTAAACCTGTTTATCTATGTTGGTTGAATTTAATGCACAAATAAAACTATTATTCGCGATCATTTGAATTATAATCATAATTAACCCTAAACAAGATTATTAATTATCTTATTAAGTGTGATTACAAGTACAAATTCCCTTTAGACATGCATAAAAGGTGTGATCAAGGAATAACAATAAAAATCAAGCAACATAATAAATAATAATAAATATTATAAGAATAATAATTATAATCATAGAAATAAACATGTTCATGTTAAAAATAAAGCATAATAATAATAACAAGATCCCAGTCATGATACTAACAAGATTAAATACAAACCCTAGCATGTCACTAAACAATAAAAATCATATATTTAGCTCTAACATGATACTAACAATCATAAATATTAGGAAGAACATAAAAGGCATCATACTTTTAATCATACTTAATACTAAAGTTACCCTAGACATGATACTAGGAATTTATTGTTGTCACCCTAAACATCAAATTAAGGAAAACATCCTAACATGATACTAGGAATCAAAATAACAATCTAAGCATGATTTCTATATCATAATATCAATTAAACCATTAAAGTACTTACTTGGATGCCTCATACCTCTTTCTAATAACAAAATACATGCGTTAGTAACTTCAAGGAAAATAATAAACAAAACAATTAAATTAAATAATTGAAATAATGATTTGGGACCAAACCCTCAGAAATTAAACCTTTCACGTCTAGGGCGAAGGCAACTTCAAATATGGCTAGGTGTATTTAAGTCTTGCGAATGCGGAGTTTTGTATTTGAGAAAAGGCTAGTTTAGAAAAGAGAGAGAGAGAAAGTAATCAAGAGAATCTTGATGAGAGTTGGTTTAGAAAGAGAGAGAATTGGTGAATGAAAACAGAGTTTTTAGGAGACTATTTATAGAGAAAATCAGACAAAAAGATAAAACATCAAAAACAGAGTTCTGACGCAAAAGGCAAGATTAGCACCAAACGCTGACCTTAGCGCCAGGCGCTGAGGCTAGCGCCAGGCGCCAAGCGTAGCGTCAGGCGCTAAAGCTGGCGTTTGGTGCTGACTGAGAAATCGACGCGTTTTCTTAAAATCAGATAGAAATTGTCGTACAGGAGGATAAAATCGTATTTCGATGTTTTTCTTCCTAGGCTGCAGTAAGTAGATCGAGAGGTCAGAGCCCCACCCTTAAACCATTTAAGGAGCGCACACCAGCTTTCTTCCTTGCTTTTCACTCCTTAACCTTCGGCGACTACATACCTTCTGATTTCAGGTTCTGATAAAGAGATTGTTGAGACGGAGGTGGAGGTTGGGTTTGCCGGTTCTCATACATCGCTCTTTTAGGGTAGGTTGAATCCTAACATGAGGTATTTCTCTTAATAGAAATTTACCTATCCACAAGGACTTTAAGAATGACAATCTCTAGCACTTTTCCTTAAGCTTCTTATGCACCTTATAGACCAAAGTAAAGCGAGTTCTCTAGTCTTATATATGTTAGTGGTACTACTGAATCCTAAAAACTATATAATAGTGGGTAGTTTGTCTTTTCATTTTTCTCCAAAGTTGGCGGGGACCCCAGCTCAAAGTTAGTAACTTACTGATAAGGCCAGTGAGGTTCCAATCTCTTCTTTCCCCCGCAGGCGCTACAACTAAAGCAGGTTAGGCAGATGCCGACAACGTTGGTTTGAAAAGTTGGCACGTCTTTAACTCTTGCTTAGTGCTTTCATTAAGGTCCTCAGCATGAAGTGGTCCTTTCATCTCTCTTCCTGCCCAGGTTCCGGATACGCTCACTTTTCTTATAGCCCTCGGGAGATTTTATCCTGGTTAAAACTCTAAAAAGTCAACAAAAGTCAATTTATCAATGCTAATTGAATTAGGAATGAAAAGAACCTTCTAGAAGAATCTAGAAGACTAAAACCATTCCTATTTGCATTAGGAATGATAAATTTATATTAGGCCCTCCTCTAGATCATTGGGCCGCATATTAGGCTCAAACCAGGCCCAGTTCAGTAATTTGGCCATAATTTCCTCAATATTTATCAGAATTGGGCTTATAATATATCGTTGGAAACCTCTTTTCAAGCCCTATCCAACTACACTATTATTGGACCCATATCATGGACCAACCAAACTGGATTGGCTTTTTTCTTAATTTAGGTTTTCAAAAACATAGAGAAGAGAAAAGAAATTAAAACTATACGCAACACTAAACTTTCCACACTTTCACTTCATTCGATTATGATTCGACGTGAAAGGTACTCATCATTGGGTTTGGTTTTGGGGAGACACAAATGGGTGTCTACAGAAGCCCCCACATTGACTGAGTTTGGAGAAACTCAAGTTTCGAAAACAAAAGTCATAGTATCGATAGGGACGGAGAATGATTTAGAACGTTCTGCAATCATAAATCACTCTTGTAACGCCGATACCTGCAAACTAGCGTTAGTTAAACAGATAAAAGAGTTAAGAAACGAGTATCTTACACCGTCGAGCACACGTCTCTAGAGGTAACCGATTTGTTGTGACGATCTTCCGCAAGCTAGAGAATACCGCCTAAAGACTTCTACGTCTATAACTGCCTCCAATTTCCACTTTGATAGTCTTCGAAAAGATCACTGCCTGTTGATCCTTAATGCTGTTATGCTAGTACGTCGGCGCTTTGCTTCTTATGAACCAGTATGTCGGTGCTTTTGCTGTGATGACAATCCTCTTTTCTTTGGGAATAGTTGCCAACACAACTCTTGTATGATGTATGAAAATCCGATTTAGGGAAAGTTGCCAATGCTACGTAACAAACCATCCTTGGAAATGTTGCTACGATGAAGCGACAATCCGTATCTCGGAAAATTTGCCAAAATCCAATTTTGCGAAAAGTTGTCAATGCTTCGTAACAATCTGTCATAAGAACTTTGCTACGATCGACAATCCACATCTTGGAATATAACTCTTGAAAGCAATCCACCTTGGAAATTTGCCAATGCTATGCGACAATCCTTTTAGGAAAATATTGCCACAATTGACAATCCGTGTCTTGGAACATTAAAAAAGAGTCGATCGACAATCCACTTCGGGAAAATTTTCCACTTGCTGAAATGAATGACAATCCACGTTGAGGAACTTTTGCCAAAATTTATGATGAATAGAGACCTAAAACAATACTTTGGGAAATTTTTCCATAGGGAATTGGGTGTATGACAATCCAATCTCGGAAAACTTTCCAAAGATGCATGAATGTATGACAATCCGAACTTGGAAAAACTTGCCAAATAAAGAAGGAGCACGACAATCCACGCTTGGAAACTTTGTCAGAGATGACAATCCAATCTTTGGAAAATTGTCGTTGAAGAAGATGCACGAAAATCCATATTTGGAAATATTGTCAGTTGGGGGTGACAATCCAATTTTTGGAAAAATTGTCGTTTAAAAAGAATGCACGACAATCCATATTTGGAAATATTGTCGTTTAAGTGCTTGCTTTTAAACCGATACGTTGGTGCTTGTAATGAGCCAGTGTTTTAGGCACTTAAGCTAAGTGAGACAATTTTTTTGTCAGGTCAATCACTTACTACAATTGTAATCGAGCCAACTACTAATCATGTCAAAATGCTTATTAGGGGCTAAATGGCTTACCAAGGACCTGAAATTGTTGTATGAGGTCGAAATAACCATTCTGAAAGGCTTCGAGCTCTGTCGCCGCTGAAATATCGTTGGCGCCAAGAATTGGCTCTGTCGCCAGGCACTGAGATCTAGCGTCAAGCGCTGAACTCTGTTGCTAAACGCCAGATGTTGTTTGGCGCTGGAGTCGGATCTTCCCTATTCTACTCTTGCTGCCGCTGTTGCTTGGTTTCGCTTTGAACTTTGAACTTGGTCGTTTCTTTTCAACCAAATTCGCTCAAATCTTTTGTAAATCAAAGCTCTTCATCTCTAATTTACTGATCCATGTAACTCCTCTTATCTTGGAGGAATCTTCTGTATCATATTCGCACTTTTTTTCGATAAAAATCCGGGAATGTCTTCGCTTGCTCGAATGCCTGCATTTAATCTTTGACTATAGGACTTTGCTTATATTTCTTTAGGGGTTACCTAAGACTTAGTGTTGCTTGACTCATTGACTCAAGGTTGACTCGACTCGAAGTGAAATGACACGTGTGAGTCATGACCCGTGTGTGCATTGTATTGTGATTGTGCGACTCGAAAATGTAAAATAGCAAAAAAATTCCGTCATTTTTTTGTGGAGGGTACCGACTTTCTCTCCGAAAAAAAAAGACGCGAAAAAAATCGAAATAAAGTTTTTTTGAAGATGCATGTTAAATGAGCTTAATCAAATGTTGTTTGATACTATCTCTCAAGGTGCAAGGATTAACCCATCCTAGGCTATCTCAATTGCTGACTCGATGATGAAAGCATTTGGGTAACATAGGCACGGAGGCTAAGCACTTCATACTTCGTGATGCCATGACAATTATGATTGATCAGTGATGTTGATATGACAAGGCATGCTTCAGCGTTGTGTTAAGATTCCATGACAAAGGGTTCCTAAGGAAAGTATATTTGGTCATGTATATGTGATGTGTGTGATAGTGACACTAAAGTTAGGCCACAAGGGCTAAGTGTGTGGGAAAATATATTGAAAAGAGTCAAATAATGGTGACTTTTTAGGCTAGGTAAGCTAATGATGTAAAGATCAAGCCCCCAAGTGTAGCTCTATGTAAATAGGAATGAGCATAGGAGATCCCTTGTTATGATCATGGTGGAATGTTAATATGAATGCATGTTTATTACGGTCGCACCTCGATGTGAGGTTGCCTACGTATCCGTTAGGAATCAGGCCGAACGTAGCTCTAGCCGAACCTCGCACAAGTATGTGTATAACTCAAAAAGGTCTTTTTAAAGGTTGTAACGTGGTTAGGCTAAAGGTTGAAGAAGAAGAGGATAAAGGCTCAAGACCCTCGATAAGCCCCCAAGGTGTGCAACCTTGCTATTGAGTATTTGTATTTTCATGCTTGAGGTTTTCTACTCTTTTTTTTAGCTCTCTCTTTTGCTTTTGCATTTATTTCATTTTTATAAGTGTGGGAAATCCCGATAATGCGGTCTATCACTCACTTGGCATTCATGTTTCTCAGGCACGATACCGAGCACTCGATAAGAGACACAATATGAGATGTGTTCATATCAAAGACATGTTCATGTCAATGACATTGGAACACTTGCCCTTTTGTACACTTTTATTTATTTATTTTTTGCTTATTTTTTTACTATTTTAATCTGTAGAAGTCACTCAAGCTTTTTATGAAATTGAAAATTGCATAAGTTGCACATCATCCCATCCCAAAGTTAGGTAGATATGGGTTGATAAAATGAAGGGTCTATCGTTAGACGAGGCTCAAAGTGGTTTACCAAAAAATGATGTATAATTGAAGGGTGAAAGGTGATATGATGTGGCTACAAGGGGGTGCCTCAAATCATTGGTATACCTCTTGCTTAGTTTGACAATGATTATTTATTTATTTAATTTTTTTTTTTTTTGCAATGCAATGCAATGCAATGCAATGATCATATGCAAGGAAATAAATGCTCATTTTATTAAAAGGGGAAAAAGAAAGAATCTACAAAATTAAATTCAAGGGAAAAGAAAGGTGCCTATGCTAGACTTATTGGGGGAGGGAAAAAAAAGAAAAAGAAAAGGAAAAAGAGGTCATGAAATCTTGTCATTGAAGCTCGTCTCTAGTCTTGTGTTGTTTGCTTCATCATCACCCAGTCTTCTCGCTAGCTAGAGGCATTGGGATCTTGTTTGCTTATATAATATCTTGAATGAGATTTTGAAACCTGTAGCATTCATCAGTGGTATGACTGCGTCCTCGATGGTACTTGCAATAAGAGTTGGGATTCGATCTCGAAGATCGATTTTCTGGCGTTAGATCCTCGGTAGGGACAACAGGTTTGATTAATCCTCGCTCATAGAGACGATCGAAAGCAGCATCGTAGGTCATTCCAATTGGTGTGAACTCTCTCCTGGGTTTCCTTTTAGATCCTTAATTGTCCATGGCTAAGACACCATTATGGTCAAAGGTGCTCTTATTTCTCGTGAAGGTTGCGACACATATTCTTGGGTATTTCGTCAGTGGGTACAATGTATGAGGAACAAGGCTCCATTGACCATACTAACAGACCAAGCTGCGGCGATGAGGAAGCCGTTAGCTGAAATTATGCCAAACTCCTGCCATCGATGTTGCACATTACAAGGAAGTTTTTGGAGAAGCTTGGAAAATGCACCCTGTAAGTTATTGGTCACCGTTGTTTCATATATTTTACATGATTAAATAACCCTATATATTGAGATGAGAATGAAGCTGATACTAGATGTATGAAGTATGTTCGCCACCTAATAAGTGGTTTCAAGGTTAAGAAAATATTTTAAAAGGTTGTACACTGATGGTAAATTCCAAGAGGTTCACAAGGAATTTTCTAGGATGGTTTATTGTAATAGTAGGGGTAGGGAATATTTCAAGCATCCCACACTTGAGCCCCACTGTGATCATACACTTAAGCATGGTGACATCAAAAGGGAAGGAAGCTAGAGTAAAAGAGTCGCCAACAAGTTTTAGGAACTTGTAAACCGTTCCTAGGGTGAAGGTTACACCCTTTAATGATCCAGGAGATCGTTAACTCCAATAGGTCTGGAACCATGGCTGGAAGTTCAAGGATGAAGGTACAAATCCAACCTAAAAGAGATTTAATCTGCCCTAATAATAGGCCTCTACTTTATTCTTCTCGTATTCATGTGCGCTTTTTGACTAACATGCAATCAGTAGGTTAATCCTAAACTTGTTTAATCTATGTTGGTTGAATATTAATGCACAAACAAAACTATTATTGGAGATCACTTGAATTATAATCATATTAGCCTAACAATATTATTAATTATCTTATTAAGCATGATTACAAGTACAAATTCCATTTAAACATGCATAAAAGGCGTGATCAAGCAATAAAAATTATAATAAACATCAAGCAGCATAACAACAATAATCATCATCATAACAATTATCATAATTAACATAATAATCATAATTATCATAATCATGTTAAAGCATAATATTATTAGCAAGATCCTAGGCACGATACTAATAAGATTAATAACAAACCCTAGCATGTCACTAAACATTAAAAATCAATTAGCCCTAACATAACACTAACATGATATTACGAAAGAAATAGGAAGCATCATAATAATAAACATGATATTAGAAATTTTAGTTATTACCCTAAACATGATACTAGAAAGGAATATAACATCCAAAATGATATTAGGAATTAATAAAATAGTCTAACCATGATTTATATATCAAAAGATAAATAATTAAAGTAATTAAATCACTTACTTCGATGCCTCGTGTATCTTTCTAATAACAAAATACACACGTTAGTAACTTCAAGGAAAAATAATAAACAAACAATTGAAATAGAGATTTGGGACCAAACCCTCAGAAATATCAAACCCTTCACGTCTAGGGCGAAGGCAACTTCGAACTTGGCTAGGTGTGTCTAGAACTAATGAATGAGGAATTTAGCGAGAGGGAAGGTTTAGAAAAAGAAGAGAGAGAGAGAGAAAGCTTCTAGATTTTAGAGAGAGAGAGAGATGATGGTTGTGAATGATCAAAATCAGGGAAATACGACACGTATTTATAGGAAAATTAGCACGGGATCAAAGAAAATCATATTCGGAAAAAAATTAGCGCTAGACAACAAGCTCATCGCGAGGTGACAGCTGTCAGCGCCAGGCGACGACTCAGCCATCTTGCGCTGATTTACAAGTACAACGCGCTTCCGTACGCAGAATCATCTTTTAACCCGGTTAATAGGTAATTCCGTGTCTAAGTAGATTTAAAATCAGATTTGTGATAAATAATATATTTTATTCAAAGTAAATTAAAACATCTTTTAATAATATAATTATCAATCCTAATCTTATTTACATCCTCAATTATGTCTACAACCTTTTCCTCGGTATTGTTCATGATTGGTCCTCCGGCCCCGGCATCAAGACATGAACTCCCTTGGGGGCTCAATCCTCCATAGAAAAATTGTATGATTTGGTAAGTCAGGATTCCATGGTGGGGACGTTCTCGTTGATAATCCTTGTATCTTTCCCAAGCCTAATACAAACTCTTACTAGGATTTTGATTGAAACTTTGGACTAGAGTTCTTGCCTCGGCGGTCTTCTTTTGTGGGTAGAAACGGGAAAGAAATTCCTTAGTGACCTCATTTCAAAATCTCAAGGAATTAGGTTTCACTTCCTTGTCTAACAACTCCAAAGTTGTTCCGGATTAGAGAGAACGAAAATAGATTGAGCCTTATGAATTCTTGAAAAACCCCATTGACCTTGATTATATTACAATACTTCTCGAACTCTTTGAGATGATTTAGTGGTCTTTAATGCTTGGAACCACTAAATTGCCATCGTTCAATCATTGTTATCATCACTGGCCTTATCTCAAAGTCATTGGAGTTCCTAACTCCTTCAAAGAAACTCTTGGATTAGCTCTCGTGCTTCCTTAATCCTCCTCTTCTCTTTCTTGATGAACATTCTCTCTTGAAAAGCTTGGAATTGAAGAACGATTAGCAACCCTTATCCTTGTTATAGTTTTCACAATTTCCGGATCAAATGTAACTAGAGTCCTTCCTCTTATACTACGCATAAAAAAATTCAAAGCAAATATCAATAGCACAGCTATAAATGTAGCCTAAAAGAGAAAAAAATCATTTTGTATTTGTTTTTAAAACTAAGTGAAATAGACTCAACAACAATTGCAAACAACAACGCCATTCTCCGGCAACGACGCCATTTTGATGAGGGATTGAGACTAGGTTGTTGGACAAATCTTCTTTAAGCCAAACAAAATTTATATCACTCAACACACCCTTAGAACTAGTATAGGAGTAAATCAAACGTCGAACCACTAGGAATGGGAGGTGGTTACTATTGCAAGAGTTAAGCTATTTCAAAAAAGGGTAAAATATAGGTGTGTGTATTCTAAAACAACTAAGAAAACTAGATGAATTCAAATATATCAAACACTAAGGTTTAGGATTCACATATACTTGCAATGGATACAATCAATTGGGATTGGAATCGAGTAAATTGAGTATTGCAAGGGAAAATCAATAATGCAATCAAAAGATATTGATAAGCTATTCTCCTAGAGGTCAAACTAGCGTCAACTACTAGAGACTCTATCTAGGAACTTCAAAAACCAACTCAATCGACAAATGCAAGTCACAAATCAATTGTCCGTATTAATTAGAACTTACTGCAATCTAGTGCAACAATCAAAGTGAGCTACTTATCAATTAATCACACACATGCACATAATTAATTAACCAATTTAATCACAACATCAATTCCATCAATTTCCCCTAATTAACATCAATCCATTACTCATATATGCTTCACCATCCCCCTAGCCAGAAAACTACTAACAATCCATGGAAATCAAGATCAAAACTAAGCTAAACAACAAATTCATCATTATCATATTAATCAAACTAAATCAATCACAAATCAATCAAACTAGAACAATAAACAAAACAATTTAAATCAAAAGCTAAAGATTGCATTAAAGTAAAAGAAATCCTTACAAACTTTGGTAAAATAATAGAAATTGTACTTAGAATCATCAATCATCCACCATGAACTTCTCTCTCTACAACCTAGAGTTTCTCTCCCTAAAACTATCTGTAATTTTCTCTAATTGAGTTCTCTTTCTAAAATTAGAAGGAAAGTCTATGTATAGTAAAACTAACAAAGAGAAATTAGTTATATCGTAAAAAATAGACCATACAGGTGCGACCGCGCAAAAACGGGTACTAAACAGGGAGAGCAGGCGGCACGTCCGCGCCACCAGGCCGAGCGGCCGCGCCATAGTTGCGCGCGGCTGCGCTTGGTAACAGGGTAACCCCTCCTCACTCTCACTTTGATGCTTCTCATGCGCTTCACTTGATGCTCTTGATAAACACGGGACATGGCAGACCCAAAATCACCATGATGGTGGGTTCAACAAGAGAATTCGTGCCCTCACAGCTTGAATGCACGACCTAAAGTCAAATGGAACTTGTACTTCTCCATGCTTGAGCTTCAAATAGAAAACACTAAGCATCCTAATTAATGCCAAACTCGGGAAGGGGTCTCGGGATTCATTGGATAACGAACTTAACCTGAAAAATGAAAGAAAACAAACAAATAAAATGGAAAAAGACAAGAAAAATCGAGAAATACATGAAAAAAAAAATCAACTAAGGAAATGCAAACTAAAGAAATAAAGAGTAAAACTAAGGAAAAAACTAATGAAAAGAGCTATAAAATAGCATGAATTTCACCATAAAAAGAATCAAATGAGTGCCATAAATGACACTCATCAATCGGATTATATAGAACACATGTCATTGTTATTTTATTTTATCAAATTAATATAAGCATTAGGTGTTTTCTTATAGTTGTCAGTAAGTCAATTAGTACCTAAGTATTAATTGTTTGTCTAAGCTAATGTCTTTAGTTAACATGAGATGAAAATGAGATTATGATGTTTTAATTGGCTTACTCAACTGCTAATTCAATATTATTGATATATCTTGTAATGGTTTTCAACGATCTTATTTATGTTTTCATAATAAAAATGTATTTTGTTGACGGGGAAATACAAGTTTATCTGCCAAATAAACATATATATATATATTCTTCAGTTCGGTTTGATTTAGTTTTGCGCTATTGAATGAAGTTATGTTAAATTTAGTTAAGATCAATTCAGTTCAGTTAATGTCATTTCAATTCACTAAATGAGAATAGGTGCTGATTGGATCATAAGTGACTTTGTAGAACACAGTAAGTGTTGCTCTGGACAAGCCAATAAAAATCTTCATACAAATGTTTTATTGTGGCACTACTTGCATTTGGTGAGACCTTACTCGAACTTCTTTTGAAAGTTCGCTTCCATGAATCAGATACATACTTCTTCGCGTGATTGAGTGGTATCGGCTTAAACTGAATCTGTAGTGACGACTAAAATTAGATATGGCATTTATTATGGATTTGGGCCTTGAATCAACCACATCTTTTCTCGATGTCATTTTACTCACCAATTTGCCTTAATCAACATGCTTTATATATTTTATATCTGTACACCTTTTGCTGCTATCACTAATTTATTATACCATTCCTTGAATCCGTAAAGAGTTGCCTTTTATAACTTATTTCGTTGTGTTTGACATGTACATAGCGATGTTCGTATATCTTATCCCTCATGTATTATGCACCCTACCTGATTACAGTTTCTAAAATGAAGCCCAAATCTTCCATATTCCTTATTTATATTGGATTTACATAACTTGACCACGTTCATCTCATTTAATTAATGATTTTAATGTATACTTAATCCATTGTCCGTGTATTTTATGATCAAATATGTCGTTAATATCTTTTGAGATGTAAAAAAATAATGCCCCTATCTTCAACCTACAATGTCGCTGTCAAGATTTAGGGTTTTTGTAAGGGCCTGCACATTTGTCATCAAACCATATCTAGGTGGAGATTTTGTAAACATGCTTTCTGACAAATCTTATTGCCGACGTCACTCTTAGTTGTACTTCATTCCTTCTAATTTTGTTGTTCCTTCTCCCCATATACTAGTACTCATCATAATCACTCTACACCTACTACAACTAGGCTACTATTTATCACCATTTCTAGTTTTGCACGTACACCTCTACATCATCGCCAATGTCACTCTTAGTTGTAGCTATTTCTATTTCATGTGTGGTCACATCAACATCTTAACATGTGCCATTTTGCCACACATATGTATATCATGATTCAAAGTATTAATATAGTTATATGTTTAAAATGCAATGATTCATATTTTTGCATCTTAAGAAGATATCTAATTAGGAAATTAGATTACAAAAGGATGATTGTGTAATATATCGCATATAATTAGATCGTTCCACTTCGAAAGTCAAGGAAGGAGCCCAATAAAGAACCAAGGGAGGAGTCTAGTTCGCCGCGTTTGCCATTAATAACAAAAAAAAGTATTACCAACATTGAAGCATCTTATATTCTTATTCTTATTAAGTAGCTACTGACAATTTGCTATTAACAAAGAAACATGTATTACAAACATTAAAGCATCTTATATTCTTATTCTTATCAAGTAACTACCGAAGAGTATGACAAGATTTTAAAAACTGGATCTAAAATTGGATTTGGAATTGAAATTGGTTCAACCTCACACTAAATTTTAGAACTCAAAATTCGAACAATTAGGTACCGTTTCGGTTTTTGATACCCACTTTTGTATGTCTTTGTTAAAAAGAAAGAGAAGTGCTATTGTTGAGAATTGGAACCTGAAATGGTTGTGATCGGGTCCTTAATTGATTAAATGTTAGTATTGTAACAAATACAGAATGCTCGTTTGTTAGCACATGGTTATTTGAATTGAAATGATTAAGACTGGATAACCTAACTAAAAAAAGCTTAAATAATAAATTATATATGAAAGAAGAAAATTAAAAATTTAAATTTTTAAAATTTTAAAATATTTCGTACATACCCTCTAACGTGAGAGAAATAGCAAACATCGAAACATAAATTTTTATGTACTAAACATACTATTTGAACAATATCGTACTTAGCATACTATTTGAATAATCGCGTACTTAGCATACCATTTGAATAATCACGTGCATACTACGTAAATTCTGTTTGTGAGGGAGAGTTATAGGTCACACCACTTGCATTTGGGGTATACAATCGAGCTACGCGTAAAATACTCGTCTGAGATTGGCAAACAACCACTTCTTCAGGTTTAATTCTTATTCCATTCCACATTATAATGACGCAGCTAGCCAAACCATTACTTTTGTCTATCCTTCATTCCATACGGGTTAGTAGGCAGGTCATTACCTGTTTACAAGTCAATTCCTGGAGACGAGTCTCGGCGAGTATAATCAAAACTGGATTGTGAGTGTCCATAACAAATTAAAAATCTTCATAGATTGATTCCCTAATAATGCGCCTTGTGTTCCACAACACTATACTAGAATCAATTTCAAAAACGGTTTTCCCCTTGACAAAATCAGGATTTGGCGTGATTGCATAGTATCTAGTTGACTGCTCATAGTCCAACACCTCTTCCCGGAGGACAATAAAATTGAGCTCGGAAAGCTCAGCCCAAACATGGAAAATCAGAAACCCATCTGTGCAGTACCCCATTTCTGTAGTACAATCATTGAGCCTAAGAGAGTATATAGGCCCATCTCGAGGTTTCTCAATCCTCAAATTGATCTTGTCATCAGTTCTTTGGGAAAGACAAAATTTATCCCATCATACTTAATGAACGGTGCTAATTCTATCTCACAAATACTGGCTTGCACGGCCAGGATCATGGTAACGTCATATATGTTAGGAAAATGAGCAGGGATAGACTCCCTAGAGTCACCAAGCATTATTATAGTATCTAACATTGTTGGCCATTTCCTTTACGGATTGACCATAAAATTTCTCATCACATCAAAAGGGTAAAATCTAGGGAGAAATTTCCGTCTTTTCTAATGTATGTAGACACCTACTTTTTGCCTCTTGTCCCGAAATGAAGTGCGATGATGTTACAAAAACCCGTTCTTCATGCTAAATCAAAGTTGAAGTGTTAATGGACTACGAAATGCATTATGAAGTAAGTTAAAAACTCATATCTGAGACCAATTATCTTAGAGCCTTGTCCAATTACTAATTAGGCCTATAATGTTCTCATACATGTTTTAACTTGATAGATAATGGACCTAAATGCGACAGATGCAATGATTCGATCCAATGGATCTTACATTGTTTAAAACCGATCAAAACAGGTAAACTAACCATCATAGTTCTGTGCATGGGCAATATAGATAGATAAACCTTTCAAATATCTTTCCAACGGTATATTATAAGCCCAATTCCGAGCTAAAGCGAAGAAGTAAGTTATGATCAGAACACTGAACCGGGTCCTAAAACCGACACCCTTTACTCCAACGGTTATATCTTTTGATTCATAAAAGATTTTAACCTAATTTAATGGCATTGGAAATTGTACAGTCAGAGATTTTTAATGATATCTCACATGCCTTAATCTAACTTTGCAATCAAAAGTTATGGAAGTTTTTAAAATGCGTTTTCGTATAAGGCAAACCGCACCCAGCGCAACTCAATGAGTTGCGCGCTCCCGGCTTGCGTGACTCATTGAGATATGCACAGAACCCATCGCGACTCAGAGAGTTACACATGCCACCTAACGGCGTAGTTTTAAAACCCCAAACATAGATCCCGACGCCTATAAATAGGGGTCTTAGTTCAACCTAAAAGTGGACCGAAAAATCAGAATTCAAACCCTAGCATTCTCAAAACCCTAATCTCTCAAGTTCTCTTATTATCATACTACTTTTTTTTTCTCTTTACAAATACTTTTCAACCCTAATTCAATCCATTAAAGTCCTAGGAGGTACGAAGAAAAAAGAAAGTCCATGAACGTATTAAACGATGATTTAGGATAAAAGAAAAACGGTTAGTTTCCTAAGCACTTAGATAATTCACTTTTCTTTTATTGTTTAAATTCTCTAAATTGAATAAATTGTGTTGTTTGATTCAAATGAAATTCAAACGCATTCAAACAAAGCTTTTTGAATCAAATGAAAGTGAAACACATTTAAACAAAGTTTTTGAATGGAATGAAAGTCAAACAAATTCAAACAAAGCTTTTAGAATGTAATGAAGGACAAACGCATTCAAAGAAAGATTTTTGAATCGAATGAAAGTCAAATACATTAAACGAAGCTAATGAAATCATTTAAAAGTCAAGCACATTCAAACAAAGCTTTTCGAATCAAATGAAAGTAAAACACATTGAAACAAAGCTTTTTTAATCGAATGAAAATCAAACGCATTGAACAAAGCTAATTAAATCAAATGAAAGTCAAACACATTCAAACAATGCTTTTTGAATCAAATGAAGAACAACACATTCAAACAAATCTTTTTGAATCAAATGAAAGTCAAATGCATTCACCGAAGCTAATTAAATCAAATGAAAGTTAAACACATTTTAACAAAGCTTTTTGAATCAAATGAAAGTAAAACACATTCAAACAAAGCTTTTTTAATCGAATGAAAGTCAAATGCTTTCAACGAAGCTAATTAAAGTCAAACACATTCAAACAAATATTTTTGAATCAAATGAAAGTCAAACACATGTAAACAAAGCTTTTTGAATTGAATAAAAGTTAAACACATTCAAACAAAGCTTTTTAAATATAATGAAGGACAAACACATTTAAACAAAGCTTTTTAAATCGAATAAAAGTTAAATGCATTGAACGAAGCTAATGAAATCATATAAAAGTGAAGCACATTCAAACAAAGCTTTTTTAATCAAATTAAAATCTAACACATTCAACATAGCTTTTTGAATCAAATGACTATAAAACACATTCAAACAAATATTTTTGAATCGAACCAAAGTCAAACACATTCTTACAAAGCTTTTTGAATCAATTGAATGTCAAATACATTTAAACAAATCTTTTTGAATCAAACGAAAGTCAAACACATTCATACAAAGTTTTTTAATCAAATGAAAGTGAAAAACATAAAAACAAAGCTTTTTGAATCGAATGGATTAAATTCTTGGATTGAAGCAAGTTATGTAATTTAAGTTGTATATGTTTTAAGAAAGCATATTACATAAGTAATACATCAGATCAACTTGCAGAATTATGTTTATCAATTGAAACAAATTTTCAATCTGGGTCGATTACTGTCTTAAGATCAAATATTGGTATTTCTCGGGTATCAGTCAGAAGAGCAAATATTGGTATTTGATCTGGGTCGATTACTATATTAAGATCAAATATTGGCACTAATTCTGTTGGTATATATTGTGGTATCGACCGGCACATACGGTTACAGGACCATCTGGAGAAAACAACAATACCTTTGTGCATATATGCCTCTATGTCAGCTATTAGCGGCATGTACGTTGGCATGAACGTATCTCGACAACTTTCCATAATGCGATATTGCGACCCGTACACCATACCCCGCTTTGGACTTCTTACTAGTTCAACGTGCAGTCTTGTAATGTCTAATTGGTTGTTAGGAATAATGTCCAAATCGTTGTAATAATATTATTTCAAGTTGAAGTTCATCTCGGATTGTTTTGGATGATAATAAATTTTGGGCTTCCTAGTTGAAATGTCAGCCCTTGCCTTTTGTGAAACTATGGACTGAGTACAGCTAAGAAACATGATTTTGAGGATTGGATGAGTAATGGTTAATGTTATTCCCTCTTTTAATACAATAAGAGCTTACAATATGGGGAGACTCAACAGTTCCACAAATATACGGTACAAAAAAAAAAAAAAAAAAAGCAAAGTTCATTTTTTGTGTTGTTGGACAATCAACACTTGTCAAATAAGAAGCTAAAACTATGGGCTAGTTATCATATGTTATTTTCAGTTGAGTTCATTTTAGCTCTAATAAGTTCGGTTTAGTTGAGTTCAACTCTAATCAGATCAGTTCAGTTTAAATCACCTCTAATAATTTCAGTTCAGTTTAGTTCAATTCAGCTTCTAATTTCCTTCTCTTATAAAATATTATTTTTAGTTTAGTTCAGTTTAGTTCAGCTCTAATAAGTTTAGTTCAGTTGTATTCAATTCAATCCAGTCCAGTTAAGCTCAGTTTAGTCAATGAGAACATGCCGTAAATTATTGAATTTGATAAAATAAATAAAAATTATTCTTTTAAAATACTTGTTCTATTTTTTCATAAGCGGAATGTTAATAATAAGTGAAGAAGTTAATGAAAATTAGAGATAATGACTCTTTTAGATTGTAGGTGAGAGAATTTAAAAGTAATAACAATGGGTCTTACTTGTTACCAATAAATTAACTTTAGTTCGGTTTAGTTTAATTCAATTTAACTCCAATCAGCTCAAAACACATTTAGGGTTTTGTTTCTAGAGAGAGAAAATCTAGCTTCTCTCTAGCCCTTTGAAGAAGGGACCGGTGGTTGGCTTCATCGGATTCTTTCTTTAATTTCTTCAAAATGCAAACCCTAAGAGCTTTGGAACTCTCGGATCCTTTCCTCGACCTTTAAGATTGAAGAAGGGATCGCTGTTCCGGTTATTGTATTGACTGGTTCGGCTGCTGGGCGGTGTTTCGTGTTTAATCTTCTTCCTAGTAGCTGGAAATTGCTGAAAGTGTTGATTTTTTCATTCGGTGGGCTGATTCTGGGTTCTTGGGGCTTTGATTTTTAAATCAAAACCTTGATTTTCTGGATTCTCGTTCAAAGGATGATGTCGATTTCTGGGCTAGTTCGCCGGTGACAGGGTTGTTTTGTTTCTGGTATTTTTCGCTGGTGGCGGGTCTAGTTTAGTGGGTTGTGCCGGGTGAATCAGCTGCTAGATGTTGTTGCAAGTTTAATCGGGTTCTTTCTTCGATTTTCTGGGTTCTTCACTCAAGATTGAAGAAGGGGCTGAGTTCGTTGTCCGGCAGTTGTTTTGGTTGAAGTGGCTGCTGGGCGGTGTTTTGGGTTTATTCTTTTTCCCAGCAGCTAGAATCTCAAAGTGTCGATTTTCCTCCGTTGGGTTTTCGTTCATCAAACCCTCAATTTTCTGGGTTTGCGTTCTTTGGCTGGTGTCGATTTTTGGTCTAGTTTGCTGGTGCTAAATCTAGTTCAGTAGGTTCGGAGTGCGTTTAGAAGTGGTCGGCGAGTTCGAGGTTCGTCGACCGTCTTTCTCTCCCTGGTTGGTGGTCTGTTGTCGGGGCTTGCTCTGGTTTTCTGGGTTCAACGTTTCTCCGGGGCTTTTCTGGTTGCGGGATTGCTGCCTGGAGGTTGATCTTGAGGTTGGTGGCAGATCCCTTGATTTGCAGCTCCCCTGATGTTCTTCAATTGTAAAGGAAGGTTGAATATTTCTTGTTTGCCTCCCTTTTGCTATCTTTGTTAAAATGGGAATTGTTTTTTTGGTTATAACTACTGTCTAGATGTATTGTGTTACTTTTTTCAGCTTAGGCTTCCTAGTGATTAGTGTTGTTGGGTGATGGTTTATGGTAGCGATCCTTTATCCTGTTTTGTATTGTATGCTTGTCGTGCTGTCTTCCTAGCAGGCTGGTTTCTGGGTTGTTATTTAGCTGTGATATTATGATTATGTCTATTGATGGTGGATATTTTCTTTCTTTTGGAGGTTAGTTGTCATGATTAAGTCTAGGTCTTGTTAGCTTTCTTGGTGTGTAGTGGGTTGAGGCCCTTTTTAGCGTTGTCTCCTAGCATGAGGTGCTAGTTGATGGCCTGGTTTGTATGGTGGGTGCTTCTCCTATTACTACCTTGTTTGCTTCTGTTTGGACTTCTTTTTATGCCTCTTCTTTAGTGGTAGTTGTTGACCTATCTTTTCCTCGGCATCTTATGGTTTTCTGCTTTGCTTGAGCCCTGGTGTTTGTGATGTTGGTTGATGATTCATGGCTACGATCCTTTGTCCTAATTTGTATTGCATGTATGCTATTGTTCTGTCTTGGCATGATGACTGCGGGGTTATTACCAAGCTGATTTTATGGTGATGCTGTTGGAAGGTGTTTTTCGTTGTTTTATTTGGTGGAGGTTGGCTCATGGTTGAAGCTTGGTCATTTTAGCTTGCCTGGTATGTAGTGGGAAGAAGCCTGTTTTTAGTGTTGTCTCCTAGCATGAGGTGCTAGTTATTGTCTTGGATTGTATGGTGGGTGGTATCCTTCTTTCTACCTGGCTCTTGCTTTTGTCCAGACTCCTTCTTTGCCTCCTTTGTTGTGGTGGTTGTTGATCTACCTCTATCCAGGCATCTTATGCTATTATAATTTACTTGAGCCTCATTGTGTTTGTGCTGCTGGCTGATGGTTCATGGCTACGATCTTTTGTTCTGGTTTGTACTACATGTATGCTATTGTTCTATCCGGACAGGATGACTATGGAGTGTTATCAAGCTGTTTTTATGGTGATGCTGGTGGTGGTGTATTCTCTGTTGTTGTTTTGGTGTGGTGGAAGTTAGTTGTCATGGGTGAGTCTTGGTTATTCTAGCTTGCTTGGTGTGTAGTAGGTTGAGGCCCTATTTTTAGTGCTGTCTCCTAGTATGAGGTGCTAGTTCATGGCCTTGATTGTATGGTGGGTGATATTCCTATTGCTACCTTGTTTGCTGGTTCTTCCAGGACTCCTTCTTTTGCCTCTTCCGTTTTGGTAGCTGTTGATTTTCTTTATTGTGGCATCTTGTGCTTCTCTGTCTTACTTGAGCTTCCTTATGTTTGTGCTGCTGGATGATGGTTCATGGCTGCGATCTTTTGCCCTGGATTGTACTGCATGCATGCTGTGCTCTGTCCTGGTAGGCTGACTATGGGATTGTTATCAAGCTGTGTTTTATGATGATGCTGGCGGATGGTGTATGCTTTTAAGCTAAGCCAATGCTTTTCATACTCACCTTATTTGTTATCTTTTGATGTTTGGGTTTATTACCCACTTTTGGTTGTAGCTTCGGTTTCCTCTCCCTTTGTTAGTTAGAGGTTCCGTAGTTGTCGTCTTTGTATTGCCTTCGGGCTTTGGTTTTGTTGCTTCTTTGGCCCAAAGGGCATGTACTGAACTTTCATTTCTTGTAGTTGCTACTTTTATGGGTAGTAACTCTTTACTTTTGGTAATAAAATTCATTATTTACCAAAAAAAAAAAAAAAAAAAAAAAAAAAAAAAAAAACTCCAATCAGCTCTGTTTTGTAAATATTTTGTTCCTAAGTTACTTCTCATATTATGACCTTTAGAAACAAAAAAAGTATGTATGTGTAAATAGTAAATCTGGAGAAAAATATAAAACTATCAAATTGACATGAATATAATGAGTCGTTAGTAATTGCAAAAACTTAAGAGTTTGCTTAAATGATCTATTGTAGAAAAGGCAAAATTAACAGCGAGTTTTAACCACGTAAAATGACAAACACAATAGTACCAACATTTAGATCTAAACAACAATAACAACCAAACCACAAGAAAACAAATTAAAAGTTTCTTTAAAAATACTTTGTACGCCGTTAATAAGATACCCCAAACCATATTTAAATCTAATCAACGTTAACAACCAAACCACCGTAACAAAAATAATTACTATACGTCCTCTTCATAATAATCGTTATCATGGGCCATATTTGATGAATTTGAATCCGAAGACCATTCTTCCCAATCCATGTCTGAATCTGAATCAAAGGATGATGATGAGTATAGGTACCTGAATCTCTCTACGTGCTTTTTGGCCGCTTCTAAGAGGTTCTTATCGTAGGCGGTTGGGAACTGCGTCTCTATAACACGAAGATTTTTCACTATGTTCGCCATCACACTAGGGTCAACACCGTTTGCTTCACATAACAAACAAATAAAAGACTCGCACTCTTTTTCATCTTTTCTAAATGAATTGAGAATACCCTTGTCACTGAACCGGATCCACTCCACACTTCGGTAATGTGTCCTTCGTCTCAACATGTAGTTGATTAGAATATTCCCTCCTCATAGTGACTAACATGTACACATCTCCATGAGTGGACATATGTTCCTTAAAAACACGATCCCATTCGTCTAACAACATGATCAACACCTCTAAGAAGCGTTTAATATACTTTAACTCCCTTCCCCACTAAACCGATCGACAATTTCACACGATGTCCATAAAATGAGACAACTGAAATGTGAATGGTATTGTGTATAAATCAAGCTGATAATATAACATACAATAAATTTGTTTCATAAACCAAATGTAAAATAAAATATTAAGTGGCTATAGATAACGATCTAGATGGAAACGAATTCCACCTATAACATTGGCACTCATCTCCATGGTGGTGAGTTGGTGTCCATATATCAAAGTTCAATTCCTATTTTTAATGGTAAGAGTCCCCAACATGTCTTGCAGGTGATCTAATGCATTCTTGATACATTCTTAAATTTCCTCTATAGGTACATCTCTCTTTTCGCGATGACAAGGGGGGAGGACAAAGTCATAAGAGAAATGGAGGAGTGGGTTTTTTATCAGGTTGCTCATTTGTTAAGGAATTTGATAGGGGAAATATTTGAAATATGTATGTACAATGTCTACGTTTGGTGTAGGTATATATATTAACTTTGCAGTAGAGACGTTACATTTGTAGTTTGTGAAATCAATCTCAACACATTTACCTCATAGGCCCTACTTTATAGTAGCTTAAGGGTAGAATGTATCTCATAAGCCTAGGGTTAATCCTTTGCATCAAATTGCCTTTTCACTCAATTTTTAATCCAATTGGCATGAGCATATCAAATGGTTGCCCTTGTATTGGGCTTGAGGAGAGAGAAGAGGAATTTTTTTTAAAAAAATAGAATTTTATCAATTTTGGATAGAGAAATGCCATGACATGGACATCACCTTTGGCAAAAAACTGGGTAAATTATAAGGGCATGTTATCATACAGTTATTTTCAGTTCAATTCAGTTCAGCTCTAATAAGTTCAGTTAACTTCAACTCAGTTCAATTCCATTCAGCTCTATTAAGTACAGTTGAGTTAAATTCAACTCCTAGTTTCCTTCTTTTATAAAATATTTAGTTCAGTTCATCTCTAATAAGTTCAGTTCATTACATTTCAGTTTAATTCAGCTCTAATAAGTTCAGTTCATTACAGTTCAATTTAATTCAACTCTAATAATTTCAGTTCAGTTCAACTCAATTTAGTCAATGAGAACAGACCCTTAGAGTTTTCCACTTGTCCTGCTATAATTGGCAGATAGCATATATTAATTATATTCTTTTTTGTTATTTAATACAAGCGTAATTTAAAAAAATATTTAACAACAGGGTTTATTAGTGGGCAATCAATAACAATATTTGGACATAAATGGGTATGAAATTTGGGCATAAATGGGTATGCAATTTGGGTATATATAAGATGGAGGAGAGACCAATATATTAGATTTTAGGCACCAACGGGAGATATTGCAAATCTTACAAATTTGCTACTTTGCCATCATTGACAGTCTACTGCTAGTAGGGTCATTATGACAATTGTAGACGACATATTTACTACTCCCTCCGTACTCCGGGTTGATTTTACGTTTATTAAGAAACTTTAATAAAAATAAATAAGCCATTGGAAAAAAAATTTGACATGGTATTTGTCAAACGTAGAGAAATGAAGTATTAAAATTACGTGGAAAAACAAACCTTGTAAATTGGTGGATATTTTAATTCATATGAGTTGATTATTTTGGAACTGAAATCAGGCCAATATGGTATAATATTTTAGGACGGATGTATTATGTGAATGAAATAATTATTCTATTTTCCAATGAATAATTTTAATAATAGTATACACATTCTTAATTGAACATAAGGTGACGAGAACAGGCCCTTTAAGCGAATTAAATACATAATGAGTATATGCATCACAGTAAACGAGTAACTTTTAGTAGTGTAATGTATTTGCGAATTCGTATTCCGATAGTTGTCGTTAAATGGTTGAAATAGGGGCCTATTCTTACCTCGTGAATTGAACAAAACTGAAACTGGATTATACAAAATTGAACTGTTCAAAGCTGAACTGAACTAAACTACACTAAAATGAATTGTACTATTTATGAGTTAACTAAATTAAGAGTTGAAGTGAATTGAGCTGATTGGAGTTTAACTTAATTGAAATGAATTGAAATTAGGCTGAAGAGAACAGGCACTAAGTGACATAAATTAGTTCACAAGGTAATTATAGTTACGTTGAAATTGAACATTTTACAACATCGTTAGTGATTGAGAATAGTTTATATAGTTCGTAATGACACGGGGCATAATACAAACACCTTTGTTAACAATACTATTCATTTATGTGCATTAAACTTTTTCCCTATCCTGTTATCCCTATCCTACTCTTTTCACTCCTGCTCTCCAAAAGAACACCTTCTTATCTTATGAAATGTTGATAAAGTAGCCTACATTGTGACCGTACCTGGTTAGATATCGTCAATATCATACTCGGAGTAGACCAGTTAGTAACAATACAAGATAATAAATCATGGACACAGTTACAACTGCTTCAAGTGTCAATTCTCAAACTTTTAGAACCGAAACTGGTTAGGTATCCTGTCACCCATAATGTACTAAAAAAGTATTAGTAATATATAAAATAACTACAACTAGCTAATGCATATGTACGTATTAAAACAACAACCAACATTTGTCTTATATATTGACCAATACATACATAAGAGGGAACCAGAAACCCAAAGCGATACCAAGTGTTTTAAATTCGGAGTTATGAACGTTAGTTTTCGGTTGAAAGAACTCTAATATACAATTTCAAGTCTAGGTTTAGTTCTTAATTAAAACCTTATCCGAGTATCCGACAACTACTTGATAACATGATTGAACGATGTTAATACGTGTTTCTTGATTAATGGTGAACACATTTTACAAGATTGGCATTTATTATATTCCTAATTAGATGAGATATATGAAGGATATATGTCTTCTTCGCGTACAATTACTAGATATATAAGCGGATCAAATTATGGAGATGATTAAGTTCGAACATTTGAGTCGTCGTTTTATCATGCTAGAGGTACAAAAGACGTTTGGGCTTGTAAAGTACACCAAATCCCAATTAGATGGATCCTATAAGGTCATAAAAAGGATCTAGATTGAGCACGAGAGGACGAGACACATGATGGGCCTTATCCCCTATAGTGGCCGGCCATATGGAGTAAGGTTGGAGGGTTTTGGGCTTCCTAACCCTAGTCTAATTATAATGTGATTATAAATAGACTAGGTGCCTAGGATTTCCTTGACACAAGATTTTAATTGATGAGTTAGATCAAAATCCTGAGTAAGCAAACACGAGACCAGTCCTCTCAAACTTCTCTCTCTCTCTTACGGCTCTATCCTCCTTCCTTGCGCCGGTTGTGGTGGTTCATGGTGGTGGTGGATCGTGGTGGTCGGTTAGTCCGTTGAAGGTGGTGATCACAGTTTTCCTTAATAACTTGTCCAATATAGTATTGGTAGACGGCTCATTCGAAGCTCGTGGACTAAGTAGAGGAGCAATGCTTGGGGCTCTATTCTATCCCTGATTTTCCTGTCAAATTGCTACGTGGAATTCATGCTTCAAAGCTATGATTATGTGTCTTGTGTGTTATGTATGCGATCTTGGGATTAGGCCCTTGATTGAATATGATTCATGATTTTCTACTTAATAGTACATATAAACTCCTATAGTGGTATCAGTTAGCCTCTTACATAAATGCGCTTGATCATTTTAATACAATTAATTTGAAGTCCATAGTAATTTTTTAATCAATTATAAGGGCATGTTATCATACAGTTATTTTCAGTTCAGTTCAGTTCAGCTCTAATAAGTTCAGTTAACTTCAATTCAGTTCAATTCCATTCAGCTCTATTAAGTACAGTTGAGTTAAATTCAACTCTTAGTTTCCTTCTTTTATAAAATATTTAGTTCATTTCATCTCTAATAAGTTCAGTTCATTACAGTTCAGTTTAATTCAGCTCTAATAAGTTCAGTTCATTACAGTTCAATTTAATTCAACTCTAATAATTTCAGTTCAGTTCAACTCAATTTAGTCAATGAGAACAGACCCTTAGAGTTTTCCACTTGTCCTGCTATAATTGGCAGATAGCATATATTAATTATATTCTTTTTTGTTATTTAATACAAGCGTAATTTAAAAAAATATTTAACAACAGGGTTTATTAGTGGGCAATCAATAACAATATTTGGACATAAATGGGTATGAAATTTAGGCATAAATGGTTATGCAATTTGGGTATATATGAGATGGAGGAGAGACAAATATATTAGATTTTAGGAACCAATGGGAGATATTGCAAATCTTACAAATTTGCTACTTTGCCATCATTGATATTCTACTGCTAGTAGGGTCATTATGACAATTGTACACGACATATTTACTACTCCCTCCGTACTCCGGGTTGATTTTACGTTTATTAAGAAACTTAAATAAAAAGAAATAAAGGCATTGGAAAAATAATTTGACATTGTTTTTGTAAAACAAAGAGAAATGAAGCATTAAAATTACGTGGAAAAACAAAGCTTGTAAATTGGTGGATATTTTAATTCATATGTGTTTATTATTTTCGAACTGAAATCAGGCTAATATGGTATAATTTTTAAGGACGGAGGTAGTATGTGAATGAAATAATTATTCTATTTTCCAATGAATAATTTTACTAATAGTATACACATTCTTAATTGAACATAAGGTGACGAGAACAGGCCCTTTAAGCGAATAATATACATAATGAGTAAATGCATCATAGTAAACAAGTAACTTTTAGTAGTGTAATGTATTTGTCGAATTCGTATTCCGATAGTTGTCGTTAAACGGTTGAAATAGGGGCCTATTCTTACCTCGTAAATTGAACAAAACTGATTAGAGCTTAACTAAACTGGATTATACAAAGCTGAACTGAACTAAACTACACTGAAATGAATTGTACTATTTATGAGTTAACTAAATTAAGAGTTGAAGTGAAATGAGCTGATTGGACTTTAACTGAATTGAAATGAATTGAAATTAGGCTAAAGAGAACAGGCACTAACTGACATAAATTAGTTCACAAGGTAATCATAGTTAAGTTGAAATTGAACATTTTACAACATCGTTAGTGATTGAGAATAGTTTGTATAGTTCGTAATAACACGGGGCATAATACAAACACCTTTGTTAACAATACAATTCATTTATGTGCATTAAACTTTTTCCCTATCCCGTTATCCCTATCCTACTCTTTTTACCCCTGCTCTCCAAAAGAACACCTTCTTATCTTATGAAATGTTGATAAAGTACCCTACATTGTGACCGTAACTGGTTAGATATTGTCAATATCATACTCAGAGTAGACTAGTTAGTAACAATACAGGATAAAAAATCATGGACACAATTATAGCCGCTTCAAGTGTCAATTCTCAAACTTTTAGAATCGAAACTGGTTAGGTAACCTGTCACCCATAATGTACAAAAAAAAGTATTAGTAATATATAAAATAACTACAACTAGCTAATGCATATGTACTGTTTAGGGTAAAAATACCCTAGACACGTGGACCAATGAGAGGAGGCCACGTGTCGAGTTCAGGATGGCCCACGTGGCTTAATATCCCCTTGACGCATGGCCCCCTTGGATAAATCTCTAAAATGGCGGCCTTAAAGGGCCCAAATCCCAAGAAGCGCCGTAAAACGGCGCAGCCCACTAAAATCTAGGTCAAGTGACCAAGATAGGTGCACATTCTCCAATGACCCTATAAATAGGGAGATGTTTCCCCACTTTGGGGACACATTCAATCATTTATTACACCTACATTCTATCTCATCAGAGAAACACCTGAGCTTGGAATTCCAGCAGATCCTCACCTAAATTTCCATACTCTTTATTCCCTTTCAAGTTACTAACTTGATCTTCGGAGGCGTTAGCCAGACCAATCTTTGTGACGTAACTCTCTCGAAGGACAAAAACACCCAAAACATTTGGCGCCGTCTGTGGGGAGAGTACCTTGAAGATGGTTCAACAGTATGTACCACCTCCTAAGCATCCGGGCGACGACCCGGAAGTTTTCATAGACCAAGAGGATGAAGATCCTCAGGTTGAAACCTATACAGCCGCTGATGGCTCACTGATAACTAAGCGCATCCGGCCCAGAAACACTCTGGAGCGGGGTGCCACCCAGGCGGGTACAACTCGACCTCCTGGGCAGCCGGAAGGGGAAACCCACACGGCAACTGGATCAGCTCCTGTCACCCGAGACGAACTCATGAGGTTAATAACAAGTTTCAATGGTGAAATCAAAGATCTGATCACTAAGAGCCGGGCTGGCCCAAGTAGGGGTCAATCTGCAAAGAAGACTCCTCTAGAAAAGGGGAAGTAAGTCAGAGATCAGCAGCCAACTCCTCATCCAAAGGAGAAGGCAGCCGGGACCATTGATTGGTCCAAAATTCTTCTGCTTAAGAGGAATACCAACAATCCCTGCCAGACTCAACAGCCGGTGGGAAGTAAAAAATCAACTCTTGATGCCCGGGAGATCATCACCCGCAAGAGGAATCAACAGTTGTCTGAGTCGGCTTTTACGTCGAATTTTCCAAATAGCTTCAACAACACTTCTGCAGGGAATACACTTTCCTTGCATGAGAGCCAGACAGTCGGTAATACCGTCCATTCTGGCCCTCAAATGATTGGGACTGCACCGTATGTACCTTCTCAGGTCTACGATCAGTATCCTCCTTATTTCATGCAGCCGACCTTCTTCGGAGGTTAGGCGACATACAACAATGCCTAGCCACTGGACTGGCAGCTCCGTCTGCTCCGCCTGGGTGAACAACCTTCTACATTCACCCGGGAGATAACCGAGGCGGCACAGTAGGCCAAGGTTAAAAATGTGTTGGTAGGTACCTATGATGGTACCACCAACCCGGAAGACCACCTCATGGCATACACCAACCTCATGTACTTACAAGGGTTGGATGATACCACTTGGTGTCGATGCTTCCCGGCTACATTGAAGGGCATTGCCCAACAATGGTTTGGCAACCTGCCAGCCGGGTCCATCGATAGTTTCAGGAAGCTTGCCTTCCAGTTTGCTTCTAACTTCTCAATGAACATCCCTGCTATAAAAACAAGTCTTGACTTGAGGACCATTAAGCAGGGGGGGAGAGAAGGGTTGCGCTCCTATGTCAGGCGGTTCAATCTGATTAGAATTCAGATCCAAGGACTGTCTGATGAGGTAGCTTTTACAGACTTTTTCAAGGGTCTGAGAGACGGGTCGACTTTTAAGTTCGACCTAGTCAGATTAGGGGCTTTCACTTTACAGGCGGCCCTGAGGGAGGCGGAAGCTATATTCAAGCAACCGACCTCTGCACGCCTGGTAAGCAGTCGGACTCCAAGAAGTCCGACAAACAGAACGACAGCCGGCCTGCTCAGCCGGCCAAGAAGAAAGAAGAGAGAAAGAAAAGAAAAGAAGCCTGGACGGTTAGTGATTCTGACCAGCCGTCTCAGAAGAAGAAGAAAGAATTTAAACCGTACGTTCCTAAGTAAGAGTTTAATAAAGACTGCAACTCCATCCTCATGGAAATTAAGGACCGGCTATCCCTAGAGAAGACGAATCCAATGAAAAGTTCCATTCAATCAAGGAACAAAAACAAATTCTGCTAATACCATGAGGAAGTAGGCCATGACACCAACGACTGCTTCAGCCTTTAACGGGTGTTGGACCGTCTGGCTGACAAGGGGATGTTAAAGTCCTACATTTCTAAGTCCAAAGGGACTAATAACAAGTATTCGGGGTAGTCTTTTAAGACACCCCAGCATGCTAGTAGTTCGGACACTAATAAGGAGCCGGTCTACACAATAGCAGTCGGGTTCTCATGCGGTGGCCCTACCATCCGGGGCACCAAGAGCCATCTTCAAAAGATGGATAAAGTTGATGATGAGAAGGCGTCTGCTAGCTCCTCCTTCCCAGACGTCCTTATCACTGAGAAGGACAGGGGCAGCGTTCGCCGTTCGCATGACGACCCGGTCGTCATTTAATGTAAGGTTGCTAACCAGCTGGTTGGACGGATCCTTATTGACACCGGCAGCTCATTAGACATCATCAGCCTCCGGTGTCTGCAAAAGCTGAAATACAATGTCAGCAGCATGCATATGGTTACCCACCCCTTTGTTGGTTTTGGGGGTTGAATGGTTTAACCAGTTCGAAGGGTTGATTTACCAATCTGGCTTGGTGAGAAAGGAGAAGGGCGGCATCTGGTCGTCAAGTTCTTGGTTGTTGAGGAGCTGACCTTCTACAACATTATTCTGGGCCGGCCAACCCCCAACAAAGCCAAGGCTGTAATCATCCCTTCCCTCATGCTCATCAAGTATGAGAGGGATGACGGCTCTGTTGGTTCCTTAAATGGGGATCAGAAGACGGCCCGGGAGTGCTATCTCTCAGCCGTCAAAGATATTGTGGCCCCAGACGGCCAGTATAACACCCTAGAAATTCCTTTCTTTCAAAATACATGTTTTGCCTTGTTTAAAAATTTAAATAGGAATATATAAGATATTACCGCCACCGTGAAAACGGCTAAGGCAACCATCAAAGACACACAGCGGAAGACTAACTTCAAAACCGTTCAAAACAAGCCAACTGGAAAAGTCAACCAATTAAAGTAAAGTCAAAACCAAAGTCAAATGAAATAAAATAAAACCATCCTACAACTTGGAACCATTGTAGGCCCTTATTAAAACCAAACCAACTTTAAAACTTTTGCGTTAGTCATGCATGATAATAATATCATAAATAACTAAAGGCATTTTCTTTTAAACTTTTTCGTACCTAAGTACCTTAAACAAACTTTTAAACTTTTTCGTATCTAAGTACCTTAAACCTAGGTACTTAGGTAAGAAAAAGTTTTAAAGTTTTTAACTTTTTCGTACCTTAAACCAACTTTTAAACTTTTTCGTACCTAAGTCATTGAGAGAATTTAAACCTTCTTTCAATGACTTCAATAGTATCTTTCAACCCCTTTTAAGCAATGCAACATTAACCCTTTCTCCACACGCAAATATGTCCATATAATACCTCCAACTTCACTTAACCTTTATATCCTTGCTTATATTTCCCATGCTTACATCTTTCCTTTAATTAAATCCATAATCATTCTTCTAGCATCCCTTGAATAAATCTCGTGACCCCTAAATAATCTCAACTTCAATCACCTCTTATACAATCCTTACTCAAGTTATTTCAACACATCCCAATCAAATTCATAAATCTTGTCATAAACTCTTTCTCCTTTATGACATTTTTACATCCATAGTTCAATATTCTCGACACTTTCAAGTATATAGCGTCTTCATAATTAAAATTTCCTTAAGTTTCAAGAGTTACTCAAGCCGCTTTCAAAATTTTTATCATTTCCAAAATATTCCTTTAAAGCTCTTTAGCCATTTTGTTGAACTTTCGCCTATTACCTTCTTTATTGATTTAATTCTTTTCTTTATTTTTGATCTCACCTTTCTTTTAGCTAATATATGAATTGATTGTTTATAATTCAGTTTAATCAAACTCCCAAAGACTTTATCTCTTGAAAACCACCCTTAAACTCATAGTTCGCCATCCTTCAACTCATTCCCTTAAGTTTAAAGCAATATCATTTCCTTGAATGCCGAGAGATCTTAATAACTTGGAGTACTTCTCAAAACCAAGTAATCTTGTCATTTCCACTTAATTTAACCTCACTATCTTTTCTTTCTATCTGCATGAAAAACTGGTAAAACTTATTTCGGGTTTGTTATCTCAAACATCTCCAAATAAGATCGGATGTATTCATAACTTGTTCGTTCCCATTGACATGGTAAAAATCAACTATCTCCAGTACTTACCATACAAACTTTTATTCACTCTCAAATTCTCAAGACACAAATTGTTTTTAAACAACTTGTATAACTCTTTAACTCATCCGTCAAAACTTCAGGAATTGATCTCCCTTTGGTATATATATAGTTTTCACTTCTTAACACCATCTTGTTTCACCTTTTTCCCACTATGGGATTGTTGGAGGTTATATCATCCTTGCCTCCTTGGCAATCTGTCAAGCTTGTCTTACTACCTTTTCAAATAATTCCATTACTAAAATTGTTTCTTGTTACCATACTTTCTTGATGATAAAACTGGTTGCTATATAGGTTGTGTTGAAACACTTAGCTTCCTCTTATTCTAATCAACTAACACCAACCACTAAATTAAACTCAATCAAGAAACAATTATCATTTAATTCGAATTAAGGTTTGAGGTAAATTTTTTTTTTGTCCTCATTCCCAATAATTCGAATACATAAAATCTTGATTGATAAACAACCAAAATTCATATACTTAAACAAACAATCAAAAATAAAAAATAAAAAAAAAATCCCCATTAACTGCTACTCACAAAGGGAAGAAAGAAATGAGTAGCTTTTGGAAAACAATAGAAATCATAAGGTTGTTGAACAACTCTAAAATATTAGGTGAATAAATTCAAGAATTTTCTCCAAAATGATAGCATTGCTACCCATAATGACTACTTGAAGTAATATCCCAAGTGAAAGAATAAATAATCATAATTCCTAAATAACATATATCAATATTCTCAAGGTTGAACATGTGAAAATGTATTTAAGGTCCAACATAACAAGAGTCCTCAATATTCCAACAAGATCATAACTTCTCAAAACTCCAACCATATATTAAAATATATATGCTCAATTCTCCATCCCAAATTAAATAACTTTAATCATAAGAAATGATAAGTCACTAAGCTTAAAATGTCAAACTTCAATTGATCCGCATTGAGTATCCCTAAACTCATATAATAACTTTCATCATTACTCATCTCTAATCAATTCCTATGCTCACCTCTCTTAGGCTCTTGTTCAATTTCGATTCCAATTCAAACTCATACTCAAAGACAAAACATATTCCTCAGAATAGATAATATCCCAAATGATTTCATCCTTAAGCTCCTTAACCATATGCATTAAAATCAATATCTTTATCTTTATAACTTGGTGTCTCCATACACAAGTGTACAAAACTCAAATTACTCATTTTTAATATCTAGACAACGTATCTTAACAACAAATTATCCCAAAAACAATATTCACATTCATTTGATGATGTGCATCCAATATTTCTTCGAAAATACATCTCAAATAAGACCACTGAAGCGAATCATCCTAACATAAGCAATTGAACTCTCAAAATCCTTAACATTCCTCAAAATTCTCATCATAGAAACTCACAGGGTATAGGTTTAGGGATCCTACAAGAAAACGGGATTAAATACCAATAGCAAACCCTTCCCATAACCATATAATACAGTTCTTGCAGAAAATTAAGTTCGATGTTCAATCAAACAATCTTGATAGCTCACATATAATGATTCACATATTACATGTTGTCATCAATAAACATTTAGTCATACAACATGCTTGAACACCTCTTAAAATATATGTATATATATATATATATATATATATATATATATATATATATATATGCACATAGGAAAGAAATTTAATTCTAGCTTATATGCCCTTTCTTCTCCTACCCAAGCTCACCAACATGCTTATAAAAGCTTTTAACACATATTTCTTACCTCAATCCTTGCTTTCCTGCAACATGAACAAACTAAAATATTTTTGACTCATTTTTTTTAAAAGAAATTCAAAAATAAGCTTTGAAAAAGACTGAAAAATTTTCGGCTTTCTTAAAAAAAATTCGGATGTTCTTCATAAAAAAAAAATTTGGTCATTCCTAAAATAAAAACAAAAATAAAATTCAAAACAATTTAGTTTAACACCGTTTAATTAAATAAGCACTTGGCCAAGTTTTAAAACAAAACACTTTAAAATACATTTTTTTTTTGCTTTAGTGGTAATAAAATCTCAACCAAAGCTCTGATACCACTTTATAACACCCTAGAAATTCCTTTCTTTCAAAATACATGTTTTGCCCTGTTTAAAAATTTAAATAGGAATATCTAAGATATTACCGCCACCGTGAAAACGGCTAAGGCAACCATCAAAGACACACAGCGGAAGATTAACTTCAAAACCGTTCAAAACAAGTCACCTTTAAAAGTCAACCAACGAAAGTAAAATCAAAACCAAAGTCCAACGAAGTAAAATAAAACCATCCTACAACTTGGAACCATTGTAGGCCCTTATTAAAACCAAACCGACTTTAAAACTTTTGCGTTAGTCATGCATGATAATAATATCATAAATAATTAAAGCATTAAACACATCATATACTTATAGAAACTAGCATGATTCGCTCTTCACTCATGCCCATTCATGAATATGCTTCATCACCTGAAAACCTCCTCTCTACTTGTCCCCACTACTCGCCATTAGAAAATGGGTCGTCGTAGGGCAAAAGTAAAGACATGGCCAAACATACAAACACACACAATCAGCAAAGCTGAGTACATAAGCGTAATTAAACACATTAACATGCTTTCATCTATCAACACACATTTACCTCATTGCACATGTTTACAAGCACACACAACAATCAACAAGACACATTAACTAGACACTAAATAATTCATTTAGCGTTGATTACGCATTGAACGGGTTTCCTACTATCCTCCCCCAAATAAATTGAGGTTAACTGACACGGGAGCTAACCGTGCCAGCGACAAAACCACTCAAAGGTGGCGGAATTCCTGCGCATAATAATAAATAAAAAGGAATTTAAAGCGTCCTGTACTCCATTAGAAGTTATGGTTAAATATAAAACCCCATAACTCCCCCCATTGTTCATACTCAAGGTATATACGTTCCAAGAGTTTTGGTGCGTAATCTCTTTCACTTTACGTTATTTACCTTTTATTGGACTTGGTGATGACTCTCAAAGCATCAGAAAACAATCAACAATAATTATTCAATCAACCAAACATACCAAATTAATTCTTGAACACTTAGTGACCACATATTATTTAATGTTGAACCCTTTTTAATTCTACCTCAGTGTCAAAGACACCTTAAACGCATAATGCACCAAAAATCCTATCCCTCGGTGTTAAAAACACCTTAAGTGCACAAAAGCACCAACATACAATTTATTCCTTGTGTACATAGACACTTATATAGCTCCTTCCTCATGCTTAAAGCATCAATAAAAATTATTTGAACCATAATAAAATTCCTTTTCAATATTCCAAACATAAGTAAACATGTAGTTTAGTTAATCATGCCATCTAACATGTCATAAATAAAAATGTGGTTCAAACACAACATACCTAAAATATAATTTTCCAATCCATAACCATCACAAATAATTCATGCTTCACAATTCAATCACAAACACCATAAATTCACAATTCCATACATAAACCTTAGCATGATACTACTTGTAATTGATTGAAATCAAACCCAACATGATTCTACATCATCAAAATATGCTAAGTACGCGTACGTACCTCAAATAAGCTCTTAAAGTAACCGAGTACTCTACAACAATTCTCGAACTAAGTCTCCTACATAAAGGGACAATAATACTATATTAATTACCCTTGTATACACAATATCCAGCAACATAAACTTGCTTTAAATAACTTATAATAATCTGAAATTTATTTAAAAACCCCTAACTAAACTCCTTCTTAATGGATAATCACACCCTTTTATTAAAAATCACAATTATACTACTTTAAATAAAATTCCAACATTTTAAACTAATCAAAAATCCTTTAAAACTTCATCAAAATACATATTTATACTTAAATTATCCATAGAAAAATTAAATTATCTCTTACCCCTTTTTAAACTCAAGGATAAAATTTAAAGCATAAAAAAAAACTTCGTTAAAAATCTAAAACTGCCCGAAAATCATATTTAGAGGCTGAATTTGGCCACGAGAGGGTGATGCTCACTACCAAAGCTAGTGTGTCTTTCTTAAAACGTTATTTCCACTCGAAAAACACTACTTTTTTTTATCAAAATCGGAGGAGTTCAGAACCTGATCGGGATTAAAACGGGATTAATATTAACGAACGGAAATCTAATAATTAAAACATGAATTTACGTGTTCAAAATAATCTGGAATTAAGTTAAACTAATAAGTAGTTATAATCACCAAAATTTCAAAACATCATTACTATAATCAATTATTCATAAAAACCCTAAAATAATGATTTTCAATAATTAAAAACCCTAGGTTATAAAATTTACAAAATCTGAAAATTATAAAGTTTAATCATCAAAATACAATTAGATACTAATTAAATTAATTTCAAACAATAAAATAAAACCCATAAATCAATAATTATAATTACACAAATTAATAAAACAAAGGAGAGAGAAAATAAGACTAACCTTTTTGTGTTGGAAATTTTTGGGGATTCATGGGGTATTTATAGAGTAGAGAGTGTTGGGTTAAATTAGGGCTTATAACAATGTGGGCTTGAGTTATGGGATAGGGCTTAAGTTATAGGTTTTGAAATGGGTTATTCCAATAAGAGTATGTAGGAATAATTTACATTTCCCAATAATTAATAAATGTTTGGCCCAAAACATATTTTACTTTTATAAAACATTATATTTAAAATACTTTAACCCTTTAAAATATTTAACTAAAATACTTGAGCCCTTGACAATATATTTTATTAATACTTAAATACTTAACAATGTCGACCCAGCCCCAGCCCCACCAGCAGCCGGAAAGAAAAGAAAGGCACCGCTGCTGATGGAGGTGAAAAAAGAGAAGAAATAGAAATCACTAACCAGGGAGCGGTCAGCAGATCTCCGTCCCCAACCAGCTGGAGAACATATTGATATACCTCTGGACGACAGCCGTCCAGAGCGTACGGTTAAGGTTGGGACGGCTTCTAATGCTAAATTGGGTGCATATCTGCACCTCTTGCTTAAGGAATTCAAAGACATCTTTGCCTTTGAAGTGGAAGAGATGTCAGGCGTCAGCCCGGATCTTGATGTCCACAAACTCGTCGTGGATCCTAAAAAGAAGCCCATCCGGCAAAAGAAAAGAAATCACGGCGAGGAAAGAAGTTAGGCAGCAGCTGCCGAAGTAAAAAAGTTGTTGGACGTTGGGTTCATTCTGCCATGTAATTTTCCCGACTGGGTGGCAAATGTTGTGCTTGTAAAGAAGCCGAATGGTACCTGGCGTATGTGTGTTGATTACACAGACCTCTACAAGGCATGTCCCAAGGACAGTTATCCGCTTCCTAAGATTGACAGTCTTGTCGATTCGACAGCCGGGCATGCCTTGATGAGTTTCATGGATGCCTACTCCGACTTCCATCAGATACCCCTGTGGAAGAAAGATCAAGAGAAGACGACCTTCGTCACTGATCAGGGGTTATTCTGTTACACTGTGATGCCGTTTAGCTTGAAAAATGCGTCGGATACATTCTAACGGATGATTAATACGGTCTTCATTAATCAAATTGGGAGGAATGTGGAGGCGTACATTTATGACATGATAGTCAAATCCAAGCAGCAGGCGGTTCACCTTGCTGATCTCCGAGAAACCTTCACCACACTCAGGCGACATAGGGTTATGTTAAATCCTAAGAAATGCGTCTTTGGTGTTGAGTCTGGGAAGTTTCTCGGATTCCTGATTGATCAAAGGGGGATAGAGGTTAACCCCGAGAAGATACAGGCGGTAATTGACATGAAGTCACCCCGCACTGTCAAGGAAGCTCAAAGACTAACTGGTTGCCTGGCGGCCTTGGGGAGGTTCCTCAGCCGGTCAGGTGACAAATGTCTTTACTTCTTCCAAGCAATCAGGAAGAAGACCAGATTTGAATGGGGGGATGATGCTGAGGCGGCCTTTCAACGGCTGAAAGAACACTTGCACTCTTTGCCAAGGCTTGTTAGTCCACTGCCTAAAGAGGTGTTATACATGTACCTAGCCGTTTCAGATCATGCCCTCAGTGCTGTTCTCCTTGTTGAGAGAGACGACATTCAGCTCCCGGTCTATTTCATTAGCCATGTTCTAAAAAATGCTGAGCTGCGGTATCCCATGGTGGAAAAATTTGGCCTTGCCTTGTATATGGCTTTCAAAAAATTGAAACCGTATTTTCTGGACCATCCGGTGGTAATTTACACTGACCAGCCCCTCAAGCGGCTAATGTCTACCTTGGAATCATTCGGCAGAATGTTAAAATGGGCTATTGAAATGCAAAGTCTTGAAATCACTTTTGAACCTAGAAACGCAGTGAAAGGTCAGGGTTTTGCCGACTTCATTGTTGAAATGACACGACCGGTGCAACTAAATAACATTGACTAGGTTTGGAAAGTGTACGTAGACGGGAGCTCGACGAAAAACGGCTGCGGTGCAGGAATTATATATGAATCCCCTGAGGGGGAAAGATTTGAATATGCACTGCGGTTTAAGTTTCAAGCCTCAAATAACGAGGCGGAGTATGAAGCCCTGCTAGCCGGAATTCGCATGTGTAAGGCAGCAGGAGCAACTAAAATTGACACTTACTCTGATTCACAGTTGGTCGTTAGCCAGTATGAGGGAAAATATGAAGCAACTCATCCGGATATGATCAAATACCTTCAGGCAGTCAAAGAAGAGGTTGGGGCACTTGAGGAATTTCGTCTAAATCAAGTGCCTAGGTCGGATAACAATCAGGCGGATGCTTTGTCCAAATTAGCTTCTTCCGCCTGCTGTGATACGCCTCGGTCGATCTTTTGGGAAGTTCTTGAAAAGAGAAGTATATATGAAGAGCCCATTGGAATCCTGAACCAAAGCTCTACCTGGATGGATGGCATCTGGGCATATTTAGCAGACGACATACTTCCTGATTCACCACAGGAAGCAGCCGTCATGAAGAAGCGAGCAGCAAACTTCGAGTTGAGAAACGGAGAGCTCTTCAAGGCGAATTTCCTTAAACATCTATTGAAGTGTGTAACCCAGAAAAGGGGAAAGAAGTTCTCGAAGAATTGCATGCTGGGTACTGTGCCTGTCATATAGGCGGTAGGTCCCTAGCCG
The DNA here is from genome assembly GCF_948465745.1 of Chenopodium album. Taxonomy (NCBI): domain Eukaryota; kingdom Viridiplantae; phylum Streptophyta; class Magnoliopsida; order Caryophyllales; family Amaranthaceae; genus Chenopodium; species Chenopodium album. Next base: position 45,005,457 of record NC_137838.1, read on the forward strand.
TCAGAGCCAGGCGGCATAACTTTTGGCCTACTCTTAAAGCGGACGCTAAAGAGTTGGTGAAGAGATGTGACAAATGCCAGAGGTTTGGAAAACTTATTCACCGCTCGGCTACTGACCTGACGGCAATCCACAGCCCAGTCCCGTTTGCTAAATGGGGCATGGATATCTTGGGTCCTTATACGGCTGCACCAGGCGGAAAGCTCTACATTTTGGTGGCTGTGGATTATTTAACCAAATGGGTAGAAGTTGAGCCGGTTAAGAACATCAAGATAAAGGATGTCATCTCTTTCATTTGGAAGAACATCATCACCCGGTTTGGGGTACCTATGTCCATGGTGTTTGATAATGGTCCTCAATCTGAAACCCCTCATCTTAAGACTTGGTTGGGAGATCAGGGTATCTCACATTGTTTTGCATCAGTCGGCCAACCCCAAACAAACGGCCAAGTCGAAGCCTTCAACAAACTCATCTCAGACTGCATAAAAAAGAAAATTGAAAGAGCCGGTGGCTTATGAGCAGAAGAGCTAATCCATGTCCTATGGGCCATCCGGACTACTGCCAAAGGGGCAACCGATGAAACCCATTTCTAATGGTATACAGTGCTGGAGCTGTCCTGCCCATTGAACATTACGAGCCGACTCTACGAGTCATGCTTTATGACGAAGAGGCAAACTGGGAGGCCATGCGGCTAGTATTGGACTCCCTCCTGGAGCGCAGGGGCAACGCTGCCCTGCGCTATGAGATATACCGTCCGAGAATGACCAGAGCCTACAATAAGAAAGTGCACAAGCGTCCTTTGAAAGTTGACGACTTTGTGTTACGAAAAATGGAGGCAACCGGTAGGGCCAATGAAGCTGGAAAGCTAACTCCTAAATGGGAAGGCCCCTACCGGATTTATGAAGAATTCAGGGATGGAACCTACCGTCTGGAAACTCCAGACGGCCGGCGTCTGCCTAGAACTAGGAATGTAGATAATTTAAAAAAGTACTACTTTTGAGAAATGTAAATTTTTTATAAACAGTAAGTTAACTAATGAGAAATCAGACTTTGTTTGCAAAATTGTTTTGCTATTTTTATCACTTATCCGCCTGGGTTATCCTAAGATGGAACTCATGATTGGGCTGCCTAAGTTTGACACTTTGCGTAAGTTCAACTATATAATTGTCTATCCGCCTGGGTAATACTCAGACGGACTCTTTGTTTAACTAACTAAGTTTGATACTTAATGTAATTTAATGCTATAATTACTTGTCCGCCTGGGTAATACTCAGACGCACTCTTTGTTTAACTAACCAAGTTCGACATTTAGTGTAAATTCACTGTTGTAATAACGCTCGGCCAATGGTCCGATTGAAAAACTAAGCACAAAAAAGCTTAGTGGCTATGCAACCGGTCTCAAACAAGACCAATGGACAAAATGGCCGGATGGTTGCTTATCTTATAAAACCGCCTGTCCCAACATGGACAAAGGCGTCCGGCGACACCCCTCGGGGTGCAATCGTCGCAGAGAACAGAGTATTCGTCGGTTCTATGTACCTATGCAAACGGCGAAAATTGAACGACCGAATTGGTCAACTCATAGCCGTCTGACCAGAATAATCTATGATGAACGATTAAGTTACCTAATACCAGATACCCCGAATCATCAGTTGGTTACCGGCTAAAGTTCTTACTTAGATTATTTATTCCAAAGTTGCACTCTCTCTCCCAATTAGGGCAAAAGATTTTGTGCAATGGCTATGTGGTAACCCCAGACGGAATATAACCGCCTGGGTAAGAAGAGCAAAGCAACCTCTCTAATGGCCGGATGTGCACTTGGTTTGGGGCAATCACCATTGTGATTGATTGGCCTAAAAACACTCCATACTTCTCTTAGTATCAAGTGTTTTCAAGCCAATCAATCAATTTGAAATAAAACCAACCACACAGCCGCCCATGGGCAAGAGCACCTGGATTGCAAATTGCCGCATGCTTTTTTAAGTTAGGCAAAATATTAAAGCATTGCAAACATACGCGAAATTCAAATTGAAAAATTCAAACACAAATATATATAAACACCGACTGAGTCGAATACTTCATTAATATTAATAATGGCACAAAGGCCAGAATAAGTGTTAACCGGAGTCACATCCGGTGAAGAAAGAAAGAAATAAATAAAATGTTAACCCAACTCCATAGTTGGTATAGATACAACACTACTCGACATACAAACCGGCAAAGAAACAAGTTGGCATACTGCCGCAGAAGGTGGGGAGGCCCGCCTAGGGCTGAGGTGCAAGCTGCTGCTCCGGCTGATCTTGGCCAGTTGGGCCTTCATTTTGCTCATCCGCCGCCGGCTCCTCATTATCAGAGACTTCATATCCCTGCTCAGCAGCCCAATCTTTGAAGCGAGGCGGAGGAGCCTCACCCAACACTTGGGCATCATACACCTTAGTGGCGTAATCATACCTGAGCTTATAGACCTCAAAGTCTATATCTGGGTAGAGGAGGCTCCAAGTGATCTTCAGCCGGGATAAATTATCTCACTCATTCTCCTTCATCAGCCGCTTTTGCTCTTAGGCGAGCTCGTCCGTCTACTTGTTTTGCAGAGTGACGATCTCAACCCCCGGGCGGGAAACGTCTGCTCGGAGTTGGGCGTTTTCCTTATCAGCATCCTCTAATGCCTTGAGCTCAAATTTGGCATCCTTTAGCTTTTTCTCAAGGTCATCAGCCCGGGTGGTGGCTTCATCATTCGCAGCCGTCAAGCTCCGGATCAGCTCCTCCTGTTTCAACTCTACTGCTTTAATCTTTAAATCACACATATAATTAGCATATTCAGTAGAGTTGAGGTTTTCAAGGGCCCTCCGTTTGGTGTCATTTACCTCTTCTTGTTTCCGGCTGAAGGGGCCCCGGAGTCCATCCACTCTCAGCATTACCTGAGAAAAGAGCAGCCGGATTATGATATACGTAGTTAAAATAAGGAAAAAGTATTGGGGTTGTGGGATTTTTTACCTCAGCCAGTTGGCCCATTATCCGGTCAAAGTCCACTACTTGCAAGTTAGGTATTGAGTTCTTCTCTGACCAGGTCAGGGTCCTCACCACCCGTTTTACGAAACCTACAAGATCCGGCTCGTGGGATGTCAGATCTGCACCAAAAGTAGTACTCTGTGAGTAAGAGGCGGCATAGTTGGCACTCATCCGTTGCCGGCTGCTGACTGAACCCCCAGAGGTCTACCTTAGTCTTGACTCTCATGAAGTCAAGTGGCCAAGGTATTTCAATCCTTCCTTTACCTTGGGTATTCAGATGGGGCACAGGCTTCTACTCCTCCCCGGTTGTTGCCGCACCGGATGCAACATTAGGTGGCTCGCCACCCTTAGATGCCGTAGTGGCATCCGATGCTTTCTGCTATGAGCGTTCTAAGCTTTCGCTCAAAATCTTCATCGCAGCATGAGATTTGCCTCCGGTCGTTGGACGATCGGATTTGGCAGCAGAGTTTGTCTGGGGAGGGGAGTCCTTTCTGGCGGCCTTCGCAGCCGGAGCTTTCTCTAGATCCTCTCCTTTCCTTTTGAGAAGCATGGAGAAGGATCGTGGCACTCGCTTTGAAGAGTCCTGAGAAATGAACAAGGTTAAGTATACCGAACCGGCGAATTGCCTTAGTAAAAAAAAATGTATATACACATATAAAGTCAGGCGGTCTTATCCCGCCTTTCTTAGACTCTTTTGCATCGACGACTGCTTTCTTAGCAAGTGCAGCCTCTTTACGCAACAACGCCGCCGATTTAGCCGGAGTCTTTGCCGGATCAACCATCTTCAAGGCGTCGTCTGCATGAATAGAATTCAAGTTAGAAGAAATTATGGAAAGTTTGTATTAATAAAAATAACAAAATAACAATTACTCCAGATGTAAGGTAATCTACCCTTGGGAAACATGGGACTCAACCCGCAGGCGGACAAGAAGCATTCGTCCTTGAAGAAGTCCGGATGGGAAATCCAGTTTTTGGGAACAATAATGTGAGTCCCATCCCCCATGGGCTCGGTTGTGGTCTCAAAGAATCCCGGCTCTATTATTTGTTCCCGGGCCTTAGTACATAGCTCCGGGAGAGGGCACTTCCTGCCTAGAAGTGTCGGCTCTGTGTTGTACCGGCGTAGTGTCCGGTTATGCCTCATAGTTGGGGAAGAAATCAAGTAAAACTTGTCCTTCCACCCGGACCACTTGGACACGTTGTCCAAACTCATCAAATATTGGGGCAAGGTAGTAAGAGTATACCATGCCCCATGACCGCTTGGGGCCTTGCTCAAATAATGCATGTGAGCGAAGGCGGAGAAGCTGGGGTTTATATTCTGGAGCTCGCAGGCGGCGATGTAACTTAGAATGTTCACCCACGAGTTGGGGGTGAGCTGCCAAACTCGTAAATCATACCCCTTCAGGATTTTCCTAATCCCGGTGTGGAGGGGGAACCGGAGGCCGGCTTCAATGACCGCCTCGTAGCAGACAAAGTAATGGTCTGCATTATTAATGTCATCGCTCCAGGCCATTACTGTGTCAGCTGGCGGAACGATGATGTCCCAACCCCTTCCAAAGGGGTTCTTCTCTTTAAAAGCCTTAAAGCCGCTCTTTAGTAGGGCAATGTTACCCGGCAGCATCCTAGTCTGTTTGGGGTTGGGTTTGTCAGTGACCTTAGGAGGCTGCTGATAGTCAGCCGCAAAGTTATCTTGGTCAGAGCAGGAAGATTCGGCCCTTGACCCTTCGCCGCCTACCTCACGTACCCTCGAGCTTCCGGAAGTAGAGGGAGCCTCTTCATCAGACCTACTCTCCTCCAAATCCCTCTGTTCGCCATCTGGGACAACCTCATCGGCTGACACTAATATAGTGTGCCGGCTCCTAGACCTTCTGGTCGTTTGTTTCATTCTAGCCATTGTGTCCTGCACAGACACGGAGAGGGAGGAATTCGGTGATGAGCACATCGGTTCTGACAGTCTAGAAAAGGCACCCCCTGTCCTAGGCAGTGCCGAGTGTGTGGATTGAGAACTCATATTTATTTTCTTAAACTATGTATACAGGCGAAGAAAGAATGTATACAAGTAAGAAAAGAGAAAAGATAAAATGGTACAGGCGGTTACCTTACTTTAACTCTGATTAATCTGAAAACCGCTACAGCCGGTAAACCGGGTGTTGAACTACTAGCACTCGGAACCTCAAAAATACTCTGACACAGATGGAGGCAGAGAATCTCTCTCTAAAAGCTCTCTCTTTCTCTCTCTAAAAAGTCAAATGAAAGTAAGGTAAGAGAAAAAGGGGGAGGTAAACTTCTATTTATAGAAGGTGAAAACGGGGGGAAAATTCTTGTTTGAAATTTAAATTTTACTATCCGTTACTGTTAATGAGAGGAGGCCACGTGTCGAGTTCAGGATGGCCCACGTGGCCTAATATCCCCTTGACACATGGCCCCCTTGGATATATCTCGGAAATGGCGGCCTTCAAGGGCCCAAATCCCAAGAAGCGCCGTAAAACGGCGCAGCCCACTAAAATCTAGGTAAAGTGACCTAGATAGGGGCACATTCTCCAATGACCCTATAAATAGGGAGATATTTCCCCACTTTGGGGACACATTCAATCATTTATTACACCTACATTCTCTCTCATCAGAGAAACACCTGAGCTTGAAATCCCAGCAGATCCCCAACTAAATTTCCGTACTCTTTATTCCCTTTCAAGTTACTAACTTGATCTTCGGAGGCGGAGCTCCAACCACCCGGAGTCTCCGTTGTTTTGCAGGTACAACTCAGCCGGACCAGTCTTTGTGACGTAACTCTCCCGAGGGACAAAAACACCCAAAACATGTACGTATTAAAATAACTACCAACATTTGTCTTATATATTGACCAAAATATACATAAGAGGGTACCAGAAACCCAAAGCGGTACCAAGTGTTTTAAATTTGGAGTTATGAACTTCAGTACTCGGTTGAAAGAACTCTAATATATAGAATTTCAAGTCTAGGTTTAGTCCTTAATTAAAACCTTATCCGAGTATCCGACAACTACTTGATAACATGCTTGAACGATGTTAATACGTGTTTCTTGATTAATGGTGAACAAATTTTACAAGATTAGCATTTATTATATTCCTAATTAGATGAGATATATGAAGGATTTATGTCTTCTTCGTGTACAATTACTAGATATATAAACGGATCAAATTATAGAGATGATTAAGTTCGGACATTTGGGTCGTCGTTTTATCATACTAGAGGTACAAAAGACCTTTGGGCTTGTAAAATACAACAAATCCCAATTAGAAGGATCCTATAAGGTCAGAAAAAGGGTCTAGATCGAGCACGAGAGGATGAGACACATGATGGGCCTCATCCCCTATAGTGGCCGGCCATATGGAGTAAGGTTGGAGGGTTTTGGGCTTCCTAACCCTGGTCTAATTATAATGTGATTATAAATAGACTAGGTGCCTAGGGTTTCCATGACACAAGATTTCAATTGATCAGTTAGATCAAAATCCTGAGTTAACAAACACGAGACCAAGCCTCTCAAACTTCTCTCTCTCTCTTACGGCTCTATCCTCCTTCCTTTCGCCGGTTGTGGTGGTTCATGGTGGTGGTGGATCGTGGTGGTCGGTTAGTCCGTTGAAGGTGGTGATCACAGTTTTCCTTAATCACTCGTCCAATATAATATTGGTGGACGGCTCGTTCGAAGCTCGTAGACTAAGTAGAGGAGCAACGCTTGGGGCTCTATTCTCTCCCTGATTTTCCTGTTAAATTGCTACGTGGAATTCACGCTTCAAAGGTATGATAATGTGTCTTGTGTGTTATGGATGCGATCTTGGGATTAGGTGCTTGATTGAATATGATTCATGATTTTCTGCTTAATAGTACCGATAAACTCCTATAGTGGTATCAGTTTAATACGATTAATTTGAAGTCCATGTTAATTTTATAATCAATTATTTTAATGTGATTAATTTAATTATGGTCTAATTATTTTTTTAATGTGATTAAACTTTGGAATTGATTAAATGTGATTTAATTATGCTTAAACAGCCATGAAGAGGACCGAATTAAGCCCTAGAGAATTCAAAAATTATCATACCCTAGAACCCTAGTTCGATTTTTCAAAAAACCCTAACCCTATTTTTAAAATTTTTCGAAAATTCATAGCCTTAAAATATGATTTTGTGCTTGATTTTTTATTTAATTTGAATTGTTATTGTAGTGAATATTTCAAATATTATCCCAAACTTGAACCCCACTATGATCATACACTAAAGTACGGTGGCGTCCAAAGGGAAAGAAGATAGAGCAAAAGAGTCGCCAACAAGTTTTAGGAACTTGTATACCGTTCACAAGGTGAAGGTTACACCTCTTAACGATCCAGGAGATCGTCAACTCCAATGGGTCTGGAACCATGACTGGTAGTTCGGGGATGAAGGTACAAATCCAACCTAAAAGAGATTGAACCTGCCCTAATAATAGGCCTATACTTTATTCTAATTGTATTCATGTGCGCTTTCTGACTAACATGCAATCAATAGGTTTACCCTAAACCTGTTTAATCTATGTTGGTTGAATATTAATGCACAAATAAATATATTATTGGCGATCACTTGAATTATAATCAAATTAACCCTAAACAAGATTATTAATTATCTTATTAAGCATGATTACAAGTACAAATTCCCTTTAAACATGCATAAAAGGCGTGATCAAGCAAGAAATAAATATATAGAAACATAATAATAATCATCATAACAATTATAATAAAAATAATCATAATAATAATAACCATAATTAAAATAATCATGTTAAAGCATAATAATAATAGCAAGATCCTAAGCATGATACTAATAAGATTAATAACAAATCCTAGCATGTCACTAAACATCAAAGATCAAATATTTAGCCCTAGCTAACATGATACTATCAATCATAAACATTAGGAAGAACATAAAAGGCATCATACTTTTAATCATACTTGATATTAAAGTTACCCTATACATGATATTAGAAAGATCAAAATGCCCTAACATAACATTAGGAATCATAATAACAACCTAAGCATGATTTCTGCATAATAACATCAATAAATACCATTAAAGTACTTACTTGGATGCCTCGTATCTCTTTCTAATAACAAAATACACACGTTAGTAACTTCAAGGAAAATAATAAACAACAATTAATTTAAAAAATTGAAAGAGAGATTTGGGACCAAACCATCAGAAATTAAACCTTTCACGTCTAGGGCGAAGGCAACTTCGAATTACGCTAGGTGTATCTAGGTCTTGTAAATGCGGAATTTTGTATTTGAGAAAAGGCTAGTTTAGAAAAGAGAGAGAGAATAATCAAGAATTTCTTTATGAGAGTAGGTTAATGAGAATGGAGTTTTTAGAAGGCTATTTATAGAGAAAATCAACCAAAAAGATAGAAAATCGAAACAGAGTTTTGACGCGCAAAAACGATTTTAGCGTCAGACGCTGATATTAGTTCCAGGCGCTAACGCTAGCGCCAGGCGCCAAGCTTAGCGTCAGGCGCTTATAAAACGCCTTTGGCGCTAACTAAATTATTGACGCGATTTCTAAAACCAGATAGAAGTTAACCGTACAGGAGGATAAAATCGTATTTTCCTCAAAAAATTCTTTTATTCTGATTAAAACTCAAAAAAGTCAACAAAAGTCAATTTATCAATTCTAATTGAATTAGGAATGAAAAAACCTTCTAGAAGAATCTAGAAGGCTAGAACCATTCCTAAATGCATTAGGAATGATAGATCCATCTTACGCCCTCCTCTAGATCATTGGGCCGCATATAAGGCTCAAACCATGCCCAGTTTAGTAATTTGGCCATAACTTCCTCAATATTCATCGGAATTGGGCTTATAATATATCGTTGGAAAGCTCTTTTCAAGCCCTATCCAACTACACTACTATTGGACCCATATCATTGACCAAAACAGAGATAAAAGAAAAGAAATTAAAATTATCCTTAACACTAGACTTTCCACACTTTCACTTCATTCGACTACGATTCGACGTGAAAGGTACTCATCACCGGGTTTTGTTTAGGGGAGACACAAATGGGTGTCTACAGAAGCCCCCATTTTGACTGAGTTTGGAGAAACGCAAGTTTTGAAAACAAAAGTGAAAGTATCGATAGGGACGGAGAATGATTCAGAACGTTTGGCGATCCTAAATCATTCTTGTAACACCGATACCTGCAAACTAGCGTTAATTAAACAGATAAAAGAGTTAAGAAACGCGTATCTTGTACTGTCGAGCATACGTCTCTGAACTAACTGTTTTGTTGCTGCATTCTTGTATTTTTGTACTCTTGTATTTTTGACGACCTTCCACAACCTAGAGAACGCCATCCCGCTTGAAGACTACTACGCTTGTAACTGCCTCCAATTTCCGCCCTTGATAGACTTCTGCAAGCTAGAGAACCCCATCGAAGATTGCTTCGCTTGAAACGACCTTCTAGCATTTTGTGAACATCTTCCGCAATCCAGGGAACACGATCGAAGACAACTTCGCTTGAAATCACCTCCACTTGTTTGTGTCAACTCTCCGCAAGCTAGGGAACGCTGCCGAAGATATCCTCGCTTGAAGCTATCCTCATTTGTTGCAATAATATTCCAAAGAAAATTACCGAAGACCTCCGCTTGTTGATCTTTCAAAGCTCGCTTGAACTTTGTTTCCGCTATGCCTATACGTCGGCGCTTCTGCTGCTTTTGAACCTGTATGTCGGTGCCTGTCACGGAATAAACCAGTATGTCGGTGCCTTTCTAAATGAACCAGTATATCGGTGCCTTTTGCGATGAGCCAATGCTTAAGCGCTTTAAGCTAAGTGAGACAATCTTTCATCAGGTCGATCACTTTATGTAATTGTAATCAAGTCGATTACCAAAAATCGTGTCAAATTTCTTAGAGGGGCTAACTAGCGTACCAAGGAACCCAAAACATATTGCACAAGGTTGGAACAACCGTACTGAGTGGCTGAGAAGTCTGACGCCGCTGAAATAACACCAGCGTCGCTTATTTGGCTGTAGCGCCAAGCGCTGGTACTAGCGACGGGTTTTAAGACTAATCGATTGACGCCAAGGTCTGACGCTTGGCGCTAGAGTCGGGTTTTCTTTAAATACCCTTATCTTCTTCATTTCCGCTGCTGCTGCTCGCGTTTTGGCTTCGAGAATTCTCAAAACTTCGATTCACTCGTTCTTTCTCGTTTCTCAACCGAATTCACTCAAACTTGTTGCAAATCAAAGCTTATTCCATCCATTTTCCCAATCTATGTAAGTTTCCTCCAAACTCACGTCGATGTTAATGAATTTTGCATGCATTTGTTCACGAATTTCTTGAAAATTCAAAATTAGAATTGCTTAATTCTCTTTGTTTATCAAATTTTATGCCATGAAATTGCTTGAATATGTTTCTATATTGCCTTGGGAATAATTTGAGACTTGTTTGACTCAATTTGGTGAAGAAACGAACAAATCACCATTGTTGAACCTCTTAAGGTCGGGAAGACAATGTGGCTTGTTCTTGATGTTTTTCCTAGAAATTCTTGTCCAATTTGTCACAATAATTACTATAGTATCGCAAGAAATTGTTTGGTTGCATGAAAATGCCGTGTATGCTCAATTCAAATATGTGCTCTGTTTTAGTACTACGTACTCTGTTTTTTGCGAACATAGTATCATTCAGCTAGGCGAATCTTAGATAGCATAGAACCTTAATTTATAATGATTCTGCAAAATGTAGCATGGCTAGACAGCGAGGCTCTGGTTCACGGTCCCGAGACGTTTGACGGGAGCATGAGCCTGTAGAGGAAGACGCAGATCCGTCCACTTTGCTCGGCTGACTCCCTAAGTGGGATGAGTGGACCTTGTACTTCTCTCCCGTCCATCATATCTCTGAGAGTGTGAGACAGGGTGTCACATTTGGGAGGACACGTTGTCACGGTTCCAATTGCGACGGTTTGGGCGACCTGTACAAGATGTACATCGCCAAAGATGACGAGACGAGACTTCTATGGGAGTCTTGCAAACTGACTGCACTGTTCGAGACCTCAGAGGCCATGGTTTCCTCTAGCTGGGGTCACCATGTAGTCCGTGCTTTGGTGGAGTTCTTTTGGGACACCACCAACACTTTCCACTTCCCTTGGGGTGAGATGATGGTCACTCCGACCGACTTCAGTCTCATTACGGGACTAGAGTTTAGCTTTGTGGCGTTGCCATTCGACAACGATATCAGTGTCTTTTCTCCTGTGGTCAAGGAACTGTTGGGTCCTATTGCTATTCGGTATCGAGCTGAGGTGGAGTCAACTTAGTTTAGTGCTAGGGGGATTCGCCGCTCGACTCTAGCAGCGGCTTTTGATGATGGTGCGACTACCCGATAGCAGCGGGTGCACATCATTGCACTTATCTTGCCGTCAGGGACGTTCTCTCCTGACAATGGTAGTAGGGCGCTGCTTTACTACCTTCCTGCTGTCCGTAATCTACACCGGATCGGGACTTACGACTGTGTCAACTTGGCCTATGCTGATTTCATCCGAGCATTGCGGGACTCGTGTCGACATCGATCCTTTGCGGGGAACGTTGCTCTATCCGACTTTTGGAGGGTCGTAGAGGTATACTTTATTTCTTGTAAAGTTTAGCTCTACATTTTAGTTAGCACTTGCTGATAACTTTTGCTTCTTGTAGATCTGGATCTACGAGTACTTCCCCTCAGCTGCGCCGGCGAGACCGTCGCCGCGTAGGTTTCGAGTTAGTGCTTCCTGGGGAAGCCGCCGTGTGGGGATGTCCACTGCCTATGTCCAATATTGGATCATCTCCGTATGGTTCTTTACTTATTTGAACATTTTGCGATGCCTTTTACAGGAGCTTGATGTGTTGTACCGACCGTGGGTCGACTTGGCAGTCCCTGGGCTAGCCGCGCAGCATTCTGCTGAGCGTCGCTATTTCTTGGGGACTTATGGAGCGGTTGCGTATCTTGGAGAGAGAGTTGTTGTTCAGCATTCCTCAGATACCGTTGTCGTTCCTGCTCCTCCACCGCGTCACATGTTTAATGCCGTGAGGTTTGTGAGCATGTCAGAGGGAGCTGGTACCCCTTGGCGATCTTACACGATCCCTGGGCGGTGCTTTGAGGAGGAGCTCCTATCGTTTTTAGCTCCAGTTCCTGTACCCTATGAGGATGTGGCGGTATGATTTTCAGCTTTTACCTTTCGTTAAGTAGCCCCCAAGTGATGCTTCACTGATTTTGTTTTGCTTTGTCAGGGTGATCCTGCTGAGTTCGTGCCACCCCGTATGTCCATCCACTATCAGGGGACATATGGGCCGATTGAGGAGATGATTCCTCCGGCTCCTGAGGGCGAGCGCTTTGTGGAGCGGTCGATTCCTCGTCACCAGGCTCGGGTACGCTTGTATATTTGCAACTTTTGTCCATATATGTTATGCATGTTTACTGACTTATTTCTTTGACAATTCTCACGCGAGGTGGTTTTGGCGATGGCACGATGCATAGATGCCTTCCGCAGCCAGATCGTTCGGATGAGGAACGTGGCTACATGTCGTCGAGACGACGCCGTTCAGGAGGTAGCTTCCCTTCTTATATTTTTGCATTACCGCTTCTACTTTGCATGTTTCTGATCTTAGTTTCTTTTCCAGGATCATCCCATTCCTTCTCGTACCCGCACCAGACCTGAGGTGCGGAGGGATCCGACGAGGTCTAGCTCGAGACGTCGCCGCACTGGTTCGTGTGGTCGGGGCGGTCGTTCTGAGGTTGCCCGTACTGAGGCGGTAGAGGGCTCAGTCTCTTCTTCTGAGGGTGCACATGCTGCGCCGGTAGGCCAGGGAGAGGCTACCTCGGCTCTTAGAGGTGGTGGGATGTACGAGGTCGGCTCGTAATCGCAGCAGCCTCCGCAGCTTCAGCCTGAGGCTGATCTTGGGTGGACGGGTCCTATGTTGAGTTTTCCACCTCCTGAGGAGACTGGAGCTGGAGCTTGAGCTGGTAGAGAGGTTACTCCTCGTACGGCGCAGTTTTATGAGATGATGGGTGTACGTTCCCCGGCGCCGTAGTTTGTTCATGTGCTTTTTATTATTTTATTTTGACTTTGTATAAAACTTTGCCTTTAATTAGACTCATTATTTAGACATGTTTGTATATACATACTATTTTATTCATCATTTATCGTGGTTTTTCATTTATTATTATTGTTATGTGCATGTTTGTGTGTGCAAAGAAATTGTGCAAAATAATTATGCGCAAAAATTCCGTCATTTTTATTATTGATGGAGGGTATCCAACTTTCTCCCCCGAAAAAGAAAAAATGAAAAATAAAAGTCACAAAAAAATATAGGATTTATAAAGACTTGGAAGTTAGTCTAAATAAAAACCGAAAATTAATATAATAGTTATATTAATTAAGAGGAAGGAATAAATGGATTTTTAGAAAAAAGATATAAGAAAAGAATAAGGAAACCGTAAAATCATTGGCAAACTCAAATCAGGTCAAAAACGCGGTTTTTTGGAAAGCTCGTACGATAAGATAGATTAGCGCCAGCTGGCGCCATGCATTTTGGTATAGCGCCAGGCGCTACACTTAGCGTTTGGCGCCAGGCTCTGGCGTCATGCGCCAATATTTGGCGTCTGGCGCTAATGAGCGCTGACTCCGAATCCTTCCTGGATTAAAACCGTGCCAATTTTGTGTATAAATAGCCCCCTGCCCAACCGATTTTTTTCATAATTTCAGCAAATAAAATTTTTCTTAGCCTTAAAAAAAACAACATGTCTCTAGTCTCCAAAAGATTTACCAAGTACACTCATGAATGGTGCTGGTCTCTTAATGCCAAGGAGAGAAAAGAGTTAGATGTGTTTCACTTGGGGGTTATTTATGGTGTTAAAGGGGTAGATCTTGATTTAGATTTTATTCATACCGCTCTAGAATATTGGGATGTAGATACTCATTGCTTTAGAATAGAGTATGATGAAATTAGCCCTTTGCGGGAAGAATTCGGTGCTATTTTAGGCTTCCCTGCACTAGATCTTGTAGTAATCCCTAGAATAAATGAATATTATTATAAGGATTTTGAGCGCTTCTTCAATTTAAAAGATAAAGATCTATCAAAAATAGTAGATGGTAGCATAGTTAGTTTAAAAGAATTTGCTCGCCATTATTTTGATAGACCTTATTCTGAATCTTTCCATGTTTATAGAAGAAGGGCTTTTCTCTTTTGCATGCTTAATCAATATTTTCTCACTCGTGGTAAAAATAATGAGGGTCAATCAATTATATCCAATGTTTTAGAGCAGATTGAATCTGGGAGAAATCCAATGCCCTTAATAGTTGGAGAGACTATGCTTAGCCTTGATAAATTCTAGAAGGATCTAAAAGCACCTTTTCGTGGCTCTCCAATTTTATTACAGGTAGAAAAATAATATTTTTAATTACAGAAATCAAAAATATATTTTTGTATAGTAATAATAATTTATTTGCATTGCAATTTTTACAGATGTGGCTAATGGAAAGACTGGAATTAATTAGCCCTCAAGACAACGTTGAGAAGTATACTCCAAATTGCTTCGTGAGAAGGAAGAAACGCTTCTCTAAAATGGGGCGCTACGAATGGAAGAAGTTCTTTGAGTCTTGTAATTTTTCCATCAAGTGGGTCATCCCTTGGTGGAAGATGGAAAAGATGGTTGGTGTCAACAAGCAGCCTTTCTGCCATCTTCCAAGCTTGTCCCGAATGAATTTTTATTATCCCTGCAGGGTAAAGAGACAGTACGGCCTACTTCAGACTATTCCTTCCGGTGATCTGCGTCGTCCCTACGAGTTCCCTATCTCTCAGGAGGTAGACAAATTTGATGCTTTTTGGAGCGCTAGACCTTTATGGGAAGTAATTACCCAAAAGGTTCCTCCTTCTTTGCCTAATGATGTGAAAAAGTGGCTTCTGAAGAAACCCTCAAAGGACGTGAAGAAAAATCAGATTAAAACTGATGTGAAGAGTCCTCTAGGTGACAAAGTGATTCCTGTTAAGGAACGCTTGGGTGAAAGAATTGAGTTCAAAACACCTATAATGCCTAAGAAGAAGAGTACAAAGAAAGATAAAGGAAAAAGGAAAGCTGACACCACAGAAAAGAAAGCTTGGGGGAAAAAGAAGCATGAGGTCCTAGCTAAGGGGAAAACTATTTACTCCAAGATTGAATGTAGGTCCTCTAAAGGATGCCTACTAGCTAAGGTTATGAATGAGGAAGAAGACGCAGACAAGGATTGGAAAAGGGC
Source organism: Chenopodium album (assembly GCF_948465745.1). Classification (NCBI taxonomy): domain Eukaryota; kingdom Viridiplantae; phylum Streptophyta; class Magnoliopsida; order Caryophyllales; family Amaranthaceae; genus Chenopodium; species Chenopodium album. Next base: position 45,020,724 of record NC_137838.1, read on the forward strand.
AAAGAAAGAGAAAAAAGATTAAGAGCATTGCTTAAATGGCGTCACAATTCTGCGACTGGCGCTAGCTACGACAGTCTGGCGTCAGGCGACGGATGCTGTCGTCTGGCGCTGATATTCATTGGCTGGCGCCAGAATTTGTTCTGTGACGGTGATGTTTCATCGATCTTCTATTGAATTTGTTATTAAGTCTTGGATGCGAGATTTGAAAAAATTAAAGTTGTCGCACCCGTAAAGGGTTGCCTACGTATCCTTTCTTAAGGAATCAGGCCAAACGTAGCTCTCTTGAATATCATACTCAAGTAATTATGAGTAGTATTTCTTAAGTTGGTCAAGATTTTTCATGTTCGAGAACTCATTGCTATCCATATCAGTTAATTTTGCTGCACCCCCTGACAGGATTGTTTTGACAATGTAGGGTCTAGACCAATTAGGTCTGAATTTTCCCCTTGGATCTAAAACATTTTTCCTTAATGCTTTTAACACTAAGTCTCCTACTCTAATGTTTCGTGTCTTAACCTTCTTATTAAAATGCCTAGCCATACGAGTTTGGTAACATTGAGTGTGATGTAGAGATTCTAGTCGTTTTTCATCATGTAGAATTAGCTCTTCATATCTTGCTCTAATCCATTCAACTTTATCGAGTTTGCTTTATAATGCGATGCGTAGAGATGGAATCTATAGTTCGACAGGTTGTACGGCATCCATTCCATAAACCAAGGAAAATGGCGTATTTCCTGTTGATGTGCGAATTGACGTGCGATAACCCCATAATGCAAAGTGAAGTTTGTCAGGCCAATCCTTGTAATTTTCCGTCATTTTCTCAATGATAGTCTTTAGATTCTTATTAGCTGCTTTGACTGCTCCATTTTCCTGAGGTCTATAAGGGAAAGAATGATGATGTTGAATGCCATATTTTTGTAGCAATTCTTCACATTCGGCTTGAAAATGAGTTCCATTGTCACTTATCATTTCATTTCGGACTCCGTATCGACAAATAATATTTCTTTCGATAAAGAGTGCTACATGTTTTGCGGTGAGTTTAGCGTATGATTGTGCTTCGACCCACTTTGTAAAGTAATCAATTGCCACTAGGACATATTCGTGACCTCCTATTCCTGGGGGAGTGATTTTGCCGATGATGTCAATTCCCCATATAGAGAATGGCCATGGCGACATGTAGGTGTAGAGCAAAGATGGAGGAACATGTTGTAAATTGGCATAGATTTGGCACTTAGGGCATCTTTTTACGTATTAATGGCAATCCCTATTCGTTGTAGTCCAATAATATCCTTCTCGCATTATCTTTTGGACTAACATTTTGCCATTTATGTGAGTTCCATAAATTCCTTCGTGGACTATCCTCATTGCTCTTTGGGCATCCTTTTTTCCTACACATAAGAGAGCTCGACCCTTAGGTACCCTTTTATGTAGCTCAATGTCTATGAGAACGTATTTGCAAGCCAAGAGTCTTAACGCTCGTTTTGCTCTTTTGTCAGCATGGGGAGGGTATTCTCCTTTGGTGACATAATTGAGTATATCTGTATACCACGGTTCTTCTTCTTCTTCTTCTTCTTCTTCTTCGTGCTGCATTACTTCATCATCTTCTATAGCTTGAATATATGCTGGTTTGTGCCTTTTTTCTATGGTTAGAGGCATTTGCTCAATTTTCGTAGGAATCCTAACCATTGAGGCTAGTCTTGCCAAGGCATCGGCAAATTAATTTTCTTCTCTAGGTAGATATGTGTATTCTACATTCTCAAACTGATTAGTAAGGTTTTCCAGATACGTTTGGTAAGGGGCCAGACTTTCGCTCCTTACTTTCCACCTTTTGGAGATTTGATTGATGATTAATGAAGAGTCTCCAAATATCCGTAAATTTTTTACTCCCAATGCCAAAGCTGTTTCAAGGCCTACCACGCATGCTTCGTATTCGACAACATTGTTGGTAACGTCGAAATCAAGCTTTATGGAGATTGGAACATGCTCTTCTTTAGATGATACTAGTAATACTCCAACGCCACATCCCTTTTGGTTTGAGGCTCCGTTGAAGTACAAGGTCCAAGTATCATCTTCAGTGACCATTAAGTCTTCATCTGGAAATTCATTGTCCTGTATTGGCGTCGAGTCTTCTATTGGAAAGTCCGGTAGAAAATCTAACACCACATATCCTTTGATAGCTTTTTGTGGCATGAACCTTACATCAAACTGGGCTAAATTGACTATCCATCTCGATATGCGTCCATTGAGTGTAGATTTCTCGAATAGATACTTGAGTGGATCTAATCGGGAGACTACAAAGACTGTATGCACGAGCATGTAATGTCTTAACTTTGTTGTGGCCCACACCAAGGCGAGGCACAATTTCTCAAGTGGTGTATAGCGTGCTTCATATTCGAGCATTTTCTTGCTTAGATAGTAGATCGCATTTTCTTTGCCTTCTACTTCTTGTGCTAGCATAGCTCCCATTGTCTCTTTGGGAACTGTTAAGTATAGCATAAGAGGTATTCCCGGAAGTGCTGGTGCTAATACGGGAGGATTTGCGAGATAGGCTTTGATCTTTTCAAAGGCTTTTTGACACTCGTCATCCCATATTACTGGTACATTTTTCTTAAGCTTTTTAAAGATTGGTTCACATATTGTCGTCAATTTTGATATGAACCTGCTTATGTATTGCAACCGGCCAATGAATCCTCGAATCTGCTTCTCGGTTTTGGGCGGTGGCATTGACATGATTGCCTTTATCTTAGTTGGGTGTATCTCTATTCCTCTAGATCTTATGACATAACCCAAAAGCTTGCCTGAGGTGACTCCAAAAGCACACTTAGATGGGTTTAACCTCATATAGTATTTTCTTAGCCTTTCGAAAAAATTTCTTAAGGCTATTTGATGGCCTTGGCGATCTTTTGACTTTACAATCATGTCGTCCACATATACTTCGACTTATTTGTGCATCATGTCATGGAGTAAGGCAGTCGCTGCACGTTGGTAAGTAGCACCCGCGTTTTTCAACCCGAATGGCATTACCGTGTAGCAGTAAGTGCCCCATGGTGTTATGAAGGTTGTTTTCTCCATGTCTTCTTCTGCCATGAGAATCTTATTATAGCCTGCGTATCCATCCATGAACGAGAGAAGTGCGTTATTTGCTGTGTTATCCACCAGAATATCGATGTGTAGTAAAGGGAAGTCATCCTTTGGACTTGCCTTATTTAGATCTCGATAGTCGACACACATTCTTACCCTTCCATCCTTTTTCGGAACTGGGACGACGTTGGCGACCCATTCGGGGTATTTGGATACCTTGATGAAACCTGCAGTTATTTGTTTTTGAACTTCCTCTTTTATTTTAAGAGGTACTTCGGGTTTTATTCGACGTAACTTTTGTTTTACAGGTTTCATTCCCGGAATTAGTGGTATAGTGTGTTGTGCTATTTCTCAATTAATGCCTGACATATCTTCGTATGACCAAGCAAATACATCGATTAATTCTTTAAGCAAGTTAATTAAATCGGTTCTTTCTTGTTCATTAAGTGTTAGTCCGATTTTAACTTCTCTTTTATTGGTTGAATCATTTGAGATATCAACCGGCTTAGTTTCTTCAATTATCGGTGTCTTCTTTTCAAATGTTTCCATTGCTTTAATAAGTTCTTTGTCTTTTTCATTGTTTGTTAAGCAATGCTCGTCATCTTGGGTTAAAGCAGAACACAAGGAGTAAGGAGAAGAAGTCATACTATTATACTCTGAGATCATTACATCAAAGAGTGATATGTCCTCAGGGACTTGATCACTAACTATTCTAGGAGAAGGGATAGAAGGAGGAGGTGCTACAACTAAAGACCTAAATGAATCTATAGGGAGACACTCTGACTCAGACGATTCTTCGAACATCGGTCCTTGCCCTGTCGTGATGGAGATCTTCCTTCCACTTGGAGTAGTCACTTTGACGGTCTTGCGCCACCCTTGTAGTGATCCTTCTGCTGGAATGATTAGCTTCAAAGGATCGAAGCTTTTGCTTTGTAGGATTGTCTGAATGAGTGAGGAGTTATCCCCTTTGTATGTCGGCTCATCCTTTTCTCGCCCAAATAATAATCCCATGAAGTTAAAGTCAAAGCATGGGGGTGATTTCTCCTTATGGACAGGAGTTGGGATTTCGTTTGTGAAATAGCAATCTAAGAAAATTTCGAATCCTGGTTGCCTTATGCCATTTACGACAATTGGTTCGGGGAATTCATAACATGGATAGTCCTCTCCTTCTTTTATAAATTGCCCATTAAGGGTAAGAGGCTACTGATCCATTGGGATTGCTTTCTTTTTAATGCGAGCTTCCCTACATGCCTTTGACTTTTCCTGGGCTCGCTTGAGATCTTTCCAAGTCAGTTCGAAACCAAGTCAGAAAGTTTCTAATTTAGGGAGGCCAGGTGATTCCAGCAGTTTTGCTATTCCTTCTTCTTTCCTAGGGTCATCCCAGGAAAATGTCCTTGCTTCTTCAGAATAGCATTCACGATCATGTTGGAATGGGGGTCGTGGTAGAGAGGGGTCCTTTCATCCTCCTGGATTAAGGAGACCTCTTCATTAAAGCCCCACAAATCTTCATCTTCTTCATCGTGCTCCACGTTAATTATTGGATTCTATATAGATTTAATCCTCATAGGCGAAGCATCAATGGTAATAGGAATTCCTCCCACTATAGCTTTTACTTGTTGGTGGAGAGATGAGGGGACGGCCTTTAGGTCATGAAGCTAAGGGCGTCCCATAAATAGATTGAATGAAGCTTTAATATCTATTACTTGGAAAGTAGTAGCATGTTCTATCGCTCCCGCTGTTACATTCTGGGTAATTTTACCAAGAGCTTGACGACGAGTGTTGGCATAGGCTCTTATTCCTTGCGTTGACGGGGTTAAGTCTTCATCCCTTATGCCTAACATCCTCGCAGTTCTAAGTGGACAGACATTAATGGCTGATCCATTATCTACAAGAGTCATAGGGACGTTCATTTTCTTGAAAACCACTGTGAGGTTTAACGCCTTATAGTGTTTGTCACCTTCTGGGGGCAAATCCTTGTCGGAGAAGGTGATCAAGTTGATGGGAATGGGAGATCACTCGTGAGAAAGTTAGCCGACCCCTCAGGAGTGGTGTCAGAATCTATCCTTATTTTATCCAGAGCATTCATTACGGCCAACCTATGTTCTCGAGACGTTGCTAGAAGCTTCCATACGTTCATTTCAACTTTTGTTTTCTTGAACTGTTTGACGATGTCATTATCTTTTATGATACGTATAGGAACTTGCTGTGTGGTTGGCATGGGTTGTGTTGAAACATGAGGTTGCATTCTCCCGGATCTTGTGAGGACGTCTATTAATGAATCTTCTTCAACCCAAAAGTCATCCATGGCATATGACACCGAAGGTGGAGGTTCTACCAGGTCTTTTAAATAGACTTCTTCTTCGTTGCTTTCCCAAACTCCATTAATATTTGCATCCTCTTCTTGTGGAACTTGGACTAGCTTCTTATCATCAATCATTTTCTGAATTAAATCCTTGAATTTAAAACAGTTTTCGATAGTATGACCCCCTGATTGATGATATTGACAGTAATATTTGTCTGTCCTTTTCAATGATTCAAATGGTCTCGGTTCGAGAGGTTTGATCTCGCCACTCTCGGAGAGCATTTTGAACATTTATATATATGGGATCCCAATTGGAGTGTAGAGTCTATTACTCTTCTTGGGTTTATCGGTGACTTGTAAAGGAAAACGTTTTGCCTCATAAGTCGTTCCCATGGGTGTAAACTCTTTCTTGGGTTTACTTTTTGAGGGTGGAACCTCGTCATATTTCTGCTGAAGTTCTTTTACAACCTTGAGGGCTTCACGTAGCAAGTGTGATCCTTCCATCATATTCAGTGTAAGCAATTGTAAGTCCTCTTTACTTGCTAATTCTGGAAGGTTATCCATGGCGTCGAAAAAGATCTCCTCCTCTTCTTCGATAACATGGATTTCTTTAACAGGTTCGATGAGAGATGAAGGATCAACCTCGTTTTCCTCATCAGAGATGGCCAAGGAGTGAGCGAGAGGCACATTATCAATACTTGGCTTCTTACAGGCAGGGGGCAATGGTAGCTTGTTGTTGTTGGTTAAGTCTTGGATAACTTCTTTAAGCTTCCAACAGTTCTCTGTAAAATGGCCCCTACCTTGGTGATACTTGCAGTGTGCATTGGGGTTCCAGTTAGCCGTCCTCTTTTTGACTGGTGGGTCCCCAAACGGTCCAATAGGAGTTATAAGACCTTTTGCATTTAATCAGTCAAATGCGGTGTCATAACTCATGCCAATAGGAGTAAAGTTCCTCCTAAATGGTTTCTTTTATCCTTGATTATTCATAGCAAGCACTTCATTTAGGTTAAAAGTGCTAACATTGTTCGAGTGGGTGGTTTTGAAAGAAGAAGGATTGTCGTTCTTTTTGCCTTTCCAGCCACTGTTGGAGTTATTGTTGACAGCTTTTAACTTAGCCAGGTCGTCTTCAATATTAATTCCAATGTGGTAGACGGCCTTGAAGGTATGGAGATTATTCTGATATTTGAGATGCTTGGAGTATTTTTCTTGAAGGTTTTTTATGAATAACCTTATGGACTATTTTTCACTTGGCACCTCAATCATCTTAGCTGAGGTTTCTCTCCATTTGTTAAAGTAAGAGGTGAAGCCTTCATTCTCCTTTTGCTTGAGGATTTCATCAAGCTCCCTATGGTCGGTCTCAACTTGAATATTGCTTTTGTATCTATCAACGAAAGCGTTTGCTATGGACTCCCAGGTGGAGGTTTTTTCTTTCTCGATAGAAAAGAACCATTGCTGGCAAACGTTTTCGAGAGATAGTGAGAACAGAGAGGGGAACACTTTCTTGTCGATACCCTTAATACTCATTATTGATTTGAAGGCTCTTAAATGAAAATAAGGGTTATCAGTTGCTTTGAATTTCGGGATGTCGTTGGCATTGAACTTGCGGAAGAAGATCCTTGTCCACCGAGACCCCTTGTGAGCTAATTCCTTAAAACTTGTAGTCGCTAGATAGCTTGCTCAGTCTCTCTTGCATGAGGTCCATCTGTTGTTGTTTCACAGGATCATCGATCTTGAGGGTTAGAATCTTTAATGCCTCAATCACGGTAACCAGTTGGTTCTTGAGCTCATTAACTTCTTCTTGTGTTGCCATTACTGTCCTAGATTTCCTCTTACGAGCGATGGGCTTGTCGAAAAGTTGGACTTGTACAAAAAGATTGTCTTTAATTAACCGCCCTTCCTTTCTTGACCACGCGCTGTAATTTAAACCATTTTTCTTTTAATTATTTGACTCAAATCGACCTTGACTTTACGGTTTCAAAGAGGAAAAGTAAAAAAAAAAAAGGTGCATATTTTTGGCAAAAATAAGGTATATATTTTTAGGAATCAAGTATGGTATTTAATCAAGTGATTTAAATTGGAGGATTAACATCCGACTTACCCCCCTAAAAAAATGACGGAAAAAACGCGCATACAAGACTTTCTTAGACATGGTCAAAGTATGTATTGGTGTGTGGGTTATGTGGTGAGTGTAAGTGACATGCTTGGACTTTTGTGAAAGACCATGGGACTTGGTGCCTAGACTCAATTAATGACTTAACAAGGTATTATTAACAGTAAAATTTAACCGAATTAATTAGCAAATTAGTTAATTGGACACAAAGTGATGACTCGAGCAATAAACCGAACTGTCGTCAAAACAATAGGACTGGCGCCTCTCTTTGCAGTGTAGCGCCAGACGACAGGATTGTCGCCAGGCGCCACACTCCACTGGGTGGCGCTACAGTTCAAACTTTGGCGCCATTGCTGGAGCGTCGATTTGAAACTGTTTTCGGTATTATTGATCAACAGGGGTATACCTAATGTCGTACTAAGTCAACTCTGGTTAAAATATTAGACTTTATTTACTCAAATTAATTAATTAATCAATTAATTAGGTAAAGTTCTTTTAGTCGTTAATTTATTTAATCTTAGCAAAATTCAAACAAACAGTTAGGAAAAACACATAGAGTATGCACAACAAATAATGCACAATTAGTCAAGTAGGCACAATATGATGCAATGAGTTTGCAACCTAACCATGGCTCTAGTTCTCTAAAGTTCGGGATATGAGTTAATCAATAGATGGTCCATGGTTAATTGTCCAGATGCACCGCGCGGAAGCCTAACCGTGAAGGGTTGGCGCGAGTGGATGGGACACCACGAATTTAGAAAAACTCGCTTCCATGGTTTGGTGAATTCAACATTCTCGGATTTACCTTTTGTTGCTCAGAGCGTTCAATCAAGTAGATGGAGCATGAATTCCCAGTGGGTTATGTCCATATATAGAGCACATATGGGTTTCAGAAAAGTGAGAAAAACTCAATCAGGAAGTAGGATCGAGCAAACAATGCTAAAACCTGGTCGAAATTAGAACGCATATTTCTAGCTCGGTATTGGAAGAACTTGGCGCCAGCAAACAAAGGCTGGCTCCAGCTTTTGGCTTTAGCGCCTGGCGACATAGGCTCTCGTCTGGCGCTAAGGTCAAAATACTGGCGCTAATCTTTGTTCGCTGACGCTAGTTCCTACATGCCTCAGCAGCTTTCTGTGCTCGATAAAATTTTCCAGTTTCGCGCAGTGTTATTTCGATCCTAGTTGTGAAAGATATTCCTCAATTTTCCTACGTGCAAAAATCCTATGTTTTAACTCATTACGGATGGTCTTTCCAATGAGATCTTTTTTATGTATATGACAATAATGTCAATCAAAATTACGCACATGAAATACTTAGAACTTTTCGAGTCTCATCCACTCATTCTAAATCATTGCCGAAATAAATTAAGGAATTAAAATAGAAATCCTCCCCAGTGGAGTCACCAAAAACTGTAGGGAATATTTCAAACATTATCCCAAACTTGAACCTCACTGTGATCATACACTAAAGTACGGTGGCTTAACCGTTCACGAGTTGAAGATTACACCCCTTAACGATCCAGGAGATCGTCAACTCCAATAGGTCTGGAACCATGACTTGTAGTTCGGGGATGAAGGTACAAATCCAACCTAAAAGAGATTGAACCTTCCCTAATAATAGGCCTCTACTTTATTCTGATCGTATTCATGTGCGCTTTCTGACTAACATGCAATCAATAGGTTTACCCTAAACCTGTTTAATCTATGTTGGTTAAATATTAAATGCACAAATAAATATATTATTGGCGATCACTTGAATTATAATCAAATTAACCCTAAACAAAGATTATTAATTATCTTATTAAGCATGATTATTAATACAAATTCCCTTTAAACATGCATAAAAGGCATGATCAAGCAATAAATAAATATATAGCAACATAATAATAATCATCATAACAATTATAATAAAAATAATCATAATAATAATAACCATAATTAAATTAATTATGTTAAAGCATAATAATAATAGCAAAATCCTAGGCATGATACTAACAAGATTAATAACAAATCCTAGCATGTCACTGAACATCAAAGATCAAATATTTAGCCCTAACATGATACTATCAATCATAAATATTAGGAAGAACATAAAAGGCATCATGCTTTTAATCATACTTGATATTAAAGTTACCCTAGACATGATACTAGGAATATCAAAACGCCCTAACATAACATTAGGAATCATAATAACAACCTAAGCATGATTTCTACATAATAACATCAGTAAAAACCATTAAAGTACTTACTTGGATGCCTCGTACCTCTTTCTAATAACAAAATAAACACGTTATTAAATTCAAGGAAAATAATAAACCAAAATTAAATTTAATAATTGAAAGAGAGATTTGGGACCAAACCCTTAGAAATTAAACCTTTCACGTTTAGGGCGAAGGCAACTTTGAATAAGGCTAGGTGTATCTAGGTCTTGTGAATGCGGAATTTTGTATTTGAGAAAAGGCTAGTTTAGAAAAGAGAGAGAGAATAATCAAGAATTTCTTGATTAGAGTTGGTGAATGAAAACGGATTTTTTAGAAGGCTATTTATAGAGAAAATCAGCCAAAAAAGATAGAAAATCGAAATAGAGTTCTAACGCGCAAAAACGAGGTTAGCGCCAGACACTGATATTAGCGCCAGGCGCCAAGCTTAGCATCAGGCGCTTATAAAACGCCTTTGGCGCTAACTAAATTATTGACGCGTTTTCTAAAATCAAATAGAAATTAACCGTATAGGAGGATAAAATCGTATTTTCCTTAAAAAATTCTTTTATTCTGATTAAAACTCTAAAAAGTCAACAAAAGTCAATTTATCAATGCTAATTGAATTAGGAATGAAAAGAACGTTCTAGAAGAATCTAGAAGACTAGAACCATTCTTAATTGCATTAGGAATGATAGATCCATCTTAGGCCCTCCTCTAGATCATTGGGCCGCATATAAGGCTCAAACCAGGTCTAGTTTAGTAATTTGGCCATAACTTCCTCAATATTCATCGGAATTGGGCTCATAATATATCGTTCGAAAGCTCTTTTCAAACCCTATCCAACTACACTACTATTGGACCCATATCATTGACCAATCAAACTGGATTGGCTATTAAAATAGTTTTTCAAAAACAGAGAGAAAAGAAAAGAAATTAAAACTATCCGCAACACTAGACTTTCCACACTTTCACTTCATTCGACTACGATTCGACGTGAAAGGTACTCATCACCAGGTTTGGTTTTGGGGAGACACAAATTGGTTTCTACAGTTATATGTTTCATTATTTTAATCGGATTGATTTATGCATAAAAATGTTTTGTGTATGATCATCGATTTAATTTTAAGAGTTAGAATTAAATTGGGATTAATTTTATGATAAACCCTAATTTAATATTTATTGATGATTTAATTTTAAAATTTGGAATGATTTAATTTAATTTTAAAAATCATTTTGAATTTGATTCATTGTTTGAATGCTTCGCAGAAAAGGTTTAAGTGAACGCGCTCAATTTCTCGTGATAAACATTACTAGATAACCTTCCACATTTGTATACTTGTCCAATCATGGGTGACAAAGCTGCATTGGATCGGAGAAACATAGAGAGGAACTCCAAAACCTAAAGGCCCTACGAGAAGAAAAAGCACAAATGAAAGCTCATAAAAAAACAAAAAAGGCTAAAATAAAAGCAGAAAAAGAAAAAGAAAACATTCGGTAAGAAAAAGCAAGAGTAGAAAGAGTAGAGTCCTTGGAGAAACTTGTCTTTTGAGCTAACTCAAGGACTAGGTACTTCAAATATGAGCTTGCACCACAACCTAGTGGCAAGACTCTCCCAGAAAAGTTCTTGGCTAAGGATTTGTCAGCCTTTAAGGTTACAGATAATCCTATGACTCACTTAATGAGCTTTATTGGAATTATGGCATTGAAAGGGGTTGAACCAAGCCTATATGCATGTACTTTTCCTCTATCATTGGACCCAACTGCTAGATCATGGTTTTATAACCTCGATGCAAAACAAACTTCCACTTGGAGTGACGTTGTAAAAGCGTTTTAACCAAATATAAAGATAACATCGCGCTCACAACTACCTTGTGCGATCTCAAATTTCTTAAGCAAGGGGAAGAAGAAGGTTTCATTGACTACTTTTCCAAGTGGCGATCAAAGGTTGCTCTTATTTCACAAAGACCTCCAAATCATGAACTTTTCCCAAAGTTCATAGACAATATGTCTCCACCATACATGTACCATTTACAATACCTTGGTTTAGACACATTTCAAAAAGTCTATACTATAGGAACATTAATTGAAAGAGACTTGATAAATGAAACCATGAATCATATAGTTGGACTTGACTTTCAGAGAGGATTTTACCTATGTTGGACACGGACAAAGCTCAAAGACGCAATCTCAATAAGTTATCAACAATTCAAGATGTAGCACCCTAGGTCTTGTTTTGTTTCTTTCCTTTGTTTTTTATAATGGACTAAGATATTCATGTTGTCAAATATACTTATTTTGTACTCTCATTAATTAATGAATAAAAATATGTTTTCAAGTACGTTGATCTTGTTCTCTTTTCAATCTCTTTATTGTTATTGACTCGAATTAAATAAAACGTATACATACAAACAAACAATATTAAAAGGCATACATACTCAACACTTTAAGAATCTTGATGAGATTTGGCTTACAAGATGTATTGAATGAAAAGAGGCCCATCTTAGGCCCATAAAAAAAGGATATAATGATTTCACAAACACGGGAGGCAACTTGAAACTCCACAACTATAATCTCAAGTTCTTAACCTTAGAAAAAATCCATCTTTTTAGCAGCCTTTTTGAGCCTCGTCAGTTAAGCCTTAGCTGTTCAACCTACATTATTCCATACCTCAGGATAGGAATGGTGCAAGGAGATACAAATAGGAAATTGGGGGAAGAAAACATCAGAGGGGGACATAAAGTTAGGCTAAATAAAAAAGGAAAGATCAAATGCAAAAGAAAAAAATTATTCTAAACCCAAAACAAAATTAGTAACAAAAAAAAAAAGAGGGAGAGAGAGAGAGATGACAAGGAAAATGCACCTAATGTAGGAAGTTGCCACACAAAGCAGAAAGGTTTAAATTTGAGAAGCACCAAAAGTAAGGGATTTTGAGAGTGTACTTGAGCCTATCCATTCTTCATATCCCCAAGCCTCGCACCATGTACCAAAATCATCATACCATGAAAAAATTGCCAACCTAAGGCCTTTTCACATATGGACATACTATTGAGAAGTCATGCCCATAAATAAAATGCATGAAGCGTTGAGTTATGATTAAAACATCATATAAAAAAATTCAAATGATTTGGATGATAGCCATTGGCTTGATTACATCATGTTAGTAAAGCAATCTAATCAAAATAAATTTGATGTTTTCTATATCTTTTGCCAAAGAAAAATGAGATGACTATCACTTAAAAAAAAAAAAAAAAAAAAAACTATCATCTGATTTTCTTTTAATAATGAGGCTATTTATTACAAAGATAATTCAAGTTCTATATCCACAGCTTCAACGTCAACTTTAGATGTCTTTTACAACTCTTGAGCATTGGTCTTCTCACTTATCATGATCAACTAATATGTTCGTCTGCGTGAGATATCTCCATATTCTCTAATAAGCGAGGAACATTGATTGAACATGATCTCTACATGAAAAAATGATCGTTATCACTATTACACGTATACCTCACTGCCAAGTTATCGTAATGATTCAACTATTAAGTAAATAATCCTTGCTTTCGAAAACATGTCTAAATCTCTTTCTTTATTCATCTACGAGAAAGTTGGATTCCCCTTCCTTTTTATGCAAATCCGTCTTTTTTGTTCATATCTTTTTTGGCAAGTAAGTCGGGATGAATCCCTCCCATTTGGAAACTAAAATACTTGAAATATAGTATAAATTTTTTGCTCTTTGCCTCAAATAGGGGGCTTAAAAAATCCTTGACATCCCCACTTCTATCTATTTACAGATTTGAACATGCTATTTATGCTGCGAAATCAATGTCATGCAAAGCTTATTACAAACCATCTTAATAACTTTAAATGACAAATGGAAGAATACAACTTTCTATTATTTGACCAAGATAATTAATTATGTTACTTGATCAAACAATTTATGATAAACATATGCAATATTCCACAAATTGAAAACACAAATCTTGGGGCTTTAAATAAACATGAGAAACATCCCCTAGCATATGTATACATGAATAAAGCCACCTAAGACTACGCTTGGGGGCTTCAAATTAAAAATATAGGTCTCACCTGAACTTTCATTTTGAAATGAGACCATATTTTAGAAAGTGATTCGAATTATTTTATTAATTATTCTAACACTCCATCAAGCCTAAGTTTGGTAGATATTCATTGTCAAACTACGACACCTTTTAATTGGAAGAACTTCACTTTCAATTATTGAAGTTTTACAATGATGACAACCACTAAAAAGGGAGAGATGACAAAATTAGATGTACAAAAGTTTACCCACATTTTCATATATTTGTAGAAAAATAGTTGCAAATTACAACTTACCTTCATCAATCTTGGACAAAAAAGTCACACTCAATTACGAGCTACACTTTTCTTTCCATTTTGGAACCAATTTTGAAAAATAATATGATTATGTATTTTGCCAACTAAAAACAGTTTCTTTTTCTAAACAAACTTTCATTTAAATTATTGGACTCTTTTAAAATTTTGAATTCTAGTTTGAAATAACATGTTTCTAATAAAATAGTATTAAAAATTTCCTTTCTGAATTGTTTAAATATATTTTCAGATTCTCAATAACCGTTTGGATAATACATGTATATACATAAATATTTCCAAAAGGAATGAATTAAGATTCGACTTATTCTTGACTCGAACTTGTTCTCGCTTAGCTTTTCTGCGGATATAGGCTTAGGGATGGTAAACGAACCATCTACAAGACCAAAACCAAAGATTGATAAGAACAAAGAAAATATTTGATGTTCTAAATCAACTTTGATAACAAAATCACCGCAATGATCTTTACAACCGTTTAGAAATTAGGTAAGGTTACTAAACCTTAAATACTATTGTTTTGGTTTATAAACAGGAAAAGAATTAACTTGCTTTCTTGAACATGACTTTAACTAACAATGTGAAAGCCATGTCATTGTCATATATATCTCCAAAAAAACGGACATATACATAGGTCCATCTCAGTATCATATGAATGGCCTAAATAATAGCAAGTCATTAGAACTACCCCAAATTGGGGTCTCCAAGACTTGTGAAATAGCAAGAATGTGCATAAATCTACACATGGGGGCTCCAATATCCACAAAAAAAAAACAAAATTAGATATTCAAGACATTCGAGCTACTTTCGGGAATCGCCTAAGTTAGAAATGGTTTACGTAGATCTCGAGCCTTACAATTTTCAAATGCATTACAATGATATAATAATCGTTTTGTTCCTTTTAAAACTAAGTTTGCAACTAAACTTGGTCATTAAACAGGTTACATATTCGAGCCATTTTCAAGTTCAACTTCAAAAACTAATCTTAGTGCATAATTGTTGTTTCGATACTTCAATTTCCTCTAAAGGTTAGAGAGTATGACTAGTATAGAGAAAAGAAACAAAATCATGATACATAAAAAAATAATTGCTCATACGAAAGTTCAGTACTCAATCATTCATCATGAAAATTGTATCAAGACACTTTGTTAATATAAGACAAACAATTTCATGAGTTAGAATGTAAACAAAAGACTCCTAAATTTTAAATTAAGGAGTCTTCATTTAAAATTATTCTCCATTGTTTCACACTTTAGAATTTCACAAGGAGGATAACATCTAATTTCTCGAGCTTCAAAACAGTAAAAAAAATTTGAACTCAAAAGAAAGAATTCAAAAGTAGCAATAATAGACAAAAAATTTGAACAACATTTCATTTTTCCTCTCACTTGTTCTAATGAATGCCCAATACTACTAGACTTAGCAAATTTATTTTGTTAAAACTATGAATGGTAAAAAAACGATTTAAACACACTAGTTTAATCGTTTCCAAGATCCTAGTTGTTATCATAATAAGAAGAAACACAGACTTTTTAGACCCATTTCAAGCAACATGAAAGGGTTTATTATTAACAACAAGTAAATCATCGAAGTCACCCAACACTAGGGGCTACAACATTCAAAAATATAAAATGGGGGCTTACAAACCCGAAATATAACCAAGCTACACCAGTTCGATGATCACTTCAAGAATTTCCTAAACTAACTTGTTTTGTACAAATCTTGAATTCACATTTTATTAGTAAATAATAATAACCATCATGTATTTTTACCATTGATAAAGCCAATTTTGCAACTTATGCATGACAAAAAATAAACATGAGTCGCAAGAACAAATTCATGCTATTATCAAAGTTCAAAATTCCATTTATAATTTTAGTGCATAATTGTTGTTCTAAATACTTCAATTTACTTAAATTTAACAATTACAGTCTATGTGAACAAAAAAGAGAAATAAAGTTTAAGCACAAATTTAAAACTAGAATGAAAAAAAAAAACACACACATATGCTTGACATGCTCATACAGGATCAATACTGTACAACTTCGCATGAAATTTGATGCAATATATTTCTTAAAACACCGACAAACAAATAAATTCATGAAAAAAAAATTGAATCGAAAACCCCAACTCCAAGTTAGGATTCTTCAATTGATTTCTCAATTTTATTGACGAAGATCAAAGTCTGGTAAAATAAAAGGAGCAAGATTTACTTTCCTTAGCTTTAAATGACAACTAAAAAATGGGAAGAGATCAAAATTGGAGAAAGAGGGGAGAAGAAAGTGAGATGCAGATCGCGCTTCTCAAACTCTTTTACTAATTCAAATGTTGCGCGTAACTCATCAAGTTGTGCGTGGCATCCCATCGCAACATAGTTTCTTGTGCACGCCTAGCCAGCGCGACTTACTATGTTTGTGCCCGGACACTGGTCACTTAAAACACCAGTACTCAAATTTCGATCTATCTTGAATTTTTTCCCAACGGTTTTGTACGTTGTTAAACGTAATAACGGGCAAATTAAAATCTTTTAAAATTGCTTTGCATCCAGTAGTTTCTTTTCTTCTTTTATAGTTTTTTGCATCATTCTACATGTACACCGTGCTTTGTGCCTTCCATAAGCATACGTTTTGAACGTTTTTCGTAACAGTGTCTTAAGACGTTCCGTAGTGGTGCTTTACGTAAAAGCTCCCATAGGCAGGTTTGTCATTTTACTGTACTGAAGTTATAAATGTCCATCTTTTCTTCTTTTTTCACGTCCATGGCAAAATGGAAGGCGTCATCATGCAGCGTAAAAGTGCAAGGCGTTATCATATAGCGTAAAATTTTATGGCGTAGGTGTTGTGTAATATTTCACTTCTTTGCCAGCTTTGCGAGATCTACCTTTCGGAACTAAAAGGTAGAACTACTTTACTATAGACGTTAGCTCACGAGTCGACAGGCGCGCTGCACCATTCAGGAATAGACACTTCTTGATTGGAAGAAAATACGGTAGTTAGTGAGCTTACTGGCTTACCGGACAGTTAAGGTTTCGTCCACCTCCTGTATAAAGAGCGACGAGACGATGTCGCACCTATGTAGGCACTTGCCCCTAGTCCTGAGACACGTGTACACATCTTGTGGGCAAAACTGCGGAAAGAGTGCTGATTTTCATATCTCTCACTAGATTTGGATATATACCTATAGTCCTAAGACATGTAATTCTATCTTGTGGACACCGAGTATTGCCTTTTTTACAAGTGAATTGTAGAGAACTTTATTTAGGCTGCGAAAGCCGAAGAATTCAGGCTGTGAAAGCCGAAACATTTAGTTGCGAAAGCGAAAACATTAAGGGTGCGAAAGCCAAAACATTTAGGCTGCGAAAGCCGAAACACTTTTTATCATCTTTTCAAATTGTTAAAATTAGGCTAAATTTTCAATGACGTATCGAGGTACGTTAGACCAACGATGACATGATTGGGAGGACATCATCCCCTTTTAATCCTTTTTTAACCGATTTCTTCTCATGACATGACATCACCCAGAAAACCTTTACTTGTGAAAGTGTTCTACATTTGCAAAGGATCAATCTAGATTCTTTAGCGCACTAAGACTAGAAAATACTTTTTCTTACCTTAAATAACTACTTGTCTCGAATACTTAGCGAATCGATCAAGGATCATTTCGACATCCTTAACATTTATGAAAGAGTCTCTATTGTTTTAGAACTTTGCAAACTGAGTCTCAGATTTATTTCCTTGACTACTTTGATCATCGTGTATTCTAGACTGAATAAAATTGGGGGCTAACTGTAGACACCTACTTTTGGCCTCTTGTCCCAAAAGGAAGTGCGATAATGTTACAAAAATCCGTTCTTTATATTAGATAAAAGTTGAAGTGTTTATGGACTACTAAATGCATTATGAAGTAAGTTAAGACTCATATTTGAGACCAAGTAATATTAGAGCCGTTTCCAATTACTAATTAGGCCTAAAACTTGCTCATACATGTTTAAACTTGATTAATAATAGACCCAAATGCGGAAAATGCGATGATTCGATTCGATGGATCTTACATTATAGAAAATCGATCCAAACAGATAAAAAACCATCATATTTCTATTTATGGCCTATAAAGATGGATATACCTTTCAAATAAATTTCCAACGGTATATTAAAAGCCCAATTCCAAGTTAAAACGAAGAAGTTATGTTCAAAACACTAAATCGGGCCCTAAAACCAACATCCTTTACCTCCAACGGCCATATCTTTTGATCCATAACAGATTTTCACCTAATTATAACAGAAATGGAAAGTAGAACCTTAGAGATTTTCAATGATATCTCACACGCCTAAATAAGACTTTGCAATAAAAAGTTATTGAAGTTTTAAAAACGCGTTTTCATATAAGGCAAACCCCATCCTAACGCAACTCAGTAAGTTAAGTTGCGCGCAACTCATTGAGATGCGCGTGACAGCCAGCGCAACTAAGAGAGTTGCGTGCGCCACCTGACGGAGTGGATCTAAAACCCTAAACCTAGATCCCTACGCCTATACATAGGGGTCTTCGTTCAGCATTACGAGGACCGAAAAATAAGAATTATAACCCTAGCATTCTCAAAACCCTAATCTCTCAAGTTCTCTTACTATCATACTACTTTTCTTCTCTCTTCCCAAATACTTTCCAACCCTAATTTAATCCATTGAAATCCTTGGAGGTACGAAGAAGAAACAAAGTCCATAAACGCATAAAACGGAGATTTAATATAAAAGAAGAACGGTTTGTTTCCTAAGCACTTAGATAAATCACTTTTCCTTCACTGTTTAAATAACTTTTATTGAAAAAATAGTGTTGTTTGATAACTTTAAACAAAATTTTAATTAATTAATTCACATAGTATTCTTTTGTTAATCAAGACTAGAATTGATAATTAATTGTTGTTTTATCACTTAAGACAAGGCGAATATTGTTTATTTTGTTATGTTCACGAATATTGATTAAACAAAGAATAACGAATTTTGTAATGTAATTTCTACGTGATTAATGCTTGTAAATAAAATCAACTAACTTAATCTGTAGGTATCACGTTGCATATATTGTTTGGCAATGAAATTGTGAAACATGAAGAGCTAGTAGAGACTATACTAGGGCTAAGATAGCGATTCCCCTCTAAAGGGAACGTTATCTTAGTACCCTCGCTCTCGAACTCACTTCTGGTTTATGTAGACCAATTTGGGCATGGGTTAACTTACGATTCGTGCTAATTATCCCTTGAACTCTACGTGGGAGAAAGGCATGAATGAGGTTTTTGAATTTTCCTAAAACTCATTGGTGACTCCTACTTGTTTCTTACAAAAAATTGTGATGAGAGTATCATTTCTAATTCAAGGTCTCCCAAACAATAAGGAATTAGAATCCTAATACACCCTAGAAAGTGTAAAGTCCTTGGCTTTTAAAGGTCCATGGGCATCTAAGGACAAGAATCCTTTACAATGTGAACACCCTCCTTAAAATACCATGGAATGGTATATATCAATATACCATCACTTGGTGCAATTTTTGTATTGGTCCATATGAAGTGGGACCATGTTGGCTCCTGAAATTTATACGTAGTATATTTTTTTGCCTACATCAGATATAAACTGATGTGTTTTGATGTGGTTGATCACCAAAATTATGTGTTTTGCTATTGCAAGTGCCAAAATTTGAAACTCACTTAAGTAACTGAGTATGGACGGAAGTTGAGGGTTTTAATAAATGAACTAGTAACATAGCGCCAGTGTAATGAGGATATTTGTTGTTACTTTGTGACGTTAAAATTTCAAGGCATTTTTCATAAAATTAGACAATATAAAAAAATGAATAAAATTTACTAACGTTCATAACTTATCTCCCTCTTTAAAAAGACACCCATATTGATATACTTTAACATATTTGATAATTAAAAGTAGTTTGACCTTTTATTTAATAATTTTGTGAATATCTTCACTGTTATTAGATTAACTAAATAAGTTATTTAATAATTGTATAGGATTGCCGAGTAGGATGAAATATATATAGGGGAGAGAAAGTGTAGTGGGGTATAGTAAAAATTACGAGAGAATGAGGAATGGTATACTCTTTCTATACCATGGAACAGATGTTTTTGGAGAGAGTACTCCCTCTATATTCAAATATTTTTTCCACTTTTGATCCTTTTCCAGTCGTTTTTAAATATTTGTTCTGTTTCCTTTTTTGAAAAGATTTTACAATATTTACTTAATTTCTCTCATCATGTAGACCCAACAATATGTATTAATTCCATATTGTCTCTCCTTCAATTCTCTCCTCTAATTTTATTTTTTTTTTCAAAAAAAATATTTTATTCTTCCAGCAACCCCAATATGTTTTGTGTTGGTTCTCATGTTTAGGGACAAAGCGGGTTGTTGACGGAACTAAGTCCCTGCGTTTGATATTTTGAGGGTCCTCAATAAGCAGATTTATCATATCAAGTGGACAGAACACTACAAAATTTCACTTCGTGGAGTCATGGTCGAGACAAGATCTCTCTGTATAAGAAGTGGACAACCATTTTTATGTTTTTGGAAAATGAAGTGGACAGTTGGCATGTAAGGTTGAGCGTCCAAATACATTGGGGGCTATTTGGTTCACATAGGGGAATCGGAATGGAATGGAGAAAGGAAATGAAGGATAAAAGAATTGATTCCCCTGATTTAGCGTATACGTTTAGTTGTGTCCAAGAAACGGAATAAACCGCTCATTGATTCCCTTTGTGACTGTTTGCTTCATGCTAAGGATTCAAATTTTGCGTTTTTAATTTTTTTTTTTCCAAAATAACTTGTTATTATGTGATAAACCTGTTTCTTCATTGAGTAACACATCAAATGAAGCAAAATTAATCACAGTAATTATCCGAATAAAGTCCCAATTTCTCTTCCTATTCAAATAAGTACCAATTCGAGCCATTTTGTGTAGCAAAGAACAGCAACAACACCATATTATTGACTAGTTTACATATTAGTTATACTCAAGATATATAAAAATCTCAAGCTAAATAGATATATACATACATATGAACATTAATATATATAAACATTAAATTAGTATTCATTCAAGGAAAAAAAAAAATCAACTTATTTCGTCATTCCTAGCAAAAAAAATAAAAACAAAAAAACAATCATGAAAAAACCCTTCAAAAAGAAACTGTGAAGAAAACATGAACAACAATTGTTTAGGGTTGCCGGTGGTCGATAACGTGACAAATTCCTCAAAATTTAGGAATAAATTATAAATTCCACAACAGTTCAAGAATAAAACAAAAAAGGACATGATTAAGGTAGATAAACGTGAAAATAAGAACAAGAACATGATTAATAGGGTCGCCGGTGGTCATATGTTGTCGGAACCGCTCGAATATCGTCGCCGGTGTACAAATTCGGGTGGTTTCCGTGGTGGCCGGAGGTTCGGTGACGGGTGACGGCTACTGGGGATTTTAGGGTTTGAGAGGAGAGATAAAGTGATGGGTAATTAAGTAGGGAATGGGAATGGAAAAGTCTTGGGGGTGGCAAATTAGTGTGGAATATATTTGGGTAGACTCAAAAATAAAAATGGGTAAAGGGAATGATAGAAAGTGACAAACAAACAACAACAAAGGAAATTGGGCATGTCCATTCCCTTTCCTTTTGATTATTACCCCCAACAAAACGGCCCCTAAATGATTGCTCTTAACATCCTCTACACTAGAGCTTTCCCATTCAGCAAATATTCTTTTTTAAAACTCATTCTTTCTCAGTCTATCACTCTATTCTTTAAAAAACTCTATGTATCCCAAAATTATTATATTGTCTTTTGAAAATTTCTATAAGCCCAAAATTTTAGTTTTCAAAAGTTTAAAAATTTTTCCAAAATATTTTTCCTTTCAAAATTTCTATTATCAACATTTCTTATAAAATTGTTCAATACATTTCTAAAACGTTGCAGCTATAAAAATTATTTTCTAACATTCATGTTCATTTCCCTCATTCTGTCATTCCCTTCACCTCTCGCATTCGTGAGCGCATCAATTTCAATACTCTCGAATATGGTAAGGCGTTTGACTACACATAATTGTATATCTTGCATTTTAATGAATGTTTCTACACAAGGTTAATTGATTATTAATAATTGACAAAAACTATTGTTGTGCAGCCGCCTCAAATTCATATTATTTATAATGCTAATAGACATAGCAGATTCTTGTTGAGTTTCTATAAAGATATATTTTGATTAAGATTTGATTTGATTTGATTGTTGATTAGAAGTATTAATTAGCAAAAGAAATAGTTTTGGTAATTTGTGATTTGTTATCAAATGCTATTAACATGTTTATCCTTTTCATGCTAAACATGCACGGCCAAAGAGGAAAACCTGACCAAACAATATTTTTCCCATTATTTGTTATTTACTTATTTTCCATGTCCTTGTGTTTACCGTTCACTTTACATAAGAAGGGTATATTATATGTCTCGCATAATAATTACAATTATTAGAGTCTTAGTTTGGTGATTATAAAAAAGACGCGCCTCGTCATAGGTTGTATTGGGAAAAGATTGGTAAAAAAATTTGGGACATTTTTACAACTAATGTAGAAGGATTTTACATCATCAGTAAAGGGTGGGATGTATTCGTTCGCGATAATAGGGTATAAGATGGGGATATCCTTGGGTGTTTACTACTGCTTCAACGGAGAGATACAGATCAAAATAAAAAGGTTTACATTAGTCCTCCACCCTGAGTATAACTATGACCCCAAAGATTTTAGATTAGGAGATTGGTGGGCTGATAAGGGGAGGAATTCTTCCCTTGAAGGTTCATCATCAGCACCTTCAAGTGCAAGAGAGAGATGAGAGAGTGGAAAACTTTGTCATGAGTAAGGCAATTAAACCGGCATTTGGAATGAAGTTCACGAAATCATATATCAAGAACGACATCATTGTAATTGTATTGTAATGTTCAATAAAAATAATGATACTTATATTTTTAATGTGCTGAATAGTAAGTTTATTAGACATATAGTAAGAGAATGAAAATGAACGTATGGTAAATAGTTTAATTTAACATTAAGGCTTTTTAAAACTAAAAAAAAATAGTATTGTTGCCTTGTTATAATTTTGCTCCAAAATTTTCTCTCTCACCAATTTTTAATTATTTTAATAGTTTCTCTCTCTTAATAACTATGCACAATGGTTATCCGTTGTGCATGCTGAATATTTACATGATAATTTAAGGATTTACTTGGATAACTACTTTGTGAGATATAAGAAAATATTATCCTTATCATTTGACTCAAACTTAAACATGTACAGAGTATCCCAGTGAAGTTTTCCAAAAGACGCCTGCGCTATAGTGACCTCCATGCTAACAAGGATGTGTATATATGGGATGAAGGCGAAAAGACGAAGGTAGGATTGCAGGCAGATTGTACTCATGCGAATGACAGTTGGTCTCAAATGAATGTCACCTGTTGTGTTATAACTGGCGTCAAAGGGTACATTGCCAAGCATGGAATTCGCAGAGGTCAAGGATTGGTTGTGAATTTCAAACGCGAATACGATGACTTGAAATTCTTCATGTGCCTTGTGTGAACAATAATAATGAGGTTGAATTAAACTACTTTTCCTTAATACATGTTTTATTTGTTGTTTATGAGAATGTTGTACAACTTGGTGCTATGTGTGCATGATCTCTAATTTGTATTAACTTTTATTTTGTGTTTGACGTGTATGATTTTTACATCTTTTAACACTACATTCTCTGGATTAAATAGTGTTAAATGGTAACATCATATATATTGTTGAAATTTGGTTTGTGTGTTGATTTATTAGTAATGCTTTCATTTGGTTAGTAGTGAATTAATCAATCCATATAATAAGTGCATCATTGGATTATTGTGCATAGCTTAGTCCTGCACTATCAAATGGTTATTTGTAAAAGTTTTCATCCAACGGCTATTAATAAGAGTGACAAAGAAGATAGATAGTAAGAAGTACATAGTAGTGTTAAGAGTAGGCTATTGAAATAATGGGGTAGGGGCCTAGGGCTTTTTAAAGGGTTTTTTTTTCTAGCTTACGTTTGACAATACAAGTAATATAACTTTTGTTGTAGTACATTTTTTGGGTGCCGTGAAAGGTGAAGTAGTTAGATCTTAGACGTACAATCTACTTTGTAATTAATTCAAATGATAATTCAGATAAATTGACCAATATTTTTTGTAGTTGAATTTCCAAATCATTAAAAATTAACTATCTTTTGTAGCTGATATGTTATTGTCCCTCAGTTCATTAGTGAAACAACCTCTATATTCTAGCCTAAACTACTATGTTTAGCTAATCGTTTGTAAGAGTTAAGTGTTATGAATCAAGTTATTGTTACATGTATATGTGTTTTGTGAATAATCACCGTTCTATATAATTAAGCTAAGATGAATACATTTAACGAAATCAAGTAAAGGATTAAATAATGTATTCACAATTTGTAAAGGAGTAAATTTGTTTTAAAAATAATCATTGTTGATATAGGTTAGTTATAATTATCTAATATAATTAAGGTAAGAAAAGAATATTTTGAGCAAATTGAATGTCAAATGATATCCATAGTGATAAATACTCCAATATAGTGATAAGACAAGACATGCTATATTAGGTATAGGATAAAATCATACAAAAATAGGTGTATCCATGTAGGGGAGGCATGCCTATAGATAAGAGAAGACAAGACAAGTCATGGAAAGTTGCTCTTCTTCTTTGTTTGGGTGCCGTGAAAGGATGACAAAGCTCATAGTTTTGTCATTTTGGTTGGTTTACCAATGTTCAATGCTTTGCTATTTTCAACGCTTCAAGTTTTATTAACTTTGTTAAAATTATTCAAAGAAACCATTACCTAAAAGAAATTACTGTACGGAGTATAATACTAGAAAATCTAATTTTGATACTACCCATATCCACTAGACTTTTACCAATCTACGCATGAAAACAATTACTTATACAATAACTCTTAGTAAATTTTATTATGAAAGCATTTACTATGGAACTATAGATAAATGACGCAAATCAGATGTTATAAATTTGCCAAACATGCAATTGAATTTTTCAATTAGTGTACAATTATACCGATAGAGAATTAGAAATAGTAAAATGAATTGAATTTTAAATCATAAAAACAACACATCATTTGAATTTAATATAATACTCCGATAAGATTTTATTTAATATAACATCATATTTTAGTTTAATTGCTTATCATTGGATTCAAAATTGCAAAATGAACAAGATGATGGCAAGTGTCACTTCCCTACAAAATAAACCCAACTTTCTTTCCTCCTCCAATTGCCACGTCAAGTCATTCTTAGTATAAAAAAAAGTCCCAGCAACCAACATCTCTAGGACAAGGGTCATCATATACATGCATGCACTATTTAGCTCAAAAACTAATCCAATTTATTATTTTAAACTTCATGACCACCCAAAAAAAACATGATTTTATACAAATATTTTGGTATTATTTTTATAAAAAAAAGCAAAAGACATAGATGTCAATCACAAATTAAATCTACAATAGTATAAAATTTACAAGTCAAATCAATTAGAGTTTTATTTGTGATTGGTTAAATCACAAACCTACAAGCTTAGAAGACTAGAACACGTATTTAAATCAAGCATAGATATAATTACGAATAAGTGTAACATATTGTTTCAGGAAACAGAATACTCCTTAGGGTTGATGTAATTATATCAAGATGTCTTAAGGTTGAGCCCAATAACTGTCCAAACTTCCTTAAGCTCCACCTTGTTGTCCGAGAGCTCAGCCTGCAAAAGAGAGAAGGTTAACTTCCCCGGGGGGGTGACCTGGGAAAGCCCTTTCGAAACTTAAGCAAGCGAATGTACATTCTAGAGAGAGTGTGTGATGTGTCTATTTTATATAGTGTTTTACCCCCGTCCCGTGGTCATTATTAGTAGTGTTTTTGGCTCTTTCGGGCCACTTTTATTACTAATATGTGTTTTCTAGTGTTTTCGTAGTTTTGGTTAAGTTTTGCAGGGAATTGCACCTTTGGAGCATTTTCCCGGGATTTTTATGAAGCGACTACGAGCATTGGAGGAACACGACCACTTTTGGAGCCCAAGGCCGGCTAGAGTCATCGAGCCGGTGATTAAGGGCTCGGTTATTTGGATCACGAGGCAATTGGACCATGTATTCGAGACCCGAGAGGAAATATGGATTGGGCCGAGAAATCTAGCCCAATCGAAGTCCAAGCCTCGAAGAAGAAGACCAGACCCGATCGGGCAAGCATACGCCCGATCGGGCGGATGCGTGCAAGGGCAGGATGCGCAGCAAGCCGAGGCGCGCCCGATCGTGCGAGGCTTAGCACGATCGGGCGGTGCAGTGAGAAGAGCATGCGAGAAAAAAAAGGCGCGCCCGATCGGGCGGCCTCTAGCCCGATCGGGCGCGTGTTTCTGGAGAACCATTTTTTGACGAGCAATTAGTTTCTAATTAGGAGTTTTTTTTAGTTTTGTTTTAAATACGTTTTGTGCGGAATAATTAGGGGTCTCTTCTCTTGGACCCTCTTCTTCTTCTCTGAATCCTTTTCTCTTAGACTTTCTCTCTCTACTTAGTTTTCTCTCTCTAAACCTTTGTTCTTATTTCTTTCTTTAATTCCAGATCTATTTTGGTAACGATTTCTCTTCCCGAAATCTTAGTTATCTATTTTATTCCTTTGATCATGATTTATTTTATTGCTTTGCCTAGTGTATATTTAATTATGTGTGAGTAGTTTAATTTCTAGGGTTTATGGGGATCCATAAATAATATGAAGGGGTAAATTATTGTTGTTGATTATCAATGCTAGATTAATTTCCTATTGATTGATTTAATGCTCTGTGACTAGATTAGGCCTATCTTTTATGCATGAGTTTGACAATATTGATTCAAGAATCGAGAGATGAGAATTAATGTTTAGGTCTATTTTCAATAGGCAAGTTAATTTATAAATGGTTAAGTCAAGATTCGAGAGATGAGATTTAATACCGGTAAATTAATTGTGTGATTGTAATACGTAGCGTGAGCCCTTTACAATTTGGTTAATTGATGCATTGATGATTGACTATTATTGATTGTTGGTATTGCATGATGATTTCTTATTGGATTGTTTTAATGTTTTACAATTGCGGCTTGTAAAAGTATGGCAATATTAAATTGATGAATCGAGCAGATGTTAATTTGATACTAAAGGCTATTTTCAATAAGAACTTAGATCTAGTAAATTGCGAGAGCCTGTTAGATCTATGTTGATTAATAAATTGCGAGAGCCTGTTAATCATGTTATTTATGCAATGTCAATGATTGATTACCCTATTTTACCCCGGAGTATTATTTATTGGTGAACCTATGCCCTAGATCCTTTTATATATTATTTTCTCCCTATTCCTACTCTTTTTAGTTTAGTTTCTTATTCATTCATAAATATTGGTTACTTAAATAATTTAGATTATAATATTTAATTAGGAGTAAAAAGACTTGTTTCCTTGTGGAGATCGACCCTACTTCCCTATCTACTTTAGTTAGTGATTTAGGTAATTATTTTTGATTAGGGGATACGACTTTACCCTGTCAGTGTGTGTACTTTAGAAAGGGAAAGTAGAGAGAGAAGGTTAGAGAATTAGGAAAAAGTTACCATCATTAATGATTGGAGAGCTATTTATAGTTGTACTTTCAGGTGGTAGAAGTTGTATTTCGTTGGACAGATTAGGGGCAAATTTGTACTTTGCAATGACTAATGTTGGGTTAGACCATGGAGGGGTATTTTCATAATTTCAGGTCAATGGGCTTAGGATAATGGACTTGGCCCAAACATTTAGCCCTAAGCGTGATGTGGGAACGAGATCGTATGAAAATCGGATATCACGCGGAATAAGTACGAGAGAGGTTGTCACGTAAGCCGGTGTAGACTTTGAGGCATACCCAATGGCTAAAACGAGTCCCAGGTGTATATGAGGGCTAAAAAGAGCCCAAGCGACTCGCAAGGGTGAAAACTAGCCCCAAGCAATGCCTTACAAGATGATTGAGTGGTTTTAAGAATTCATTTGAGAGCTAAGCCTAATAACGGATGTCGGCTTATAGATAACTGAGAGCTTTTCCCTTTTTAGAATTTTTCTCAAGATTAAACCCCATATATATTACTGAATGCATGACTTGTCTTGATTTTTAGCTATGATTGGTATTATGGGTAAACTGATGATAGTTCAATGCTAATTCAGCATGTGATTAAGCTTAATCCTTTAATGGTGATATTTTGGGCTCAAGTGTCACCTAGGCCCATTTGAGAAAGGGTTATAAGGAGTTTCCCACTCTTTGGCTTTGAACATATGATTTTCCACCGCACTTGATTTGCTTGTCACTCCCTCACTTTCAGAAATTCTCAAAATCCTCTCCAATTTTCTCCCAAGTTTCTTGAGAGTTTGAGTGTTCTAGTCACATTGCTCGAGTTCATCCAAAATCTTCAAGATCTTCAAGAGGTATGTTTAATTTTCTAACTTCTTGATCCATTTTTATAGATACAAAAGCATGAATAGGTGTTTTTATACTTGAGATCATTTTAATTTGGATTGTATTTTTGAATTTCTACTTTAAATTTCGACAAGGACTTTTTTGAATTTTGATGTTTGAATATTGAATTCGGCTTGGATGGGCTGACTCTTTGGATCTAGGAATAGCTGTGAGGTATAGCTAGGGTGCCGAGAGGGTATGTTGGCCAGCTAACCGAGGGGGGGTGTTTTTCGTCGCTCGCACATGCTTGAGTGAAGGGCAAGTCGAGATCCCGGCGTTTAGGTGTGCTGAGAGAGTGAGGCGAAACTTAAGTAATAAGAGAGGGAAGAGATTCAAAGGGCTTGATTAGCAAGCTGAGGGGGTAAGGATAAAACAGGGTTGCGAGAGACAGGACTAGCCGAGAGATTTTACAATCCTAACTCTTAGATTATGCTTCGAACTTCTCTTTTTTTTTTTTTTTTTTTTTTTTTTTTTTTTTTTTTGCGTTGTCATGCCAAGAGGGTCAAGTGTTTCGAGGGCTTTCTGCGATGGCCGAGGGCCTAGAGCACCTTCCAAGGGATCTGCTCGTGTGCTGAGGGCTTTGCTTGCTCTTCGTATGAGGAACATATTTGGGCCATAAGTCGGGCTGAGAGAAGTAAGGTATAAGCGAGGTTGAGAGTTTGCATTTTTATTTAAAGTTTAAATCTTGCGAGTGATGAGTGTCATATATGGCACTCATTTGATCTCTTTTAGGATGATTTTAGGTTGCTTTTATAGCTCTTTTCTTTCCTTTTTCCTTAGTTTTGCTCTTTATTTCTTTAGTTTGCACTTTACTTAATTGATTTTCAATTTTCATTCATTTCTTTGTTTTTCTTATCTTTTTCCCTGTTATTTGATTATTTTCTTTCATTTTTAGGTAAGATTCCCGAGACCCCTTTCTAAGTTTGGCATTTATTAGGATTCCTTGTGTTCTTCATTTAAAGCCCAAGAGCAAAGGAGTTCAAGAGCTTAATTATTTAAGTTGCGCTTTTATGACATGTGGGCTCGTTGTGTCTAACCCACAAAGAAGTGCTCAACTTTCTTTTTATTGCATTATGGCTCACCTAAAGTTCACGAGGACAAGCTCGGCCTCACCCAAGGAATCTCTCGTGCTCCAGCTGCGCGGACACGCACGAGAGAAGAGCGGCCGCGCGCGACATTGGATCGGCAGGGCCCCTTCCTTCTCCTTGCTCCGTACCCTTTGATAGAGGACGCGCATATTTGTGAGAGGTCGTGCTCTTTGAGGTTATTTTTGTGATGTCTAACTAACTTCCTTATAGTTAGTTTTGCTATAAATAGAATCAGCTACCTTTTTTTTAAAAAAAAAAGAGTAGATAATTAGGAAATTAGAATTAGAGTTTAGAGAGAGAAACACTTGTTCTTATATTTTAGAGAGAGAAATTCATGGTTGATGATTGATAATTCAAAGCACAATTTCTATTGAATTCACCAAAGTTTGTAAGGATTTCTATTGCTTTAATGCAATCTTTAGTTGTTTGGTTTCAATTGTTTGTTGATTGTTCAAATTTGTTGAGTAGTTGATTGAATTTGTTTGATTGAAATGATGATGATGAATTTGTTGATTAGCTTTGTTTTGATTTTGATTCCTTCCATGGATAGTGAGTAGTTTATTTGATAGGGATGTGGTGAAGCATGTTTGAGTAATGGATCATAGCTAATTGGGAGCTATTGATTGATTTAGCATTGTGATTAAATTGGTTGATTGATTTTGTGCATGTCTATGATTAGTTAAAGAGTATCTAACTTTAATTGTCATGCTAGATTGCATTGTGTGCTTACATTGATACGGACCATTGATTTGTAGCTCACATTTATCAATATAGCTTGGTTTGTGACGTTCCTAATAGATCTTTCGTAGTTGGCGCTAGTTAAACCCCTAGGAGATAGCTTGTTGACCTCTTTTGATTGCATTATCTATCTTCCCTCGCAATACTCGAATTAATCAATCTCCAACTCGATTATTGTGTGTCCATTGCAAGTATATCCGGATCTTAAATCCCTAGTGTTTGATATATTGATTCACTTTGTGTTTGCGTTGTTTTTTTAGTTGAATCTAGACATCCTACATTCCCATTTACGCTTCAAGATAGCTTAACTTTAGCAATAGTTAACTTCCCCCCATTCCGTTGGGTTCGACCCTTGACTTGCTTCTATTCTAGTATTTGGGTTGGTTAAATGTTTACAAATTTAGTTTTGAGGGTGGGAGGATTACTTTCAACGACCTAGTCTTGACCCGCATTAGTGAGATTTGGGTTAAGCGCTTGACCGAAGGAGGATCATGCTTGATGAAGGCTTAGCCCGGCCCTCCAAGGGCCTGGTAGCACGAGCTGGGCGCTCGTCCTGATGTCAAGCTTAGCCCTTGTTTTACTTAACCCCCCCCCCCCCTTTTTTGTTAAATACCGAGGGCCTTGGGGCTGAGCCGAGGGGTTGACAGCCCTTGGGCCTTGCACTCGACTTTTGCTAGAGTTGAGGGGGTAGCTGGTATGCCAAGAGGGCCAATTTTCAGAGATATGCTCCATCCTTCTTTCGATTCTTTATGAGGTTTTATTTTTGTTCTTGAAAATTTTGATGGTATTCCTTGTGGCACAAAAATCTTGATAAGCATAACTGAGGGAAAGAACTTCTTTCCCTTTTTTTATGATATGCTAACCAGCCGAGGTCCTAAGGTACTTGCTGAGAGCTTGGGTACAAGTAGAGGGAGTGTGATACTAGGATGAGGGCCTGGAAAGCTTAGGGTGTGCTGTGATGGCTGAATGCTTGGAGGTGAGGTTGAGAGCATGCGGTATCTATTTGTTGTATGCGGGGTTGAGAGACTTTTTGATGAGGTCGATCCCTTGGATACTCTGATGAGGGATTGTATTGTGCAAAAACCGCTCGACTTGTAGTATGGTCGAGAGAGAAAAGAGTGTCAGAGGGTAGGGTTTATCCTGGCCGAGGGCCCAATTGAGATGTAGGAGTATTTAGCTGAGGGGTTGAGAGTGACACAATAGGTCGAGCGGAGGAAGGCTAAGTTGAGAAAGTAACTCAATAGACCGAGCGGAGGGAGGCCAAGCTGGGAAAGTAAATCAATAGGCCGAGCCGAGGGAGGCAAAACTGAGAGAGTAACTCAATAGGCTGAGCAGAGGTAGGCCAAAATGAGAGAGTAACTCAATAGGCTGAGCGCAAGGAGGCCAAGCTAAGAGAGTAACTCAATAAGCCGAGCGTAGGGAGGCCAGGCTGAGAGAGTAACTCAATAGGTCGAGCGAATGAATACCAAGCTAAGAAAGTCATTAAGTAGGCCGAGCAGATTAAGTTAAAGGCTAACTCTATGGTGATTGATGCTGAGGACTTGGATTGTTATGCTGAGGGATAATCCCACTCTAGGCCAAGGGACTTATTTCAAATACCCATATCGTGCTCAAGCTAGGCCAATTGGCCGAGATCTTAACATGAATTACCTTAATACAAATGACCCAAGGTTGAGGGGTTACATAGATAAAATGGGAGTTGAGCCTAGGATAGGGACGCTAAGAGCATGGGGTACGCCTAGCTTTTGAGTTTATCACAAACCCATGAGATTTTTTCTTATGCTAAATGTTTTGTCGGCTTGGCTTGATGATTTTTTCTAACTTCTGAATTTTGTTAATGATGTAGAAGCTAGTTCTCGGGGTGCGCTTGACTTGCATTGGAGAGATCTTCCGGTCAAAGTAAGCCTCATAATGAAAATAAATGAGAGGTATTCTATTCCAATCATAAGGATAGGAGGGGGGCTAAACAAGCCCTATATTATTGTTAAAAGAGATGTACGCTCTCTCGAACCTTGAGATAGGCTGGGGGGAAAACGAGCCCCTTGTTACAGATGTATGAGAATTAGGTCATCCCAACTTTTAAGACAGGTTGAGGGCTGAACGAGACCCTTGTCATATATGTATGAGCGCTACGATATCCCAACTTTTAGGATAGACCGAGGGCTAAATGAGCCCCAAGTTATAAATATATGAGAGGTACGCTTCTAACTTTTAAGATAGGCCAAGGGCTAAACAAGCCTTTTGTCATTTTAGCGATTTGCCAGGACACTATCTCAAACATTGAGTATCGTCCAGCATCTTGCCCCAAACATTGAAACAAACTTGTTATTAGTAACATTAATTAGCGACCCGGGTTTCCAATATGCAGGGAGGCCCGACGCTTTTTGAGAATAAGGCTGAGTAAGTTCCCGAGCGCTTAGAGCTGTTGGTGGCTGATTTTGCTTCTTACAATGATGCTCTACTAAAAGAAAATATCTCCTATTATCGAATACTATTGCCCCTTGGGAATCATTGCAAGATAAGAGTTGCTCAAACACAAAAGCTTCTAAAGTTGACGTTCCAAGCATGTCGGTTTTCGGCTCACCCATATAAATATTCATGATTAAAAGGGAAGGAGAGCTAAGAGCCTTTAGAGCGAAAGACCCTTGGGTTAGTGAACTCCTTGATCTTGTAAAGTTCATCTTCAAGAGGGGTGCTTGAACCTTAGCATTGCCCTCATCAAGGCATGCTAAGTGATTGACAGAAGCATATCCCTCGGCTAGGCATGCCGAGGGGTTGATAGATGCATAGCCCTTGGCTAGGCATGATGAGGGGTTGATAGATGCATATCCTTCGGCTAGGCATGATAAGGATATTATAGAAGCTTGCCGAGGAGATGATAGAAGCATAGCCCTCGTCTAGGCATGCCGAGGCGGTTGGTAGAAGCATATCCCTTGGCTAGGCATGTCGAGGCGGTTGATAGAACTATAACCCTCGGCTAAGCATATTGAGGCGGTTGATAGCATATCCCCATCTAGGCAAGATGAGGGGTTGATAGATGCATAGCCCCCAGTTTGGAATGCCGAAGAGATGATAGCAACATGGCCCTCAGCTAGTCATACCGAAGGGTTGATAAAAGCATGGCCCTTGGCTAGGCATGTCGAGGGGTTAATAGACGCATGGTTCCCGACTAAGCATGCGAAGGGGATTATAGATGCATGCCTGTTGATAGAAGCATGGCCCCCTGCTAGGCATGTCGAGGGGTTTATAGATGTAAGTCGAGGAGGAGTTTATAGATGCATAGCCCCTGGCTAGGCATGCCGAGGGATTAATAGATGCATAGCCCCCTGCTAGGCATGCCGAAGAGATAATAGCAACATGGCCCTCAACTAGGAATATATGCCGAGGGGTTGATAGAAGCATGGCCCCCGGCCAGGCATGCCAAGGGGTTGATAGATGCAAGCCGGGGAGAGATTGATAGATGCATAGAACCCGAGTAGGCATGCCGAAGAAATAATAGCAGCATGGCCCTCGGCTTGGCATGCCGAGGGCTGGATAGAACCATGGCCCCCAACTAGGCATGCCAAGGGGTAAATAAATGTAAGCAAGGGTGAGGTTGATAGATGCATATCCCCCGGCTAGGCTTGCGAGGGGTTGATAGATGCATAGCCCTCGGCTAGGCATATCGAGGGATTGATAGAAGCATAGTTCCCAGCTAGGCATGCCGAGGGATTGATAGATGCATAGTCCCCGGCTAGGCATGCCAAAGAGATGATAGCTACATGGCCCTCGGCTAGGCATGTTGAGTGGTTTATAGAAGCATGGTCCCCGCCTAGGCATGCCGAGGGGTTAATAGATGCAAGACAGGGAGGGGTTGGTAGATGCATAGCCCCTATTTAGTTATGCCTAGGGGTTGATTAAAGCATAACCCCGACTAGGATTTATGAGGGATTGATGGATGCATACCCCTAACTAGACATGCCAAGGAGATGATAGCAGCATGGCCCCCGGCTAAGCATGTCCAAGGGGTTGATAAATGCAAGCCGGGTAGGGGTTGATAGATGCACAACCCCCGGCTAGGCATGTCGAGGGTTTGATAGATGCATAGCCCCTATCGAGGCATGCCAAGGGGTTGATAGAAGCATGGCCCCCGACTAGGCATGCTGAGAGGTTGATAGAAGCATAGCCCCTGGTTAGGCATGACATGCACCTTGCTTGTGACGCATAGCTGAGAGATGGATTTATTTAGCGAGTTAGACCTAGTGTCGAGAGTTTGTTGTACAAAATTTCCTCTAATTTATGCTTATGCCAAGTTGAGAAAATCAAAGTTTTTTCTAGCATCTTGATAAGTGCGGGCAGGGACGCTAGTGTTCACCATGGCTTGTTGTTTTTTATCCCCACAGACGGCACCACCTATTTCTGGAAGTAGAATACTTCTCGAGATTAATGTAATTATATCAAGATGTTCTAAGGCTAAGTCCAATAATTATCCGAACATCCTTTGACTCCGCCTTGCGGTCCGAGAGCTTGGCCTGCAAAAGAGAGAAGGTTAACTGTCCCGGGGGTGTGACCCGGGAAAGCCCCTTTGATGCTTAAGTCAGCAAATGTAATTTCTAGAGAGAGAAAGTATAGAGAGAGTGTACTTTAGAGAGAGAAAGTAGAGAGAGAAGGTTAGAGAATTAGGAATAAGTTACCATCATTAATGATTGGAGAACTATTTATAGTTGTACTTTCAAGTGGCAGAAGTTTTACCTTGTTAGACAGATTAAGGGAAAATCTGTACTTTGCAATGACTAATGATGGGTTGGATCATGGAGGGGTAATTTCAAATTTTCAGGTCAATGGGGCTTAGGACAATGGGGCTTAGGACAATGGACTTGGCCCAAACACATATTTTATTTTTATAATGCACTTTGTCACGTCCTTCTCTATTTTTTTATTTTTTATTTTTATTTTTTAATCCACTTCTCACGAATTTAAATAT
Source organism: Chenopodium album (assembly GCF_948465745.1). Lineage (NCBI taxonomy): Eukaryota > Viridiplantae > Streptophyta > Magnoliopsida > Caryophyllales > Amaranthaceae > Chenopodium > Chenopodium album. Next base: position 45,056,121 of record NC_137838.1, read on the forward strand.
AGCTATATTAGATTAATAAGTAAGGTTTAGTACAGACCATAGTGATAACAACATTCATGCGATACAACAAATTGTTTTAGCCATTTCACATTAGGATGCAGGCAATAAAATGTACATTAGCACCATTAGAAATAGGATGCAGGCAACAAAGTGTTTGAAATGTGGACCGTATATTTCAGGTAGAAGATGTGTTATTGATGAAAGTGAAGTTAAAGTAAATTGAAGACAATTGTCAAGTATTCGAGATATTGACGCCTCAATTCTTCTAATAATCCCTTATAGTCCTATAGTCCTCTATTTTAGACTTCGTGATTCCTTCCCCTCTTAAAATTGTTGTTTTTTATTTTTAATTAAATACAAATTCAAATTAATGACTGCTGGCATGATCAGCATATAATTTTTGTTACCTTATATGGAGTAATTATTTCATATGTTATGTTTGGGATTAATGATATCAACCTTTGCTCTGAATTAGTAGATTAAGTAGATTTACATTCCTTGTCTTTACTTTTGTTAGAATTCAAGACTACTGGATTCAACGGATTAATAAACCATATTTTCTGTGCAATGTTAAATATTCAGCCTAAAAGCATGAATAGTATTTGTACAAAACTAATAGAGAATGAATATAGAGATAAAAAGAGAGATTTATGTCATGAAGCATGTTGATCATCAAACATCACCATTTCACAAAACATCTGTGCAAGTACCATTTCACAGGATTAATCATACACATAGCATTCATAATTTGTATTATCCACGCCAAAACCATAATCATTGGAACAGTCCCACCAAAACTATCTCTAGCAAGTTTACATAAAACAAATTGATACTAAGGCCTAAAAAGCAATAAAACTGAAATGCCCAAAAAGTAATAAAATAAGAAAACAAATCAACGGTTTAATTGTTTTCGTTTTCCTTCTTATATTTTTCCAGTGCAAGATGTTGCGCCTTCTGTTTGACAAGACGCTTTGAAAAATCTCTTGCAACACCATAAGCATGTTCCAAGAGAGTTCTAAAACTGTAGTTCCTTATTTTCTTGCCCAGAAAATAAGGGCACCTAAAACACGCCATTGAAGACCTCAATTTGCACTTCCCCTCTACTAACTCTTTATAACGTGTTTCAGAACAATCCTCTATCTCAGACTCACTAAAATCTATTTCTTCAATTGAACTACCCTTTAATTTTTTTTTTTTTTGGGAAACTCTGTAAATGATATGTGAGTGTATATAGGAAGATTCGAGACATGTGTGAAAATGGCGAGTGTTTCAGTACTCAATTGAAAGTTTTATGTGAAAAATGGAAAATGGAGAGTTGTTGACTCGAATGAACAATACAAGAGGGGGGGTGAATTGTATTGAGGAGGAACTAGGGTAATTTTTGCGGAATTCTAAAAGAAACTTAAACAAAAACTTTAAAGTGCAAGAGAGATTTTACGTGGAAAACTTCTTGGCCCAAATCAAGACGAAAAACCACGACCACAAGGGATTTTAAACTCAATTCTTAATAATAATAGGGCAAACAACCTATTACAAATTAAGACTCTAAACTCAAGTTCCTCTACGAACTTAAGTTCCCCCTCAACTGATCCCTCAATCAGTTGAGCTCTCAAATCTCTCTCTTTCTCCTTGCTTCACTCAAAGAAATCTACACACTCTACAGTTTACCCAAACTCTTCCCCAATACAACTCGAATTAAAACTCTAAGATGCTAAGTACAAAGACACTCAAGGACTTAAGTGGATTTTTGACTCTTTTAGAAAAGCTAAGAATTGTAATGCTCAAGTGTACTCTTTGAAAGTGCAGCTGGTACTCAAGAAGGGGGGGGGGGGGTTGAATTGAGTACAGGGCAGTGTTAAGAATTATTGGATTTTCTTCTCTATTTATGTAGGGGGACCAGGTGATGAACTGGTCCTGCAGCGGAAACAGAAAATTCAATAAATAATCAACACAAAGATTTAACGAGGTTTAGCTCAACTCTGAGCCTACGTCCTCCACTACCCTAATTACTTTTATTAATCAACTCTGAAAAACAAAAGCAATTACAAATGATCACACTCGTGATCCCCACACCTAACTCTAGGTGTCACTTCGCACTTGAACTCACAAGCACTTGCACTCACACTCGTAAATGCTACCCAATCACTAACCTCTTAGTGATTCAATACAAACCCTTTGTTTCCCTCTAAATGCTTCCACTCAAAGCTTACAAGAGATAATTACAAAACAATTCTTACTGTGTGCATAATTAGTTTGTAAGAGATGAACTAACTATTTCCCTTAGAGTGTATTTCGAGCTTTCAAAGATAGAGAAGTTTTTCAGAAAAGCTCCCCCAAAATTCTGATCGAGTTTATGCTTTTATAAGGTTGGGAGATGAATTCTTTCGTGATCTTTTCAGATCATAACTTAGGTAAATAGAATATCTTTTATTTTGTAAATAAGAGATATTCTAAGATATTATTCTACTTTCCATAAATGGGTAGAATAATATATTCTAAGTTATATGCGAAATAATTCATCTCCAACTCTGCATAAACTGAATCAATTAGTTTAGTAAATATTCTCTAAGGATAGGAAATATATATTCCAGAAAATATTTACTGAACTAATGTCCAGGTTCATGAAACAAGCTACGAAGCAGCTGTTTCCTAACCTGTTAGTGTCCTAGAGATCAGGTCAACTTTTCCTGATCTCTACAACACTAAATATTCTAAGTAAGGGATACAGATAGCTCACGTACAAACATCCATGCACACTTAACATTATAAAGACTACAAAGATCAACTATCCTAATCTGAGAGACTTCATAATCTTCAAGTCTTGACGGCCTTCCTTGATAGAACATTCTGTTACATATTTCTTGAATGCTTTGATTCAAAAGGACTTCATATTGCCTCAAGTACTTGGGATAGCTGTTCCTGTTCAAAATGTCAGTTGATATGATATAAAACCAACAAGAACCAGCTAGTCAGCTGTTTTTCATCACTCAAAACCTTAAGTGACTCAACAAATTCCCCCTTTTTGATGATGACAAACACTTTGAAGTTTCCTGCACCTGCACGTTAGTGAGAAACAGCAAAGTAAAGAAAGTTCTAATCTACACTTAAGAAGACAAGACTTTCTACTAGACTTTCTACACAAGGGATATCTTGTGTAAAAGACTTATGACACTGATGACTGACTAGGATAGCCATCTTTATTTAAAAGAAACAACTTGTTTTTGGATTTTTGGAAAAAGACACTGAAACAGTTAGTTAATCTAACTGTTCCCTCTATTTTAACTTGTTTTTGTGATTAACTGACTCAAGGAAATAAAAGACTCAATCTAATTGTCTAACAAGGCCTTTTCAGAAACTTCAACCTGCTTTTCCCCCTTTTGGCATCAGTAAAAAGCATTCAAAAAATAGAATTGCACACCAAAATATCGCAAGGAAGACAAAAATCAGTAGTTTCAACCACTGATCAATCTCAATGCTGCAGGTTAGCACAAACAGGTTATTCAATCACATAAAACAGAAAAAGCTTAAAACTGTTCAGGATTACACACCAGAAGGTTAGAAACATAATAGAAGCCACACTGCATGAAAAACAGTCTAGCAGTGTGGGGGAACAACAAATATTATGGCAGTTAATGGAAGGGGAGGGGGAGACTGAAGTGATCATTCATCATCATCTTCATCCTCTTCTTCATCCTCTGGGTTGATCTCCTCCTCGAAGTCAGAACCCTCCTCAGCTGTCTTTTCTTCTTCCTTCTTCTCCTTTTCCTCTGTCTCTTCTTCTTCTTCCTCATCAGATTCATTTTCCTCTTCTTCAGAACCCTCTCCTTTTTCAGCATCAGGACCCCTCTCACTGGAGGATTCCTCATCATCCGTCTCAATGATCCTACAGTGTGTAGAGTCAAACTGCATCCCAGACTCTGGGGGCAACAGGTGATCAATCACCCTGCAAATAGTGAGGAATTTCCTGTTGTTCATAAGCTTATCAAGCTTCCTTTCTTCTTCAGCCTGCACTAGACTGGTAGCCAACTTTATGATCCTCTCATCCTGCCTTTCCAACTTGGCAAGAAGCATTGCCACATCCTCAGGAGTGATTTCCTCCTGGTTCCCTGCATCCCTTGGGCTACTTTCTTGACCTACAAAAGTCAGCCTCTTTCCAGAGTAGTCAATCTTCTTTTGAGTGAGTATTTTCTTGGAGAACAACTGAAGACTCACCACCTCACCAGAAAAAGAAAACTTGGGATTCTGCTCCTTGATGATTTTGCAGATAAAGGAACCATAAGGCAGGGAGTTGTGGGATGAAGCATGGCAGTACAACATGTGCTCCATCATTAGAGCCGGCAGATTAACCTTAACCTTTTTCAGGATCAGATAGATCAGGACCATGTCCATGATCCTAACAGTACCTCTGCCTTGACCCTTGGGCAGAAAGACCTTCAAACACATGGAGTGCAGAACCAACATAATTGCCTCCCTAAAGTCACTAGGGGAACCAGCTTCTTCCTTCTTTCCAAACAAAAACTGAGTAACCTCCTCAGGTGTTACTCCTCCCATTAGGGGCCACCCATCACTGCTATATCTACCAAAACCATCTCTAGGTATACCCAGCAACTCAGATAAAACAGACTCAGAAACATGGACAATACTACCAGAAACAGTTGATGCCACAGACATATCAATGTTTTGCTTCAGATTAACAAAGAACTGACGAACAGGACCAACAAAAGCATCATTTAAATCATTAAACAGAGACATCCATCCTTGGAACTCAAGAAGTTCCTTAACTTGACTCAAAGCAGGAATATCAAAATATTCATTCTCAACACCACAACCAGATAACACAGTCCTAGAACTTAAAGAAGTTGCACCAGTACTGGGGTTAACAGGTTGTTTACCTTTAGCAGCCTTGGAGATACGGGAAACAGATGATGTTGCTTTCCTTTTCTCTCCTCTCTTAGGCTCAGATGGTGTAGTCTCCTTCTCTTCTGAACCCTTAATGACCTTTGAAGCAGCCCTAGTCTGCCTTTTCCTTACAGAACCAGTAGTGGTACCAGCAACCACCTTGGTCACCACTACATCTAGATCCTCCTCCATCTTCTTGTCCTCCTTCTCCTCATCCAATCCTTCATCAGCCAGTTCCTCTAACTGTTTTTCAAGTTTCTTGGCTATCTTTTTAACAGGTTCCCCCTCAGAAGGTGATTTGGGGTTTGAAGAAACGGTTTCAGTTATTTGAGTGAGGGTTTCGATGGATTTCTCTTTTGGGGCCTTTTTGGATTTGGATTTTTGTGGAGAAGGGGTTAAAGTTTTAGTCTTTGATGGTGAAGCAGGTTTTTCCTTCAAGACATTCTCGTTTGAAGGAGTTTGTCTCAAGGGAACGGCCTTGATGGGTTCAGTTTCAGAGGGGTTGATTTCTGGTGTTGCTTGTGAAGGAGTCTGCTCAGAGACGTTCATAAGAACATCCTTGATTGTTTCTTGAGATTTTGACGAGGGGGAACTAGCCAAACTTGCTTTGGAACCTCCTTTCCTTCCTCCTTTCCTTCCAGTTCCAGCCTTTCTCACCATTGTTGCTTGTCTAAGCTTCGAAGAATTGATCTTGTAGAGAGAGAAGTTGAGAATTTTTGATGAATGATGAATAATCACGGAGCAAGGAAAGGGAAGCAAATATATAGCAAGAGGAATTATAGAGACAATCAGAAATAAAATCAGAGGATCAGAAGATATTTGGAAGTTATTTTAATTTGGAAATAACTTCCATAAATGAACAACTGCCCATAATTGCAACTGTCAGAACAAATTGCCGTTGGAGGAAAATAACTGCCATATTTAAAAGATTTTAAAATCAAATAAGAATATAAAAAATATTTTCTCACGGTTTAATTTGAAATTAATTTCAAAATTAAACCGTTTGTATTTGCTGTTGTTTCCTCTGCTGGTAGGGTTACTGAAACAGTTGCTTATCTGTTCAATATGGCCTTCAATCCTGAAAGTGATTAGCTGCAATATTGCTCACATAGAGATAAGCAATTAACATTGAGATAATAGACAGATTGCAAAGGTATGATGCACGCACACATTTAAAGAATACTTAATTAGCCAATCATTGGGGAAAACAGCTGAGAGAGGTCTCTTAGTTTGACCTAGTCAGACCTAACATGACTCTAAACTTGTAGAAAGACTCTTTACCCAATGGCTTAGTGAAGATATCTGCAATTTGTTCTTCACTGTTGCAAAAACTCAGCTCTACAAGACCTTTCTCAACATTATCTCTTAGGAAATGATGTCTTATCTCAATATGCTTTGTCCTGGAATGCTGCACAGGATTCTTAGAAATGTTAATAGCACTTGTATTATCACATAAAATAGGTACATTTTCATAGAAAATACCAAAATCTTTCAACTGGTTTCTTATCCACAACAGCTGGGAGCAGCAAGCTGCAGCAGCTATGTATTCAGATTCTGCTGTGGATAAAGCAACAGAATTTTGTTTCTTTGATCCCCATGAAATCAAGCAGGGACCTAAGAAATGTGCCATACCAGATGTGCTCTTTCTGTCTACTAGGAATCCAGCATAATCTGCATCTGTGTATCCTAATAGTTCAATTGAACCACCTTTGGGGTACCACAAGTACAGATCATCTGTTCCTACTAAGTATCTAAGTATTCTCTTGACAGCCTTTAGGTGAGATTCTTTGGGATTGCTTTGAAAACGTGCACACAATCCCACAGAAAACACTATATCTGGCCTACTAGCTGTCAAGTAGAGAAGAGAACCAATCATACCTCTAAACAGTGTAGCTTCCACACTCTCTCCTTTATCATCACTGTCTAGCTTTGCATTTGTAGGTATTGGAGTTGCATATGATTTACTGTCTTGCAATCCATACTTCTTGATTAGTTCCTTTAGATACTTCTGTTGATGTATCATGATCCCATCAACTGTTTGCTTGATCTGCAATCCTAGGAAGAATCCTAGTTCTCCCATCATGCTCATCTCAAATTCACTTTGCATCAGATCTGCAAACTCACTACACAAAATTTGATTAGTAGCGCCAAATATTATATCATCTACATATATCTGTACTACAATCAAATCAAAATTCCTGGTTTTGATAAAGAGGGTCTTATCAACCGTTCCCCTTCTATAGTCATGTTCCATCAGAAAGTTGGACAGCCTTTCATACCAAGCTCTAGGAGCTTGTTTAAGACCATAGAGTGCCTTGTCCAGCTTATATACATGATTTGGGAATTGACTATCAGCAAAGCCAGGGGGCTGCTCAACATATACTTCTTCTTTCAAATAACCATTAAGAAATGTTGTCTTAACATCCATTTGAAAGAGCTTAATGTTCTTATGAGCAGCAAAGGCAATCAAGATCCTTATTGCCTCAAGTCTAGCTACTGGTGCAAAGGTTTCATCATAATCAATGCCTTCTTGCTGATTATAACCTTGCACGACCAGTCTAGCTTTGTTTCTGACTATAGTACCCAGATCATCCAATTTGTTTCTGAAGACCCACCTGGTACCTATGACTGACCTGTTCTCAGGTCTTGGCTCAAGATGCCACACTTTATTTCTTTCAAATTGATTTAATTCATCTTGCATAGCCAAAACCCAATCAGGATCTTTTAAAGCCATCTTGTAGTCAGTTGGTTCTATATTGGATAAAAATGAGAAAAATGCACAAAAGTTTTCATAAACTGCTCTCCTAGTCTGAATGCCTTTACTGATATCACTCAGAATTTGTTCAGTAGGATGAGAAGATTTATATTTAAAAATGCTAGATCTAGGTGCATTCTCATTTAATCCATCAGAACCATCATGCATCCCTGGTTCATTTGTGCCATCAAATTGGTTTTGCACAGATGGACCAGTATGCTGAGATGTTCCCCCTACCTCTCTTACCTGGGTGGAAAACTTGTCCTGAAAGTTTTATGTTCCCCCTGAGGTGTTGCTTTCTCCATTTACTTGGGGACCTTCATCTCCATCCTCATGAGTATCTACTTGTTGAGGATCTCCTTTATTGTGACCAAGTCCTTCACCAGCAGCATCTGGTGACCAGTATGTGAACCTGGTTTTTCTAAGGAAACATCAGTTGATTCTCCTGTAAAATACAAAAGTCCTATCTCATCTAAGTCATCAACCTGCACATTCTCACAACACATATTAAATTCATCAAAGACTACATGAACACTTTCTTCAACACACAAAGTTTTCTTATTGAATACTTTATATGCCTTACTATGAGAAGAATAACCAAGGAAGACAGCTTCATCACTTCTTGGATCAAATTTATCCAAGCTGTTCTTACCATTATTATGCACATAACACTTACAACCAAAGGTTCTGAAGTATGCTATGTTTGGTTTCCTTCCTCTAAGAAGTTCGTATGGAGTCTTCTTCATTTGAGGCCTTAACATCAACCTATTTAACATGTGACAAGCTGTATTTACAGCTTCTGCCCAAAAAGACTTGGGGAGACAACTCTCAATGAGCATTGTTCTTGCCATTTCTTCCAAAGTCCTGTTCTTCCTCTCAACTACTCCATTTTGTTGAGGAGTTCTTGGGGCAGAGAAATTGTGAGAAACTCCATGTTCCCTGCAGAACTCTATGAAGCTAGAGTTATCAAACTCTGATCCATGATCAGATCTTATGGCAGCCAGTTGATGATTGATCTTGTTCTGAACCTGCTTTACTAATACAATGAACTCATCAAAAGTTTCATCTTTAGAAGACAGAAATAGAGTCCATGTGTATCTGGAATAATCATCAACAATGACACACACATATCTAGAACCATTTCTACTTTGGACTCTCATGGGTCCACATAAATCAATATGAATAAGTTCTAGAGGTCTGCTGGTACTGATAGTTTTCTTTGGCTTAAAAAAGGATTTGACTTGTTTCCCTTTAGCACATTCTTCACAAACTCTATCTGCTTCAAACTTGATGTTAGGCAGGCCTATCACCAATTCTTGAGACCTGAGTTTGTTAAGAAGTCTAAAGCTGACATGTCCCATCCTTTTATGCCAAAGCCACTGGTCCCTATCAGAAACAACACTCAAACAGATGGACTTGTTCTCAGGGATTTGGTTTAAATAAGTAATGTAAACGTTTTCATGTCTGAATCCCTGGCAGACAAGTTCATTTGTTTGCAAATTCACTATGTGACAAAGGTTGTCTTTGAACTCAACTTTATTACATTTATCACATAATTGTGAAATACTCAAGAGATTATGTTGTAAACCATCAACATAATATACATCACTAATAGCATGGGAAAGTGACTTACCAACCTTACCAATTCCAAGAATGGTACCTTTGCTGTTATCACCAAAAGTCACCTTTCCCCCTTCATGAGCTGTAAGTGAGAGAAACTGTTTCCTATCCCCTGACATGTGTCTTGAGCAGCCACTGTCCAAATACCAGTAGGTATTGTCTCTCACTTCAGCCTACACAGGAAAAATTCAAACGTTAGCTTTAGGAACCCAAATCTTTTTGGGTCCCTTTCCAATAACAGATTCAAGCAAGTCTTTTCTAACCCAAATCTGTTTAACATTTTTCTCATTTTTATCCAATCTACTTTTCCTGTCTTTACACTCATATTTCTTATGGCCATTCTTGCCACAATGATAGCACACATGCATGTCTTTTGCTAAGACATACTTACCTTTCTTATACTCCTGTAACCATGTAGTATCTCTGGGAGACCAGTTCCTCCTGTTCCCCTTCCCAGTATAACCAAGTCCCCTTCTACCACTGTTTCCAGCAGTTAAGGTTAACTGGTTCAATGAGTTCTGGGATTGGAGGACTTTATCCATTCTCTTCTTAAATTCTATGAACTCTCTGTCCTTTAAGTTCATTTTCTCATGCAGGGATAAATTCTGGTCAACAACTATCTCAAAGTCAAGCTTAGCTCTTTCAAGCTCAGCTTGCAATTTTGAAATATTTGAATCATGCAAAACTACAGAATCACAAGAATTAGTCTTTCTAAGCTGGGCTAACTCAACCTGCAAGCTACAAATTTTAGCTTCACATTCATCATGCATATTACTAGAAACAGTTTCAGAACCAGTACTTTTGTTGTCCTTAACTAGGACATATGCTTTATATAGTTTCTCTACATCATCAACTAACAAGTTGAATCCTTCTAACAGTTTAGACCTATTTAGAGCACTTGCCCTAGATTTTATACTATCAAAGTCGTACAAGTCATCATCACTATAATCAAGCACGTTAATGACACAACTTGTAAACTGTTTCTCACATTCATCATCACTGTCATCACACAAACCCATATCAGATTTTATTCTCTGAATTTCAAGTTTGCTTTGATCTAAAGCAATCTCTAGTTCAGCCACTTCCTGCTTCAAGTTAGCACAGACACTTTCCAACAAATCACAACTTGAATTAGCAATATCATATTCTTTAGACTTTTCTTTAAACTTTCTCTTAAAATCATGATAAGCAATTCCAAGTTCTAAACATTGATCTAAAGCACTACTAGCACATTCCATCAAGTTTTCTCTATCATAAAAGAGCATATCCTTTTTGATCTGATCAATGTTTACCTGATGTTGATCCAAGGGGTGCTTCTTTGCCATGAGGCAGTGGACATCTGAGCTGGTTCCTCTGCTGTTCCTGGTACCTTCTTCTGAACTTTGATTCAGTATTGCTGTCATACATACATCTGACTGACTTGAATCATCTCCCTCTTCATCACTGTCTGTATCTCCCCAGACAGCAGCAACCATGGCCTTTTTGTAGGCCATCTTGTCTGCTTCCTTGGACTGGTTGTCCTTCCATTGAGGACAATTCTTCACAAGGTGTCCCTTCTCACCACACTTAAAGCATCCTGTTGCAGAGAAGTTGTTAGATTTTTTATTTGATGCATTATTAAACTTACCCTTGATGAATTTTCCCTTCTGGTTTCTAAAACTTCTTTCAAACCTTCTAGCCATCATTCCTATCTCATCATCCTCATCTTCGACTGTTCCCTTTAGAGCAATTCCTTTTGCTAGTACCTTCTCTGACTTAGATCCAACCAGCATTTCATGGGTCATGAGGGAACCTATCAACTGTTCAACTGAAAGAATTGAAAGATCCTTTGCTTCATAAATGGCTGTAACCTTGGGAGTCCATTCACCTGTCAAACTTCTCAAAATCTTTCTAACAAGATCTTCATCAGTAAAGCTTTTACCAAGAGATTTTAAATCATTTACAATAGTCATGAATCTACCAAAACAAGTATTAATATCTTCATCCTTAAACATATTAAAAGATTCATATTTTGACATAAGTAAATCAATTTTAGACCTCTTTACCTCACTGGTACCCTCAAAGGCAAGTTCAAGGGTATCCCAGATCTCCTTGGCAGTGGTGCATGCTGAGATCCTGTTTGTCTCATTCTCAGTAATGGCCTGTTGCAGTATCGACATAGCCTTAGCATTTTTCTCCAGCTTTTTGTAATCAGTGGAGATGTATTCATCTTCAGTCTTTGGGACCAGCTTCCCTTCTGGATCAGACTTCTCAATGGTCAAGGGACCATTCTTAACAACCAACCAGCATTTATAATCAATGCCAATGATGATGTTCTTGATTCTGTTCTTCCACCATGCATAGTTCTTCCCATTGAACTTTGGTGTCTTGTTGTCATATCCCATAGCATTCATTTCCTGAGTACTCATGATCTACTTCTCTAGGTGTTACCCTTACAAGAAGCCGAGGCTCTGATACCAATTGAAAGTGCAGCTGGTACTCAAGAAGGGGGGGGGGGGGGTTGAATTGAGTACAGGGCAGTGTTAAGAATTATTGGATTTTCTTCTCTATTTATGTAGGGGGACAAGGTGATGAACTGGTCCTGCAGCGGAAACAGAAAATTCAATAAATAATCAACACAAAGATTTAACGAGGTTCAGCTCAACTCTGAGCCTACGTCCTCCACTACCCTAATTACTTTTATTAATCAACTCTGAAAAACAAAAGCAATTACAAATGATCACACTCGTGATCCCCACACCTAACTCTAGGTGTCACTTCGCACTTGAACTCACAAGCACTTGCACTCACACTCGTAAATGCTACCCAATCACTAACCTCTTAGTGATTCAATACAAACCCTTTGTTTCCCTCTAAATGCTTCCACTCAAAGCTTACAAGAGATAATTACAAAACAATTCTTACTGTGTGCATAATTAGTTTGTAAGAGATGAACTAACTATTTCCCTTAGAGTGTATTTCGAGCTTTCAAAGATAGAGAAGTTTTTCAGAAAAGCTCCCCCAAAATTCTGATCGAGTTTATGCTTTTATAAGGTTGGGAGATGAATTCTTTCGTGATCTTTTCAGATCATAACTTAGGTAAATAGAATATCTTTTATTTTGTAAATAAGAGATATTCTAAGATATTATTCTACTTTCCATAAATGGGTAGAATAATATATTCTAAGTTATATGCGAAATAATTCATCTCCAACTCTGCATAAACTGAATCAATTAGTTTAGTAAATATTCTCTAAGGATAGGAAATATATATTCCAGAAAATATTTACTGAACTAATGTCCAGGTTCATGAAACAAGCTACGAAGCAGCTGTTTCCTAACCTGTTAGTGTCCTAGAGATCAGGTCAACTTTTCCTGATCTCTACAACACTAAATATTCTAAGTAAGGGATACAGATAGCTCACGTACAAACATCCATGCACACTTAACATTATAAAGACTACAAAGATCAACTATCCTAATTTGAGAGACTTCATAATCTTCAAGTCTTGACGACCTTCCTTGATAGAACATTCTGTTACATATTTCTTGAATGCTTTGATTCAAAAGGACTTCATATTGCCTCAAGTACTTGGGATAGCTGTTCCTGTTCAAAATGTCAGTTGATATGATATAAAACCAACAAGAACCAGCTAGTCAGCTGTTTGTCATCACTCAAAACCTTAAGTGACTCAACACTCTTCAAAATGGAAAACTAATTCTATTTATACTAGAGGAGATCAGTTGAAAAACTCTCGCGTCTGCCTTGACTCCCACTTCACCACAACTCCCATGAAACTAGGAAATGCAGTTCGTGGAGGCTTGGGCAACAAGCTGAAGTATACCTAAGGAAGTAGTTTACTGTTTCCTTAATTTTCTCAACCTCCTTGACCAAGTAAAAGATCCGTTTAAAAAGAGTTTTCAAAGGAGATTTTACCGAGTCAGATTTTTCAAAATATTTGGATAGAATTTAAACCAGAAAATCTTTAAGAAAATAGAATAGTTTAAAAGATAATTTTCCGAAAATAAAATAGAATCTTTTTAAACAAGGAAAATAAAATCTTTATAAACTGAAATTAAATCCACTTAACATCCTATAAATAATCAAAGTACTTAACATATATACAAGAAGCCTAAAATTAATAAAGTTACAATAGACTTCTTGGAACTTAGTGAAGCATCGACTCTGGAGCTTCAGTTCCTCACTAAAGGAACTTGGCTTCTGATTGTCTTCTATGCTCATCCAAAGCTCTTCCTTTGACCTTGTTCCATGCTCCATTCTGACCCTAGAATATCGTTGCATATTAAAACCTGTCAACACATCAAAGCTAATAGACAAATGTTAAAGCACTTATGGGTTTGCTTAGGTTCCTTGAGTCATCATCAAAACTTAAGATCAACAATATTCCCCCTTTTTGATGAATGACAAACCTAAGCAAACTCATAAATAAAATTGAAAGACAATCAGAAAAAGAAAACACTACTTAAAAAAATTAACAAGGAACTGAATGAAAAGTATACCTTCTAGTTTTAGATTATACCTTCTAGTTTTAGATGGATGGAGAGCTTGTCAACAATTGAGTTTGCCTTCTTTTCCCCCTTTTTTTGTTCATCAAAATTAATGCACACAAATATATATATCTAAACACAGCACCATGATAATGGTTTGTGTCCAAAGTATAGAACAAAGCACATATAGGCAGAAATAGTATGCAAATAGTCAGAAAGCAAGCATGCAACATCCATATAAACAAACTGATGTTCCTCCAAAACATCCAAAAAGCAAAATACCCTGTTTTAGACCAAAATAAGCTAAATAAAACAAGGTTTTCAATCCAGACCAAGTTCAAGAATCAAAAAGTTTGATAGCTAAAACATAAGAGAAACAGAATTAGGCTTCAGGGGCAGAGGATAGATGCTCTTCTCCTGCATCTTCTTCTGAAACTTCTTCAATGACCAGATCCTCCAGCTTCTTCAAAAGATCTGACTGCCCTTGAGATATAGTGGAGGTGCTCTGCTGCACTGCTGTTGTGAGCGCAGTAAAAGCCTTTGCCAAGTCTGACACCATCTTTTCTAGAGCCTCAATTCTCTGAACCAGAGCAGGTTGTGCACCCACCAGCTTTTGCACTGTATCCTTGAGATTCTTTAATTTTAAAGCAGCACTGACAGAGTTAAATCCTGTAAACCCTAGACCTTCTCCTGCTGGAACAGACTGACTTCCTCCAATTTCTTGCACAAAGGTGCCCTGTTCCCCCTGAACCAAAGTTCTCTCTTCTCCCTTTTCATCACATAAATCTACTACAGCAGTAGATTCAGCCTTGTCTTTTCCTTTTGGCCTAAAAGCCAACCTTGTACTCTTCCTCTTTCCAACATTAGGAGCACTCTTTGTAGGCATTATGAGCACTTCCTTAGTCTTCTTTTCTCCCTCACCCTCACTTTCCTCCTCCTCCAGCCATCTATCTAACTCCTCTTCCTCCAATTTCTTCACAGTTCCTTCATCCTGCTTGGTTTTTGGAAGAGATTTGGAGAGGAATTGGGTTACTCCATTTACAACAGTTAGGTTTTTGGCCTCAAGGGTTCTTGGTTGCACATAATGGTTTGTTTTTAGTTTGAGGCGTTCATAATTTGTCATGGAGACACCACAGCTTTCTAGGAGAGTGATCAACAAGTTAGCATATCCAACCTTCAAATGGTTGGCGATGCAGTGAGAAAGGTGCTAGATCATTAGGGAAGGGAAGTTTATTTGTAGTTTGTTTTCAAGGCAGTACATGAGCACAACATCAAGGTGATTAGCCTCGTTCCTGTGCTGAGTTCTTGGTATTATGGCCATATGGACAAAGATAAACAGCAATTTTTGGATAGGAGAGAATAGGTTATGGTTGGTTTTTACTTTGGAAGCTTTTCCCCCAATTGACTCAACAATCTTTTCAATAGAAACATCATCAACACTTAATTCAGTTTCTCCTTTAAAATACTCATCAAACCCCTCATTAGGAGTTCCAAACACAGCAGCCAAATCATCAGCATCAAAACTAATTTTCTTATTTTTAACTCGGCTAGTACACACACCATTCACATTCTTAAAATTTGCACAAAATTCTTTTAATGGAGCATGAGCAATCACATTGTCATAACATTCACTAAACAACTTAACCCAATTTTGAGCCTCAAGAATATCAAGAAGTTCAGTATACTTACTTATCTCACACCACTTGAGATTAATGCAGAGACCAGCGATGAATCGATCAGAGCTTGCTTCAAGCCTCTTGACAGCAGGTGACTTTGATTTTTCCCCCTGAATCGGTTCACCAAGTTCCTCGTAGTCCAATTCCTCTTCAACCTCTATCTTCCTCTTCTTCGAATCACTGCGATCCATGGGTTTGTTTTGTGGGGTTTCAGTGATAGCTTGAGTTGAGGTTTCAGTCTCAACTTCCATGGGTGATGCTTTTTGAGGTGAATTTTGGATTTTTGGTGAGATTTCCATGGGAACTGGAGAAGAATCACTGAAGACAAGTGTGTATTTTACAGAGTAGGGTGGTGAGGAACAGTGGTTAGGGTTTGGTTTCATTTTATAGTGGGGTGAATTCTCAGAGGTGAATTAGGTCGGTGGAATAGCGTAGAAGGTGAATTGAATGGGGTATGTGTCGTTTGAATAAGGATAAAGAAATTACTTTTCACTTGGTCAGATTAAAACGGAAGATTCAATTAATGTGATTTGACATGAAGAGTCTTGATTAAATAGAGAAGTTTTTGATCAAAAACTTGAATTGAATTCGAAAATACTAGGATATTTAATTGAAGATAGATTTGAATTTAAGAGGATAAACTTGAGAGATTAATTCAAAAAATAAAAGGATAAGATTTTTTCAGAGTATAAAAATTAATTAACTGACTAGCTAATTAATTCAAGAAGTGATAGAACAAATCTTATGAAAATATTAGGAGGAACTTGGAACAAATCAACATAGCTTGTTAGTAATATAGATAAGCAAGTGCAATTTGATTTCTTCACATACAGCCACAATCCCATATGTATTGCCATTCATTCTAATGCTCAGGACTATGTTTTCACATATACACATTGTGTAAGATACATATAATGTATGCACAATTGACTTATACCTTGGGGAAACTTGAGGTCTTCTAACTCAATTGTATCATACCAAGTTCCATGCGCATCTTTTCGAATTTGTCCCTACTCAAAGGCTTAGTAAGAATGTCAGCAATTTGATTTTCAGTCTCACAAAAATCTAATTTAATTAAGCCTTTTTCCACATTATCCTTAAGAAAATGATGTCTTATATGAATATGCTTCACGCGAGAATGATGAACTGGATCCTTTGAAATGCATATGGCACTAGTATTATCACAGTAAATAGGAATGCAATTATACTTCATACCATAGTCTCTTAATTGTTGTTTTATCCAGAGTACTTGAGAACAACAAGCAGCAGCTGCCACATATTCAGCTTCAGCAGTTGACAAGGCCACTGTATTCTGTTTCTTGGATCCCCAAGAAACTAGACATGGCCCAAGAAACTGAATCATCCCTGAAGTACTTTTTCTGTTCACCAAATCCCCTGCATAGTCAGCATCTGCAAAACCTTTTAAATCAAAAGTATCACTTCTAGGATAGAAGAGACAAAGATGGTCAGTTCCTTTGAGGTATCTTAGGATCCTTTTCACTGCTATAAGATGTGATTCTTTAGGAGTAGATTGAAACCTTACACATAAGCCAACACTAAATGCTATATCAGGTCTACTAGAAGTTAAGTATAAAAGAGATCCAATCATACCTCTGTATCCAGTTTGATCTACATTAGTTCCTTGTAGATCTTCATCTAACCTTGTGCCTGTTCCCATAGGTGTATGGTAGGTCTTTGCTTGGTCAAGATTATATTTCTTCAGTAGTTCCTTGACATACTTTTGTTGGTGAATTGCAATACCTCTTTCTGTTTGTTTGATTTGTAGTCCAAGGAAGAAGTTGAGTTCCCCCATCATGCTCATCTCAAATTCACCACTCATTAGCTCAGCAAAGTACTTGCACAAGTTTCCGTTAGTTGCTCCAAAAATAATATCATCAACATATATTTGAACAACTAGTAAATCAGTTCCTTCAGATTTTAAAAACAAAGTTTTATCTACTTTTCCTCTTTTAAAATCATTTTGAAGAAGGAACTTAGAGAGCCTTTCATACCAAGCTCTAGGAGCTTGTTTCAGCCCATAAAGAGCTTTATCAAGCTTAAAGACATGATTAGGAAATTGGGGATTTTCGAAACCAGGAGGTTGTTCTACGTACACCTCTTCTTCAAGAAAACCATTTAGGAAAGCACATTTAACATCCATTTGATACAGTTTGAAACCCATGAAAGAAGAAAAAGCAATTAATATTCTAATAGCTTCTAATCTAGCAACAGGAGCAAAAGTTTCTTCGAAATCAATACCTTCTTGCTGATTGTAGCCCTTTACAACAAGTCTGGCCTTGTTTCTCACAATTGTTCCATATTCATCCAGCTTGTTCCTGAATACCCACTTGAGCCCTATAACCTTTTTGTGTTCTGGTTTCTCTTCAAGATGCCAGACCTTGTTCCTTTCAAACTCATTGAGTTCATCTTTCATGGCAATTATCCAGTCAGCATCCTTCAGAGCTTCATCATGATTTCTTGGCTCAATTATGGATAAGAAGGCTTGAAAGGCACAGAAGTTCCTCATCTGTGATCTGGTCTGAGTTCCTCTACCAATATCTCCTATAATAAGATCTATTGGATGAGAGCCTTGATATTTGAATGGCTTTGGATGAAACTCTCTAGCAGGAACTCCAATTTGAGGCACTTCTTCTTCGGTTTCTTCTGAATTTTCCTCGTTGCCTGATTCTCCCTGATCTTGTTCCTCCGGGATTTCTTGATCAGGAACTTCAGCATTTTCTTGATGTTCTTGCTCTGGTTCCTCACTTACATCCTTGGTTTGCTTGGAGGTTTCTTCATCTTCTTCCCTGTCTCTAATCATACCAATTTCATAATCAATATTGTCTTGTTCCTGCACATTCATAAACATATTAGATTCATCAAATATCACATGAATGCTTTCCTCTACACACAATGTATTTTTATTGTAAACTATGTAGGCTTTGCTATTTGATGCATAGCCAAGGAACACAGCTTCATCACTTCTTTCATCAAATTTTCCTATGTTCCTTTTCCCATTATTATGGACAAAACACCTGCATCCAAAAGCTCGAAAGTGAGAAATATTGGGTTTTCTCCCCTTAAACAGTTCATAAGGAGTCTTATTGATGATTGGTCTCATTATAACTCTATTAATAATATAACAAGCAGTATTAATAGCTTCAGTCCAGAAGTTCCTTGGAAGACCACTTGCTATGAGCATAGTTCTTGCCATGTCTTCTAGAGTCCTGTTCTTCCTTTCAACAACTCCGTTCTGTTG
Source organism: Chenopodium album (assembly GCF_948465745.1). Taxonomy (NCBI): domain Eukaryota; kingdom Viridiplantae; phylum Streptophyta; class Magnoliopsida; order Caryophyllales; family Amaranthaceae; genus Chenopodium; species Chenopodium album. The sequence continues at coordinate 45,074,818 of NC_137838.1, forward strand.
AGGAGTTCTCGGAGCTGAAAAGTTATGATCCATGCCATTTTCTTTGCAAAAGTCATCGAATCTTGAATTCTCAAACTCTGTTCCATGATCTGATCGGATGTGGATAATCTGATTTCCACTTGACTTTTGAACTCTTTTGGCAAAGGACACAAATTCATCAAAAGTTTCATCTTTGCTGGACAAAAAGATCACCCAAGTAAATCTAGAAAAATCATCAATGATAACTAAAATATATTTCTTTCCACTTCTACTTTGAACACGCATGGGGCCACACAAATCCATATGGATTAGCTCCAATGGCATTGTGGTGCTGACCATGTTTTTGCTTTTGAAAGAGGACCTGACTTGCTTGCCTCTCACACATGCATCACAGATATGTTGTATGAGGAACTTGACTGAGGGAAGCCTTATGACCAAGTTCCTTGCTCTAAGCTTGTTCATGAGAGAGAAGCTAGCATGTCCAAAACGTCTATGCCATAATAAAGGATCGTCATTAATGGCACTCAGGCAGGTAAGGTTGTTCCTTGGAACAGAATTCAGATCCACAATATATGTGTTCCTTTTTCTAGTTCCTTCAAGAACAACCCTTCCTGTTGTATCATTAATGATGTTGCATGAATCAGAGGTAAAACTTACAGAGTTTCCTTTATCACAAAATTGTGAAATGCTTAGCAAATTGTGCATTAAACCCTCGACCAAAAGTACATTATCTATTGAATGAGAACTGGACCTTCCTACTTTTCCTTTAGCAATCACTTCTCCCTTCTTGTTATCTCCAAAGGTCACAGTTCCTCCTGGATAGGACTCTAGTGAGAGAAACTTTGATTTGTCTCCTGTCATATGCTTTGAACAACCACTGTCGAGGTACCACGTATTGTTCCCCCTCACTAGGACCTGCAAAAGAACTCATTGGTTAGATTCAGGAACCTGGGTTTCCTTGGGTTCCTTGTACGTTGAAGCAATATCATATTTCTTTACCCAAACTTTCCTAACATTCTTGTTCATGGTTTGTTCCTTCGTATTGCAAGTAGCAACAAGATGACCAGTTTTACCACAGAAGGTACAAACTTTATGACTAGGCAGGTTCACATAATTTTTCTTGCCTTTGTGCTTAGAATGTATGAATCCTAGACCTTCAGTTCTTTTGGTTTGAGCATTCTCAATCCACTTAGGAATTCCAAACTGACTAATGTTTCTTTCTTTTCGAAGCTCAAGTTCCTTCTCAAGTTTTGCCTTTTCGATTCTTAACTTATCAAAATCATATTTTAATTTTTCAAAATCCTCATTAAATTTTGGCAAGGATTCAGAGGAGGAACTTGGAGACACTTCAGCATTAGCAAGTTTGTATCGAGTCAATTCTACATTAACCATGATATTTTCCAACTTGAGTTTCTCATTCATTTCTTTTAAGAGAAGATTCTTGTCAAAGAGTTCGAAAAATCTACTCTGAACATCAGTTCGTTGATTTTCAATCCACGTACTGTGTTCCTTGCAGACTTTGAGAGCTCTTTGACATTCACCTAGACGTATACTAGTGTGAGTCCAGTCGTCTTCTAATTCAAACACTAAATCAATGAGAGCATCTTTAGTATAAGTCTTAATTATATTAGGATCAAGGAATACCTCTTTAGCAAGCTCATCATTGTAAGCCTTGTCATCACGTTTGGCCATCAAACACAGATGAGCTGTTTCTTCTTCAGGTTGTTCCTCTTCATCCTCACTTTCAGAATCTCCCCATGCAGCTATCATAGCCTTCCTAATGTCTGTTTTGTTGAAAGGAGTTTTGTTGTAGTTGCTCTTAACTTGTTCCTTTGCCTTCCCTTTACCTTTCTCTGTTTCCCAAAGTGGACACTCTCGAATGAAGTGTTCCAGTGATCCACATTTGTGACAACCAGAGTCTGCCTTTGAAGTGGAGGGTTTCTTGGTGAAGTTCCTTGACCTGTTGTTTCTGTTGAACATTCTTTTGAACCTTCTCACTAGCATAGCAGCCTCTTCCTCATCTACTTCAGATTCTTCTTGATCTCCAGCTTTGAGAGCCAAGCCTTTTCCTCGGTTTCCTTCACTGTTGCTTGTTCCTAGGTGCAACTCATGAGTCATGAGGGAACCAGCAAGTTGCTCAATGTTGAACTTTGTGAAGTCCTTTGTTTCTTGTAAGGCTGTTACCTTGGCTCTCCATCTCTCATCTTGAGGGAGGCTTCTTAGAACTTTTCTGACCTGCTCATCAATAGGGATTTGCTTTCCAAGAGAAACAAGCTCATTAATAATGTTAGTAAATCTAGTTAACATTTCCTGAATTGATTCTTTTGGTTGCATTTCAAACCGTTCATATTTTGACATAAGCAGGTCAATTTTAGAGCGTTTCACTTCGTTAGTTCCTTCATGAGTTACTTGAAGTAAATCCCAAATTTCTTTAGCATTTTTACAACCCATAACACAATTGTGTTCATGGGGTCCAAGACCACAATGAAGTAATTTAACAGCAAGTGCATTAATTTCCATTTTTTCAAAATCTTCCTTATCAAACTCAGACATAGGTTTAGGTACTACCTCATTTTCACTGTTGGTTTTGGTAATTTCAAAATCACCAACTTCGATAACTCTCCAAACTTGGTAGTTGTCAGCTTTGATAAAGATTTCCATCCTGTTCTTCCAATAGGTGTAGAATTTCCCATTGAACATAGGAGGACGCTGCGTAGAGTAGCCTTCTTCCAGTTTCTCGTGATTGTTCATCTTGATTCCAAGAACTTAACTCGTCAGGGTTTCCTGATTTCTTCGAGGAACCAGCTCTGATACCAATTGTTGACTCGAATGAACAATACAAGAGGGGGGGTGAATTGTATTGAGGAGGAACTGGGGTAATTTTTGCGGAATTCTAAAAGAAACTTAAACAAAAACTTTAAAGTGCAAGAGAGATTTTACGTGGAAAACTTCTTGGCCCTAATCCAGAAGAAAAACCACGACCACAAGGGATTTTAAACTCAATTCTTAATAATAATAGGGCAAACAACCTATTACAAATTAAGACTCTAAACTCAAGTTCCTCTACGAACTTAAGTTCCCCCTCAACTGATCCCTCAATCAGTTGAGCTCTCAAATCTCTCTCTTTCTCCTTGCTTCACTCAAAGCAATCTACACACTCTAGAGTTTACCCAAACTCTTCCCCAATACAACTCGAATTAAAACTCTAAGATGCTAAGTACAAAGACACTCAAGGACTTAAGTGGATTTTTGACTCTTTTAGAAAAGCTAAGAATTGTAATGCTCAAGTGTACTCTTCAAAATGGAAAACTAATTCTATTTATACTAGAGGAGATCAGTTGAAAAACTCCCGCGTCTGCCTTGACTCCCACTTCACCACAACTCCCATGAAACTAGGAAATGCAGTTCGTGGAGGCTTGGGCAACAAGCTGAAGTATACCTAAGGAAGTAGTTTACTGTTTCCTTAATTTTCTCAACCTCCTTGACCAAGTAAAAGATCCGTTTAAAAAGAGTTTTCAAAGGAGATTTTACCGAGTCAGATTTTTCAAAATATTTGGATAGAATTTAAACCAGAAAATCTTTAAGAAAATAGAATAGTTTAAAAGATAATTTTCCGAAAATAAAATAGAATCTTTTTAAACAAGGAAAATAAAATCTTTATAAACTGAAATTAAATCCACTTAACATCCTATCAATAATCAAAGTACTTAACATATATACAAGAAGCCTAAAATTAATAAAGTTACAATAGACTTCTTGGAACTTAGTGAAGCATCGACTCTGGAGCTTCAGTTCCTCACTAAAGGAACTTGGCTTCTGATTGTCTTCTATGCTCATCCAAAGCTCTTCCTTTGACCTTGTTCCATGCTCCATTCTGACCCTAGAATATCGTTGCATATAAAACCTGTCAACACATCAAAGCTAATAGACAAATGTTAAAGCACTTATGGGTTTGCTTAGGTTCCTTGAGTCATCATCAAAACTTAAGATCAACAAGAGTTTTTTAGTAGCAATTAGTCAAGCCTTGAAAATGGAAAGTCATGTGTGAATCAGTTACCATTGAAAGTCATGTGTGAAAATGTGACAATTGAAGGTCAAAGCCTGATTAGTATGGCCTAATTCATTGACGGAGGTACAATCCTATTTGCTAATTTAATGAACGAGGACTTTGATAATATAGAAATTTTATAAATTTAGAGAGCTGATACACATACAACCATTGTATGTTGTCCCTACATACAACACCATTAGAATTTTGACACCTCAACACAAAATGGGAGAAAATTAGGAGCCAAATATAAATTGAATGTAATGGAACTTGTGCCTATTATTTTAACCAATAAAAACATGACAAATTAGAGTTGTACGTAGGGACCACATACAACAATTGTATGTGTAGCCTTTACCCTACAGTTAAGTCATAATGTATGATACAGGAGTACATGATTTATCTTAATTATTATTCAGTTATACAGAGTAACCCTAATACACCTGCATTTTGCATTCCTTTTTACTAAGCTCAGCAACTAAGAAATGGGTACCAAAAGGCCTTAATTGCAAACCCAGGAAAGCTCACTTCTTTAACCCTAACTATTATATAGCACAAAAGAACATGTTAAATTATAAAAACAAGAAGAATAAAAGTACAAAAACCCTAAATATTTTGGGGGACAATTTTACAAGAACAATGTAGCACACAACCCTAATACACCAGCATTTTGAGAGAACAAGTTAATTATAGAAACCCTAAAATTTTGGTCGATAATTTATCTCAATTTATATAGCACATAAGAACCGTAATACACCACATCCACGCATTTTACAAACCCTACTCATTCTTTGTCAAACGATTACATTGATAAGCTTCATATACAATATTCTTTTGATTAATTTGGGGAAGAATTAAAAATTTATAAAGAATTTACTTACTTTTTGTCCAAATCTTCACGACAAGTAGCCTACAGTGCCTGAATTCTCTAATCAGAAAACTGAGACGAAGAGAGATAACTTACTGGAAGATAGAAAAAGAGTTCATTCGGCTTAATTTAGGAGGGAAGAGAGATAGTCAAATGAAAGAGAGAGAGAGAGAGAGAGAGAGAGAGAGAGAGAGAGAGAGAGAGAGAGAGAGAGATCGTGTTTCAAAATATTAAATGGAAGAGAGAGAGTGAGGCCCCTTTGTAAATAGTCAAACGTACGACATACAAAGACAAATATCCAAATACACACCCAAAAATTACAAATATCTTCTGTAAATGGGCCGATAAAAACCAAAACGAGATTTGAGTTGGAATTCCACTCAAGCGCGCGAAATGAGTGAATTGCCCCTCAATATGCATTTGAAAATGCATAGCAACCCATATATGGGTGTAGGGTGCTTATCGATAATTATGTAATGTCAAATAAGAATTAAATGAGGCGAATGAGCTGAATTTTATTATATTTGCAGATAACCAAATAACAAACATTACTAGTTAATTGCAAAATATATAATTCGAAATTCCAAGTGTATAAAATTTTATATTTAATATATAAAATATTTATCTTTCACATATTAATATATCTTGGTGATAAGTGACTTTTAGGTCACTTTTAGGGTGTTTATTGAGTCGTATTCCGGCTTATTTTCCAATAATTTCACCCTTTTTATCCTTTATTTCTATTATTTTATTATTCTCGTCTTTTATCTTTATTTTGAGTATTTTTGTAATTTTCTATAGTTTTTAGTTTATTTTCGTGTTTTATTTTATTTTTCTTTCTTTTAATGTTTGTAGTTTAAGTCGTTAGTTTTTATTTTTAATAATTTCTCTTTTTATCTCATTTTCTTATTTATTTTAGTTTCGTATTTTATTTTATTTTATTTCATTTAATTTTATTATTTCTTTAGTTTTAGCATTTTATTTTATTTTATTTTACTTTATTTATCTTATTTTATTTTACTTTATTTTATTTATTTTATTTTATTTTCCATTTCACCCTCGTGTTGTTTTTGGTTGTAGGTGTTTTCGGGTCCGTGGTCGATCGGGTTTCAAAGTCAAATTTGTGTTCGGAGGTCAAGGTTCGAGGCAAATGCTCTAGCTGCTGCCCTCTTGCTAGCAGCTTAACATACACCACACCCTTTCTAAACCTACACCACCCAATCCCCTGCTCCCTGCCTTCTCAACACCAGTACACCACCAACTGTAACAGCAACAAACACAACCTCATCACAACACCAACAGCAACAGCAGCGACAACAACCATCAACAACACCACCACAGCACTACACCAGCCACCTCCCTCAACCTCCATCTCACACCCATCAGCCCCGCAATTCCCCTACTTCACCTCGCAACACCACCAACACCACGCAGCTCACCACTTACCACCACACACCTTCAATCACACCAACACACCAGCCACCGCCACCACCACCAATTTCAACCACCAGCCTTCGCAACCCACTCAATTTTAGTCACCTCCAATCAACCTCCGCCAAAACCGCCAATCGCCTATCAATCAAACCACCAAATTAAACCACTCACCAATTAAACCAAACTCCCACGCATCTCCACCCCTCTCGCCAGCAATTACCACCTCAATTCAACCCCACAACAACACCAATTGCAACCACCACAATCACCTTCCCCCGCAGCCACCAAATTACTCAACCCAGACCTCGCGGCCGCGCAGCCCTGTCAGAAAGCGCGCACAATTGAGTTCAAAACAGAGTCGAGGCAGAAGCTTTGCGCGACCTCTGTGCGACCTCTGTGCGGGCGCGCATTCGTGGGTCAATCACGAGCTTTTCACGTGATTTTTAATGAGAATTGAACGGCTTCGATTGATGCTTGATTGATGACGATGAGGATTGACGGTGGTGATTGAGTGATAATTGATGATGCGTGATGGTGATGCAGGTGATGCAAATCAGAGCAGCCAAGATCGAAAGAGAAAGAAATGGAAGCTGATTTGTTTTACTGTTTTGGGGATTTGTTGGGTTTTGGTTTTGTTTTTCTTTTTCTTTTCATTTTCTTTTATTTTATTTTATTTTTAGTTTAGTTTTATTTTTGGTTTTTTAAGTTTAGTTATTTTAATTATTTTAGTTTAGTTTTTATTTCTTTTTAGTTTTTTCTTTACTTTATTTTATTTAGCCTTGTATTATAAATACCCCTTTGGGGTTATTTTCTCTCAACATTCACTCAACAATTAATTTTAGATTAGATTAGATTAGTTTAGCCTTTATTTTCTCTCTCTTAGGGTTAGGAGTAGTTTAGAGAGAGAAAGATGGGATTTTTCATGGAGTTTTTGGGATTTTGAAGAAGCAAATTTGTGGATTTTTCCTCTCATAAATTCAATGAGTTTTCCTAACTTTCTCTCACCTTTATTGCTTTCATTTATTATTGTTTTTGCTTATTTATTTGTTTATTTGAGTAGATTAATTAGTTTAGTTGTTGATTCTTGCTTTTATTATTATTTTACCTTGTTTTCCATATTTTTGTTCATTATGTTAGTTTAGGTTTTGTTCTAGGGAAATGGATGAAGGTTATGTTAATTAATTTAATGATTGATTGTGGTTAGTATGAAATTGTTTCTTGATTATTGTGTAAGGATGATGCTTTTATGGATTAGAATCTTTCTAGCTAATTGATTCTATGCTTTTAATTGTGTTTTCAATCAATTGTGCGAAAGTGAGTTGTTTGAGAACCCTAAATTCCTCCATATCTTTGCTAGGCTAGTTGCACGAGAGTGAATTAGTCTAGTAGGATTATTAACATGTTTAATTGCGCGAGAGTGAGTTAAATGTGTAAATCGTCCTAATTGAGGTCATTTTCATCTAATTGTTTGATGTTGTTGAATGCATTGATGTAATTGGATTCCACTTTCCCTAGTTTTAGTTATTTGCTCTTAGTAGTGTTTAATTGAACCTCTCTTACCTCACAAGCTTTCCTAGTAGTCTAATTAGCATAGATTGATACACTTAGTCCTTTTGGGTTTGACCCTTTACTTACCCCTATACTCGTATTAGGGTAGTTTAGGTATTATAAATTGTTAATTTGATTAGGGTTAGTAGTTTAACGACCTATCTAATTCTCGATCAAATTTTGGCGCCGTTGCCGGGGACTAAGGCGTTCATTAGTTTGTGTTGATTAGATTAGCTAGGTTCTTGTATATAATTTGATTTGTGTTTGCTTTTCTTTGTTTGATATTTGTATTAAAATGGCATGCTTATCTTTTCCTCAATTTGATGGTGAACCCTTTTATGCTTACTTTGAAAGACTAGATGGTTTTCTTAGTTACCATGGGTGTTCTCTTAATGATGCTTGTGGTATAGCTTATTGGGGCATGAATGAGTATACTAGGGGAATGGTTGAGGACATGAATAATGGTAGATTTTGTCATTTGTCTATGCATGATGCGTGGGATTTCTTCACATGGCTTGCTAAGGATTCTTTAGATAGAGAATCTCATGTTTCTTACTTTGATTCTCAATGCCAAGATTCTTTTAATTTTTGCATGAATTCTCTTGATACTTCTTATGTGCCTAGTGATAATCCAAGTATGCAAATTGACACCTTTCCCCCTTATGCTCATTTTGATGAGGTTTGTGCTAATTTTGATGATGTGCAATTTGACTTTGATCATGAACCTCAACCCAATAACATTGAAGCCCAAATTCTTTCTCAAATGCAATATCTCACCCAACAACTCCAAGAGCTTCAAGAGGAACAAAAATTGAGAGAAGTGAGGCTTGCCCAAGTGATGAGTGCTTTGGTTGATGTAAATGGATGTGAGGCACCTCATTTGGAGTGTGAGAGTGTTTTTGAGAATGATGTGGGCCAAGGACGTGAAGTTGAGGGGAGATTTTCTTGTGATGAGGGGATTTTTGAGGATTTTGATCCTTTTCATTCCCCATTTGAGCTTGAATGCCATCCTTCCCCTTATTTACCCCCTTTGAGATCTTCCCTTGGTGAGGATGTGAGTGAGCCATCTTCAATTTTGAATGAGGGATTTCATGAGGATGATGATGATGAGTTTGAGCAATCAAGAGAGATTGAAAGTCCCTTGAGTGATGGTGGAAGAGTTGTGAATGAAGAAAATATCGATTTTGAGGTTTCCAACCCCCTTCCCCATCTTGATGAGTCTACCTTGCATGTTTGTGACCCTTCTATCCATGAGTCTTTGGACTCATTTGAGGTTATGGCTAGTATGTTCATTGAAGGTGTAACAAATCATCATAGCCTCTTGAAAGAGTTCATTGGCAATGCTTCATGGGAAAGGGATGAATTTGAGAGAAACCTTTATCCTTTCATGCATGGTTTAGAGACTCTAGGCTTTGAGGATCTTGAGGGAGTTGTTGTTCATCGTTGTGATAGAGAGGAGGATGAGGTTGTTTCTATTGGAGAGTTTTTGTTTGAGGGAGATGTGAGTCATGAGTGTTCTTTTGAGGATTCTATGATTGATTTTCATGCCCTCGTTGATGATGTGAGGCTTTGTGAGACCATTTTTTCTCCTCCCCTTCCTCATGTCCCTTTCTCAAGGAGATTTGACCACATCCCCTACTATCCCATGTTCCTCCCTTCTTTTGTCAAAGAGCCTATTGAGGACCCTCTCTTGTTTGATGAGACTTTTCCTTCTCATCCTCCCATCATTGAGGAAATGGGTGATTATGCCACCCAAAAAGATTTTGAGGAGGTTTTGCCTTTTTATTCTTTTCCTTACTTTTCTTCTTCTTCCTCTTCTTATTTTCTTGATTTTTCTTTTGATTTTTCTTCTTTCTTTTGGCATCTTCCTCCTCATTTACGTGCAATAATCTTGTTGCACGTCCTCCTCTCGTCATTTGCCTACTTGTTATCATATGAGATGTGTAGTAGTGCATTTGATAAGCTCTTGCGTTCGTTGCAATATTATTTACTAGAGCGGTCTCGCTTGGACGTTAAACAAGCCTTTCTCGGGAAGTAACCCGAGGCTTTTATTGCTTTCATTTTCTTTTCTTTTTAGATTAGATTTTCTCTCATGGAAATGTTTGTGTGTCCTTTTGCTAGGTACATGACTTTATATACACTAATGCATTGGTTTGGATCAAGAATCAAGGAAGTTTGATGCCTATTTTTGCTAGCATATGGAAATCGAGATTCAATTCAAGAGGAAATCGGCTTTGAAAGGTTAAATTGGTTCATTTGCGGGAAATTACACCCACCAATATCTGGTAACATCTTTCTTAGCTCTTTCTCTAATGGTTGGTAACTCGTTGGACATGTGTTGGTTTGTTGGGTTGATTTCTTTCTTTTCCCCTCCCATGTTTTATATGGTTTATGTTTGAGTATATTGTCTCATTCAAGCTTGGGGGAGGGTATCCTATCATGTTTGGTGGAATGTTGATTCGTTTATGCCATGCACTTGAGTATATGCATTTTCATGTCTTTTCTTATATTTTGAAAAGTCCAAAAAGATTTTTGTTTACTTTCAAGGTAATTTTGGCAAAATGTGTTTTGTTTGTTCTTATTTTGGACATTTTGTTTTGGAATTGCATTCTTGAATGTTTTTCTTCCTAAGTGGTAAATGTATGCACGGTTTGAGAGTGTCATTGGTTGACTCTAGGATACTATATGCTAAGGTAGCCGGTTTAAGAACTTTTAGGGGTCCATGAAGCCTTAGTTCACGGGAATGTGGTAAGATGGAGTTGCTCTCTATAGTGGATTTGAAACCCTTGGTTGGTATTTGTTTGGTTATAATCCCTTGTGAGCTTCATTTGTTCTAGCCTTCATCACCTTGTTGAGCGGCTATTTAGGATCCTTGACTATGCATGTCTTAATCCTTGTTTTGACCTCTAACTCCCAAGATCGTGACCGGGCCTCTCTAGGGGAGGAAAAGGGCACCTTTTCTCATTTTTCTTTATCTTCTTTTTATTTTGTTACAAATTTGATTTTCTATTTTGCATCAACCTACTTATTAACCAATTTGAGCCTAATGTTTCCCGCTCTTGTTTAAACCGCATTACAAACCCAATGGCCTATGTTTACCAACCCTTTTAGTTAGTGAAGCATAGGCATGTGAGGTTTGAGTTTTGAGAGTGTTGATCATGAGCAAGAAAACTTTGTGAATTGGTTTAAGTACGGTATTGAAAGTTGAGCTTGAAAAGAAAATGCAAGAAAAGTTTGAGAAGAAAGATGCAATTCAAGAAAATCAAAGGAAGTTTCAAGAAAAAGCCGTCCATAGTTAAAAAAAAGGCGTGGACATCAAATAAGAGCTAAAAAAAAAAAAAAAAAAAAAAAAAAAAAAAAAAAAAAACCACAAATATATTTTAGTTTGGTTTCGTTTTCTACCCTAGTTTAAGCATTGAGGACAATGCTTCGTTCAAGCTTGGGGGGGGGGGAGCGTTCCTTCTTTTTGTATATATTGTGTGTTAGTGTTGAGTAAGCTTGGGGGAGATGGCATTATTGGTATATTTGTTTGATATTTTGTGACTTCTTGAGTTTGTTTTTGAGAGTAGGCCACTCTTTTGCTTCACTTAGGAAATATCACCAAAATTTTCAAATTTGTACCCCGCCTTAACCCTTAGCCTTATGTTACAACCAAATAAAAGACCCTTAGACTTTAGTGGGGTTAAGTCAAAGAACGGTGGAGGGAGATAGACTTCAAACCTATGGAGAGAGTATGCATAGTAGAGATGTCGGGATAACCTTCTCAAATTTTTTCATTTCTTTATCTTTTTCCGATTCCTTCGTGGAATCATGAGAAGCTAGCTTAAGGGTTGATTTGAAGCTAGTGGAGAGAACGCGGCCCGATTGGTTGGGGCTAGGGTGGATTGAGTCCTCATTAGTTCTCTATGCTTAGCATATGTTATGTTTCAATCAACCATTGACATCTTAGAACGTGCATACATTTGTCTATTTAGAAAGGTTCGCATTCATTGGTGTTTGTTCCTATCTCTTGTCCAAATATGAAATTGTGTTTTCTTTTTTTTTTTTTTTTTTTTTTTTTTATGTTTCTTTTTCTTTTCTTTTTTATTGCCTTGCCTTGGTTTTTATTTAGAGTTGTGGGTTAAACTCTTAGGACACCCTCACGAGAGCACACTCGTCCTCTGGGGCGATCTAGGGGTTTAAAGGGCTTGTCATTAGTTGCTAAAAGTGACCGTGATTCCTACGAAAGTGAGTTAGTGTACATTCTTGTCTCCTTTAGTGTTCTAGCTTTGCTTGAATAAATCATTCTCCTTCTCCCGTGTTTCATGTCAATTTGCTCGAGGACGAGCAAAAGGTTAGCTTGGGGGAGTTTGATAAGTGACTTTTAGGTCACTTTTAGGGTGTTTATTGAGTCGTATTCCGGCTTATTTTCCAATAATTTCACCCTTTTTATCCTTTATTTCTATTATTTTATTATTCTCGTCTTTTATCTTTATTTTGAGTATTTTTGTAATTTTCTATAGTTTTTAGTTTATTTTCGTGTTTTATTTTATTTTTCTTTCTTTTAATGTTTGTAGTTTAAGTCGTTAGTTTTTATTTTTAATAATTTCTCTTTTTATCTCATTTTCTTATTTATTTTAGTTTCGTATTTTATTTTATTTTATTTCATTTAATTTTATTATTTCTTTAGTTTTAGCATTTTATTTTATTTTATTTTACTTTATTTATCTTATTTTATTTTACTTTATTTTATTTATTTTATTTTATTTTCCATTTCACCCTCGTGTTGTTTTTGGTTGTAGGTGTTTTCGGGTCCGTGGTCGATCGGGTTTCAAAGTCAAATTTGTGTTCGGAGGTCAAGGTTCGAGGCAAATGCTCTAGCTGCTGCCCTCTTGCTAGCAGCTTAACATACACTACACCCTTTCTAAACCTACACCACCCAATCCCCTGCTCCCTGCCTTCTCAACACCAGTACACCACCAACTGTAACAGCAACAAACACAACCTCATCACAACACCAACAGCAACAGCAGCGACAACAACCATCAACAACACCACCACAGCACTACACCAGCCACCTCCCTCAACCTCCATCTCACACCCATCAGCCCCGCAATTCCCCTGCTTCACCTTGCAACACCACCAACACCACGCAGCTCACCACTTACCACCACACACCTTCAATCACACCAACACACCAGCCACCGCCACCGCCACCAATTTCAACCACCAGCCTTCGCAACCCACTCAATTTCAGTCACCTCCAATCAACCTCCGCCAAAACCGCCAATCGCCTATCAATCAAACCACCAAATTAAACCACTCACCAATTAAACCAAACTCCCACGCATCTCCACCCCTCTCGCCAGCAATTACCACCTCAATTCAACCCCACAACAACACCAATTGCAACCACCACAATCACCTTCCCCCGCAGCCACCAAATTACTCAACCCAGACCTCGCGGCCGCGCAGCCCTGTCAGAAAGCGCGCACAATTGAGTTCAAAACAGAGTCGAGGCAGAAGCTTTGCGCGACCTCTGTGCGACCTCTGTGCGGGCGCGCATTCGTGGGTCAATCACGAGCTTTTCACGTGATTTTTAATGAGAATTGAACGGCTTCGATTGATGCTTGATTGATGACGATGAGGATTGACGGTGGTGATTGAGTGATAATTGATGATGCGTGATGGTGATGCAGGTGATGCAAATCAGAGCAGCCAAGATCGAAAGAGAAAGAAATGGAAGCTGATTTGTTTTACTGTTTTGGGGATTTGTTGGGTTTTGGTTTTGTTTTTCTTTTTCTTTTCATTTTCTTTTATTTTATTTTATTTTTAGTTTAGTTTTATTTTTGGTTTTTTAAGTTTAGTTATTTTAATTATTTTAGTTTAGTTTTTATTTCTTTTTAGTTTTTTCTTTACTTTATTTTATTTAGCCTTGTATTATAAATACCCCTTTGGGGTTATTTTCTCTCAACATTCACTCAACAATTAATTTTAGATTAGATTAGATTAGTTTAGCCTTTATTTTCTCTCTCTTAGGGTTAGGAGTAGTTTAGAGAGAGAAAGATGGGATTTTTCATGGAGTTTTTGGGATTTTGAAGAAGCAAATTTGTGGATTTTTCCTCTCATAAATTCAATGAGTTTTCCTAACTTTCTCTCACCTTTATTGCTTTCATTTATTATTGTTTTTGCTTATTTATTTGTTTATTTGAGTAGATTAATTAGTTTAGTTGTTGATTCTTGCTTTTATTATTATTTTACCTTGTTTTCCATATTTTTGTTCATTATGTTAGTTTAGGTTTTGTTCTAGGGAAATGGATGAAGGTTATGTTAATTAATTTAATGATTGATTGTGGTTAGTATGAAATTGTTTCTTGATTATTGTGTATGGATGATGCTTTTATGGATTAGAATCTTTCTAGCTAATTGATTCTATGCTTTTAATTGTGTTTTCAATCAATTGTGCGAAAGTGAGTTGTTTGAGAACCCTAAATTCCTCCATATCTTTGCTAGGCTAGTTGCACGAGAGTGAATTAGTCTAGTAGGATTATTAACATGTTTAATTGCGCGAGAGTGAGTTAAATGTGTAAATCGTCCTAATTGAGGTCATTTTCATCTAATTGTTTGATGTTGTTGAATGCATTGATGTAATTGGATTCCACTTTCCCTAGTTTTAGTTATTTGCTCTTAGTAGTGTTTAATTGAACCTTTCTTACCTCACAAGCTTTCCTAGTAGTCTAATTAGCATAGATTGATACACTTAGTCCTTTTGGGTTCGACCCTTTACTTACCCCTATACTCGTATTAGGGTAGTTTAGGTATTATAAATTGTTAATTTGATTAGGGTTAGTAGTTTAACGACCTATCTAATTCTCGATCACTTGGATTCGGATTCATTAACTTATTAGATTTATCTTGAATAACATTTCCTTAAATATCATTGATAGTGTAATTCGAGTATCTTAAAAATTATATTTTATAAGTTATAAATATTTATCTTTTAACTATTAGTATATCTTGGGTTGAGACTCATTAAATTACAAGATTTAACTTGAATTACATTTGTAGCATAATTCAGGTGATATTAAAATTATTTCAAAATCAAGTGTTGTCGTTCGACTGCTTGAGCCTTGAGGTGTGTTGGCCTGTTGGGTTAATTAATCTCCCCAAATTCCAAATAATTAAATAGTTTTATTAGTATTCGTAGACTAGTATTGATAATTATGCAATAAAAGAAAATAAATGATTAGGGGTGTCCGTTCGGACTTTTAATTAGACTGAAGCCTAGTACTATCAAATCCGAAATATATTCAGACTCTCATTTTAATGTCTAAATCCAAATCCAAAGTTTTAAAAATCCAATCCGATTCAATTCCAATTAAAATCTCATTATCCGAATCCAGTCCGATCCAATCCGAATTAATAATAAAAAAAAATTCCTAAGAAATTCATAAGAATCATAACTCCGATAAACAAAACAAACTTTAAATTGTAATGAGGGGATTTGGCGGATTTGGGCTATTTATAAATTCGGACTGTTAAGACTAGATTGGACTTTTTGGAATTAAAAAAATTAGAGTCCAAATCCAATCCAATAATCAAAATTTCAAAATTTTTAAGTCTGAATCCAATCCAAACTAAAAAAATTCCAATCCAAATCGCATATTTGAAGTGGATTGGATTGGATTTCGGACTGGAGTCCGAATAATGGACACCCCTATAAATGATAATTAAAAAATGATGTCATAAATGGACATGAAAGTCCAATGAAATGATTTATAATTGTGACATATGCCATCATGTTTAGTCTAGTAGTTGTAGACTATAGGTAGACTATATGTACTAATGCATGTAGGAGGCAAATCTTATTGAAAAGCTTCGTATTATGCATACGTACACATGTGACTTGTGTGTGTCGTGCCCGCCGGTGAGTACCCTAAAACGGAATACATACTAAAGTTATTGAACGCGTATAAATAACAAAAGTGATGAAGGGGTCGTTTGTTTCATCAGTGAAGTTTAAATTCAATGAAATTTCAATGTATTGGAAATAAATTCAATCATCTTAATCATGAGAACACGACCTTAAGTCTAGCATAGATAATACGATTAAATTTAACATTTTTTAATTTTGAAATGTACTTTCTCACGTCTTGTCTTTTCTACTATGAAGTAGTCTTTAGTTTTTGACTGTCCTAGATTTGTGCAACTACTCTTATTGAAAATTTTTGTCACATATTCATGTTATATGAATATTTTAAATTCTAACACACAATTCTTTAAAATTTTAAGAGGCGTAAATATTTCACGTTTATATAAGTATTATAATGGAAATTTTGCCAAAAATAACACCACCTTTCACCGATCTTCCATAAATGAAACAACCTTTAGATTATTCCTAAATAAATAAAAAAAAAAATCTTTGATACACAATTGCCAAAAATGAAACGTGACCTGTTAGAAACCTATTTAACAAGTTACATGTGATACGTGTCACAATATCATTGTTCAATTTTTTAAACAATTTTTTTTTTAAAAAAAAACTTTGAAATAAAAAATACTTACACAACTAAAATTAAAAAAATAAAGGCGAATCCCCTTAGCAGGCAACAACCCCACCACCACCTGCCACCGGCCTGCACCCAAATCCACACCTCTGTGCCGGAAAATCCATTTCGTCCCTCTGCCAGCCATCTTCACCCAATCCCCCCTTGAACCACCACCAAAAAGTCTAAAACCCTAAAAACCACCACTCAATTTTGGGGTTTTAGGATTTTCAGGTGGTGGTTCTAGGGGGAAGTGATTGGGGACAGCCGGTGGAGAGGATAAACGTGTTCGCAAGCACAAGAAGTGTGTTTGAACGTTTTTCCGGTGAGAAGAGGAGTGTTTTTGAGGGGAAAGAGAGGGAATATAGGGTAGGGGGAAGGTGGTTCAGGGGAAGGGGATGGACGGGTTGGATAGTCGAGCACTAGGTCAGAAGAGGGTATCACTGGCGACGGTCAGGGGCTTAGGTTGTTGGCGGTGATGTCGGGCGGTGATGGGCTGCTGGGGTTGCTGTTGGTAACGGGGAGGGATTTTTCTTTTTTAATTTTTAGTTTAGTTTTTAGTTTGAAATTTTTTTAAAGTTTTTTTAATTGAAGTTTTGTTTTTTAAAATTATTATTAGTAAAAAAAAATTAAAAAATATATTAACCAAACCCCAAGTGACACATGTCAAATGTAGCCTATAAAACAGGTTACAGGTTTTACGTTTCATTTTTGGAAGATGTGTATCAAAGGTCGTTTTATTTTGGAATAATCTAAGGTCATTTCATTCATGGAAGATCGGTGAAAGGTGGTGTTATGTTTGGTAAATTTTCCTAATCTTTTTTACTTGTAAATCAAGGATACATGTGTAATTTAATTTGTTACAAACTCCCTTGGATGATTATATATTGTGTCAAAAAATTTTGTCACATATTAATGGTAGAAGAATATTTAAAATTTTAATACACATCTTTCAAAATTTAAGAGGGATATCCTAGAGATCAACAGTTCATGTTTATCTAGCGTATTATAATAGTTTTTTACTTGAAAACCAAGGATACATGTTTAATTGCTACATACTCCCTTGAATGACTATATAAGTATCGCTAATTTAAGTTCATTTATCGAGTTTTTTTACTTCTTACAAGATATTAAGCCAACCAAACAAGGCTTAAAGGGGCTAATATTCCACACAACATCATTGTGGCAAATGTTTATACATGAAGAGGGATTGAGCGGAGTACAAATTACTGTTGTCTCCTTTTCACCTTATTATTTGCATATACCCTATTAAAATCAAAAGGCAATCATGACACTATACATACATCATTGCATACAAGAATATAACCATCATGATGACCCTAACGTCATTATGACATATAATATATGTGAAAGGAATGGTGCCCATCAAACAAGTGTATTATTCCGACAGGGGGTTCGAAATTATTAGAAAACTCATTTTTCAGCGACGTCAAGTGATCGGAATACCTAGGTGGAGGCCGCTTCTGATCAGTAATATTAATGCGTGATTAATATTACAGCTTAATCTTGACTGAACCTTTTGGGTCACACCCAAGCAACTAACGAGCCGAAGCGATGAATTAATTAGGAAATGATTAATAAGTCGACCGAGTAATTAATATTTAGACGTCGGAAATTGAGCTTGGAGCGTCAAAAATGAGCGTTGGAAGTGGAGTCGAAAATAGTAAAAAAGACAAGACTTGAAAATAATAATAAATCAACAATGACCAAAATGCCCCTATCATCGGAAAACCGAGTGCTAGGGACGCGGAAAATGCTCGCAGCCCGCACCAAGTTTAAGGCTTGGCTAGCATACCGCAGCTAGCAGCCCGCACTAGTGTGCGTGCCTGTGCTAGCATACGGCAGCTAGCAGCCCGCACACATGGTGCGTGGCTTGCTAGGTCGAGGCAGGCAGCAGCCTGCACACGTAATGAGCTTGGCCGAGGCATCACAGCAGCACCGTGGCAGCCCACAAGGGTGCCATGGGTGCCCAAATGAGCTTCCACGTGGCCGAAGCTAATTGGAAGGCTAGGGGTAGAGGTGGCCGGTTATGGGAGTAAGAGTAGGGGACAAGTTTAGTCCCTTCTCCTCTAAATAATGGTCCTCACCTACTCATCCTTATGAGCATGCAACTTGTTGATTTATTACTAGTTAGATTATTAATTTTATTTTAGCTTTAAAATAAAATGGGAAAATTAAATTCTCCCCCATTGACAGGAGAGCTTTTCACACTCTTGCATTTCCCTAAAAATACCCAACTTGGGGTATTGGGAAAAGCACTTGAGTAAGAGTTGAAAAAGGCATCACCATTGTGACAACCTTTGAGCTCATAAATTACTCGGGTTAAGGTCGGGCCTTGCTAACTCCAAGGCATTGGACCCTCGACGGTGTTCAAGTTGTGGGTGGACTGCCGTTGGAGATCGTCGTAATTTCGAGGCTAGCTTTCGAAGTAAAAGCCCCTCGAGGTCGGGCAAAGCACGCCTCAAAGGTATAATTATTATCTTAAGTTCATCATTAAATTAATTATGTTTATGGTTATATTTATTGCGAGTGCGGTCTTTTTTTTTGGGCTTGTTTCCGCGGTGAGTCGGACTCACCAAACCCCCACTGCGGTATCGGAGCCTCGTTCGTTTATTTTTAAAATCATACTATTTTTCAAGGTATTTTTATGGCTTAATTTTTCTGGTTTTAAGTTGCTAATTAGATTAGTAGCTCGGTTTATTAATTTTAATCTCGTATTAGAGCTGTCTTAAACTATTGAACCCAGATTTCGACCTAAAAATAGTGAATTTTAGGTGCAAAAGGCGTTCTAGAAATGGTTTTACCCTTTCAAGTCTTTATTTTTAGCCAAAAAAACCGACCAGAAATGCAGTTTTTGAGGGATTTTTCGTTTTAACGAAAATTTTTAAATCTTTTTAACTAACCTTGAAAATTAATCGCTTATTTATAGTGGTTATGTAATTGGTTCAATCCTTATTTTAAATGCAATTTTAAAGCTCTTTAGACATGATTACTTGGTAGTAATTTGTGTTTGAAAACTTAGTTTTATTTTTTCACATAATTGCAAAATAATTGCATTAAGTGTGAAATCTTTGTTCTTTGAGGCTTTTAAGCACTAATGATTCAATCTTTAATTATGTTAAGGGATTGAAAGTTTGAGTTACTCAATTCCATGAATTTTTGTTGAACTTTGTTGATTTAATCATTTTAAGTTGAATGGAATCATAAAGTTTGAAATTTGTGATAGAAATTGGCTTAATCTTCATATTGGAAGATATAATTTTTCAAGGATTCACAAGTATTAATGTTGGAATCTTTATTGATCTTATGTTCATTTTTCCAACTCCCTTTTATTTTGTCAAAATATCAAGATTAATTTAAATTAATAAAATTAATAGTGAGTAGTTGCCCTCTAATTTTTGTTTCACAAAGTTAAACCAATTTTATTAAAGAATGGTTCTTGGAATAATTTTTGGTTTTATGCACTTGGATAAATTATTTTAGTTGGAGTTGTTATATTTTCATTTTTCCTCAAAATTAATTGATTTTAAAATAAATTTAAAATTGATTAAAAAATGTCACACAAAAACGGGATTTTTTTCGAGGCATGAGCACCAAAATCAAGGCCGAAGAAGCCCCGAGCATGCTCTCGGCCAGCCGGGCTGCTCACGCAGGCATGGGGCTGCCGACAGTGTTGAGGTGCCTCGACTTGGTGTTGATGTGTGCGGGGAGGAGCTGATATGTGCACACATTGGCGCACCATCGCAGCCACATGGGCGACGACAGCTAGCTGCTGTGTACGCACCGTGTATGCGGGTTTGTGGCTTACCATGGGTGAGCCGCATATGGTGCTTGCATTGAACGTGTTTTTTTTTTTTTTTTCTTTGTGCGTAGCTTGTTACATAATTAAGGGTAATAAGTGTAGACATTCCTTGCGAAGCAATGTGGTGCAATGAACTCGTGCAACATGGCCATAATTAGCCACGACTTGATGTGTGAAAGTTCGCTGATGTGGGCGGGTAACGCCTAGCGACATCGTGACCCACTCCCACATTCCTTTAGCGTCATTTGGTTGTGCGAGTTGTGAGCACTCCAAGTCTTAGTGCTAGGCACTTGGATATTTTGGACTACGTAATTTTTTGCTTAATTTGTCATTTTAATAATTTTAATTATTTTATTTTATTTATTCAAAATTTTGGAGGCTGGGCCTCAGTTTTATGAGCAACATTTGCGAAATTCTATTTTTGCCAATGATTGGGTTTTACCGGCTTAATTAATTGTATTAATTACGTTGGATGCGGAATTTAGTGGGAGCTTCAAATATTAATTGCGCTTATTTATATAGTCGGTTAAAACAACTTTGACTAGTTTTAATTAGGTGTGTTAATAGGATTAGGATAGAAAATACGGACTGCGATTCGTGATGTATTTTTGTAAATCTAAATACAGTCTGCGTATCGTTAAGTATTTTTGTACCTTAATATTTAGATTAGTCCTAATCGTAGATACTAGTAATTGCATAATTTTGGTCAAGTCTTGAAGATGGAGGTTCTTAGAAGATGAAGCCATGAATTAAGTTACAAAAGAAGACCTTTTGAAGACTTGAATAATTCAAAGGGTCATGCTAGTTGCCAATATTCATCAAAATTCTTATGCTTTACATATTTATGATCATTTATATATGAATTATATGTTATATCCATGTTTAGGATTTCGAAAGTTGTGATGATTAATTAAGTTCACTTAAATCAACCAACATAGAAACCCTAGGTCCCTAAAATATTGAGTGAAACTGCCATTCCAAAACAACACTTATCGACCTATTGAGAGTAGTGATGGACTACGCCAAAGTGAGACATCAATATTACTCCCTAGACTCATAAGGCATACCGAGTATGCAAGTTGGTTTTGGTTATACTCAACGATGAGTGATGGAGTCCTAACATGTCGTGGCAAAGTGAATAAATTGTTGATAGAGCATTAGATGCGAACATTTATTCAACCAAGTCTGGCTTGGAGCCATTATCAAAGCGTTGCTTACTTTTGGAGATTGAGTGCTAAGACAAGCCAAAGCATGCTTAGCCACTCTTTGTTTCCTTGGATCTTGGAATCGACTTATTTTCACAAAATAGGGACAATTTTATGTGTAAATAAGATGTTAAATAAGTTTGAAATATGCATGAATCAAATTCAATCTTATGTAAGCATCATGAATGATTTTTCATTAAAATTCTTTCAATTGTAGAATTATGTCTTCAAATAACTCAAACAACTAGTTTTCATTGCGCTCAATTCTCGACAAGGAGAAGTTGAGTGAGCCAAATTTTCTTGATTGGCAAAAAAAATTGGGAATTGTTTACATGTAAGAGAAAAAGGAATATGTCCTTGATGAGGAAATGCTCGACGCTCCTAATGAGGAAGTGACTCATTCTGCCCTAAACTGATGGCAAAGTGCCAATCGGGATTTTAAACGCATCATGTTGGCAACAATGTCTCCCGAGCTTCAAAAGACTTTCTTTGAGAAGGAGACGACTTTTGAGATCATTTCTGAGCTACAGAATATGTTCCAAGAGCAGGCCCGAACTGAGAGGTTTGAAACCCACAGAGAGATCCTTGAGAGCAAGCTCAAGAAAGGTGAGTCAGCCAGCCCACATGTACTCAAAATGATAGGATTATTTGAGAACATGGGAAGGCTTGATGCAGGGTATTCTACCGAGATGGAAATTGACATTATTCTCCACTCGTTGCACAAAGACTATGACCAGTTCAAGATGAACTATAATATGCAAAACATGGAGAAAACCCTCACTGAGCTGCATGGTATGTTGAAGCAAGCCGAGAAAACGCTCAATGATGAGGGAAAACATGATATGCTCATGGTAAAAAAGGGCAAGACGTTTAGGCGCACAGGCAAAAAGAAGAAAGGCATCAAGGGGAAAGGTAAGAAGAACTTTCCGCCTAAGCTGAAAGCTTCCAAGGACAACAAGGAAAAGAAGGTAGCATCTTCTAAATCTGATTTCGAATGTTTCTATTGTAAGAAGAAGGGACATTGGAAGAGAGATTGCTTCAAATTCAAGGAAGATAAGAAGAACAGAACCGTTGCTTCTGAATCAAGTATATTCGTTATAGACTTAAACTTCACTAGCTCAACATCATGGGTACTAGATACCTAATGTGGCTCACACCTTTGTTCAAATTCTCAGGGTCTAAGGAACGTTAGGAAGCTAGAGAAAGGAGAGGTTGAATTCCGAGTCGGCAATGGAGCCAGAATTGTAGTCGTACCCTTAGGAACTCTCATTTTGTCTTTGCCCTCTGTCTTGTTTTGGAACTTGAAAGTTGTTACTATGTTCCCAACATTACCATAAAGGTTATTTCAATTTCGGCGTTGGACACCTAAGGTTTTGAATTTCGAGTAAAAGACAAAGAATGTTCGTTTTATCTCGATAACGTTTTACATGGTATTCCACATTCTGAAAAAAGGAATTTTTGTGCTTTCTTTAGACAAAAAAGCTTATAATGTGAATAATACTACCAGCTAAGACCATGGAGTCAAATAAAACTTACTTGCGGCATTGTCGTCTTGGCAACATTAACATCAAACGCATCAAGAAGCTTCTACAAGAAAGCGTTCTTAACTCTTTCAATTTAGAATCTTTTAAGAATTACGAAGGATGTTTATTAGGCAAGATGATAAAGCAACCATTTTCCAAGTTGGGAGAAAGAGCAGATGTAGACACCCATTTGTGTCTCCCCAAAACGAAATCCAGTGATGAGTACCTTTCACGTCGAATCATAATCGAATGAAGTGAAAGTGTGGAAAGTTTAGTGTTTCGGATAGTTTTAATTTCTTTTCTCTTCTCTATGTTTTTGAAAACCTATTTTAAGAAAACAGCCAATCCAGTTTTGTTGGTACATGATATGGGTCCAATAATAGTGTAGTTGGATGGGGTTTGAAAAGAGCTTTCCAACAATATATTATAAGCCCAATTCGATGAATATTGAGGAAGTTATGGCCAAATTACTGAACTGGGCCTGGTTTGAGCCTAATATGCGGCCCAATGATCTAGAAGAGGGCCTAATATAGATTTATCATTCCTAATGCAATTAGGAATGGTTTTAGTCTTCTAGATTCTTCTTGAAGGTTCTTTTCATTCCTAATTCAATTAGCATTGATAAATTGACTTTTGTTGACTTTTTAGAGTTTTAATCAGGATAAGATCTCCCTAGGTCTATAAGAAAAGTGAGCGTATCCGGAACCTGGGCAGGCAGAGAGATGAAAGGACCACTTCAAGCTGAGGGCCTTAATGAAAGCACTAAGCAAGAGTTAATTAAAGACGTGCCAACTTTTCAAACCAACGTTGTCGACATCTGTCTAACCTGCTTTAGCTGCAGCGCCTGCGGGGGAAAGAAGAGGTTGGAACCTCACTGGCCTTATCAGTAACTTACTTACTTTGAGCTGGGGTCCCCGCTAACTTTGGAGAAAATGTAAAGACAAACTACCCACTATTATATAGTTTTTAGGATTCAGTAGTACCACTCACATATATAAGACTAGAGAACTGACTTTACTTTGGTCTATAAGGTGCATAATAAGCTCATTAAGGAAAAGTGCTAGAGATTGTCATTCTTAAAGTCCCTGTGGATAGGTAAATTTCTATTAAGAGAAATACCTCATGTTAGGATTCAACCTACCCTAAAAAGAGCGTTGTATGAGAACCGGCAAACCCAACCTCCACCTCCGTCTCAACAATCTCTTTATCAGAACATGAAATTAGAAGGTATGTAGTCGCCGAAGGTTAAGGAGTAAAAAGCAAGGAAGAAAGCCGGTGTGCGCTCCTTCAATGGTTGAAGGGTGGGGCTTCGACCTCTCGATCTACTTACTGCAGCCTAGGAAGAAAAGTATCTAAATACGATTTTATCCTCCTATACGGCAATTTCTATCTGATTTTAAGAAAACGCGTCGATTTCTCAGTCAGCGCCAAACATCAGCTGTAGCGCCTGACGCTACGCTTGGCGCCTGACGCTAAGGTCGGCGTTTGGCGCTAATATGGTTTTTTGCATCAGAACTCTGTTTTTGATGTTTTATCTTTTTGTCTGATTTTCTCTATAAATAGTCTCCTAAAAACTCCGTTTTCATTCACCAATTCTCTCTCTTTCTAAACCAACTCTCATCAAGATTCTCTTGATTACTTTCTCTCTCTCTCTTTTCTAAACTAGCCTTTTCTCAAATACAAAACTCCGCATTCGCAAGACTTAAATACACCTAGCCATATTTGAAGTTGCCTTCGCCCTAGACGTGAAAGGTTTAATTTCTGAGGGTTTGGTCCCGTAATCTTTATTTCAATTATTTTATTTAATTTAATTGTTTATTATTTTCCTTGATGTTACTAACGCATGTATTTTGTTATTAGAAAAAGGTATGAGGCATCCAAGTAAGTTTTTAATGGTTTAATTGATATTATGGTATAGAAATCATGCTTAGATTGTTATTTTGATTCCTAGTATCATGTTAGGATGTTTTCCTTAATTTGATGTTTAGGGTGACACCAATAAATTCCTAGTATCATGTCTAGGGTAACTTTAATATTAAGTATGATTGAAAGTATGATGCCTTTTATGTTCTTCCTAATATTTATGATTGTTAGTATCATGTTAGGGCTAAATATATGATTTTTATTGTTTAGTGACATGCTAGGGTTTGTTATTAATCTTGTTAGTATCATCCTAGGATCTTGCTATTATTATTATGCTTTATTTTTAACATGAACATGTTTATTTCTATGATTATAATTATTATTCTTATAATAGTTATTATTATTTATTATGTTGCTTGATTTTTATTGTTATTGCTTGATCACACCTTTTATGCATGTTTAAAGGGAATTTGTACTTATAATCACACTTAATAAGATAATTAATAATCTTGTTTAGGGTTAATTTTGATTATAATTCAAGTGATCGCCAATAATAGTTTTATTTGTGCATTAAATTCAACCAACATTGATAAACATGTTTAGGGTTAATCCTATTGATTGTATGTTAGTCAGAAAACGCACATGAATACGATCAGAATAAAGTAGAGGCCTATTATTAGGACAGGTTCAATCTCTTTTAGGTTGGATTTGTACCTTCATCCCCGAACCCTATTTGGTTCAAGACCTTATGGAGTTGACGATCTCATGGATCGTTAAGGGGTGTAACCTTCACCTCGTGAATGGTTTACAAGTTCCTAAAAAACTTGTTGGCGACTCTTTTGCTATATCTTCTTTCCCTTTGGACGTCACCGTACTTTAGTGTATGATCAAAGTGGGGTTCAAGCTAGGGATAAACACTTGAAATATTCCCTATAGCAGGTGACTTATTGGGTCTAATACATACCGATGTATGTGGACCAATGAGCTCCGCCATAAGAAATAGACATCGATATTTCATCACCTTAACAAACGACTATAGTAGATATGGCTATGTCTACCTCATGTCATATAAATCTGAATCATTTGAAAAGTTCAATGAATTTTAGAGTGAAGATGAAAATCATCTTGGCAAGAAGATCAAAGCCCTTCGATCGGATTGAGGTGGTGAATAATTGAGCCAAGAATTCGATGACCATCTGAAAGATCATGGCATACATTCAGAACTGACACCTCCCGGAACTCCACAATGGAACGGAGTATCCGAACGGAGAAATCGAACCTTTTTAGACATGGTACGATCAACCATGGCTCTTAGTGATCTTCCTATCTCTTTCTGGGGACACCCACTTTTAATTGCGGCACTAACGCATAACCGTGCTCCATCGAAATTTGTAGAAAAGGCTCCGTACGAGTTATGGACAAAGAAACCTCCTAGGTTCTCTTTTCTAAAGATATGGGGATGCGAAACATATGTCAAGAAATTGATTTCTGACAAACTTCATCCCAAATCTCATAAGGTTTACTTTGTGGGCTACCCAAAATAACCAAAGGGTATTACTTCTACAACAAATCGGAGAACAAAGCGTTTGTTGCTCGCAATGGTGTCTTTTTGGAGAAGGAGCACCTTTCCAAAATGACAAGTAGGAGGAAAATCGAACTAGACGAAGTTTGTGCGGATGAGTAACAAAATAAGAATGACAATCAAAGTGCTCAAAGAGCATCTGTTGACAAAGGTCAAAGTGATCAAAATATGTAAAGTCGAACTAACAATGCAAATGCTCAGTCCATTACCCAACGTAGGTCTCAGAGGCTGAGATCTCAACATGATAGATATTTTGGTTTAGTATTAACCGAGAATCGGGAGATCCTGATCATGGATGGAGATGAATCGGCAACCTACAAGCAAGTGGTTGCAAGCACTAACTCTGCTAAATGGCAAGAGGCCATGTGATCTGAATTAGATTCCATATTTGAAAATCAAGTCTGGGAATTGGTTGACTTACCCGAAGTTTACACACCTACCAGATGTTAGTGGATTTTAAAGTTGAAAACCGACAAAGATGGAAATGTATTCATTTACAAAGCTAGATTGGTAGCAAAAGGCTACAGACAAGTTCATGGTATTGATTACGATAAAACCTTTTCTCCAGTCGCAATGCTTATATCCGTTCGGATCCTCCTAGCTATTGTTGCATATTACAATTATAAAATATGGCAAATGAACGTCAAAACCGCCTTCCTAAATGGTATTTTGGATGAAATTGTGTATATGACACAGCTGGAAAGGTATGGGAGCTTAAGAAGTTCATTTATGGATTAAAGCAAGCAAGCAGAGTTGGAATCTGCGATTCGATGAAGCCATCAAGAAGTTTGGCTTTATCAAGAATCCAGATGAGTCTTGTGTTTACAAGAAGGTCAGTGGGAGTGACATCGCCTTCCTAGGCTTATATGTCAATGACATATTATTCATTGGAAACAACATTCCGTTATTAGAGTCTGTAAAGGCTTGGCTCGGAAAATGTTTTTCAGTGAAAGACTTAGAAGAGGCTCAGTACATACTAGGCATCAAGATCTATAGGGATAGATTGAAAAGGATGATAAGATTGAGTCAAAGTTCTTATATTGATAAGGTACTAGCTCATTTCCAAATAAAAAGGGCCAAGAGAGGTCACCTACCCATGTCACATGGCATAACCCTAAGCAAGAAGCATTGTCCAAAGACACCTGATGAGTAAGAAAGGATGACTCAGATTCCATATGCTTCGCTAATTGGATCGATCATGAATGAAATGTATTAGGCCAAATGTATTGTATGCCTTGAGCGCTACAAGACGATACCAATCAGACCCAAGAGAGGTGCATTGGACTGCGGCCAAGAATATCTTAAAGTACCTGAAAAGGAACAAGGATAAATTCCTGGTCTATGGTGGTAGAGATGAATTAGTTGTTGAGGGTTCTACCAACGCAAGCTTCTAGACACACAAAGACGACTTCAAGTCACAGTCTGGGTACATATTCTGTCTCAATGGAGGAGTGTTTAGTTGGAAGAATGCTAAGCAAAGCACAACTGCAGATTCTAAAACTGAAGTCGAATACTTGGCAACATTTGAGACAGCTAAGGAGGCAGTTTGGATCCATAAGTTCATTGGTGAAATTGGTGTTATACCCTCCATCAAGGGTACAATAGACCTCTATTGTGACCACAATGGATCTATTTCCCAGGCCAGAGAGCCAAGAGAACATCAAAAGGTCAAACATGTTAAGCGGCGGTTTCACATCATTCGAGAATGGAAATCAGAAGGTGTAATCAGAATTTGCAAAGTTGGAATGGATGACAATGTAGCCGATCCACTGACTAAACCTTTGCCTCAAGTGAAGCACAACAAGCATGTTGAGGCAATGGAAATTAGGTACATCGGAGATTGGCTTTGATTTCCATATTTTAGTGTTTTAATTAATTTTTAAACAATTTTAATGTAAAGCACTATGATAAACCATTCAGTTTTGGAGTAATTAAATTTTTTATGCGATTTAAATCACTCCGTTAACTATTTAATTGTGGTTTAGAATTAAATAATGAGTCCATTTGATTCCTGGAATATTCAAAATAGAGTATCAAGACTAGTATTGGTAAGGAAACACCTATTAAATGAACAGTGAATATTATAATTGAAAGTTGTCCCTAATCGAGGTCATTTAAACGATGGACGATTAATGACCATTTGAGATTAGTGTGTAGTTTGATTTATAGCACCGTTTCTTGTGCTACAAGGACATTATTGTCATAAATCATTTACACAGGTATTGGTTTAGAATCATAGTGGATCGACCTATGAGAATACTTTAAGAGATTAAAAATCGTCATAAGTATACTTCTCATTATTGCTATCGAAACCGTTTTCCTCGACCATGAGTAATAGCATATTATAACGACATCACTCGGGCGGCTAGGTCCTCTCAGAAGAGAAGCTACATTACAAGACAGGAAATGTCCCTCTATTAAAAAATAGGGAAGATGTTTTTGTTGTTTACAAGGTTTTTCGTAGAGCGAGACTGTAAAATGCATGGCCGTGCTCGGATGGATTTTATAAATCATCTGTTTATTGACAGTCGGACACGGATCGAGAAACACTTCTGGATATAATAAGGATGACAAATAAATCATACCGTAGAGTTCATGAAGAGGCGTTAAGCGACATAGGAAAAGGGCTATACACTAAAAATCACACTTGTCCGAAAGGACAAGTGGAAGATTGAAAGGAATAGTGTCCTTTGAACACGTGTATTATTCTGATAGGGGGTTTGGAATTATTAGAAAGCTAATTTTTTAGTGTGGTCAAGTGATCGGAATGCGTGGGTGGAGGCCACTTCTGATCAGTAATGTTAATGCATAATTAATATTATATCTAAGTCTTAAGTGAACTATTCGAGTCACACCCAAGCAACTAACGAGCCGAAGCGACGAATTAATTAGGAATTAATTAATAAGTCGACTGATAAGTGACTTTTATGTCACTTTTAGGGTGTTTATTGAGTCGCTTTCCGGCTTATTTTACAATAATTTAGCCCATTTTGTTCTTTATTTCTTTTATTTGCTTATTCTCGTCCTTTATCTTTATTTTGAGTATTTTAGTAGCTTTTATTAGTTTTTAGTTTATTTTTGTAGTTTTAGTTAATAATTTCCCGCTTCTCTCATTTTATTTATTTTATTTTCTTTTAGTTTCTAGTTTGTTTTCTTTTATTTTCTTTTATTTTATTTTATTATTTATTTAGTTTTAGCTTTTTATTTTACTTTATTTGTCTTATCTTATTTTATTTTATTTTATTTTATTTATTTTATTTTATTTTTATTTTATTTTATTTTATCTTTATTTTATTATATTTCATGGTAATACCCTCGTGTTTTTGGTTGTAGGTGTTCCGGGTTTCAAGTTCAAATTGTGTTTGGGGTCCGAGGTTCGAGGCAAATGCACAATGCTCCCTCCTCTTGCTGCTGCCAGCACCACTTTCAGCCACAACCAAACCAACACCACCAACATCACCAAACAACACCAACAGCCTCCACAGCCACGCAAAACCAACCTCAATTCACCAATCAACCACCACCAATTCACACTTACCAATCTCCAGCCACGCACCTCCCATTTTGCCACCTAAACCACCAATCCCCCTGCTCCCATAAACCGCACCTTCCAACCACATCCACCGTCACAATCACCGTCCACCAACAGCTACAACAACAAACACAACACCATCAGCCACCGCATCCTCACACCACCAGCAACCCAATCAATTACCCACAACAACTAATTAATCACCATTTCACACCCCCTGTTCCATCGTCACCTCCTATTTTGCCACCAAACCGCCAGCAATTACCACCTTTAATTCGACCCCCGCAACACCAATAAAACCACCATCCTTCACCCACAATCAACCACCCAAATTACCACCAAATTACTCACCTAATAGCCGCGCAACTCACAACACCCAAACTCACCATCTCAAGCCTCCACCGCGGCCGCGCAGCCCTGTCAGAAAGCGCGCAATTGGAATCCAAAATCATAGTCGAGGCAGTAGCTTTGCGCGACTTGCTGTGCGTCTTCTGTGCGGGCGCGCAATTGTGGGTCAATCACGAGCTTTTCACGTGATTTTAATGAAAATCGGACGGCCACGATTTGATGGTAGATGATGATAATGTTGATGAACAGTGAGGATGATTGTTTGCTGTTGATATGGTGAATGGAATCAGCCAAAATTCGAAAGGGAGAAGGGGAAATTGGTAGTTTGATGTTTCGTGGTTTGGGTGGGAATTTTAGTGGGGTTTTGGGATTTATTTTTTTTCCTTTTCATTTTCTTTTATTTTATTTTATTGTAAGTTTTGTTTTTATTGGTTTTTAGTTTAGTTTTTTTTTTAGTTGTTTTATTTAGTTTTATTTCTTTTTAGTTTCTTTCTTTTATTTTATTTTTTATTTAACTTGTATTATAAATACCCCTTTGGGGTTATTTTCTCAAAACTATCAATCAACATTTTATTTTAGATAGTTTAGATTAGTTTAGCTTTATTTTCTCTCTCTTAGGGTTAGTTTAGGAGTAGTGTAGAGAGAGAAAGCTTGGATTTCCATGGAGATTTTGAGAGGTTGAAGTAGCAACTTTGTGGAACTTCTTCTCATCTATTCAATGAGAATTTTCTAACTTTCTCTCATCTTTGTTTCTTGCTTAATTCTTAGTTTGTGCTCTTTGTTTATTGATTTGAGTAGATTAATTAGTTTATTTGTTTAATCTTATTTTTATTCTTATTTTACCTTGTTTTCCATGTCTTTCTTCATTATGTTAGCTTAGATTTTGTTCTAGGGAAATGGATGAAGGTTATGTTAATAAATTGAATGATTGATTGTGATTAGTATGGAATTGTTTCTTGATTATTGTGTATGGATGATGCTTTTATGGATTAGAATCTTTCTAGCTAATTGATTCTTTGTTCTTAATTGTGCTTTCAATCGATTGTGCGAGAGTGAGTTGGTTGAGAGCCCTAATTTCTTCCATACCTTTGCTAGGCTAGTTGCACGAGAGTGAATTAGTTTAGTAGGAAAATTAACATGCTTAATTGTGCGAGAGTGAGTTAAATGTGTTGATTGTTCCTAATCAAGGTCATTTTCATCTAATTGTATGATGTTATTGAATGTATTGATGTAATTGGATTCCACTTTCCCTAGTTTTAGTTATTTGTTCTTAGTTGTGTTTAGTTGAATCTCTCTCTATCTCACAAGCTTTCCTAGTAGTCTAATTATCACAAATTGATACACTTAGTCCTTTTGGGTTCAACCCTTTACTTGCCACTAACTAGTTTAGTGTAAGTTTAGGTATTATAAATTTCTAATTTGGTTAGGGTGGTAGCTTAACGACCTATCTTATCCTCGATCAAATTTTGGCGTCGTTGCCGGGGACTAAGGCGTTCATTAGTTTGTGTTGATTAGATTAGCTAGGTTCTTGTATATTATTTGATTTTGTTTTCTTTTCTTTGTTCTTTGTATAAAAGTGGTATGCTTATCTTTTCCTCAATTTGATGGTGAACCCTTCTATGCTTACTTTGAAAGACTAGATGGTTTCCTTAGTTACCATGGGTGTTCTCTTAGTGATGCTTGTGGTATAGCTTATTGGGGCATGAATGAGTATACTAGGGGAATGGTTTAGGACATGAATAATGGTATATTTTGTCATTTGTCTATGCATGACGCTTAGGATTTCTTCACATGGTTTGCTAGGGATTCTTTAGATAGAGAATCTCATGACCCAAGCAACTAACGAGCCGAAGCGACGAATTAATTAGGAATTAATTAATAAGTCGACCGAGTAATTAATATTTAGATGTTGGAAATTTGAGCTTGAAGCGTGGAAACCAAGCGTCGGAAGTCGAGTCGAAAATAGTAAAAAAGACGAGACGTGAAAATAATAATAAATCACCAATGACCAAAATATCCCTAGCAGTGGAAAACCAAGTGCTAGGTGCGCGCCAAATGCTAGCAGCCCGCACCAAGTGCAGGGCTTGGCTAGCATACCGCAGCTAGCAGCCCGCACTAGTGTGCGTGGCTGTGCTAGCATACGAAAACTAGCAGCCCATACACTTGGTGTATGGCTTGCAAGGCCAAGGCAGCCAGCAGCACGCACATTTAGGTGCGTAGTGAGCTGGGCTGATGTAATACCCCGTATTTTTATATGTATTTTATTTAAAATATGTATTTTATAAGGGTATTTAAATAATTTTAGTATTTTAATTAAGGTGTTTTAATTATTTATCCCATATAAGTTGGGAATATTTTACTAAAGGAAAGTTTGTTTAATTAATTATTTAATAGAAGTTGGGGTTTTATTTTAAGAAATTATGATTTTAACAAGTTTTAGTAGATAAGAGATTAGGAAAAACTAAAGGAGGAAAGTTTAGGTTAAAAGGGGTGATAGAGAAGGGGTATGAATATCCCTCTTATGGGGCAATTCAACTTTGCCCAGAGTGGAGAAAACCCAAGATAAACTTCTCTCCCTTTTCTCTTTATTTTCTTCTTTCTTTTTCTTTTTCTCTCTCCTTCCCTTCCCCTTCTTGTTGCGCACCACCACCACCGGCAACCACCACCACCGGTGGGCCGCCGACCACCAGCACCAGCCAGCAACAGCGGCGATCACCGGCGCTGGCAGCAGTCGGCAGTGGCGCCGGCCTGCTGTCGGCAGTCACATTTTTCGAAAAAAAAAAGTTTTAAAAATCAACTCTTTCTTACCCAAATCTAATCTAGGCTTTAATCTAATTGTAAATTATGAGTTTGGAGATTTAATTTTGATGTTTGGTTATTGTAATTATGTTAATTAGTTTTCAGATTTGGTTTTTAATTAAAAAGCCCCAATTTTTGAAACCCTAGGTTCTTGATTCATGAGTTCTTGAAGGATTATGATGTATAATGGGGTAGAGCTTTGTTTTAAGTGTTTTAAAGCTTAATTACATCAAGTTTTAATTATAATAAAGTGCTGGAATATTATGTAGAACACTTAATATTATGTTTCTTGAAGAACTTTTAATTACCCATTAATCGGGACTTAATTATGGTGTTTTAAATATAATTTCAGCTTATTTTAATTAAATTATAAGGGGTTTTAAAATAGTGTATATTTCTGGAAATTTGTTTAGAGTAGATATTAATACTCTATTATTAATTTAATGTGTAGGAGACTTTGAAGTAAGCAATTTCTACTAGTCGTGGCAATTTTAAAATCATACTCAAGGTACGTACGCGTACTTAGCATATTTTGATGATGTAGAATCATGCTAGGCTTGATTTCAATCAATTACAAGTAGTATCATGCTAAGGTTTATGTATGGAATTGTGAATTAATGGTGTTGGTGATTGAATTGTGAAGCATGAATTATTTGTGATGGTTATGGATTGGAGTATTATATTTTGGGCATGTTGTGTTTGAACCACACTTTTATTTATGGCATGTTAGTTTAATTATGTTTGGAATATTGAAAAGGAATTTTATTATGATTCAAATAATTTTTATTGATGCTTTAAGCATGAGGAAGGAGCTATATAAGTGTCTATGTACACAAGGAATAAATTGTATGTTGGTGCCTTTGTGCACTTAAGGTGTTTTTAACACCGAGGGATAGGATTTTTGGCGCATTATGCGTTTAAGGTGTATTTGACACTGAGGTAGAATTAAAAAAGGTTCAACATTAAATAATATGTGGTCACTAATTATTTAAGAATTAATTTGGTATGTTTGGTTGATTGAATAATTATTGTTGATTGTTTTATGATGCTTTGAGAGTCATCACCCAAGTCCAATAAAAGGTAAATAACGTAAAGTGAAAGAGATTACGCACCAAAACACTTGGAACGTATATACCTTGAGTATGAACAATGGGGGGAGTTATGGGGTTTTATATTTAACCATAACTTCTAATGGAGTACAGGACGCTGTACATTCCTTTTTATTTATTATTATGCGCAGGAATTCCGCCACCTTTGAGTGGTTTTGTCGCTGGCACGGTTAGCTCCCGTGTCAGTTAACCTCAATTTATTTGGGGGAGGATAGTTGGAAACCCGTTCGATGCGTAATCAACGCTAGATGAATTATTTAGTGTCTAGTCATTGTGTTTTGTTGATTGATGTGTGTGCTTGTAAACAGGTGCAATGAGGTAAGTGTGTTGATAAGTGAAAGCATGTTAGTGTGTTTAATTTACGCTTATGTACTCAGCTTTGCTGATTGTGTGTGTTTGTGTGTTTGGCCATGTCTTTCCCTTAGCCCTATGATGACCCATTTTTAATGGAGAGTAGTGGAAATAAGTGGAGATAAAACTTTTCAGGTATTGAAGCATAATCATGATGGGGCAGGAGAGAAGAGTGAATCTTGCTAGCTTTCATTAGGTTAAGATGTGTTTTATGCTTTATTTATTTATGACATATTTTATGTGGACTAACACAAAGGTTTGGTTTTGGAACGGTTTTGAATAAGGGCCTTTAATGGTTCCAAGTTGTTGTTTGATTTTATTTGACTTTTTTTGTTTGGTTTTAAACTTTACTTTCGTTTGGTTGACTTTAATTTTGAGTTGACTTGTTTAAACGGTTTTTAATTTTGAGTCTTCCGCTGTGAATCATTGATAATTGCCTTAGCCGTTTTCACAGTGGCGGTAATGTCTTAGATATTCTTAAATCGTATTTTAAAGAGTAGAATGGATATTTAAAGGAAAGGAATTTTTAGGGTGTTACAAAGTGGTATCAGAGCTTAGGTTGAGATTTTAAATTACCACTAACCCGAAAACGTTTTTCTTACTGTGATTTAAACTTGACCAAGTGTTAATTTAATTATGCAACGTTAATTGTTCAGATTTTATTTTTTTATATACACATATATTTTTTTAAAAAAATAAAAAAAAGGGGCCGAAAATTTATTTATTTTATTTTGGTCCGATTTTTTTTTATGGGACACTCGATTTTTTTAGTCAGTAATTTTTTTTTTAGAGGGCCGAAATTTTGGCCCTCTTCTCATTAAATTCAAAAAAAAAAAATTTAAAAGGTTAAGTATATATATTTTTTTAATGTATTGCAAGAAGCAAGGATTGAGGTAAGAATTATGTGTTAAAAGCTTTTATTAACATGTTGGTGAGCTTGGGTAGGAAAAAGAAAGGGCATATAGGGGTGTTTGTACAAGTAGAACCTGAACCTGAGTCACCTGAACCAATGGAGGAGTCAAATGATTCTGATTTCGATCTTTCAAGCTACAAAAAATCCACTGACAAAAGGGACAACGTTCGAAAGGATTAGATCTTATAACTTTCCTCGTCACGAATTCATAGTCTTTATTTTAGTTATTGTTATTTCAGTTTTAAATCGATAAGTGGCATGACCACACAAGTTTCTAGAAAACAATTTTTATTTTAGTAATTTCAGTCTATTTTAATTAATAAGACCTTATTTATTTCCTTGTTAAATTTTTTTTTTTAATAAATTCATTTGTTTTCCAAATCTCCCATTTCACATCACTATTCCAATAACCAACATTCCAAGCAACTTAATTCCAACGAATATTTCTAAGATATGGGCATCTATGGGAATTATTTTTTTTTATCTATGTGATGCTTTATTAAATGTATGGTTGGTTAGCAATCAATAATCGATTGGTAAAGCTACAAATTAAGGGAATTCTTAGCTTTCGCTATCCCAAATTGTTAGCTTCAAATTTTACTGTGAATGTTTAAAGAGTGCTAAGTAATAGATGAGTGTATGTCTTGAGAGCTAAACATAGCCATTTATAATATAAACCCTTGTCCTCAATTCAAGAGAAGCAAAATGGCAGGGGGAAGAAGTTTTGGTAATGGTGGAAACGATTTGAATGAAGTAGTAAGGCAATTGGCAGCAGTTGCCCAACAATTGGTAAATAACTCAACTGGTAATGGGGATGCTCAAGGAGAGCTCTTTAAGAAGGTGGCACAAAGTAAGCCACCAACATATCAAGGCGAGCCTGACCCTATTATATTGGAAAACTGGTTGAGGGAATTTGAGAAACTATTTGGAGCTGTGGGATGCCCTGAAAATTCAAAAGTGAGTTGTGCTACTTACTATCTGAGGGGTGAAGCTGACCTTTGGTGGCAACAAAACGAGACTACCATTAGAGCGCTACCTGGGTTCAACTGGACCAAATTCCAAGAGAAAGTGAGAGACAAGTTTTATCCTAGCTTTTTGCAGAAGCAAAAAGCTGAGGAATTCTCAGACCTTAAGAGGGACAGGATGTCATTTACGGACTACTACACCAAGTTTATTGAGTTGTCCCGTTTTGCTGAAGGGTCTGTCTCTACGGAGAAAGCAAAAGCTAGGAAGTTTGTGAGTGGCTTAACTACTGATTTGTAGTTAAAGCTGTACGGGCAAGTATTTGAGACCCTAGATAAAGTATATGGAAGGGCCGCACACCTTTATGCTTTGGAAGAAAAGAAGAAGAAGGAGTTAGCTGAAATAGAAGGGAGAGAGAAGAGGAAGGAAGTGGGGCAAGTTTCTGGAAACCAATAGGGAACCCAGAATGGTTTTAAGAAGCATAAGTACCACCATAACAATAACTTTCACAACAATAATAACTTCCAGGGTAATAACCGTCAAGGAAACCGTAACAACAATGGATGGACTAGAAACAATAACCAGGGGAATAACAAGAATGGGAGAATTTATTTTTGCAAGAGATGTAGGAATAACCACCCTGAAAAGGATTGCGAGGGCAATTTGGTTGCTTGTCGTATTTGTAATAAACTTGGGCATAGGGAATATGAGTGTTTCTCCAAGAATAGCAATGGGAACAGGCAAAACAACAATAATTCAGGAGGAAACCAGAGGAATTTCCAAGGGAACAACAACAACTTTACTGGGAACAAGGGAGTGCAACAGAATGGGGCAAAGAACAATAACACCACTAGTGGGAATAGCCAACAAAAGGGTGGAACTGCAGAGAAACTGAATGTTCTGAGTAAGCATGAGGCAGATGCCACAAAAGATGTTATCACTGGTACTTTTTCTATTAACTCTATTCCTGTTAAAGTATCGTTTGATTCTGGTGCAACTTTTTTTTTTTGTTTCTAAGGGTATTGTTTCAAAACTTAAATACTGTTTAAAGACAGTAGAGGTAGTAGATTTACCCATAACCATTCCGACAGGTGGGGTAGTGAAATGTACCAAAACCTTTAGAAATGTGCCTTTAGAAATAGAAGGAAAGATATTCCCGTCTGAACTTATTGAGTTTGGGCTGAGCGACTTTGATCTTATTCTGGGAATGGACTGGTTGAGTAAGTATAATGTTGAGATTAGTTGTAGATCACAGAAAGTGAAGATGGTCACAAGCAAAAATGAATCAGTGACTTACTGGATGAACGGTAAAACCAAGTTCCTAAGGGTAATATTAGTGCTAAAATTAGCAAAATACATGAAGAAGAGACATCTAGTATATTTCTGTAGTGTTAGGAATATGAACCATGAACAAGTGACAAATCCAGAAAATATAGAAGTAGTCAAAAAATTCCTAGATGTATTTCCGAAGGAGATCCCTATAATGCCACCTAAGAGGGCAATTGACTTTACCATAGATTTAGTTCCCGGAACAACCCCAATATCCAAGGCACCATATCGAATGGCACCTGCAGAAATGAGTGAATTAAAGGAGCAATTGCAAGATTTATTGGACAAGAGATACATTAGACCAAGTGCTTCTCCTTGGGGAGCACCAGTTCTATTCGTGAAAAAGAAGGATGGAAGTATAAGGTTGTGCATTGACTACAGGGAACTAAATAAAGTAACCATAAAGAATAAGTATCCCTTACCAAGAATCGATGATTTTTTTTACCAACTAAAGGGTGCTACAGTGTTTTCAAAGATCGATTTGAGATCTGGGTATCACTAATTGAGGATTGCCGACAAAGACATTCCAAAAACCACATTTAGGAGAAGATATGGACACTACGAGTTTACGGTTATGCCTTTTGAATTGACTAATGCTCCAGCAATCTTTATGGATTTGATGAATAGGGTATTTCATCAATTTATGGATAAGTTTGTAGTCGTGTTCATAGATGACATACTGGTGTACTCAAAGAGTAAGGAAGAGCACGCAGAACACCTAAGGGCAATTCTGCAAACACTAAGAGAAAACAACCTCTACGCAAAATTCTCTAAGTGTGAGTTTTGGTTGGAAAAGGTAGCCTTTTTGGGACATTTTGTGTCCAAAGACGGAGTAGAGGTAGATCCAGCCAAAATAGAAGCTGTTAAGAGTTAGCCTACACCCAAGACAGTATCTGATGTGCGAAGTTTCTTAGGTTTAGCAGGGTATTATAGGCGTTTTGTCAAGGATTTTTCCAAGATTGCTAAACCTATGACCACCTTGATGAAGAAGGACAAGAAGTTTGAGTGGGACGATAAATGTGAAGAAGCGTTCCAACTCTTGAAACAAAAACTAATTACAGCACCAGTACTTACACTTCCTGATGATAGTGGACTGTATGATGTGTACAACGACGCATCAAAGAATGGTTTAGGGTGCGTGCTTATGCAAAATGGGAAGGTGATTGCATATGCATCGAGGCAGTTAAAGACCCATGAAGTAAACTATCCAACCCATGATTTGGAATTAGCTGCAATCATTTTTGCACTAAAAATTTGACGCCATTATTTGTATGGAGTGAAATGTAGAATTTACACAAATCATAAAAGCTTAAAGTACATTTTCACCCAAATGGACTTGAACTCTCGTCAACGGAGATGGTTAGAGTATACGAAAGATTATGATTTAGACATACAATACTACAAAGGGAAAGCGAATGTGGTTGCGGACGCTCTAAGTCGTAAAACTAGTCATGGAATCAACTCGTTAGTAGTGGCTAATGAATTATGTAAAGAAATGATGAAATTGAGTCTAGAGGTTGTAGAATGGGGAGTACCAGCGGGTATTCTTGTGAGTTTAAGCATCCAACCAACAATATTTGACGAGATTCGAGCCAACCAAGAGGGAGATGTAAAGTTGGATAGGATTCGCGAGAAAATTAAGCAGGGAAAGACTACAGACTTCAAGATTCACGAAGATGGGAGTTTGAGGTACAAAAATCGATGGTGCGTACCACAGAAATGTGAGGAAGTGAAGAGAAAGTTGATGGAAGAAGGCCACAATACACCTTACTCTGTACACCCGGGAGGAGATAAGCTATATAAGGACTTGAAGAAGATGTTTTGGTGGCTTAGAATGAAAAAATTAGGTTGCTGAGTTTTTGGGAAAGTGTTTAACATGTCAAAAGGTGAAGATAGAGCACAAAAGGCCTTAAGGGACGGTGCAGTCATTAGAAATTCCAGGATGGAAGTGGGATTGCATTTCAATGGATTTTGTGACTTACCTACCTAAGTCAAAGAGTGGAAATGATACCATTTGGGTAGTGGTTTATAGACTTACGAAATCAGCAGTGTTTATACCAATGAAAGAAACTTGGAAGATGGAGCAACTTGCGAAAGCTTACATCAAACATGTTGTGCGGTTACATGGGGTTCCAAAAGATATTGTATCTGACAGAGATTCCAGGCTTCTCTCAAAATTCTGGAAAAGTGTACAAGAAAATTTTGGTACAATACTTAAGATGAGTACGACATTTCACCCTGCCACAGATGGGTAAACTGAGAGAACCATTCAAACCTTGGAGGACATGTTGAGAGCTTGTGTAATAGACTTCCAGGGAGGTTGGGAAGATAGTTTGGATTTAATTGAATTTTCCTACAATAATAGTTACCATGCAAGCATAGTAATGGCACCATTCGAGGCTTTGTATGGGAGGAAATGTCGTAGTCCAATTTGTTGGAACGACATTTGTGAAACTATGATCCTAGGGCCTCAAATGATTGAAGATACTGTTAAACAAGTAAGGGAAATTCAAGCTAAAATTCAAGCAGCTCAAGATCGCCAAAAGAGCTATGCAGACTCGAAGCGAAGGGAAGAAGAGTTCGAAATTGGTGATAAAGTGTTGTTGAAGGTGTCACCAATGAAAGGAGTGATGAGATTTGGAAAGAAAGGAAAGCTCAGTCCAAAATATATTGGTCCATATGAAATACTACAAAGAATAGGCAGAGTAGCTTATAGGTTAGCCTTACCTAAATGGAGCTTAGTAAAGTACATGATGTATTTCATGTGTCCCAACTGCGAAGGTACATTCCTGATAAATCCCATGTGCTACAACCCGAAACCATTGAGTTAGATCAAAGCTTAACTTATAAAGAGAAACCTGTCAAGATTCTTGACAGTAAAGTGCGTAGTACACGCAATAAGAACGTTAACATTGTGAAAGTACTTTGGTCTAACCAAGAATATGAGGAAGCCACTTGGGAGGCAGAAGATGAACTAAAAAAGAAATACCCAGAGCAGTTTCAGGTATGTTGAGTT
This sequence comes from Chenopodium album, assembly GCF_948465745.1. NCBI lineage: Eukaryota > Viridiplantae > Streptophyta > Magnoliopsida > Caryophyllales > Amaranthaceae > Chenopodium > Chenopodium album. Next base: position 45,115,576 of record NC_137838.1, read on the forward strand.
ACGGAGGCGTAACTCGTTTTCTTTATGGGGGGTAGAATGCGATAGAATTTCACGCTTTTTCCCTATATTTTACATATTTTTGGTGCTTTTTGCACAAATTCTATTAAGTATTTAGAGTATTAGTGCTCTCAAGGAGACACAAAGGAGTAAAATAATGACAAAAAGTATAGCAATACTATACATAAAGAGGAAAAGTTTTGAATTTCGTTTGAATTTCGTTTCCCAAGTTTCGAGACGAAACTTTTTTAAGGGGGGTAGACTGTAATACCCTGTATTTTTATACGTATTTTATTGAAAATATGTATTTTATAAGGGTATTTAAATAATTTTAGTATTTTAATTATGATGTTTTAATTATTTATCCCATGTAAGTTGGGAATATTTTACTAAAGGAAAGTTTGTTTAATTAATTATTTAATAGAAGTTGGGGTTTTATTTTAAGAAATTATGATTTTAACAAGTTTTAGTAGATAAGAGATTAGGAAAAACTAAAGGAGGAAAGTTTACGGTAAAAGGGGTGATAGAGAAGGGGTATAAATATCCCTCTTATAGGGCAATTCAACTTTGCCTATAGTGGAGTGACAAGGGAATAAACGCGTCGTCAATTGTCTATCCCTAGATCAAATACAATTTATACAACCTAAACAAACCTAATACGAGTATAAGGCAAGCATAGGGGTCGAACCACAGAGAACGGTAAACACCACCAAATGTTATCAACAATTAAGCTAGTCCGGAATAGGGGATAAATAAACTAAAGTCTAAAAATGCTAAAACAAGAAATAAAACATTAAGGGAAATGGTTTAGGTATAGCATTCACTTGAACATAAACAAAGGCATAGAAATTGAATTAATTATGAACTAAACATGCTCGAATATCGAAATTAAGAATCCAATCTAGCCGCCTTCCGGGGTCAATTGGCTTCTCCTAACATAGCCTATATGTTTCCACATTAGAACCATATACTAGGAGGTACTATTAAATAACAATCGATAGTAATGAACCTTAACTAAGTCAACTTCCGTTTCTTGTTAGCAAAGATTCACCTTTAATCAACCAACAATGTGCACTTGCAAGAAGATTAAAGAATATCAAGCATATAAAGACTTTAATCACAAATAAATCAATTCTAAACCCTAGAACATGCTCAAGGTCCAACTACACCACAACCATCCCCTTAATGGGGAAATTACTCACTAATCATGATAATAACAAGATTAATCAACAAATAATCAAGAATCAACATGATCAACAAGCAATACCAACAACTAAAATAATAATCAAAATAAACAAATAAAAATAGAGGAGAGAGAGTAAGAAATTGCTCATTAATTGAAGATGAAGATCTACAAAGGATTGAACAAGCTCCTTCTTCAAAATCCAAGTTCATTAATGAAGAAAACTTCACTTTCTCTCTCTACCAAAGAAGACTAATCCTAACCTAACCTAAAACTAATTAGAGAGAAGAATAGATAGTTATTCCCCCTCCTTTTCTAATTACCCCAAAAATTGGGTATTTATACTAAGCTAATAAAACTAGGAAAAGAAAATAAAAATAAAAAGGAAAATAAAATAAGAAAACTAATATAAAAATAAAAGAAAGAAAATAAGAAAAAGTTAAAAGAAAAGAAAGAAATAAAAAAACCAAAAAGAAAAGAAAAATAAAAAAAACAAATACAATTCCACCCAAAACAAATCAGACCCACGATTTCCTTCTTTGAATTAGTTGCTTTGAACACCATTGAAGAGCCTTCACCATCACCACCGTTCATCAATAATCATCGCCGAATCACCACCATCGATCATAATCAATGCTCTAAATCAATGGCTATCATCCCCAATTGCATCATAATCATCGTTTTTAGACCGATTAATCTTCATTAATAACCACGTGTATAGCTCGTGAAATGGTTCGATCGAACCGTAGGTTGGTGCGGCCGAACTACGGGGTTGGTTCGGTCGAACCATGGGTATGTTCGACCACTCCTCCTCGATTAACGAAACCCACAAAGTCTCTGTCTCGAACTTCGACCGAACCACCAACGGTTTGCCCGAACCCGATTGAAATCGAATTTGCTCTGATTTGGGGCTGTTGCTGTGCGAATTGGTGATGAAATGGCGCAATTGCTGCTGTAATTGATGCTGGTGGTGGCTGCTCTATTGCGCGGTGGTGGTAAGGTGGGATGCGGAGAGGGAGTACTTTCGCTGGTGGCTTTGATTTGCTGCTGTTTTGTGCTGATTTTGGTGATGTTGGCTGTGATGCGAGGGACGATAGCAGGTCGCAGGCTGCTGCTATATGTGGAGGAGATGGTAGCTGGCAATTTTGGCGGCTGACGGTGGCTGGTTTGGAGGTAATGGCTGCTGTGGGTTACGTGAGGTGGAGCAGGGGTTGTGCTGCTGCCGTTGCTATTATTGTTGTTGTTGTTGTTGTGGCTGGTGGTGGTTGTGAGTTGCGAGGTGAGGGCGGTGCGTAGGCAAATTGGAGAATTGGGCGTGGCTGATTGGTGTGGTGAAGGGTAAAGTGAAATGTGGGGTGTAGGATACGGGGCAACAGCAAGGCAAGAAGCAAAGGAGTTAAGGAAAGATGTGTTGGATTTTACTTGTTAGATTGAACCTTAACTTTGGACCTTCAAAAATAACTTTGACTTGAGACACATTCCTCGTCTCGGACACAAACCTACACAAACAAAACCGAAGGAAGGAATTGGGAAAAAGAATAAGAATAAAATAAAATGAAAATAAATAAAGAACGAAATAAAACAAAACCAAGACAAATAAAATAAGATAAATAAAATAGAAATAAATAAAATAAAATAGAAAATAAGAGACATAAAACTAAACTAAAAATAATTAAAACTACGCAAGCAAATAAAATAAAATAAAATAATAGGAAAAAAGACTAAAACAAATAAAATAAAGAAAATAAACTAAAACACGCCAAAATTACCAACATAAACTAGAAACTTTATTAAAGAGAAAACAAGAGAATAAGAGGAAAAATAAGGGAAAAAAACACGAAAATAACCTAAAAACTACCCCTAGGAGTGACATAAATGTCACTTATCATGGAGAAAACCCAAGGTAAACTTCTCTCCCTTTTCTCTTTATTTTCTTCTTTCTTTTTCTTTTTCTCTCTCCTTCCCTTCCCCTTCTTGTTGCGCAACACCACCACCGGCAACCACCACCACCGGTGGGCCGGCTACCACCAACACCAGCCAGCAGCAGCGGCGATCACCGGCGCTGGCAGCAGCCGGAAGTGGTGCCGGTCTGCTATCGGCAGTCACATTTTTCGAAAAAAAAAAAATTAAAAATCAAATCTTTCTTACCCAAATCTAATCCAGGCTTTAATCTAATTGTAAATTATGAATTTGGAGATTTAATTTTGATGTTTGGTTATTGTAATTATGTTAATTAATTTTCAGATTTGGTTTTCAATTAAAAAGCCCCAATTTTTGAAACCCTAGGTTCTTGATTCATGAGTTATTGAAGGATTATGATGTGTAATGGGGTAGACCTTTGTTTTAAGTGTTTTAAAGCTTAATTACAGCAAGTTTTAATTATAATAAAGTGCTGGAATTTTATGTAGAACACTTAATATTATGTTTCTTGAAGAAATTTTAATTACCGATTAATTGGGACTTAATTATGGTGTTTTAAATATAATTTCAGCTTACTTTAATTAAATTATGAGGGGTTTTTATTACCCATTAATTTTTATGGCATGTTAGAAGGCATAATTAATTAAACTACATGTTTAATTATGTTTGGAATATTGAAAAGGAATTTTATTATGATTCAAATAATTTTTATCTATGCTTTAAGCATGAGGAAGGAGCTATATAAGTGTCTATGAACACAAGGAATAAATTGTATGTTGGTTCCTTTGTGCACTTCAGGTGTTTTTAACACCTAGGGATAGGATTTTTGGCGCATTATGCGTTTAAGGTGTCTTTGACACTGAGGTAGAATTAAAAAGGGTTCAACATTAAATAATAGGAAATTTTGATTTTTACCACCTTCAAATAACGACTTTATTGAATTTACCACCTCTAAAAAAAAAAGATTTACTTTACCACCTCATAAAAAAATTAAACATTAGTTTTCCCACCTAAGCCTAACTCTGGTGACGGAAACCGCTAGTGGGGCCCTCCATAACAGCTAATTTTTGAAATTATCCCCAAATTCTCTCGATTTTCCTTCTATTTAAACCAACCTTCTTCATTTCCACATCAAATTGTTGAAGATTGAAGTTTTTCTTGCGATTTTCTTCACAAATCCTTAATTTGGGTAGTAAATGAGCCAAAGTTCATCTTATAATTTGCTTATAGCTTGGTTTTTGGTCTGATTTGTATCCTTAATGGCTTAAGGATTGCAAACAAAAACGTGTTTGATCTTATAAATACCAAATCCGTGGATGAGCAACAACAATTACTCGTACCTGAGCTGCTTCAATTTCTTTTTCCTGAACCTGATTGTTATATGACAGAGGTTTTAGAAAACAGACGGCGACGAAGAATAGATCCGACTTCTGGAAAAAAATTGTTCTCGTAATTCAGAGGTAGTATTGTCATTTCTAATGCCAAATTTTCATTGAAGTTAATTGTATTTGAACACAATTACCATAATCTAACCCTAATTTTACTGCCCAATTGAAATATCAAAAACCCCCAAATTAATTTACACTTACATGAACCCTAATTATTTACAATATGAAATTGGGGTTGAATTAATAACATAAAACATGCAATTTCAGTTATACTTAGCAATTGTAACATAATCATGCAAACAATTACAAAAAATTACAACAGAATTCATGAAAATTGCTTACCTTTTCGTTGTTTGTCGTCGAACAGTTCAATTGATTCAGGGCCGAGTACAATCTTCAATAATTTGATAATTTGAGGATGTGGGATTGTTAAGGATCGCCCAAAATAAGATTTTGTGAAAAAAATGGCAAAAAAAAAACTTCAATCTTCACGAAATAGATGTAGAAATGAAGAAGTTACGTTTAAATCAAAGGGAAATTGGGAGAATTTGGGGATAATTTCAAAAACTAGTTGTTAGGGTGGGCCCCACTGGCAGTTTCCGTCACCGGAGTTAGGCTTAGGTGGGAAAACTAATGTTTAATTTTTTTATGAGGTGGTAAAGTAAATCTTTTTTTTTTGGAGGTGGTAAATTTAATAAAGTCGTTATTTTAATGTGGTAAAAATCAAAATTTCCTAAATAATATGTGGTCACTAATTATTCAAGAATTAATTTGGTATGTTTGGTTGATTGAATAATTATTGTTGATTGTTTTATGATGTTTTAAGAGTCATCACCAAGTCCTATAAAAGGTAAATAACGTAAAGTGAAAGAGATTACGCACCAAAACTCTTGGAACGTATATACCTTGAGTATGAACAATGGGGGGAGCTATGGGGTTTTATATTTAACCATAACTTCTAATGGAGTACAGGACGCTGTACTTTCCTTTTTATTTATTATTATGCGCAGGAATTCCGCCACCTTTGAGTGGTTTTGTCACTGGCACGGTTAGCTCCCGTGTCACTTAACCTCAATTTATTTTGGAGAGGATAGTTGGAACCCGTTCGATGCGTAATCAACGCTAAATGAATTATTTAGTGTCTAGTCATTGTGTTTTGTTGATTGATGTGTGTGCTTGTAAACAGGTGCAATGAGGTAAGTGTGTTGATAGGTGAAAGCATGTTAGTGTGTTTAATTTACGCTTATGTATTCAGCTTTGCTGATTGTGTGTGTTTGTGTGTTTGGCCATGTCTTTACCTTGGCCCTATGATGACCCATTTTTAATGGAGAGTAGTGGAAACAAGTGGAGATAAACTTTTCAGGTATTGAAGCATAATCATGATGGGGCAGGAGAGAAGAGTGAATCTTGCTAGCTTTCATTAGGTTACGATGTGTTTTATGCTTTATTTATTTATGACATATTTTATGTGGAATAACACAAAGGTTTGGTTTTGGAACGGTTTTGAATAAGGGCCTTTAATGGTTCCAAGTTGTAGTTTGATTTTATTTGACTTTGTTTGTTTGTTTTTAAACTGTACATTCGTTTGGTTGACTTTTGAGTTGACTTGTTTAAACGGTTTTTAATTTTGAGTCTTCCGCTGTGTATCTTTGATAATTTCCTTAGCCGTTTTCACGGTGGCGGTAATGTCTTAGATATTCCTAAATCGTATTTTAAAGAATAGAATGGATATTTAAAGGAAAGGAATTTCTAGGGTGTTACAACTGAGGCATCACAACAACACCGTGGCAGCACACAAGGGTGCCATGGGTACCCAAGTGAGCTGCCACGTGGCCGAAGCTAATTGGAAGGCTAGGGGTAGAGGTGGCCGGTTATGGGAGTAAGAGTGGGGGGCTAGTTTGGTCCCCCCCCCCCTCCTCCAAATGGTCCTCAGCTACTCTTCCATATGAGCTTGCCAATTGTTGATTTATTACTAGTTTGATTATTAATTTTATTTTAGCTTTAAAATAAAATGGGAAAATCAAATTCTCCCACATTAATGCATGGGAAAGCTTTTCACAGTCTTGTATTTTCCTATAAATACCCAACTTGGGGTATTGAGAAAAGCACTTGAGTAAGAGTTGAAAAACGCATCACCATTGTGAAAACCTTTGAACTCATAAATTACTCGGGTTTAGGTCGGGCCTTTCTAACTCCAAGGCATTGGACCCTAGTCGGTGTTCGAGTTGTGGGTGGACTTCCGTTAGAGGTCGTCGTAATTTCGAGGCTTGCTTTCGAAGTAAGAGCCCCTCGAAGTCGGGCGAAGTACGCATCAAAGGTATATAATTATTATCTTAGTCATGTCATTAAGTTAATTATGTTTATGGTTTTATTTTTTTGCAATTGCGGTCTTTTTTTTGGGTCGTTTCCGCGGTGAGTCAGACTCACCAAACCCCAACAATATGAGTAGTCTATAATTGTTCATCGTCATAGTCATCACTATTACTACTCCCTCTGTTCCCATTTGTTTTTTTACGTTTCCATTTAGGGTGTTCCTTTTTATTCTTTACATTTAGGATCTTTCCTTTTTAAGTCATTGATTTTAGACAAAATTACCCTTGCTTTATAATTTAAATACTCAATTGCCATCTACTTTTCATGTGCAAATGTACTTTTGACATGGGAATAAACGCGTCGTCAATTGTCTATCCCTAGATCAAATACAATTTATACAACCTGAACAAACCTAATACGAGTATGAGGCAAGCATAGGGGTCAAACCACAGGGAGAAATGCTTAAGCACTATATTCATTACCTAGGGTCTAAGCTATCTCGGAACAAGAAGTGTGAATAACTAAGAGGTTAAACTAAGAACGAAATGGATTAAAATTAATACAACTAGGCACCAAGGGAAATGGGTAGGTGAAGATGACGCTTGATCATGCAATAACAAAGTAGCAAATCAATGGTAAACTAAACATGCATGAATACCGAAGTAAAGGGTCCAATCTAACCGCCTTCCGGGGTTAATTGGCTTCTCCCAACATAGCCTCTATGTTTCCACATTAGAACCATATATTAGAAGGTGCAATCAAAGAATTATCGACAGTAATGAATCTCAACTAAGTCAAATTCCGTTACTTGTTAGCAAAGACTCACCTTTAATCAACTAACAATGTGCACTTGCAAGAAGATCAAAGAATATCAAGCATGCAAAGACTTTAATCACCATTAACATAACCCCAACATTATAAGCATGAACAATTAGCAACTACACCATCCCCACACCCTTGTCTAGGTGACTACTCACAAATCATATTGAAAACAATATTAATCATCAAATCAATAAGCATCAACATGATTAATACGCAAAGAAGAAAAATCAAAGCAAATAAGCAAAATAAAAAACAAAGGTAAAGAGAAAGAGTAAGAGATTGCTCATTAATTGAAGATGAAGGTCTACAAAGGATTGAACAAACTCCTTCTTCAAAATCCAAGTTCATCAATGAAGAAAACCACACTTTCTCTCTCTAACAATGAAGACTTATAGTGTTTCTCTCTCTAGAATAAGCTAAAATGTAGAAAAATTAAAACTATGTTAATATAATTGCCTCGGAACGTTCTAAGATGGGACTTATATAGTCCGTACAGAGCCAGCTGAGACAAGGAGAGGTCCGACCGAACAATGTGAAGGTTCGGCCGGACTACAGGGTAGGTTTGGCCGAACCATGGGTAGGTTCGGTCGAACCTCCCTGATCTTGGTCTGGTCGAACTTCTGTGGTTCAGCCACTCCTGCAAAATTGCCAAATTGCATCTTGTCCCTGCCTCGTCGTTCGGCCGAACCACTGAGCAGGTTCGGCCACACCTTCAGGAGGTTCGGCCGAACCTCTTCTGAATCATACTTCCTCCAGCTCCCCTTGAGCTTAGCTTCCTCCTCTTGAAAATCCCGATGGTTCCTACAAAGCATGAGCATGAAAATCACAATAAAAACAAAGCGAGAAGACTAAGAAAAGGGAAGATAAAGGAGAAAGAAAAGAGGAAGCAAAACTAAGTAAAAATGCTTAGAAAAGGGGCCAAACAAGTGCAAATGAGGGGAGAATCCTTAGAGAAAAAGGATAAAAGAGTGGGATAAATGCCACTCATCAAAATCCCCCACACTTGACTTTTTCTTGTCCTCAAGCAAGGAATACTAAAACAAAAAGACAACACACACAACAAGCATAATATGACAAGGGTTAAGAAAATCAATCAAGCTTCACGATGGGAAATGCTCCAAATGGACTCTAACATATGGACATGAATCAAAGAATGCTTACTTTTCTCAACTCAAAGAGGGGGAACACGTTCTAAGATGCTCATGGTTGAAGGAGACAAACCTAAGCTAAGCGTAGAGAACTAATGATTTCATCCTCTTCCCTAGCCCCAACCAAGACGGTCCGCGTTCTCTCCATTAGCTTCAAATCATCCCCAAGTTAGCTCCTCATGATTCCTCGAGGGAACCGGAAAAAGAAATTTTATGCGGAATCATAAGGTTATCCTGACATCTCAACTATGCACACTCTCTCCATAGGGTTGAAATCTATCTCCCTCAACCGTTCTTTAACCGCACTCCTCCAAGTCCAAGGGTCTTAACTCGGGTTGTAACGTCATGGCTAGCGGTTAAGGTTGGGAATTAATTTGAAAATTTTGGTGGCAAATCCTAAGTGAAGCAAAAGAGTGGCCATCTCTCAAGAACAACCTAAGAATTGAACCTAAATTCAAATTGCAACCTTCAATAAAAAATTTCACAACATTACTTCATTTCTCTCATCATTTTCTTTTTCTTTTCTTTTTTTCAACTCTTCTTTCTTTTTTTTTATATTCTTTTTCTTTTTTTTTTCTTTTGGTCATCATACGTTGCATCCTTCCTCACAAACTTTTTGCAAATATTTTCTTTCATGAACAACTTTCAAAATCTCACTTGAACCAATATTCACAACTTTCTTGCCCTAAAACCAACACTCTCAAATTCGAACCTCAAAAGCCAATGCTTCACTAACTACAAGGGTTGGTAGAACATAGGCCGATAGGTTTGTAATATGGCTAGATCAAGAAAGGGGAATGAGGCCCAAATTGGTTAGCAAGTGGGTGAATGTAAAAATGAAAACCAAATCTGTAACAAAACACAAAGAAAACAAAGAAAAATGAGAAGAAATGCCCTCTTCCTCCTTTAGAGTTGTTTGGTCATGATCTCGGGAGCTAAATACCAACACAAAGATTAAGACATGCATAGTTAAGGATCCAAAGCGCCGCTCACAAGAATGATGAAGGCTACAACAAATGACGCTCACACGGGATAAAAAATAAGCAAATACCAACCAAGGGAATCCTATTCACTACGGAGAGCAACACCATCTTACCACTTTCCCGTGAACTAGGGGGTTCAAACGTCCTCAAAAGTTCTAAACCAGCTACCTTAGCTTATAATGTGTCTAATTCAACCTTAAGCATTCTCAAACCGTGTAAACCCTCATCAACTAGGAAGGTAAGAATTCTAAGACATGTCATCAAAAAGGCACACAAATTCTAAAATCCAAATGAATGAGCAAATCCACATCAAAAATATTTCAACTTGCCATAGTCATGCTTGTTACACAAAAGGGAACAAGAAAAGCACACAAGAAAGAGGAAGAAATTAAAAAGGTTCATAATCGAGGCATGTAAATTAAATAAATCCCAAACGACATACAAGTGATCGTTGATATCAACATCAACGATCCCAGGTTCCTTAGAACAAAAATCAATCAACCTCGAACCATTCAACTCTTCCTAAACTACACCTAAACTAAGCACTCAAAGAAAAAGAAAAAGAAAGAGAGGAAAGGTCTCACCGAATGCCGCTTGAAATATAAGACAAAGTAATATATCCAATCTCACCAAGGGAAATAGTGTTGCTCCTTAACGTCCTTCATCTCCGCTTCAAGTTTCAATAAAGGTGAGCCAAACAAAAGAAACTACAACAGACCAAAAAAAGGTTAGAAAACAAATAAAAAGACTAAAGAAATAAACAAAAATAAGAAAAAATAAATAAAAAAAACTATCTACATGGTTTGGATTAAGGGGATTTGGATTTTCGGGAATTTTGGATTTTTCTCTCGGGAGCATCTCCACCTACAAAAAACTCAGGAACCATCAAAGAAAATCATCAGAAATCAACAAAAATAATCATAAAACATCATCATCATCATCATCACCATCACATCACCACATCAATATCATCACAACATCACCATCTCATCACATCACCATCACAACATCACCAACATCATCACCACCATCACAACGCCACATCAATACCACAAGGCCACTATCCTCCTTATGTGCAAGCAACTACCCTACCACTCTACCTTCCTATGTACACTTCAACCAACCAAAAGGACATCCTCCCCCACACTATTCTTTTGCTCGTCCCGAGCAAAAGTTACAAGCGAGAAGATCGGGGGGAGGGAAAAGAAAACCCTCATCACTAGTTATCATCTCCTCGCCCCCTAGGTTGAGGGGGGTTATCAGGATCAAACCCGGGAGTGTCCATGAAAGGGTGGAAGGGTTGGTTTAAGTGCTCATAGGGCCACCCTTGGGCACCCCAACCACCATCAAAAGGAGTGGGGGTAGATGTGGATGCCGGGTCATAAGCCGGATCACACCCACCCGAACGATAGGGGTCGTATGGTGGGGTGCCAACGCGTTGGGTAGGGTCGATGGGACCTTCCCAATAGGCGTAGCAAGGGGGGTGGGGTTTTGAGGGTCATTGGGTCCCCAATGATTGACCGGACCCTCTTGAGGAGGGTGGTAAGGGTAGTTCACATAGGGCGCTTGAATGCCCGCTTGCACAAGATTGTTATAATTTGCCCTCGCGTAGTACCCCCATTGTTCAATGGAAGCTTGATTGTCTCGACGGATATCATCGAGGGTACTACGAAGGGCATTTAAATCAAAAGGAGGAATGGAAGAAGAGGAAGATGCCTCACCTCCCCCGCTAAGGGGGGGAACGATTTGCTCCTGACGGAGGACCGGCGGAGGTTGAGGAACTCCACCCCGGGCTCCAGTTCATCTCCTCATTGGGGATGTTTTGCTGAGGGATATTCCATTTGAGAGGAGCGGAGTGGTCCACCGTAGTGAGGTCGGGGTCCGGAAGGACACACCATTCGATCTCTCTATCGACCAAGAGGATGAATCGGCGCTTGCTAGTGGGTTAGTTGAGGAAGCGGCTGTGACGGAGGGCGCTTATGGAAAGAGCATAGGGAGGGAACTCGTCGGTAAGCTCTTCTCGGGTTTGGTGCACGGGTGGGAGAAATTCAATTTGATCTTAGTATGCTCCATTCTTCAAAGAAAGAGCAATGATAGTAATCATGCCACCCATAAAGATCTCATCACCGAGACGGTTATCCCTAGTATCCAAGAGCCGTTGGATGAAGGTGGAAGAGCATTGAAATTTGAGCCGCTGAGGATTATCGGCCAAGAATAGGCAAGCAACCTCATATTTTACCATGGAGCCGATGTTTGCTTTGAAGAACACGGCATATTGGAGAAGCCGTACAAAATACCTCAAGGCTATGTGAATGATATTGTTGACATTTGAGGCATTAGTTTGAAACCTATCCTTGTTGGTGATACTCCTCCACCACTCTTGCTCGTTGTAAGGTATGATATGAGAGGAGGTCATTTCGGATGGGTGATCAAGTCCGATGGCATGCCAAAAGAATATCTCATTTAGCTCACTTTCCGTTAAAGAGAGATCCTCGTTGAACAATCTAAAGTGAATCATAAGTTGAGGATCCTCATCAATATTTTCCGGCTCAAAGACTTCCTTGCGAAGAGAGGTAAGGAATTCCAAATTTACACGCTCAAAAGTGTAAGCGTGGAGGTGAATGAAGTTGACAAGGGAAATAAACGCGTCGTCAATTGTCTATCCCTAGATCAAATACAATTTATACAACCTAAACAAACCTAATACGAGTATAAGGCAAGCATAGGGGTCGAACCATAGAGAACGGATAAACACCACCAAATGTTATTGACAATTAAGCTAGCCCGGAATAGGGGATAAATAAACTAAAGTCTAAAGATGCTAAAACAAGAAATAAAACATTAAGGAAAATGGTTTAGGTATAGCATTAACTTGAACATAAACAAAGGCATAGAAATTGAATTAATGATGAAATAAACATGCTCGAATATCGAAATAAAGGATCCAATATAGCCGCCTTCCGGGGTCAATTGGCTTCTCCTAACATAGCCTCTATGTTTCCACATTAGAACCATATACTATGAGGTACTATTAAATAACAATCGATAGTAATGAACCTTAACTAAGTCAACTTCCGTTTCTTGTTAGCAAAGATTCACCTTTAATCAACCAACAATGTGCACTTGCAAGAAGATTAAAGAATATCAAGCATATAAAGACTTTAATCACAAATAAATCAATTCTAAACCCTAGAACATGCTCAAGGTCCAACTACACCACAACCATTCCCTTAATGGGGAAATTACTCACTAATCATGCTAATAACAAGATTAATTAACAAACAATCAAGAATAAACATGATTAACAAGCAATACCAACAACTAAAATAATAATCAAAATAAAACAAATAAAAATAGAGGAGAGAGAGTAAGAGATTGCTCATTAATTGAAGATGAAGGTCTACAAAGGATTGAACAAGCTCCTTCTTCAAAATCCAAGTTCATTAATGAAGAAAATCCCACTTTCTCTCTCTATCAATGACGACTAATCCTAACCTAAACCTAGAACTAATTAGAGAGTAGTAAAATGATAGTTCTTGATTGTCCCCCTAAATTACCCCAAAAATGGGTATTTATACTAACTTATAAAACTAGGAAAAATAGAAAAGGAAAAGAAAATAAAATAAAATAAATTAAAAAGGAAAAGTAAAAATAAGAAACTAAAATAAAAAATAAAAATAAAAGAAAGAAAATAAGAAAAGGGAAAAGAAAAAGAAATAAAAATAAAAGAAAAACAAAACAAATCCCCCACCCACAAAACAATCAGCTACCTATTTCCCCTTCTTCTTCGAAATTGGCTGCTTCAATATCAACACCACCATTCATCAATAATCATCATTGAATCACCACCATTGACGGCTCAAAATCATCACCGACATCTTCATCAACCAGCAATCAATCAAGGCCGTTTAATTTTCATTAAAACTCGCGTGAGAAGCTCGTGAAGTGGTTCGGTCGAACCATGGGTTGGTGCGGCCGAACTACGGGGTTGGTTCGGTTGAACCATGGGTATGTTCGACCACTCCTCTTCGAATAACAAAACCCCCAAAGTCTCTGACTCGACGTTCGGCCGAACCCTCATTGATTTGCTCGAACTTGATTAATTTGCAATTTACTCTGATTTTTGCTTAATTGAGGGGTCGATTGGTTGCTTAATTGGTGGTTTGAGTAGTTGCGGGTCAGGTGTGGTGGTTGAGGTGCGGCTAATGTTGCTGCTGGAGGTATGGTTGTTGAGGCAGCTGTGCGGTGGTGTGAGGGTGGCTGCTGTTGTGTGTGGTGTTTGCGGGGTTGCAGGCTGGTGGTGTGTGGTGTTTGCGGGGTTGCAGGCTGGTGGTGTATGGTGTTTGCGGGGTTGCAGGCTGGTGGTGTGTGGTGTTTGCGGGGTTGCAGGCTGGTGGTGTTTGGTTGTGTGTGCTGTTGTTGGTGGTTGTGGGGTTGATTGTTGTGTGAGGGAGGCAGCAGGGGCTGTTGCTCTGAGTTGCGGTGGTCAGGTGGTTGTTGGCTGGTGCGTTAATTGGGTGGCAGCAGGGGAGTAGGGGAGTGAGGTGCTGTTGTGGGGTGTTGGTGAGGGGCTGTTGTGGTGCAAGGACGCAGCAGGCTGATTTTGGGGTTAGTAGATGTGTGGTGGATCAGGGGAGAAGCAGAGGAGGTTGGCTGATTTGTGTGAGGTTGATGTGGTGGAGGATAAGGGAGGTGGGGTGATGGATAAGCGTGGCAGCAACTAAAGGCAGCAGCTTGTTTGGAAGCTTATGCCTCGAACCTTAGACCTCCAAACACGAATATGACTTTAAAACCCGGAACACCTACAACCAAAAACACGAGGGGAATATCAAAAGATAAAATAAAATAAAATAAGATAAGAAAAAATAAAGTAAAATAAAATAGGATAAATAAAGTAAAATAGAAAAAAGAGAAATAAAACTAAAACTAACAAAAATAAAACAAAAACTATATAACAAAAGAAAGTAAAATAAAATAACAAAATAAACATAAAGCTAATTAAAACTATGGAAGTAACAAAGGAAAGGAACGAAATAAAATAAAACGAAAGCAAATAAAATACGAAAATAAACTAATTCTAATAAAAACAACGAAAAGAACTTAAAACACGACAAAATTACCAAAATAAACAAGAAATGTTATTAAGAGAAAACAAGGGAAAGAAAGGGAAAATAAGATAAAATAAACTCGAAAATGACTCTAAAAATACTTCCTAAGAGTGACATAAATGTCACTCATCAAATTCCCCCAAGCTAAACCTTTGCTCGTCCTCGAGCAAAGCTAAGGCAAAAGAGAACAAGATGGAATTATTGAAAGCAAAAAAAAACAAAATAGAAACAAAGAGAAAGAATGTACACTAACTCACTGTCGTAGGAATCACAGATGCATTTAGCGTATGCATCAAGCCCTTTAAACCCTTATGTCCTCAAAGAGGACGAGTAAGCTCTCGTGAGGGTTTCCTAAGAGGTTTAACCCACAACTCTTGGCAACACATAACATTCAAGGCAAAGGTGAAATCAAGAAAATTCGAGTTTTGATATTTCAAACCAAACACAAACAATGGGCTAAATGCACAAGAATACAATCCTTTCTAGACATTAAAGGTAGCCAAGCAAAAGAATAGCTAAGGTTGATGCACACATAAAGCATGCAAAGGGTAGAGAACTTAGAGGGACTTACACTCCTCCTTATCTCCAACCAAACTCCCGCATCCTCACTAGTTTTGCATCCACTTTTAAGGTGATATCTCGAGATTCCTCGAAGGAATCGGAACAAAATAAGCAATGAAAAACATTTAGGCTACCTGACATCTTGGCATTGATAGCTCGCTCAATAGGCTTGGCTTGATTACCCTCCATCGATAGTAACTAAACCTTACTAAGGTCAAAAGGTCTTAAAAGGGTTGAAACGTTTAGGTTAGGGTAAAGGGTGTGGAAATAAATTTGGAATTTAGTGGTAAACTTAGAAGTGAAGCAAGGTTGATCATTCCTCAATTCAAATTCAATAAACTACCAACTTTCAAATCAAAAATTCTAGCAACTCCTTCCCCAAGCTTATTGTTTTTCAACCAAACAACAAAAATTTTTGTATTTTCTCAATATTTTCTTCTTTTTTTTTTCATTTCTTTTTATTCTTTGCTCTCGCCTCTTTTAACTTTGAGCGGCTTTTTTCTTTCATTTCCTTTATTTTCTTCTCATTTACTCAAACCATTCAACATAACAATTATAAACACAAGTACCAAAATTTGAGTTTTTCACTTCTTTTTCATTCTTTTTCTCACTTTCATTAACCAAAAATACAAATCAAGTCCCAAGAATGCTTCACAAAAACTAATAAAGGTGAAAATAAAGCAAAGGTCCATTGGTTTGTAATGTGGTTATGCCAAAGAAGGGAAAATGGCTCAAATTGGGTTACTAAATGAGCAAATGCAAAAGAAAAATAAAAGAATAGAACATAATAAAACAAAACAAAAATCCTAATTGCCTTCGTCTTCCCCTAGGTTGGTTCGGTCTCGATCTTGGGTAGATTAAGCCAAATTCTCGATATAAGCTAGCAATGCCAAGGATCCAAACGCCACACATGCAAGAAATGTAGAAGGCTAGAACAAAATAGACACATCCTCACAAAAATGACGGTAGTGGAGTAGCAAAAATCACCTTTAAAGCTTCAACTAGCTAGAGAGCGACAACCATCTTACCACAAACCAAGTGAGCTAAGGTCTCATAGCCCTTAAGTTCTACTACCTTGGCAATGTTATATGTGTGAACCAACCTCGACATTCAAGCGCACGAAAACCTCTAACAACTAGCAAAGAGGGTATTCTAGGTGCTAAAGCCCAATTATGTCCAAGTTTAAAACAAAACATTTTGAATCTTGCCTTGAATGCCATGGAAAGACACTATACACACAAATATTTACAAAACCAACAATACTCAAGAATACATATACAATAGTGCAATATGAAAGCATGATCAATCAAAACTACATATACCAAAAGTCAACTCAATAAGGCGCTCATGGCCATCCAAACATAGAAAACCAATCTCAATAATGGACTTTGGCAGGTATGAAAGAAATAAATCAAGCAATCATGAGACTATGGATTAAGAAACCACCAAGAGATATAGATAACCCCCCCAAGCAAGCGAATAGCTACTCCCCCAAGCTAGAATGGAGCATTGTCCTCAATGCTCAAAATAAAGGCACAAAGGGTGGGTGGGAGGGGAAGAAAGAAAAAAATTCACACAACAATTCATATTCATTCAATCCAAATGCAATTAAGAAAGCAAATCCAAGATGAGGGAAGAAGGAAAGAGTAAACCAAATGTGAGGTGGGTGTTGAAACCCGCAATTGAGCCCATTGTCCACAATTTCATCTAATTCCTCGTCTTTATTGCTTTTCCAAATGCAAGCAATCGTCGGTGTGCTTCTTCTCAAGGAGCTCAATCCAAAATCCTTGCACATGAGCATATGCATCGAGTACCTATACACATAGACAAGAGAGTAAACAAAAATGAGAAACACAAAAGAAAGAAAAAGAAAGCAATAAAACACGGGTTACTTCCCGCAAAGGCTTGCTTAACGTCCAAGCATGACCAATCTAGTAAATAACCCGACAAAGAACGCAATAGCTTGTCATATGCACCGGCAAACATATCAAGAAATAGAGCATACGCGATGCTCATATGACAAACAAACATAAAGTACAAGGAGACTTTATGCTTGAGGGAAGGGAGAAAAGAAAAAGTAAAAGAATCAAAAGAAAAATCAAGAAAATAAGAAGAAAAAGTAGAAGAAGAAAAAGAAAAATCCTCACAAAAATCTTTTTGGTTGGCATTATAACTCTTTTCCTCATCAACAATGAAAGAGTTAGGGGCTTCGGAAACATGAATAGGAAGGGGATCCCTAAGAGGTTCTTTGAGAAAAGAAGGGAGGAACATAGGATAGTAGGAGATATGGTTAAACCTTTGGGAAAAAGGTGTATAAGAAAGGGAAAAAGGGGTAGCTAATCCCTCATCACAAGATCTCACATCACTAATGAGGGAATGAAAATCAATCATGGAATCCTCAAATGAAGAACCTTCATGTTCTACATATCCCTCAAGCTCAAAAACTCCAAGGTAATCAACCTTATCCTCCTTTTCACCACAATAAACAACCTTTCCTTCTACTATCTCAAAATCAAGAGTGAATGGGGGCAAATTTCTCTCAAACTCATCTCTTTCTAATGAAGCCTTATCAATGAACTCACTCATAAGGTTATGGGCTACCGTTTGAAACTCAAGAAATATTTGGGCCATAATCTCAAATGAGTCCAAATCATCATGGATAGACGAGTCAAAAGCTTGCTCATTGGAATCATCTAGGGGACTATGGGGCACACCTTTAGAATTCATGCAAAAATCGGATGCAATATGAGAAAGAACATGCACTTCATCATCATTAGAATGTACCTCATTACATTGAGCTATAGAAGGAGGGGAGTTGAAATCATGCATTACATGGTCACTATGGGGAGCATCAAGCACATCATGGGAATTCATATTAGACAAATCATGAAAATTAGCATCAAAATTAAAAGCATGAGAATCCCGAAACATAAGTCTCATGATTGGCCCTCTCCCAATCATAATTATCCCTAGCTAACCATGAATAGAAATCCCAAGCTTCATCCGAAGACATGTCTTGAAATTTACCATTTAACATATTATCAACTACTCCTCTAAAATTCTCATTTAATCCCAAATTAATGATTTCACAATAATCACCCTTTGTTAAACCTTTAACACCATCTAGGAAATCCTCAAGTCTATTGAAATACGACCAAAACGGTTCATTATCAAATTGAGGAATAGAAATATAAGCCATTTTTTTCTCAAATAAAGCAACACAAATAAAAACCAACAAATCAAAAGAAAATTATAAACAATGGACTAGTCTCAATAAGATAACACAATGGTAATGGAAGCCGTTCCCCGGCAACGGCGCCAATTTGACAAGGGAAATAAACGCGTCGTCAATTGTCTATCCCTAGATCAAATATAATTTATACAACCTAAACAAACCTAATACGAGTATAAGGCAAGCATAGGGGTCGAACCGCAGAGAACGGATAAACACCACCAAATGTTATCGACAATTAAGCTAGCCCGGAATAGGGGATAAATAAACTAAAGTCTAAAGATGCTAAAACAAGAAATAAAACATTAAGGAAAATGGTTTAGGTATAGCATTCACTTGAACATAAACAAAGCCATAGAAATTGAATTAATTATGAACTAAACATGCTCGAATATCGAAATAAAGGATCCAATCTAGCCGCCTTCCGGGGTCAATTGGCTTCTCCTAACATAGCCTCTATGTTTCCACATTAGAACCATATACTAGAAGGTACTATTAAATAACAATCGGTAGTAATGAACCTTAACTAAGTCAACTTTCGTTTCTTGTTAGCAAAGATTCACCTTTAATCAACCAACAATGTGCACTTGCAAGAAGATTAAAGAATATCAAGCATATAAAGACTTTAATAACAAATAAATCAATTCTAAACCCTAGAACATGCTCAAGGTCCAACTACACCACAACTATTCCCTTAATGAGGAAATTACTCACTAATCATGCTAATAACAAGATTAATTAACAAACAATCAAGAATAAACATGATTAACAAGCAATACCAACAACTAAAATAATAATCAAAATAAAACAAATAAAAATAGAGGAGAGGGAGTAAGAGATTGCTCATTAATTGAAGATGAAGGTCTACAAAGGATTGAACAAGCTCCTTCTTCAAAATCCAAGTTCATTAATGAAGAAAATCCCACTTTCTCTCTCTACCAATGAAGACTAATCCTAACCTAAACCTAGAACTAATTAGAGAGTAGTAAAATGATAATTCTTGAATGTCCCCCTAAATTACCCCAAAAATGGGTATTTATACTAACTTATAAAACTAGGAAAAATAGAAAAGGAAAAGAAAATAAAATAAAATAAATTAAAAAGGAAAAGTAAAAATAAGAAACTAAAATAAAAAATAAAAATAAAAGAAAGAAAATAAGAAAAGGGAAAAGAAAAAGAAATAAAAATAAAAGAAAAACAAAACAAATCCCCCACCCACAAAACAATCAGCTACCTATTTCCCCTTCTTCTTCGAAATTGGCTGCTTCAATATCAACACCACCGTTCATCAATAATCATCATTGAATCACCACCATCGACGGCTCAAAATCATCACCGACATCTTCATCAACCAGCAATCAATCAAGGCCGTTCAATTTTCATTAAAACTCGCGTGAGAAGCTCGTGAAGTGGTTTGGTCGAACCACGGGTTGGTGCGGCCGAACTACAGGGTTGGTTCGATCGAACCATGGGTATGTTCGACCACTCCTCTTCGAATAACAAAACCCCCAAAGTCTCTGACTCGACGTTCGGCCGAACCCTCATTGATTTGCTCGAACTTGATTAATTTGCAATTTACTCTGATTTTTGCTTAATTGAGGGGTCGATTGGTTGCTTAATTGGTGGTTTGAGTAGTTGCGGGTCAGGTGTGGTGGTTGAGGTGCGGCTACTGTTGCTGCTGGAGGTATGGTTGTTGCGGCAGCTGTGCGGTGGTGTGAGGGTGGCTGCTGTCGTGTGTGGTGTTTGCGGGGTTGCAGGCTGGTGGTGTGTGGTGTTTGCGGGGTTGCAGGCTGGTGGTGTGTGGTGTTTGCGGGGTTGCAGGCTGGTGGTGTGTGGTGTTTGCGGGGTTGCAGGCTGGTGGTGTGTGGTGTTTGGTTGTGTGTGCTGTTGTTGGTGGTTGTGGGGTTGATTGTTGTGTGAGGGAGGCAGCAAGGGTTGTTGCTCTGAGTTGCGGTGGTCAGGTGGTTGTTGGCTGGTGCGTTAATTGGGTGGCAGCAGGGGAGTAGGGGAGTGAGGTGCTGTTGTGGGGTGTTGGTGAGGGGCTGTTGTGGTGCAAGGACGCAGCAGGCTGATTTTGGGGTTAGTAGATGTGTGGTGGAGCAGGGGAGAAGCAGAGGAGGTTGGCTGATTTGTGTGAGGTTGATGTGGTGTAGGATAAGGGAGGTGGGGTTATGGATAAGCGTGGCAGCAACTAAAGGCAACAGCTTGTTTGGAAGCTTATGCCTCGAACCTTAGACCTCCAAACACGAATATGACTTTAAAACCCGGAACACCTACAACCAAAAACACGAGGGGATTATCAAAAGATAAAATAAAATAAAATAAGATAAGAAAAAATAAAGTAAAATAAAATAGGATAAATAAAGTAAAATAGAAAAAAGAGAAATAAAACTAAAACTAACAAAAATAAAACAAAAACTATATAACAAAAGAAAGTAAAATAAAATAACAAAATAAACATAAAGCTAATTAAAACTATGGAAGTAACAAAGGAAAGGAACGAAATAAAATAAAACGAAAGCAAATAAAATACGAAAATAAACTAATTCTAATAAAAACTACGAAAAGAACTTAAAACACGACAAAATTACCAAAATAAACAAGAAATGTTATTAAGAGAAAACAAGAGAAAGAAAGGGAAAAAAAGATAAAATAAACTCGAAAATGACTCTAAAAATACTTCCTAAGAGTGACATAAATGTCACTCATCAGAAGTCACCCCATCCAAAGTTTTGAGCCAACCTGACCACCTCATCCAATATTCCCAGCTTCCTCAAAGTTTGGGGGCAAAAGAATCTTGTAGAACGGATTGGACGCTTGATGAGTGACTCATAGATGGGCCAAAATTGCTCGTCCGAAGCAACAATGCCATGATCATTGATGCCGGGAGGAGGTGGGAATTGTGGTCCTGAAGATTCTCCCACTCTCTTCCTCTTTGACTTTCCTTTGCCTTTGCCGAACATTTTGATTCTACAAATTCACCAAGAGCATATCATTAGAACAAATTGATAAGAAATGACATAAGAAGCCAAGTAGCTAGCCAAGGTAAAAGTGTATGCATGAGAGTATACAATTCAAGGCATGCGTGAATACATTTGAACCAAGGCTTGAATAGGAATTCCTATGTCATTCCTATATGAGTCCTAACAAAGTCTAGGTGAAATTTGGCATGAAGTCCCCTAATTTTCATGATATCCATTCATCAAACCATCAAAAACAAACCAAAACAATGAATAACAATCTCCAACAACATCCAACTCATGAATTTCTCAATCATAAAATGGTAACATGAACACCCTAGTATGAAATCAACATTCTTAAGCAAAGACATTGAGATTAAAATAAAACCAAGGCAAACATGCATAATCATCATAACAACATGTTCTACTATCAACAACCAATCAATTGCAACAAGTAAATCCAAAGAACCACATGAATCAAACAAGTTATTACTAACAATTTCAAGAATACCACAATTCATACTTAAATATGTAAAACATGGTAAAACTATGATAAATTGAAGAAATAAACTTGCAAAAGCTAGGAAAACCATACCACAATTGATTGGAAGCAAGTAAAAACCCAAAAACACCAAAGCACTCAAACCCTTGAAATTGGGGAAAATGAAAAGATGGGATTTTTGTAAGGAATTTTTGGTGGAGATTGTAGGAATTGAGTAGAGGATGGAAAATAAGTGAGAAAAGGTGAAGATTGGAGTGATTTTGATGGAGATTCGAGGTTGTAAGGGGGGGGGGGGGTTGTAATGGAGGTTTAGAGTGAGAAGGAGGAGAAAGGGGTAGGTGACGAAAATGGGAATGAAGGGTCACAAAAATTTCAGCAGCATAAAAATTATGGCAGCAGCAATTTTTTTTTCAAATCTAATGAATGGTTCGGCCGAACCAAGAGTATGTTCGGTCGAACCACAATGACAGTTCGGTCGAACTACAGTGCAAGTTCGGTCGAACTATCATTAGGTTCGGTTGAACCTTCTGCCAGAATGCAAAATTGAGTTCTTGGCAGAATGTTGCCATAAATCCTTGAAAATGCTGCAGTGACCGAACATAAAGTGGTTCGGCCAAACTCCCATAAAGAATCGCACAAGTAAAAATAGTCCTTAACACACATCTAAACACCATACAATCATGCTTGATGCAAAGCATAACAAAAACCTAAACACAATCAAAACTCATAAATCCCAACAATCCAAAGTTGCAGATGGAAAAATAGAAGCAACATGAAAAGAAGAAAGTAGAAAAGGGTTAGAAACTCGGGTTGCCTCCCAGAAGCGCTTTTGGTTAACGTCATTAGCTCGACGTTCCTTGATTTGATCAAGGAGGGTCAAATTGACAATGCACATCAAGAAGAATCGCGGAAATCGGTTCATCACTTGGGAATCCTTCATAATAGGGCTTGAGACGGTGACCATTGACTTTGAAAGGAGAGTGGCCATCTTGGAAGATTTCATAAGCACCATATGGGAACACTTCTGTGACAATGTACGGCCCACTCCATCTTGATCGGAGCTTTCCCAGAAAGATCTTCAATCGCGAGTTGAAGAGGAGCACCTTTGCCCCTTGACAAAATCTTTCTTGATGATTTGGGCATCGTGCAAAGCTTTTTCTCTTGCCTTATACATACTTGCATTCTCATAGGCATTCATCCTCAACACCTCTAGCTCATGCAACTCTAGAAGCCTTCGCTCTCCCGCACTATGGAGATCCAAGTTGACTTGCTTGATCGCCCAATGAGCACGATGCTCCATCTCCACGGGCAAATGACAATTCTTCCCATATACGAGTTTGTAGGGGGTGGTCCCTATCGGAGTCTTGAAGGCGGTCCTATAAGCCCATAGTGAATCAATGAGTTTGGAGGACCTTCTTGTCCTAGCAACCGTCTTCTCCAAAATCACCTTGAGCTCTCTATTGGTGACCTCCGCTTGACCACTCGTTTGAGGGTGGTAAGCAAGCCCTCGCTTGTGAGACACCCCAAACTTATCAATTAGTCGAACGAAGGTGTGGTGCTTGAAATGCAACCCCCCATCACTAATTATTGCTCCTGGAACACCAAATCTCGGGAAGATCACTTTCTTGAAAAGATTGACCACCACCTTAGAGTCATTCGTTGGAGAAGCTACGGCCTCCGCCCACTTGGATACATAGTCAACGGCAACAAAAATATACTTGTTCCCATGTGAAGAAATGAAAGGGCCCATGAAGTCTATAGCCTATACATCGAAAACTTCAAGCTTAAGGATGGGGTTTTGCGGCATTTCATCCCTTCTAGAAATATTCCCCATCCGTTGACATCTATCACAAGTCTTGACAATTATCCAAGCATCCTTGAATAGAGAAGGTCAAAAGATCATAGATTAAAGAACCTTTGAGGCGGTCTTTTGAGCACTCATATGCCCACCACAAGGAGAAGAGTGGCACATATGGATAACACTTTGAACCTCGTCGTTGGGGACGCATCTCCTCAACAAACCATGGACCCCTCTCTTCAACAAAATCGGATCATCCCAAATATATCTCTTTGCCTCATGCTTGAGCTTTCGACGTTGTTGTGAAGTGAAATCCGGAGGTATGGCACCACAAGCCAAATAATTCACAATATCCGCATACCATGGCGCCGATTTCACCTCAAGAACATATAGCACATCATCCCTTAAAGAATCCTCTATCGGCAAACCATCATCCTTGAACCTTGCACCACCCAACCTTGAAAGGTGATCCGCCACCACATTCTCGGCTCCCTTCTTGTCTCTCATCTCATAATCAAAGTCTTGGAGAACTAAAACCCATCTCAACAACCTCTATTTAGCCTCCTTTTTTCCAATCAAATATTTGAGAGCCGAGTGGTCGGTATACACAATTGTCCTAGAACTAATGAGGTAGGTTCTAAACTTCTCAAATGAGTGAATAACCGCTAGAAACTCCTTCTCGGTAGTTGTATAATTTCGTTGGGCACCATTGAGAGTTTTAGACAAATAATGTATAACATGAAGTTTTCCATCCTTTCGTTGCCCAAGAACCTAACCAATAGCCTCGTCGCTTGCATCGCACATGAGCTCAAATGGAAGAGACTAATCCGGACCTTGGACGATAGGGGCGGTGCAAAGGGCTTATTTCAACCTACAAAAAGACTCTTGACAAGCATCATCAAATATAAACTATTTATCTTGTTACAATAGGGATGTGAGGGGCTTTGCAATCAATGAAATTTTTTTTATAAAACCCCGATAGAACTCGGCATGGCCAAGAAAAGACCTTACTTCCCTTACGTTGGTGGGGGGAGGAAGTTTTTCAATGACCTCAACCTTGGCTCTATCAACCTCAATGCCAGCATGGGAAATTTTGTGCCCAAGAACAATCCCACTTTCCACCATAAAGTGGCACTTTTCCCAATTCAACACAAGGTTAGCCCTCTCACACCTTTCTAAGCAACGAGATAAATTAGATAGACAATCTTCATAGGTGGCTCCTCCAACGGAGAAGTCATCCATGAAGACTTCTATCTCATCCTCAATCATATCACTAAAAATGGACATCATGCAACGTTGGAATGTTGCGGGGGCATTACAAAGCCCGAAAGGCATCCTACGATACGCATAAGTACCGTAGGGGCATGTGAAAGTCGTCTTCTCTTGATCCTTAGGGTCAATCGGGATTTTGAAAAATCCCGAGTAACCATCAAGGAAACAATAGAAGGAATGCTTTGTAAGCCTTTCCAACATTTGATCAATGAACGGTAGTGGAAAATGATCTTTGCATGTACTTGTGTTAAGTTGGCGATAGTCAATACACATGCGCCAACCGGTAACAAGTCTAGTGGGTACTAGTTGATCATGATCATTTTTCACTACCATCATGCCCCCTTTCTTAGGCACAACTTGCACGAGAGATACCCAATAACTATGAGCAATTGGGTAAATAATTTCCGCATCAAGAAGCTTAGCCACTTCCTTCCGCACAACCTCTTGCATGGAAGGGTTAAGCTTTCTTTGCCTTTGCCTAACGGGTTTGGCATCTCCCTCTAGATAAATTTTGTGCATACATAAAGATGGACTAATACCATTGATATCATCAATGGTATAATCCAAAGCTTTCTTGTGTTTTCTCAAAACATTGATCAAGAGGGAGGTTTGCTCCTCCGTTAGGTTAGAATTTACAATCACGGGGAAAGACTCATCGGGGCCAAGAAATGCATACCTCAAGCCCAAAGGTAGAGGTTTCAAGTCTACCTTTGGTGCACCCTTACCATTGGTGCTCTCTTCTCTTTCTTCAACTTGAAAGAGGTCATGAATGTAAGGAGCCTCTTCTTCCATGCTCGCGCCCTTGCACTCCTTCTTTGTTTCCTCAAGAAAATCCTCATAGAATTGTATGTCTTCTTTGTGAGTACCTATCTTTGATTCATTCAACAACACACTTTCAAGAGGATCATTAGTAGCATGCAAGTGGGAGCGAGAAAATTCATTAAGAACGGTATCAAGAACATCTACCTTAAAGCATTCACCACTTGATAAGGGTTGTTGCATGACATTAATCAAATCAAACTCAATAGAATCATTATCAATCTTCAAGGATATCTTCCCCTCCTTCACATCGATGATAGCTCTAGAGGTAGCTAGAAATGGTCTACCCAAAATTATAGGAATCCTCTCATCCTCATCCATCTCTAGCCCATAGAAATCCACGGGGAATGTGAACTTTCTTACCCTAAGGGGAATGTCCTCAACTTTTCCCATGGGGAACTTAACGGAACGGTCCGCTAGTTGCAGAGTAATGTAAGTGGGGGAGAGGGTTCCTACACTAAGCTTTTGGTAGACGGAATATGGCATGAGACTCACACTTGCTCCTAAATCACACAAGGCTTTATCAAATTCAATGCCATTGATAGAACAAGGGATGGAAAAGTTACCCGGATCTTTCAATTTGGTAGGAAGTTTGTTGGAAAGAATTGCGCTACAATTGGCAGTCAAACTCACCGTCTCACACTCTCTTCTCCCACTCAAAAGGTCTTTCAAAAATTTGGAATAGTGGGGCATTTGCTTCATAGCATCAACAAAAAGGACGGAAATATGCAAATTCTTAATGACTTCAAAAAACTTCCCAAATTGGGCATCAAGTTTAGCTATCACAAACCGTTGTGGAAAGGGTAGCTTCTCCTCTCTAGGTTGGCAATTTAGGAGCAAGGGGGTGGATTCTTTTTCCTTGGGCACTTCAACATTTTTTTCCTTTTCAACACTCAATGGCTCATTGGGTTTTTCACCCTCATTCTTTAACTCCACCTCTTCTTGGGGTTCTTCCTCAATTAAAGGGTCACTCCTTACTACCTTCCCACTCCTAGTTGTCATGGCATACAAAGGTTTTGGGTTGACTCCTTGACTTTGGATGTGAGAAGAAGAAGAAAAAGAAGAAGAAGAAGAAGAAGAAGAAGAAGAAGAAGAAGAAGAAGAAGAAGAAGAAGAAGAAGAAGGGGATGAATTAGATGCAAGTTGAGCAATTTGGGTCTCAAGCATTTTCATATGAGCATTGGTTCGTTTTTGGGCCTCTTCATGTTTCTTTTGATCCTCCTCACGCATTTTCAAAAGAGCATCTAATTTAGCCATCACGGGATCAATTGGAGGGGCTTCAAGTTGAAGAGGTTGTTGAGGTGGAGGAAGTTGGGGTTGACGGAAACCTGGAGGCCTATTAGTTTGGGCATATTTAGAAACAAATTGGCCCCTATTGCCGCCGGTGCCTTGGTTAGGAACATTGCTTTGTTGATTATTTCCCATGTTACCTTGGTCACCAAAATTTTGATTTTGATGGTCATGGTATTGGGAATTAGGTTGTTGGTTTTGATTACCATATCCCCTTTGGTTAGAGTAGCCTCTTCCATTGAAATTGGAAGGGCCTCCCCCACCATGGTATTGGTTATCATAACCACCACCACTTTGGTTCCAACCACGGTTTCTTCTTTGATTCCAATTCCCCATTTGATTGGAGTTTGGCCTCAAGTTTCCTACATTTCCCATTATAGGAGCAAAATTCATAGCATTGGCATTTTCCATATTATCATCATGTTCATGGGAAGGGGGTTGAACTTCAGAAGCATATACACAATGAGAGGTATCATGATCATAGGTTTCACAATTAGAGCAAAACATGCATCCTTGGGGCATTGTATTGTAAGAAGAGGAGGAGGAAGTATCCATACCATTGCCTCCCTTGGTTGAAGGGGAGGTGTTACCATGAGGGTTGGACCTTTCTTTCATCAATTCATCCATTTGCTTGGTCATTTTGGAGATTTGGGTAGAAAGGTTGTTGATTGCGTTGGCTTGATCAAATGCATAAATACCCTTACTAGAAGTAGCATCCTTTTCTCCTTCGTACCAATCATCATAGTGCTTTGAGGCCTCCTCTATAATACACTCCACTTCATGCTCTCCTTTGTTCATGATTGGACCGCCGGCCGCGGCGTCTAGGCTTGTTCTTCCTTGAGGTGTGAGACCTCCATTAAAAGTGTGAATGAGTTGATACTTGGGTATCCCATGGTGTGGGCATTGACGTTGAAGCTCTTTGTATCGTTCCCATGCCGCACTTAGAGACTCACCACTCTTTTGGCGAAAACCTTGAATCAAAGACCGAGCCTCGGCGGTCTTCCTATGGTTATAAAACCTCCTCAAGAAAGCCGTAGTCACTTGGTCCCATGTTATGAGAGAATTAGGGGGCACCTCCTTCTCTAGCCATTCTAGACCTCTCCCAATTAGCGAAAATGGAAACATTTTGAGGCGAATATATTCTTGAGTCACTCCATTGGCCTTTATTGTGTCACAATATTTCTTAAACTCTTTTAGGTGCTCATGAGGACTCTCAAACTTTTCACCCGAGAATTGTTTCCTCTCAATCAAAGCAATCAAATTAGGCTTGATCTCGAAATTGTTGGCTTGAGTAGTAGGAGTTAGGATCCCACTTTGCGCTCTAAAAGCTTCGGGGGCCCCAAGACGACTCAAAGGCGTATTCTCTCCCATTTTAGAACCTTCTTCACTCTCGAAAGGGTTGATTTCCGAACTCGAAGATGAGTTAGGGCTATCTAATTCTTCACTTGAGCGTGAAGAGGGTGGAGTATCTTCTAATTCTCTTACTTCTCTCGTTGGAGTGTGGGAATTTCTACTCCTTGCTCTTGCTTCTCTTCGAAGTAGGGACAAAGACCTCTCTAGCTCTAAATCGATGGGAATCAAAGATCTTGAGCGGGTTTGTCCTCTGTTCATAAAACAAAGCTAAGAAGAACGTAAGCACTGACAAGTAACAAAAGTAGCAAACACTAACAAATAAAAGATGAGATAGTCTCAAACAAGCAATGAAATAGCAATGAAAGCCGTCTCCCCGGCAACGGCGCCAATTTTACAAGGGAATAAACGCGTCGTCAATTGTGTATCCCTAGATCAAATACAATTTATACAACCTAAACAAACCTAATACGAGTATGAGGCAAGCATAGGGGTCGAACCATAAGGAGAAATGCTTAAGCACTGTATTCATTACCTAGGGTCTAAGCTATCTCGGAACAAGAAGTGTGAATAACTAAGAGGTTAAACTAAGAACGAAATGGATTAAAATTAATATAACTAGGCACCAAGGGAAATGGGTAGGTGAAGATGACGCTTGATCATGCAATAACAAAGTAGCAAATCAATGGTAAACTAAACATGCATTAATACCGAAGTAAAGGGTCCAATCTAACCGCCTTCCGGGGTTAATTGGCTTCTCCTAACATAGCCTCTATGTTTCCACATTAGAACCATATATTAGAAGGTGCAATCAAATAATTATCGATAGTAATGAATCTCAACTAAGTCAACTTCCGTTACTTGTTAGCAAAGACTCACCTTTAATCAACTAACAATGTGCACTTGCAAGAAGATCAAAGAATATCAAGCATGCAAAGACTTTAATCACCATTAACATAACCCCAACATTATAAGCATGAACAATTAGCAACTACACCATCCCCACATCCTTGGCTAGGTGACTACTCACAAATCATATTGAAAAAAATATCAATCATCAAATCAATAAGCATCAACATGATTAATAAGCAAAGAAGAAAAATCAAAGCAAATAAGCAAAATAAAAAACAAAGGTAAAGAGAAAGAGTAAGAGATTGCTCATTAATTGAAGATGAAGGTCTACAAAGGATTGAACAAACTCCTTCTTCAAAATCCAAGTTCATCAATGAAGAAAACCACACTTTCTCTCTCTACCAATGAAGACTTATAGTGTTTCTCTCTCTAGATTAAGCTAAAATGTAGAAAAATTAAAACTAAGTTAATCTAATTGCTTCGTAACGTTCTAATATGGGACTTATATAGTCTGTAAAGAGCCAGCTGAGAAAAGGAGAGGTCCGACCGAACAATGGGAAGGTTCGGCCGGACTACAGGGTAGGTTCAGTCGAACCTCCCTTATCCTGGTATGGTCGAACTTCTGTGGTTCGGCCACTCCTACAAAATTGCCAAATTGCATCTTGTCCCTGCCTCGACTTTCAGCCGAACCACTGAGCAGGTTCGGCCACACCTTCAGGAGGTTCGGCCGAACCTCTTCTGAATCATACTTCCTCCAGCTCCCCTTGAGCTTAGCTTCCTCCTCTTGAAAATCCCGAAGGTTCCTACAAAGCATGAGCATGAAAATCACAATAAAAACAAAGCGAGAAGACTAAGAAAAGGGAAGATAAAGGAGAAAGAAAAGAGGAAGCAAAACTAAGTAAAAATGCTTAGAAAAAGGGCCAAACAAGTGCAAATGAGGGGAGAATCCTTAAAGAAAAAGAATAAAAGAGTGGCATAAATTCCACTCATCAACTTTTTATAATATTTTAATTGGTTTTCATTACTCATTATTACTTTCTCTCTCATCTCTCTTCTACTTTTGCCTACTTTTGTTACCCTACATGTACAATATTCCTTTTTTAACTACAATTGTGCCTTTAATGATTGAATTTATGACAATTTACCTCAAATTTATACAATTTCTTAATAATTGCGTATAATTCCAAACGTCAAGAACAAAAGGGAACGGAGGGAGTAGAATACAAAGGGTTATTTCCTCTTTGATATTATCAATTCTGTTTAGGGAAATAATTTTGACACTCAAAATTGATTTTGGTATACCTAATCAACTGTAAGAAAATAGGTTTCTATTATCTTCTCACATAGGGGTAGACCTAGCAAACAGGTCAATCAGTTCTGGTTCAGGTCGGGTCAAGTTCGGGTCAGCAAATGTTCGCGTTGGGTTCAGGTCGAGTTGATTCGGGTTTCGGATCAAAATCGGGTCAGCACTTCGGGTCAAGTTCGGGTCGGGTCATATTCGGGTCGGGTCAATTTTAAATCAATTTTCGGGTCAATTTTGGGTCGGGTCAAATTCGGATCGAGTTTGTGTTGGATCACCAAAATAAGTTTACTTAAAAAAATAGTTGGAAAAATAACGTAAAGTCGTTAAAAAAAAAACAAAAAAAAAAATCATGAATACCTATTACGTAGGAAATAAAGAAGCCCTAAACTAAGTAATTCACTATTTCACCCTATTCACTTAGGATTCAGGTCAATTCGGGTCGAGTCACTACGGGTCGGGTCGATTTGGGTCAATCAATTTGGGTTAAAATCAGGTCGGGTCATTTCGGGTTGGGTCAAGTTCGGTTTCGGTCAGGTCATTCGGATCGGGTCACTTCGAGTCATCGGGTCATGTTCAGGTCAACTCTTTTTCGAGTCGGGTTTTGGTCAGGTTAGTTCGGGTTCGGGTCATTTTCGGGTCAACATCCGGATTACGGAACAGGTCATTCAGGTCGAGGATTGCCAGGTCTACATAGGGGTGGTGTGTCAAAATTAATTCCCTTAATATTAAACAAAATACATCACATACATCACAAATTGGAGGGTGCCGGGCCTCCACCATCCCCCCTACCCCACCCCACCCCACCCCTGGATCCGCCCCTCCCAACAATCCCCATTATCCATTAATTCCAGCAAGACAACAGAACTTTTCGTTGTACATAAATTAAGGGATTTGTGCTTTTAACCCGAAATGGTAGGTACTTTTTGTTGGCACTTTGGGTCTAACAATGAAACTTCGTTGGGGTTCGATTTAACGAAAATCGAACTGTGAGAAAGCTGTGGGGTGGTTAGTGTGGTGGTGGTTGAAGAAACTTGAACGATGTCCTTGAAGAACACCGTTGAAGAACGTGAAAAATGCATCCTTTTAGATGGTGGGAACCCGTGATTAGGGGCGGTGGGTGTGGCGGTGGATAGTTTCAATCAGCCTCCTTCATTGTAGAACTGTAGAAGGTTGAAGAATCGATATTGGTGAATTCACAATATTATCCCTAAATAGTTGATGGGAATGTCATAATTAACCTGGTACATCAAGGTTTTGTCAATATTGGATTAAAACTTGTATTTTCTCAACTAAGTGAACTATCAACCTTTCTTTTTAAAAAAAAAAAATTAATTTGAAATGTTAACCTCGTGCATTATTATTCTGAACTTTGATTTCACAGAAATAACCGATAGTCTAACGAATATATAAAAGAAAAAGAGAGTCTTTGTTTGTAGATAGTTGATGCAGACTTGATAGATGAGACCAATCATTATTATCATCTTGCATTGTATATTCCAATCAATAATATATTTTTCACATTTTGTGAAAATTCGAAGGATGCATTTGGAAACAAGGAATTAATTTCTAATAGTTGAATTGAATTTTTGGAATTGAAATGATGGACTTCAGAGTTTAAACATTTGGTAGAGAAACATAAGAATTTCAAATATAGAAAGTTAAGGTAGCTAGGAAGCTCTGGTAAGCAGGTCATTTTCTCTCTAAAAATTACCAAATTGGTTCCTAGGGTCCTAGGGTTTCCCTGTTGTTCTTGGTGTTGTTCCATCTTTTTTTCTAAATTCCTTCTATAGTGGGATTCCTTAGCATCTGTCTCCTTCTAATTCGGTGTTAGGGGCCCCTTCTCCAATCATCCAATACTTTTTTGGATGTTTTTATTAATTTTGCTATTTGTGGAAAGTTGCTTTGAGGCCAAGGTTGTTCTTCAGGCCCACATTCGTTTGTTCTTCAGCCCCACATAATCAAGGTGTGTCACAATCTGTGGGTTTCTTGCTTCAACACGTGGATTCTAGCAAGGTTGAGAGCTTGCTTAGTGTCTCTAGTAAAATTCAGGGGATTTATGTTTGGTTTAGCCTTCTTTCTATTCCTCTTTCTCCTTTGTTCGTATGCTACTCAATTAATTACTAACATTTACTCTGGTCTTTCCCCTGTTCCTTTCTCCTCACTTCTTTATTACTTTGTTCTTGCTGTCATATTCGTAATGACGCATGCTAATCACTGGACCATGTACCAATCTGGGGTTTATTTAAATCAACCTTTGGAGAATTACTTTTTGAATATCGATTGGAACAAGGCGATCGTTGGGCGATTCTTTGGGCCCACTCCTCCTTGTCGTGCGATCGTTCAACATATGGTCGATTCTCAGTGGCTTTCAAGAGGTAATATTATTGTTCATCATACTGGGTGTTACTATGTTTTTGCATGCTCTAATTTAGCAGACGTAGAGGCTTTACTTGAGCAATACACTTTTGTTTTGGATGGAGGTATTTGCAATGTTCGTAGGTGTAGGCGTCGCTCGAAGTGCGCCTACATTAAAAAACATGTTGTGAATATGCTTGGCACTCATAGGAAGTGGGAATTGACATTACGATTAGGGACAACGATTAGGGACAAATAAAGTAGGGAGCCGCCAACAAGTTTTTAAGGAACTTGTAAACCGTCCACGGATCATAAAAAGGCAACCACGATAAGGGACAACGATAGGCAACAACGATTGACCCGTGAAGGTTACACCCCATTCATAATCCATGAGATTACTAACTCCATATGGTTCGGAACCACGAAAGGAGGATCGGGGATGATGGTACGAAGTGAGTCATGGAGTCACATTCGCCCGTATTGGCCTCTACTCGATTCTTATAGTGAAAAGTGATTCCTGCGATCTCAAAGGCATACAAACAAAATATTCAATTTGCTCCAAACTATTATTAAGCTAAATTGGTTGAATATTAATGCAACATATAATTCTAAAATATTGTGATCACTTGATTAAACACCAAGATTAAAAGGAACCTAAACCGGTTGTCCAAATTATCTTATTAGTCGTGATTTTCAATTACATATTCCCTTTAACATGCAATATGGTGATCAATAAATAATAGAATCAATATAAAAACCCAATTTAATCATAATTCTAACAACATAAAAATCGTTAGAAAAATAACAATAATAAAAAGAGCATGATCCTTACTTTGAATCTGTTTGCTTGCAACTACAAAAATAATAAACGAGTTAGTAACTTCAAGAAAATAATAAAACAACAATTAAATTAAATTAAATAAAAACAAGGTTAATTTTGGGGCCAAACCCTCAAACGATTCTACCTTTCACGCCTTGGTTTAAGGACAGAACCTCGAGTAAAATATGGACTCCTTTGAGTGCTTGAAGAGGGAATTTTGAAGTGAAAAGGGTAGGCTAGTGTTTAGGTTAAGAGCATAGAAGAGAGAAAAAATAAGAATAACAGAATTCTCGTTGCCCCGTTCATCAGAAATGAGGGGGTATTTATAGGGAAATGTGCTGAGGGAGCACACGGAACCCTAAAATGATAAAAACCCTAAAAAACTATCCCGTGACACGGTCAGACCCTACCGTGACACGGTTAGACTGTACCGTTAGACGGTACAAGTTCCCGTGACACGGTCAGTTTTTGGAGTGTCGCGGGAAATTTTCGGAAAACGCGTTAAGGGTTTACGCGGAAAGGACACGGAACTCCCCGTGTCACGGCAGACCTCCCGTGTCACGGGAAGTCCCACCGTCAGACGGGAAGAGTTCCCGTGACACGGTCAAGCTTGACCGTGACACGGTCAATTCCAGTCCACTTTTCCGTCTAAATTCATTTTTAACCCTAATTTCTTTCGGCTTTCTGAGTGCCGATTGATAATTACGGGCTTTTTTCTGACTTTCATTATTCGGGCTAAAATAAGAAAATAATAAATAAATAAAATATTTGGGCCAAAAATAATAAAATAAAAAGTTTGGGCTTAAAATTAATTAACAAATTAAAACTATACTTTTACCAAACACCTAGACTGATCCATGGACCTTTCAAAAATATGAATTTAATAAAATACAATTTTTTAAGCACTCTCGGGATTAAATACTAAACCCGACCAATAGCGCCGGTGAAAGGTTATTTATCATCGGGCTTGGTTTTGGGGAGACATTTTTAGGTGTCTACAGAAGCCCCCACTTTGACTGAGTTTGTAGAAACGTCAGTTTCGAAAACGATAGTCAAAGTAGTCGATAGGGACGGAGAATGATTTAAGACGTTCTGCGATCCTAAATCACTCTGTATACGCCGATACCTGCAGAAAAATGTTAATTCCACAGATAAAAGAGTAAAAGGATAGAATACATATCTGGCACCAGTGTGTCGGTGACAAACGAGTTTGGTATTTTCCTATGCTTGAAGGAATCTACCGAGTGACATTGGTTGAAACGCTTTCCATGCTTGAGGAAAGCCGACTGAAGAGTTTGGTACCTTTCTAAGCCTGAAGAAAGCTACCGGATAATACTTTCCATGCCTGAGGAAAGCCGACTTGGCGGTTTTCTATACTTGAAGAAAAATCCACCGATAACGCTTTCCAAGCCTGAGGAAAGCCGACTTGGCGGTTTTCTATACTTGAAGAAAAAATCCACCGATAACGCTTTCCAAGCCTGAGGAAAGCCGAAAGATGATGAGATTGCAAGTCTCTGTGTATTGAGAACCTTGCGTCATGAAATGATGGTGGTCCGCTTGTCCCCGGACGTGGGCTGTAGATGGTCCGCTTGTCCCCGGACGTGGGCTGTGGATGGTCCGCTTGTCCCCGGACGTGGGCTGTGGATGGTCCGCTTGTCCCCGGACGTGGGCTGTAGATAAGACCTGCAAAAATAAATTTGCCAATGGACTCGTATACACTGATTGACTTGACCTCTAACTTGACCAAGTTCGACTTGATGTGACATGACATGTGTATGACTTGTGAGTGTGTGTGTGTGTGTGTGTGTGTGTGTGTGTGTATGCAGACACAAGCAAACGAAGATGCAAAAGCAAAAATTTTCCGTCAATTTTTGTCATGAGTGGAGGATACCGACTTTCTCCCGAAAAAGAAAGATGTGAAAACTGAACTTTTATTTTCGAACTTCCTTCGATAAAAACTTGGAAAAAGTTTTTGAACTTCCCCAAAATAAAATAATGAAAAGGGAGAGAAGTTTTGAACTTCTTCCTTGAGCAAGACGAAATGATTCGTATGGATTGAATTGTTTGTCCTGAAAATAATGTATGCATGATGCATGTTCTTAGGCCAGGAGGCTAAGGATAATTACATCATGTGACACGATAGATGAATGAACTTAAGTCATGGAGCTAAGCATCATATATGGTGTAAAGAAGCGATTTTGAACGTCACTTAGGTCTGGAAGCTAAGCACGTATAACACGATAGATGAATGAACTTAAGTCATGGAGCTAAGCATCATATATGGTGTAAAGAAGCGATTTTGAACGTCACTTAGGTCTGGAAGCTAAGCACGTATAGTGATTATTGCATAATGAACGTTGCTTAGGCCAAGGAGCTAAGCACGATATGCTTTGTATGATTAAAAATCATAGATATATAAATGTTTCTTATGCGAAACAATGAACATTGCGCAGGTCAGGAAGCTAAGCAAGTATCCAATGTTTCTTCTACTAAATGTTGTCTTTAAATATGATGAAGCATGCACAGTGTTGAAACAAGATTTCATGATAAAGGGCTCTTAAAGGGAAGGATGATTGATATGGATATGGATGTGTGAGTGAAGTGTGTGAATGTGATACTAAGGCTGGCTGCAAGGGTTATGGTGATGGAAATAGATGTGAGAAGAGTAAAAAATGATGACTCCTCAGGCTGGGTAAGCTAATGTGATTTGGGTTCAAGCCCCCAAGTCTAGCTCTAAATGGGTAGGGATAAGCATTGGATATTCTTTGACTCGATCATGCATGGATATGAATATGAATGTGGCCGCACCTCGATGTGAGGTTGCCTACGTATCCGTTAGGAATCAGGCCGAACGTAGCTCTAACCGAACTTTGCACAAGTGTATGTACACCTCAAAGAGGTCTTTCAAGGGTTGTAATGTGGTTAAGTTGATGGTTTAAGGAAGAAAGAGGTAAAAGGCTCAAGACCCGAGAGAAGTCCCCAAGATGTGTAATTGTGAATTTGAAAATTTTGAATTTTGCAAGTTTATTTTCAACACATTTTGCTTTGAACCTTTTTTTTTTTTTTTTTTTTTTTTTTCAATCTTTTGAATCAATGTAGGCAATCTCAGATCATGCGGTCCATCCCTCACTTAGCATTCATGTTTCTCAGGCACGGTACCGAGCACTCGATGAGAGACGCAATTTGAGACGTGTTCATATCAAAGACATTGGAACACTTGCCTTTAGACATTGTTTTATTTTTGCTTTGCTACTTTTTTTTTTACTTGCTTTTTGAATGTTATACAATTACACATCTTCAAATCCCAGGGTTGAGTGAATGTGGGTTGAAGAAATGAAGGCCAAACGTTAGACGAGGCTCAAAGTGGTTGATGAAGAACTGGATATGTGATTGAGTGGTTAATGGGGAATGACAGGGTTGCATAGGTGCCTCAAATCATTGGTGTACCTTGTGTTTAGTTCGGCATTTTTTATTTTTATTTTATTTTTATTTTTTTTTATATTATTTTTTTTTTTTTTTTTTTTTTGCTAATCACATGATCGGATGTAAGAAAGAGATGCTCATTTATGAAGAATGTAAGAAATGTGACACATAGACACATGGATAACGAGAACCTATGCTAGACTTATTGGGGGAGAGGGTCGAAACAAAAGAATAAAAAAAAAAAAGCATGAAATCTTGCACGAAGGATTTGTGTGCCTTGTATTCATTACTTCTTGCCGCCTGGAGGGACAGGAAGTTTATTTGCATCCATCAAGTCTTGAATGGCGTCCTTCAAATTCCAACATTGCTCCGTAGTGTGGCCCCTTCCTTGATGGTACTTGCAATGGGCATTGGGATTCCATTTGGCGCTCCTTTCTTCAGGTTTTGGCTCTGGAAATGGTCCAATAGGCGTGATCAAGCCTTGACCGTAAAGGCGATCAAAGGCCGCATCATAAGTCATTCCTAAATGAGTGTAAGTTCTTTTCTTCTTGGGCAATGGAGCATCAAGAGCTAACACTTCATTGAGATCAACTTGGCTTATATTGTTGGTAGTATTTTCGTGCTTAGAAGACGAAGAAGAAGGATGGTCGTTCTTCTTGTTTCTCCAAGTGTTATTATTGTTACTACCAGCAGTCTTTATTAGCTCATCCTCGATATTGATGCCGATGTCGTATACAGCTTCGAAAGTGTTTAATGGAAGAAATTTGAGATGTTCTCTATATTTATGAGTCAGATTTTGAATAAAGAGGCGAACCATCTCTCTTTCTTTGGGAGGATCTACCAAGAGTGAAGCTGTTTCCCTCCACCTGTTCAGGTAAGCGGTGAAGCCTTCATTCTCTTTCTGTTTGAGAATGGAGAGTTCACGTTCAGAAGTTTTAGTTTGAATGTTACACTTGTAACGATTCATGAAACTGTCGGTGACATCTTGCCAAGTCGCAGTACGCTTGGCATCTAGGGAATAGAACCATTGTTGGCAAGCATGTTCTAAGGAGAGAGGGAACACCGTAGGGAAGAGTGTTATGTCCAATCCCTTAAGAGCCATGGTTGCAGAGAACGCCTTCAAATGGAATATTGGATTGTCAGTAGGCTTGAACTTTGGAATATCAGCAGTGGAGAACTTTTCAGGGAGTCTATCCTTCACATTCAAAGGAGTGGGAGGCCGTTCCACATAAGTGAAATCCTCAGAAATCTTACTCATTTGTTCCTTCAGTTTGTCAAGGGTGGAAACAGTGACCTTGTTTTGTTCCATGGTAGTGACCCTAGTGGTAAGGGTTTGCATCATGGAAGACAGTGCCTCAATGGATTTGTTGATGTTCTCAATGTCTTCTTTAGTGGCCATTGAAAGGTGATGAGTAACGGAGATGACAAAGTTCTCTTTGAACGCCTATTAGATCTGAGAGATTGTTGCGGTAATGGCTCGAACCGTATTGATCTATCTTTGTTCCTTGAACAAGTACTGTGAAATAAAACAATTCACTTAATTGTTTGACTCATTGCTCAAGATAGGAAAGGAAGGAAAAAATAGACATTTGAAAACAGGTGAGAAAACTCCACTCATTTTTTTTTCATTATGACGAAGAAAAAGGGTGCATGAACCTAATATACGATCATAAACGACCTGGTGCACGACTCGAGTCGGACATAAAGAAAGTGTGTGGACTATACTTGACTCGTGAGTGATCAAGTGATGTTATAAGACTCGTGGTATGATCGTATGGCTAGACATGTGAATAATAACCAAAATGACTGACGCGAGGACCAAATTAAAACGAATGACTAAACTGACGCTTTTTTTTTTTTTTTTGAAAAAGGGTGACGTGGCACGGGACACTTCTCCCGTCAGACGGGATAAGTTCCCGTGTCACGGTAAATTTTTTTTTTTTTTTTTTTTTTTTTTTTTTTTTTTTTATGAAAAAGGCTGACGTGGCACGGGACACTTCTCCCGTCAGACGGGATAAGTTCCCGTGTCACGGTCAAAAAAAAAAAAAAAATTGAAACGTTGCTTGTTTATTTTTAAAGGGAGGATACCATCCGACTTTTAAAACAAGACTTTCCCTAAAATACGGTCAAAAAAGTGGTGCACGACTTAAAGCAAAAAAGTGTGTAAACACGACACGTGAGTGATTAAGCGAGATTATAGACGCGTGTTTTGACCGTATAACTAAACACGACTCAATACTGGACACATAAATCGAGAAAAAAGACTGACGGGACACTTTCCTGGGCACCGTGTCACGGTGCAGACTGCCGTGACACGGTTAAGACTTACCGTCAGACGGTAGCCTTTACCGTGTCACGGCACTGTTCACCGTGACACGGCATAAAATGTCGTGACACGGTGCGCAGTTCCAGGTCAGTTTTGTGATTTTTTTTTTTTTAGATTTTAATCGATTTTAAGTCCGTACTAATTACTGTGTGAGAATAAAAACCCTCGATCATGGGTCAAACAAAAAAGCAAACACATTAGGGTTAGCACCGAACAAACACATAGCATTTAGGCACGATGATGTAAAAAAGTTCGCAACCTAAAGTCAAGGTCTATGTTCAACTATTGGTCAAGCTTTGGGCGTCGTTCGAAGTGCGCCTACGTTAAAAGCATGTTGTGAATATGCTTGGCACTCATAGGAAGTGGGAATTGACATTACGATTAGGGACAACGATTAGGGACAAATAAAGTAGGGAGCCGCCAACAAGTTTTTAAGGAACTTGTAAACCGTCCACGGATCATAAAAAGGCAACCACGATAAGGGACAACGATAGGCAACAACGATTGACCCGTGAAGGTTACACCCCATTCATAATCCATGAGATTACTAACTCCATATGGTTCGGAACCACGAAAGGAGGATCGGGGATGATGGTAAGAAGTGAGTCATGGAGTCACATTCGCCCGTATTGGCCTCTACTCGATTCTTATAGTGAAAAGTGATTCCTGCGATCTCAAAGGCATACAAACAAAATATTCAATTTGCTCCAAACTATTATTAAGCTAAATTGGTTGAATATTAATGCAACATATAATTCTAAAATATTGTGATCACTTGATTAAACACCAAGATTAAAAGGAACCTAAACCGGTTGTCCAAATTATCTTATTAGTCGTGATTTTCAATTACATATTCCCTTTAACATGCAATATGGTGATCAATAAATAATAGAATCAATATAAAAACCCAATTTAATCATAATTCTAACAACATAAAAATCGTTAGAAAAATAACAATAATAAAAAGAGCATGATCCTTACTTTGAATCTGTTTGCTTGCAACTACAAAAATAATAAACGAGTTAGTAACTTCAAGAAAATAATAAAACAACAATTAAATTAAATTAAATAAAAACAAGGTTAATTTTGGGGCCAAACCCTCAAACGATTCTACCTTTCATGCCTTGGTTTAAGGACAGAACCTCGAGTAAAATATGGACTCCTTTGAGTGCTTGAAGAGGGAATTTTGAAGTGAAAAGGGTAGGCTAGTGTTTAGGTTAAGAGCATAGAAGAGAGAAAAAATAAGAATAACAGAATTCTCGTTGCCCCGTTCATCAGAAATGAGGGGGTATTTATAGGGAAATGTGCTGAGGGAGCACACGGAACCCTAAAATGATAAAAACCCTAAAAAACTATCCCGTGACACGGTCAGACCCTACCGTGACACGGTTAGACTGTACCGTCAGACGGTACAAGTTCCCGTGACACGGTCAGTTTTTGGAGTGTCGCGGGAAATTTTCGGAAAACGCGTTAAGGGTTTACGCGGAAAGGACACGGAACTCCCCGTGTCACGGCAGACCTCCCGTGTCACGGGAAGTCCCACCGTCAGACGGGAAGAGTTCCCGTGACACGGTCAAGCTTGACCGTGACACGGTCAATTCCAGTCCACTTTTCCGTCTAAATTCATTTTTAACCCTAATTTCTTTCGGCTTTCTGAGTGCCGATTGATAATTACGGGCTTTTTTCTGACTTTCATTATTCGGGCTAAAATAAGAAAATAATAAATAAATAAAATATTTGGGCCAAAAATAATAAAATAAAAAGTTTGGGCTTAAAATTAATTAACAAATTAAAACTATACTTTTACCAAACACCAAGACTGATCCATGGACCTTTCAAAAATATGAATTTAATAAAATACAATTTTTTAAGCACTCTCGGGATTAAATACTAAACCCGACCAATAGCGGCGGTGAAAGGTTATTTATCATCGGGCTTGGTTTTGGGGAGACATTTTAAGGTGTCTACAGTATGTGTAATAGGTACACCGTTCCTGCTAATGTTAACTTCGATATGACTAGACTATGGATTCGGGTGTATGGGCTACCTTTCGGGTTATTGAACCGGAGTGGCTGTAGAAACCCTAAAACTTGTTGGGTTCGTGGAAACTCTTGAATGTGACGGTGAGGGTCTTCCTCTTAAGGCACCTGAATTTAGAGGACAAGTTCTAGTTGACCTTTCTAAACCTTTAGTCCCTGGGTGTTTCGTTCTGGGTGAATTTGAACCTCTTTGGGTCTATTTTCGCTACGAAGGTGTGTTTATGTTTTGCAAAAAATGTGGTATGGTGGGTCACTTTAGAGAATTTTGCCATTCCTCGGATTATGTGGCTGCTAGGAGGGTTACTTCTCGTATGGGAGCCTTTGAGGCTGAAGGGTATTCGGTGTTATACAATCAAAATAACAGGCCTTTATACACCAATATGGTTGAAGGAACCCAAGATGTTTTTACCAATTGCAATACTAGAGTTAATCTCCTTATATTAGCTCAGG
Source organism: Chenopodium album (assembly GCF_948465745.1). Classification (NCBI taxonomy): domain Eukaryota; kingdom Viridiplantae; phylum Streptophyta; class Magnoliopsida; order Caryophyllales; family Amaranthaceae; genus Chenopodium; species Chenopodium album. The sequence goes on from NC_137838.1 coordinate 45,157,790, forward strand.
ATTTTGAGTATAATGATGTTATCTCTGGCAACGACGATGATAATGGGGATGGGGATGATGATGATATGGACAATGAGAATGATAACGCTGATGATGTTTATGATCAGGATATTCCTGACAATAATGATCACAATGATGATGAACATTCGGATTCTGAAGGAGGGATTGAGCCACACAATTCTGACTCTGATTCGTCTGGTTCGTCTGGAGCAGGGGGCAATCATCTTCCTAATGGTGATGCTAATTTACCTGGGCAAGATGGGGATAATAATGATAATGTTGAGCCGCAGTTCATTCCAATTAATGGGGTGTATCAAAATGGGTATATGTCTCACCCTATTAATAATGTTGCTGCTTCTTTGTCGGATAGTTCGGTGTATGGCTGTGCATCTGAACAGGGGACTGACAATATTACTTCCTCTGAGACAGATCCTACTACCCCTGAATCTTATCACAACGTGTACTCAACACGGTTTCAGGAAGAAAACCAAGTTGAAGCTATGCGAGCGCAACACCGTTCTGTTATTCCATCTGGCGACCCATATGCTTAGTTTACAGGTTTCAGGTCTGGGAATATTTGTGGGGGTGCCTTTCGTATGGCTGCAGCCTTAGAGGAGAGCTATATTTCGGATGACAGCTCCGACTCGGTCACTAACCAACCTAATGCTGCCACTCAGCCTCCAGTTCCTCATGTGCCCCCCTTCTTGCTTGAAAAACTCTCTTTAGATGACTGCAACTCTCCTTCTCAATCCTCGCCTATGGTTAAAGCAAAGAGGCCTTATGAAGGGCCTTTTCACCGTTGTAGGTCGTATGATCAGGACCCGTACTTTGGGTACTATGGCTCAACGTGGTCTCAGAAACGTAGGAAAATAAGAACTTTAAATCAAGAGTGCAAAGGTGGCTTTACTGTACCTGTTTCTCGTTCAAGGTCTGCTCTAAACCGCAAGTGCTGCTCGGATGTGTCAACTGCAGTTCACTTGAGGATGCTGGGTTCTTCTAATGGTGTTAATTGTTCCTCGTCTGGTCACATAGTGCTGCTAGGAACAAAAAGAAAAGCTGCTCAGTCACCTTATTTTCCTGGCCTTAAGCTTCCTAAGCTTTCGGGGGCTGTGATTTCTCTTCAAGGTTTCGATGCCCGATCTATTGTGTCCACTTCGTCTGTTGCTTTCTCTAGCAACCTTGGTGTGGCGGTTGGCCCTTCACAGCCCCCCAAGGTCTTATGAAGATCACATCCTGGAATTGTCGAGGACTAAATGACCTTAGTTCGTCGAAGCTTCCGTATGTGTTTTGGTTGTTACACTCGTTTGCTCCCACCTTTTTGTTTTTGTGTGAAACAAAAGTGTCTGTCTCTGTTGTGAATAGGTTGCTTAGTAGTACTAGTCCTACTTCGTTTTTTGGGGTTGATTCAGTAGGTACTAGCGGGGGTCTAGTGGTTTTTTATTATGGCCGGGAGGAGGTCTCTTGTGTTTTTTGTTGTACAAATGTGGTACTTTGTAATATAAAGCTTGCTAATGGAAATAGTAAATGTGTGATGTTTGTTTATGGTGCTCCTGTGCTTGAAGATAGACCTCAAGTTTGGGGTTTGATTTTAGATTTACTTGCTATTGCCCCTAATTGTTTGATTATTGGGGATATTAATCAAATTGAGCACTATTATGATAGGTTGGGGGGTTCGACTGTCATTAAGGGTTGGGATTCCTTTATTAATTTTAGACTAAATTCTAGTTTACTTGCAACTCCATCCAAGGGCCCTCCCTATACTTGGACGAATAATCGAGATGCCGATCAACTCATTTTACAGCGTTTGGATCGGGCATATATGACTTCAGACTGGTTTCATGAATATCCTGATAGCCGTTTACTCAATCAACCTATCCTTATTTCTGATCATGTTGCTATTTTCTTTGATGACTCCCCGTTTCAAAGACAGTCCAACCGTCCATATCAGTTGGACAATTGGTGTCTGAACTATCAGGATATACATGGCTTTGTGCTATCCACTTGGCAAAGACAATTTGCTGGCTCTCCTATGTTTGTTCTCTCTAAAAATCTGGACCATGTTAAGTTTCTAATTAGGAATTGGTATCTTAACAATAAAAAATTTTGGGGTGTCGATTGGAAGCATTTCTTGAAGGATCTTTCCAAGGAGGGGGAGTCAATCCGCACGGTTCATGATGCCTCTCTCCACATGGCAAATGTGGTTACCTCAAAGGAGAATATCCTATTGCAATTGCAATTTTGGAGACAACGTTGCAAGAAAAGCTGGGTTTTAAAAGGTGATTGCCCATCTAAACTTCTTTTCTCAAAGGTCAAATGTCGACAGAAGAAAAATGAGATTAGCTCATTACTCGATGATCTTGGTGTCCTCCGACATAGCCAAACGGAGGTCCAGCATGTTGTTGTGCAATCTCTTAAGAAGACTTTCAAGACTTGTAGCATACCCTCTCATGATCTAGAAATTGATACCGTCCTTCGGGAGTTGGATCTTCCTCATTTCAATTCATCTCAAATCGCTAATTTGGAACGTCCCTTCACTGCTTCTAAGATTCGATCTGCCATGTTTTTGTTAGGGAACTGTAAATCTCCGGGGCCAGACGGAATTACAGTTGAATTTTTCAAGACTCATTGGGATGTTGTGGGAGATTCAGTGGTGTCTGGCATTTAATGTTTCTTTCAAACGGGGTTTCTCTTGAAAGAATGGATTAGTCCCTTCTTGTCATGATTCCTAAGATCGGTAACCCAACGGAGATGGCCCATTTACGTCCTATCAGTCTGTGTAACACAGTGTACAAATGTGTCTCTAAGTGCTTGGTAGCTAGATTGCGCCAGTATCTCCCTCATCTAATCTCAGATTCTCAGCACGCCTTCGTTCAGGGCCGCGTTATGACGGACAATATTTTATTGAGTCATGAGTTAATGGAGAAAATCAACTGTTCCAAAACAGGCACTAATTGGCTTGCTTCGATCAAAATTGATATGAGCAAAGCTTATGACAAAGTTCACTGAAGTTTTCTTTTACAGGTCTTAAGAGCCTTTGGGTTCCCACCTCGTTGGTTACAGATGATCCAACAGTGCCTTGCCACGGTTACTTACAAATCCTTGATCAATGGGACTACCTTGGACACCTTTAAACCACAATGTGGTCTTCGCCAGGGAGATCCTATCTCTCCGTATGTTTTCCTTTTCTGCATGGACATATTCTCTCGTATGTTGCATTTGGGACAGGATTTAAAGCAATTTCAGGGAATTAAGCTGTCTAGAACGAGCCCCTTGATCTCGCATTTATTCTTTGCGGATGATGCTCTTATCTTCTTTCGGCCAAAGACTGCTTCTTATTCTAATATCATGCATATCATTCAACGGTTAACTAAAATTTCTGGGGAAGAGCTAAACTTCTCAAAATCCTTGATTAAGTTTAGCCCGAATATATGGCCCTCTTCTCAGGAAGATTTCAAATCAATATTTCAAATGAAGCAGGTACAGGTGTTCGATCATCATCTAGGGGCTCCAATTGATTTCCTTGGCAAAAAGAAAGACCACTTCCAATTCATCATCGACAAAATTATGGGACGTATTAATTGCTTAAATATTGTTCGGCTTTCCCAACCACAGAAGTTGATCTTCATTAACTCCATCCTGGTGGCAATGGCGTCCCATGTTCTCACTTTCTATGAGTTATCGGTCGCTATAACTGGGAAAATTGATTCCTTACTAATGCGCTTCTTCTGGGCGCATTCCAAAAACAAAGGAATGCATTGGGTAAGGAAGGATATCATGCATCTTCCTCGTGGCCTGGGTGGCGTGGGCATCCGCTGCTTGTCAACCCTAAACAAGGCTTTGCTCATGAAACAGGTTTGGAGACTCTTTTCCAACCCGTAACTTCTAGTTTCCAAAGCCTTTGCTGCTCGGACGACCTTTCTTTCCAATAACCCTCACACACGACCTACTTTCTCTGGTCGTTCTTCTTATGGTCTTCGGGGGTTACTAAAGGCGGACGCCCTCTTAAAACAGGGTTGTAACTGGAAAATAGGTAATGGTCGGTCTACTCTCGCTGGTTCGGCCAAATGGGTCAATGGTCGCATACCTGAGTTTAAACCTGGAATTCCACTGGCCAATTCTGCAGCTCATTCCGTTAGTTTTTTCATCCATCCTCGGTCTTTGGGGTGGGATTCGACTAAAGTTCTCGACTGGTTTGTGCCTGCGCATGCTTCGGCAATCCTTGCTTTGGAAGCTCCTGATTCTTCTCGGGATGATTTTCGTTTCTGGGCTAGTACCCCTTCGGGAAGGTACTCGGTGAAAACGGGCTATACAATGCTTAAGAAACAACTTTCTCCAGAGGTCTCTCCTTCTTCTTTGGATTCCTTCTTGAAAGTGCTCTGGTCTCTCCAACTACAGCCTAAATGGAAGTTGTTCCTATGGAAATTGCTTCATCGAGCTCTAGCAGTTAAGGTGGAACTCCATCATAGAGGGGTTCCGGTTCAGGATGTGTCATGTGACCTATGTCATTCAGAACCAGAAGATTTACAACATCTCTTTAGAATGTGATTTAACGCCCGCTCAGTTTGGAGGGGTGGATGCCTTGGTATCCGCTCAGAATTTAATGGAGACCTTTCTCTTTTGGATTGGATCCAAGAATATATCCGACTTTTTATTAGTCAGGATGGGCCTTCTAGTGCTCGCTTAGGCACCTTTGTTGGCACGCTGTGGAGTTTATGGTTGTGTCGTAACTCTAGAATCTTTAGGGATTCTTCTGCTGTCAGGCCCTTTGATTCACAGTTTGCGGAGGTAATGGACGCTCATGCAGTCTTTGTATCTTCGGCAGATTCGGCTACCTCCCTAAATTCTGCGGGCGGGGAGGTCATGGCCTCTCCTCCGCCTGTGTTTTACACAGCTCAGCTTGGCCTTAGTAACCACGGGGATACGTTACTTTCACTACAAATTGATGGTGCTTGGTTTCAGGACTCTCTTCAAGCTGGGATGGGCTGGTTCTTGGATAATGATGACCCATTAGATGATCGTATCATTGGCGGTAGTGACTTCGGGGTCTGTATTTCAGCTTTACATGCGGAGGCTTTGGCGTGCTTGTACGGCCTCCAATGGGCTTCTGATCGTCGAGTTCATTCTATCACGGTTTTTTCGGATTCACATAATCTTGTTACCCTTCTTCGGGGGGACGAGCATGGAAATGTGGATTACCTATGGCTTATCCGCAAGATTCAATTACTTGGTTCATCCTTTCAGTATTGTAGTGTTCATAAGGCGGATCGTCATCGCGTTCATCGAGCTCACCAGATTGCGAGGGAAGCGGCAGTTCATTTTATTCGCTTTAGTATTAGTATGTAATCCGTTTGTATCCTTTGTCAAAAAAAAAAAAAAAAGAAATTCAAGTTCTATGGGCTAAACATATAATGGTAAAGCCTAGAATTTGGATCACTTTGAAATGCAAATACTTGTTATATCCAAATATGTGAATTGTGCTAAATCCATCATTTCAAATGAAACGTCGAATATCAAGTAGGTCGTGAATTGTCACGATAAAGTTAGTTATATACTTAAATGTGTTTAGCTCGTCAATTATGTATTGCCACTTTAAATAAGAAAAACTTGCAAAAAATAATACAAAATTTAAGTAGTCCACTAAAAAAAGTCAACGTTTTGATTAATTCTAAATAATACAACCTTTTAAGGGTATCCGCTTTGAACGAGTTATGACCGATTAGTGACCTAATTAAGAAGTTAGATGGGACACATGTCATAATGTTATTTGGATTAATAATTTGAATTGATTTTTTTGTTTATTTATTTAATTTTTAAAATTTAAGATTATTATTATGCCTTATTATTATTGTTATATTTAATTATTTTATTTAAAAAAATCACTTACCACCTCCTTCCCTTCCCCGGTTACTCGCCAAACCCGATCCATGGAGCCGGCGTGCCTAGATCCCCCTCCCTCTTTCCCGGCGGCGCCCCCCTCCTCCACGTGACATCCCATCTCTCTTCTCTCTTCCCAGTTAAACCGCCATCCCCCACCAAGAACGTATTTGTTTCCATCTCTTCTTTCAACAATGGCACTCAAATCCTCCATTTTCTCTTTCCTTACCACTGCACCCTCGCCATTTTTACTCTTTCAGCAAACTCCCTTGAATACCCACAACAACTAACCGGTGAAACTTACTTTCAAGATGTATACAACACAAACATCCTATAATTGATGTAAAGATAGTTTTGTGGGGGGATGAGGGTTTTGGGGATGGTGGTTTTGCGGAGAAGAGAGAAGTGGTTATGTGCACAAGAGTATGGTCGGCACTAGGGGAAGGGGGATCTGGGTGCGGTCGCCGCCAAGGGTTAGGGTAGGCAAGTCGCCGGAGGAAAGGAAGGGGTAGGGGGTAGCCTGTGGTGGTCTTGGAGGAAGTGGTTTTTGTTTTTTTTTTAATTAATTATATTAGTTAATCATAACTACAGTTTAAATTCAAGGTTAATTAGATGATTAACCAAATGTATTAAAAAAAATAATGTTGTTAAATTTACAAGTAAAATATATCCTATTTAAGGCGGATACTCTTAAAAGTTTGTGATATTTAAAAATAATCAAAAGATTAACTTTTTTGGGCGGATCGCTCAAATTTGTATTATTTTTTACAATATCTCCCTTTAAATAATGACCATGCATTGCGTTATTGTTGCAAATAAATTAGACACTAAAATGTCCATGGGATGTCAATGAGGTGTTGTTGATGAGTGTCATTTATGGCACTCATTTGGTTCTTTTTAGGATGAATTTCATGCTATTCTATAGCTCTTTTACTTAGCTTTTCCTTAGTTTACTCTTTCATTCTTTTAGTTTGCATTTTCTTAGTTAGATTTCTTTCTTTATGCATTTCTTAATTTATTTTGTTATTTTCTCTTTTATTTGCTTGTTTTCCTTTATTTTTCAGGTTAAGGTCGTTATCCAAGTTTCCCAAGGCCTCTTCTTAAGTTTGGCATTGATTAAGATGCCTAGTGGTCTCCATTTGAAGCTTAAGCATGGAGAAGTGCAAGTTGCTAACGACCTTGAGATTTGCATTCAAGCCATGGGGGCATGATTTCTAGTCTTGAACCCGCAAACATGGAGTTTAGAAACTGTAAGGTTTCATGTTTATCAAGAGAATTAAGTGGAACGCACGAGGAGCATCGGAATGATAGGGAAGATGGCTGCCCTGTTCCCAGGCGCGGGCACGCGCGGCTATGGCGTGGCCGCGCGGCTTTGTAGCGCGGGCGCGCCTCTCTCGGGAGCGGGCGCGCCTCTCTCGGGAGCGGGCGCGCTTCTCTCGGGCGCGGACGCACCTGTTCAGGTCCCTGCTCCGTACCAAGTTTTGCGCGGCCGCTCTCTCTCTTGTAGTTGGTCGCGCCTGTTCGCGTTTATTTGGGGACGATCTAACTAATTTCTCTTAATTAGTTTTTCTATATATAGACTTTCTTTTTATTTTTAGAGAGAGTTAAATTTTTCAGAAATTATAATAGGATTAGGTTAGATTTTTAGAGAGAGAAACTCTAGTTTGTAAAGAGAGAAGTTCTTGATTGATGATTGATGATTCGAAGTGTTTTTCTCCATTGAATTGAAGCAAGTTTGTAAGGATTTCTTTAATTTAATGCAATCTTTGTTTTGATCTCAATTTCATTGTTAATTGTGGAAGTTGATTAATTGTTGAATTGGTATTTTTTTTATTATTACGATGATGATGAATTTGTTTCTTAGTTTTAGTTTTGATGATGATTTCCATGAATTGTGAGTAGTTTTCTTGCTAGGGAAATAATGAAGCATATTAGTAATTGATTTATGCTAATTGGGGGAAATTGATAGAGTTGATGTTGTGATTAAATTGGTTAATTGATTAAGTGCATGTGTTTGTTCAATTTAGGAGTGATCAACCTAAGTTTCTCATCCTAGATTGCATTGTATGTTCACATTGATACGGAAAATTGATTTGTGACTTACATTTGTCAATTGAGTAGGTTTGCAAGTTAGCTAGAGTCTCTCGTTGTTGGCACTAGTTTGACCTCTAGGAGATTAGCCTACCATATTCTCTTGATTGCTTAATCGATTTTCCCTCGCAACACTTGACTTAGTCATCTCCAATCCCAATTAGTTGAATAAATTACGAGTATATGTGGATCCATACCCTAATGCTTGTTAAATTTGATTTTAATTTCGATTGTTTGATTGGTAGAATAGACACACCTCATTTCATTGCTTAGAAATAGCTTAGCTTTGACTTTAGCATTCACCTCCCATTCCTAGTGGTTCGACCCTCGACTTACTCTATCCTTGGTATAGGGGTGTGTTGAGAGATTATAAATTGTGTTTTGACCAATGGTAGATTAGCTTTCAACGACCTAGTCTCACCCTTAGATCAGTTGTCACCTTAAATTGTATACTGATATACAAAATCAAATAATTTATCATTTCTCTCTCCAATGGTCCCCACTATTCTCTCTCATATGAAAAATTTTCATGGGCACATTACTTTTACTATAATAAATTATACATCAAATCACATTATATATTATACTCTTAGTTAATTCTCATTTAACTCCGTGTAAACACAACTGACGCAAACAAAATATTGCAGATGGAGTATAATTTAAGAAGTTTACAATTTGGGAGTATGATGGGTTTGACATACTGTAGGGAATATTTCAAGCATTACCCCTAGCTTGAACCCCACTGTGATCGTACACTAAAGTACGGTGGTGTCCAAAGGGAAAGAAGATAGAGCAAAAGAGTCGCCGACAAGTTTTAGGAACTTGTAAACCGTTCACAGGGTGAAGGTTACACCCCTTAACGATCCAAGTGATCGTCAACTCCAATAGGTCTGGAACCATGACTGGTAGTTCGGGGATGAAGGTACAAATCTAACCTAAAAATGATTGAACGTGCCCTAATAATAGGCCTCTACTTTATTCTGATCGTATTCATGTGCGCTTTCTGACTAACATACAATCAATAGGTTTACCCCTAAACCAGTTTATCTATGTTGGTTGAATTTAATGCACAAATAAATCTATTATTGGCGATCACTTGAATTATAATCAAATTAACCCTAAATAAGATTATTAATTATCTTATTAAGCGTGATTGCAAGTACAAATTCCCTTTAAACATGCATAAAAGGTGTGATCAAGCAATAAATAAATATCAAGCAACATAATAATAATATTCATAAAATTAATCATAATCATAATAATAATAATTATAATCATAACAATCATATTTAAAAATAATCATCATAACAATAATTATAACAATTATAATCATAAATCATAAAAATAATCATAATAATGTTAAAGCATAATAATAGCAAGATCCTAGGCATGATACTAACAAGATTAATAACAAACCCTAGCATGTCACAAAACATTAAAAATCAAAGCTTTAGCCTTAACATGATACTGACATGAATATTAGGAAGAGAATAGGAAGCATCATACTTTTAATCATACTTGATATTAAAGTTACCCTAGACATGATACTAGGAAGATCAAAATGCCCTAACATAACATTAGGAATCATAATAACATTCTAAGCATAATTTCTACATTATATTAACAAAGAAAATCATTAAAGCACTTACTTGGATGCCTCGTACCTCTTTCTAATAACAAAATACACGCGTTAGTAACTTCAAGGAAAATAATAAATAAAACAATTAAATTAAATAATTGAGATAAAGATTTGGGACCAAACCCTCAAAAATATTAAAACCTTTCACGTCTAGGGCGAAGGCAACTTCGAACAATGCTAGGTATGTCTAGCGCTAATGTATGAGGAATTGTGTTTGTAAAAGGCTAGGCTAGAAAAAGGGAGAGAGAATCAAGAAATTCTTGATGAGAGTTTGTGATTGTAGATGAATCAAAACGGAGTTTTTAGAAGGCTATTTATAGAGAAAATCAGCCAAAAAGATAGAAAAACAACTCAGAGTTCTGACGTGAATAAAACTTGATTAGCGCCGATGCTGGCAATTAGCGCCAGACGCTAACATTAGCGCCAGGCGCTAACGCTAGCGCCAGGCTTAGCGTCAGGCGCTAATGTCTGGCGTTAGGCGCTAATCCCGTTTTTGACGCGTTTTCTAAAATCAGATAGAAATTAATCGTACAGGAGGATAAAATCGTATTTTCCTCAAAAACATTCTTTTATTCTGATTAAAACTCTAAAAAGTCAACAAAAGTCAATTTATCAATGCTAATTGAATTAAGAATGGAAAGAACCTTCTAGAAGAATATAGAAGACTAAAACCATTCCTAATTGCATTAGGAATGATAAATCCATATTAGGCCCTCCTCTAGATCATTGGCCGCATATAAGGCTCAAACCGGACCTAGTTTAGTAATTTAGCTATAACTTCCTCTATATTCATTGGAATTGGGCTTATAATTTATCGTTGGAAAGCTCTTTTCAATCTCTATCCAACTACACTACTATTGGACCCATATAATGGACCAACCAAAGTAGATTGGCTGTTTTCTTAAAATAGGTTTTCAAAAATAGAAAGAAAAGAAGAGAAATTAAAACTATCCGCAACACTAGACCTTCTACACTTTCACTTTATTCGATTATGATTCGACGTGAAAGGTACTCATCACCGAGTTTGGTTTTAGGGAGATACAATTGGGTGTCTACAGAAGCCCCCAATTTGACTGAGTTTGGAGAAACGCAAGTTTCGAAAACGAAAGTCAAATTATCGATAGGGATGGAGAATGATTCAGAACATTCTGCGATCTTAAATCATTCTTGTAACGCCGATACTTGCAAAACTAGCGTTAGTTAAACAGATAAAAGAGTTAAGAAACGCGTATCTTGCACCATCGAGCACACGTCTCGGTAACCGATTTGTTGTTGTTTGATGTTGTGACAACTTTCCACAATCTAGGGAACGCCATCTTGCTGTTTGTTTTGACTATCTTCCGCAATCTAGGGAATGTAGTCGATCAATGCTTCTACATCTCGAGCCTCTTCCTTGAATCATAGTGACAACCTTTCCAATCATAGAAAAAGTCGTCGAAGACCGCCCATCTCGTGCTATCTTCTCAAATCTTGGTGACAACCTCCACAATCTTAGCGAATGCCGTCGAAGACTTCCCATCTCGTGCTATCTTCTTAAATCTTGGTGACAACCTCCACAATCTTAGCGAATGTCGTCGAAGAGTGCCCATCTGGTGCTATCTTCTCAAATCTTTGTGAAAACCTCCACAATCTTAGCGAATACCGTCGAAGACCGCCCATCTCGTGCTATCTTCTCAAATCTTGGTGACAACCTCCACAATCTTGACGAATGTTGTCTAAAATAACCTCTCTTGAAGTCATCCTCAGTTTTTACGTTAATATTCCGAAGAAAACTACCGAAGACCAACGCTTGTCGATCCCTAAAGCTCGCTTGAACTTTGCTTAAGCCAGTGCGTCGATGCTTTTACTACTTTTAAACTGGTATGTCGGTGTCTTTGTTAAGCGCTTAGGCGCTTTTAGCTAAGTGAGATGATCATTCATCAGGTCGATCACTTATTGCGATTGTAATCAAGCCGACTACTTAATCATGTCAAATTGCTTATAGGGGCTAACTGGCGTACCAAGGAACCCAAAATCCCTATACGAGGTCGAAATAACCATTTTGAGAGGCTTTGAGCTCTGTCGCTGCTGTAATATCTCTAGCACCAAGAATTGACTCTGTCGCCAGGCGCTGAAACCTGCTGCCAGACGCTGGATGTCGTTGTCTGGCGCTAGAATCGGGTCTTCCTTATTCTACTTTTTCTGCCACTGTTGCTCGGTTTTGCTTCGAACTTTGAACTTGGTCGTTTCCATTCAACCAAAATCCGCTCAAGTCTTTTGTAAATTAAAGCTCTTCATCTCTAATTTACCGATCAATGTAATCCCTCTTATCTTGGAGGAATCTCCTGTGTCATATTCGCGGTTTTTAAAGTAAAATTCGGGAATGTCCTCGCTTGCTGGGATGCACATGCATTTATATCTTTGACCATAAGACTTTGCTTATCTTTATTTAGGGTTGACCTAAGGTTTAGTGTTGCTTGACTTATTCACTTGACATGACTCAAGGTATAAACTTGACTCGCTGTGATTGACTCGAGGTTGACTCGACTCAAAGTGTTTGACACATGTGTTAGACTCAAATCAAGGAGATATGACACGACATGACTCAATGTGTACATGACTCGTGTGTGCATTGTAATGTGATCATGCAACTCGAAAATGGAAAAAAACAAAAATTTCCCGTTATTTTTGTGGAGGGTACCGACTTTCTCCCGAAAAAGAAAGACGCGAAAAACGAATCGAAGTTTTCGAATGCATGTTGAATGAACTTAGTCAAATTTTGTTTGATACTATCTCTTAAGGTGCAAGGATTAATCCATCCTAGGCTATCTCAATGATGAAAGTATTTGGGTAAGTTATGCACGGAGGCTAAGCACTTCATACTTTGTGATGCAATGATGAGTGATGAGTGATATGACAAGGCATGATTCAGCGTTATGTTAAGATTTCATGACAAAGGGTTCCCAAGGGAAAGATTATTTGGTCATGTATCTGTGCAGTGTGTGATAGTGACGCTAAAGTTAGGCCGCAAGAGCTAAGTGTGTAGAAAGATATTATTTTTAGAAGAGTCAAATGATGGTGACTCTTAGGCTTGGCAAGCTAATGATGTAAGGATCAACCCCCCCAAGTCTAGCTCTAAATGAATAGAGATGAGCATAGGGGATCCCTTGATATGATCATGGTGTGAGTGTGTGAATGTGAATATGAATGCATTTTTATTACGGTCGCACCTTAATGTTAAGTTGCCTACGTATCCGTTAGGAATCAGGCCGAACGTAGCTCTAGCCGAACCTCGTACAAGTTTGTGTATACCTCAAAAAGGTATTTTAAAGGGTTGTTAAGTGGTTAGGCTAAAGGTTATAGAAAAAAGGGATAAAGGCTCAAGACCCTAGATAAGCCCCCAAGTTGTGCAATCTTGCTTTTGAATCTTTGTATTTTTTATGCTTTGAGTTTCTACTCTTTTTTAGCTCTTTATTTTTTGCTCTCTTTTTTTGTTTTTGCATTTTTTTATTTTGAACCTTTTTTTATTAGTGTGGGCAATCCCGATCATGCGGTCTATCACTCACTTGGCATTCATGTTTCTTAGGCACGGTACCGAGCACTCGATAAGAGACGCAATCTGAGACGTGTTCATATCAAAGACATTTTCATATCAAAGACATTGGAACACTTGCCCTTTTGTACACTTTTATTATTTTTTTACTTATTTTTTGCTATTTTAATCTTTTTAAGTCACTCAAGCTTTTTATGAAATAAAAAACTGCATTAGTTGCACACCATCCCATCCCAAGGTTAGGTAGATATAGGTTGAAAAAATGACAGGTCTATCGTTAGACGAGGCTCAAAGTGGTTTATCAAGAAAGGATTGCATATTTGACGGGTAAAAGATTATATAATGTGGCTACAAGGGGTGCCTCAAATCATTGGTATACCCTGTGCTTAGTTTGACATTTTATTTATTTATTTATTTATTTTTATTTATTTTGTTGATGCAATGATCATATGCAAGAAAATAAATGCTCATATTATTAAAAGAAAAAAGAAAGAATCTACAAAATTAATCTAAGGGGAATAAAAAGGTGCCTATGCTAGACTTATTGGGGAAAGGGTAAATAAAAAAGAAATAGAAAAAGAGGTCACGAAATCTTGTCGTTGAAGCTCGATTCTTGTCTTGTGTCGTTTGCTTTATCATCACTCGCTCTTCTTATCAGCTGGAGGCATGAGAAGCTTGTTATTATCAATCAAATGTTGGATAGCCTCCTTTAGCTTCTAACAGCACTCAGTAGCATGACCCCTACCTTGATGGTACTTGAAGTGTTCATCTGGATTCCAAGTAGGCAATCTCTTTTCAGGTGCGGGATCTTGAATAGGTCCAATGGGAGTAATGAGTCCTTTGGCATGGAGTCGATCCAAGGCAGTATTGTAGCTCATCCCAATAGGGGTGAAGTCTTTCCTTAGTTGCTTCTTAGATCCTTAGTTATCCATGGCTAAAACTTCAATGATCAAAGGTACTAACATTGTTACTAGAGTGGGCGTTTTCGGAAGAAGAAGGATTGTCGTTCGTCTTTCCTTTCCAGCCACCGTGGTTACTATTGTTAGTAGGTTTTTGTTTTGCGAGGTCGTCTTCGATCTCGATACCTATGTCATAGACGGCTCTGAAAGTATTCAAGTTGTGTTGATATTTTAAGTGCTCTGAATACTTTTCTTGGAGATTCTTGATAAAAATCCTCACAGACTCTTTTTCGGTGCGGACCTCAATCATCTTAGCGGAAGTTTCCCTCCACTTATTGAAGAAAGAAGTAAAGTCTTCATTCTCTTTTTGTCTTAGCATTTCAAGTTGTCTATAATTAGTTTTGACTTGGATATTGCATTTATACCTATCAATGAAAGCGTTTACCATCGATTCCCAGGTAGAGGTTTTCTCTTTGTCCAGGGAGAAGAACCATTGTTGACAAACAGTTTCAAGAGATAAGGAAAACAAGGAATGAAAGACTTTCTTATCAATCCCCTTAATGTTCATTATAGTTTCAAAGGCTCTTAGATGAAAATAAGGGTTGTCAGTTGCCTTGAATTTCGGGATGTCGTTGGCATTAAAATTCTGCGGTAGAAGCTCCTTGTCCACCGAGACCCCTTGTGAACTAATGCCTTGAATTTTTTAGTCAGTAGATAGCTTGCTCAAGCTCTGTTGCATGAGCTCCATTTGTTTTTTCTTCATAGGGTCATTGATTTTGAGGGTTAAAACCTTCAATGCCTCAGTCACGGTAGTCAATTAATTCTTAAGTTCTTTAAATTCTTCTTTAGTTGCCATTATCTTTTTAGTTGTCCTCTTTTGACGAATCGGTTTATCAAAAAGTAAGACTTAAACAAAGAGGTTGTCCTTGATTAATCGCCCTTCTCTCCTTGACCAAGTAATGTGGAAAGGGAGGGAAATTAGGGATATTCATTGTTAATTATTTGACTAAAACTCGATTCAACATGAAATGGACGGAGGAAGTGAAGAAAGATGATGTAGATGGAGGGATACGAAGAATTAGGAATAGAATGTACCCCAACTCAAATGACGGAAAAAACCGACTCATGCATGAACCTAAGATATGGTCATGGTGTGAAAAGAGTATATACAAAGTGTGTGCTAATACTAGTGAGTGTAGGTGACATGTTAAGACTCGTGTCATGACCATGTGGCTAGACTATGTGACTAGACTCGATTAATGACTTAACAAGGTATAATTAAAAGTACAAATCAAGTGAATTAATTAGCAAACTGTTTAATTAGACACAAGGTGATGACTCGAGCAATAAACCGAACTGTCGGCAAAACGAGAAGACTGGCGCCGCACTTTATATTGTAGCGCCAGACGACAGAGCTGTCACCAGGCGCTACACTCCACAGAGTGGCGCTGTAGTCCAAATCTCGACGCCAGTGCTAGAACGTTAATATGGAGCTACTTTCGGTATTATTACTCCACAGGGTATGCCTAAAGTCATACTAAGTCAACTCTGATTAGATTATTAGACTCTAATTACAAAAATTAATTAATTAATTAATTAATTAAGCAAAGTCTTTTAGTCGTTATTTAGTTTATTAAGACTTATTTATAAACACAAGTCAAACAAACGGTTAGGAAAAAACACATAGAGAATGCACAACCAAAAATGCACAGTTAGTCAAGTAGGCACAATATGATGCAATGAGTTTGAAACCTAATCATAGATCTAGTTCTCTAAAGTTCGGGATATGGGTTAGTCAATAGAGGGTCCATGGTTAATTGTCCGGATGCACCGCGCGAGTGGATGGGACACCGCAAATTTAGAAAAACTCGCTTCCATGGTTTGGTGAATTCAACATTCTCGGATATACCCTTTGTTGCTCAGAGCGTTCAATCAGGTAGATGGAGCATGAATTCCCTGAGGGTTATGTCCATATTTAGAACACATGGGTTTCAGAAAAGTGAGAAAAACTCAATCAGGAAGTAGGATCGAGCAAACAATGCTAAAAACTGGTCAAAATTAGAACGCATATTTCTGGCTCGGTATTAGAAGAACTTGGCGCCAGCAAACAGAGGCTAGCGCCACTTTTTGGCTTTAGCGCCTGGCAACAGAGGTTGTTGTTTGGCGCTAAAGTCAAAATACTGGCGCTAATCTCTGTTCGCTGACGCTAGTTCCTACATGCCTCAACAGCTTTCTGTGCTCGATAAAATTTTCAAGTTTCGCGCAGTGTTATTTCGATCCTAGATGTGAAAGATATTCCTCAAATTTCTACGTGTAAAAATCCTATGTTTTAACTCATTACGGATGGTTTTTCCAATGAGATCTTTTTTATGCATATGACAATAATGTTAATCAAAATTACGCACATAAAATACTTAGAACTTTTCGAGTCTCATCCACTCATTCTAAATCATTGCCGAAATAAATTTCAGGAATTAAAATAGAAATCCTCCCCAGTGAAGTCGTCAAAAAACTTTAGGGAATATTTCAATCATTACCCCTAGCTTGAACCCCACTGTGATCATACACTAAATTACGGTGGCGTCAAAAGGGAAAGAAGATAGAGCAAAAGAGTCGCCAACAAGTTTTAGGAACTTGTAAACCGTTCACAGGATGAAGGTTACACCCCTTAACGATCCAAGAGATCGTCAACTCCAATAGGTCTGGAACCATGACTGGTAGTTCGGGGATGAAGGTACAAATCTAACCTAAACGAGATTGAACGTGCCCTAATAATAGGCCTCTACTTTATTCTGATCGTATTCATGTGCGCTTTCTGACTAACATACAATCATTAGGTTTACCCCTAAACCTGTTTATCTATGTTGGTTGAATTTAATGCACAAAAAAATCTATTAT
Source organism: Chenopodium album (assembly GCF_948465745.1). NCBI lineage: Eukaryota > Viridiplantae > Streptophyta > Magnoliopsida > Caryophyllales > Amaranthaceae > Chenopodium > Chenopodium album. Next base: position 45,174,723 of record NC_137838.1, read on the forward strand.
TGGCGATCACTTGAATTATAATCAAATTAACCCTAAACAAGATTATTAATTATCTTATTAAGCGTGATTACAAGTACAAATTCCCTTTAAACATGCATAAATGGTGTGATCAAGTAAAAAATAAATATCAAGCAACATAATAATAATATTCATAAAATTAATCATAATCATAATTATCATAATTATAATCATAATAATCATAATTAAAAATAATCACCATAACAATAATTATAACAATTATAATCATAAATCATAATAATCATAATAATGTTAAACCATAATAATAGCAAGATCCTAGGAATGATACTAACAAGATTAATAACAAACCCTAGCGCATGTCACAAAACATTAAAAATCAAAGATTTAGCCCTAACATGATACTAACATGAATATTAGGAAGAGAATAGGAAGCATCATACTTTTAATCATACTTGATATTAAAGTTACCCTAGACATGATACTAGGAAGATCAAAACGCCCTAACATAACATTAAGAATCATAATAACAACCTAAGCATGATTTCTAAATCATAATAACAATTAAAATCATTAAAGCATTTACTTAGATTCCTCGTACCTCTTTCTAATAACAAAATACACGTGTTAGTAACTTCAAGGAAAATAATAATTAAAACAATTAAATTAAATAATAGAGATAAAGATTTGGGACCAAACCCTCAGAAATATTAAAATCTTTCATGTCTAGGGCGAAGGCAACTTCGAACAATGCTAGGTATGTCTAGCGCTAATGTTTCAGGAATAGTGTTTGTAAAAGGCTAGGCTAGAAAGAGGGAGAGAGAATTAAGAAATTCTTGATGAGAGGTTGTGATTGTAGATGAATCAAAACGGAGTTTTTAGAAGGCTATTTTTAGAGAAAATCAGCCAAAAAGATAGAAAAACAAATCAAAGTTCTGACATTAAGAAAACTTGATAAGCGCCGACGCTGGCAATTAGCGCCAGACGCTTTAGCGCCAGGCGCCAGGCTTAGCGTCAGGCGCTAAAGTCTTGCATTAGGCGCTAATCCCGTTTTTGACGCGTTTTCTAAAATCAGATAGAAATTAACCGTACAGGAGGATAAAATCGTATTCTCCTAAAAAATATTCTCTTATTCTGATTAAAACTCTAAAAAGTCAACAAAAAACAGTTTATCAATGCTAATTGAATTTGGAATGAAAAGAACCTTCTAGAAGAATCAAGAAGATAAAAACCATTCCTAATTGCATTAGGAATGTTAAATCCATATTAGGCCCTCCCCTAGATCATTGGGCCGCATATAAGGCTCAAACCGGGCCTAGTTTAGTAATTTAGCCATAACTACCTCTATATTCATCGGAATTGGGCTTATAATATATCGTTGGAAAGCTCTTTTCAAGCCCTATCCAACTACACTACTATTGTACCCATATAATGGACCAACCAATTTGGATTGGCTATTTTCTTAAAATAGGTTTTCAAAAATAGAAAGAAAAGAAGAGAAATTAAAACTATCCGCAACACTAGACCTTCTACACTTTCACTTTATTCGATTATGATTCGACGTGAAAGGTACTCATCACCGGGTTTTGTTTTGGGGAGACACAAATGGGTGTCTATAGAAGCCCCCACTTTGACTGAGTTTGGAGAAACGCAAGTTTCGAAAACGAAAGCCAAAGTATCGATAGGGACGGAGAATGATTCAGAACGTTCTGCGATCCTAAATCATTCTTGTAACGCCGATACCTGCAAAACTAGCGTTAGTTAAACAAATAAAAGAGTTAAGAAACGCGTATCTTGCACCATCGAGTACACGTCTCTGTAACCGATTTGTTGTTGTTTGATGTTGTGACAACTTTCCACAATCTAGGGAACGCCATCTTGCTGTTTGTTTTGACTATCTTCCGCAATCTAGGGAATGTCGTCGATCAATGCTGCTACATCTCGGGCCTCTTCATTGAATCATAGTGACAACCTTTCCAATCATAGCAAAAGTCGTCGCAGACCGTCCATCTCGTGCTATCTTCTCAAATCTTGGTGACAACCTCCACAATCTTAGCAAATGCCGTCGAAGACCACCCATCTCGTGCTATCTTCTCAAATCTTGGTGACAACCTCCACAATCTTAGCGAATATCGTCGAAGACCGCCCATATCGTAGAAGATCCTTGTCCACCGAGACCCCTTGTGAACTAATGCCTTGAAATTTGTAGTCACTAGATAGCTTGCTCAAGCTTTCTTGCATGAGCTCCATTTGTTTTTGCTTCATAGGGTCATCGATTTTGAGGGTTTAAACCTTCAATGCCTCAGTCACGGTAGTAAATTGATTCTTAAGTTTGTTAACTTCTTCTTTAGTTGCCATTATCTTTTTAGCTTTCCTCTTTTGACGAATCGGTTTATCAAAAAGTAAGACTTGAACAAAGAGGTTGTCCTTGATTAATCGCCCTTCTCTCCTTAACCAAGTAATGTGGAAAGGGAGGGAAATTAGGGATATTCATTGTTACTTATTTGACTCAAACTTGATTCAGCATGCAATGGATTGAGGAAGTGAATAAAGATGATGTAGATGGAAAGATATGAAGAATTAGGAATAGAAAGTACCCCAACTCAAATGACCGAAAAAAACGACTCATGCATGAACCTAAGACATGGTCATGGTGTAAAAAGAGTATGTACAAAGTGTGTGCTAAGACTTGTGAGTGTAGGTGACATGTTAAGACTCGTGTCATGACCATGTGGCTAGACTCAATTAATGATTTAACAAGGTATAATTAACAGTAAAAATCAACCGAATTAATTAGCAAACTATTTAATTAGACTCAAGGTGATGACTCGAGCAATAAATCGAACTGTCGCCAAAACGACAGGACTGGCGCCGCACTTTATAGTGTAGCGGCAGACGACAGAGCTGTCGCCAGGCGCTACACTCCACAGAGTGGCGCTGCAGTCCAAATCTCGGCGCCAGTGCTGGAACGTTAATCTGGAACTGCTTTCGGTATTATTACTCCACAGGATATGCCTAAAGTCGTACTAAGTCAACTCTGATTAGATTATTAGACTATAATTTCCAAAATTAATTAATAATTAAGCAAAGTCTTTTAGTTGTTAATTAGTTTAATAAGACTTATTTATAAACACAAGTCAAACAAAACGTTAGGAAAAAACACATAGAGAATGCACAACCAAAAATGCACAATTAGTCAAGTAGGCACAATATGATGCAATGAGTTTGCAACCTAATCATGGCTCTAGTTCTCTAATGTTCGGGATATGGGTTAGTCAATAGAGGGTCCATGGTTAATTGTCCGGATGCACCGCGCGGAAGCCTAACCGTGAAGGGTTGGCGCGAGTGGATGGGACACCACGAATTTAGAAAAACTCGCTTCCATGGTTTGGTGAATTTAACATTCTCGGATGTACCCTTTGTTGCTCAGAGCATTCAATCTGGTAGATGGAGCATGAATTCCCTGAGGTTTATGTCCATATGTAGAACACATGGGTTTCAGAAGAGTGAGAAAAACTCAATCAGGAAGTAGGATCGAGCAAACAATGCTAAAAACTGGTCAAAATTAGAACGCATATTTCTGGCTCGGTATTGGAAGAACTTGGCGCCAGCAAACAGAGGCCAGCGCCACTTTTTGTCTTAGCGCCTGGCGACAGAGGTTGTCGTCAGGCGCTAAAGTCAAAATACATGTGCTAATCTCTGTTCGCTGATGCTAGTTCATTCTAACAACCTATATTCATTATATTTAACATGTTTGTAGTTTGAAATTGCCATTTTGTACGCATTATCATGCATATACAAGGTTATAGGACCATAATAAGTAGGTGAAAATGGCTTAAATAGCTTCTACTTAACCCAACTCCTTTGTTTTGTGTATGAACTAACATTTATTCATTCTAACAACCTATATTCATTATATTTCACATGTTTGTAGTTTGAAATTGCCATTTTGTACTCATTATCATGCATATACAAGGTTATAAGACCATAATAAGTAGGTGAAAATAGCTTAAATAGCTTCTACTTAACCATAATAACTATCATGCATATAATTTACTATACACTAATATTGTTTTATCATTGCTTTGACAGATGCTTATATATCATGGCGGACGATCATGATCCTCATTGTGTAGAGGACATTGACGATGATGAGTATGAGGACAAGTACGAGGATGAGGACGAGGACGATGATGATGAGCCTTATGATGTGAATAAGGAGGATGACTTGGGTGAGCCAGAGGATTAGGTTCAAGATGAGTTCGAGCGTAGGCTTGACGATTTTGAAATTTCAGCTGAACGTGCACCGCCTATTGTAAATACAACATGTGAGATTGTTGGAGAGAACCCGACTCCTGAAAGTCATGGCCAAGGACAAGATGAAAACAACACAGGTGGTGGAGGGGGGGAAAAGGCACCGGCTCAAAGAAAAAGAAGGGGTTCGACGAGAAGCTTTAAGAAACCGGACGGTCCCATGGTCTTGGAGTATGACAACAACGGCCAACCCGGGACCAAATGGCGTCGACAATATGCTAATCACGTTGGCAGCACCTGCCTGGGCTGCTACAGCCATGGCAGCCGCCTGTCGAGGCTGCAGCAGCCCAGGCAGGCTGCTGCCAATGCTGCAGCAGACATGGCAGCCACCTGCCGTGGCTGCTACAGCCTTGTCATGCAGCTGCTGGGGCTGCTGTGGCCTCGGCGCGGCCTGCCTTCGCTGTTCCGACAGCGGGGGCGGCTCCCTTGGGTGTTCCCGTTTGGCAGAACTTGCATATATTTAGAAAAAAAAAATTGAGCAATTTTATCAAAATAAAGCCATTAAAAGCCGAAATGGCTACTCACTTGCCTATTTTCTTCATTTCTCAACTAGAAAACTTATTCATTCTCAAACCATATCATAATTACATATGTATAAGCGATTGTGAGTTGAAATTGCATAAAAGAAGCAAAGTTCTAAGTTTTTTGGCGCATTTCATCAAAATAAAACCATTTTGAGCCGAAATGGCTACTCACTTGCCTATTTTCTTCATTTATCAACTTATAAACTCCTTTCATCTCAAAACAACTCATAATTACATATTTATAAGTGTTTGTCATTTCAAATTACATAAAATTCGCCAAGTTCTAAGGTTTTGGGTCCAATTCATCAAAATAAAGCCATTTTGAGCCGAAATGGTTACTCACGTGCCTATTTTCTTCATTTCTCAACAATAAACTTATAAATTATAAAAATATATCATAATTACGTATGTATAAGTGATTTTGAGTTGAAATTGCATAAAAGAAGCAAAGTTCTAAGTTTTTTGGCGCATTTCATTAAAATAAAGTCATTTTGAGCCGAAATGGCTACTCACTTCCGTATTATCTTCATTTCTCAACTTATAAACTCCTTGCATCTCAAAAAAAACTCATAATCACATATTTATAAGAGGTTGTCATTTGAAATTACATAAAAATCGCCAAATTCTAAGGTTTTGGGTCCAATTCATCAAAATAAAGTCATTTTGAGGCGAAATGGCTACTCACTTGCCTATTTTCTTCATTTCTCAACTAATAAACTTATACATTCTCAAACCATATCATAATTACATATGTATAAGTGATTATGAGTTTAAATTGCATAAAAGAAGCAAAGTTCTAAGTTTTTTGGCGCATTTCATCAAAATAAAGCCATTTCGAACCGAAATGGCTACTCACTTGCCTATTTTCATCATTTCTCAAATTATAAACTCCTTGCATTTCAAAAAAACTCATAATCAAATATTTATAAGTGTTTTTCATTTGAAATTACATAAAAATTGCCAAGTTCTATGGTTTTGGGTCCAATTCATCAAAATAAAGCCATTTTGAGCCGAAATGGCTTCTCACTTGCCAATTTTCTTCATTTCTTAACTTGCAAACTTATTCATTCTAAAACCATATCATAATTACATATGTATAAGTTATTGTGAGTTTAAATTGCACAAAAGAAGCAAAGTTCTAAGTTTTTTTGGCGCATTTCATCAAAATAAAGCCATTTTGAGCCGAAATGGCTACTCACTTGCTTATTTTCTTCATTTCTCAACTTGCAAACTTATTCATTCTCAAACCATATCATAATTACATATGTATAAGTGATTGTGAGTTTAAATTGCATAAAAGAAGCAAAATTCTAAGTTTTTTGGTGCATTTCATCAAAATAAAGCCATTTTGAGCCGAAATAGCAACTCACTTGCCTATTTTCTTCATTTCTCAACTTATAAACTCCTTGCATCTCAAAAAAACTAATCATCACATATTTATAAGTGGTTTTCATTTGAAATTACATAAAAATCGCCAACTTCAAAGGTTTTTAGTCCAATTCATCAAAATAAAGCCATTTTGAGCCGAAATGGCTTCTCGCTTGCCTATTTTCTTCATTTCTCAACTTGCAAACTTATTAATTCTAAAACCATATCATAATTACATATGTATAAGTTATTGTCAGTTGAAATTGCATAAAATAATCAAAGTTCTAAGTTTTTTTGGCGCATTTCATCAAAATAAAGCCATTTTGAGCCGAAATGGCTACTCACTTGCCTATTTTCTTCATTTATCAACTTATAAACTCCTTGCATCTCAAAACAACTCATAATTACATATTTATAAGTGTTTGTCATTTGAAATAACATAAAAATCGCCAATTTCTAACGTTTTGGGTCCAATTCATCAAAATAAAGCCATTTTGAGCCGAAATGGTTACTCACGTGCCTATTTTCTTCATTTCTCAACTAATAAACTTATAAATTATTAAAATATATCATAATTACGTATGTATAAGTGATTGTGAGTTAAAATTGCATAAAAGAAGCAAATTTCTAAGTTTTTTGGCGCATTTCATTAAAATAAAGCCATTTTGAGCCGAAATGGCTACTCACTTGCGTATTATCTTCATTTGTCAACTTATAAACTCCTTGCATCTCAAAAAAACTCATAATCACATATTTATAAGTGGTTGTCATTTGAAATTACATAAAAATCGCCAAGTTCTAAGGTTTTGGGTCCAATTCATCAAAGTAAAGCCATTTTGAGCCGAAATTGCTTCTCACTTACCTATTTTCTTCATTTCTCAACTTGCAAACTTATTAATTCTAAAACCATATAATAATTACATATGTATAAGTTATTGTGAGTTGAAATTGCATATAAGAAGCAAAGTTCTAAGTTTTTTGGCGCATTTCATCAAAATAAAGCCATTTCAAGCCGAAATGGCTACTCACTTGCGTATTATCTTCATTTCCCAACTTATAAACTCCTTGCATATCAAAATCACTCATAATAAAATATTTATAAGTGGTTTTCATTTGAAGTTACATAAAAATCGCAAAGTTCTAAGGTTTTGGGTCCAATTCATCAAAATAAAGCCACTTTGAGCCGAAATGGCTACTCACTTGCCTATTTTCTTCATTTCTCAACTAATAAACTTATACATTCTAAAACCATATCATAATTACATATGTATAAGTGATTGTGAGTTGAAATTTCATAAAAGATGCAAAGTTCTAAGTTTTTTGGCGTATTTCATCAAAATAAAGCCATTTTGAGCCGAAAGGGCTACTCACTTGCGTATTTTTTTCATTTCTCAACTTGTAAACTCCTTGAATCTCAAAACAACTAATAATCACATATTTATAAGTGTTTTTCATTTGAAATTACATAAAAATCGCCAACTTCTAAGGGTTTGGGTCCAATTCATAAAAATAAAGCCATTTTGAGCCGAAATGGCTACTCACTTGCCTATTTTCTTCATTTCTCAACTAATAAACTTATACATTCTCAAACCATATCATAATTACATATGTATAAGTTATTGTGAGTTGAAATTGCATAAAAGAAGCAAAGTTCTATGTTTTTTTGGCGCATTTCATCAAAATAAAGCCATTTTGAGCCGAAATGGCTACTCCACTTGCCTATTTTCTTCATTTCTCAACTTGCAAACTTATTCATTCTCAAACCATATCATAATTACATATGTATAAGTGATTGTGAGTTTAAATTGCATAAAATAAGCAAAGTTCTATGTTTTTTGGCGTATTTCATCAAAATAAAGCCATTTTGAGCCGAAATGGCTACTCACTTGCGTATTTTTTTTTGTTTCTCAACTTATAAACTCCTTGCATCTTAAAACAACTAATAATCACATATTTATAAGTGTTTTTCATTCGAAATTACATAAAAATCGCCAACTTCTAAGGTTTTGGGTCCAATTCATAAAAATAAAGCCATTTTAAGCCGAAATGGCTACTCACTTGCCTATTTTCTTCATTTCTCTACTAATAAACTTATACATTCTTAAACCATATCATAATTACATATGTATAAGTTATTGTGAGTTGAAGTTGCATAAAAGAAGCAAAGTTCTTAGTTTTTTGGCGCATTTCATCAAAATAAAGCCATTTAAAGCCGAAATGGCTACTCACTTGCCTATTTTCTTCGTTTCTCAACTAATAAACTCCTTGCATCTCAAAAAAACTCATAATTACATATTTATAAGTGTTTGTCATTTGAAATTACATAAAAATTGCCAAGTTCTAAAGTTTTGGGTCCAATTCATCAAAATAAAGCCATTTTGAGCCGAAATGGTTACTCACGTGCCTATTTTCTTCATTTCTCAAATAATAAACTTATAAATTATTAAACCATATTATAATTACATATGTATAAGTTATTGTGAGTTGAAATTGCATAAAAGAAGCAAAGTTCTAAGATTTTTGGCGCATTTCATCAAAATAAAGCCATTTCGAGCAGAAATGGCTACTCACTTGCGTATTATCTTCATGTCCCAACTTATAAACTCCTTGCATATCAAAACAACTCATAATCAAATAATTATAAGTGGTTGTCATTTGAAATCACATAAAAATCGCAAAGTTCTAAGGTTTTGGGTCCAATTCATCAAAATAAAGCCACTTTAAGCCGAAATGGCTACTCACTTGCCTTTTTTCTTCATTTCTTAACTAATAAACTTATACATTCTCAAACCATATCATAATTACATATGTATAAGTGATTTTGAGTTGAAATTGAATAAAAGAAGCAAAGTTTTAAGTTTTTTGGCGCATTTCATCAAAATAAAACCATTTCGAACCGAAATGGCTACTCACTTGCCTATTTTCATCATTTCTCAACTTATAAACTTCTTGCAACTCAAAAAAACTCATAATCAAATATTTATTAGTATTTTTCATTTGAAATTACATAAAACTCGCCAACATCAAAGGTTTTGGGTCCAATTCATCAAAATAAAGCCATTTTGAGCCGAAATGGCTACTCACTTGCCTATTTTCTTCATTTCTCAACTAATAAACTTATACATTCTAAAACCATATCATAATTACATATGTATAAGTGATTGTGAGTTGAAATTTCATAAAAGATGCAAAGTTCTAAGTTTTTTGGCGTATTTCATCAAAATAAAGCCATTTTGAGCCGAAAGGGCTACTCACTTGCGTATTTTTTTCATTTCTCAACTTATAAACTCCTTGAATCTCAAAACAACTAATAATCACATATTTATAAGTGTTTTTCATTTGAAATTACATAAAAATCGCCAACTTCTAAGGGTTTGGGTCCAATTCATAAAAATAAAGCCATTTTGAGCCGAAATGGCTACTCACTTGCCTATTTTCTTCATTTCTCAACTAATAAACTTATACATTCTCAAACCATATCATAATTACATATGTATAAGTTATTGTGAGTTGAAATTGCATAAAAGAAGCAAAGTTCTATGTTTTTTTGGCGCATTTCATCAAAATAAAGCCATTTTGAGCCGAAATGGCTACTCCACTTGCCTATTTTCTTCATTTCTCAACTTGCAAACTTATTCATTCTCAAACCATATCATAATTACATATGTATAAGTGATTGTGAGTTTAAATTGCATAAAATAAGCAAAGTTCTATGTTTTTTGGCGTATTTCATCAAAATAAAGCCATTTTGAGCCGAAATGGCTACTCACTTGCGTATTTTTTTTTTGTTTCTCAACTTATAAACTCCTTGCATCTTAAAACAACTAATAATCACATATTTATAAGTGTTTTTCATTCGAAATTACATAAAAATCGCCAACTTCTAAGGTTTTGGGTCCAATTCATAAAAATAAAGCCATTTTAAGCCGAAATGGCTACTCACTTGCCTATTTTCTTCATTTCTCTACTAATAAACTTATACATTCTTAAACCATATCATAATTTTATATGTATAAGTTATTGTGAGTTGAAGTTGCATAAAAGAAGCAAAGTTCTTAGTTTTTTGGCGCATTTCATCAAAATAAAGCCATTTAAAGCCGAAATGGCTACTCACTTGCCTATTTTCTTCGTTTCTCAACTAATAAACTCCTTGCATCTCAAAAAAACTCATAATTACATATTTATAAGTGTTTGTAATTTGAAATTACATAAAAATTGCCAAGTTCTAAAGTTTTGGGTCCAATTCATCAAAATAAAGCCATTTTGAGCCGAAATGGTTACTGACGTGCCTATTTTCTTCATTTCTCAAATAATAAACTTATAAATTATTAAACCATATTATAATTACATATGTATAAGTTATTGTGAGTTGAAATTGCATAAAAGAAGCAAAGTTCTAAGATTTTTGGCGCATTTCATCAAAATAAAGCCATTTCGAGCAGAAATGGCTACTCACTTGCGTATTATCTTCATGTCCCAACTTATAAACTCCTTGCATATCAAAACAACTCATAATCAAATAATTATAAGTGGTTGTCATTTGAAATCACATAAAAATCGCAAAGTTCTAAGGTTTTGGGTCCAATTCATCAAAATAAAGCCACTTTAAGCCGAAATGGCTACTCACTTGCCTTTTTTCTTCATTTCTTAACTAATAAACTTATACATTCTCAAACCATATCATAATTACATATGTATAAGTGATTTTGAGTTGAAATTGCATAAAAGAAGCAAAGTTTTAAGTTTTTTGGCGCATTTCATCAAAATAAAACCATTTCGAACCGAAATGGCTACTCACTTGCCTATTTTCATCATTTCTCAACTTATAAACTTCTTGCAACTCAAAAAAACTCATAATCAAATATTTATTAGTTTTTTTCATTTGAAATTACATAAAACTCGCCAACATCAAAGGTTTTGGGTCCAATTCATCAAAATAAAGCCATTTTGAGCCGAAATGGCTACTCACTTGCCTATTTTCTTCATTTCTCAACTTGCAAACTTATTAATTTTCAAACCATATCATAATTACATATGTATAAGTGATTGTGAGTTGAAATTGCATAAAAGAAGCAAAGTTCTAAATTTTTTTTGGCGCATTTCATCAAAATAAAGCCATTTTGAGCCGAAATGGCTACTCACTTGCCTATTTTCTTCATTTCTCAACTTGCAAAATTATTCATTCTCAAACCATATCATAATTACATATGTATAAGTGATTGTGAGTTGAAATTGCATAAAAGAAGCAAAGTTATAAGTTTTTTGGCGTATTTCATCAAAATCAAGCCATTTTGAGCCGAAATGGCTACTTACTTACGTATTTTTTTCATTTCTCAACTTATAAACTCCATGAATCTCAAAACAACTAATAATCACATATTTATAAGTGTTTTTCATTTGAAATTACATAAAAATCGCCAACTTCTAAGGTTTTGGGTCCAATTCATAAAAATAAAGCCATTTTGAGCCGAAATGGCTACACACTTGCCTATTTTCTTCATTTTTCAACTAATAAACTTATACATTCTCAAACCATATCATAATTACATATGTATAATTTATTGTGAGTGAAATTTCATAAAAGAAGTAAAGTTCTAAGTTTTTTGGCGCATTTAATCAAAATAAAGCCATTTAAAGCCGAAATAACTACTCACTTGCCTATTTTCTTCGTTTCTCTACTTATAAACTCCTTGCATCTCAAAAAAACTCATAATTACATATTTGTAAGTGTTTGTCACTTTAAATTACATAAAAATCGCCAAGTTCTAAAGTTTTGGGTCCATTTCATCAAAATAAAGCCATTTTGAGCCGAAATGGTTAATCACGTGCCTATTTTCTTCATTTCTCAACTAATAAACATATAAATTATTAAACCATATCATAATTACATTTTTATAAATGATTGTGAGTTAAAATTGCATAAAAGCGCAAAATTCTAAGTTTTTTGGCGCATTTCATCAAAATAAAGCCATTTCGAGCCGAAATGGCTACTCACTTGCGTATTATCTTCATGTCCCAACTTATAAACTCCTTGCATATCAAAAAAACTCATAATCACATATTTATAAGTGGTTGTCATTTGAAATTACATAAAAATCGCAAAGTTCTAAGGTTTTGGGTCCAATTCATCAAAATAAAGCCACTTTGAGCCGAAATGGCTACTCACTTGCCTATTTTCTTCATTTCTCAACTTGCAAACTTATTAATTCTCAAACCATATCATAATTACATATGTATAAGTGATTGTGAGTTGAAATTGCATAAAAGAAGCAAAGTTCTAAGTTTTTTTGCGTATTTCATCAAAATAAAGCCATTTTGAGACGAAATGGCTACTCACTTGCGTGTTTTCTTCATTTCTCAACTTATAAACTCCTAGCGTCTCAAAAAAAAATAATAATCACATATTTATAAGTGTTTTTCATTTGAAATTACATAAAAATTTCCAACTTCTAAGGTTTTGGGTCCAATTCATAAAAATAAAGCCATTTTGAGCCGAAATGGCTACTCACTTGCCTATTTTCTTCATTTCTCAACTAATAAACTTATACATTCTCAAACCATATCATAATTACATATGTATAAGTTATTGTGAGTTGAAATAGCATAAAAGAAGCAAAGTTCTAAGTTTTTTTGGCACATTTCATCAAAATAAAGTCATTTTGAGCCGAAATGGCTACTCACTTGCCTATTTTCTTCATTTCTCAACTTGCAAACTTATTCATTCTCAAACCATATCATAATTACATATGTATAAGTGATTGTGAGTTGAAATTGCATAAAAGAAGCAAAGTTCTAAGTTTTTTGGCCATTTCATCAAAATAAAGCCATTTTGAGCTGAAATGGCTACTCACTTGTCTATTTTCTTCGTTTCTCAACTAATAAACTCCTTGCATCTCAAAACAACTCATAATTACATATTTATAAGTGTTTTTCATTTGAATTACATAAAAATCGCCAAGTTCTAAAGTTTTGGGTCCAATTCATCAAAATAAAGCCATTTTGAGCCGAAATGGTTACTCACGTGCCTATTTTTCTGCATTTCTCAATTAATAAACTTATAAATTATTAAACCATATCATAATTACATATGTATAAGTGATTGTGACTTGAAATTGCATAAAATAAGCAAAGTTCTATGTTTTTTTGCGCATTTCATCAAAATAAAGCCATTTTCAAATGAAATGGCTACTCACTTGCCTATTTTCTTCATTTCTCAACTTATAAACTCCTTGCATCTCAAAAAAAAATAATAATCACATATTTATAAGTGTTTTTCATTTTAAATTACATTAAAATCGCCAACTTCTAAGGTTTTGGGTCAAATTCATAAAAATAAAGCCATTTTGAGCCGAAATGGCTACTCACTTGCCTATTTTCTTCATTTCTCAACTAATAAACTTATACATTATTAAACCATATCATAATTACAGATGTATAAGTTATTGTGAGTTGAAATTGCATAAAAGAAGCAAAGTTCAAAATTTTTTGGCGCATTTTATCAAAATAAAGCCATTTCGAACCGAAATGGCTACTCATTTGCCTATTTTTATCATTTCTCAACTTATAAACTCCTTGCATCTCAAATAAACTCATAATCAAATATTTATAAGTGTTTTTCATTTGAAATTACATAAAAATCGCCAACTTCAAAGGTTTTGGTCCAATTCATCAAAATAAAGCCATTTTGAGTCGAAATGGCTTCTCACTTGCCTATTTTCTTCATTTCTCAACTTGCAAACTTATTAATTCTAAAACCATATCATAATTACATATGTATAAGTTATTGTGAGTTGAAATTGCATAAAAGAAGCAAAGTTTTAAGTTTTTTTGGCGCATTTCATCAAAATAAAGCCATTTTGAGCCAAAATGGCTATTCACTTGCCTATTTTCTTCATTTCTCAACTTGCAATTTATTCATTCCCAAACCATATCATAATTACATATGTATAAGTGATTGTGAGTTGAAATTGCATAAAAGAAGCAAAGTTCTAAGTTTTTTGGCGCATTTCATCAAAATAAAGCCATTTCAAACCGTAATGGCTACTCATTTGCCTATTTTTATCATTTCTCATCTTATAAACTCCTTGCATCTCAAAAAAACTCATAATCAAATATTTATAAGTGTTTTTCATTTGAAATTACATAAAAATCGCCAACTTCAAAGGTTTTGGGTCCAATTCATCAAAATAAAGCCATTTTGAGCCGAAATGGCTTCTCACTTGCGTATTTTCATCATTTCTCAACTTGCAAACTTATTAATTCTAAAACCATGTCATAATTACATATTTATAAGTTATTGTGAGTTGAAATTTCATAAAAGAAGCAAAGTTCTAAGTTTTTTTGGCGCATTTCATCAAAATAAAGCCTTTTTGAGCCGAAATGGCTATTCACTTGCCTATTTTCTTCATTTCTCAACTTGCAACTTATTCATTCCCAAAACATATCATAATTACATATGTATAAGTGATTGTGAGTTGAAATTGCATAAAAGAAGCAAATTTCTAAGTTTTTTGGCGTATTTCATAAAAATAAAGCCATTTTGAGCCGAAAGGGCTACTCACTTGTGTATTTTTTTCATTTCTCAACTTATAAACTCCTTGAATATCAAAACAACTAATAATCACATATTTATAAGTGTTTTTTATTTGAAATTACATAAAAATCGCCAACTTCTAAGGTTTTGGGTCCAATTCATAAAAATAAAGCCATTTTGAGCCGAAATGGCTACTCACTTGCCTATTTTCTTCATTTCTCAACTAATAAACTTATACATTCTCAAAACATATCATAATTACATATTTGTAAGTTATTGTGAATTGAAATTACATAAAAGAAGGAAAGTTCTAAGTTTTTTGGCGCATTTCATCAAAATAAAGCCATTTAAAGCTGAAATGGCTACTTACTTGCCTATTTTCTTCGTTTCTCAACTTATAAACTCCTTGCATCTCAAAACAAGTCATAATTACATATTTATAAGTTTTTGTCATTTGAAATTACATAAAAATCACCAAGTTCTAAAGTTTTGGGTCCAATTCATCAAAATAAAGCCATTTTGAGCCGAAATGGTTACTCACGTGCCTATTTTCTTTATTTCTCAAATAATAAACTTATAAATAATTAAACCATATCATAATTACATATGTATAAGTAATTGTGAGTTGAAATTGCATCAAAGAAGCAAATTTCTAAGTTTTTTGGCGCATTTCATCAAAATAAAGCCATTTCGAGCCGAAATGACTACTCACTTGCGTATTATCTTTATTTCCCAACATATAAACTCCTTGCATATCAAAACAACTCATAATCACATATTTATAAGTGGTTGTCATTTAAAATTACATAAAAATCGCAAAGTTCTAAGGTTTTGGGTCCAATTCATCAAAATAAAGCCACTTTGAGCCGAAATGGCTACTCACTTGCCTATTTTCTTCATTTCTCAACTAATAAACTTATAAATTCTAAAACCATATCATAATTACATATGTATAAGTGATTGTGAGTTGAAATTGCATAAAAGAAGCAAAGTTCTAAGTTTTTTGGCGTATTTCATCAAAATAAAGCCATTTTAAGCCGAAATGGCTACACACTTGCGTATTTTCTTCATTTCTCAACTTATAAACTCCTTGCATCTCAAAACAACTAAAAATCACATATTTATAAGTGTTTTTCATTTGAAATTACATAAAAATCGCCAACATCTAGGGTTTTGGGTCCAATTCATAAAAATAAAGCCATTTTGAGCCGAAATGGCTACTCACTTGCCTATTTTCTTCATTTCTCAACTAATAAACTTATAAATTCTCAAACCATATCATAATTACATATGTATAAGTTATTGTGAGTTGAAATTGCATAAAAGAAGCAAAGTTCTAAGTTTTTTTGGCGCATTTCATACAAATAAAGCCATTTTGAGCCGAAATGGCTACTCACTTGCCTATTTTCTTCATTTCTCAACTTGCAAACTTATTCATTCTCAAACCATATCATAATTACATATGTATAAGTGATTGTGAGTTTAAATTGCATAAAAGAAGCAAAGTTCTAAGTTTTTTGGCGATTTCATCAAAATAAAGCCATTTTGAGCCGAAATGGCTACTCACTTGCGTATTTTCTTCGTTTCTCAACTTATAAACTCCTTGCATCTTAAAACAACTAATAATCACATATTTATAAGTGTTTTTCATTTGAAATTACATTAAAATCGCCAACTTCTAAGGTTTTGGGTCCAATTCATAAAAATCAAGCCATTTTAAGCCGAAATGGCTACTCACTTGCCTATTTTCTTCATTTCTCAACTAATAAACTTATAAATTCTCAAACCATATCATAATTACATATTTATAAGTTATTGTGAGTTGAAATTGCATAAAAGAATCAAAGTTCTAAGTTTTTTGGCGCATTTCATCAAAATAAAGCCATTTAAAGCCGAAATGGCTACTCACTTGCCTATTTTCTTTGTTTCTCAACTAATAAACTCCTTGCATCTCAAAAAAACTCATAATTACATATTTATATGTGTTTTTAATTTGAAATTACATAAAAATCGCCAAGTTCTAAAGTTTTGGGTCCAATTCATCAAAATAAAGCCATTTTGAGCCGAAATGGTTACTCACGTGCCTATTTTCTTCATTTATCAAACAATAAACTTATAAATTATTACACCATATCATAATTACATATGTATAAGTGATTGTGAGTTGAAATTGCATAAAAGAAGCAAAGTTCTATGATTTTTGGCGCATTTCATCAAAATAAAGCCATTTCGAGCCGAAATGACTACTCACTTAAGTATTATCTTCATGTCCCAACTTATAAACTCCTTGCATATCTAAACAACTCATAATCACATATTTATAAGTGTTTTTCATTTGAAATTACATAAAAATCCCCAACTTCTAAGGTTTTGGGTCCATTCATAAAAATAAAGCCATTTTGAGCCGAAATGGCTACTCACTTGCCTATTTTCTTCATTTCTCAACTAATAAACTTATACATTCTCAAACCATATCATAATTACATATGTATAAGTTATTGTGAGTCGAAATAGCATAAAAGAAGCAAATTTCTAAGTTTTTTTGACACATTTCATCAAAATAAAGCCATTTTGAGCCGAAATGGCTACTCACTTGCCTAGTTTCTTGATTTCTCAACTTGCAAACTTATTCATTCTCAAACCATATCATAATTACATATGTATAAGTTATTGTGAGTTGAAATTGCATAAAAGAAGCAAAGTTCTAAGTTTTTTGCCGATTTCATCAAAATAAAGCCATTTTGAGCTGAAATGGCTACTCACTTGCGTATTATCTTCATTTCCCAACTTATAAATTCCTTGCATATCAAAACAACTCATAATCACATATTTATAAGTGGTCGTCATTTGAAATTACATAAAAATCGCAAAGTTCTAAGGTTTTGGGTCCAATTCATCAAAATAAAGCCACTTTGAGCCGAAATGGCTACTCACTTGCCTATTTTCTTCATTTCTCAACTAATAAACTTATAAATTCTCAAACCATATCATAATTACATATGTATAATTGATTGTGAGTTGATATTGCATAAAAGAAGCAAAGTTCTAAGTTTTTTGGCGCATTTCATCAAAATAAAGCCATTTCGAACCGAAATGGCTACTCACTTGCCTATTTTCATCATTTCTCAACTTATAAACTTCTTGCATCTCAAAAAAACTCATAATCAAATATTTATAATTGTATTTCATTTGAAATCGCCAACTTCAAAGGTTTTGGGTCCAATTCATCAAAATAAAGCCATTTTGAGCCGAAATGGTTACTCATGGCCTATTTTTCTTCATTTCTAAACTATTAAACTTATAAATTATTAAACCATATCATAATTACATATGTATAAGTGATTGTGAGTTGAAATTGCATAAAAGAAGCAAAGTTCTAAGTTTTTTTGCGCATTTCATAAAAAAAAAGTCATTTCGAGCCGAAATGGCTACTCACTTGCGTATTATCTTTATTTCCCAACTTATAAATTCCTTGCATATCAAAACATCTCGTAATCACATATTTATAAGTGGTTGTCATTTGAAATTAAATAAAAATCGCAAAGTTCTAAGGTTTTGGGTCCAATTCATCAAAATAAAGCCACTTTGAGCCGAAATGGCTACTCACTTGCCTATTTTCTTCATTTGTCAACTAATAAACTTATAAATTCTCAAACCATATCATAATTACATATGTATAATTGATTGTGAGTTTAAATTGCATAAAAGAAGCAAAGTTCTAAGTTTTTTGGCGCATTTCATCAAAATAAAGCCATTTCGAACCGAAATGGCTACTCACTTGCCTATTTTCATCATTTCTCAACTTATAAAATTCTTGCATCTCAAAAAAAACTCATAATCAAATATTTATAATTGTTTTTCATTTGAAATCGCCAACTTCAAAGGTTTTGGGTCCAATTCATCAAAATAAAGCCATTTTGAGCCGAAATGGCTTCTCACTTGCCTATTTTCTTCATTTCTCAACTTTCAAACTTATTAATTCTAAAACCATATCATAATTACATATGTATAAGTTATTGTGTGTTGAAATTGCATAAAAGAAGCAAATTTCTAAGTTTTGTTTGGCGCATTTCATCAAAATAAAGCCATTTTGAGCCGAAATGGCTACTCACTTGCCTATTTTCTTCATTTCTCAACTTGCAAACTTATTCATTCTTAAACTATATCATAATTACATATGTATAAGTGATTGTGAGTTGAAATTGCATAAAAGAAGCAAAGTTCTAAGTTTTTTGGTGTATTTCATCAAAATAAAGCCATTTTGAGCCGAAATGGCTACTCACTTGTGTATTTATTACATTTCTCAACTTATAAACTCCTTGAATCTCAAAACAACTAATAATCAAATATTTATAAGTGTTTTTCATTTGAAATTACATAAAAATCGCCAACGTCTAAGGTTTTGGGTCCAATTCATAAAAATAAAGCCATTTTGAGTCGAAATGGCTACTCACTTGCCTATTTTCTTCATTTTTCAACTAATAAACTTATACATTCTGAAACCATATCATAATTACATATGTATAAGTTATTGTGAGTTGAAATTTCATAAAAGAAGCAAAGTTCTAAGTTTTTTGGCGCATTTAATCAAAATAAAGCCATTTAAAGCCGAAATAACTACTCACTTGCCTATTTTCTTCGTTTCTCAACTTATAAACTCCTTGCATCTCAAAACAACTCATAATTACATATTTATAAGTGTTTGTCATTTGAAATTACATAAAAATCGCCAAGTTCTAAAGTTTTGGTTCCTTTTCATCAAAATAAAGCCATTTTGAGGTGAAATGGTTACTCACGTGCCTATTTTCTTCATTTCTCAACTGATAAACTTATAAATTATTAAACTATATAATAATTACATTTGTATAAGTGATTGTGAGTTGAAATTGCATAAAAGAAGCAAATTTCTAAGTTTTTTGGCGCATTTCATCAAAATAAAGCCATTTCGAGCCGAAATGGCTACTCACTTGCGTATTATCTTAATTTCCCAACTTATAAACTCCTTGCATATCAAAACAACTCATAATCACATATTTATAAGTGTTTTTCATTTGAAATTACATAAAAATTGCAAAGTTCTAAGGCTTTGGGTCCAATTCATCAAAATAAAGTCATTTTGAGCCGAAATGGCTACTCACTTGCCTATTTTCTTCATTTCTCAACTAATAAACTTATACATTCTCAAACCATATCATAATTACATATTTATAAGTGATTGTGAGTTGAAATTGCATAAAAGATGCAAAGTTCTAAGCTTTTTGGCGCATTTCATCAAAATAAAGCCATTTCGAACCGAAATGGCTACTCACTTGCCTATTTTCATTATTTCTCAACTTATAAACTACTTGCATCTCAAAAAAACTCATAATCAAATATTTATAAGTGCTTTTCATTTGAAATTACATAAAAATCGCCAGCTTCAAAGGTTTTGAGTCCAATTCATCAAAATAAAGCCATTTTGAGCCGAAATGGCTTCTCACTTGCCTATTTTCTTCATTTTTCAACTTGCAAACTTATTAATTCTAAAACCATATCATAATTACATATGTATAAGTTATTGTGAGTTGAAATTACATAAAAAAAGCAAATTTATAAGTTTTTTTGGCGCATTTCATCAAAATAAAGCCATTTTGAACCGAAATGGCTACTCACTTGCCTATTTTCTTCATTTCTTAACTTGCAAACTTATTCATTCTCAAACCATATCATAATTACTTATGTACAAGTTATTTTGAGTTGAAATTGCATAAAAGAAGCAAAGTTCTAAGTTTTTTGGCGTATTTCATCAAAATAAAGCCATTTTGAGCCGAAATGGCTACTCACTTGTGTATTTATTTAATTTCTCAACTTATAAACTCCTTGAATCTCAAAACAACTAATAATCAAATATTTATAAGTGTTTTTCATTTGAAATTACATAAAAATCGCCAACTTCTAAGGTTTTGGGTCAAATTCATAAAAATAAAGCCATTAAATGGCTACTCACTTGCCTATTTTCTTCATTTCTCAACTAATAAACTTATACATTCTCAAACCATATCATAATTACATATGTATAAGTTATTTTGAGTTGAAATTGCATAAATGAAGCAAAGTTCTAAGTTTTTTGGCGCATTTCATCAAAATAAAGCCATTTAAAGCCGAAATGGCTACTCACTTGCCTATTTTCTTCGTTTCTCAACTTATAAACTCCTTGCATCTCAAAACAACTCATAATTACATATTTATAAGTGTTTGTCATTTGAAATTGCATAAAAATCGCCAAGTTCTAAAGTTTTGGTTCCATTTCATCAAAATAAAGCCATTTTGAGCCGAAATGGTTACTCACGTGCCTATTTTCTTCATTTCTCAAATAATAAACTTATAAATTATTAATCCATATCATAATTACATATGTATAAGTGATTGTGAGTTTAAATTGCATAAAAGAAGCAAAGTTCTAAGTTTTTTGGCGCATTTCATCAAAATAAAGCCATTTCGAGCCGAAATGGCTACTCACTTGCGTATTATCTTCATTTCCCAACTTATAAACTCTTTGCATCTCAAAAAACCTCATAATAACATATTTATAAGTATTTGTCCTTTGAAATTACATAAAAATTGCAAATTTCTATGGTTTTGGGTCCAATTCATCAAAATAAAGCCATTTTGAGCCGAAATGGCTACTCACTTGCCTATTTTCTTCATTTCTCAACTAATAAACTTATACATTCTCAAAACATATCATAATTACATATGTATAAGTGATTGTGAGTTGAAATTGCATAAAAGAAGCAAAGTTCTATGTTTTTTGGCGCATTTCATCAAAATAAAGCCATTTCGAACCGAAATGGCTACTCACTTGCCTATTTTCATCATTTCTCAACTTATAAACTCCTTGCATCTCAAAAAAACTCATAATCAAATATTTATAAGTGTTTGTCATTTGAAATTACATTAAAATCGCCAAGTTCTAAGGTTTTGGGTCCAATTCATCAAAATAAAGCCAATTTGAGCCGAAATGGCTTCTCACTTTCCTATTTTCTTCATTTCTCAACTTGCAAACATATTAATTCTCAAACCATATCATAATTACATATTTATAAGTTATTATGAGTTGAAATTTCATAAAAGAAGCAAAGTTCTAAGGTTTTTTGGCGCATTTCATCAAAATAAAGCCATTTTGAGGCGAAATGGCTACTCACTTGCCTATTTTCTTCATTTCTCAATTAATAAACTTATACATTCTCAAACCATACCATAATTACATATTTATTAGTGATTGTGTGGTTAAATTACATAAAAGAAGCAAAGTTCTAAAGTGTTTGGGCCCATTTCATCAAAATAAAGCCATTTTCTTCATTTCTCAACTTATAAACTTATTCTTTCTCAAACTATTTCAGATTTTGCATGGAAGCAAAACTTCAAAGAGAAGGAGGGTGGAGAAGCCTAAAAGAATTGATCAACCTAAGAAGAAGCTAAGTGAACAACGGTCCAAGAGTGAACAAGCGTCAAAGTTGCACTCTTCGAAATGTTCACCCATGCCACCTACTCCACTTGTTGAAGACATTGTTCTTCAATCACTCTCTGCTGACATGACCTTTCTTCACAACCGTGCTTGTCATTTGGTCGATCCCATGGAAGTTGCACTTCCTAAGGCAATGTTCCACTATGATGAGGATGCAGTTGCATGGATCAACAAAGAAGATGTGAAGGAATTTCTACGTGGTGCAAAGCTTAACATTTCCCTCATTCAAACATTCATGAGGTACTTTAATGCCCACATAATCTATACTTTTTTCAAGTTATTCTAATTGATGGTGATTATCCTACATCTGATTAATTATTCAATGTTCATGCACGCAGAGCACTACAGAAGGACTTAACTGACACTGATTCTCCTTGTAAAGTTGGGTGGTTATGCCCCGAGCAGTTATCCACTACTATAATCATATGCAACCCTCATGATGTGTTGTACTATGTTGAACAGAGTATCGGGGCATCAGTGCATGTGGGAGTCAAGTTCATATTCCCCCCATGTTATAGAGAGTAAGTCTAACCATGTAAAATTCAATCGATTTGGCCTCATTATATGTTGACTCCTAAATATTAATTTGCTTGTCTATTGTGAACTTATGTAGGGAGCATTGGAGCCTCATGGTGATTTGTAATTCCACTAACACAATTTATCACCTTGATTCAGCTCGATCATCGGAGAAGTGGCTCGTGAAGTCTATATTGCAAAAGTGAATATATATAGCAACCTAGTGATGATTATTGCTAATAATAACTAATTTAGTAATCATACGACTAATCAAATTTGAATGTACTTTTTTTTACTACAGTGTTATGAAGAATCTACATTGTCGTACTCCAAAGGGTCCAACATGGAAGTCACCGTTGGTAATTTACGTGATATTGTGATTATCTTGAAAATCTATGTTAGTAAATATTTGCTCATTTCATTTGCATGTTTCACTGATGTGATTTGTTTGTCATATGCTAGTGCGCACAACAAGAGAATGGACTTGATTGTGCTTTGTATGTGATGAGATTCATGCTTGACATTGTGACTCATTGTACGGACACTCAACAGCTTGATGAGGTAAGTCCTAAAACTTATTGAAATGCTATATTGATGTGATTTATAGCCTTAGACACCTAATATTATCCAACAATGGCATGTTATGAGAAACAAAAAGGCCATTTCACAAGAAAGGTAGAAAATGGGCTGAATAGAAGTCATATGGGCCATATTTGGCCATTTTGTGTTAATATGCTCTTTTGATGTGATTTCTTTCCTTATACGCCTATAACTAGATAATATTGACATGTTATGAGAAAAATAAAGTTCATTTAATAAGAAATGTAGGAAATGGGCAAAGTATAGTCATATAGGCCATAATCGAGCCATTTTGAGTAAAAAGCGTCATAAACCTTAATAAAATGCTCTCCTATACAATTTTAGGGCTTACACACATACAACTACCCAACATTGACATGTTATGATAAAGAAATAGTTCATTTGATAAGTAATGTAGGAAATGGGCTACATAGAAGTCATATAGGCCCTATTTGGGCCATGTTGAGTAAAATGCTGTTAAACTTATTGAAATGCTATATTGATGTGATTTATAGCCATAGACACCTAATATTACCCAACAATGACATGTTATGAGAAACAAAAAGGCCATTTGACAAGAAAGGTAGAAAATGGGCTGAATAGAAGTCATATGGGCCATATTAGGGCCATTTTGTGTTAATATGCTCTTTTGATGTGATTTCTTTCCTTATAAACCTATAACTAGATAATATTGACATGTTATGAGATAAATAAAGTTCATTTAATAATAAATGTAGGAAATGGCCAAAGTAGAGTCATATAGGCCATTTTCGGGCCATTTTGAGTAAAAAGCGTCATAAACCTTAATAAAAAGCTCTCCTATACAATTTTAGGGCTTACACACATACAACTACCCAACATTGACATGTTATGAGAAAGAAATAGTTCATTTGATAAGTAATGTAGAAACTGGGCTACAAAGAAGTAAATTATAACTTGACATGTAGAAACATGTAAATAACATTGTAATTGTAAATTATTTATGTTAACTTTTGAACTATATAACTTATTATTCATTATATATTTACTTACTATCATTTGTATATGTAAGCAACTTTTTTTTTTTGTATTGTGTTTGGGAATATTTATATCTATATATATAATTGAATTCTTGTTTTTAATATTATTTTTGTATCTTATTGTAGTGATAATTAATAATAATAATATTATTATTATTAGTTATTATAATAATATTAATTATTATATTTAATATAATTGCTGGAAATACAGGTTATTATTATTGATGGAAACAATTTTTTTTTTTTTAAATATCATTGCACAAAAATTGGAAAAAAAAAATTATTTGGTGAATAGGCACCGGTTAGGCACCAACCGGTGCCTAAAATAGCTACCACCAAAAAAAATGGTAGGAGAGCAGTTAAAGGCACCGGTTAACCGGTGACTAATTGGGCATATGGCACCGGTTAACCGGTGCCTATTTGGCTATATGGCACCGGTTTTGAACCCGTGCTAAAAAGTGGGTTTTTGGCACCCCCCACATAGGCAGCGGTTCAAACCGGTGCCTTAGACTGGGTTTGAACCGCTGCCAAAGCCCTTTTTTAACCTAGTGGAAAGAAGATAGAGCAAAAGAGTCGCCAACAAGTTTTAGGAACTTGTAAAACGTTCACAGGGTGAAGGTTATACCACTTAACGATACAAGAGATCGTCAACTCCAATAGGTCTGGAACCATGACTTGTAGTTCGGGGATGAAGATACAAATCCAACCTAAAAGAGATTGAACCTGCCCTAATAATAGGCCTCTACTTTATTCTGATCGTATTCATGTGCACTTTCTGACTAACACACAATCAATAGGTTTACCCCTAAACATGTTTATCTATGTTGGTTGAATTTAATGCACAAATAAATCTGTTATTGGCGATCACTTGAATTATAATCAAATTAACCGTAAATAAGATTATTAATTATCTTATTGAGCGTGATTACAAGTACAAATTCCCTTTAAACATGCATAAAAGGTGTGATCAAGCAATAAATAAATATCAAGTAACATAATAATAATATTCATAAAATTTATCATAATCATAATAATAATAATTATAATCATCAGAATCATAATTAAAAATAATCGTCATAACAATAATTATAACAATTATAATCATAAATCATAAAAATAATCATAATAATGTTAAAGCATAATAATAGCAAGATTCTAGGCATGATACTAACAAGATTAATAACAAACCCTAGCATGTCACAAAACATTAAAAATCAAAGCTTTAGCCCTAACATGATACTAACATGAATATTAGGAAGAGAATAGGAAGCATCATACTTTTAATCATACTTGATATTAAAGTTACCCTAGACATGATACTAGGAAGATCAAAACGCCCTAACATAACATTAGGAATCATAATAACGACCTAAGCATGATTTCTACATCATAATAACAACGAAAATCATTAAAGTACTTACTTGGATGCCTCGTACCTCTTTCTAATAACAAAATACACGCGTTAGTAACTTCAAGGAAAATAATAATTAAAACAATTAAATTAAATAATTGAGATAAAGATTTGGGACCAAACCCTCAGAAATATTAAAACCTTTCACCTCTAGGGCGAAGGCAACTTCGAACAATGCTAGGTATGTCTAGCGCTAATGTATGAGGAATTGTGTTTGTAAAAGGCTGATCGAGGTTAAAAGTAGGTCGTTGGGACTACTAACCCTAACCAAATTAGAAATTTATAATACCTTAACTTACACTAAACTAGTTAGTGACAAGGGTCAAACCCAAAAGGACTAAGTGTATTAATTTGTGCCAACTAGACTACTAGGAAAGGTCGTGAGATAGACAGAGGTTAAACTAAACACATCTAAGAACAAACAACTAAAACTAGGGAAAGTGGAATCCAATCACATCAATGTATTAAACAACATCATACAAATAGATGAAAATGACCTTGATTAGGAACATCAACACATTTAACTCACTCTTGCACAATTAAGCATGTTAATTATCCTACTAAACTAATTCACTCTCGTGCAACTAGCCTAGCAAAGGAATGGAAGAATTTAGGGCTCTCAACCAACTCAATCTCGCACAATTGATTGAAAGCACAATTAAGAGCACATAATCGATTAGCTAGAAAGATTCTAATCCATAAAGGCATCACCCATACACAATAATCAAGAAACAATATCATACTAATCACAATCAATCATACAACTCATTAATATAACCTTCATCCAATTCCCTAGAACAAGACCTAAGCTAACATAATGAAGAAAGACATGGAAAACAAGGTAAAATAAGAATAAAAACAAGATTAAACAAACAAACTAATTAATCTACTCAAATCAACAAACAAAAAGCAAAAACTGAGGATTAAGCAAAGAAATAAAGACGAGAGAAAGTTAGAAAATGCTCATTGAATCGATAAGAAGAAGTTCCACAAAGTTGCTTCTTCAACCTCTCAAAAACTCCATGGAAATCCAAGCTTTCTCTCTCTACACTACTCCTAAACTAGATAGAGAAAATCCTAATCTAACCCTAAGAGAGAAAATCAAAGAGACTAAACTAATCTAATACTAAGTAAAATAATGTTGATTAAAAATTGTGAGAAAATAACCTCAAAGAGGGTATTTATAATACAAGTTAAAATAATATAAAAGAAATTAAAAAGAAATAAAACTAAATAAAACAATTAAAATAACTAAACTAAAGAACCAAAAAAAATAAAACTACAATAAAATAAAATAAAAGAAAATGAAATGGAAAAAGAAACCCCAAAACCCCCAAAATTCCCCCCCAAAACCCACGAAAACATCAGACCCATTTCATGGCTGCTTTCATTTCCTTCATCACCATCACCACGCATCATCACCCTCCATCAACCATCAACAACAATCATCAACGGTAATCATCAAGAATCATCCTTCACCTTCAATATCAACCGTTCGATCTCATTAATTATCATGTGCGAGGCTCGTGAAGTGGTTCGGTCAAACCATGGGTTGGTTCGGTCGAACCATGGGTGTGTTCGACCACACCTCTTCAATTTACAGAACTTTGAAAGGCTCTGACTCGCACTTCGACCGAACTCTCAACGGTTTGCTCGAACTTAATCAATTTGAGATTTACTCTAAATTGGGGATGTTGCTTGGGCGATTTGGGTTTGCAATTGGTGGCTGATTTGTTGCTATAAATTGGTGATGCGGCTGCTGTTATGAAATGGTGGTGTTTGGTGGTAGATTGAAGGTGGTGGTGACTGTTCGCAGGTGGTTGCGCGGAGTTGAGTGAGGGAGCAGAGGATTGAGGGCATTAGGGGCTGCTCTTGAATTCTGATTGGTGGTGTTGGTGTTTGTTGATGGTTGGGTGGCTGGTGAGAGTGGTGATGTGAGGGAGCAGCGGTGTGGCTGGGTTGTTGTTGCGGCTGTTGTGGTTGATTGTGGTGGAGGTGGAGCAAGGGAACTTAGTTGCGGATTGTGCTGTGGTTGCTATGGTTTGGGTTGGGTTGCAGCTCGTGTTGATGAGGGAGGTACAGGGGCTGTTGCGAGGTGAGGGTGGACGGAGGAGGTGTGAGTTGGGTGGCTGATGGTGGTGGTGCGGCTGCTGAGTTGGAGTGGAATTGGTGGGCTGATTTGGTTGGTGGTTGCAGCAGGGGAGTTGGTGATTTGGTTGATTGGAGGTGGTTGCTGGCTGGTGAGTGGTGGCAATTGAAAAGCTTTGACTTGGACCTTGAACTCGAGCCTACACACAAACAAACCCGAGGATAAAAGTGTGAAACCGAGACAAATAAAATAAAATAAATAAAAATGAAATAAATAAAATAAAATAGAAAAAGAGAAGTAAAACTAAACTAATAAAAATAAATTGTAGAAACCCATTTGTGTCTCCCCAAAACCAAACCCAGTGATGAGTACCTTTCACGTCGAAAAATAATCGAATGAAGTGAAAGTGTGTAAAGTCTGGTGTTGCAGATAGTTTTAATTTCTTTTCTTTTCTCTCTGTTTTTGAAAACTTATTTTAAGAAAACAGCCAATTTAGTTTTGTTGGTCCATGATATGGTTCTAATAATAGTGTAGTTGGATGGGGCTTGAAAAGATCTTTCCAACGATATATTATAAGCCCAATTCCGATGAATATTGAGGAAGTTATGGCCGATTTACTAAACTGGGCCCGTTTTGAGCCTTATATGCGGCCCAATGATCTAAGGGAGGGCCTAATATAGATTTATCATTCCTTATGCAATTAGGAACAGTTTTAGTCTTTTATATTCTTCTAGAAGGTTCTTTTCATTCCTAATTCAATTAGAATCAAAGAGCATTTTTGAGGGAGATACGATTTTATCCTCTTGTACGGCAATTTTAATCTAAATTTAAGAAAACGCGTGGATTTCTGAGTCAGCGCCAAACGCCAGCTGTAGCGCCTGACGCTACGCTTGGCGCCTGGCGCCAATCTTAGCGTCTAGCGCTAAAATCATCGTCTGGGGCTAATCGGTTTTTGCGTCAGAACTCTGTTTTTGATATTTTATCTTTTGGCTGATTTTCTTTATAAATAACGTCGTAAAAACTCAGTTTTCATTCACCAACTCTCATTAAGATTCTCTTGATTACTCTCTCTCTCTCTCTCTTTCTAAACTAGCCTTCTCTCAAATACAAAATTCCGCATTCATTAGATCTAGAAACACCTAGCCATATTCAAAGTTGTCTTCGCCCTAGACGTGAAAGGTTTAATTTCTGAGGGTTTGGTCCCAAATCTCTATTTCAATTATTATTTAATTTAATTATTGTTTTGCTTATTATTTTCCTTGAAGTTACTAACGTGTGTATTTTGTTATTAGAAAGAGGTACGAGGCATCAAAGTAAGTACTGTAATGGTTTTTATTGATGTTATGATATAGAGTTCATGCTTAGGTTGTTATTATGATATTCCTAGTATCATGTTTAGGGTAACTTTAATATCAAGTATGATTGTTATGATGCTTTTTATCTTCTTTCTAATATTTATGATTGTTAGTATCATGTTAGGGTTAAAGCTTTGATTTTTATTGTTTAGTGACATGCTAGGATTTGTTATTAATCTTGTTAGTATCATGCCTAGGATCTTACTATTATTATGCTTTAATAATAACATGAATATGATTATGATTTTAATTGTTATAATTTATGATGATGATTATTGTTATGACTATCATTATTATTTTTATTGTTATTATGTTGTTTGATTAAATTTATTTTTATTGCTTGATCACGCCTTTTATGCATGTTTAAAGGGAATTTGTACTTGAAATCACGCTTATATAAGATAATTAATAATCTTGTTAGGGTTAATTTGATTATAATTCAAGTGATCGCCAATAATAGTTTATTTGTGCATTAATATTCAACCAACATAGATAAACAGGTTTAGGTTAATCCTATTGATTGCATGTTAATCAGAAAGCGAACATTAATACGATCTGAATAAAGTAGAGGCCTATTATTAGGGCAGGTTCAATCTCTTTTAGGTTGGATTTGTACCTTCATCCCTGAACCCTATTTTGTTCAAGACCTTATGGAGTTGACGATCTCTTGGATCGTTAAGGGGTGTAACCTTCACCTCGTGAACGGTTTACAAGTTCCTAAAAAAAACTTGTTGGCGACTCTTTTGCTCTATATTCTTCCCTTTTGGACGCCACCGTACTTTATTTTGTGATCACAGTGGGGTTCAAGCTAGGGGGATTAATGCTTGAAATATTCCCTACAGTTTTTGGCGACTCCGCTGGGGAGGATTTCTATTTTAATTCCTGTATTTGTTTCGGCAATTATTTAGAATGAGTGGATGAGACTTGAAACGTTCTAAGTATTTCATGTGCGTAATTTTGATTAACATTATTGTTAGATGCATAAAAAAAGGATCTCATTGAAAAGACCATCCGTAATGAGTTTAAAACATAGGATTTTACACGTAGGAAATTTGAGAAATATCTTTCACAACTAGGACCGAAATAACACTGCGCGAAACTGGAAAATTTTATCGAGCATAGAATGCTGCTGAGGCATGTAGGAATTAGCGTCAGCGAATAGAAGCTGGTGCCAAACATTTAACTTAGTGCCAGACGACAGCCATGTCGCCAGGCGCTACATCTAAATCTTGGCGCCAACCTCTGTTTGCTGGCGCCAAATTCATCCAATACCGAGCCAGAAATATGCGTTCTAATTTCGACCAGTTTTTCGTATTGTTTGCTCGATTCTACTTCCTGATTGAGTTTTTCTCACTTTTCTGAAAGCCATATGTGTTCTACATATGGATATAAACCTCAGGGAATTCATGCTCCATCTACCTAATTGAACGCTCTTAGGAACAAAGGGTACATCCGAGAATGTTGAATTCACCAAACCATGGAAGCGAGTTTTTCTAAAACTCGCGGTGTCCCATCCACTCGCGCCAACCCTTCATGGTTAGGCTTTCGCGCGGTGCATCCGAACAATTAACCATGGACCCTCTATTGAATAAGCCATATCCCGAACTTTAGAGAACTAGAGCCATGGTTAGGTTGCAAACTTATTGCACCATATTGTGTCTACTTGACTAATTGTGCATTATTTATTGTGCATATATATGTTTTCTTAACCGTTTGTTTTACTTGTGTTGAGTATTAATAAATTAATGACTTAAAGAACTTTGCCTAATTAATTAATTGATTAATTAATTTGAGTAAAATAAAGTCTAATATTTTAATCAGAATTGACCTAGTACAACTTTAGGCATGCCCCTGTTGAATAATAACACCGAAAACAGTCTCAGAGTGAAGCTCCAGCATTGGCGCCAAAGTCTGAACTGTTGCGCCACTCTGTGGAGTGTGGCGCCTGGCGACAACTCTGTCGTCTGGCGCTACACTGCAAAGAGAGGCGCCAGTCCTGTCGCTTTAACGACAGTTCGGATTATTGATCGAGTTATCACCTAGTGTCTAATTAACCAGTTTGCTAATTAATTCAGTTAAATTTACTGTTAATAATACTTTGTCGAGTCATTAATTGAGTCTAGGCACTAAGTCACATGGTCTTACACAAGAGTCCAAACATGTCACTTACACTCAACGCACACACTTTGACCATGTCTAAGAAAGTCTTGTATGCGCATTTTTTTCCGTCAATTTTTTAGGAAGGTAAGTCGGATATTAATCCTCCAATCTAAAAATACACATCATCTTTGCTAAAAATATGCACCCATTTTTTTAATTTTTTCATCTTTAAAAACCGTAAAGTCAAGTCGATTCGAGTCAAGTAATTAAAACGTAAATTGGTTTAAATTACAACGCGTGGTCAAGAAAGGAAGGACGGTAAATCAAAGACAACCTTTTCGTACAAGTCCAAATTTTCGACAAACCCATAGCTCGTAAGAGGAAAGCTAGGACAATAATGGCAACACAAGAGGAAGTCAATGAGCTTAGGAACCAATTGGTTACCGTGACTGAGACACTGAAGCTCCTCACACTTAAGATTGATGATCCCGTGAAGCAACAACAGATGGACCTCATGCAAGAAAGTCTAAGCAAGCTATCTAGCGACTACAAGTTTCAAGGGATTAGTTCACAAGGGGTCTCGGTGGACAAAGATCTTCTTCCGCAGAAATTCAATGCCAACGACATCCCGAATTCAAAGCAACCGACAACCCTTATTTTCATTTAAGAGCCTTTGAGACAATAATGAGTATTAAGGGTATCGATAAGAAGGTTTTCCCCTCTCTGTTCTCACTATCTCTCGAGACCGTTTGCCAGCAATGGTTCTTTTCTTTCGAGAAAGAAAAGACCTCTACCTAGGAGTCCATAGCAAACACTTTCGTTGATAGATACAAGTGCAACATCCAAGTTGAGACTGACCATAGGGAACTTGAAATCCTCAAGAAGAAAGAGAACGAAAGCTTCACCTCTTTCTTTAACAAATGGAGAGAGACCTCAGCTAAGATGATTGAGGTGCAAGTGAAAAAGAGTCTGTAAGGTTATTCATCAAAAACCTTAAAGAAAAATACTCCAATCATCTCAAGTATCAAAACAATCTCCATACCTTCAAGGCCGTCTATGACAATGGAATCAATATTGAAGACGACCTGGCGAAGTTAAAAGCTGCCAACAATAACTCCAATAGTGGCTGGAAAGGAAAGAAGAACAACAATCCTTCTTCTTCCAAAACCACCCACTCAAACAACGGTATCACTTTTAATTTAGGTGAAGTCCTTGCTATGAACAATCAAGGACAAAAGAAACCATTTAGGAGGAACTTTACTCCTATTGGCATGAGTTATGACACCGCGTTTGATCGATTAAACGCAAAAGGTCTTATAACTCCTATTGGACCATTTGGGGACCCACCAGTTGAAAAGAGGTCGGCTAATTGGAACCCCAATGCACACTGCAAGTATCACCAAGGTAGGGGCCATCTCACCGAAAACTATTGGAAGCTTAAGGAAGCTATCCAAGATTTAATCGACAACAACAAGCTTCCATTGCCCCCTGCCAGTGAGAAGCCAAGCATTGATAATGCACCTCTCGCTCATGCCTTGGCATTTGCTACGTGAAGCTCTCAAGGCTATAAAGGAACTTCAGCAGAAATATGACGAGATTCCACTCCCAAAAGATATACCTAACAGAGAATTCACACCCATGGGAACGACTTATGAGGCAAAGCGTTTTCCTTTACAAGTCACTGAAAAACCCAAGAAGAGTAATAGAATCTATACTCCAATTGGGATCCCATACGTAGAAATGTTAAAAATGCTCTCCGAGAGTGGCGAGATCAAACCTCTTGAGCCGAGACCATTCGAATCATTGAAAAGGACAGATAGATATTACTGTCAGTATCATCAATCAGGGGGTCACACTATTGAAAACTGTTTTAAATTTAAGTATTTAATTCAGAAAATGATTGATGAAAAGAAACTAGTCCAAGTTTCACAAGAAGATGATGCAAGCATTATTGGAGTTTGGGATAGTGATGAAAAAGACGTCTACTTAAAAGACATAGTAGGATCTCTACCTTCTGTGCCATATGCCATGGATGACTTTTGGGCTGAAGAAGACTCATCGATAGATGTTCTCACAAGATTCGGGAGAATGCAACCTCCCATTTCAACACAACCCATGCCGACCACACAGCAAGTTCCCATACCTATCATTGAAGACAACGATATCGTCAAGCAGTTTAAGAAAATAAAAGTTGAAATGAACATATGGAAACTTTTGGCGACATCTCAAGAGTATAGGTTGGCTGTAATGAACGCCTTGGACAAAATAGGGATAGATTCTGACACCACTCCTGAAGGATTGGCCAACTTCCTCACAAGTGATCTTCCTAGTCCAATTAATTTGATCACCTTTTCTGACAAGGATTTACCTCCGGAAGGTGACAAACATTACAAGGAATTAAACCTCACTGTAGTTTGCAAGAGAATGAATGTCCCTATGACTCTTGTAGACAATGGATCAGCCATCAACATCTGTCCACTTAGAACTGCAAGGATGCTAGGCATAAGGGATGAAGATTTAACTCCGTCTACACAAGGAATAAGGGCCTACGACAACACTCGTCGTCAAGCTCTTGGTAAAATCACCATGAATGTAACGGCGGGAGCAATAGAACATGCTAATACTTTCCAAGTAGTAGACATTAAAGCTTCATTTAATCTACTGTTGGAACGCCCTTGGCTTCATGACCTGAAGGCCGTCCCCTAATCTCTCCACCAACAAGTAAAAGCTATAGTTGGGGGAATTCCTATCACCATCGATGCTTCGCCCATGAGGATCAAGTCTATAGTAAATCCAATAATTAATGTGGAGAACGACGAGGATGATGAAGACTTATGGGGATTTAACGAAGAGGTCTCCTTAATCCAGGAGGATGAAATGACCCCTCTCTTCCATGACCCCTATTCCAACATGGTTGTAAATGCTATTCTGAAGAAATAAGGACATTTTCCTGGGATGACCCTAGGAAAGAAGAAAGGAATAGCAAAATCGCTGGAGTCACCTGGCCTCCCTAAGTTAGATACTTTCGGACTTGGTTTCGAACCGACTCGGAAAGATCTCAAGCGAGCCCAGGAAAAATCAAAGGCACGTAGAGACGCTCGCACTCAAAAGAAAGAAATCCCAATGGATCAATATCCTCTTACACTTAATGGTCAATTTATAAAAGAAGGAGAGGACTATCCATGCCATGAACTTCCCGAGCCATTTGTTGTAAAAGGCATAAGGCAACCGGGATTTTAGATTTTCTTGGATTGTTATTTCATAGATGAAATCCCAACTCCTGTCCATAAGGAGAAAGCACCCCCATGCTTTGACTTTAACGTCATGGGATTACTATTTGGGCGAGAAAAGAATGAGCTAAATTACAAAGAGGATAACTCCTCGCTCATTCAAACAGTCCTACAAAGCGAAAACTTCGATCCCTTGAAGCTAATCACTCCAGCTGAAGGATCACTACAAGGGTGGCGCAAGACCGTCAAGGTGACTACTCCAAGTGGAAGAAAAATATCCATCACGATAGGGCAAGGACCAATGTTTGAAGAGTCGTCTGAGTCTGAGTCTGAGTCGGAGTCTCTCCCTATAGAGTCATCTAGTTCTTTAGTACTAGCACCTCCCCCCTCTATTTCTTCTCCTAGAATAGTTAGTGATCAAGTCTCTGAGGACATATCACTCTTTGATGTAATGATCTCAGAGTATAATAATATTTCTTCTTCTCCTTATTTCTTGTGTTCTTCTCTAACCAAAGATGACGAGCATTGCTTAACTAACAAGGAAAAAGACAAAGAAATTATTAAAGCAATGGAAACACTCGAAAAGAAAACACCGATAATTGAAGAAACTGAGACGGTTGATATCTCAAATGATTCAACCAATAAAAGAGAAGTTAAAATCGGATTAACACTTAATGAACAAGAAAGAACCGATTTAATTAACTTACTTAAAGAATTTATCGATGTATTCGCTTGGTCATACGAAGATATGACAGACATTAATAGAGAAATAGCTCAACACACTATACCACTAATTCCAGGAATGAAACCTGTAAAACAAAAGTTACGTCGAATGAAACCCGACGTAGCTCTTAAAATAAAAGAAGAGGTCCAAAAACAAATAACTGCAGGTTTCATCAAGGTATCTAAATACCCCGAATGGGTCGCCAACGTCGTCTTAGTTCCGAAAAAAGACGGAAGGGTAAGAATGTGTGTCGACTATCGAGATCTAAATAAGGTAAGTCCAAAGGACGACTTCCCTTTACCACACATCGATATTCTGGTAGATAACACGGCAAATCACGCGCTTCTCTCATTCATGGACGGGTACGCAGGTTATAATGAGATTCTCATGGCAGAAGAAGACATGGAGAGAACAACTTTTATAACACCATGGGGCAATTACTGCTACACGGTAATGCCATTTGTGTTGAAAAACGCGGGTGCTACTTATCATCGTGCAACAACTGCCTTAGTCCATGACATGATGCATAAAGAAGTCAAAGTATCTGTCGACGACATGATTGTAAAATCAGAGGACCGTCCAGGCCATCAAGTAGCCTTAAGGAAATTTTTCGAAAGGCTAAGAAAATATATTATGAGGTTGAACCCATCTAAGTGAGCTTTTGGAGTCGCCTCAGGCAAGCTTTTGGGTTTTGTCATAAGCTCTAGAGGAATAGAGATAGACCCAACCAAGATCAAAGCAATCCTCTTCAAACCGAACTTATTGCTATTGATTCAATGATCCCTGTAGGACGTGGTCAGCGAGAATTAATTATGCCACCGCCAAAAACCGAGAAACAGATTCGAGGATTTATTGGCCGGTTGCAATACATAAGTAGGTTCATATCAAAATTGACAACGATATGTGAACCAATCTTCAAAAAGCTCAAAAAGAACGTATCAGTAATATGGGATGAGGAGTGTCAAAAAGCCTTTGAAAAGATCAAAGCCTATCTCGCATATCCTCCCGTATTAGCACCAGCACTTCCCGGAATACCTCTTAGATTATATTTGACGGTTACCAAAGAGAAAATGGGAGCTATGCTAGCACAAGAAGTAGAAGGAAAAGAAAACGCAATCTACTATCTAAGCAAGAAGATGCTCGAATACGAAGCACGCTATACACCACTTGAGAAGTTGTGCCTCGCCTTGGTGAAGGCCACAACCAAGTTAAGACATTACATGCTAGTGCATACTGTTTTCGTAGTCTCCCGATTAGATCCACTCAAGTATCTATTCGAGAAATCTACACTCAATGGACGCATATCAAGATGGATAGTCAATTTAGCCCAGTTTGATGTACGGTTTATGCCGCAAAAAGCTATCAAAGGATCTGTGGTGTAAGACTTTCTAGTAGACTTTGCAATAGAAGACTCGACGCCAATACAAGACAATGAGTTTCCAGATGAAGACTTAATGGTTACTGAAGATGATACTTGGACCTTATACTTCGACGGAGCCTCAAACCAAAAGGGATGTGGCGTTGGAGTGTTACTAGTATCACCTAAAGAAGAGCATGTCCCAATCTCCATAAAGCTTGATTTTGACGTTACCAACAATGCTGTTGAATATGAAGCATGTGTGGTAGGCCTTGAAACAGCTTTGGCATTGGGAGTAAAAAAGTTAAGGATATTTTGGAGACTCTTCTTTAATTATCAATCAAATATCTAAAAGGTGGAAAGTAAGGAGCGAAAGTCTAGCCCCTTACCAAACCTATATGGAAACTCTTACCGATCAGTTAGAGAAGGTAGAATACACATATCTACCTAGGGAAGAAAATCAATTTGCTGATGCCTTGGCAAGACTAGCCTCGATGGTTAGGATTCCCACGGAAATCGAGTAAATGCCTCTAACTATACAAAAAAGGCACAAACCAGCATACATCCCGGCTATAGAAGACAACGAATAGTCCAAGACGAAGAAGAAGAAGACGAAGAACCATGGTACACGGACATACTCAATTATGTCACCAAAGGAGAATACCCTCCCCATGCTGACAAAAGAGCAAAACGAACTTTAAGACTCTTGGCTTCCCAATATGTACTCATAGACAACGAGCTACATAAAAGGGTACCTAAGGGTCGAGCTCTCTTATGTGTAGGAAGAAAGGATGCGCAAAGAGCAATGAGAATAGTCCACGAAGGAATATGTGGCACACACATAAATGGAAAAATGTTAGTCCAAAAGATAATGCGAGAAGGATATTATTGGACTACAATGAATAGGGATTGCCACCAATATGTAAAAAAATGCCCTAAATGCCAAATCTATGCCAATTTACAACATATTCCTCCATCCTTACTCTACACCTACACGTCGCCATGGCCGTTCTCTACATGGGGAATTGACATCATCGGCAAAATCACTCCCCCAGGAACAGGAGGTCACGAATATATCCTAGTAGCAATTGATCTGATTACTTCACAAAGTGGGTTGAAGCGCAATCATACGCTAAACTCACTGCAAAACATGTAGCACACTTTATCGAGAGAAATATTATTTGTCGATACGGAGTCCCGCATGAAATGATAAGTGACAATGGAACTCACTTTCAAGCCGAATGTGAAAAATTGTTACAAAAATATGGCATTCAACATCATCATTCTTCCCCTTACAGGCCTCAAGAAAATGGAGCAGTCGAGACAGCTAATAAAAATTTAAAGACTATCATCGAGAAAATGATGGAAAATTATAAGGATTGGCATGACAAGCTTCACTTCGCATTGTGGGGTTACCGCACCTCAATTCGCACATCAACAGAAAATATGCCATTTTCCTTGGTTTATGGAATGGATGTCATACAACCTGTCGAACTAGAAATTCCATCTCTACGCATCGCGTTAGAGAGTAAACTCGATGAAGTTGAATGGACTAGGGAAAGATATGAAGAATTAATTCTACTTGATGAAAACCGACTAGAAGCTCTACATCACAATAAGTGTTATCAAACTCGTATGGCTAGGCATTTTAATAAGAAGGTCAAGACAAGAAACATTAAAGTAGGAGACTTGGTGTTAAAAGGATTAAGGAAAAATGTTTTAGATCCAAGGGGTAAATTTAGACCTAATTGGTCTGGACCCTACATTGTCAAAACAATCCTGTCAGGGGGTGCAACAAAACTAACTGATATGGATGGCAATGAGTTCTCGAACATGACGAATCTTGACCAACTTACAAAATACTACCCATAATTACTCGAGTAGAATACTCGAGAGAGCTACATTCGGCCTGATTCCTTAAGAAAGGATATGTAGGCAACCCTTTACGGGTGCGGCCACTTTATTTTTCGAAAATCTCGCGTCCTAGAATTAATTAAAAATTCGACAGAAGATCAGCGAAATATCGGCGTCACGGAAAACGTTCCAGCGCCAGAAGTTAAGCATCAGCGCCAGCCGACGACCGTTAGCGCCAGACGACGGCACCGTCGTCTGACGCCAGACTTCCGTGGCAAGCGCCAGTCGCAGATAAGTGACGCCAATTCACAGTTATATTCTGGGAGCGTTTCGGTGTTTTTCGGAAAATTTTCGACTTCCGTACACGAAGAATTTCTGGAAAATTAATTTCTTTCGGTTTTCATTGCTTTAATAAAATAAATTTAAAGTAAATAATTTAATTA
Source organism: Chenopodium album (assembly GCF_948465745.1). Taxonomy (NCBI): domain Eukaryota; kingdom Viridiplantae; phylum Streptophyta; class Magnoliopsida; order Caryophyllales; family Amaranthaceae; genus Chenopodium; species Chenopodium album. The sequence continues at coordinate 45,213,622 of NC_137838.1, forward strand.
AAAGCTGAAATTTCATTAATAAAATAAAATTACATTATTGATGGAATTTAAATAAAGCTGAAATAAATTAACTTTAAATTAAAAAAAATATAAACTAAGTCTAATAATTGGAAATTAAGCAATGCTCCTAATCTTCCTTTTCTTTCCTAGCCCTTTTTCTAATTTTTGTCTGCTTTCTCCTCCTCATCCATAACCTTAGCTAGTAGGCATCCTTTAGAGGACCTACATTCAATCTTAGAGTAGATAGTTTCCCCTTCAGCTAGAACTCCATGCTTCTTTTCTACCCAAGCTTTTTTCTCTGTGGTGTCAGCTTTCCTTTTTCCCTTATCTTTTGGAGTAATTTTCTTCCTAGGCATTGTAGGTGTTTTGAATTCAACTCTCTCACCTTAGCGTTCCTTAGCAGGAATCACCCTGTCACCTAGACGACTTTTCACATCAGTTTTACCCTGATTTTTCTTCGAGTCCTTTGAAGGTTTCTTCAGCAGCCACTTCTTCACATCATTGGGCAAGAAAGGAGGAACCTTTTGGGTAATTATTTCCCATAAAGGTCTAGCACTCCAATAAGCACCAAATTTGTCTACTTCGTAGGAGACAGGGAACTCGTAGGGAGGACGAAGATCTCCGGAAGGAATATTCTGAAGCAAGTCGTATTGTCTTTTTACCCTGCAGGGATAATAATAAGTCATACGGGACAAACTTGGAAGATGGCAAAAAGGTCGCTTGTTGACACCAACCATCCTTTCTATTTTCCACCAAGAGATGACCCACTTGATGGCAAAATTGCGAGATTCGAAGACCCTCTTCCATTCGTGGCGCCCCATCTTAGAGAAGCGTTTCTTCCTCCTCACGAAGCAATTTGGAGTGTACTTCTCAATATTGTCTGGAGGGCTAATTAATTCTAGCCTTTCCATTAGCCACATCTGTAAAAAAATTGCAATGCAAATAAATTATTATTACTATACAAAAATATATTTTTTTATTTCTGTAATTAAAAATATTATTTTTCTACATGTAATAAAATTGGAGAGCCTCGAAAGGGTGCTTTTGGGTTCCTTTTCAGTTCATCAAGACTAATCATAGTCTCTCCAACTATCAATGGCATTGGATTTCTCCCTGATTCAATTTGTTCTAGTACGGTGGTTATAATTGATTGACCCTCATTATTTTTATCACTAGCAAGAAAAAATTGATTAAGCATACAAAATAAGAAAGCCCTTCTTCTATAAATATGAAAAGATTCGGAGTAAGGTTTATCAAAATAATGGCGAGAAAATTCTTTTAAGTTAACTATGTTGCCATCTACTATTTTTGATAGATCCCTTTCTTCTAAATTGAAGAAGCGTTCAAAATCTTTATAATAATATGCATCTATTCTAGGGATTACTATGAGATTTATTGCAGGGAAACCTAAAATACCATCAAATTCTTCTGGCAAAGGGCTAATTTCATCATACCCTATTCTAAAGCCATTCAACATCCAAATATTCTAGAGCGGTATGAATAAAATCTAAGTCAAGATCTACCCCTTTGATACCATAAATTCCCCCCAAGTGGAACATATCTAATTCTTTTCTTTCTTTGGCATTAAGAGACCGACACCATTCATGGGTGTATTAGGTAAAAGTTTTGGTGACTAGAGACATGATATTATTTTTCTAATGCTAAGAATTATTTTATTTGCTGAAATTATGAAAAGAATCGGCCGGGCAGGGGGCTATTTATGCACGAAATCGGAGCAATTTTAATCGAGGAAGGATATGGAGTCAGCGCTATTTGGCGCCATACGATGCTATTGGCGCCAGACGCCAAAGCTTGGCGCCAAACAATAAGTGTAGCGCCTGGTGCTACACCAAGACGCGTGGCGCCAGCTGGCGCCAATTTACCTCGTCATACGCGCTTTCTAAAACCGCGTTTTTACCTTAATTCGAGTCTGCTAATGACTTTACGGCTTCCTTATCTTTTTCTAAACATCTTTTTATTCTTTTTTTAATTAATATAGCTATTATATTAATGATATTATCTTTTTTAGGATTTTATTTAGATTAATTTTCAAGTTTTTATAAATCTAATATTTTATTTGAGTTTTCCTTTTTTCATTTTTTTCTTTTTGGGGGAGAAAGTCGGATACCCTCCATCAATAATAAAAATGACGGAATTTTTGCGCAAAATTATTTGTCACACTTTCTTGCACACACAAACATGCATATAATAATAATAAAATAAAAAAAGAAAAAACATGATAAATAAAATATACTCATAATAGTATGTATATACAAAATATGTCTAAAAAAAATGAGTCAAACTAAAAGGCAAAGTTCTATACAAGGTCAAAATAACCAAAAGCACAGGTACAAACTATGGCGTCGTGGGAGGTAAACCCATCATCGCATAGAACTCCGCCGTACGAGGAGTAACCTCTCCACCAGCTCCAGCTCTAGCTCCAATATCAGCTCAAGTCTCCGCAGGAGGAGGAAAGCTCAACGTGGGACCAGCCCACCCAAGATCAACCTGAGGCTGAGGCTGCGGAGGCTGTTGCGATGACGAGCCAACCTCGTACATCCCACCACCTCTAATAGCCCTCTACCACATTAGTACGGGCAGCCTAAGAACGACCACCTCGACCTCCTGAAGTAGTGCGGCGACGTCTCAAGCTAGACCTCGCCGGATCCCTCCGCACCTCAAGTCTCGTGCGAGTACGAGAAGGAATGGGCTGACCCTGCAAAAGGAATTAAAATCAGAAACAAGGAAAAATCGAAGCGGTAGTGCAAAAACTTATGAAAGAAAGACTATCTCCTGAACGGCGTCGTCCCGACGGCAAGTAGCCACGTTCCTCATCCGGACAAGCTGGCTCCGGAAGGCATCTATACATCGTGCCATCGCCGAAACCACCTCACGTGAGAACTGTCAAAGTGATAAGTTAGTAAACATGCATAATATATATGGACAAAAGTTGCAAATTAATATGCTTACCCGAGTCTGGTGGCGAGGAATCGACCGCTCTACGAAGCACTCGTCCTCAGGAGACGGAGGAATCATCTCCTCAATCAGCCCATATGTCCCATAATAATTGATAGACATACGGGGTGGCACGAACTCAGCAGCATCGTCCTGATAAAGCAAAACAAAGTCATTGAAGCATCACTTGGGGGCTACTTAACGAAAGATAAAAGCTGAAAAATCGTACCGCCACATCCTTAGCCGGTACAGGAACTTGAGCTAACAACGGCAGTAGCTCCTCCGCATAGCATCGCCTAGGGATCGTGTAAGATCGCCAAGGGGTACCAGCTCCCTTTGACATGCTCAACAACCTCGCGGCGTTAAACATGTGACGTGGTGGAGGAGCAGAAACGACAAAAATATCGGAGGAATGTTGTCTAGCAACCCTCTCTTTAAGGTATGCAATCGCTCCATAAGTCCCCAAGAAATAGCGACGCTCAACGGAATACTGCGCGGCTAACCCAGGGACTTTCAGGCCGACCCACGGCCGGTACAACACCTCAGGCTCCGGCAAAGAGCGTCAATCAGGCAAGAATCTATCTAAAGCATCGCAAAATGGCAAATAAGAAAAGAATCATACCGCGATGATCCAATCTCGAACGTATGCAGTGGACATCCCCACACGGCGGATGCCCTAGGAAGCACTGACTGGAAACCTGCGCGGCGGCGGTCTCGCCGGCGCAGCAGAAGGGAAGTACTCGTAGAACCAGATCTACAAGGAGTTAAAATTATCAGCAAGGGCTAGCTAAAATGTGGAGCTAAACTTTATAGGGAATAATGTTTACCTCTACGACCCTCCAAAAGCTGGACAGAGTAACATTCGTCCCAAAGGACTGGTCTCGACACGAGTCCCTCAGCGCTCGAATGAAGTCAGCATAGGCCAGGCTAGCCCAGTCATAAGTCCCGATCCGATGTAGATCGCGGACGGCAGGAAGGTAGTAAAGCAGCGCCCTACTACCTTTGTCAGGGGAGAACGTCCCTGACAACAAAATAAGCGCAAAGATGCGCACCCGCTGGTCTCGGGTGGTCACACCATCGTCAAAAGCCGCTGCCAGAGTCAAGCGGCAAATCCCCCTAGCGGCGAATGGTAATTGGCCCCAACAGCTCCTCGACCTCAGGGGAAAAGACGTCCATCCCGCTGTCGAATGGCAGTGGCACGGAGCTAAAATCTAGTCCTGTGATGAAACTGAAGTCGGTAGGAGTGACCATCATCTCACCCCAAGGAAAGTGGAAAGTGTTGGTGGTGTCCCAAAAGAACTCCACTTGAGCACGCACTACATGATGACCATCGCCTCGGAGGTCTCATATAGCGCAGCAAGACCGCAAGACTCCCATAGGAGTCTCGTCTCGACATCTCTAGCGATGTACATCTTGTACAGATCGCCCAAACCGTCACATCCGGAGCCATGACAGCGCGTCCTCCTAACGGTGATACCCCGTCTCACCCTCTCAGAAATGTGGTGGACGGGGGAAAAGAACAAGGTCCGCTCATCCCACTCGGGAGAGTCGACCAAGCGAAGTGGACGGCTAGGCATCGTCCTCCACGGGCTCGTGCTCCCGTCGAGCGTCTCGGGACCGTGAACCAGAACCTCACTGTCTAGCCATGCTACATTGTGCAGAATCATCATAAATTAAGGTTCTATAGTATCTAAGGTTCGCCTAGCTGCATGATACTATGTTCGCAAAAAAAAAAAAAAAAAAAAAAAGAGTACGTAGTACTAAAACAGAGCACAAATTCAAATTATGCATAACGGCGTTTTTCAAGCAATCAAATGATTTCATACAATACTATAGTAATTATTTTGACAAATTGGACAAGAATTGCTAGCAAAAACATCAAGAATGAGCCACATTGCATTCCCGATCTTAAGAGGTTCAACAATGGCAATTCGTTCATTTCTTCACCGAATTGAGTCAAATAAGTATCAAATTACTCCCAAGGCAATATATAAACATAATCAAGCAATTTCATGGCATAAAATTGGACAAACAAAGAGAATTAAGCATTCTAAGTTTTGAAATTTCATGAAATTCGAAAATAAATACATACAAAATTCATAAAAACCGGTGTGAGTTCGAAGAAAACTTACATAGATCGGGAAAATGGATGAAATGAGCTTTGATTTTCAACAAATTTGAGTGAATTTGGTTGAGAAACGAGCAAGAACGAAGCAAATGAATTTCTGGAAATTTTCGAGCAAAAACGCGACGAGCAGCAGCGAAAATGAAGAAAAGGGTATTTATGGAATACCCTATTCTGGCGCCAAGTGCTAGACCTTGGCGTCAATAGATAGGCTTGGCGCCTGGCGCTGATCCCAGCATCTGGCGCTACGGCCAGTTATGTGGCGCTGATGTTATTTCAGCGGCGCCAGAATTCTCAGCCACTTAGTGAGGATGTTCTACCTTTTTGCAATATATTTTGGGTTCCTTGGTACGCCAGTTAGCCCCTCTGAGCAATTTGACACGATTTTTAGTAATCGGCTTGATTGCACAAAGTGATCGACCTGATGAAAGATCGTCTCACTTAGCTTAAAGCGCCTAAGCATTGGCTCATTAACAAAAGGCACCGACATGCTGGTTCTTTCGCAAAAGGCACCGACGTACTGGTTCATTCACAAAAGGCACCGACGTACAGGTTCAAAAGCAACAAAAGCGCCGACATACAGGCATAGCGGAAGCAAAGTTCAAGCGAACTTTTAAAAGATCGACAAGCGGAGATCTTCGGTAATTTCCTTTGGGAATTTATCGCAACAAATGAGGATATCTTCAACGGAATTCCCTTGGATTTGGAGAGTTGTCACAAACAACTGAAGGTGATTTCAAGCGAAGTTGTCTTCGATCATGTTCCCTTAGACGTGGAAGATGGTCGTTGTAGACACCTAAAAATGTCTTCCCAAAACCAAACCCGTTGATGAACACCTTTCACCGCCATTATTGGTCGAGTAGAGTATTTAATCTTTGGAGTGCTTAAATCCATTTTCTATCAAATATATTTAATGAACCAATCCAATTTCTAGCTCATTTCCCTAAACCATAACCTATTTTCCATTTTTCGTGTCCACATCGCAAAACTGAGAGAAAATGATTTTATGGATATACAATTTTGATCCAATTATTATTTTGTTGGATATGCCTTTAAATAAGCTTTCCAACCATATATCATAAGCCCGATTCCGAACTATAACGAAAAAGATATGAGCAAAACACTAAACTCGGCCTAAAACCGACACCCTTCCACTAAAACGGCCATATCTCAAAATATACATATTATTTTGACTTGATTTTAATTGGGTTGGAAAGTAGACTTGATAAGATTTCCAATGATATATTATATGCCTTATTCCGAGTTACAGATCAAAAGTTATGATTATTTTTAAAAATGGGTAAAAAACCGAAATTACCGCGCAGCAGCAAAAATGCCGCGACGCGGCAAAAGCTGACGTGTCACGGGGCTTATTCCCGTGACACGGTGCCCATTTTTGTAATTTTGCACAATTTTTTCCTGTGTCACGGGATTTTGCACCGTGTCATGGTGCAATTTCCCGTGTCACGGTGCCCATTCCGTGACACGGGGATATTCCGTGTAATTTCAGCTACTTTTTACACCGTGACACGGCATACTGCACTGTGCCACGGTGGACAATGCCGTGTCACGGCATTTCTTCCCGTGTCATGGTGCACATCCCGTGCCACAGTATTGCTCCGTGTTTTCTCCGCGTAATCCCTAAACGCGCTTTCACTTCCCGTAACCTAATTATTTCCCGCGTCACACAGTTTTTCCCCGTGTCACGGGATCTTCCCCCGTATGATGGTGCATGTCACCGTGTCACGGTGCTCTTTGCCGTGACACGGTATTATTTTTTAGGGTTTTTTTCTTTTTAGGGTTCCGCGAGTTCCCTCTGCTCATTTTTCCGATAAATAGGACCCCCCTTTTCTGCAGTTCGGGGAACCAATAATCATTCTCTCTCACCTTACACCAAAAATATTCTCTTCTCCCTCTTTAACCTAATTTCTAGCCTCATTATTCTTTCATAACAATTCCCCTAAGCACTCCAAGGAGTCTATACTTAACCCGAGGTTCCGTCCTTAAACCAAGGCGTGAAAGGTACAAATAAATGAGTGTTTTGACCAAATCAACTCTACTTTTTATTTAATTTAATTTTCATTTACTTTATATATTTTTATTGAAGTTACTAACAGTTTATTCATGATGTAGCAATTTAAAGGAACGCGCAGAATGTGAGTAATTAATTAAATCAATTACTCTTATTTTATTTTATATTGGTAGTATCATGATTAGGTTATTTTATATTTGATTTGACTAACGCTATTATTGTTAAATTGCTTCCAATGTTAATGTTTATTCTATTATTTTTATGATCACTATATTGCATATTTAAAGGGAATATGTAATTGAAAATCGCGCCTAATAAGATAATTTGGACAACCGGTTTAGGTTCCTTTTAATCTTGTTAATTAATTCAAGTGATCACAAATATTTTAGAATTATATGTTGCATTAATATTCAACCAATTTAGCTAAATAATAGTTTGGAGCGAATTGAATATTTTGTTTGTATGCTTTTGAGATCACAAGAATGCTTTTCAATATAAGAATCGAGTAGAGGCCAATACGGGCGAATGGGACTCCATGACTCACTTCGTACCATCATCCCCGATCCTCCTTTCGTGGTTCCGAACCATATGGAGTTAGTAATCTCATAGATTATGAATGGGATGTAACCATCACGGGTCAATCGTTATTGCCTTCGTTGTCCCTTTATTCGTGGTTGCCTTTTATGATTCGTGAACGGTTTACAAGTTCCTTAAAAACTTGTTGGCGGCTCCCTACTTTCCTTGTCCCTAATCGTATTATGTCAATTCCCACTTCCTATGAGTGCCAAGCATATTCACCACATGCTTTTAACGTAGGCGCACTTCAAACGACGCCTACAGTCGCATAGCAGAAGAGGATTGTTTCAAGCAAAGCAATCTTCGATAGTATTCCCTTGGACGTGGAGTATTATCAAAGCAGGAGAGGATTGTTCCAAGCGAAGCAATCTTCAATATTGGAAGCAGTTACAAGCGTAGCGGTTTTCAAGCGGGATGGCATTCTCTTGGAAGGAGGTCATCAAAACAACAGTAAAGCGGTAGCAAATCGGTTACTTTCAGAGACGTGTGCTCGACGGTGCAAGATACGCGTTTCTTAACTCTTTTATCTGTTTAACTAACGCTAGTTTGCAGGTATCGGCGTTACAAGAGTGATTTAGGATTGCAGAACGTTCTGAATCATTCTTCGTCCCTATCGATACTTTGACTTTTGTTTTCGAAACTTGCGTTTCTCCAAACTCAGTCAAAGTGGGGGCTTCTGTAGACACCCATTTGTGTCTCCCCAAAACCAAACCCAGTGATGAGTACCTTTCACGTTGAATCATAATCGAATGAAGTGAAAGTGTAGAAAGCCTGGTGTTGCAGATAGTTTTAATTTCTTTTCTTTTCTCTCTGTTTTTGAAAACTTATTTTAAGAAAACAGCCAATCTAGTTTGGTTGGTCCATGATATGGGTCCAATAATAGTGTAGTTGGATGGGGCTTGAAAAGATCTTTCCAACGATATATTATAAGCCCAATTCCGATGAATATTGAGGAAGTTATGGCCGATTTACTAAACTGGGCCCGTTTTGAGCCTTAGATGCGGCCAATGATCTAGAAGAGGGCCTAATATAGATTTATCATTCCTAATGCAATTAGGAATTGTTTTAGTCTTCTAGATTCTTCTAGAAGGTTCTTTTCATTCCTAATTCAATTGGCATTGATAAATTGACTTTTGTTGACTTTTTAGAGTTTTAATTAGAATCAAAGAGCTTTTGTCAGGAAGATACGATTTTGCTTTCCAACGATATATTATAAGCCCAATTCCGATGAATATTGAGGAAGTTATGGCCGATTTACTAAACTGGGCCCGTTTTGAGCCTTATATGCGGCTAATGATCTAGAAGAGGGCCTAATATAGATTTATCATTCCTAATGCAATTAGCAATTGTTTTAGTCTTCTAAATTCTTCTAGAAGGTTCTTTTCATTCCTAATTCAATTAGCATTGATAAATTGAATTTTGTTGACTTTTTAGAGTTTTAATTAGAATCAAAGAGATTTTTTCAGGAAGATACGATTTTATCCTCTTGTACGACAATTTTTATCTGATTTTAAGAAAACGCGTGGATTTCCGAGTCAGCGCCAAACGCCAGCTGTAGCGCCTGACGCTACGCTTGGCGCCTGGCTCTAGACTTGGCGCTTGGCGCCAATCTTAGCGTCTAGCACTAAGGTCAGCGTCTGGCGCCAACTCGGTTTTTTGCGTCAGATTTCTGTTTTTGATATTTTATCTTTTGGCTGATTTTCTTTATAAATAACGTCGTAAAAACTCCGTTTTCATTCACCAACTCTCATCAAGATTCTCTTTATTACTCTCTCTCTCTCTCTCTCTCTCTCTCTCTCTCTCTCTCTCTTTCTAAACTAGCCTTCTCTCAAATACAAAATTACGCATTCATTAGATCTAGAAACACCTAGCCATATTCGAAGTTGTTTTCGCCCTAGACGTGAAAGGTTTAATTTCTAAGGGTTCGGTCCCAAATCTGTATTTCAATTATTATTTAATTTAATTATTGTTTTGCTTATTATTTTCCTTGAAGTTACTAACGTGTGTATTTTGTTATTAGAAAGAGGTACGAGGCATCAAAGTAAGTACTGTAATGGTTTTTATTGATGTTATGATATAGAGTTCATGCTTAGGTTGGTTATTATGATATTCCTAGTGTCATGTCTAGGGTAACTTTAATATCAAGTATGATTGTTATGATGCTTTTTATCTTCTTTCTAATATTTATGATTGTTAGTATCATGTTAGGGTTAAAGCTTTGATTTTTATTGTTTAGTGACATGCTAGGATTTGTTATTAATCTTGTTAGTATCATGCCTAGGATCTTGCTATTATTATGCTTTAATATTAACATGAATATGATTATGATTTTAATTGTTATAATTTATGATGATTATTATTGTTATGACTATCATTATTAATTTTATTGTTATTATGTTGTTTGATTAAATTTATTTTTATTGCTTGATCACGCCTTTTATGCATGTTTAAAGGGAATTTGTACTTGAAATCACGCTTATATAAGATAATTAATAATCTTGTTAGGGTTAATTTGATTATAATTCAAGTGATCGCCAATAATAGTTTATTTGTGCATTAATATTCAACCAACATAGATAAACAGGTTTAGGTTAATCCTATTGATTGCATGTTAGTCAGAAAGCGCACATGAATACGATCTGAATAAAGTAGAGGCCTATTATTAGGGCAGGTTCAATCTCTTTTAGGTTGGATTTGTACCTTCATCCCCGAACCCGATTTGGTTCAAGACCTTATGGAGTTGACGATCTCTTGGATCGTTAATGGGTGTAACCTTCACCTCGTGAACGGTTTACAAGTTCCTAAAAAAAACTTGTTGGCGACTCTTTTGCTCTATCTTCTTCCCTCTTGGACGCCACCGTACTTTAGTGTATGATCACAGTGGGGTTCAAGGTAGGGGGATTAATGCTTGAAATATTCCCTACATAAATAAATAAAAGTAAAATAGAAATAAGATAAATAAAACTAAAACTAATAAAGACATAAAACTATACAAGTAAATAAAATAAACTTAAAACTAATTAAAACTATGAAAGTAACAAAGGAAAGGAACGAAATAACATAAATTGAAAGCAAATAAAATACGAAAATAAACTAATTCTAATAAAAACTACGAAATGAACTAAAACACGACAAAATTACCAAATAAACAAAAAATGTTATTAAAGAGAAAACAAGAGAAAGAAAGGGAAAATAAGATAAAATAAACACGAAGGTAGGATCGAGAACAAAATAAAAATAAAATAAAGATAAAATAAAGTAAAGTAAAATACTAAACCTAAAAGAAATTAAATAAAATCAAAATAAAATAAATAAAATAAAATAAAGAAAACAAACTTGAAAATAAAAGAAAAATAAGAGGAAAATGAGAAGAAAAATATTAACAAGAATTTAGACTAAGAACATAAGAGAATAAGAAACATAAATAAATTGCAAAATTAAACTAAAAACTGCAAAATACTTAAATAAAAAGATAAAAGACGAGAATAAGCAAATAATAGAAATAAAGGATAAAATGAGCTTAATTATTGAAATAAGCCGGAAAAGTATTTAATAAACACCCCTAAAAGTGACATAAAAGTCACTTATCAAACTCCCCCAAGCTAACCTTTTGCTCGTCCTCGAGAAAATTAACATGAAGCGCGGGAGAAGGAGAGTGATTTATTCAAGCAAATCAAAGATACTAAAGGAGACAAGAATGTACACTAACTCACTTTCGTAGGAATCACGGTCAATTTTAGCAACTAAAGACTAGCCCTTTAAACCCCTAGATCGACCTAGAGGACGAGTGTGCTCTCGTGAGGGTGTCCTAAGAGTTTAACCCACAACTCTAAACAAAAACCAAGGCAAGGCAATAAAAAGAAAAGAAAAAGAAAAATAAAAAGAGAAAGAAAACACAAAGTTCATATTTGGACAAGAGATAGGAACTAGCACCAATGCATGCAAACCTTTCTAAATAGACAAACGTATGCACGTTCCAAGATGTCAATGGTTGATTGAAACATAACATATGCTAAGCATAGAGAACTAATGGGGACACAATCCACCCTAGCCCCAACCAATCGGGCCGCGTTCTCTCCACTAGCTTCAAATCAACCCTTAAGCTAGTTTCTCATGATTCCACGAAGGAACCGAAAAAAGATAAAGAAATGAAAAACTTTGAGAAGGTAATCCCGACATCTCAACTATGCATACTGTCTCCATAGGTTTGAAGTCTATCTCCCTCCACCGTTCTTTGACCTAACCCCACTAAAGTCTAAGGGTCTTTTATTGGGTTGTAATGTAAGGTTAAGGGTTAAGGCGGGGTAAAAATTTGAAAATTTTGGTGATATTTCCTAAGTGAAGCAAAAGAGTGGCCTACTCTAAAAAACAAACTCAAGAAGTCACAAAATATCAAACAAAAATACCAATAATTCCATCTCCCCCAAGCTTATTCAACACTAACACAATATATACCAAAACTGAAGTAACGCTCTCCCCCAAGCTTGAACGAAGCATTGTCCTCAACGCTTAAACTAGGGACGAAAACGAAACCAAACTAATTTTTTTATTTTTTTTATAGCTCTTATTTGATGTCCTTGCCTTTTTTTTTTTTTTAAATATGGACGACTTTTTATTGAAACTTCATTTAATTTTCTTGAATTGCATCTTTCTTCTCAAACTTTTTTTGTTGCATTTTCTTTTCAAGCTCAACTTTCAATACTGTACTTAAACCAATTCACAAAATGTCTTGTTCAATTTCAACACTCTCAAAACTCAAAACTCAAACCTCACATGCCAATGCTTCACTAACTAAAAGGGTTGGTAAACATAGGCCATTAGGTTTGTAACGCGGTTTAAACAAGAGCGGGAAAATTAGGCTCAAATTAGTTAGCAAGTAGGTCGATCCAAAATTACCTTAAAAGTAAACAAAAATCTTTTTGGATTTTTTAAAATAAAAGAAAAGACATGGAAATGCATATACTCAAGTGCATGACATAAATGAATCAACATCCCACCAAACATGATAGAATACCCTCCCCCCAAGCTTGAGTGAGACAATATACTCAAATATAAACAAAATAATCCATGGGAGGGGAAAAGAAAGAAATCAATCCAACAAACCAACGCAAGTCCAACGAGTCACCAACCATTAGAGAAAGAGCATGGAAAGATATTACCGGATATTGGTGGGTGTAATTACCCGCAAATGAACCAATTTAACCTTTCAAAGCCGATTTCCTCTTGAATTGAATCTCGATTTCCATATGCTAGCAAAAATAGGCATTAAACTTCCTTAATTCTTGATCCAAACCAATGCATAAGTGTATATCAAGTCGTGTACCTAGCAAAAGGCACACAAACATTTCCATGAGAGAAAATCTAATCTAAAAAGAAAAGAAAATGAAAGCAATAAAAACCTCGGATTACTTCCCGTGAAAGGCTTGTTTAACGTCCTAGCGAGACCACTCTAGTAAATAATATTGCAACGAACACAAGAGCTTATCAAATGCAATACTACACATTTCATATGATAACAAGTAGGCAAATGAAGGAAGGAGCACGTGCAACAAGATTATTGCACGTAAGTGAGGAGGAAGATGCCAAAAGAAAGAAGAAAAATCAAGAAAATAAGAAGAGAAAGAAGGAGAAAAATAAGGAAAAGAATAAAATGGCAAAACCTCCTCAAAATCTTTTTGGGTTGGCACAATCACCCATTTCCTCAATAATAGGAGGATGAAAAGGAAAAGTCTCATCAAACAAAAGAAGGTCCTCAATAGGCTCTTTGACAAAAGAAGGGAGGAACATGGGATAGTAGGAGATGTGGTCAAATTTCCTTGAGAAAGGGACATGAGGTAGGGGAGGAGAAACAAGGGTCTCACAAAGCCCCACTTCACTAATGAGGGCATGAAAATCAATCATAGAATCCTCAAAAGAACACTCATGACTCAAATCTCCCTCAAACAAAAACTTTCCAATAGAAATAACCTCGTTCTCCTCTCTATAACAACGATGAACAACAACTCCCTCAAAATCCCCAAAGCCTAGAGTCTCTAAACCATGCATGAAAGGATAAAGGTTTCTCTCAAACTCATCCCTTTCCCATGAAGCATTGCCAGTGAAATCTCTCAAAAGGCTATAATGATTTGTTACACCTTCATTGAACATACTAGCCATAACCTCAAATGATTCCAAAGACTCATGGATAGAAGGGTCACCAACATGCAAGGTAGACTCATCAAGATGGGGAAGGGGGTTGGAATCCTCAAAATTGACATTTTCTTCATTCACAACTCTTCCACCATTACTCAAGGGACTCTCAATCTGTCTTGATTTCTCAACCTCACCATCATCATCCTCATGAACTCCCTCATTCAAACATGAAGATGTCTCACTCACATCCTCACCAAGGGAAGCTCTCAAAGGGGGTGAATAAGGGGAAGGATGGCAATCAAGGTCAAATAGGGAATGAAAAGGATCAAAATCCTCAAAAATCCTCTCATCACAAGAAAATCTCCCCTCACCTTCACACCCTTGCCCCACATCATCCTCAACAACACTATCACACTCCAAGTGAGGTGCCTCACGTCCATCTAAATCAAACATAGCACTCATCACGTGGGCAAGCCTCACTTCTCTCAATTTTTGTTCCTCTTGAAGCTCTTGGAGTTGTTGGGTGAGATATTGCATTTGAGAGAGAATTTGGGCATCAATGTTATTGGGTTGAGGTTCATGATCAAAGTCAAATTGCACATCATCAAAATTAGCACAAACCTCATCAAAATGAGCATAAGGAGAAAGGTGTCAATTTGCATACTTGGATCATCACAAGGCACATAAGAAGTATCAAGAGAATTCATGCAAAAATTAAAAGAATCTTGGCATTGAGAATCAAAACAAGAAACATGAGATTCTCTATCTAAAGAATCCCTAGCAAGCCATGTGAAGAAATCCCAAGCATCATGCATAGACAAATGACAAAATCTACCATTATTCATGTCCTCAACCATTCCCCTAGTATACTCATTCATGCCCCAATAAGCTATACCACAAGCATCACTAAGAGAACACCCATGGTAACTAAGGAAACCATCTAGTCTTTCAAAGTAAGCATAGAAGGGTTCACCATCAAATTGAGGAAAAGATAAGCATGCCATTTTTATACAAAGAACAAATAAAAGCAAATAAAAATCAAATAATATACAAGAACCTAGCTAATCTAATCAACACAAACAAATGAACGCCTTAGTCCCCGGCAAGGGTGCCAAAATTTGATCGAGGTTAAAAGTAGGTCGTTGGGACTACTAACCCTAACCAAATTAGAAATTTATAATACCTAAACTTACACTAAACTAGTGAGTGGTAAGTAAAGGGTCGAACCCAAAAGGACTAAGTGTATTAATTTGTGCCAACTATACTACTAGGAAAGGTTGTGAGATATAAAGAGGTTAAACTAAACACGACTAAGAACAAACAACTAAAACTAGGGAAAGTGGAATCCAATCACATCAATGTATTAAACACTATCATACAAATAGATGAAAATGACCTTGATTAGGAACATCAACACATTTAACTCACTCTCGCACAATTAAGCATGTTAATTATCCTACTAAACTAATTCACTCTCGTGCAACTAGCCTAGCAAAGGAATGGAAGAATTTAGGGCTCTCAACCAACTCACTCTCGCACAATTGATTGAAAGCACAATTAAGAGCATAGAATCGATTAGCTAGAAAGATTGTAATTCATAAAGGCATCACCCATACACAATAATCAAGAAACAATTTCATACTAATTACAACCAATCATTCAATTCATTAATATAACCTTAATTCAATTCCCTAAAACAATACCTAAGCTAACATAATGAAGAAAGACATGGAAAACAAGGTAAAATAATGTTGATTAAAAGTTGTGAGAAAATAACCCCAAAGAGGGTATTTATAATACAAGTTAAAATAATATAAAAGAAATTAAAAAGAAATAAAACTAAATAAAACAATTAAAATAACTAAACTAAAAAACCAAAAAAAAAACAAAACTACAATAAAATAAAATGAAAGAAAATGAAATGGAAAAAGAAACCCCAAAACCCCCAAAATTCCCCCCAAAACCCACGAAAACATCAGACCCATTTCATGGCTGCTTTCATTTCCTTCATCACCATCACCACGCATCATCACCCTCCATCAACCATCAACGACAATCATCAATGGTAATCATCAAGCATCATCCTTTACCTTCGATATCAACCGTTCGATCTAATTAATTATCATGTGCGAGGCTCGTGAAGTGATTCGGTCAAACCATGGGTTGGTGCGGCCGAACTACGGGGATGGTTTGGTCGAACCATGGGTGTGTTCGACCACACCTCTTCAATTTACAGAACTTTGAAAGTCTCTAACTCGTACTTCGAACGAACTCTCAACGGTTTGCTCGAACTTAATCAATTTGAAATTTACTCTAAATTGGGGATGTTGCTTGGGCGATTTGGGGTTGCAATTGGTGGCTGATTTGTTGCTATAAATTGGTGATGCGGCTGCTGTTGTGAAATGGTGGTGTTTGGTGGTAGATTGAAGGTGGTGGTGGTTGTTCGCAGGTGGTTGCGCGGAGTTGAGTGAGGGAGCAGAGGATTGAGGGTAGTAGGGGCTTCTCTTGAATTCTGATTGGTGGTGTTGGTGTTGGTTGATGGTTGGGTGGCTGGTGAGAGTGGTGATGTGACGGAGCAGCGGTGTAGCTGGGTTGTTGTTGCGGGTGCTGTGGTTGATTGTGTTGGAGATGGAGCAGGGGAACTTAGTTGCGGATTGTGCTGTGGTTGCTATGGTTTGGGTTGGGTTGCAGCTCGTGTTGATGAGGGAGGTACAGGGGTTGTTGCGAGGTGAGGGTGGACGGAGGAGGTGTGAGTTGGGTGGTTGAAATTGAGTGGCTGATGGTGGTGGTGCGGCTGCTGAGTTGAAGTGGAATTGGTGGGCTGATTTGGTTGGTGTTTGCAGCAAGGGAGTTGGTGATTTGGTTGATTGGAGGTGGTTGCTGACTGGTGAGTGGTGGCAATTGAAAAGCTTTGACTTGGACCTTGAACTCGAGCCTACACACAAACAAACCCGAGGATAAAAGTGTGGAACCGATACAAATAAAATAAAATAAATAAAAATGAAATAAATAAAATAAAACAGAAAAAGAGAAGTAACACTAAACTAATAAAAATAAATAAATAAAAGTAAAATAGAAATAATAGAAATAAAACTAAAACTAATAAAGACATAAAACTATATTAGTAAATAAAATAACATGAATCGAAAGCAAATAAAATACAAAAATAAAACTAATTAAAACTATGAAAGTAACAAAGGAAAGGAACGAAATAACATAAATCGAAAGCAAATAAAATACGAAAATAAACTAATTCTAATAAAAACTACAAAAAGAACTAAAACACGACAAAATTACCAAATAAACAAGAAATGTTATTAAAGAGAAAAAAAGAGAAAGAAAGGGAAAATAAGATAAAAATAAAGACGAAGGTAGGATCGAGAACAAAATAAAAATAAAATAAAGATAAAATAAAGTAAAGTAAAATACTAAAACTAAAAGAAATTAAATAAAATCAAAAGAAAATAAATAAAATAAAATAAAGAAAACAAACTTGAAAATAAAAGAAAAATAAGAGGAAAACGAGAAGAAAAATATTAACAAGAATTTAGACTAAGAACATAAGAGAATAAGAAACATAAATAAATTAAAAAATTAAACTAAAAACTACAAAATACTCAAATAAAAAGATAAAAGACGAGAATAAGCAAATAATAGAAATAAAGGATAAAATGAGCTAAATTATTGAAATAAGCCGGAAGAGTATTCAATAAACACCCCTAAAAGTGACATAAAAGTCACTTATCAAAGGCTAGGCTAGAAAGAGGGAGAGAGAATCAAGAAATTCTTGATGAGAGTTGGTAATTGTAGATGAATCAAAACGGAGTTTTTAGAAGGCTATTTATAGAGAAAATTAGTCAAAAATATAGAAAAACAAATCAGAGTTCTGACGTGAATAAAACTTGATTAGCGCCGACGCTGGCAGTTAGCGCCAGACGCTAACATTAGCGCCAGGCGCTAACGCTAGCGCCAGGCACCAGGCTTAGCGTCAGGCGCTAATGTCTGGCGTTAGGCGCTAATCCTGTTTTTAATGCGTTTTCTAAAATTAGATAGAAATTAACCGTAAAGGAGGATAAAATCTTATTTTCCTCAAAAACTTTCTTTTATTCTGATTAAAACTCTTAAAGTCAACAAAAGTCAATTTATCAATGCTAATTGAATTAGGAATGAAAAGAACCTTCTAGAAGGATCTAGAAGACTAAAACCATTCCTACTTGCATTAGGAATGATAAATCCATATTAGGCCCTAGATCATTGGGCCGCATATAAGGCTCAAACCGGGCCCGGTTTAGTAATTTGGCCATAACTTCCTCAATATTCATCGGAATTGGGCTTATAATATATCGTTGGAAAGCTCTTTTCAAGCCCTATCCAACTACACTACTATTGGACCCATATCATGGACCAAAAATACTGGATTGGCTGTTTTCTTAAAATAGGTTTTCAAAAATAAAAAGAAAAGATGAGAAATTCAAACTATCCGCAACACTAGACCTTGTATACTTTTACTTTATTCGATTATGATTCGACGTGAAAGGTACTCATCACCGGGTTTTATTTTGGGGAGACACAAATGGGTGTCTATACATACCTATTTTGATGATGTCAAGTTCCAACAACTAAACATGTAGACATGTTACTAGGTAAAACATTTTAAAAATGCAACATAAATATGTAGGCTGTTTAACTACAAGTATTTATTATTATTAGTGATATCGCCATGTATCAAGTTGTGATTTTGTTGGGATATAGTATGCTATAGGTTTCATTTTTTAGATACGAGTAAAACATAAAAGTACAAATACTTGTCATTATGAATATGACATATCTGCTTCTACTTAAGTGTCATCATTACTCATTACATAGTTACTCCTACCTTATGTCATCATTACTTATTACATATTCAAAATATAGATTATGTCTACTAATTGGATCAAATTATAAAATATATAATTATAATTTTAGACCTGCGCTTAATGTAATTACATTAACTAATAATTACTTATATTATTAGAGAATTGAATCAAATGTAGGTGTATTATAAGCATAACAACTACTAACAATATCAATGATTACTCTAGGAGGTAGAGTTGTTCCAAAAATTTTCCTCAACCCCAACATGTACACTAATCGTTTTTTTGCACGTAGTAGTGGGACATTTTCCATTGAGTTGTTGACACGGAATACTCCCTCCATCCCTTTTTTATATTCCTATTTTAAAAATTACATGGGAATTAAGGAACTTTGAATAAGCAAAGAATAATAAAACAAAGCACATGTCATAAATCTTTTGAAAAGAAAAATGACAAATAACATTTTTTGGTGGAAAAAAAAGACCAATCATATTCATCTAAATTGATGCACATGGGTTATGAAAATAAGAGTGAGAAAATAAGAGTGGGAATTAGAAAATAAGAGTGGGAAAATAGAGAAAGCATTAATTACAAAACAGAAAGATAGGGATAATTTGGAATATTAAGTAAAAATTTACTTACCAAAAAAGAAAAGTAGGAATGTAATTTTAAAATAGCCAAAAAAGAAAGCAGGAATGTAAAAAAAGGACGGAGGGAGTACATGACAATTAGTTTACTTTTTTTTTTAATTCATTTTTTTTTAAAAAGGCAACTTCTAAACAGTTACCCCCTTATTTAATATCAGTACAATCTACATGTTTCAAAAAATACAAAATTGAAAATTGAACCTAAATGGTTTCTCCAAAAATGAAATGTAACTCCTATAAAATGATGAAGGATGTTATTTCCAACATTCATGTTCATTTCTCTCATTTTGTCATTCTCCTTCACCTCACTCCTTGTTCAAAATAACCATCATCAATCTCATCTCCGCGACACGTCAATTTTATTGATCTCGAATATGGTAATGCATATGACTACTCTTAATCGTATCTTTTGCATTTTAATTTATGTTAAACGTTAATCATTGTTTTAACACTTTTCATGATTCATTGTTATGCAGGCGACTCCATCAATTTATATTTGTTATAATGCTACTAGGCATAGCAAACTCTTGCGATTATTGTATTATGATGAAGATTTGATTAGATTAGGAATATTAGTTGGCACAAGACACAGTTTTTGCAATTTTGATTTGTTACCAAATGTTGTTAACATAGTTATCCTTTGTGCGCTAAATATGCACGACCATGTAACTTGATATGGGTAAGCAATATTTTTCCAATAATTATTATTTGTCATGGTATCGGTGTGTCGTGTGTATAAAAAAAACATTAAAAGTATATTGGGCCGGAGACAAACTGCCACCACCACAACCACCATAAAAGATTGATACCTAGGATCGAAGATGATATATTTCATTTGTCAGTTTACATTTACATAAAGGGGTCATTCTAATATATGTCTTGCATAATTATTGCAGCCACTGGACAAATGGTATGATGATATCACTAGAGACGTGACCGAGCATAAGTTTTATTGGGGAAAGATTGGTGAAGAAAGTTGGGACATCCGTATATCCAATAGGAGGTAATTGTACAATATCAGTGAAGGGTATGAAGAATTCGTCCGAGACAATGGGTTAGAAGATAGGGACACAATCAAGCTATACTATTGCTTTGACGGGGTTGTGCAAATAAAGGTTAAAAAGGGTAAGTTTGTACTCCATCCTCTGGAAACCTATGGACCCGAGACTTTTGATCTGGCCATTGGATGTGGTCACGGAAGAAAATCATCTCTTGCGGGTTCATCTTCGATAGTTACAAGTACAAGAGAAGGAGTCGATGGTTCATTAGGTATAATGGACTAAAGCAGGCTTTTGCAATGATGTTGAATAAATCATACATTACCACACGCATTATTGTAAGCTTACGTTTTTTTAACGTATTTTTAATATTTTAAAAGAGAAAAATTGAATTGATTATATAATAATAATGTGAATGTTGCAAGTTCATAATTTAGATTTAAACTCTTGTCGAATATCCCGTTGCACTTTGCCACCAAATACCTCAACAATAGCGACTTCAACGGATGAGCGGCGTATGTCAGTTTGTCAAACGAGGATGCAAACCTGTAAGAGGAGGTTAAGTTGAAGGCGGATTATTCAAGAGCTAAGTTTACCCGATATGTTATTTACAATGATACCAAGGAATGACCATTAAGTTCAAACGCAATGACGACGTTTTAACCTTCTATGCGTGGCTTGTGTAATTTGTGTTAAAGTGTTTGTGTTAATATCTGTGTAAGTAATCCATTGTTAGACATATATAATGCGTAAATTTTTTTTGTTATACTAATTCAATTAGTGTTATATACTCCTAGATTATGTACTCTATACCAATTATGTTGTAGTTATTTTGTTTAAATCTTAAGTTATTTTGTTTAAATCTTGTGTTATTTTGCTAAAATCATTTGTTATTTCTTATTTACTTTAACATGTATAAAAAAAAGCATGTAAAAATGAAATAACATGTACTTATTTAAAATTAAAAATATATATGATCTGAAATAATAACAAGATCATATTAATATAATATGAATTTTATAGAATTGGAGTACATTAAAATAATCGATGTTGAATAATAAAAAAAATTATAATATACAATTATAAAATAACATGTACTTTTTTCGAAATAACATAAATATAAATTAAAATAATAAATAATAAATATAAAATTAACATAAATTTTAAAAACCTGAAGCTTGCTTGTCATATTTTGATGCTTTTACTAGTTGTTGAACATTGAGATATTGAAATACAGTTTATTCCACTTAAAGTTTTATGAAATCTTAGTTCAACATTGAAATATTAAATCATAGTTAAGTATTAGGAATCAAGTTTTTTTAGGTGTATATGTGTTTTGTGAATAATCACCTTAGTATAATTAAGGTGAGATGAGTATCTTAAAAGATGAGCACTTCTTTGTACGTATCTTTAATTGTATGCGATTATCAAAGATTTCAAATCATATCCATATCAAATGATATCTTTAATTATTTGTGCGTATTAAAATATCAAATGCTATTCATAGTGATAAAACCCTTTAATATGGTGAGGACACGACAGAGCTATATTAGGTATAGGACAAGAGCATCCAAAAAATGGGTGTAGCCATGTAGGATAGGCATACCTATTGCCTATAAGACTATATATGGTAGTATATTGACAGACATGACAAGACAAGTCATGCAAATTAGCTTTTTTTCTACTTTTTGGTGCCGTGAAAGGGTGTGAGTAGTAGATTGTAGTTTGCCAATTTCAATGCTTTGCTATTTTCAATGATTTGCTATTTTCAATTCTTCAATATTATTCTCTAAGTTAATAATTATAATCAAATAAACCATTACCAAGAAGGATAGAACAAATAAAGACACTAGATAGTCTAAATTTGGTACAGACATTGCAACTTTGACAAAAATTGTAACGTAATGGATCGACTAATGTACGGAAGTAGGTCATTTGCAAGTTTTCTAGGGCTTCCATGTTGTAATATTAACATAAAATAGGACGGAGAATGATATTATAAGCTTTAAATTATAAAAATATTGTACTTCGTATTATAATTATTACAAATCTTGTCGGAACATTGGATAAATTACTTACTCCGTTTCTTTTTAATTAACACGTTTTTTTAATTAAGTTTGCGAATATACTAACTCAACCACTAATATATGTAAAAAAGGGGTGGAGGGAGTATATTTATTCATACCATCGTGTGAATTTAGTGTAATGGCGTGTTTGAGAAACATATAATTGTTAGATATATATGTAGGTAATTGTTAACATTCAACAAGCAGATAGCTATGAAGCTAAATAATTTAGATATAAGTGTTCAGTAAAGTATCGGTTAACCGATTGTTACACATAAAAATCAATAGTTCATTTTTAATGCTATAGATTAAATTTTTAACATCTACCTTAAAAGCTAGCTCTAATTTCAAAAACTAATCTTTCTAACTCTTCATAAAAGCTACCTCTACCACTAAAAACTAACCTAACCTCTACTTTACAAAACAATCCCATTTTTTTAAGTAGTGATTTGACCAAGTCAAACCACTTAAATCTACTCACTTAAATCTACTCAAAACTAAAAGGCTATTGAACAAGCATCAATACTAACGAGAAACACGTCATTCTAGTAACTTCTAATTTGAGCCTATTTTCCATGCAAATTGTACAGAACTTCGTCAAATTTCTTTTCCAATGCTAAATAAGTGTGTCGTCTTAGAGAGTTAGTATATAGGTTTTCTACTTTTCTTACTTACTTTACTAATGACAATTGTAACAACTTTCAATGACAAAGACAACACATAATGTACACTATTTGTTTCACAATGACAATAATTACTATATTTAATTTGTTTGACAACGAAAACACATAAATACTCTTTGGGGGCCGAAACCAAACCTAATATGGGTGTGGGCCTGTGGGGTGTGTATCTATGTACTGTCAAATAAGAGTTAAATGAGGCAAAAGTCACATAAGTTGTTGATTACAAAAGCATTGAAATTCTAGTATTCTAAAAAAAAAAAAAAAAAAAAAAAATTTAAAAACCATTAAAACATTAACTCCAATAACAACTTAGGAAAAAACTTTCTACTTCTTCTTAAGAAGATCAATTGCATATTGTTTCTTCATATTACTTGAAGCTTGATAGAAGATGCGAAGCTTATGTTCTTCCGCCATGAGAATTGTAGCAACCTCTAAAGCTTCGGATGGAGAAATTCCATCTAACTTCATCACCTCCTCCAAAACCTTGTTAACTTTTTCATCCATCATTTGCTCTCTTTCTTCTGCTTTAGACCATGCACTAGCCATAGTCCCAAGATTAACATTGATATTTTCAAATATCTTCCCAAAATTGTTAGACACAACATGGAGGGAGGCCACTAAATCATCATCATCATTCCTACAAAAACTCTTCAAATTTACCTTGTTCTTTCCCTTTACCTTAGCCTCCTTCGCCTTTGTAGAACATTTTCCAGATTGAGTAGTGGAATCACTTGCGGAAGAATGTATCGTAGAAGCCTTCACTTTTGCCATTTTTGAAGGAGTTGAATGATCATCCTCTATCTTCATGGGACGTTTTCCGATTGACTTGTAGAAGAATAAGTGTCCGAATGAGTAGAATTCACATCATCTTCTTCATCACTCTCGACATTCAATGGTTGCTTATCAATGTCTTGATCCATATCTTCTATAGCATCAAAAAACGACTCACTTGCATCTCCGGTAGCTTTGTCTTTTACATAAATTTCTGCTAGAGTGTCATAATGAACGAATGGAACTCCAAACAACCCCTTGGCTTTCTTATGAGTCTTCCATATAAGAAAAAGAAAAAAATTGTTAACAAAATTTCAATTACCTTCTGACTATAAAATTTAATACTAGAGTCTCAATCAGAGAAAGATTAGAATACTTAATAAAATATCAGACAGAAAATCCAAGCAGATTCAGATGTATTAAAAGACAAACACATTTCTAATTTATTCAGGTCATGTACTCGAACAATATTGTATTAGTTAAAAAAATTTCGAAGCTGTGCGTAGTTTAACTAATGAACTACCCTAACTGCAGTGTAACAATATAGATCAATTGGTATGCGCATCATACAATAAATATATTGAAAAGGCAGAAGTAAATTAGTAAAATATTAGGGGAAAC
This sequence comes from Chenopodium album, assembly GCF_948465745.1. Classification (NCBI taxonomy): domain Eukaryota; kingdom Viridiplantae; phylum Streptophyta; class Magnoliopsida; order Caryophyllales; family Amaranthaceae; genus Chenopodium; species Chenopodium album. The sequence goes on from NC_137838.1 coordinate 45,238,081, forward strand.
AATAATTTGCATTATATCAGAGTTGACAAAGATGATTTGTTTCCCAAACAAACAAAGATAATTTAAGAGTGACAATAGGATGCAGATCAAAGTGGTCGTATGCTGCAAGTACTTTAATTTAGACTTGAACAGATTCATTAAGTTGTATAAAGTATAAACAAGTGAAATTCCTAAGGTCTCAAAGGTGGACCAATTAATTAAAAGACTAATCAAGCACTTCACACAGTAAACTTCAGCATTCTCAGATCTATTTAATGCCAAATCAAATCCAAAATTTAACTGATGCAATCTAACATCCAAATTACTGTGACACGCCGTACTGCTGTTGCTGCTAATCGGAGCTCCGGCGACCTTTGTAATTATCGTGCCACGGGACTTAATCCCCGTGACACGTTACCCTTCCACCGAGCCGCGGCGTAGCTCGACCGTGTCACGGCGGCTGCACTGATCTTCGAGGTTTTTCGAGCTTTTGGAGCTCAAATCTTAACCAATTCTGCTTTAATTTCTTGCTACTTTCCTCATTTTTGATTCTGTACAAGGATCCATGTAAGTTTCCTTTGATTTTTGTCTCAAATTTGCTTCAAATGAGTAATTTCATGTAAAAACCTTGAAAAATCAATTTTGGGGATTTTTGATTTTGAGGTTTTATGTTTAAATTCTTGCCATGAATTTACTAGTATATGTATGTGTGTTTGTGTTAAATTTAAGACAAAAATTGCATGATTTGATGGAGAATTGAGCAAATCACCATTTTTGGGTACTACTTTTTGTGAAATGATGTTCTTGTTGTTCATGTTACTTCTTTGCACTTGAAATGGTGGAATATTGGTGGTAGATCTTGTAAAATATGTCATGATGTGTTGATTCATTGTTTTTGTGCAATTCCGAAACATATTTCGTGTATGTACTATATCGTCGTGGAGAACATAGTATCATGCGGCTAGGAGAACTGCAGTATTAGTTTGTCATGGAGAAATTAAATACTATAAATACTTCCATAATTTTGCCAATTTTTAGCATTGAGGTAAAAATTTAGCGTATAATGCGATAAACAAGTAAATAACTTAGGAAATGATGCTAAGCATTTAGATTTTTTTTATTAAAATGCAACGCGAATTAAATGTCTTAGGAAATGATGCTAAGAATTTAGATCTTTATTTTTATAATAGCATTCCTAGGCAACGGGATCGCGATCTTTCCACCCACGGCCGGCGTCAGGCTTTTCGGGAGGACACTCCCACTATTCCCGAGGGTATGGACGACGATGCCTTAGAGTCCGAGCCTCGGGCTTCTACGAGTAGAGGTAGGTGGGTTCCACCTCTGTGGACTCCAGACCAGTTGGTTCTCTGCCGTAAAAACAACGTTTCTCATCGCCCACTCTCCGGCATAGTCGACGACACGCTTCGCCACCACGGTTCTGGAGCCGGAGATTTCATTCCTCGACTTCACCAGATCATTACGAGGGATCCTGCTACGAACGCCCTATGGGAATCAGCTGGTTTAGTAGAATTCTATAAGGCTGTCGTAGGGTTTCGCAGCCCCCGGGGTTGCGGTGCGACGGTCGTTCGCGCATTGTTGGAGTATTTTTGGGATACTACCAAGCCTTTTCCTTTTGCTTGGGGGGAGATGACAGTGAACCCTCTGGATTTCAGCATGATTAGCGGGCTGCGCTTCACTGACCAGGCCGTAGCTCAGATGTCTGATCTTTCTTGGGGAGCGGCTGAGGCAGCCGATTTGTTAGGTCCGATCGTTCAGCATATCAGGACCCGGCCAGTGTCTCGGGGTGGTCCTAGGAGCGGGCGATCGGAGCTGGCTTCAGTTCTAGCTCGTGGCTTCGACATGGAGGAGACATCGGCTGAGCAGCGAGTGCCGATCTTCATTCTGATTCTAATCTCTATGACTCTTTCTCCTAATAGGAGTTCACACGCACTCCTTTGCTACCTCCCTTCTTTGGTCAGGATCAGTGAGATAGGATCCTATAGCTGGGCTAGCCTTGGATACACCAACCTTCTCTTATCGTTACGTCATGGCTGTCGGCAGCTGAACGACGAGTCTCCCATCACTGTCTACGGTCTGTGGAGAGTCGTAGAGGTGATGATCTTTTCCTCTTCTTTTTTTATTTTAATTTGTTCGACTCATGTGCTCAAAGATTACTTTTCATTGCAGCTATGGTTCTACGAGTACTTCCCAGGCTTGGCTCCTCGACGGCGTCGTGGAGCGGTTCATGATTTCCCTGTCGGGGCTAGCTAGCATGACCGAGGAGAGTCACGGGTGGAGTCTGTCTCTGCGCTGCGCGGGTTGCTACGCCGAGGCACCTCTTCTGTTGGCATAAGAATTAGTTTTGTTGCCTGTTATTTTCTCTTTGACGTTATTTAGCCTGTTTCATGCCAACTTTTTATGGTTTTCAAGTGGCCATAGATGTCTAGTATCGTCCTTGGGCCGGGATGACTATCTTCCCGAGGCCTTGCCTCTTTCAGCGCACCGCACCATTTTTGTTGGTACTGGACGCTTTGTCTGGTATTTGGGGGAGCGTGTCGTTCGTTAGCATAGCGGTGATCGCTTTGTGGTGCCCTCATCTCCACCAGAGTCGATGCTGGACTCGCGCTTGATTAGGGAGTTGATAAACAGGGGATAACGCTACACGTTTCCTTGGCAGGAGCTTCTGCACATGGAGGGTGATTATGCGCAGGACTTGCTTCCCTCTCTGGCTCCTCCACCCCGTCTTCCTGAGGTATGATTTCTTATGAGGATCTTTGTTACTAGTCTCTGTTTAAATAGTCAAATAACTTGATTTTCGATCATATTTTCAGACGACTGTTCGCCCTATGGGGAGGATCGAGATTCCGCCTCAGTCTGTCCGCTACCCGGGGCTGATTGGTATTACCGAGGATCATATTGCTGACGCGCCAGAGGGTTACAGACAGGCGCAAGAGTCTCTGCCGAAGGTCTTTGAGCCGGTAAGTTTTTTTTTGATGCATTATTCATCCTTTTAACACCGCTTGTTACTGATTTTTCTTTGTTTTATCCTCAGCCTAACCGCTCGGAGATGATGGGATTCATGAAGCTGGTTGACGCCTTGAAGTACTGCATCATCAAGCTTCGACGTGGTGCGAGTTATCGGAGCAGTTCTAGCGATGTTCTTGAGGTACCCTCATTTTTTTCACTTCTACCATTTGTTTTTATTTTGCATTTGTTGACGCCTTTTGATTTTGTATCTTTCAGGATCAACGGAGGTCCCGCTCGCGCTCGAGGCATAGAGGCTCGGACGAGGAGGAGCTTGGTCGTGGTAGACGATCTCCTGGGAGTCATCGGCATTCTCAGTCTCAGCGAGAGCCTCAGATTACTCAGCCGTTTCAGGAGGCTCAGTGGCAGCAGCCTCAGTCTTCCCAGCGCTTTCCAGGTCAGAGTCAGGGGCAGCGGCAGTCGTTTTCACAGCCTTCACAGCCTGAATTTAGGCCTGTTTTGACTCTCGTGGTTCCCGGTTTATTTTCAGCTCCGTCGTCTGGGATTCCTCCACCGGTGTCGAGCTTGTTCTCAGTTCCGATGTATGGGACGATGCCTCCACCGATAATTCCCGTGTCTTTGAGTCAGTCTACACCGTTTGCCAGTTGGACGGGTCCTGCCTTGAGTTTGACTACTGCTGGAGTCGTAGGGACTAGTAGGGACACTACTCCCCGTACTCGGATGATGGCGGGACTCTTTGGCTCACCGTTCCCGTATTCACAGGGTGGAGATGAGACTGATTCTGGTTCTACAGACTTTTGACCGAGGGTTTTCATTTGTACATACTATGATGACACTTGAAGCTGTTTATTTATTATGACTCATTTTGTACATTATTCACAGTTTATGTATTTATTAGTGTGTGCTTAAGACTCATTGTGTGTGATCGTGTATTTATTAATGACGCGAAAAAAAACGTAAGTGGAGTAAGTGGAGGGTACCGGCCTTCCCCAAAAGAAAAGAAATAATAAAAAAAATAAGTAAACATAAATAGAATAAATAAGTGAATATAAAAAATGATAAAGAGGTAGGGAAATAAAAAATAAAATACTAAAGTGATGAATAAATAAATAAAATAAAATAAATGATAAAGATAATAATAATAAAAATAAAAATAAAAGTAAAAAATTTGAAAATTTTATTAGGAATGAAACTCTTAGAAAACTGAAAAATAAACGGTGAAGATAAAATACTAAAAAAAATCCGGATAGATAAGGAAAAAGATAAAAAAAAAAAAGAAAACGCGTGGAGTGCCGTGACACGGCACTGTACACCGTGTCACGGCAAAAACTCCCGTGTCGCGGCAAAAGTTCCCGTGACACGGTGGGATTTCTCGTGTCACGGTACTGCTGCAGGTAAAAATACGTTCCGATTAGCCCCCGTGACACAAAACAGGCACCGTGTCACGGTGGGTGTCTGCCGTGACACGGTGTAGTCTGCAGTGTCACGGAAAGCCAAAAGCACTTTTTTTTTTTTATTTTATTTATTTTATTATTATTTTTTAATTTTTTTTTGCAGATTTGGTTGATGGAGCGTTTAGAATTATTTGAAGCCCCCGACGATGTTGAAAAATATGGCCCTAACGACCTAGTCTGCAGGAAAAAGAATTACTTTGTGAACATGTCATATGAAGACTGGAAAATTTCTTTGCAGAGAGGGAATTTTCCATTCGTTGGGTGGTGCCTTGGTGGAGGCTTACTAGGATGGTTGGCACGAATGATACTCTGTATTGCCGTGTTCCTAGTATCTCAAAACTGACTTTTTATTGTCCTTCGCGACTGATGCGGCAATATGGCTTGAACAAGTAGTTCCACGCTATAACGATAGTCCTCGTGAAGTATCGTTGCATCAAAGTAACGTTAACAAGTACGAGACTTACTGGATTAGAAGACCTTTGTTGATCGTTTCTGCAAGTGACCAAGCTCCTCCTCCTTTATCTAGTGCATACAAGGCATGGTTGAACCCTAGAAGTAGGAGGGAACGATTCGGATCACGCAAGTCTGATGTGAAGAGTCGTCTTGGAAACAAGAAAGCACCTCCTAAAGATCGTCTAGGTCCAAGAACATAAGGGATTGAGTTTAAGACTCCTATAATGCCGAAAAGGAAGAATTATGTGAAAGGGAAGGGTAAAGAGAAGATGGTCTATAGAGAGAAACAACCGAAGAATTTTAAGAAAGGTGAAAGGGGTAAAAGTTCGACTAGGGGTGTGACGGTTCGGGCTACAAAAGACACATTAATGGTGAAGGCCGACCTAATTGACAAAGAGAAGGATGTTCCTAAAGTGAAGAGGGATTAGATCAGTATTGCTTTGCTTTTATGGTTTATAATTTTTAGTTAAAATAAGGCATATGATGCCAATAATTGTAGTCACATTTATTTCAATAATAGCATATTTATTTCAGCCTTAAATAAAAAATTACAATGACTTTTTTTTTTCTTATTTATTTATCCGAGTCAAGGAGTCGGACGCAATGGAAGATTGAAAATAAAAACCTCGAACAAACAATGAATTCGCAACGAATGCGTCACTAAAAAAAAATCGGAAAACCTGAAATTCCACCGTGTCACGGTGAAAAATCCCGTGACACGTTACAAATTCCCGCGTCACGGCAATTTAATTTTTATTTATTTATTTTTTGCGTAGGTCCACCGTGCCACGGTGGACTGTACTGTGACACGGTGGAATGTCCCGTGTCGCGGCAAATTTATTTTAATTTTTTTTTATTTATTTTTTGTCGTGACGCAATGCTAAACTGACGCGTATACTTGATCGACGGAGGGAGGATTTTATTTTTTAAAATGGCCGGGCCCCCTTGAGGGGTTGCCTACGTATCCTTAAAAAGGAATCAGGCCAAACATAGCTCTATTGGGTCATGAACCCATGCGACTAGGCATAGAATTTCTTGAGTTGATCCAAATTGGTTAAATTGTGGAAACCGTTACCGTCCATGTCTACCAATTGCGCCGCTCCGCCAGACAACATGGTTTTAACAATGTACGGGCCTGACCAATTTGGTCCGAATTTTCCTCTTGGATCTAACACATTTTTACGAAGTGCCTTAAGCACCAGGTCACCCTCTTTGATGTTCCTAGTCTTGACTTTTTTATTAAAATGTCGTGCCATATGCTGTTGGTAGGTTTGGACATGATGCAAAGCTGCCAAGCGTTTTTCATCAAGTAAGACCAGTTCATCATATATTGCTCTAATCCAGTCGACTTCATCTAGTTGGCTTTCTAATGCGATTCGAAGAGAAGGGATTTCGAGTTCAATTGGTTGTACAGCTTCAACTCCATAGACCAAAGAGAAAGGGGTCGCCCCTGTTGATGTACGAACAGAGGTTCGATAACCCCAAAGGGAGAAATGTAGCTTACTTGGCCAATCCTTGTAATTTTCTGTCATTTTTCAATGATAGTTTTCACATTTTTGTTGGCTGATTCAACCGCACCATTTGTTTGTGGTCTGTAAGGTGATGATCTGTGATGCTTGATATGATATTTCTTTAATAGCTCCGCGCATTTGGCTTGGAAATGTGTTCCATTATCGCTGATCATCTCATTTTGTACCCCATAGCGGCATATGATATTTTTCTCAATGAATTGAGCTACGTGTTTCGCCGTCAGCTTAGCATATGAGGCAGCTTCGACCCATTTGGTGAAATAGTCGATTGCTACGAGAATGAATTCATGCCCCCCTTGTCCTGGTGGTGTTATTTTTCCAATGATGTCGATGCCCCAAGTGGAGAAAGGCCATGGAGAAGTATATATGCAGAGAAGCGAAGGTGGAACATGCTGTAAATTTGCGTAGACTTGACATTTCATACATTTCTTGACGTATTCGTGACAATCTCTCTCCAAAGTAGTCCAATAGTAACCTTGTCGTTGAATCTTTTGGACAAACATCTTTGCATTCATGTGCGTTCCACATATACCGGCATGGAGGTTTTCCATGGTTTTATGTGCTTCTTTCTTGGCTATGCATAAGAGATTTCTCCCCATTGCAGTTCTCTTGTGGAGTTCTCCCCTGATGACCACATACTGTGAGGCCAGGAGCCTCAAAGTACGGCGTGCCCTTTTATCAGTATTGGGAGGGTATTCTCCTCTTGTCATATAGTTAAGGATATCTGTATACCATGGCTCTTCCTCTTCTTCTGTGGTTCTTGTTCATCGTCGAGTGTGTGAACATAAGCCGGTTCATATCTTCTTTCTATGGTCAGTGGCATTCTGATTGTATCAGCTGGAATTCGCACCATTGATGCTAATTTAGGTAGTGCGTCGGCGAATTGGTGTTCTTCTCTCGGCCAATACGTATATTCCACTTCATCTAATTGCTCCGTGAGAGTTTCTAAATGAGCTTGATAAGTAGCGAGACTTTCACTTCTCACTTTCCATCTCTTGGAGATTTGGTTAATAATTACTGAAGAATCACCGTAGATTCTGAGCTTCTTAATTCCCAAGGCGACAACAGTTTCTAATCCCAAAATACATGCTTCGTATTCTGCGGCATTGTTGGTGACATCAAAGTCGAGCTTCATGGAAATTGGGATGTGCTCTTCATTGGGTGATACAAGCAAGACTCCTACACCACATCCTTTTTGGTTTGAAGCTCCATCGAAATAGAGCGTCCAGCTATCATCTTCGGCCATGAGTAAATCTTCGTCAGGGAAATCGTACTCATCTTCTTCTTTCTCAACTTCTTCTAGTGGAAAGTCTGCTAAGAAATCAGAAACCGCAGAACCTTTGATGCCTTTTTGTGGTACAAATCTTAAGTAAAACTGAGCAAGATTGACTATCCACCTTGATAATCTTCCATTGAGTGTCGCTTTTTCAAATAAGTATTTGAGAGGATCCATCTTGGACACGACATGTACCGTATGAGTGAGCATGTAATGTCTTAGTTTCTGTGCGGCTCACACAAGTGCGAGACACAACTTTTCAAGTGGTGTGTATCGTGTCTCATATCCTTGAAGCTTCTTACTCAAGTAGTAGATTGCATTCTCCTTGCTTTCGATATCTTGTGCTAGCATTGCCCCCATCGTTTCTCTTGTGACCGTAAGGTAGAGTCGAAGAGGAAAGTCAGGTATTGCTGGCGCTAGCACGGGTGGGTTTGCCAGGTATTCTTTGATTTTGTCGAAAGCTTTTTTGGCAATCGTCATCCCATGTGACTGGGACATTTTTCTGTAACAGTAGTGTTTGGATTCGATAAGTTTCGGTCCTATCTCATATGATCAAAAGTTATCGTGTACACGGATCACATCGCGGTGCGGTATCTCATGACCAAGAAAGAAGCAAAGCCACGCTTGATTCGTTGGGTTCTCGCTCTCCAAGACTTTCACATGGAAATGAGGGACAAGAAGGGAGCGGAGAACTATGTAGCGGATCATTTGTCTAGGCTACCATATGAGAATAAGGAGGATGTACTGATTAATGATGAGATAGGATTCGAGGCTCTCATGGCTTTGGTGTCATCTTCTACCCCTTGGTACGCGGATATAGCCAACTATCTTGCGTGTGGAGTCGTTCCCCCGGAGTACTCTTCTGAACAAAAGAAGAAGTTTTTCAAGGAGGTGAGAAGATACTTTTGGAATGACCCATACCTATTCAAGCAATGTGGAGATGGCCTTTATCGGAAGTGCATTCCAGATCATGAAATTCAAGGTGTTCTTGAGCATTGCCACTCACTACCATGTGGAGGACATGGGGGTGTTGACAAAATAGTGGCAAAAATCTCTCAATCCTTATTGTGGTGGCCGAAAATGCATAAAGACGCCCACCAATTCGTTGCACAACGTGATAGATGTCAAAGGAGCGGAGGCATTACCAAGAGGGACGAAATGCCCTAACAAAACATTCTAGAAGTGGAACCCTTTGATGTTTGGGGGGTAGATTTCATGGGACCTTTCGTTTCTTCTTGTGGGAATCTATATATCTTGGTAGCGGTCGATTATGTGACAAAATGGATTGAAGCCATACCCTCACCTACCAATGATCACAAGGTTGTGCTTAAGCTCCTAAAGAAGATCATCTTTCCTAGGTTTGGAGTTCCGAGGGTGCTAATTAGTGATGGAGGCTCCCATTTCGCAAAAAAGCAATTTGAAGCTCTTCTTAAGAGATATGGCGTTCTTCACAAGGTTGGATTACCTTACCACCCTCAAACTCAAGGACAAGTGGAGGTCTCGAATCGTGAAATCAAAAATCTTCTTGAAAGGATGGTGAACAAATCAAGTAAAGATTGGTCTCTCAAACTTGATGACACGCTATGGGCTCTTAGGACGGCGTATAAGACTCCAATTGGCATAACCCCTTATAGGTTGGTCTATGGTAAGGCTTGTCACTTGCCGGTTGAATTGGAATACAAGGCTTGGTGGGCTATCAAGGAGCTTAATATGGATTTGTCTTTGGCCGATGAGATGAGATTGTTGAAGCTCAATGAACTTGAAGAGCTTAAGGATGATGCGTATGAGAGCTCAAGAATGTATAAGGAGAAGACTAAGAAATGGGATGACCAACATATTCGAAACAAGAGCTTTAAGGTTGGAGATAAAGTCTTGCTCTTCAACTCAAGGCTTCGCTTGTTTCCGGGTAAACTCAAGTCTAAGTGGTCGGGTCCTTTTGTGATTTCAAAGACTACTCCTTATGGCTCCTTTGAGTTAGATGCGGATGGTAACAAGTTCATGGTTAATGGTCATCGTCTAAAGCATTACTTTTGCAAGGAAGAAGTTGGTATCATCGAATGTATATTGCATGATCCTTTGGATCCCAAGCCTCCCACTTGAAGGATTTTTCTCATGGTCAAGCTAGTGACCTCATAAAGAAGCGTTTCTCGGGAGGCAACCCGAGTTTCTAACTCCTTTCTAAACCTTTTTTTTTTAATATTCCGATTTCACTTTCTCCTTCTTGAATTTGAATTTGAATTTGATTACTTTTTTTTCGCCTTTTTGGTTAATAGGTGTTTGGATGATGAAGGAACAAGGATTTTCTATTTCGAAGATGTGAGGAAAAATCAAAACTACTCTGTGCGGCCCTATGCGCGCTATCTGTGCGGGCGCGCTGTTTTTTCCCTGTGCAGGCGCGCAGGCACTGTCAGAACCCGCACAGATTTTATCTCAAATTGAAGCTCGAGTTAGGAAGTTTGCGCGACTCGCTGTGCGCCATCTGTGCGGGCGCGCGTTTACCGTCAGAGAGTTTGCGTGACCTCTGTGCGAGCACGCAGAATCAATTGTGCGGGCGCGCAGCTTACCTATGCGGGGGCGCAGAGCAGGAAAATCGGGTTTTTAACCCTCTTCTCCCCGATTTCTTTCTCATATTTTCGACACCCTATTTTCATACTCTCTTCTCTCTCCTCACAAACCCAAACCCTAACCTTCAAATTTCACCCATTATTCACAAATTCCATTGATTTTCTTTCAAATCCATCAAAAACTTTCACTCCACTCACAAATTCACCCACTTTCTCTCTCCAAAATACCCAAAAATCCCCCATTTTCATGGTTTGCAAGCTTCAATGAAGGTGGTGTTCTTGAAGGCTCTTGGTGGTGTTCAAGCTTCTACAAGGTGGTATAACTCTAAATTTTGCTATTTTATTACTTAATTTCAATTATTTATGCAAAATTTTTAGTTATTAAACATTAATTAGCTTGAGTGAATTGCATGTGGTTTTGGTTTTCTTTGTGAGGGATTTGTTGGTTATTAGTGTGAATTTGGTGATTGTGGGGACATTGTTGTTCATACTATTGTTTTTAAAGCCATTTTCATGAAACTAAGTTGAGAAATTTGGTGTTTGAATTGTCGATAATGCAACTAATTTCATGAGAATTGCTTGATATCATAATGTGTTTTGATTGACTGCTTTGTTGTTGATTCTTGTTGTCTTGGGCGTTATATTTGTATGGTTAGTTGTTAGCACTAACCCTTTTGCAGATTGTTGAGACTTGAGTTATTGTTGTTTTCCAATTGTTGGTTAAGTTCTAAGGTAGTTCTCCTTTTGGTTGGGTTTTTTGTGTTGGTTGAACATAATGAGCAAAAGAAGGAGCAGAAAGGAACCCAGGTTAATGGTTGAAGAACCAAGTACCCAACAAACTCAAGCGCAAGGACCAAATGTTCCCCCTAGATTGAGATTTTCAAACAAGGTCCATGCTACGTTCTTCAACGACCTTCATGGCCGAAAGTTAAATCCCTCCCGACACTATGATCAACGCTCCATGAGAGCTTTAGGGATTGACGACGATATAAGGTCGCTCCTTGATAACCTGGGGATGAGCGAGTTCATCAAACATCAATACCGAACTTATAAGGAGCCAACTTTCGAGTTCTTGACATCTTTTGAAAAAGAGCCTCTTGGGAACGACTTCCAGATTTCCTTTCAATTGTTCAACAACCGACACTCTATGACTCTGAGTGATCTTAATGTTTTGTTGGATCTGAACCCCGAGGCGGACCTCCTTGCCCCTTCGTTGAGCTTGTTCTCTGAGTATGATGCATTTAGATGGTGGTAAACGATTACCCACTATGAAGAATTCAACACCCGGTATTCGGTGGCCAACCATATAATCCACCCTGTGCTCCGTATTCTACACCGTATTCTGGGGTTTGCGGTGTTTAGCAAGCAGGATTTGAGCAAGCTCTCTCATGAGGAGCTATTTACTTTGTTGGTAGCCACTAGGGAGGAATTGAAAGGGCGGCTCAATATAAGGTATTGGTTCGTCTTGTGCTGCGAGGCAATCAAATCGGGCCACAAGACAGGAGAAATTGCCCTCGATGGGATGATTACCAGGATTGCGAAGAAGCTCAACTATGAACGCTTCTTCCCCTCGTGCACTCAAGTGGGGGCCGACAAAGATCTATTCATCGACATTCAGCAGATGAGAAGGTCGGGGTTCCTCCAAGGAACTTTAGATGCCAACAATTTTCATGACTAGATAGTTGACAAAGAGCACCATTGTATCTTGCCATACCCCAGCCGTACATCCCTGGAGCGGAATGAAAGGAATATATGGAAGATTCCGAGAGATAATGGTGTGCTACCCACCGCTCTAGGTGGCTTAAGGAATATGGAAGTCGGCCAACAACAACAACAGCAACAACAACAACAGCAACAACAACAACAGCAGCAGCAGCAGCAACAACAACAACAACAACAACAACAACAACAACAACAACAACAACAACAACAACAACATCATCAACAACATCATCAAGGCATGAGTAGCCTTGAGCAACAAATGATGAGCATGCAACTTGGCATGCAAAGCTTAATGGAGAACCACCAGGGTATGTTTTTGAAAACCCAAGCTCTTTATGGTGCGCCCGTGGATAGGGGTGAGATCACCCCCCGGTAAACTACCCCCATTGGCCACCCCAACAAGGGCCGGTCCCTCGATAGGAGGGATCACAACCTACTAGGCCCTTTTGGCAAGGGCCCTCCTCCCACGGTGTTCCTCGGGTAGACTACCCGACGGAAACCGGGTACGATTATCGTGCCCCCGGGGGGAGCGATTTTCGGGGTGACCTCAACTATCCATATGTCGATCCTACCCACCCTTCCCCACTTCAGCTTCCCGCCCCTATCGACCCGTTGCCTCAATGGCAACAAGACCTCTTCCGAGGTCACTATGGTTGGCCTCCAGGTTACTCCGGTGGTTGGGACCCACACGGAATCCCTCCGGACGGTTTCTCTTATGACACCGAGGATGATGGAGATGGGGACGAAGCCGGCCCTAGTGGCCACTAGCCCCCCTTGTTCTTTATTTCTCCCCTTTGTCCCCTCCCAATGTTTTTATTTTGGCGCACCGCGAATGGTGCATTGTTTTAGTGTGGGGGGGTGTGTAAGAGACAAAGGGATGTTTTTTTTTTTATTATTGATAGTGTGGGGGAAGGCTTGTCTTCATGATAGTGTGGGGGGGATTTCATTGTAGGTGGTAGAGCTCTCATGGTTCGGTTGGCTTTATCATGTCTTGATGTTGATTTATCTGCTTTATTGTGATGATTATGTCCCTAGGTGATTTTGATAAGTGTTTGCTAATGAATTTTCAAGTGTTTGTTTAGGTGATGATGCTCCCATGAGGAAAAATCCAAACTCCCGATAATCCAAACTTCCCTTAATCCAAATTTTTTTAGTTTATTTTATTTTATTTCTATTTCTTCATTTTGTTTAAATTCTTAGTTTCTTTCTTTGATTTTAACTTTTTATTTTTTTTTTCTTTTCAGTAGTTTCTTTCATTTTGGCTTACTTTTGAAGCTTGGAAATGGAGATAAAGGAAGTCAAAGGGCAATTCGAACCCCCTCGGTGAGATTGCATAATTTATCTTGTCTTCATTTCAAGCGACATTTGGTGAGACCTTTCCTCTCTTTTATTTTTTTTTTCCTTGGGTGTTTAGCTTAGGTTTAGCTTAGGAAGAAGTTGAATGGTTCGAGGATGTTTAATTTTGGTTCTATGGAACCTGGGATCGTTGATGTTGTTATCGAACGATCACTTGTATGACGATTGGGATTTAATTGAATTATATGCCTCGTATGTGAACATTTTTTTTATTTCTTCCTCCTTTTTTTGTTTTGTTTTTTACCTTTTTGTGTTACAAGCATAATTATAAAAATTTAAAATGATTTTTGATGTGTAATTTTCTCACTCTTTTGGATTGGTTTGCCTCGATGTGTCTTTGAATGCTTATCTTCCTAATTGATAAGGGTTTGCACGGTTTGAGAATGCTTTGGGTTGAGTTAGACACATTGTAAGCTAAGGTAGCCCGGTTTAGAACTTTTGAGGACGTTTGAACCCTTAGCTCACGGGAAAGTGGTAAGATGGTGTTGCTCTCTGTGGTGGATAGGATTCCCTTGGTTAGTATTTGCTATATTTCTTATCCCGTGTGAGCATCTTTTGTTCTAGCCTTCATCATTCTTGTGAGCGGCACTTAGGATCCTTAACTATGCATGTCTTTATCTTTGTGTTGGCGTCTAGCTCCCAAGATCGTGACCATATAACTCTAGAGGAAGAAGAGGCCATTTCTTCTCATTTTTCTTTGTTTTCTTTGTTTTTTGTTACAAATTTGGTTTTCATTTTTACATTCACCCTCTTGCTAACCAATTAGAGCCTTATTTACCCTTTCTTGACTTAGCCATATTACAAACCTATCGGACTATGTTCTACCAACCCTTGTAGTTAGTGAAGCATTGGCTTGTGAGGTTTGAGTTTAATAATGTTGAAAATTGAGCAAGAAAGTTGTGTAAATTGATTCAAATAAGGTTTTGAAAGGCTATTCATGAAAAGAGTACACAAAAAGGCTTGGCAAGAAAGTTGAAAGGACTTGAAACTCATGAAAAAAAAAAAGAAAAAATAATGAAAAAATGAAAAAAATGAAAAAGATTGAAGTAATTTGGTGGGTTTGTTTTGAAAGGTTGTGAGTTTGAAGAATAGGTTCAATTCTTAGGATGTTCTTGAGAGATGGCCACTCTTACGCTTCACTTAAGAATTGCCACCAAAGTTTTCAAATTGTTTCCCAACCATAACCCCTATCCATGACATTACAACCCTACTTAAGACCCTTGGATTCTAGAGGGGCGTGGTCAAAGAACGGTGGAGGGAGATAGATTTCAACCCTATAGAGAGAGTATGCATAGTTGAGATGTCGGGATGACCTTATGACTCCACATAAAATTTTCTTTTTCCGGTTCCCTCGAGGAACCATGAGGAGCTAGCTAGGGGATGAATTGAAGCTAGTGGAGAGAACGCGGACCGTCTTTGTTGGGGCTAGGGCGGAGAATGAAATCATTAGATCTCTACGCTTAGCTTAAGTTTGTCCTTTTCAACCTTGAGCATCTTGGAACGTGCCTTCCCTCCTTGAATTGAGAAAGATAAGTATTCTTTGGTTCATTTATTTGCAAATGAGTCCAAATTGAGCATTTCATTACCTTGAGGTTTGATTGGTTTTGCGAAAACCTTGTCATGTTATGTTTGTTGTGTTTATCTTTTTGTTCCGGTTTTCCTTGCTTGAGGACAAGCAAGAGGCAAGTGTGGGGGATTTTGATGATTGGCATTTATGCCACTCTTTTATCCTTTTTCTCTAAGGATTTTCCCCTCATTTGCGCTTGTTTAGCCCTTTTTCTAAGCATTTTTACTTAGTTTTGCTTCCTCTTTCCTTTTCTCCCTTATCTTCCCTTTTCTTAGTCTTCTTGCTTTGTTTTTATTTTGATCTCCATGCTTTGGTTTTGTAGGTATTATGTGCCGAAAGAAATAGGATATTAAGAAGCCTAGCTATGTGTTGTGCGCGGGGTACTGTACGGCTTCTGTGCGGGCGCACATGTGAAGCAGTGCGGGCGCACAGCCCTGTCAGAACCCGCACAGCCAGACTGAAGAAACAGAGCAAAACCAGACAGTTTGTGCGACCCTATGCGCGACTTGTGTGCAGGCGCAAACACCGATGCGTGAGCGCGCAGGACTCATGTGCGGGCGCGCGCATTTTCCCCGTACCCTCAAAGTTGCGGCCGTGCACTATGCTGAGAGGGCGCACAAACATTGTGTGCGGGCGCGCAGGACTCATGTGCGGGCGCGCACGACTGGGTTTATGATTTATTTGCGCCTTGTTGTCGAAGTCTCTTTCTTTTGGGTGGAGCCACATATATATAGACGGGACTATTTGTAATAGAAGGACACTTAGTACTAATTTTATAGAACATTAGCCTAATCTAGAGAGAAAAAAATAGATTGTTATTCAAGCTTTCTTTATTGTATTCAACTTTGCTCAAGCTTTAATCTTCCATCAATCAAGCAAGTATCCAAGTTTTCATCTTTCTTAAATCCTTTCTTTAGTAATCTCTTCTCCTTTCCTTTAATATTATTTATTTGTTTTATTGTTACTTATTTTTGTCTATCTTATTAGTTTATCTTGTTGTTATTGATTTCATATATTTCAATCATGTTTTGTTTTGAGTTTCTTGTGTTTATTTCTAGTTTTGATATTATGTTTAATCTCCCTTCTCTAGGCTAAACTTTTAGCTAGGGGAAGGGGGTGGAAGATATGATTTGATATTGGATGAATGATGATGGTTGGATTGAACTTATGCCATATATTCATGAAAGACATGATTTTTATTAGCTTGGGATTATTGTTGCACTCTATTTGATGTTTTCTAGTTTAAATGCATTAAAGTGATTTGAATTAGATTAGGATCACCTCTATTTTAACGATTACATGAGAATGAGTTATTAAAGTGGAGTTTTTATGGATTGTGCTTCTTTATTATCTTGATTTGATTGTAACTAATAGGATACATGAGAATGATCCTTATTAGGGGAGACCTCTTTCATTGATTTGCCTAGACTATTGCATGAGAATGAATTGTTTAGGTAGAACCTTGTGTTATTTGGCATATGTTTCATGATAATCACCATTATTCTCCTCTTTCTAATCATATTGGACACCCCCGTATCCCTAGCGTCATTTTCTATTGATTTAAATCATCATTTTCTAGCTTACTTGTAGTTTTAGTGTTCTACTCAAGAAAACCAACAAAACAATCCCCTTTTTACTCTTGCATTAGTGATATTAGATGTTGAATTAGCGTGCTTCCCTAGTGGTTCGACCCTTTACTTGCTACTAACTAGCTTAGTGTAGGTTTAGGCTTTATAAATTGTTAATTTGATTAGGGTGGTAGTTTAACGACCTATCTTAACCCTATCAGCCACATCCGGTTTCATACGGCGCAGCTTTTGTTTGACAGGCTTCATACTTGGAATGAGTGGTATCGTATGCTGAGCTATATCCCTGTCAATTCCTGGCATATCTTGGTATGACCAAGAAAATACATCAACAAATTAACTAAGCAAGTTAATTAGCTCTTTGCGTTCATCTTGACTTAGTGTTAATCCAATTTTTACTTCTTTAACAATCGTATCATTGGAAATGTTAACTGTTTATGTATCTTCGATAACTGCTGTTTTATTTTCGTGTTCTTCCATTGATTTTATTATTTCTTTGTCATTTTTATCATTAGCAAAGCAATATTGATCAGGGCTAGGGGAATGACACGCATCGTTAACAAAGGTACTCATTTTATTGAATTCATTGGCTAATACATCAAGAGGGGCAAGGTCGGCTGCGACCTCACCGGAATTATTTGGACTATAAAGAGAGGACTCAACAAGAGACTCAGGGTTGAACTCTATAGCAGAAAGAGGGTCGGCCTCAGACTCTAAGGCCTCGTCTACAGACTTAGACTCAGACTCAGACCCAGACGACTCAGACTCATCAAACATAGGACCTTCGCCAGCGATTATTTCCAACTTCTCTCCACTTGGCGTAATGATCCTCAATTTCTTGCGCCATCCCCTTGAAATGTTGTCAGCTTGGACGATTAACTCGGAGGGGTCAAAATCCTTGTTTGCTATGACAGCTTGAACGAGTTCGGAGTTATCATTGCAGACGGGCTTAGACTCATTCTTTTCCCTTCCAAAAAGGAGGTTGATGCCTAGATTATCAACACTCGGGCTAGCTGGCTTCTCGGTTGTGAAGAGCTCTTTGTCTTCATGAACAAAGTCACAATCGAGGAACATCTTGAATCGTGGTTCACGAATCCCATCGTGGACGAATGGCTCAGGGAATTCATAGCACGGAAAATCTTCCCCTTCCTTGATGTACTGGCCATTGAGTGTTAATGGATATTGAGCCATGGCCATTTCCTTCTTCATGATTCGAGCGTTATTGCGAGCCTTCATCTTTAATAGAGCTTGTTTCACATCTTCTTTTGTTGGCTTGAATCCCAAGCCAAAAGTATCCTTCTTGAGTGCACCAGGATGGCCCCAAGATTCAGCCATTTTCTTTTTGAGTTCGAGGGTCACTCCAGGGAAATGACCTTGCTTCTTCAAAATGGCATTGATATTGGTGTTTGAATAGGGATCGAAGTCGAGATGGCACTTTTCCACTTCTTCAATCACAAGAACATCATCGAGTGAAAAACCCCAAAGATCTTCGTCTTCTTCGTCGTGCTCGACATGGACGATAGGAGTGTCGATAACTTGAATGCGCATAGGAGAGGCATCAATGGTAATTGGAACCCATTCAACTATGGCTTTCACTTTTTGGTGCAGCGATGATGGAATCGCCTTTAGCTCATGAAGCCAAGGGAGTCCTAACAATAGATTGAAGGAGGCCTTAATGTCTACTACCTGAAACTTAGTGCGACGTTCAATAGCCCCAGTAGTTATGTTCAGTATGATAGTACCCACGGCTTGACGGCGAGTATTATCATAAGCGCGAATCCCTTGAGTGGAGGGAGTCAGTTCTTCATTCTTTATGCCCAACTTCTTTGCAGTACGGAGTGGGCACACATTGATTGCAGAGCCATTATCAACCAGGCTCATAGGAACATTCATCTGCCTACACACCACAGTGAGGTGTAAGGCCTTATTATGTTGGTCCCCTTCTGGGGGCAGATCTTTGTCTGAAAACGAAATCAGATTGCTAGTACTTGGCAATTAAGTAGTGAGAAAGTTGACCAGTCCTTGAGGAGTCATGTCATCATCAACTCCTATTTTCACCAGAGCATTCATCACAGCCTTTCGATGCTCGTGGGAGGTGGCCAAAAGCTTCCATACATTCATCTCCACCTTGGTCTTATGCAATTGTTTGACCACATCGCTGTTCACAGGGTCGATGGGATCAATTATCGGATGTGATTGTGGTGGAGGTGGAGGTGGATTAGGTTGTTGCAACCGTCCATTTCTGGTGAGAACCTTGACCTCAAAGTCCCCCCAAACATCTTCACTTGTGCCAAGAGATGAACAGGCTATATCCTTGAGATAGACGTCTTCATCGTCACTATCCCAAATTCCATTCACTTCTTCAGAACTCGAGACAATTATAACTTCCGGCAGAGGTTCATTCACATGTTGAATGAGTATTGACGGATCAAAGGAGACTTCATCTCCCACGATTGCCAAAGCATCGGAAAGAGGACCTGTTTGAATGTTAGGCTTCTTGCCCCCTTGAGGGACAGGCAATTAATTAGCATCAATTAGGTCTTGGATTGCATCCTTCAACCTCCAACACTTCTCAGTATTATGACCCTTGCCTTGATGAAACTTGCAATAAGCATTGGGGTCATAACTAGCGGTCCTATTCTCTGGTCGAGGTTCTGGAAATGGTCCAATTGGCATAATCAGTCCTTGACCATGCAAACGGTCATAAGTAGCATCATAAGTCATTCCCAAAGGCGTGTAAACCCTCCTTTGCCTTTGGAATATTTGAGGAGGAGCATTAAGGGCCAGCACATCATTGATATTGATATTGTTGGTAGCATTATTGGGCTTAGAAGACGAAGAAGAAGGAGTGTCGTTCTTCTTGTTTTTCTAAGTGCTGTTATTATTGTTGCTACCAATAGTCTTCATTAGTTCGTCCTCGATATTGATTCCAATATCGTATACAGCTTCAAAGGTACTCAGAGGCAGAAACTTCAAGTGTTGCTTGTACTTATGAGTCAGATTGGCGATGAACAAGCGAACCATCTCCTTTTCTTTGGGGGGATCCACCAAGAGCGCAGCTGTTTCCCTCCACCTGCTTAAGTAAGTGGTGAAGCCTTCATTCTCTTTCTATTTGATAATGGAGAGTTCACGTTCAGATGTCTTGGCCTGAATGTTACACTTGTAACGATTCATAAAGCTTTCAGCAACATCCTCCCAGGTCGCGACATGTTTGGATTCCAAAGAATAGAACCACCGTTGACAGGCATGCTCCAAGGAAAGAGGGAACACTGTAAGGAAGAGTGTCACATCTACTCCCTTAAGAGCCATAGTTGTAGAAAGAGCCTTCAAATGAAAAAGCGGATTATCAGTAGGCTTGAATTTGGGAATATCAGCAGTGGAAAACTTCTCAGGAAGCTTGTCCCTTATGGACGAAGAGGTGGCAGGCTGTTCCACATAAGTGAATTCTTCAGAAATCTTGCTCATCTGTTCCTTAATCTTGTCCATTGCAGCAGTAGTGACATTGTTTTGGTTGTCTTGTTCTACCATGCTGACTCTAGTGGTGAGTGTCTGCATCATGTCAGACAACTTTTCAATTGTCTTGTTGAGGTTCTCGATGTCTTTCTTAGTAGCCATTGGTTGAAAGTAGACTGGTGATGGGTCTTGTGGAGATGATTGAGGTAGTTTCCTTGTACGCCTCTTTGGTATAAGAGGTTGTTGAGGTATTAACTCGAACCGTAACAATCTACCCCTGATTCTTGACCAAGTGATGTGACACCGAAACAAACACACCTTTAATGACCAAGCTTAACCTTAACCCATCCGAATTAAAAAAAGAGAAAAGAATTTTTTTTTTAATTATTTAAAAAAAAAAAATTTGGGAGGATATCATCCGACTTACTCCGAAAAAAAAACGACACAAAAACAAGACTACCCTAAAATACGGTCAAAAAGTAGTGCACAACTAAAGAAAAAAAAAGTGTGTGAACACAATATGTGAGTGATTAAGTGAGGTTATGGACGCGTGTTTTGACCGTATAGCTAGACATGACACCAAACTGGACGCATCATACGTACGCACAAAAATCGAAAAAAGATTGAAAGGACACTTTTCCTGGGCACCGTGTCACGGTGCCGACAGTCGTGACACGGTGCAGTCTACCGTCAGACGGTAGAAAGTCCCGTGTCACGGCACTGTTCACCGTGGCGCGGCAGAACATGTCGTGACACGGTGCACAGTTCCAGGTCATTTTTGTATTTTTTCAGATTTTAATCGATTTTAGGTCCATACTAATTACTATGTGGAAATAAAAACCCTCGGTCATGGGTTAAACAAAAGAGTAAACACATGAAGGTTAGCACCAAACAATCACATAGCATTTAGGCACGATAATGTAAAAAAGTTATCAACCTAGAGTCAAGATCTATGTTCAACTATTGGTCAAGCTTTGGGTGTCAAAAGGGTGCCATGGTTAAGAGTTTGGACGCGTTAGCAAGGCAGCCTCCCTTGAGGGTGTATGCCAACGGGCGGCTCCACGAGTTCGTGATGAAAGCGAACTCGACTCCATGGTTTAAGTGGATTTAATGACTCGGATGAACCCTTATTGCCATGAGCGTTTTTGGGTTGATAGAGCTTAAATCCCCCGGGGCTAAGACGCATGTAGAACTGTAGACACCTAAAAATGTCTCCCCAAAACCAAACCCGATGATAAATAACCTTTCACCGCCACTGTTGGTCGGGTTTAGTATTTAATCCCGAGAGTGCTTGAAAAATCGTATTTTATTAAATTCATACCTTTGAAAGGTCCATAGATTAGTCTTGATGTTTGGTAAAAGCATAATTTTAATTTTAGCCTAAGCTTGTTAATTAATTTTAAGCTTTTTTTTATTTTATTATTTTTGGCCAAAACATTTTATTTATTTTTATTTTATTATTTTCTTATTTTAGCCCGAATAATAAAAGTCAGAAAAAAGCCCGAAATTATCAATCGGCACTTAAAAAGCCAAAAGAAATTAGGGTTAAAAAATGAATTTAGACGGAAAAATGGACTGGAACTGACCGTGTTACGGTACAGCCTGACCGTGTCACGGGAAATCTTCCTGTCTGACGGTGGGGCTTCCCGTGACACGGGAGGTCTGCCGTGACACGGGAAGTTCCGTGTCCTTTCCGCGTAAACCCTTAACGCGTTTTCCGTTCCGTTTTCTTAAAATTTCCCGTGTCACTCCAAAACTGACCGTGTCACGGGAACTTGTACCGTCTGACGGTACAGTCTGACCGTGTCACGGTACAGTCTGACCGTGTCACGGGATACTTTTTTAGGGTTTTTATCATTTTAGGGTTCCGTGTGCTCCCTCAGCACATTTCCCTATAAATACCCCCTCATTTCTGATGTACGGGGCAACCAGAATTGGATGATTCTTATTTTCTCTCTTCTATGCTCTTAACCTAAATTCTAGCCTACCCTTTTCACTTCAAAATTCCTTCTTCAAGCACTCAAAGGAGTCCATATTTTACTCGAGGTTCTGTCCTTAAACCAAGGCGTGAAAGGTAGAATCGTTTGAGGGTTTGGCCCCAAAATCAACTTTATTTAATTTAATTTAATTTAATTATTGTTTTATTATTTCCTTGAAGTTATTAACTCGTTTATTATTTTGTAGTTGCAAACAAACAGATTCAAAGTAAGGATCATGCTCTTTTTATCATTGTTATTTTTTCTAACGATTTTTATGTTGTTGGAATTATGATTAAATTGGTTTTATATTAATATTGATTCTATTATTTATTTTGATCACTATATTGCATGTTAAAGGGAATATGTAATTGAAAATCACGCCTAATAAGATAATTTGGACAACCGGTTTAGGATCCTTTTTAATCTTATTATTAATTCAAGTGTTCACCAAATTTTTAGAATTATGTGTGCATTAATTTTGAACCAATTTATTTAAATAATAGTTTGGAGCAAATTGAATTATTGTTTGTATGCCTTTGAGATCACAGGAATGCTTTTCAATATAAGAATCGAGTAGAGGCCAATACGGGCGAATGTGACTCCATGACTCACTTCGTACCATCATCCCCGATCCTCCTTTCGTGGTTCCGAACCATATGGAGTTAGTAATCTCATGGATTATGAATGGGGTGTAACCTTCACGGGTCAATCGTTGTTGCCTTCGTTGTCCCTTTATTGTGGTTGCCTTTTATGATCCGTGAACGGTTTACAAGTTCCTTAAAAACTTGTCGGCGGCTCCCTACTTTCTTTGTCCCTAATTGTATTATGTCAATTCCCACTTCCTATGAGTGCCAAGCATATTCACACATGCTTTTAACGTAGGCGCACTTCGAGCGACGCCTACAATTTGGCGACTCCACTGGGAGGATTCTTAATTATTTATCGATTTGAGTGATCGGTATTTGATTAAGATGATTGGATGATACTTGAAAGATTCTTGAAAAAATATTCCTGTGATTAATTTGGCATTTTTGCATCTGCATAGACGTTTTAACGTCGCATTCAGGTCTGTCCCGTAGGAAAAATTGGATAACTCGGTTGCGTGCAAAAGCAAAAAGGGCACCAGTCAGATTTTTTGACTGCCGTGACACGGTACCGTGTACCGTCTGACGGTACACTGTACCGTGACACGGGAATTTCTGCCATGTCACGGCAGTCCTAAAATCAGTCTGGTGGCCTATTTTCTTTTCTCACATTCAACTTCCTTCGATTTTTCTAAAAAAACGTATGTGTTCTACATGCGTCTTAGCCCCGGGGGATTTAAGCTCTATCGACCCAAAAACGCTCATGGCAATAAGGGTTCATCCGAGTTATTAAATTCACCCAAACCATGGAGTCAAGTTCGATTTCATCACGAACTTGCGGAGCCGCCCGTTGGCATACACCCTCAAGGGAGGCTGCCTTGCTAACGCGTCCAAACTCTTAACCATGGTACCCTTTTGACACTCAAAAGCTTGACCAATAGTTGAACATAGATCTTGACTTTAGGTTGCGAACTTTTTTTACGTCATCGTGCCTAAATGCTATGTGGTTATTTGGTGCTAACACTCATGCGTTTGCTCTTTTGTTTAACCCATGACCAAGGGTTTTTATTCTCACATAGTAATTAGTACGGACTTAAAATCGATTAAAATCTGAAAAATCACAAAACTGACCTGGAACTGCGCACCGTGTCACGGCATTGTCTGTCGTGTCACGGTGAACAGTGCCGTGACACGGGAGAGTCTACCGTTTGACGGTAGGCTTAACCGTGCCACGCCAGTCTGCACCGTGACACGGTGCCCAGGAAAGTGTCCCGTCAGTTTTTTTTTTTTCTCGATTTTTGTGTCATGTATTGAGTCGTGTCTAGTTATACGGTCAAAACACGCGTCTATAACCTCACCTAATCACTCATATGTTATGTCCACACACTTTTTTTTAGTCGTGCACCATTGTTGACCGTATTTTGATAAGTGACTTTTAGGTCACTTTTAGGGTGTTTATTGAGTCGTATTCCGGCTTATTTTCCAATAATTTCACCCTTTTTATCCTTTATTTCTATTATTTTATTATTCTCGTCTTTTATCTTTATTTTGAGTATTTTTGTAATTTTCTATAGTTTTTAGTTTATTTTCGTGTTTTATTTTATTTTTCTTTCTTTTAATGTTTGTAGTTTAAGTCGTTAGTTTTTATTTTTAATAATTTCTCTTTTTATCTCATTTTCTTATTTATTTTAGTTTCGTATTTTATTTTATTTCTTTTCATTTAATTTTATTATTTCTTTAGTTTTAGCATTTTATTTTACTTTATTTATCTTATTTTATTTTACTTTATTTTATTTATTTTATTTTATTTTCTATTTCACCCTCGTGTTGTTTTTGGTTGTAGGCGCTCCGGGTTTCAAAGTCAAGTTTGTGTTCGGGGTCCAAGGTTCGAGCAAACTTCACAATGCCCCTAACCGACCTAGCTGCTGCCCACCTCTTAACCTACACCACACCATCCCTTAACCTCCACCACACCATCTCCCCTGCTCCAACACACACAACATCACTTCCCCTGCTCCCTACTCTCCCAATCCACCACCAGCCCTCACAGCAAAGCTGCCCACTCACACCATTCCCATTTCACCACCAGCCCTCACAACTCCACCCAACAACCGTCAACAACACCAACACCATCAGCCATCTCCAATTAAACCACCAGCCACAATCCCCTGCTTCCACCAACGCGCAACCCCACAATAACACCAACAACGCAACCAATCGCAACTTACAACCACCCACCACCACTCATGCGCAACCACTGCTGCGCTGCACCTATCACCAAACACAAACCTGAACAGCAGCGACAACAATCTGCAATTCGCAGCACCAGCCACCAATTTCAACCACCAGCCTTCGCAACCCACTCAATTTCAGCCACCTTCAATCACACCAATTTCCAGCCACCGCAACCAATTCACCCAAGCAAACCCCAACACCTCCAATCACCACAACGTCAACCACCAATTCACAGAAACACCAGCAGCAACCCGCAACAATTGCAGCAACACTTACCTCCGCGGCCGCGCACCCCTGTCAGAAAGCGCACACGATTGGAGTCCAAATTCAGAGTCGAGGCAGAAGCTATGCGCGACCTCTGCGCGGTGTCTTCGCGGGCGCGTAGATCGGGGTTCAATTTGAACCACATCACGAGCTTTGCACGTGATTTTAATGAAATCCAACGGCCGTGTTTTAATGATGCTTGATGAAGATGATGATGATGAACGGTGAAGATGAGGGGATGCGTGGTGATGGTGATGAAGGTGATGCAAATCAGAGCAGCCAAATGAAAGAGAAGTGGAAATCGTGGCTGAGGGAATTTGGGGGATTTGTGGGTTTATTTTAATTTCTTTTTCTTTTATTTTATTTTATTTTATTTTCTTAATTCTTTTTATATTTTCCTTTTCCTTTTCTTATTTCCTTTCTATTTTATTTTTTTCTTTTGTTTTTCCTTAATTTTCTCATTCTTTTATTTTTCTTAGTTTTATGAGCTTTGTATAAATACCCATTTTTGGGGGTAATTAGAGCAGAGGCCATTATGCTATTTTCTTAGTTAGTTTAGGAGAGATTCTCTCTCTTAGGGTTAGATTAGATAGTTTTTAGAGAGATAAAGTTGATTATTGCTCAATTTTCTTCCAAGTAATCAATTTTGGTCAAGTTTAATTTCCAATCAAGCAATTCCTTCAAGTTTTCATCTTTCATTAATCCTCTCTCTAGTAATCTCTAATCCTTTCCTTTAGCTTTATTTATTTGCTTTATTGTTGCTTATTTTTGTTAGTCTTTTTAGTTCATCTAGTTATTATTGTTTTCATTGTTTTTAATCATGTTTTGTTTTGTGTTTCTTGAATATATTTTTGGTTTTGCTATTATGTTTAATCTCCTTTCTCTAGGCTAATCTTTTAGCTAGGGGAAGGGGGTGGAAAATATGTGTTGAATGTTGGATGAATGATGATAGTGGATTGATTACATACCTTAAATTGATGAAAGATATGATTTTTATTGACTTGAGATTATTGTAGCACTTTATTTGATTGCCTTCTAGTTTAAATGCATGAAAATGATTTGAACTAGATTTAGATCACCTCTATTTTAATGATTGCATGAGAATGAGTTGTTAAAAATGGAGTTCCATGTATTGTGCCCCTTTATTCTTTGGTTAGCTTGTGCCTAATGGGATGCATGAGAATGATCCTAATTAGCATAGACCTCTTTCATTGATTTGCCTAGACTATTACATGAAAATGAATTGTTTAGGTAGGATCTTGTGTTCTTTGGCATGTTCTTCATGATAACTACGATTATTCCCCTTTTTTTCTAATCATGTTTGACACCCCCGTATCCCTAGCGTTGTTCTTTCTTGATTTTATTCGTCTTTATCTTTGCTTATTCATAGTTTTAGTGCTTTTTATCCAATATATCAACAAAAACATTTCCCCTCTTGACTCTTGCATTAGTGATATTGATGTTGGACGAGTGAGCTTCCTTAGTGGTTCGACCCTTTACTTGCCACTAACTAGTTTAGTGTAAGTTTAGGCATTATAAATTGTTAATTTGATTAGGGTTAGTAGAACCAACGACCTACTTAATCCCGATCATATTTTAGGGAAGTTTCGTTTTTGTGTCGTTTTTTTTTCGGAGTAAGTCGGATGGTATCCTCCCATGTTTTGCTTTTTTTAATAAGTAGAGCTTCAAAAAAAATCTCCCATGTTTTGCTTTTTTTAATAAGTAGAGCTTCAAAAAAAAAATTTTTTTTTTTTTTTTTTTAATCCGGATAGGTTAAGGTCAAGTTTGGTCATTAAAGGTGTGTTTGTTTCGGTGTCACAGCACTTGGGCAAGAAGCAAGGGTAGATTGTTACGGTTCGAGTCCATACCTCAACAACCTCTTGTACCAAAGAGGCGTACAAGGAAACCACCTCAGTCATCTCCACAAGATCCGTCTCCAGCCTACTTTCAACCAATGGCCACTAAGGAAGACATCGAGAACCTCAAAAGGACAATCGAAAGGTTGTTTGACATGATGCAAACACTCACTACTAGAGTCAGCACTGTAGAGCAAGACAAGCAAAACAGTGTCACTGCTGCTGCGATGGACAAGATTAAGGAACAGATGAGCAAGATTTCAGAAGAGTTCACTTATGTGGAACAGCCTGTTACTTCCTCGTCCATAAGAGGGAAGCTTCCTGAGAAGTTTTCCACTGCCGATATTCCCAAGTTCAAGCCTACTGATAATCCACTTTTCCATTTGAAGGCTTTTTCTGCAACTATGGCTCTTAAGGGAGTAGATGTGATACTCTTCCCTACGGTGTTTCCTCTTTTCTTAGAACATGCCTGTCAACAGTGGTTCTATTCTCTGGAATCCAAGCATGTCGCGACCTGGGAAGATTTTACTGAAGCTTTATGAATCGGTACAAGTGTAACATCCAGGCCAAGACTTCTGAACGTGAACTCTCCATTCTCAAACAGAAAGAGAATGAAGGCTTCACCACTTACCTAAGCAGGTGGAGAGAAATAGCTGCGCTCTTGGTGGATCCACCCAAGGAGAAGGAAATGGTTCGCTTGTTCATTGCCAACCTGACTCATAAGTACAAGCAACACCTGAAGTTTCTGCCCTTAAGTACCTTTGATGCTGTATACGATATTGGAATCAATATCGAAGACAAACTGATGAAATCTGTTGGTAGCAACAATAACAACAATACTTGGAAAAACAAGAAGAACGACACTCCTTCTTCTTCGTCTTCTAAGCCCAATAATGCTACCAACAATATCAACATCAATGATATGTGGCCCTTAATGCTCCTCCTCAATGATTCCAAAGGCAAAGGAGGGTTTATACGCCTTTGGGAATGACTTATGATGCTGCTTATGACCGTCTTCATGGTCAGGGATTGATTATGCCAATCAGACCATTTCCAGAACCTCGACCTGAGAATAGGACCACTAACTATGACCCCAATGCTTATTGCAAGTATCATCAAGGCAAGGGTCATAACACTGAGAATGTTGGAGGCTGAAAGACGCAATCCAGGACCTGATTGATGCTAACCAACTTCCTGTCCCTCCAGGGGGCAAGAAGCCTAAAATTCAAACAGGTCCTCTTTCTGATGCTTTGGATATCATGGGAGATGAAGTCTCCTTTGATCCGTCAATACTCATTCAACCTGTGAATAAACCTCTGCCGGAAGTTGTATTTATCTCAAGCATTGAAGAAGTGAATGAGATTTGGAATAGCGATGATGAAGACGTCTATCTCAAAGACATAGCCTGTTCATCTCTCGGCACCAGTGAAGATATTTGGGGGGACCTTGAGGTCAAGGTTCTCACCAGAAATGTACGGTTGCAAAAACCTAACCCACCTCCACCTCCACCACAATAAAATCCGATAGTTGATCCCGTCGACCCTGTGAATAGCGATGTGGTCAAACAGCTGCAAAAGACCAAGGTGGAGATGAATGTATGGAAGCTTTTGGCCACTTCCCACGAGCATCGAAAGGCTGTAATGAATGCTCTGGTGAAGATAGGAGTTGATGATGACATGACTCCTCAAGGATTGGTCAACTTTCTCACTACTGAGCTGCCGAGTACTAGCAACCTGATCTCTTTTTCTGATAAGGATCTACCCCCGGAAGGGGACCAACATAATAAGGCCTTACACCTCACTGTAGTGTGTAGGCAAATGAATGTTCCTATGAGCCTGGTTGATAATGGCTCTGCAATCAATGTGTGCCCACTCCGTACTGCAAGGAAGTTGGGTATAAAGAATGAAGAGTTGACTCCCTCCACTCAAGGGATTCGAGCTTACGATAATACTCGCCGTCAAGCCGTGGGTACTATCATATTGAATATAACTACTGGGGCCATTGAACGTCGCACCAAGTTTCAGGTGGTGGACATTAAGGCCTCTTTCAATCTGTTGTTAGGACACCCTTGGCTTCATGAGCTAAAGGCGATTCCGTCATCGCTCCACCAGAAAGTGAAAGCCATAGTTGGAGGGGTTCCGATTACTATCGATGCTTCTCCTATGCGCATTCAAGTTATTGATACTCCTATCGTCCATGTTGAACATGACGAAGAAGATGAAGATCTTTGGGGGTTTTCACTAGATGATGTTCTTGTGATCGAAGAAGAGGAAAAGTGCCATCTCGACTTCAATCCCTATTCAAACACCAGTATCAACGCCATTCTGAAGAAGCAAGGTCACTTCCCTGGAATGACCCTTGGGCTCAAGAAGAAAATGGCTAAATCTTGGGGCCATCCTGGTGCGCTCAAGAAGGATACTTTCGGCTTGGGATTCAAGCCAACAAAAGAAGATCTCAAACAAGCTTCATTGAAAATGAAAGCTCGCAACAACGCTCGAATCACGAAGACGGAAATGGCCATGGATCCATATCCGTTCACCCTCAATGGCCAGTACATCAAAGAAAGGGAAGACTTCCCATGCTATGAATTCCCTGAACCATTTGTCCATAATGGGATCCGTGAACCGGGATTCGAGGTGTTCCTCGATTGTGACTTTATCGATGAAGAGCTCTCCACAGTCGAGAAGTCAGCTAGCCTGAACTCTGATGATCTGGGAATCAACCTTCTTTTTGGAATGGAGAAGAATGAATCCAAGCCGGTCTGCGATGATAACTCTGAGCTCGTTCAAGCCGTCATAGCGAACAAGGATTTCAACCCCTCCGAGTTAATCGTCCAAGCTGACAACATTTCAAGAGGATGGCGCAAGACATTGAGGATCACTACGCCGAGTGGAGAGAAGTTGGAAATAACCGCTGGCGAGGGTCCTATGATTGATGAGTCTGAATCGTCTGGGTCCGAGTTCGAGTCTGAGTCTAAGTCTGTAGATGAGTCCTTAGAGTCTGAGGCTGACCCTATTTCTGATATAGAGTTCAACCCTGAGTCTCTTGTCAAGCCCTATCCTTCTAGTCCTAATAATTTTGGTAAGGTCGCAGCTGACCTTGCCTCTCTTGATGTATTAGCCAGTGAATTCAATGAAATGAATACCTTTGCTTACGATGCGTGCCATTCCCCTAGCCCTGATCAATATTGCTTTGCTAATGATAAAAATGACAATGAAATAATAAAAGCAATGATAGAACACGAAAATAAAACAACAGTTATTGAAGATACAGAAACAGTTAATATTTCCAATAATACGACTGTTAAAGAAGTAAAAATTGGATTAACACTAAGTCGAGATGAACGCAAAGAGCTAATTAACTTGCTTAGCGAATTTGTTGATGTATTTGCTTGGTCATACCAAGATATGCCAGGAATTGACAGGGATATAGCTCAGCATACGATACCACTCATTCCAGGTATGAAGCCTGTCAAACAAAAGCTGCGCCGAATGAAACCAGATGTGGCTCTTAAAATCAAGGAAGAAATCAGAAAGCAATTGGCCGCAGGTTTCATCAAAGTATCCAAGTATCCAGAAGGGATAGCAAATGTGGTTCCAGTTCCAAAGAAGGATGGAAGGGTCAGAATGTGTGTTGATTACAAGGATCTCAATAAAGCAAGCCCAAAAGATGGGTTCCCTCTACCTCACATTGACATTCTGGTCGATAATACAACAAACCATGCACTCCTGTCATTCATGGATGGTTACGCCGGATATAATCAGGTATTGATGGCCGAAGAAGACATGGAGAAAACCACATTCATCACACAGTGGGGTACATATTGCTATACGGTAATGCCATTCGGGTTAAAAAACGTGGGTGCCACCTACCAAAGAGCAGCTACAGCACTCTTACATGACATAATGCACAAACAAGTGGAGGTCTATGTCGATGATATGATTGTCAAGTCTAAGGATCGCCCAGGCCATATCGTCGCACTTCGCAAGTTTTTTGAAAGACTCCGTAAGTACAACATGAGATTAAATCGAGGGATTGAAATGTTGTACTTAATGTGCATTCGGAGTCACGTCAGGCAAATTACTTGGATATGTGATCAGTTCTCGAGGGATTGAAATAGATCCTTCAAAAATAAAAGCGATCATGGCCATGCCACCACCCAAAAATGAGAAGGAGATTCGAGGCTTCATTGGAAGGTTGTAGTATATAAGTAGGTTCATATCAAAGCTCACAGCAATATGTGAACCTATATTCAAGAAGCTTAATAAGAATGTCCCAGTCACATGGGATGATGATTGCCAAAAGTCTTTCGACAAAATCAAAGAGTATTTGGTAAACCCACCTGTGCTAGCGCCGGCAATACCTGACTTTCCTCTTCAACTCTACCTTACGGTCACAAGAGAAACGATAGGGGCAATGCTAGCACAAGAGATCGAAAGCAAGGAGAATGCAATTTATTACCTGAGCAAGAAACTCCAAGGATATGAGACGCGATACACGCCTCTTGAGAAGTTGTGTCTCGCACTTGTATGGGCCGCACAGAAACTAAGACATTACATGCTCACTCATACGGTGCATGTCGTGTCTAAGATGGATCCTCTCAAATACCTGTTCGAGAAAGCAACACTCAACGGCAGATTATCAAGGTGGATAGTCAATCTGGCTCAATTTGACTTTAGATTTGTGCCACAAAAAGCCATCAAAGGTTCCGCAGTTTCTGATTTCTTAGCAGACTTCCCGTTAGAAGAAGCTGAAAAAGAAGAAGATGAGTACGATTTCCCTGACGAAGATTTACTCATGACCGAAGACGATAGTTGGGCGCTCTATTTCGATAGAGCTTCAAACCAAAAAGGATGTGGTGTGGGAGTCTTGCTCGTATCGCCCAATGAAGAACACATCCCAATTTCCATGAAGCTCGACTTTGATGTCACCAACAATGCCGCAGAATATGAAGCATGCATTTTGGGATTAGAAACAGTTGTCGCCTTGGGAATCAAGAAACTCAGAATCTACGGTGACTCTTCACTAATCATTAACCAAATCTCTAAGAGATGGAAAGTGAAGAGTGAGAGTCTTGCTACGTATCAAGCTCATTTAGAAACTCTCACGGAGCAACTAGATGAAGCAGAATATACGTATTTGCCAAGAGAAGAAAACCAGTTCGCCGACGCACTAGCTAAGTTAGCATCAATGGTGCGAATTCCAGCTGACACGATCAGAATGCCACTGACCATAGAGAGAAGATATGAACCAGCTTATATTCATGCACTTGATGATGAACAAGAACCACAGGAGGAAGATGAAGAGCCATGGTATACAGACATCCTTAATTATGTGACAAGAGCAGAATATCCTCCTAATACTGATAAAAGGGCACGCCGTGCTTTGAGGCTCCTGGCCTCACAGTATGTGCTCATCAGGGGAGAACTCCACAAGAGAACCGCAACGGGAAGGAATCTCTTATGTATAGCCAAAAAAGAAGCACATAAAACCATGGAAAACCTTCATGCTAGTGTATGTGGAACTCACATGAATGCAAAAATGCTAGTCCAAAAGATTCAACGACAAGGTTACTATTGGACTACTATGGAGAGAGATTGTCACGAGTACGTCAAGAAATGTATGAAGTGTCAAATCTATGCAAACTTACAGCATGTTCCACCTTCACTTCTCTACACGTATACTTCTCCATGGTCTTTCTCCACTTGGGGCATTGACATCATTGGAAAAATCACACCACCAGGACAAGGAGGGAATGAATTCATTCTCGTAGCAATCGACTACTTCACCAAATGGGTTGAGGCAGCCTCATATGCCAAGCTGACGGCAAAACATGTAGCTCAATTCATTGAGAAAAATATTATATGCCGCTATGGGGTACCACATGAGATGATCAGTGACAATGGAACACATTTCCAAGCCGAATGCGCGGAATTGTTGCAGAAATATCATATCAAACATCATCGATCATCACCTTACAGACCACAAACGAACGGAGCAGTCGAATCGGCCAACAAAAATGTGAAGACCATCATCGAAATGATGACGGATAATTATAAGGATTGGACAAGTAAGCTACACTTCGCCCTTTGGGGTTATCGAACCTCTATTCGTACATCGACCGGGGCTACCCCTTTGTCTTTAGTCTATGGCGTCGAAGCTGTACAACCAATCGAGCTCGAGATATCTTCTCTCCGAATCGCATTGGAAAGCCAACTAGATGAAGTCGACTGGATTAGAGCAAGATACGACGAACTGGTCTTGCTTGATGAAAAACGCTTGGCAGCTTTGCACCATGTCCAAACCTACCAATAGCGTATGGCACGACATTTTAATAAAAAAGTCAAGACCAGGGACATCAAAGAGGGTGACCTAGTGCTTAAGGCACTTCGCAAAAACGTGTTAGATCCAAGAGGAAAATTCAGACCGAACTGGTCAGGCCCGTACATTGTTAAAGACATCCTATCTGGCGGAGCGGCACAATTGGTAGACATGGACGGTAACGGCTTCCATAATTTAACTAACTTGGATCAACTCAAGAAATTCTACGCCTAGTCGCATGGGTTCATGACCCAATAGAGCTACGTCTGGCATGAATCCTTTTTAGGATACGTAGGCAACCCCTCAAGGGGGCCCGACCACTTTAAAATAAAAAAAAAAAAA
Organism: Chenopodium album; assembly: GCF_948465745.1. Taxonomy (NCBI): domain Eukaryota; kingdom Viridiplantae; phylum Streptophyta; class Magnoliopsida; order Caryophyllales; family Amaranthaceae; genus Chenopodium; species Chenopodium album. The sequence continues at coordinate 45,271,586 of NC_137838.1, forward strand.
ATCCTCCCTCTATTGATCTAATATGCGCGTCGGTTCAGCATTGCGTCACGCCAAAAAAAAAAATAAAATAAAAAATAAAAAAAATAAAAATAAAAAATAAAAATTTGTCGTGACGCGGGAATTTGAACTGTGTCACGGGACCCTTTGACCGTGACACGACAGATTTCTTCCCGTCTGACAGGAGAAATTCCCGTGTCACGGCAACCCCTGAACGGCAAAAAGGACATTGTGACTCCCGTGACACGGCAGATTTCTTCCCGTCTGACGGGAGAATTGTTCCGTGCCACGTCACCCCTGTCTGTCAAAAAATAAAAAAATAAAAAAAAAAAAAATTTGCCGTGACGCGGGAATTTGAACCGTGTCACGGGACCCTTTGACCGTGACACGACAGATTTTCAGTTTCCCGGCGCATTCGTTGCGAATTTATTTTTCGAGTTTTTGTTTTCGTTCTTCCATTGCGTCCGACTCCTTGACTCGGATAATAAATAAAAGTCATTGTAATTTTTATTTTAAGAAATAAATGCGCTATTATTATTAAAATAAATGCGACTACAATATTGGCATCATATGCCTTATTTTAAATAAAAATTATAAATAATAAATTGCAAAGCACTATTGATCTAATCTCTCTTCTCTTTAGGAACAGCCTTCTCTTGTTCAATTAGGTCGGCCTTCACCATTAGTGTGTCTTTTGTAGCCCGAACCGTCACACCCCTAGTCGAACTTTCGCCCCTTTCACCTTTCTTGAACTTTTTCGGTTGTTTCTCCCTATACACCATCTTTTCTTTACCCTTTCCTTTCACATAGGTCTTCTTTCTTGGCATCTTAGGAGTCTTAAACTCAATTCCTTGTGTTCTCGGACCTAGGCGATCTTTAAGAGGAGCTTTCTTCTCTCCAAAGCGACTCTTTACATTAGACTTGCGCGATCCGAATCGTTCCCTCCTACTTCTAGGATTCAACCACGCCTTGTATGCACTAGATAATGGAGGAGGAGCTTGGTCACTTGCAGAAACGGTCCACAAAGGTCTTCCAATCCAATAAGCCTCGTACTTGTGAACGTTACTTTCATGCAACGATACTTCACGAGGACTATCGTTATAGCGTGGAATTACTTGTTCCAAGCCATACTGCCGCATTAGTCGAGAGGGACAGTAAAAAGTCAGTTTGGAGATACTAGGAACACAGCAATATGGAGTTTCATTCGTGCCAACCATCCTAGTAAGCCTCCACCAAGGCACCACCAAACGAATGGAAAATTCTCTCTTTGCAAAGAAATTTTTCCAATCTTCATACGACATGTTCGCAGAATAATTCTTCTTCCTACGGACTAAGTCGTTAGGGCCATATTTTTCAATATCGTCGGGGGCTTCAAATAATTCCAAACGCTCCATCAACCAAATCTGCAAAACAAGAAAAAAAAAAAAACTGCAGATTCCCGTGACACGACAGTTTTGACCGTGTCACGGCAGACCCTAACCGTGAAACGGTGACTGTTTTGTGTCACGGGGGGTATTTAGAGCGTATTTTTACCTGTAATAGTACCAGAGAGCCCTTCCTGATGGCTTTCCGGTCAGATTTTGCCTCGTCAAGGCCACGAAATGTTTCTCTAAGGCACGTTGGCATAGGAGATCTTCCGGATTCTACATGCTCAAGTACAGACGCTAGACAAGCATGTCCTACCCTACCGTTTGCAAATAGTAGCTTGCTAAACATGCAAAAAATATATGCCCTTCTACGATATACATGATAAGATTCAGAGATAGGGCGATTAAAATATAAGTTAGCAAGTTTTTCTAAGTCTACTTCATTAGCATAAACAATTCTATTTAAATCTGGATCTGTTAGATTCAGATGGCGTTCAAAGTCTTGGTAATAATATTCACGTAAGGTAGGCATGGCTATAAGATTCCTAGCTAGAAATCCAAATATCGCACCAAATTCCTCCGGCAGAGGACAGATTTCATCATAATCAAATTTGAAACAGTGCGTTTCTAGACTCCAATAATCTAATGCTGCTCTAAGAAAATCATGTTCAATAGTTACATGTCGCAGGACTAGCAAACCCCTGACATGAAATAATTCTAACTCTCTTTTTTCAGCATTGGTCAAAGAATAAGACCAGTCGCGCAATGTATTATCAAAATTCTGAGACATGATTATTGAAATATGAAATTCTAAATTATTTTGTGTTTCGTAATTATGCATATCATGAATAATCTGGTCTTATTTTATAGCTAAAGCGCTCGGAACTGCCCAGAATTTATCTTTTCGCACGCGTGAAATAAACCGCTGAATAATATGCTTCCCGTGACACGGGAAATTCCACCGTGTCACGGGAACCTTTGTCGTGACACGGTGACCAGTGCCGTGTCACGGCACTTTACGCGCCTGATTTTTTCATCTTTTCCGTATCTATCCGGATTTTTTATATTTTCTTATCTTTAACGTTTATTTTTTAGTCTTTTCTGAGAGTTTTATTTCTAATAAAATTCTCACCTTCTTTATCTTTATTTTACAATTTTATTTCCGAGAGTTTTATTTCTAATAAAATTCTCACCTTTTTATTTTTATTTTATTTCTTTATATTTGTTTTGTTTTTTACGAAAATATCTTTTATATATTTATTTACTCATCATTTTATTTTATTTCTTTTCTTTTCTTTTGGGAAATTTTATTTTAAGTATTTATTTCTTTTCTTTTGGGGAAGGTCGGTACCCTCCATTACTCCACTTATGTTTTTTCGTCGTGTCATTACTAAATACACAATCACACACAAAGAGTCTCAAACACACACTAACACACAATAGTAGATATATAAACTGTAAATAATGTACAAAGAGTCGTAATACATAAATGTGTCAAGTGTCATCACAGTATGCACAAAAACCCTCGGTGAAAAATCTCTAGAATCAGAATTAGTCTCATCTTGACCCTGTGCATGTGGACCACCCTGTGAGTATGGGAACGGCTAACCGAAGAGTCCCTCGACCATCCGAGTACGGGGAGTAGCGTCCCTACTAGTCCCCGTAGGCCCGGCAGTAGCTAAGCTCAAGGCAGGACCCGTCCAACCGGAAAATGGAGTAGACTGGCCCAAAGATACTGGAATCGTCGGCGAAGGCATCGTCCCATACATCGGAACCGAAAAAAAACCCGACAGCGGTGGAGGAATCCCGGATAATGGAGCCGAGAATGAACCAGGATCCAAAGGAGACCCAAACTCGGGAACTGGAGGCTGTGAAAATGACGGACGCTGAGAAGACTGACCCTGATGCCACTGAGCCTTCTGGAATGGCTGAGTAGTCTGAGGCTCTCGCTGAGAACGCCGGTGAGCCTCAGGAGATCGTCTACCACGACCAAGCTCCTCCTCGTCCGAGCCTCTGGGCCTCGAGCGCGAGCGGGACCTCTGTCGCTCCTAAAAAAACACAAAATCAAAAGGTGTAAATGATGCAAAATAAAACAAATGGTAGAAAGGAAAAAAATAAGTGATACCTCAAGGACGTCGCTAGAGCTCCGACAACTCGCACCACGCCGAAGCTTGATGATGCAATACTTCAGCGCGTCCACCAGCTTCATGATTCCCATCACCTCCGGGCAGTTAGGCTGAGGATAAAACAAAGAAGACTCAGTAATAAGCAGCATTAAAAGAGTGGATAATGTGTCAAAGAAAACTCACCGGCTCAAAAACCTCGGGCACTGACTCATGCGCCTGTCTGTAACCCTCCGGCGCGTCAGCAATATGGTCCTCCGTGATACCGATCGGCCCAGGGTAGCGGACAGACTGAGGAGGAATCTGAATCCTCCCCACAGGGTGGATGGTCGTCTGAAAATATGATCGAATAATCAAGTTATTCGACTATTTAAACTGACACTAGCAAAGAAGATTCTCGAAAGAAATCATACCTCGGGAAGACGGGGTGGAGGAGCCAGAGAGGGAAGCAAATCCCGCGCATAGTCGCTCTCCATGTGAACGAGCTCCTGCCACGGAAGAGTGTAGCGCTCTCCCCTGTTGATCAACCCTCTGATCAAGCGGGAGTCCAGCATCGACTCTGGCGGGGATGAAGGCGCCACGAAACGATCACCGCTATGCTGACGGACGACTCGCTCCCCCAAATACCAGACAAAGCACCCAGTACCAACCAAAATGGTACGGTACACTGAAAGACGTAGGGCCTCGGGTAGATCAGTCATCCCGGCCCAAGGACGATACTGGACATCGATGGGAACCTGGAAACCATAAAAAGTTAGGCATGTAACAACAGAAACAACATCAGAAGGAAAAAACGCAACAAAGCTAATCCTTACGCCAACGGAAGAGGTGCCTCGGCGTAGTAGCCCACGAAGTGCCGGAACAGACTCCACCCGTGACTCTCCTCGGTCACGCCAGCTGGCTCCAACGGGGAAGTCATGGACCACTCCCCGACGCCGGCGAGGAGCCAAGCCTGGGAAGTACTCGTAGAACCATAACTGCAACAAAAATAATATTCAGCACACGAATCGAACAAGCTGAAATGAAACTAGAAGGGAAAAGATCATCACCTCTACGACTCTCCACAGGCCGTAAACGGTGATAGGGGACTCGTCATTCAGCTGACAGCAGCCATGACGTAGAGATAGAAGAAGATCCGCGTACCCAAGACTGGCCCAGCTGTAGGATCCTATCTCGGGAATCCTGGCTAAAGAGGGGAGGTAGCGGAGGAGCACGCGTGAACTCCTGTCGGGAGAGAGGGTCATAGAGATTAGGATCAAGATGAAGATCCGCACCCGCTGCTCGGCCGTCGTATCCTCCATATCGAAGCCGCGAGCAAGAACTGAAGCCGACTCCGATCGTCCACTCCTAGGACCACCTCAAGACACCGGTCGGGTCCTGATGTGCTGAACAACCGGACCCAACAAATTAGCTACCTCGGCCGATGTCCAAGATAGATCAGACATCTGGCCTACTGCCCGGTCAATAAAGCGCAGCTCGCTGATCATGCTGAAGTCTAGGGGGGTCACCGTCATCTCCCCCCAAGCAAAGTGAAACGTGTTGGTAGTATCCCAGAAATACTCCAACAATGCGCGAACGACCGTCGCGCTGCAACCCCAGGGGCTGCGAAACCCTACAACCGCCGCGTAGAAATCGACCAAGCCAGACGACTCCCATAGGGCGCTCGTAGCAGGATCCCCCGTAATGACCTGGTAAAGTCGAGGGATCAAATCACCAACCCCGGAACCATGCTGGCAGAGTGTGCCATCGACTATGCCGGAGAGTGCGCGGTGAGAGACGTGGTTTTCACGGCAGAAAACCAACTGGTCTGGGGTCCACGGAGGTGGGACCCACCTACCCCTACTCGAAGAAGTCCGAGGCTCAGACTCCAAGACGTCGTCGTCCACGCCCTCAGGGACAGTGGGAGTGTCCTCCCGAAAAGCCCGACGCCGGCCGCGGGTAGAAAGGTCGCAATCTCTTCGTCTAGGCATGCTATTATAAAAATCTAATTGTTTAGCATCATTTACTAAACATTTTTAAGTTGCACACTTTAAATATCTAAATACTTAGCATCATTTCCTAAGCTATTTAGTTGTTTATTGAATTATATGCTAAATTTTATTAAAATCTAAGTGTTTGGCATCATTTCCTAAACATTTTATATTGCATATTTATAAAAAAATATAAATCTAAATACTTGGCATCATTTCCTAAGTTATTTAGTTGTTTATTGAATTATATGCTAAATTTTTACCTCAAGGCTAAAAATTGGCAAATTTATGGTATTTAGTTTCTCCCATGACAAACTAATACTACAGTTCTCCTAGCCGCATGATACTATGTTCTCCATGACAATATAGTACATATGCAAAATATGAATCAACACATCATTTCACAAGATTCACCACCAATTTTTTTTTTCACCATTTCAAAGCATGAACATTGTTTCACAAAGTAGTACCCAAAAATAATGATTTGCTCAATTCTCCATCAAATCATGCAATTTTTGTCTCAAATTTCTCACAAACACACATGTATACATATATAAGTAAAATCATGGCAAGAATTTCAACATAAAGCGTCGAAATCAAAAACCCCCAAATTGATTTTTTTAGGGTTCGTCATAAAATTGTTTATGTGAAGCAAATTCAAAGCAAAAATCAAAGGAAACTTACATGAATGTTTGTAGAGGGTCGAAAATGAGGAGAAGATCGAGAAATTAGAGCAAAATGGGTGAAATTCGAACTGCAAAACTCGAAAAAAATTTCCGGCCACCAGCGCAGCTGCCGCGACACGGTCAAGACTAACCGTGACACGGAGAAGCAGTACCGTGCCACGGCGACCTTCAAGGCTGACGGAGCTCCGGCAAACTGGGCGGCAGCTCCGGGACAGAAGCAGAAGCAGCAACGGCAGACAGCAGCAGCGCAGAACAGTGGCAGGAAAACCGCAACAAAACAGAAAAAAAGAGAAAAGATTTGCGGACTAACCGTGTCACGGTCGCCGTTACCGTGTCACGGCGAGCTTCGAACGACCGGCGGTTAACCTCAGGCGTGGCGCGGCAGTTTTTGGTAAGAAAGGAGCAAAAATGGTGAAGTGTGAAAGCAAGTATGAAGATGAAATGTGAAATGTGAAATGGTGAAAGCAAGCATGCGGATTTAAAGACAGAAAAGGACAAAAAAGAGAAAAAGTGACCGTTGTTGATTGATTCAAACAGCGAAAAAAAAAAGAAAAAGAAAAAATAGGGGTCCCGTGACACGGGATCCTTGTCCCGTCTGACGGGAAGCCTTGACCGTGTCACGGGAACCTGCTGACGTGGCACGGCAAAACTGCATTTGGTCTGGGAATATTCTTGGTTTTTTGACCAGTTTGACTGATTTTCCGAGCTTATTGGGCGATTATTTTTCGCTACAGTTACGTGGAAAATTCCAACTGATGTTTAAGGGGGACTAAAATTACCATTTTACCCCTGGCAAGCGTCAAAGCCTATTTTTCGGCATTTCAAGCATTTAATATGGTCGGATAATCGGCTTAAAATTGTGAATCATCTGCGGCCCACGTTCTGGGATAATCGAACCACCATACACTTATCATTTTTCAACAATCGACGGCTTTCCTCAGGCTTGGAAAGCGTTATCGGTGGATTTTTCTTCAAGTATAGAAAACCGCCAAGTCGGCTTTCCTCAGGCTTGGAAAGCGTTATCGGTGGATTATTTTTAAGTATAGAAAACCGCCAAGTCGGCTTTCCTCAGGCATGGAAAGCATCATCAGTGGATTTTTCTTCAAGTATAGAAAACCACAAAATTCCTTTGTCGGCTTTGCTCAAGTATGGAACGCATTAGCGGTGGATTTCTTCAAGTATAGAATGACACCAAATCGTTCGTCGACTTTCCTCAGGCATGGAAAGTATTATCCGGTAGCTGTCTTCAGGCTTAGAAAGGTACCAAACTCTTCAGTCGGCTTTCCTCAAGCATGGGAAGCGTTTTAACAAATGTCACTCGGTGGTTTCCTTCAAGCTTAGGAAGTTGCCAAATTCGTTTTTCACCGACACGCTGGTGCCAGATACGTATTCTATCCCTTTACTCTTTTATCTGTAGAACTAACATTTTTCTGCAGGTATCGGCGTATATAGAGTGATTTAGGATCGCAGAACGTTTTAAATCATTCTCCGTCCCTTTCGACTACTTTGACTATCGTTTTCGAAACTGACGTTTCTACAAACTCAGTCAAAGTGGGGGCTTCTGTAGACACCTAAAAATGTCTCCCCAAAACCAAACCCGATGATAAATAACCTTTCACCGCCACTGTTGGTCGGGTTTAGTATTTAATCCCGAGAGTGCTTGAAAAATCGTATTTTATTAAATTCATACCTTTGAAAGGTCCATAGATTAGTCTTGATGTTTGGTAAAAGCATAATTTTAATTTTAGCCCAAGCTTGTTAATTAATTTTAAGCTTTTTTTATTTTATTATTTTTGGCCCAAACATTTTATTTATTTTTATTTTATTATTTTCTTATTTTAGCCCGAATAATAAAAGTCAGAAAAAAGCCCGAAATTATCAATCGGCACTTAAAAAGCCGAAAGAAATTAGGGTTAAAAAATGAAAATAGACGGAAAAATGGACAGGAACTGACCGTGTCACAGGAAATCTTCCCGTCTGACGGTGGGGCTTCCCGTGACACGGGACGTCTGCCGTGACACGGGAAGTTCCATGTCCTTTTCGCGTAAACCCTTAACGCGTTTTCCGTTACGTTTTCTGAAAATTTCCCGTGTCAATCCAAAACTGACCGTGTCACGGGAACTTGTACCGTCTGACGGTACAGTCTGACCGTATCATGGTACAGTCTGACCGTGTCACGGTACAGTCTGACCGTGTCACAGGATACTTTTTTAGGGTTTTTATCATTTTAGGGTTCCGTGTGCTCCCTCAGCACATTTCCCTATAAATACCCCCTCATTTCTGATGTACGGGGCAACTAGAATTGGATGATTCTTATTTTCTCTCTTCTATGCTCTTAACCTAAACACTAGCCTACCCTTTTTACTTCAAAATTCCTCCTTCAACCACTCAAAGGAGTCCATATTTTACTCGAGGTTCTGTCCTTAAACCAAGGCATGAAAGGTAGAATTGTTTGAGGGTTTGGCCCCAAAATCAACTTTATTTAATTTAATTTAATTTAATTATTGTTTTATTATTTCCTTGAAGTTACTAACTCGTTTATTATTTTGTAGTTGCAAACAAACAGATTCAAAGTAAGGATCATGCTCTTTTTATCATTGTTATTTTTTCTAACGATTTTTATGTTGTTGGAATTATGATTAAATTGGTTTTATATTAATATTGATTCTATTATTTATTTTGATCACTATATTGCATGTTAAAGGGAATATGTAATTGAAAATCACGCCTAATAAGATAATTTGGACAACCGGTTTAGGATCCTTTTTAATCTTATTATTAATTCAAGTGTTCACCAAATTTTTAGAATTATGTGTGCATTAATTTTGAACCAATTTAGTTAAATAATAGTTTGGAGAAAATTGAATTATTGTTTGTATGCCTTTGAGATCACAGGAATGCTTTTCAATATAAGAATCGAGTAGAGGCCAATACGGGCGAATGTGACTCCATGACTCACTTCGTACCATCATCCCTGATCCTCCTTTCGTGGTTCCGAACCATATGGAGTTAGTAATCTCATGGATTATGAATGGGGTGTAACCTTCACGGGTCAATCGTTGTTGCCTTCGTTGTCCCTTTATCGTGGTTGCCTTTTATGATCCGTGAACGGTTTACAAGTTCCTTAAAAACTTGTTGGCGGCTCCCTACTTTCTTTGTCCCTAATTGTAGTATGTCAATTCCCACTTCCTATGAGTGCCAAGCATATTCACACATGCTTTTAACGTAGGCGCACTTCTAGCGACGCCTACAAGAACACATACGTTTTTTCAGAAAAATTGAAGGAAGTTGACTGTGAGAAGAGAAAATAAGCCACCGGACTGATTTTAGGACTGCCGTGACACGGCAAAAATTCCCGTGCCACGGTACTGTGCACCATCAGACGGTGCACTGTACCGTGACACGGTAGATTTTGCCGTGGTACGGCAGTCAGAAGATCTGACTGGTGCCCTGTTTTCCTTCGTGCATAACCAAGTTATCCAATTTTTCCTACGGGACAGACCTGAATGCGACGTTAAAACGTCTATGCAGATGAAAAAATTCCAAATTAATCACAGGAATATTTTTTCTAGAATCTTTCAAGTCTCATCCACTCATCTTAATTAAATATCGATCACTCAAATCGATAAATAACCAAGAATCCTTCCCAGTGGAGTCGCCAAATTGTAGGCGTCGTTTAAAGTGCGCCTACGTTAAAGCATGTGTGAATATGCTCGACACTCATAGGAAGTGGGAATTGACATATACGATTAGGGACAAGGAAAGTAGGGAGCCGCCAACAAGTTTTTAAGGAACTTGTAAACCGTTCACGGATCATAAAAGGCAACCACGATTAAGGGACAACGAAGGCAACAACGATTGACCCGTGAAGGTTACACCCCATTCATAATCTATGAGATTACTAACTCCATATGGTTCGGAACCACAAAAGGAGGATCGGGGATGATGGTACGAAGTAAGTCATGGAGTCACATTCGCCCGTATTGACCTCTACTCGATTCTTATAGTGAAAAGTGATTCCTGCAATCTCAAAGGCATACAAACAAAGATTCAATTCGCTCCAAACTATTATTAAGATAAATTGGTTTAATATTAATGCAACACATTATTCTAAAATATTTGTGATCACTTGTATTAAGCAACAAAATTAAAAAGGATCCTAAACCGGTCGTTCAAATTATCTTATTAGGCGTGATTTTCAATTACATATTTCCTTTAAACATGCAATATGGTGATCAATAAATAATAAAAGAATAAACATTAATATAGGAAGCAATTCAACAATAATTCCAACAATATAAAATCGTTAGAAAAGTAATAGAAATAAAAGGAACATAATTCTTACTTTGATTCTGTTTGTTTGCAACTACAAAATAATAAACAAGTTAGTTACATCAAGAAAATAATAATTAAATGACAATTAAATTAAATTAAATAAAGTAGAGTTGATTTGGGGCCAAACCCTCAAACAGTTCTACCTTTCACGCCTTGGCTTAAGGACAAAACCACGAGTAAAGTATGGACTCCTTTGAGCACTTGAAGAAGTAATTTTGAAATGAGAAGGGTAGGCTAGTGTTTAGGCTAAAGCATAGAAGAGAGAAAAATAAATTAGAGAATTAATTGATGCCCCGTTCATCAGAAATGAGGGGGTATTTATAGAGAAAATGTGCTGAGGGAGCACACGGAACCCTAAAATGATAAAAACCCTAAAAAAGTATCCCGCGACACGGCAAACTGTACCGTGACACGGGAAGTCCCACCGTCAGACGGGAAGCATTCCCATGACACGGTACATTTTTGGTGTGACGCGGGAAATTTTTAGAAAACGAGGAAGAAAACGCGTTAAGGGTTTACACGGAAAAGACACGGAATTTCCCGTGTCACGGGAAATCCCACCGTTAGACGGTAATGATTCCCATGACACGGTGGGTACCTACCGCGGCGCGGGAATTCCCAGCCCACTTTTCCGTGTAAATACGTTTTCAACCCTAATTTCATTCGGCATTTTAAGTGTCGATTGATAATTTCAGGCCTTTTCTGACTTATTATTATTTGGGCTAAAATAAGAAAATATTTAAATAAAATAAAATGTTTGGGCCAAAAATAAATAATAAAAAGGTTTGGGCTAAAATTAAATAATAAGTTTGGGCTGAAATTAAAACTATGCTTTTACCAAACATCAAGACTAATCCATGGACTGTTCAAAAATATGAATTTAATCAAATGCGATTTTTAAGCACTCTCGGGATTAAATACTGAACCCGACCAATAGTGGCGGTGAAAGGTTGTTCATCATCGGGTTTGGTTTTGGGGAGACATTTTTAGGTGTCTACAGTGAGCAAGTGAACTTTGTTTCCAACAATAATAATGGACAAAGATTTGATGGTCTAAGGAATTTATGGAATATCAGGAATACTCACCAACAAGGTGGTTTTGATAACTACAACAATGGTGGTTATAGGAACCAAGGAAATCAAGGTTTCCAAGGTAACTATAACAATCAAGGTTATAGTAATCAAAACCAAAGCCAAGGGTATTGAAATCAAAAAAATTCTAATGGTTTTGGTTGCTAACACAAAAATTTTTGCAACAATCAAGGCCGATATAATTGGAACAATCAAAATAGGGACAATTTTCAAAACAATAACTAATGGGGACCCCCACCCGGATCGACTCTAAGATCTCAAGGCAATGGTGACAATTCTTATTCTCAACCCCCATCTCCCAAAACTACCTTAGAGGAGATCATTGAAAATCAAACAAAGATTTTGAACACTTACATGGGGGTAAGTGATAAGAAGTTTAATGAAATGATGACATATAATAAGATGCTTGAGACCCAAATCACTCAACTAGCCAATAACTTAAAGTATTGTGCTAGCCCTTCTTCATTAACCTCTCAAGGAGTTGATCGTAAGAAACCTGTTTAATTCATCACCACAAGCAGTGGGAAAATGCTATAAGAGAGAGGTTCTAGGATGAGTAAGGAGGATGAGAAGAGGAGTTACTCAAGTTAGGAAAATGAGAACAATGTGTCAAGAAGTATGAGCATGGAGGAAGTTCAAGAGAAAAATATGAGTAATGAGTCTAGTAAGATGACTGATAGCTCTAATTAAAAGAGTGTTGAGAAACAGAGAAATCAAGATGAGGATTTCAAACCGAGACTTCCATATGCCCAAAGGTTCAATAGGTACAAGTTGGATGAACAATTTGGGATATTTATTGAGATGCTAAGGAAAATCCATCTTTCTATTTGTTTGACTGATGTTTTAGGAGAAAGGCCTAATTATTCTAAATTTCTTAAGGAAATCTTGAGCGGTAAAAGAGATTGTAATGTGGTTGAACTGGTGAGTTTGGAGGAGTGTTTCAGTGCCTTTTTCCATAATGACTTGCCCCCAAGGATGAAAGATCTTGGAAATTTCTCCATTCCTTGTAATATTGAAGGGAAATTGTTGCAAAATGCCCTTTGTGATCTTGGTGCTAGTGTTAGCATCATGCCTTACTCCATTTTCAAGAAACTCAAGTTAGGTGAGCTCCTTTCAACCAACATGACCCTTCAATTAGCCGACTGTTCTATTAAGTTCCCAAAGGGTAGAATTGAGGATGTGCCCCTCAAAACAGGAAAAATCACCATTCCCATTAATTTCATTGTGCTTGAGATTGCGGAAGATGAAAACATTCTTATCATCTTAAGGAGTAAATTCTTAGCAACATTGGGTGCTTTGATAGATGTGAAAGGTGACATGATTACTTTGTGTGTTTGTGATAGCAAGGCGAGTTTTAAGCTCAAGTCTATGCATGTGTCTCTATCTTTAGTGCAAGGAATTATATGCATAAACTCATTGTCTTCGAAGGCTAATGATTCTATGTTTGTGTCTTCTACTAACGATATGCTTGTAGCTTGTGATGATGTTCCTAAAAGTGTTGAAATCAAGGTTGTTAGTGAAGAAGAAAAGTATTCATCGAAGCTTGAAGATGAGTTTGAGACGCCCTTTTTGTTTGATGTTTCTTTAAAGGAAGATGAAAATAGTTTTTCAAGTGGTGAAAGTGTTGATATTAAAGATCTAGGGAAGAAGAGATCAAGGAAGAAGAAGAGATTTTCCAAAAAGTACAAGAGGAAGTTAAAGACCGAAAAGTTTTATTCGGCTTCCATGATTCAAGATGACATGGTTCAAGAAATGATTTTGAACCAGCCTTGCAATGGTTTTACCCTTTCCACCACTTTAGATAAGGTGGTGCTTTTTTACCCTTCGTGATTTGTAGGAAGGGTCGAGCTTAGGACCTTAAGCAAGCTCTTCCCCAGAGGCAACCCGGTTTTTTTTAACTTTTTCTTTTGTAACTAGTTTTCTAAATTTCTTTTCTTTCACTTGTTTTGTTGTTTGGATTTCTAAGTTGAATTCATCAAAATTGGATTACCTTGAGCGAGCTTAAGCGTAGTGGGAAATTATTTCGTGGTGTTAGGTGAGAATATGCTTGATATGGTTATTGTAGACACCTAAAAATGTCTCCCCAAAACCAAACCCGATGATGAACAACCTTTCACCGCCACTATTGGTCGGGTTCAGTATTTAATCCCGAGAGGGCTTAAAAAATCGTATTTGATTAAATTCGTATTTTTGAATATTTCATGGATTAGTCTTGATGTTTGGTAAAAGCATAGTTTTAATTTCAGCCCAAACGTATTATTCAATTTTAGCCCAAACCTTTTTTTTAATTTTATTGTTTTATTATTTATTTTTGGCCCAAACCTTTTATTTATTTTATTTACTTATTTTCTTATTTTGCCCAAATAATAATAAATCAGAAAAAGGCCCGAAATTATCAATCGGCACTTAAAATGCTGAAGGAAATTAGGGTTAAAAATGATTTTACACGGAAAAGCGGACTGAAAATTCCCGCGCCACGGCAGCTGTCCACCGTGTCACGGGAAACTTTCCCATCTGACGGTGGGATTTCACGTGACACGGGACACCTGCTTTGACACAGGAGTTTCCGTGTCCTTTTCGCATAAACCCTTAACGCGTTTTCTCCCCCGTTCACTAAATATTTACCGCGTCACACAAAAGTATATCGTGTCACGGGACTGTACCCCGTATGACGGTGGGATTTCCTGTGTCGCGGTACAGTTTGCCGTGTCGCGGGATACTTTTTTAGGGTTTTTATCTTTTTAGGGTTCCGTGTGTTCCCTCAACACATTTTTTCTATAAATACCCCCTCATTTCTGATGTACGGGACTTCGATTATTTCTCTATTTTTTATCTCTTCTATGCTCTAGCCTAAACACTAACCTACCCTTCTTCTTTCAAAATTCCATCTTCAAGTACTCCAAGGAGTCCATACTTTACTCGTGGTTTTGTCCTTAAGCCAAGGCGTGAAAGGTAGAACTTTTGAGGGTTTGGCCCCAAATCAATTCTATGTAATTTAATTTAATTATTGTTTTATTATTATTTCCTTGAAGTTACTAACTTGTTTATTATTTTGTAGTTGCAAACAAACATAATCAAAGTAAAAATTATGTTCATTTTATTTCTATTATTATTTTAACGATTTTGTATTGTTAGAATTATTGTTAAATTGCTTCCAATATTGATGTTATTCTATTATTTTTATGATCACCATATTGCATGTTTAAAAGGAATATGTAATTGAAAATCACGACTAACAAGATAACTTGGACAACCGCTTTAGGTTCTTTTTAATCTTGTTGTTTAAGTCAAGTGATCACTAATATTTTAGAATTATATGTTGCATTAATATTCAACCAATTTAGCTAAATAATGGTTTGGAGCGAATTGAATATTTTGTCTGTATGCCTTTGAGATCGCAGGAATCACTTTTCACTATAAGAATCGAGTAGAGGCCAATACGGGCAAATGTGACTCTATGACTCACTTCGTACCATCATCCCCGATCCTCCTTTCATGGTTCCGAACCATATGGAGTTCGTAATCTCATGGATTATGAATGGGGTGTAACCTTCACGGGTCAATCGTTGTTGCCTATCGTTTTCCCTTAATCGTGGTTGCCTTTTTATGGTCCGCGAACGGTTTACAAGTTCCTTAAAAACTTGTTGGCGGCTCCCTACTTTCCTTGTCCCTAATCTTATTATGTCAATTCCCACTTCCTATGAGTGCCAAGCATATTCACACATGTTATAACGCAGGCGCACTTTGAATGACGCCTACAATTTGGCGACTCCACTTGGGAGGATTCTTGGTTATTTATCGATTAGAGTGATTGGTATTTAATTAAGATGAGTGGATGAGACTTGAAAGATTCTTGAAAAATATTCCTGTGATTAATTTTGCATTTTTGCATATGCATAGACGTTTTAACGTCGCATTTAGGTCTGTCCCGTAGGAAAAATTGAATAACTTGATTGCGTACGAAGGAAAACAAGGCACCAGTCAGATTTTCTGACTGCCGTGCCATGACAAAACCTGTCGTGTCACGGTACAGTGCACCGTCTGACGGTGTACCATACCATAGCACGGGAATTTCTGCCGTGTCACGACAGTTCTAAAATCACTCCGGTGGCTTGTTTTATCTTCTCACAGTCAACTTCCTTCGATATTTCTGAAAAAACGTGTGTGTTCTACATGCGTCTTAGCCTTGGGGGATTTAAGCTCTATCAACCCAAAAACGCTCATGGCAATAATCTGAGTTATTAAATCCACCCAAACCATGGAGTCGAGTTCAATTTCATCACGAACTCGCGAAGCTGCCCGTTTGGCATACACCCTCAAGGGAGGCTGCCTTGCTAACGCGTCCAAACTCTTAACCATGGTACCCTTTTGACACCCAAAGCTTGACCAATAGTTGAACATAGATCTTGACTCTAGGTTGTGAACTCTTTTTACATCATCGTGACTAAATGCTACATGGTTGTTTGGTGCTAACCTTCATGTATTTACTCTTTTTGTTTAACCCATGACCTAGGGTTTTTATTTTCACATAGTAACTAGTACGGACCTAAAATCAACTAAAATCTTGAAAAATTAGACTGCACCGTATCACGACAGTCAGCACCGTGACACGGTGCCCAGGAAAAGTGTCCCGCCAGTCTTTTTTCGGTTTTTGTGCGTACATACGTGGCTTATATGTCTAGTTGTACGGTCAAAACACGCGTTCATAACCTCACTGAATCACTCACATATCGTGTTCACACACTTTTTTTTTCTTTAGTCGTGCACCACTTTTTGACCGTATTTTTAGGGTAGTTTTTTTTTGTGTCGTTTTTTTTTCGGAGTAAGTCGGATAGTATCCTCCCATATTTTTATTTTTTTAAAAAAAATAAAAAAAAAATAAATAAATAGAATTTAAAAGTTATAGGTTTTTAAAAATTCAATTTTTTTTTTATTTTTTATTTTTCCGGATGGTTTAAGGTTAAGTCTGGTCATTAAAGGTGTATTTGTTTCGGTGTCACAACACTGAGTCAAGAAGCAGGGGTAGATTGTTACGGTTTGAGTCAATACCTAAACAACCTCTTATACCAAAGAGGCGCACAAGAAAACCACCACAATCATCTCCACAAGATCCATCTCTAGTCCACTTTCAACCAATGGCTACTAAGGAAGATATCGAGAACATCAACAGGACAATTGAAATGTTGTCTAACATTATGCAAACACTCACCACTAGAGTCAACACGGTAGAGCAAGAAAATCAAAACAATGTCACTACCGCTGCTGATTTGGGTATTTTTACCCGGCCAGGTGGCCTAATCAGAAAACGCCACGTGTCCTCAGTAAAGGTGCCATTTGGACCTATGAGGTGATGACACGTGGAGGGCGGACATTCTTCTGTCCTAATTAGACTGATGATCCAGCATGTACCATTCAGACTGCGACGCGTGTCACCCAAAAAGATGCCCAAAGGCCTTTTGGGCTCAGTGACACGTGTCACTCAGGCATTGCCTCTAGAATGGCGGCCTTCAAGGGCCCAAATCCTGAGGCGCCGTTTTGCGGCGTGACCTAATTCCTAGGTCACCAGATCCTAGGGAGGGCACACTTTCCAAAAGGACCCTATAAATAGGGACATTCTTACATTTATGACAAGAGGGATATACACGCAATACGAGACAATACGTCACTTACTACAGAGTTGCCATTTTCAAAGAACAGACAACACTTTACCCGAGCTTGGAATCCGAGCAGATAACGTTACTTCCGCACGTTTTATTACCGAACGCTTAATAACTTAATCTTCAGAGGCGGACCATCGACCATCCAGCGGTCCATTTTCTTTGCAGGTACATGCGTCCTTTGTTGAATCCGGTCTCAGTGTTGTAACTCTCCCAATGGACAAAAACCCCTAAAACATTTGGTGCCGTCTGTGGGGAGAGTACCTCCGAAATGGCTTCACAAGTACCTGTACCGAACCCAGAGGCCAATCGGCCTCCAGAAGACATAGTGGTCCAAACGGACCATGACTCAGGTGACGACGTTGACGTCGAAACCTATGTGGATCCAAATGGATCCCTCATCTCTAAACGCATCCGCAGTAAGGAGAAGCGGGAGCGTCACCATGACCAGGCAGAGCCAAGTTAAACTGCTGGTCAGCCAAAGAAGCCGTCGGGGCGGCCGGGTGATCCTTCCCAGGCGGCAGGATCAACTCTCGTCACTCGAGATGAACTAATGACACTCCTGAGCAGCCTCAGGGGTGAAATCAAACAACTCGCCTCAAACAAGTCCCCTACTCCTAGAAAGGAGCAGTCGGCCAAGAAGCTAGCCCAAGCTGGCAAACAGAAGTCGGTTAGGGACCGTCAGCCGACTCCTCATCCTGCCCCTACGGAGAAGGCCCGGCCCCAATTTTACCTTACCCGGCTCCGTTTCCCAGAAACGGGCACAAGAAAAGCCATCCGGCACATACAGCCGGATGGTAGCAAGAAAACATTCTATGATGCTCGGCAATACATTGAGCAGAAGAGGACCCAACTATCAGAGTCGGCTTCAACGTCAACTTATCATGATAGCTTTCGGAATACCTTTGTGAGGTGTTCCCATTCTGTACATGAGACTCCAGCAAGCAGCCCACGGGTTCAGTCTGGTCCTCATATGATCCATTCGGCCTAGTACATGGCACAACCATTGTACTAGGCGCCGGTTTTACCTTACATACAGCCTGCCCTCTTTGGAGGACATGCGACATACGACTCTCAGCCGATGGACTGGCAGCTTAGGCTGCAACACCTTGGGGATCAACCCTGCTTTCTCCAGGGAAATAACTGAAGCCGTACATCCGGCTAAAGTAAAAAATGTTCTGGTTGGAGCCTATGACGGGACCTCCAACCCGGAAGACCACCTGCTAGCATACACCCACCTCATGTATCTACAGGGGTTGGATAATGTCGCATGGTGTCGTTGCTTTCCAGCAAACCTAAAGGGCATAGCCCAGAAGTGGTTTGGCAATCTGCCGGCTGGTTGGATAAATAGCTTCAAGACACTTGCGTTCTTGTTTTCTTAAACTTCTCTATGAACATCCCTGCCAAAAAGACAAGTCTTGACTTGGGAAATGTACAGCAGGGAGATAGAGAAGGCTTGCGTTCCTATGTCAGGCGGTTCAATCTGGTCCGAATCCAGATTCATGGGCTGTTTGATGAGGTCGCTTTCACAGACTTCTTTAAGGGTCTGAAGGACAGGTCTACTTTTAAGTACGAAGTCGTCCGCAAACAAATCTTTACTCTGCAAGGAGCCTTGCGAGAGGCGGAAGCCTATATACAGGCGACCGAACTCTGCTCCTCCAATAAGCAGTCGGACCATAAGAAGTCCGACCGGCAGAAAGAGAGTCGGCCTGCTCAGCCGGCTCCAAAGCCAGAAGAGAGCAAAAAGAAAAACAAGTCTGGGCCATTGATAACTCTTATCAACCGCCCTAGAAGAAGAAAAAATAGTGGAAACCGTACGTCCCAAGGTACGAATTCCACAAGGACTGCTGCTCCATCCTCTTGGAAATTAAGGATCGGCTGACTCTTGAGAAGCCGACTCCTATGAAAGGTTACGCTGAAAATCGGAACAAGAACAGGCATTGCCATTTCCATGAGGATGTTGGCCATGACACGAACGACTGCTTCAGTCTCAAGCGAGAGCTCGACCGTTTGGCCGACAAAGGACAACTGAAATCCTATGTGAAGTCCAAAGTGACTTCAAAGGCAAATTAAGGGCAGTCCAAGAAAAAGACTCCCCAGCCTGCTGTGAGTGCCGAAACTGATGAAGAACCGGTATACACCATAGCAGGCGGCTTTGCCGGTGGTGGCCCGACCATTCGGGGCACTAAGGACCGTCTAAGGAAGATGGTCAACTCTGTTGAGGAAGGAGATGCGGCAGGCACATCCGCCTTCCCTAAAGTTGTCATCACCGAGCAGGACAGAGGCAAAGTCCGTCGGCCGCATGATGACTATGTTGTCATTGAATGCAAGATCGCCAATCAGCTGGTTGGTCGAATTCTGATGGACACAGGAAGCTCCTCTGACCTCATCAGCCTCAAATGCTTATCCAATTTCAAGTACAAACCGGATAGCATGATGGAGGTCTCCCACACCCTTGTTGGGTTTGGGGGAGGACTTGTGCACCCAGTCGGACGCATTGACTTACATGTCCGCCTGGGAAGCAAGGGAGACGGTCTGCATATGACCATCCGTTTCCTATTGGTTGAAGAGCTCACAGCTTACAACCTCATCTTTGGACGTCCCACTCTTAATGAGTGTAAAGCCTTCATCAAGCCTTCACTCATGCTACTCAAGTATGAAAAGGATGATGGAACAGTCGGTTCCCTTAATGGGGACCAAAAGACAGCTCGAGAGTGTTACCTCTCGGACGTCAAGCCCGCGGCCGTAGCATCTGGTCGGGGCAAGAAAACGATCGACCTCGACGATGTCGAGGAAGAATTGTCGGCCCCACCAGCTGGAAAGAAAAGAAAGACTGATCAGCTGGTGGTGGTAAAAAAAGAAAAACAATAACAATCACTGACCGGGGAACGGTCGGATGATCTCCGACCCCAGCCTGCTGGTGAACATATCGATATCCCTCTGGACGACAGCCGTCCAGAGCAGACGAGTAAGGTGGGGACAGTTGCATTTGCAAAGCTGGGTGAAAGCCTTCACCAGCTGCTGAGAGAATTCAAAGACATCTTTGCCTTTGAAATGGAGGAGATGCCAGGCATCAGCCCAGATCTTGCTGTCCACAAACTCGCCGTGGATCCTAAAAAGAAGACCATCCGGCAAAAGAAAAGAAACTACGGCGAAGAAAGAAGACATGCGGCAACTGTCGAAGTAAAAAAGCTGTTGGATGCCAAGTTCATTCGGCCGTGAAATTTCCCTGAGTGGGTAGCTAACGTTGTGTTGGTAAAAAAGCCGAATGGAACTTGGCGGATGTGTGTTGACTACACAGACCTCAACAAGGCATGTCCAAAAGATAGTTATCCATTGCCTAGGATCGACAGTCTGGTCGGCTCAACAGCCGGACATGCCTTGATGAGTTTTATGGACGCCTATTCAGGTTTCCATTAGATCCCCCTGTGGAGAAAAGATCAAGAAAAGACGGCATTCGTCACTGATCAGGGGTTGTTCTGTTATACAGTGATGTCGTTTGGTTTGAAGAATGCGCCTGCTACTTTCCAACGAATGATTAATACGGTCTTCATTAATCAAATCGAAAGGAATGTAGAGGCGTACATCGACGACATGATAGTCAAATCTAAACAACAGGCGGATCATCTTGCTGATCTCCGAGAAACATTCGCCACACTCAGGCGGCACAAGGTCATGCTAAACCCAAAAAAGTGTGTCTTTGGTGTTGAGTCTGGAAAGTTTCTCGGATTTTTGATTGACCAAAGGGGAATAGAGGCTAACCCTGAGAAAATACAGGCGGTAATCGACATGCAGTCGCCCCGTAATGTGAAGGAAGTGCAAAAACTAACAGGTTGTCTGGCGGCCTTGGGGAGAT
This sequence comes from Chenopodium album, assembly GCF_948465745.1. Classification (NCBI taxonomy): domain Eukaryota; kingdom Viridiplantae; phylum Streptophyta; class Magnoliopsida; order Caryophyllales; family Amaranthaceae; genus Chenopodium; species Chenopodium album. Next base: position 45,292,668 of record NC_137838.1, read on the forward strand.
TCCTCAGTCGGTCAGGCGACAAGTGTCTCTACTTCTTCCAAGCAATAAAAAAGAAGACCAACTTTGAATGGGGGGATGATGCAGAGGCGGCCTTTCAAAAGCTGAAAACTCATTTGCACTCTTTGCCAAGGCTTGTCAGCCCTTTGCCCAAAGAGAAGCTCTTCATGTACTTAGCCGTCTCTGATCATGCCCTCAGTGCCGTTCTCTTAGCTGAAAGAGACGGCATCCAGCTCCCGGTGTATTTCATTAGCCATGTTCTGAGAAACGCGGAGCTTCGGTACCCCATGGTTGAGAAATTCGGCCTTGCCCTTTACATGGCCATCAAGAAGCTAAAACCCTACTTCTTGGCGCATGCGATAGAAGTCTATACTGACCAACCGACCAAACGGCCACTCACAACCATGGAGTCTTCTGGACAAATGCTTAAATGGGCTATTGAAATGCAAGGATTAGAAATCACTTACGAACCAAGGATGGCAATAAAGGGGCAAGCATTCGCCGACTTTATTGTCGAAATGACAAGGCCGGTTGTACCGAACAATACAAACCAGGTTTGGAAAATGTATGTGGATGGGAGCTCCACTTTGAACGGCTGTGGTGCAGGGATTATTTGTCAATCTCCTAAGGGAGATAAGTACGAATACGCACTACGGTTCAAGTTCTAGGTCTCTAACAATGAGGCCGAGTATGAGGCCCTGCTGGCCGGCATTCGATACTACTCTTCATTTTCATCACCCTCCTCTTCCCCGCCTTCATCCCCGGAGAAGACTGAAGAGGAGTCGGCCTCTTCACCATTAGCATCCTCCTCTTCAGCCCGGCGAAGGAGTTCAGCATTGTAATCCTCGTTTGCCTGATCAAACTTAGATTTCCAGATGCCAAAATCAGCACCCGGCTGTACCGCCTCCCATGTCGCCCGCATGATGGATTCGTAGTCTTCCATCATTTGTTTGACAAGGGCCTGTTTCTCCTCCTCGGCTCGAGAATGGAACTTGGCCTTCAGCTGCTGCTTCTGGTTCGCCACGCGCCCCTCTTGGCGGCTAACCCGCTCCTTGGCCCTCTCGGCCTCTTGAAGAGGCTCAAGCTTTTCCTTAAGGCCTTTAACTTCGGCCTTAAGATCATTGATTTTGGAGCGGGCCGAATCCAGGTCCTTCTTCACCTGCAGGTTGGCGTCCGCCTGGGAATACATCATATCAAGGGTCAGAAGCTCATTCTGAGCAATTTAAAATTAAGCTCGGTCTTAGGCGGACTCGGCTCGAGCTTTAGCGGCTATTACCTCTTTCGATTTTTCCTGGATTGGCCGTCTTAGCCCTTGGACGCGCAGCATGGCCTGGAAATAAGAAAAAGCCGGATTGTCAAAATCAGTCGGATATGTGCTAAATGTTAAGGAAAGTTTAGCTAACTTTTTTTACCTCGCAGAGGTTCCCCAAGATAGCATCCAAGTTAAGTGTGCCGACTCCTCTTACGGACGCCTTGTCCTCTGGATCAAGCGCCTGTAGCATCTCCTTGGCCATCTGAACGACGGTCGGCCTTTGTGGGGGGACTGCAAAATTATAAGTTAGTCAACTTCCAAGAAGCAATATTAAGATCATTCTTTAAATTCTTTAAATTTACGCCAACACTTAGCGAATATTTTCTTAACTCTTTAAAAGGCCCAAGGCCAGATAAGATCATTTTGAGGCCAATGGTCGAATATTAGGAAAAACACATAGAGACAAATAGAGGCCGAATGGTCACAGTCTGCTCCAACATGAGTATGACCGTCTGCTCCAACATGAGTCAGATAACCGACGACGTCCGTTTGGGCGAATTCGTCGAGGAGAAGCATCTCCCATTTGGGTGGCACATTTCTCTACAAATACACCAAGCGGCCCAACCGAATGCTAAGGTAGCATTCGCAGTCGTTTGGTTTAATCGAAAGTGAAATCTTAAAGGCCATAATTTTCTAACTGTTATAGCACAGTCGGAGAAGGGTCACAGTTTCATAAGTAGAGGCTATTGAGGTATTGGGCCGGATGCTCCTGTTTTTGCTCTAGCGCACGACAGGCGGACTATTCTAAAGTAAAATTTAGACTAAGTTAAAACTTAGCATCTTATCTCGTCGAGGCCTTAGGCCGGTTGTGGCTACTTTTAGTTCTTGGAACAAAATAGGCGAGGGATTTCTTTTGAGAAAATATGTTATGTCAAAAATCTTGTATTTTGTTTAAGCCAATGGCCGAATGAAAATAATTATTCATTCGCTCCGGATGGCCGTCTATCGCATGGTTTGGGGCAATCACCATAGTGATTGATTGACTTAGAAACCATGTATATTCTTCTAAGTATCAATAATTTCTAAGTCAATCAATCCACTCAACCGAAAGCACTCGACATCCGTCCAGGGGCAAGAACATTCGCATACTATACAGGTTATAATACTTAGCCAAAAAACATGAAATGAAAAAATTTATAGAACAACAATATGAATAACTTCAGCCAAACGGCCGAATGATTTTAAATTAAAAGGCCTAATCGCCACAAGACGATTGGGTAAGATTGTTTGCTGGCAAAGCCAGAGAAATTGTCAAATTACCCGATCCCTCGGTCGGTAAAGATACATAGATACTCGGCACGCAGGCCGGAAGATGAAATGAATGGACATTCGGCCGCATAAATAACTAATAAAAAGCTTTAAGGGGCAGAGGGATTGTCAGCATTGGCAGTCGCATCATCAGTTGCCGGCTGCTCTTTATTTTTATCACCCTCCTCTTCCCCGTCTTCATCCCCGGAGAAGCCTGAAGAGGAGTCGGCCTCTTCACCATCAGCATCCTCCTCTTCAGCCCGGCGTAGGAGTTCAGCATTGTAATCCTCGTTTGCCTGATCAAACTTAGATTTCCATATGCCAAAATCAGCACCCGGCTGTACCGCCTCCCATGTCGCCCGCAGATGGATTCGTAGTCTTCCATCATTTGTTTGACAAGGGCCTATTTTCTCCTCCTCGGCCCGGGACTGGAACTTAGCCTTCAGCTGCTGCTCCTTGTTCGCCAAGCGCCCTTCCAGGCGGCTAACCCGCTCCTTGGCCCTCTCGGCCTCTTTCTTGGCCTCTTGAAGAGGCTCAAGCTTTTCCTTAAGGCCTTTAACTTCGGCCTTAAGATCATTGATTTTGGAGCGGGCCGAATCCAGGTCCTTCTTCACCTGCAGGTTGGCGTCCGCCTGGGAATACATCATATCAAGGGTCAGAAGCTCATTCTGAGCAATTTCAAATTGAGCTCGGTCTAAGGCGGACTCGGCTCGAGCTTTAGCGGCTGTTACCTCTTTCGATTTTTCCTGGATTGGCCGTCTTAGCCCTTGGACGCGCAGCATGGCCTGGAAATAAGAAAAAGCCGGATGGTCAAAATCAGTCGGATATGTGCTAAATGTTAAGGAAAATTTAGCTAACTTTTTTACCTCGCAGAGGTTCCCCAAGATAGCATCCAAGTTAAGGGTGCCGACTCCTCTGGATCAAGCGCCCGTAGCATCTCCTTGGCCATCTGAATGACGGTCGGCCTTTGTGGGGGGGCTGCAAAATTATAAGTTAGTCAAGTTCCAAGAGGCAATATTAAGCATTGGAATTTAATAAAGATGCGGCCCATACCGTCCGGCTGAGCCTCCTCCTCCTTCTCCTTCCCCTGACGCCTCTTCTCTCCTGCTGAGCCGACAGCAGTGCTGGGTTGCTTAAAGCCACCCTTTGATGCCTGAGTGGCATCCGGTTTGCTGACCTCCCTGTCAGCTTCGAGAGTAGAGCCATCCCCTCTCTTGGGCTTGTGAACGACGTGTTTCCGGTTCTTGCCTGATGCACTCACATCACCCGCCCCTTTTTTTGAATTTTGGGTTGGGATTGCTTGGAGGGAGAAGGCCTGGTGGAAACGCTCTGCATGAGTAAAAGGAAAGGTGTCAGAAAAGCAGGCGGGCAAAATTTAACCTCTATTGAAAAAATATACCAAGTATCGTAAATTGCTACCTTGGGAGTACCGGCTGCCTTTTTCTCATCACTCGCCCTATTGAGGACGTTGGTACGGTACTTAGCTGCAGAGACGGCAGCCGGCTTCTTTGTTGCCGAGAGCTTTTCCATTGCTTTGTCTGCACCAAAAAGAGGGAGTTAGGCTTTATAAGCATACACTAAAAACAATTTTAAGTTTACTTAAAGTCAGACGGCCGACTACCTCTCGGCACCTCAGAGCTTAGACCACAAGCGGCCAAGAACACCCCATCTTCTAGCCACTTGTAAGGAGGAATGTAGCTCTGGGGGACGACTATTTTCTCCCCATGCTCGTTTTTCCGAACGGACACTTTAAACAGACCCCGGTAAAAAATTTCCTCCTGGGCCCGCCTAGGGAGAGGGGGCAAGGCACTATTGCCAGCCAGGAGGGGCGGATCCTTGATCCACCTATTGTATTTTTGGTTTAGTCGGCTTTCAGAGGAATGGACAATGTAGAACTTTGTTCTCCAGTCCTTCCATTTGTTCTCTTTGCCGACTGCCATCATATACCCCTTGCAGGTGGACAAGGTGTACTAGCCTTCACCGCCCTTGGCAGGCGCTCGGCTGAGATAGTGCATATGAGCGAATGCCTCAAAGCTAGGATCCACCTCCAACATTTCACAGGCGGCAACGTACCCGATGATATTTATCCATGAATTCGGGACAAGTTGCCAGATACCCAGTTGGTATCCATCCAGTATTCTCTCCACGGCCGGATGCAGAGGGAAGCGTAAACCAGCCTGAAGGACCGCCTCGTAGCAGCCAAAGGCTTTGTCCTTATAACTGGCCAGGGAGGGCCAGGTTATAGTATCCTCCTTGTTGGGGACGGACAAGGAGAAGCCATGCCCCATTACGATCTTGCGCCTATAATTGGCAAGACCGGATGTCATGGAGGACCGCTTGCTTTGCGGGACATGGTGATAGTTGGGGGCGCGCTCCAAGCACCTGGAAGCACTCGGCTCCGCCCAGCCTTCCCCCTTTTCTACTGGCAAGGACTCCCTTGCAGTATCTATTTTTGCTCGGACCTCCTCTTACTTAACAGAGGCGCTATCAGAAGATGACGAGGCCGAATCGTCATCAGAACTTTCCCCAGAGCTAAGGGACTGCCGGCTAGGGTCAGCAGGGTCCTCCCCTAGACTCTCCTCCGGCGCCTATTCTGAAGGCTAGGCCTGGTACTGACTGTCGGCTTCCGGCAGTATAGTATCACTGGGGGTGCCGCTTGAAGAAGAGGGAGAGTAGTAAGTTGGAGTTTGGGGAAGGTCAGAAGAGGGGTTTGGGGGGTGCTTAGAAATCTCACTAGCTGGCACCCTAATGGAGCCGTCTGAATTTGGAGTCTCACTGTCCGAATGGTAAAAGGAACCATCCGTTCTATATCTCCTTGTTGTCTGCTTTGTTCGAGCCATCGTGTCCTGCAGATGCACAGACACTGTCGGATTTGGAGATGTACTTAAAGGAAAGTTCTCGAACGAGCATTCGGCACTCCTAGTTCTAGATTCAGCCGTCCCCGGTGACCGGCTGATCGCTAACCTAGGCCGTGCCGTGTACGTTTGGGAAACCATTTGAATAAACGAAAAACACAAGAATAAATAAAACAAAAGAGCATGCGGTTACCTTAGAAGAAGGTATTTGAGACGCCTAGATGGCTGATGCAGTCGGTTAGAAAAGCCGAGTGTCGGATGCTTGACAAAAGTCAAGGTCTTTAAGAGTCTTTGAGAGTCAAAAGTCCAGAGATTCTCCAAGATTCGCAAAGGTGTGAAAACAAAAATGAAGTCAAACCCTTCTATTTATAGAAAGGGGAAACCCTAATTTTTCCCCCCTAAAAACAATTTGAAAATCCACTCAGTCATATGATGACATCTGTCACAGGCGCTACGTGCAATGCACGTGACCCATGTGAGGGGAAAATGATTTGGGTATTTTTACCCGGCCAGGTGGCCCAATCAGAAAACGCCACGTGTCCTCAGTAAAGGTGCCATTTGGACCTATGAGGTGATGCCACGTGGAGGGCGGACATTCTTCTGTCCTAAACAGAATATTGATCCAGCATGGACCATTCAGACTGCGACGCGTGTCACCCAAAAAAATGCACAAAGGCCCTTTGGGCTCAGTAACACGTGTCACTCAGGCATTGCCTCAAGAATGGCGGCCTTCAAGGGCCCAAATCCTGAGGCGCTATTTTGCGGCGTGACCTAATTCCTAGGTCACCAGATCCTAGGGAGGGCACACTTTCCAAAAGGACCCTATAAATAGGGACATTCTTACATTTATGACAAGAGGGATATACACGCAATACGAGACAATACGTCACTTACTACAGAGTTGTCATTTTCAAAGAACAGACAGCACTTTACCCGAGCTTTGAATCCGAGCAGATAACGTTACTTCCGCACGTTTTATTACCTTACGCTTACTAACTTAATCTTCGAAGGCGGACCACCGACAATCCGGCACTCCATTTGCTTTGCAGGTACAGAAGTCCTTTGTTGAATCCAGTCTCAGTGTTGTAACTCTCCCAAGGGACAAAAACTCCTGAAACAACTGCAATGGACAAGATTAAGGAACAGATGAGTAAAATTTCTGAAGAATTCACTTATGTGAAACAACCTGTCACCTCTTCGTCAATAAGGGACAAGCTTCCTGAGAAGTTTTCCACTACTGACATTCCCAAGTTCAAGCCTATAGATAATCCGCTTTTCCATTCGAAGGCTTTTTCTGCAACCATGGCTCTTAAGGGAGTAGATGTGACACTCTTCCCTACAGTGTTCCCTCTTTCCTTGGAGCATGCCTGTCAACAGTGGTTCTACTCTTTGGAATCCAAACATGTCACGACCTGGGTGGATGTTGCTGAAAGCTTTATGAATCGTTACAAGTGTAACATTAAGGCCAAGACTTCTGAACGTGAACTCTCCATTCTCAAACAGAAAGAGAATGGTTAGCTTGTTCATTGCCAATCTGACTCATAAGTACAAGCAACACTTGAAGTTTCTGCCTCTGAGTACCTTTGAAGCTGTATACGATATTGGGATCAATATCGAGGATGAACTGATGAAGACTACTAGTAGGAACAATAATAACATCACTTGGAAAAACAAGAAGAACGACACTCCTTCTTCTTTGTCTTCCAAGCCCAATAACGCTACCAACAATATCAATATCAATATCAATGATGTGCTGGCCCTTAATGCTCCTCCTCAAAGATTCCAAAGGCAAAGGAGGATTTACACGCCTTAGGGAAACACTTATGATGCTGCTTTTGACCGTTTGCATGGTCAAGGACTGATTATGCCAATTGGACAATTTCCAGAACCTCGACCAGAGAATAGGACCACTAGCTATGACTCTAATGCTTATTGCAAGTTTCATTAAGGCAAGGGTTATAATACTGAGAAGTGTTGGAGGTTGAAGGATGCGATCCAAGACCTAATTGATGCTAATCAATTTCCTGTCCCTCCAGGGGGCAAGAAGCCTAACATTCAAACAGGTCCTCTTTCAGATTCTTTGGCAATCGTGGGAGATGAAGTCTCCTTTGATCCGTCAATACTCATTCAACCTGTGAATGAACCTCTGCCGGAAGTTGTATTTGTCTCGAGTTCTGAAGAAGTGAATGGAATTTGGGATAGTGATGATGAAGACGTCTATCTCAAGGATATAGCCTGTTCATCTCTTGGCACAAGTTGAGACCTTAAGGTCAAGGTTCTCACCTGAAGTGGACGGTTGCAACAACCTAGTCCACCTCCACCTCCACCACAATCACATCCGATAGTTGATCCCATCGACCCTGGGAACAATGATGTGGTCAAACAAATGCAAAAGACCAAGGTGGAGATGAATGTATGGAAGCTTTTGGCCACCTCTCACGAGCATCGAAAGGATGTGATGAATGCTCTGGTGAAAATAGGAGTTGATGATGATATGACTCCTCAAGGACTGGTCAACTTTCTCACTACTAAATTGCCAAGTACTAGTAATCTGATTTCGTTTTCTAACAAGGATCTGCACCCGAAAGGGGACCAACATAATAAGGCCTTACATCTCACTGTGGTGTGTAGGCAGATGAATGTTCCTATGAGCCTGGTTGATAATGGCTCTGCAATGAATGTATGCCCACTCCGCACTGCAAAGAAGTTGGGTATAAAGAATGAAGAACTGACTCCCTCTACTCAAGGGATTCGCGCTTATGATAATACTTGCCGTCAAGCCGTGGGTACTATCACACTAAACATAACTACTAGGGCCATTGAACGTCGTACCAAGTTTCAGGTGGTAGACATTAAGGCCTCTTTAAATCTGTTTTTAGAAAGTCCTTGGCTTCATGAGCTAAGGGCGATCCCATCATCGTTGCACCAGAAAGTGAAAGCCATAGTTGGAGGGGTTCCAATTACCATTGATGCCTCTCCCATGCGCATTCAAGTTATCGACACTCCTATCTTCCATGTCGAACATGACGAAGAAGATGAAGATCTTTGGGGGTTTTCACTCGATGATGTTCTCATGATCGAAGAAGAAGAGAAGTGTCATCTCGACTTCGATCCCTATTCAAACACCAATATTAATGCCATTTTGAAGAAGCAAGGGCATTTCCCTGGAATGACCCTCGGACTCAAAAAGAAAATGGCTGAACTTTGGGGCCGTCCTGGTGTACTCAAGAAAGATACTTTTGGCTTGGGATTCAAGCCAACAAAAGAAGATGTGAAACAAGCCCTCTTGAAAATGAAGGCTCGCAATAACGCACGAATCATGAAGACGGAAATGGCCATGGATCCATATCCATTAACCCTCAATGGCTAGCACATCAAATAAGGGGAAGACTTCCCATGCTATGAATTCCCTAAGCCATTCGTCCACGATGGGAAGCGTGAACCAGGATTTGAGATGTTCCTCAATTGTGACTTTGTTGATGAAGACGAAGAGCTCTTCACAACTGAGAAACCAGCTAGCCCAAGCTCTGATGATCTAGGCATTAACCTTCTTTTTGGAATGAAGAAGAATAAATCTAAGCCCGTCTGCAATGATAATTCCGAGCTCGTTCAAGCTGTTATAGCAAACAAGGATTTTGACCCCTCCAAGTTAATCGTCCAAGCTGATAATATTTCAAAGGGATGGCGCAAGACATTGAGGATCACTACGCCAAGCGAAGAGAAGTTGGAAATAACCGCTGGCGAAGGTCCTATGTTTGATGAGTCATAGTCGTCTAGGTCCGAGTCCGAGTCTGAGTCTAAGTCTGTAGACGAGTCCTTAGAATCTGAGGCCGACCCTCTTTCTGCTATAGAGTCCAATCCTGAGTCTCTTATTGAGTCTTCTCTTTCCGGTGAGGTCGCAGCTGACCTTGCCCCTCTTGATGTATTAACCGATGAATTCAATAAAATGAGTACCTTTCCTTACGATGCGTGTCATTCCCCTAGCCCTGATCAATATTGCTTTGCTAATAATAAAAATGACAAAGAAATAATAAAAGCAATATAAGAACACGAAAATAAAACGACAGTTATCAAAGAAACAGAAACAATTATTTTTTCCAATTATACGACTGTTAAAGAAGTAAAAATTGGATTAACACTAAGTCAAGATGAACGCAAAGAGCTAATAAACTTGCTTAGTGAATTTGTGGATGTATTTTCTTGCTCATACCAAGATATGCCCGGAATTGACAGGGATATAGCTCAGCATACCATACCACTCATTCCAGGTATGAAGCCTGTCAAACAAAAGTTGCACCGTATGAAACCGGATGTGGCTCTCAAAATCAAAAAAGAAATCAGAAAGCAGTTGGCCGCAGGTTTCATCAAAGTATCCAAGTATCCAGAATGAATGGCAAATGTGGTTCAAGTTCCAAAGAAGGATTGAAGGGTCAGAATGTGTGTTGATTACAGGGACCTCAATAAAGCAAGCCTGAAAGATGGGTTCCCTTTACGTCACATTGACATTCTGGTCGATAACACAGCAAACCATGCACTCCTATCGTTCATGGACGGCTACGCGGCTACGCCGGATATAATCAAGTATTAATGGCTAAAGAAGATATGGAGAAAACCACATTCATCACACAATGGGGTACATTTTGCTATACGGTAATGCCATTCGGGTTGAAAAACGCGGGTGCCACCTACCAAAGAGCAGCCACAACATTGTTACATGATATGATGCACAAAGAGGTGGAGGTCTATGTCGATGATATGATCGTTAAGTCTAAAGATCGCCCAGGCCACATCATTGCACTTTGCAAGTTCTTTAAAAGACTCCGCAAGTACAACATGAGATTGAATCCAGCAAAGTGTGCATTCGGAGTCACGTCAGGAAAATTACTTGGATATGTGATCAGTTCTCGAGGGATTGAAATAGATCCCACAAAAGTAAAAGCGATCATGGCCATGCCACCGCCTAAGAATGAGAAGGAAATTGGAGGTTTCATTGGAAGATTACAATATATAAGTAGGTTCATATCAAAACTCACAGCGATATGTGAAACTATATTCAAGAAGCTTAAGAAAAAGTCCCAGTCACATGGGATGACGATTGCCAAAAAGATTTTGACAAAATCAAAGAGTACCTAGCAAACCCACCCGTGCTAGCGCCAGCAATACCTGACTTTCCTCTTTGACTCTACCTTACGGTCACAAGAGAAACGATGGGGGCAATGCTAGCACAAGAGATTGAAAGAAAGGAGAATGTAATCTACTACTTGAGTAAGAAGCTTCAAGGATACGAGACACGATACACACCACTTGAAATGTTGTGTCTCGCACTTGTGTGGGCCGCACAGAAACTAAGACATTACATGCTCACTCATACAGTGCATGTTGTGTCCAAGATGGATCCTCTAAAATACTTGTTCGAAAAAGCAACACTCAATGGCAGATTATCAAGGTGGATAGTCAATATTGCTCAGTTCGACTTGAAATTTGTACCACAAAAAGCCATGAAAGGTTATGCAGTTTCTAACTTCTTAGCAGACTTTCCGCTAGAAGAAGTTGAGAAAGAAGAAGATGAGTAAGATTTCCCTGACGAAGATTTACTCATGACCGAAGACGATAGCTGGACGCTCTATTTCGATGGAGCTTCAAACCAAAAAGGTTGTGGTGTAGGAGTCTTGCTTGTATCACCCAATGAAGAGCATATCCCAATTTCCATGAAGCTCGACTTTGATGTCTCCAACAATGCCGCAGAATATGAAGCATGTATTTTTAGGTTAGAAACAGTTGTCGCCTTGGGAATTAAAAAGCTCAAAATCTACGGTGATTCTTCACTAATCATTAACCAAATCTCCAAGAGATGGAAGGTGAGAAGTGAAAGTCTCGCTACGTATCAAGCTCATTTAGACACTCCCACGGAGCAACTAGATGAAGTGGAATATACGTATTTGCCAAGAGAAGAAAACCAGTTCGCCGACACACTAGCTAAATTTGCATCAATGGTGCGAATTCCAACGGATACAATCAAAATGCCGCTGACCATCGAAAGAAGATATGAACCGGCTTACGTTCAGGCACTTTATGATGAACAAGAATCGCAAGAAGAAGATGAAGAGCCATGGTATACAGATATCCTTAATTACGTGATAAGAGGAGAATACCCTCCTAATACTGATAAAAGGGCACGCCGTGCTTTGAGGCTGCTGGCCTCACAGTATGTGCTCATCAGGGGATAACTCCACAAGAGGACTGCAATGGGGATAAATCTCTTATGCATAGCCAAGAAAGAAGCACACAAAACCATGGAAAAACCTTCATGCGGGTATATGTGGAACGCACATGAATGCGAAGATTATAGTCCAAAAGATTCAACGACAAGGTTATTATTGGACTACTATGGAGAGAGATTGTCACGAATACATCAAGAAATGTATGAAGTGTCAAGTCTACGCAAATTTACAGCACGTTCCACCATCGCTTCTCTACACATATAGTTCTCCATGGCCTTTCTCCACTTGGGCCATCGACATCATTGAAAAAATAACGCCACCAGGACAAGGGGGGCATGAATTCATCTACTTAGCAATCGACTATTTCACCAAATGGGTCAAAGCTGCCTCATATGCTAAGCTAACGGTGAAACACGTAGCTCAATTCATTGAGAAAAATATCATATGCCGCTGTGGGGTACCTCATGAGATGATTAGTGATAATGGAACACATTTCCAAGCCGAATGCTCGGAATTATTACAGAAATATCATATCAAGCATCACAGATCATTACCATACAGACCACAAACAAATGGTGCGGTCGAATCGACCAACAAAAATGTGAAAACTATCATCGAAAAAATGACAGAAAATTACAAAGATTGGCCAAGTAAGCTACATTTCGCCCTTTGGGGTTATCGAACCTCTGTTCGTACATCAACGAGGGCTACCCCTTTCTATTTGGTCTATGGAGTTGAAGCTGTACAACCAATAGAACTCGAAATCCCTTCTCTCCGAATCGCGTTGGAAAGAAAACTAGATGAAGTCGACTGGATTAGAGCAAGATATGATGAACTAGTCTTACTTGATGAAAAACGCTTGCCAGCTTTGCATCATGTCCAAACCTACCAACAGCGTATGGCGCGACATTTCAATAAAAAAGTCAAGACTAGGAACATCTTGCGGTTCTTAGCCATTGCTACTAAGATGATTGCAAGATGATTTTGATTAGAAATTTAGCTTAAAGATTTTTGAAAGTCTTCCCCACAGACGGCGCCAAATTGTTTTGGATGAAAACAATGGGGCCTTGCCGAAGGCCCGCTGAAGTGGCTGAAGACTGGTCCGGTCTTGTTGATGCTGGGCCGAAGGTTTCCTGCACAACTAAAACACGTAAACTGGCCTCGGGGGTGGATCCGAGGAAGACCCCTCCGATGCCGAAGTCAAACAGTGTTTAGAGAGAAAAAGCTATGCAAGAGATTTAATGCTTGAGGCTTTGTTGTGTTGTATGAATGAATGAATTGAAGGCTTTTATACCTTTGCACATGATGAGAGGAGAGTAATTGGGCCTTTAAATAGTCATGGGCTGACCATGGCAATTCGGACCAAAGGACTCTTGGTTGACTTGGCTTGATTGGAGGCTCGGGCCTTGACCTTGGAATATGAAGTCATTTAGTGACTAGGCCCAATAAGATAATTGGACCCAAATACATGACTAGGCCCAATTAGATAAATTGGACCCAAAAAACTTAAGGTGACCTAATGCTTAAAGCACTCCGCAAAAATGTGTTGAATTAAAGAGGAAAATTCAGACCAAACTGGTCACGTCCGTACATTGTTAAAGCCATATTGTCTGGCGGAGCGGCACAATTGGTAGACATGGACGGTAACGGTTTCCACAATTTAACTAACTTGGATCAACTCAAGAAATTCTATGCCTAGTTGCATGGGTTCAGGACCCAACAGAGCTACGTTTGGCCTGATTCCTTTTTAAGGATACGTAGGCAACCCCTCAAGGGGGCCCGACCACTTTAAAAAATAAAATCCTTCCTCCGTCGATCAAGTATAGGCGCAAGTTCAGCATTGCGTCACAACAAAATAGAGCAAAAAAAAAAGGAAGGGTTGCTGTGTCACGGGACAATCCACCGTGGCACGGTGAAATTACAAAAAAAAAAAAAAGAGTTTGCCACGCCACGGGAAACTGGACCGTGTCACGGCAAATTTTCACCGTGGCGCGGTGGACCTGCAAAAAAAAAATAAATGTCGTGACGAGGGAATTTCCAACGTGTCACGGAATTACTCACCGTGGCACGGTGGAATTTCAGATTTTCCAATTTTTTTTAGTGACGCAGTCTTTGCGAATTCAGTTAATTGTTCGATGTTTTTTATTTTCATTCTTCCATTGCGTCCGAATCCTTGACTCGGATATTAAAAAAAATGAAAAAATTCATTGTAAATTTTTTATTTAAGGCGAAAATAAATATGCTATTATTATTAAAATAAATGTGACTACAATTATTGGCATCATGCGCCTTATTTTTGAAAATTATAAATCATAAAAGCGAACCAATACTGATCTAATCCCTATTCACTTTAGGAACCTCCTTCTCTTTTTCAACTAGATCGGCCTTCACCATTAATGTGTCTTTTGAAGCCCGAACTGTCACACCCCTAGTCGAACTTTCACCCTTTTCACCTTTCTTAAAATGCTTTTGTTGTTTCTCTCTATAAACCATCTTCTCCTTACCCTTCCCTTTCACATAATTCTTCCTTTTCGGCATTATAGGAGTCTTAAACTTAATCCCTTGTGTTCTTGGACCTAGACGATCTTTAGGAGGCGCTTTCTTATTTCCAAGACGGCTCTTCATATCAGATTTGTGTGATCCGACTCGTTCCCTCCTACTTCTAGGATTCAACCATGCCTTGTATGCACTAGATAAGGGAGGAGGAGCTTGGTTACTTGCAGAAACGGTCCACAAGGGTCTTCAAATCCAATAAGTCTCGTATTTGTGAACGTTACTCTCATGCAACGATACTTCACGAGGACTATCGTTATAGCGTGGAACTACTTGTTCAAGTCCATACTGTCGCATCAGTTGAGAGGGACAATAAAAAGTCAGTCTTGAGATACTAGGAACACGACAATACGGAGTATCATTCGTACCACTCATCCTAGTAAGCCTAGACCAAGGCACCACCCAACGAATGGAAAATTCTCTCTTTGCAAAAAAAAATTTCCAGTCTTCATACGACATGTTCACAGAGTAATTCGTCTTCCTGCGGACTAGATCGTTGGGGCCATATTTTTCAATATCGTCGGGGGCTTCAAAAAGTTCTAAACGCTCCATCAACAAAATCTGCAAAAAAACAAAAAAAAATAATAATCAGTCGAGAAAAAAAATTAAAATAAAAATAAAAATTTGCAGAGTCCACCGTGTCACGGCAGAAGGCCACCGTGACACGGTGCCTGTTTTGTGTCACGGGGGCTACTCGAAGCGTGTTTTTACCTGCAACAGTACTAGGGAGCCCTTCCTGATGGCTTTCCGGTCAGCTTTTGCTTTGTCAAGGCCACGAAATGTTTCTCCAAGGCACGTAGGCATAGGAGGCCTCCTAGATTCAACATGTTCATGCACAGACGCTAGACGAGCATGTCCTACCCTACCGTTTGCAAATTAAAGCTTGCTAAACATGCAAAAACCATATGCCCTTCTACGGTATACATGATAAGACTCAGAGACAGGGCGATTAAAATATAAATTTGCAAGTTTTTCTAAGTCTACCTCATTACCACACACAATTCTATTTAAATCTGGATCTGTTAGATTCAGATGGCGTTCAAAGTCTTGGTAATAACACTCGCGTAGGGTAGGCATGGCAATAAGATTTCTAGCAGGAAATCCAAAGATGGCACCGAATTCCTCTGGCAGGGACATATTTCATTATAATCAAATTTAAAACAATGTGTTTCTGGACTGCAATAGTCTAGTGCTTCCCTAAGAAAATCATCTTCAATCGCTGCCTCAGGGCTAGTAAACCCCTGACATGAAACAATTCCAACACTCTTTTGTCAGCATTGGTCAAAGAATAAGACCAGTCGCGCAATGTATTATTAAAATTATAAGACATTATTATTGAAATATGAAATTCTAATTATTTTGTGTTTCGTAATTATGCATATCACGAATATACTGGTCCTATTTTATATAAAAAACGCTCGGAACTACTCATAATCAATCTTTCTATACGCTTAAACCACACAGTTGTAAAATACGCGCACCGTGACACAGGAATTCACACCGTGTCACGGGAATTTCCGCCGTGACACGACAGATTTTGCCATGACACGGTACCCGTGTCACGACGCCCACGCGTTTTCTTTTTTTTATCTTTTCCAGTATCTATCTGAATTTTTTTCATTGTTTTATCCTCACCGTTTATTTTTTTTCTGTTTTTCGAGAGTTTCATTCCTAATAAAATTCTCAACTTTTTTTTTATTAATGTTTTTAATGTGTTTTATTATTTTTATCAATTTATTTTCTTATTTTTATTTATTTATTTATTTTTATTTTTTATTTTTCATTATTTTATTCATCGTTATTATTTTTTTTTTATTTTTTTTTTGGAGACGTTATAAATTTCGTCCCATTTCCAAACATATTCATTTTGGAGTAGTTGTAAAACTTATTCAGTTTTTTCTTTTCTTTTTATTTCTTTTTCTTTTGGGGAAGGTCGGTACCCTCCACTTACTCCAATTACATCTTTTTGTCGCGTCATTAATAACTACACAATCACACACAATGAGTCTCAAGCACACACTAAAACACACCAATAAATACATAAACTGTGGATAATGTACAAAATGAGTCAGAATAAATAGGCAACGTCAAGTGTCATCACAGTATGTACAAATAAAGACCCTCGGTCAAAAATCTGCAGAACTAGAAGAGTTGGGATCAGTGTCATCTCCAGCCTGTGAATATGGGAACGGTGAGCCAAAGAGTCCCGCCATCATCCGAGTACGAGGAGTAGTATCCCTACTAGTCCCTATAACTCCAGCAGCAGTCAAACTCAAAGCAGGACCCGTCCAACTGGAAAACGGCGTAGACTGACTCAAAGAAATTGGAATCGTCGGTGGAGGCATCGTCGGTGGAGGCATCGTCCCATACACTGGAATTGAAAACATGCCCGACACCGGTGGAGGAACCCCAGACGATGGAGCTGAAAATAAGCCAGGATCCACGGGAGTCAAAACTGGCCTAAACTCGAGTTGTGAAGGCTGTGAAAACGACTGTCGCTGCCTCTGACCCTGACCCTAAAAGCACTGGAAAGACTGAGGCTGCTGCCACTGAGCCTCCTGAAACGGTTGAGAAATCTGAGGATCCCGCAGAGACTGAGAATGCCGATGAACCTCAGGAGATCGTCTACCACGACTACGCTTTCCCTCGTCCGAGCCTTTGTGCCTCGAGCGCGAGCGGGACCTCCGTTGCTCCTGAAAGATAAAAAAATCAAAAGACGTCAACAATGCAAAATAAAACAAATGGTAGAAATTGGAAAAAATGAACATACCTCAAGAACATCGCCAGAACTGCTCCGACAACTCGCACCACGCCGAAGCTTGATGATGCAGTACTTTAGAGCTTTCAACCAGCTTCATGAATCCAATCATCTCTGGGCGGGTAGGCTGAGAACCAAACAGATAAAAATCAGTAACAAGCGGTGTTAAAAGGGATGAATAATGCATCAAAAACTTACTGGCTCAAAAACCTCATGCAGAGACTCTTGCACCTGTCTGAAACCCTTTGGCGCGCTAGCAATATGGTCCTCGGTAATACCAATCGGCCCTGGGTAGCGAACAGATTGAGGCGGAATCTGAATCCTCCCTACACGGCGAACAGTCATCTGAAAATACGATCGAATAATCAAGTTATTCGACTATTTAAACAGAGACTAGTGACAAAACTCCTCAAAAGATATCATACCTCAAGAAGGTGGGGTGGAGAAGCAAGAGAGGGAAGCAAGTCCTGCGCATAATCACCCTCCATGCGCACCAGCTCCTGCCAAGGAAAAGTGTAGCGCTCTCCCCTGTTTATCAACTCCCTAAGCAAGCGCGAGTCCAGCATCGACTCCGGTGGAGATAAGGGCACCACAAGGGATCACCACTTTGCTGACGAACGACACGCTCCCCCAGATACCAGACAAAGCGTCCGGTACTAACCAAAACAGTGCAGTACGCTTAAAGCTGCAAGGCCTCGGGAAGATTAGTCATCCCAGCCCAAGGGCGATACTGGACATCAATAGCAACCTGAAAACCATAAAAAGTTGCAATGAAGCACCGGAAATAACGTCAAGAGAGAAAATAACAGGCTACAAAAACAATTCTTACGCCAACAGAAGAGGTTCCTCGGCGTAGCAGCCCGCGTAGCGCAGAGACAGACTCTACCCGTGACTCTCCTCGGTCACGCCAACTGGCCCGACAGGGAAGCCATGAACCGCTCCACGACGCCGTCGAGGAGCCAATCCTGGGAAGTACTCGTAGAACCATAGCTGCAATGAAAAGTAATCTTTGAGCACATGAGTCGAAAAAATTAAATTAAAACAAGAAAAGGAAAGGATCGTCACCTCTACTACTCTTCATAAACCGTAGACAGTGACAGGGGACTCCACGTTCAGCTGCCTACAACCATGATGTAACGACAAGAGAAGGTCGGCATATCCGAGGATGGTCCAGCTGAAGGATCCTATCTCACTGATCTTGACTAAAGAAGGAAGGTAGCAAAGGAGTGCACATGAACTCTTATTAGGAGAAAAAGTCATGGAAATGAGAATCAAAATGAAGATTCGCACTCGCTACTCAGCTGATGTCTCCTCCATGTCAAAACCACGGGCTAGAACCGAAGACATCTCTGATCGCCCGCTCCTAGGAATACCTCGAGACGTTGGCTGGGTCCTGATATGCTGAACGATCAGACCTAACAAATCGGCTGGCTTAGCCGCTCCCCAAGAAAGATCATACATCTGTGCTACGGCCCGGTCAGTGAAACGTAGACAGCTAATCATGCTAAAGTCCAGAGGGGTCACTGTCATCTCCCCCCAAGTAAAGTGAAAGGCGTTGGTAGTATCCTAAAGATACTCCAACAACGCGCGAACAACTGTCGCACCACAACCCCGGGGGCTGCGAAACCGTACGATCGCCGAAAAAAAGTCCACTAAACCAGCTGATTCCCATAAGGCGTTCGTAGAAGGATCCCTCGTGATAATCCGATGAAGTCGAGGAATCAAATCTCTGGCTCTAGAACCGTGGTGGCGAAGCGTGCCGTCAACTATGCCGGCAAGTGGGCGATGAGAAACGTGGTTCTCACGACAGAAAACCAACTGGTCTGAGGTCCACGGGGGTGGAACCCACCTACCTCTACCCGTAGAGGCCCGAGGCTCAGACTCTAAGACGTCGTCATCCATACCCTCGGGAATCGTTGGAGTGTCCTCTCGAAAAGCTTGACGCCGGCCATGAGTAGAAAGATCGCGATCCCGTCGTCTAGGCATGCTATTATAAAAATAAAAATCTAAATGCTTAGCATCATTTCCTAAGACATTTAGTTAATTATATCGAGTTGCATTTTAATAAAAAATCTAAATGCTTAGCATCGCTTCCTAAGTTATTTAGTTATTTATTGCATTATACGCTAAATTTTTACCTTAAGGCAAAAAATTGATAAAATAATGGAATTATTTATAGTACTTAGTTTCTCCATGATGAACTAATACTACGTTCTCCTAATTGTATGATACTATGTTCTTCATGACAATGTAGTACATACACAACACAAAACATGTCTCAAAATTGCACAAAAACAATAGATCGACGCATCATGGCATATTTTACAAAGATCTACAATCAATATGTCATCATTTCAAGTGCAAAAGAACAACATGAACAACAAGGAACACCATTTACCACAAGTATTACCAAAAATGGTGATTTGCTCAATTCTTCACCAAATCATGCAATTTTTATCTCAAATCTCTCACAAACACACATACACACATATGCAAATAAATTCATGGCAAGAATTTCAATATAAACCTCAAAATAAAAAAAAATCCCCAAATTGATTTTTTTAAGGGTTTTTACATGAAATTATTCGTTAGAAGCAAATTCGAGACAAAAATCAAAGGAAACTTACATGGATCCTTCAGGAGAATCGAAAATGAGGAAAGTAGCAAAAAATTAGAGCAGAATTGATGAAGACTTAAGCTCCAAAAGCTCGAAAAACCGTGAAGACCGCAGCACAGCCGCCGTGACACGGTCAGCAGCAGCCGTAACACGGTAAAAGGGACCCGTGTCACGGTGAGCCTGGGATGTGACGGAGCTCCGGCAACCACAGGTGACGGCGACAGCAGCGCAGCAACGAGCAGCAGCAAGATTTCAGTGAAAAAAAAAAACAAAAACCTGTAGAACCGCTGTGACACGAGACTAAGTTCCGTCCGACGGGAAACAAACCGTGCGCCGGTGTGTCGTCATCGTAGCACGGGAATCTGAGCAAATGAAGGTGAAAAAATGGAGGTGAGAAGTAAGAGCAGGAGAAGAAAGAGAAATGGTGAGTGAACATAAATGGGAGCAATGTCTGATATTTAAAGCCAAAAATAACCGTTGCACGACCCCATTACCGTTCCTCATTTCTCGTTATTGAGTAACGTAGTTTAGGCGCGTGGAATGAAGCGTGTGGGATTTTTTGTGCCAAAAAAAATTCCCGTGACACGGGAGTTCCTCCCGTTTAACGGCAATCCAGAATCGTGTCGCGGGATTTATCCACGTGGCACGGAGTTCAGGCTTTTGTCCTGCACACTTTTCAAAGTTGGCAGCAAATATTCCTTGTAATTTGACCAAAATTGTACAATTTTTCGCGCAAATTGAACAGTTAATTTTTCAGTAAAATTACGCGGAAAATTCTAACTAACGGTTGAAGAGTATCAAAATTACTATTTTTCCCCTAGGAAGCGTCAAAATTAATTTAGTCGATATTTTAAACACCTAATATGGTAGGATAATTGACTTGAAGGTGTGAATCATCTGCGACCCACGTTCGAGGATAATCGAACCATCATGCACTTGCAAATTTCAGCGATTACAGTAGTTGTCGGCTTTCCTCAAGCATGAAAAGCGTTATCGGTGGATTTTTCTTCAAGTATAGAAAACCACCAAGTCGGCTTTCCTCAAGCATGGAGACCGTTATCGGTGGATTTTTCTTCAAGTATAGAAAACCTCCAAGTCGGCTTTCCTCAAGCATGGAAAGCATCATCGATGGATTTCTTCAAGCATAGAATGACACAAAATTCATACGTCGACTTTCCTCAGGCATGGAAAGTATCATCCGGTAGGTTTCTTCAGGCTTAGAAAACTATCAAACTCCTCAGTCGGCTTTCCTTAGGCATGGAAAGCGTTTTAACGAACGTTATCCGGTGGATTCCTTCATGCATAGGAAGCTGCCAAACTCATTTGTCACCGATACACTGGTTCCAGATACGTATTCTATCCTTTTACTCTTTTATCTGTGGAATTAACATTTTTTTGCAGGTATCAGCGTGTAAAGATTGATTTAGGATCGCAGAACGTCTTAAATCATTCTCCGTCCCTATCGACTACTTTGACTATCGTTTTCGAAACTGACGTTTCTACAAACTTAGTCAAAGTGGGGGCTTATGTAGACACCTAAAAATGTCTTCCCAAAATCAAACCCGATGATGAACAACCTTTCACCGCCACTATTGGTCGGGTTAAGTATTTAATCCCGAGAGTGCTTAAAAAATCATATTTGATTAAATTCGTATTTTTGAATAGTCCATGGATTAGTCTTGACGTTTGGTAAAAGCATAGTTTTAATTTCAACCCAAACTTATTATCTAATTTTACCCCAAAACTTTTTATTTTATTTTATTGCTTTGTTATTTATTTTTGCCCAATCCTGTTATTTATTTTTTTATTTTAGACAAATTAATAATAATAAATCAGAAATGGCCCAAAATTATCAATCGGCACTTAAAAATGCTGAACGAAATTAGGGTTAAAAATGAATTTAGACGGAAAAGCGGACTGAAAATTTCTGCGCCACGGCAGCTGTCCACCGTGTCACGGGAAACTTTCTTGTCTGACGTTGGGATTTCCCATGACACGGGACACCTGCTGTGGCATGGGAGTTTCCGTGTCCTTTCCGCGTAAACCCTTAACGCGTTTTCTCCCCTGTTCACTAAATATTTCCCACGTCACACAGCAGTATACCGTGTCATGGGAATGTTCCCCGTCTGACGGTGGGATTTCCCATGTCACGGTACAGTTTGACGTGTCGCGGGATACTTTTTTAGGGTTTTTATCATTTTAGGGTTCCGTGTGTTCCCTCAGCACATTTTTTCTATAAATACCCCCTCATTTATGATGTACGGGGCATCGATTATTTATCTATTTTTTCGCTCTTCTATGATCTAGCCTACACACTAGCTTACCCTTCTTCTTTCAAAATTCCTTCTTCAAGTACTCCAAGGAGTCCATACTTTACTCGTGGTTCTGTCCTTAAGCCAAGGTGTAGACACCCATTTGTGTCTTCCCAAAACCAAACCCAGTGATGAGTACCTTTCACCTCAAATCATAATCGAATGAAACGAAAGTGTGGAAAGGTCTAGTGTTGCGGAAAGTTTTATTTCTTTTCTTTTCTCTTCTCTCTGTTTTTGAAAACTTTATTTTAAGAAAACAGCCAATCCAGTTTGGTTGGTCCATAATATGGGTCCAATAGTGGTGTAGTTGGATGGGGTTTGCAAAGACCTTTCCAACGATATATTATAAGCCCAATTCCGATGAATATTTAGGAAGTTATGGCCAATTTACTAAACTGGGCCCGGTTTGAGTTTTAAGTACGGCCCAATGATCTAGGGGAGGGCCTAATATGATTTATCATTCCTAATGTAATTAGTAATGGTTTTGGTATTCTAGAACATTCTAGAAGGTCTTATCATTCTTAATTCAGTTAGGATTCTTCAGAGTTTTAATTAGATCAAATAGCATTTTCGACTGAAATTATATTATTTTATCTTCCAGTACGGTAAGTTTATCAGTTTTTCGAAAACGCGTTGAAATCCAAATTGGCGTCCAACCCCAGGCCTTGGCGCCTGGAATCAGGATTGGCGCCTGCCATTGGTCCTGGCGCCAATGAGCCACGGCTGGCGCCAAGGTGTTTTTGTGGTCTTCATACTCTGTTTTGATAAATTATCTTTTTTGGATGATTTTCTCTATAAATATCGCATCAAAAACTCCGTTTTCAATCATCAACAAGCATCAATTATCATCTACACCTATCGTTCACCAATTCTTTTCATTCTCAAGCTTTTATTGATTCTTTAGTATTCTTTTCTAAACTTTGTTTTCAACATACAAAATTCCGCATTCATTAGATCTAGAAACACCTAGCCATATTCGAAGTTGCCTTCGTCCTAGACGTGAAAGGTTTTAATTTCTGAGGGTTTGGTCCCAAATCTCTCTTTCAATTATTTAATTTAATTGCTTTGTTTATTATTTTCCTTGAAGTTACTAACGCGTGTATTTTGTAATTAGAAAGAGGTACGAGGCATCCAAGTAAGTACTTTATTGATTTTATTGATATTATGATGTAGAAATCATGTTTATATTGTTATTTTGATTCCTAGTATCATGTCTAGGGTATTTTTAATATTAAATATGATTGCTATGATGCCTTTTGTTGTCTTCCTAATATTAATTCATGTTAGTATCATGTTAGGGCTACAGATTTGATTTTTATTGTTTAGTGACATGCTAGGGTTTGTTATTAATCTTGTTAGTATCATGCCTAGGATCTTGCTATGCTTTAACATGATTATGATTATGATGATTATGATTATGATTGATATTATTATTATTCATGATGTTGATTATTTATTATGTTGCTTGATGATTTATTTATTTATTGCTTGATCACCTTTTATGTATGTTAAAGGGAATTGGTACTTGCAATCACGCTTAATAAGATAATTAATAATCTTGTTAGGTTAATTGTGATTATAATTTCAAGTGATCGCCAATAATAGTTTATTTGTGCATTAAATTCAACCAACATAGATTAAACAAGTTTAGGGTTAATCCTATTGATTGCATGTTAGTCAGAAAGCGCACATGAATACGAGCAGAATAAAGTAGAGGCCTATTATTAGGGCAGGTTCAATCTCTTTTAGGTTGGATTTGTACCTTCATCCCCGAACTCTATTTTGGTTCATGACCTTATGGAGTTGACGATCTCTTGGATCGTTAAGGGGTGTAACCTTCACCTCGTGAACGGTTTACAAGTTCCTTAAAAACTTGTTGGCGACTCTTTTGCTCTATCTTCTTCCCTTTTGGATGCCACCGTACTTTAGTGTATGATCACAGTGGGGTTCAAGCTAGTGGGATTTTAAAGGCTTGAAACTATTCCCCACATAAGACGTGAAAGGTAGAACTGTTTGAGGGTTTGGCCCCAAATCAATTCTATTTAATTTAATTTAATTATTGTTTTATTATTATTTCCTTGAAGTTCCTAACTCGTTTATTATTTTGTAGTTGCAAACAAACAGAATCAAAGTAAGAATTATGTTCCTTTTATTTCTATTATTTTTCTAACGATTTTGTATTGTTAAAATTGTTGTTAAATTGCTTCCAATATTGATGTTATTATATTATTTTATGATCACCATATTGCATGTTTAAAGGAAATATGTAATTGAAAATCATGACTAAAAAGATAATTTGGACAATCGGTTTAGGTTCCTTTTAATCTTGTTGCTTAATTCAAATGATCACTAATATTTTAAAATTATATGTTGCATTAATATTCAACCAATTTAGCCAAATAATAGTTTGGAGCGAATAGAATATTTTGTTTGTATGCCTTTGAGATTGCAGGAATCACTTTTCAGTATAAGAATCGAGTAGAGGCCAATACGGGCGAATGTGACTCCATTCCTCACTTCGTACCATCATCCCTGATCCTTCTTTCGTGGTTCCGAACCATATGGAGTTAGTAATCTCATGGATTATGAATGGGGTGTAACCTTCACGGGTCAATCGTTGTTGCCTATCGTTGTCCCTTAATCGTGGTTACCTTTTTATGATCCGTGAACGGTTTATAAGTTCCTTTAAAACTTGTTGGCGGCTCCCTACTTTCCTTGTCCCTAATCGTATTATGTCATTTCCCACTTCCTATGAGTGCCAAGCATATTCACACATGCTTTAACGTAGGCGCGCTTCGAACGACGCCTAAAGTTATATTTTGAGAGAAATGGGTAAGGTAATGTAGGAGGTAAGTTAGGAAAAGATGTGCTATAATTTGAATCAAATATGAACTTAGTGAGTTCATTATGGTGCTCTCATTAATTTGGAGTGTTGAACCCATTAAAAATGAATTTAGTTACTGGTTGTTTTAGTGGGTTCAATATTCCAAAAATGATAAAGATCGTTGAGCGCATACATGAACACACCAAGAGAAGAGATTGAGAAAAGAAGTGCAGAAGCTGGCGCAGGCGCGATGACCGGCCGCGCGGTTGCGCTGTCGAGCAGCCGAGGGTATTTCTTTTTCTTTCTTCTATCCTTCCCACATTTTCCCTCATCCTCACCCTCGAGTGCACTCCTCCTCGCTCCAAGCAGCATCCACGAACCCTAACCCCCTTTATCAATCAAAATTCCTTCTCCAATCATCAAAATAATCAACCAATTCAACTAATTCCTTCTCCAAGTTTATCATAGTCATAAAAAGTCATACTACTTTCCCCTATTTTTAATCTCCAATCTCTCTCCTCCATTGAAGACCAATTTGGGGCTTTTCTAATTGATGGGAATTGGTAGCTTTTTTCTTGATCAATCTTGCTTCAAGTGTGGTATAATCTCTTTCTTTGACTTTATTTTTCATAATTTTATCATTTTGTTGCAAGATTTTGATTGTTTATGATTTTGAATAGTTGTTTTTGTAATTTGATGAACTTGGTGATTGATTGTGTAATTTTGGTTGATTATTTGTGTTATTGATGATTTATTTTTCTTGACATTGTTTCATTGATTTTTTTTGTAGCCAAATTGTGCCAAATTGTTGTGAATTGCGGAAGGTGATTTTTGTTAGTGTTGATTGTGAAGTGAAATTTGTTGGTTGAGTCAAGTGGTTCTTGTGTAGTGTTGGTCGTTGAAGTGTTTTTTGATGTTGTTTTGTGTTTGTGGTTGTGATAAATGGGTGAAGCGAACATGTCGAGAATTTTGAAAGTTATCACCTTCAAAACCAAAAGTGAAAAACAAATGAGCCATCACCTTCAAACACTTCTTCTCCTCAAACACAAATCCTTGAGCCCCTTCCTCTCCCTAAACCCCATTTCTCTAATCAAGCGACCAAACCTCTATATTCAACTTTCAAAAAGAGATAGGTGATGGCGCATTTGTTTTTCACTTTTGGTTTTGACCAAACCCCAGCCCTCACAACATTACCATCAACATAGCATGATTAAACTGGGGATCAATGAGGATTTGTGGTCTCTCTTTGATAATATTTGGTTGAGTACCTTTGTCACTCGGAGTTGTAAAACCTATCTTGATCCTACTTGGGAGTTTTTGGCTTCTTTGAGTACTACTCCGCTGAGTGACAAAGATTATGAGGTCTCCTTCAAGCTCTTCAACAAAGTTCATATCATGTCTTGGGCCGAGTTCAATGTGGCCATGGATTTCAACCCTCTTGCGGATTTATTCTTTTTAGACCGAGAGCATGAGCATTTGGAGGGTTTCTCTCAAAATGCCTTCTAGAAAGCTATCTCTGTAAAACCCTAGAAATTCCTTTCCTTTAAATACCCACTTACCCTTTTAAAATACGATTTAGGAATATCTAAGACATTACCGCCACCGTGAAAACGGCTAAGGCAACTATCAAAGATACACAGCGGAAGACTTAAAATTAAAAACCTTTCAAACAAATCAACCCAAAAGTCAACCAAACGAAAGTAAAGTTTAAAACCAAAACAAACAAAGTCAAATAAAATCAAACTACAACTTGGAACCATTAAAGGCCCTTATTCAATACCGTTCCAAAATCAAACCTTTGCGTTAGTCCACACAGAATATGTCATAAATAATTAAAGCATAAAACACATCGTAAACTAATGGAAACTAGCATGATTCACTCTTCACTCATGCCCCGTCATGAATATGCTTCAATACCTGAAAAGCTTATCTCTACTTGTCCCCACTACTCTCCATTAAAATGGGTCATCATAGGGCCAAGATAAAGACATGGCCAAACACACAAACACACACAATCAGCAAAGCTGAGTACATAAGCGTAATTAAACACACTACCATGCTTTCACCTATCAACACACACTTACCTCAATGCACCTGTTTACAAGCACACACAAAAATCAACAACACACTTTGACTAGACACTAAATAATTCATTTAGCGTTGATTACGCATCGAACGGGTTTCCAACTATACCTCCCCCAAATAAATTGAAGTTAACTGACACATGAGCTAACCGTGCCAGCGACAACACCACTCAAAAGTGGCAGAATTCCTGCGCATAATAATAAATAAAAAGGAATGTACAGCATCCTGAACTCCATTAGAAGTTATGGTTAAATATAAAACCCCATAACTCCCCCCATTGTTCATACTCAAGGTATATACGTTCCAAGAGTTTTGGTGCGTAATCTCTTTCACTTTACGTTATTTACATGTTATTGGACTTGGTGATGACTCTCAAAGCATAATAAATCAATCAACAATAATTATTCAATAAACCAAACATACCAATTTAATTCTTGAATAATTAGTGACCACATATTATTTAATGTTAAACCCTTTTTAATTCTACCTCAGTGTCAAAGACACCTTAAACGCATAAAGCGCCAAAAATCCTATCCCTCGGTGTTAAAAACACTTTAAGTGCACAAAGGCACCAACATACAATTTATCCCTTGTGTACATAGACACTTATATAGCTCCTTACTCATGCTTAAAGCATCAATAAAAATTATTTGAACCATAATAAAAAAAATTTCAATATTTCAAACATAATTAAACATGTAGTTTAATTAATCATGCATTCTAGCATTCCATAAATAAAAGTGCGGTTCAAACACAACATGCCCAAAATATAATTTTTCCAATCCATAAACCATCACAAATAATTCACGCTTCACAATTCAATCACCAACACCATTCATTCACAATTCCATACATAAACCTTAGCATGGTACTACTTGTAATTGATTGAAATCAATCCTAGCATGATTCTACATCATCAAAATATGCTAAGTACGCGAACGTACCTTGAGTACAATCTAAAAATTGCCAAGACTAGTAGAAATTGCTTACTTCGAAGTCTCCTACACATTAAAATCATAATAGAGTATTAAAATCCACTCTAACCAAATTTCCAGCAATATATACACTATTTTAAAACCCCTCATAATTTAATTAAAGTAAGCTGAAATTATATTTAAAATACCATAATTAAGTCCCAATTAATAATGGGTAATTAAAATCCTTTAAGAAACATAATATTAAGTGTTCTACATAAAATTCCAGAACTTTATTTGAATTAAAACTTGCTGTAATTAAGCCTTAAAACACTTAAAACAAAGATCTAAACCAATATACATCATAACCCTTCAATAATTCATAAATCAAGAACCTAGGGTTTCAAAAATTGGGGATTTTTTTTAATTAAAATCAAATCTGAAAATTAATTGACATAATAATTATAATCAAATATCAAAAATCAAATCCCAAAACTCTTTATTTACACTTAGATTTAAGCATAGATTAAATTAAAATAATAAAGCTAAGTTTTTTTTTATACACTCGAAAAAAAAGGGAAAAAGAAGGCAGCCACCGGCTGCCGGCTGCTGGCAGCGGCGGTCACCTGTTACCGGCGGCTGACGCTGCTGGCAACGGTGGCCACTTGCTGCCGGTGGTTGGCAGCGGTAGGGGAAGCAAAGAGAAGCTGAAAAAAAAAGAAAGGGGAAGGGGGAAAAGAAAAAGAAGGAAAAATAAGGAGGAGAAAGAGAGAAGTTTACCTTGGGTTTTCTCCACTCTGGGCAAAGTTGATTTGCCTCATAAGTGGGATATTTATACCCCTTCTCAACCAATCCCTTTTTCCCTAAAATTTCCTCTTTTAGTTTTTCCTAATCCCTTCCCTAAAAAAACTTGTTAAAATTAAACTTTCTTAAAATAAAACCCCAACTTTTATAAATAAAGAAATTAAATAAACTTTCCTTTTATAAAAATATTAGTTAAAATGCCATAATTAAAATATTAAAATTATTTAAATACTTTGTAAAATACATATTTTAAATAAAATACGTATAAAAATACAGGTATTACAATCTCGGGTTTGGATCAATTCGGCGCTAGATTCTCTCTTGCAAGAGATATATATCAACCTTGTTTGAGATTGCTCCATAGAGTTTTGGGGAACTTTGTTTTCCCTAATCAAGACTTGCGAAATATGTCTCTCCTGGAGTTACGAGCTTTATGAATAGCAACTCAAGAAGAGTATCGATATCGGTTGAACTTGGGACGTATATTGTTTAGGAGTTGCATGGACATGAGGGGCAACCGGTCAGGTGATATACCTTATGGTAGTATGATCACGAGGTTAGCTACAAATCTTGGGTATGAGAGGTACCTTCTTTCTTGCCCAACGGTGGGAGATCTTGACTCCTTATACCTAAACACCGATCAACTTAAGCAAGTGAAATTCTTGGCTCGTAATGATGTTGATGACGTGTTCAATTAGCTTCGTAGGAACTCCTATTGGTGTTATCTTCTGAACCCCTCTCTTATCTATATTAACCGAGTAACCCCAAATGTTTGATTTGTGCCCTCTAGTAACCACATCCCCGGGAAGGATGAAGACATGGAAGATTTTTTGAATGAAGAGCGGCAAATTCATGAGAATCAATAACAACTACATGAACAACAAAATCCACATCAACATCAACATCTACAATAAAAACATCAATAAAATAAAGACTACGAGTTTGCTAATCCCGATATGGATGCTCTTAGTAGGCTAATGAAGGGGATGCAAATTCATTTGGAAGGCATGTATGATCAAAATTTTGCGGCGATGTATAATCAAATGAGAGGCATTTTGGAGAAGCAACAAGGTATGTTTCTCCTACAACAACAAATGTATGATGCTAGTATTAACCGTGGGGAAGTCTCCCCCCGCGGTTAACTATCCTTACTTTCCACCCCAACTTGGTCCTATTCCATCAAGTGGGTATCCTTATTGGCAAGGTGTAACACCCTAGAAATTCCTTTCCTTTAAATACACACTTTACTCTTTTTAAAATACGTTTTAGGAATATCTAAGACATTACCGCCACCGTGAAAACGGCTAAGGCAACTATCAAAGATACACAGCGGAAGACTTGAAAACCAAAACTATTTAAATAACCCAATTTAAAAACCAAACCAACGAAAGTAAAGTTGAAAATCAACAAAACCAAAGTCAAATAAAATCCACTACAACTTGGAACCATTTAAGGCCCTTATTCAAAACCGAAACAACCAAAATTTTGTGTTAGTCCATAAAGTAATATAATAAAATATTCAATGCATAAAACATATCAAATCCTAATGGAAGCTAGCATGATTCTCTCTTCACTCATGCCCCATCAAGAACATGCTTCAATACCTGAAAAGTGTATCTCTACTTGCCCCCACTACTCTCCACTAAAATGGATCATCGTAGGGCCAAGATAAAGACATGGCCAGAGACAAACAACACACACAATCAGCAAAGCTGAGCACATAAGCGTAATTAAACACACTAACATGCATTCTCCTATCATCACACACACTAACCTCATTGCACCTGTTTACAAGCATACACAACAATCAACAAGACACTTTAACTAGACACTAAATAATTCATTTAGCGTTGATTACGCATCGAACGGGTTTCCAACTATACCTCCTCCAATAAATTGAGGTTAACTGAAACGGGAGCTAACCGTGCCAGCAACAAACCTGTGCCACACATAGGTGGCGGAATTCCAGCGCATAATAATAATAAAAACGAATATACAGCGTCCTGTACTCCGTTAGAAGTTATGATCAAATATAAAGTCACATAACTCCCCCCATATGTTCATACTCAAGGTATCTACGTTCCAAGAGTTTTAGTGCGTAATCTCTTTCACTTTACGTTATTTACATATTATTAGACTTGGTGATGACCCTCAAAGCATAACAATTCAATCATCCATAATAATTTAATCACTCAAACATACCAATTTAATTCTTGAATATTTAGTGACCACATAATATTTAATGTTGAACCCTTTTTAATTCTAGCTCAGTGTCAAAGACACCTTAAACGCATAAAGCGCCAAAAATCCTATCCCTCGGTGTTAAAAACACCTTAAGTGCACAAAGGCACCAACATACGATTTATTCCTTGTGTACATAGACACTTATATAGCTCCTTTCTCATGCTTAAAGCATCAATAAAAATTATATGAACCATAATAAAAATTCTTTTCAATATTCTAAACATAATTAAACAATTAGTATAATTAAACATGCTCTCTATCATGCCATAAATAAATATGTAGTCCATATAATCATGCCAAAATATAATTTTCCAATCCATAAACCATCACAAATAATTCATGCTTCTCAATTCAATAACCAACACCAATAATTCACGATTCAATACATAAACCTTAGCATGATACTACTTGTAATTGATTGAAATTAAACCTAGCATGATTCTACATCATCAAAATATGCTAAGTACGCGAACGTACCTTGAATACGATCTTAAAATCGTCACGACTAGTAAAAATTGCTCAATTCGAAGTCTCCTACACATTAAAATTGTAATAGAGCATTAAAACCCACTCTAAACAAATTTCCAGCAATATATACTATTCTAAAACCCCTCTTAAAATAATTAGAATAAGCTGAAATTATATTTAAAACACCATAATTAAGTCCCACTTAATGGGTAATTTAAATTTCTTTCAAAAACATAATATTAAGTGCTCTAAATAAAATTCCAGCACTTTATTTCTAATTAAAACTTGCTGTAATTTAGTCTTAAAACACTTAAATTGAAGATCTAAACATTAATACCTCATATACATTCATAATTTTCATAAATCAAGGACCTAGGGTTTCAAAAATTGGGGCTTTTTAATTAAAAACCAAATCTTAAAATTAATTCTTACAATTACAATTATCAAACATCAAAATTAAACCCCGAAACTCATAATTTATATTTAGATCCAAGAATAGATTAAATTAAAACAAGAAAGCTTAGATTTTTTTTTTTTTATACATAGTTCGAAAATGGGGGAAAAAAGGGGAGGAAGAACGGCAGCCACCACCGGCTGCCAGCTGCTGGCGGCAGCGGCTGCCTGCTGCCGGCGGCTTGCGCTGCTAGCAGCGGCGGCCACCAGCTGCCGGTGGTTGGCAGCGGTGGTGAGGGAGGAGGGCAGCCGAAAAAAAATAAGGGGAAGGGGAAAAAGAAAAAGAAAGAAAAATAAGGAGGAGAGAGAGAGAAGTTTATCTTGGGTTTTCTCCACTTTGGGCAAAGTTTGATTTGCCTCATAAGTGGGATATTTAGACCCCTTCTCTACTAACCGTCTTCCAGGTTTTCCTAATTCCTTCCCTAATAAAACTTGTTGAAAAAAATTAAAATTTCCTACAATAAAACCCCAACTTTTAAATAAAATAATTAAATAAACTTTCCTTTAATAATAATATTAATTAAGATACTTTAATTAAAATAATTACAACTATTTAAATACTTTATAAAATACATACTTTAAATAAAATACGTATAAAAATACGGGGTATTACACAAGGAACTAACCCCGGGGTCTAACATCGAGACTCGTGCAGTCCTCGATGAGCGTGGTAACAACGATTATCGTGTTCTCGGTGGGAGCGATTATAGGGTGATCCTAACTACCCCTATGTGCACCCCGGTCATTCAGTATTGCTCGCCTTGCCGGAGAAATATTCTCCGCTTGCCCCTTGGCAGCAAGAAAAATTCTAGGGGCACTATGGTTGGCCACCCAGTTACACCGGAGGATGGGATCCTTATAGTCCCCCATCCGGGTTCTCCTATGATGAGGATGACAATGATAATGTCGGGCCGAGTGGTAGCTAGTTCCCCTACATTGTGCATTTTTCCTCCTTCCCTTACTTTATGTGTTGTTTGCTTTGCATTGATGGGATGTTAAGATGTATTCATGTTTAAATTAGCTTGGGGGAACTTTATCTTTGTAGGGGTTTTTCTTGGTGGCCAATATTGTTGTTGGATATTGCCTTGTATCTTTCTTGCCTCAATGATTGATTGTTGCATGCCTTAGCCTCTTCTTGATGGTGTTTGTTTGTTGTATGAGCTATTCATCTCTATTCTTTCTCTCTTGATGATGTTTTTGTTTGGAATCCTTTGTTAATGATGCATGTTGTTTGCTCCCGCAAATCCAAAGCCCTAATATCCACATATTTTGAATTCAAATCCCTTCAATCCAAATCTTGTAGTTTAGATGATTAGTTGCTAGTTTAGTGTATAGTTTCTTTAGATTTCTTTGCTTATTCTTACTTTCTTTTTGGTTATGTCATTTGTTTTTGATTTGTAGTTTCTTTTTGTTTAGTTTGCTTTCTTTTACTTTGTTTTGAAGTTACTAACCTTTTTCTTTGTTTATAGTTATACTTTCTATTTTTTTCTTCTCACTTGGCTTTGATGATGATGCTATTGTTTTTTTGAGCTTAATGAAGGTGGTTGATCTTTCACCTTATGTTTATCAGCATTGCTTGGAAGCCCGATGAATTCCTTCCTACTTTTCCTTCTTTTATTTCTTTTCTTGGATGCATAGATTAGGATTTATTTAGGAGAAGTTGAATGGTTCGAGGATGTAATGATTGTAACACCTTAGAGTGTTTGGGTCATTGACGTTTTTGTCGAATGACCACTTGTTTGACGATTGGGAATTACATGTTCTATTTGTATCTTTGTTCCTTTCTTTATTTTCCTACTTTTCCATTATCTTTGTTTTCCCACTTTCTTTTATTTTCTTTATTTTTCTTTCTTTTTGTTTGAATAATGTTTTTGAGGTTTTATTTTTCTTTTTGCTCTTTTTCAATGATCATCTTCCTCATTGGTAGTGGTATGCACGGTTTTAGAATATGCTTTATTGATTCTAAGATAGCATATCCTAGGGTAGCGTGTCTGAGAACTAGGAGGACCATGAAACCCGATTCTACTTTTTCGTGGCATGCTTGGTAGTGCTTCCTATGTTTGATTTGACACCTTTAGTGAGTTTTTGCTACATCCATCTGAGGTTTATATTTTTTCAAGCCTTCTTCACTTACTTGCATGAGCGGTATGGATCCTTGACTATTGCAAACCTAATCTTGTATCTTGACTCATAATTCTCAAACACGAGTCCGAACCATCTAGGGAGGACAAGAGCATCTTTTCGGGGTGGTAATTTTTTTTTTAGGATAATCCTTAAAATTTTTAGTTCTTTGTTTTACATTTGACTACTTACTAACCATTAGAGCCTTTTCCCTTCTTTTCAAGCCACATCTTTAGAACTTTAAGCCTTTTGTTTCTTTTTGTTCCATTTTTTTGTTTTTGTGAAGCAATTGATCATGATTTTGGAGATTGTGGTAAACAAGTTTTGATATTGGTTCTTTTTGTAAGCAAGTTTTTGTTGTGTATATCTTGTAAATAATGGCAAGTTAATAAATGAAAAAACCGTCCATAGTTAAAAGAGGCGAGGACAATAAATAATTGGAAATATGAAAAAACTGAAAAAAGAGAAAAGCAAAGCAAACTAATATAGCTTTGGCAAAATTGAAAAATTATTGAAAAAATTGAAAAATATTTTGATGTAATTGCTTTTCTCCTTTTCAAGCATTGAGGACAATGCTTCCTTTAAGCTTCAGGGAGAAGCGTTTACGCTTTCTGTATATATGATTGTGGTTGTAGCTTTGAATAAGCTTGGGGGTGTTAGTTTGTTTTTGTTTGGTGATTACTTGGTATTGAGGAGAAGGTTTGATCACCATTTTGCTTCACTAATTAGGAATACCACCAAATTCTAAATTTTAAGCCTATCCTCACCCTTTTGTCCTGACATTACAACCATTGGGAAAGACATTTCAACCTAGAGGTTGAGTCATATACCAGGGGAGGAAATTATGAGTTAAAGCCTAAAGAGAGGGGATGCAAAGTCAAGATGTCAGGTAGCCTAAAATATGTTCTTTTTCCGCTTCTTCGAGGAGCTATTGATATGCTAATTAGAGGGAGATTTGAGACTATAGGGAGAATGCGGTAAAGATCGAACAGGATGAAGGTGGATTGTGATTACTAGTTCTCTATGCTTAGCATATTCTATGCTTCAATCAACCTCGGATATCTTAAAACGTAAATACCCCTAGTTGCTTAAGTAAGTTGTTTATTCATTTGTAAGTGTAGTCATTTTGTAAAGTCCGATTCGTAAAAGGTTTTTATTTTACTTTTCTTTTGATTTCTTTTACTTTTGAGATTTGCCTGATTTTTGTTGTTAAGAGTTATGGGTAAACCTCTTAGGAATACCAGACCATTAATCGTCCTCTAGAGCGATCTAGGGGTTTAAAGGGCTTGTTGTAGCTAAAAACAATGGTGATTCCTACGAAAGTGAGTCTTACTGTATATTCTATTCTTATGCCTTTATTTTTCATTTTTCAATAAGTCTTTCATCCTTATTCTTGCATGCTTGATTCTGCTAGTGGACGAGCAAAAGTTTAGCTTGGGGGAATTTGATGAGTATCATTTATAGCACTCATTTGTCATCTTTTAGGATGATTTTAGATTGCTTTTATAGCTCTTTTCTTTCATTTTTCCTCAGATTTTCTCTTTATTTCTTTAGTTTGCACTTTACTTAGTTGATTTTCCATTTTCATGCATTTCTTGGTTTTTCTTGTCTTTTTCCCTTCTATTTGTTTGTTTTCTTTCATTTCTCAGGTCAAGGTCGTTATTCATAGATTCCCGAGACCCCTTCCCAAGTTTGGCATTGAGTAGGATGCTTAGTGTTCTCCATTTGACGCCTAACAACAAAGGAGTTCAAGAGCTTGGTCATTTAAATTGCACCTTCATACTGTGTGGGCATGAAGGAGTGGTGTCAAACCTACCAAGAAATGCTTAACTTTCTGCCTATTGCATCATGGCTCATCCGAAGCTTACAAGGACAAGCTTAACCTCACCCAAGGGATCTCCCCTACTACAGATGCGCGGGCGCGCACAACAGAGGAGGGGTCGTGCCAAGCTTGGATTGTTATTGTCTTAGTTTGTTATTCATTGTGAACCCTAGCTTAAAGATTAGGAGATAACTCTTTAATTCCAATTGATAGCTCTTATCATTAGTCTTCACAACCTTTGATTGGCATGATCTTCTCATGTTGTTGAAATTGTCATGATTAGTCGTTGATCCCCATTCCTAGTATTTCATTTGTTTGGTTTTTTGTTTTGTTAGTTGTTAGTGTTACCTTTTACCTTCGATTTCGACCTAGATTAGGCACATAATTGAGAGTGCTTGAACATTACTGTTCCTTTGGGTTATACCTTGACTTACCTCTATGCTCGTATTTAGGTTTGTTAAGTGTTTATAAGTTTGTTTGGCTCTAGGGAAGATTAGATAACGATCTACATTTTCCCTACGTCAAAATGGCGTCGTTGCCGGTGTTCATGTTTGAGTGTTTTTTATTGCTTGATTCTAGGTCTTTGTATATACCTTTCTTTTATTCAATTTTTGTTTGTTCTATGTAAAGAAAAGGCTTGTTTTTCTTTTCCTCAATATGATGATGAGTCTTTTCATGTCTACTTCCATAGACTTATAGTGTTTTTGAACTATAATTATTGTAGTCTTTGGGTGGCTTGTGAGATATGTTATTCTGGTTTGAATGACCAAACTAGGAATGAAGTTGAATGCATTTATGATGGTGAATTTAGAGCATTGTCAATTGATGATTCTTGGGAATCTATGTTTGGTTTGCTAGGGATGTCTACAATAGGGGTAATCATGATTCTAATGTTGATGTACAATGTGTTGATTCTTCTAATATTAGCATGAATTCCCATGATTTGTCACATGATCCCATTAGTAAACCTAAAACAAATGATTTCAACTCTATTCCCTCTTTTTCTCATGATGATGAGATACATACTCAAGTTGATGCTAATGGTGTGTTTCAATATTCTTCATTATTTACCATGCCTTCTTGTGATGTGCTTCGTTCCCTAGATAATGAATTGTATATGCTTGATTGTGCCCCCACTCCCCAATGTGATGTATATTCTCATGATTTTCATGTTGACTCTTCCAATCTTTGTTGTATGCCTTCCTCTTTTGTTGAACCTCAATCAACCTTATACAATTTTTGAATCTCTTGTTGATATATTTGAGTCTCAAATTAGGAGCATTGAGCTTGATAATGATCTTGGGCCCGGTAAGGAGATGATTCTTACATCTATGAGAGGTCAATTAGAGATAATGAAAAAGAATGAGGAGGAAAGAAGTAGAAGTGATGATGAGTTAGAAAGCCAATAGTCATCCTTGATGCTTGTATGTGAAAAACCCCAATCTAATGTGTGTGTTGAGGAGGATGATGATGATTTAGAGCAACCAAGAGTGTGTGAGGATCCCATTTGTGAGCATTAAAGTGATGGTGAAGGAGATAAAAATGAAGAGAGTGGTTATTTTGATAACCTCAACCCTATTTCCCATCTTAATGAGTCTCAAGTGCATGACTGTGATTCGTCTATCCATGAATATTTGGATTCATTTGAGGCTATGATCAATGTGTTCTTTGAGGGTCAAATGAAAACTCATAGCCTTTTGAGTGAGTTGATTTAGAATGCTTCATGTGAGAGAGATGAGTTTGAAATGAATTTGCAACCTTTCATGCATGTTTTTGAGACTTTAGGCTTAACGATGTTGAGGGAGTTTTTGTTCATAGTTGTGATGGAGGGGATTATGTAGTTCCTCTTGGAAGTTGGATGTTTGAGAGAGATGGAGATCATGAGTGTTCTTTTTTTGAGGATTCTATGATTGATTTTGATGCCCTCATTGGCAGTGTGAGACCTTGTGGTGAGGGAGTAGCTACCCCTTTTCCCTTTTTTTCATACTCCTTTTTCAAGAAATTTTAACCATATCCCTTATACTCCTATATCCATCCCTTCTTTTGTCAATAAGCCTATTGGGGACCCTCTTGTCTATGATGATTTACATGTCCCTCATTCGTCTTCTTTAAAGGAAAAGGGTTATTTTGCCAACCAAAAACCTTTTGAGGAGAGTTCGCCTTATTCTTCCTTTTCTTTTTCTTCTTCCTCTTCTTCTTTTTCGTATTTTGTTTATTTTACTTTAATTTTTCTTCTTTTTCTTGGCATCTCTTTCCTCATGGGTGTGCACAAAGCTTGTTTCACATCCTCTTCTCGTCATTTTCCTACATTCTATCTTATGAAATGTGTAGTAGTGCATTTGACAAGCTATTGCGTTCGTTGCAATATTACACTAGGTGAAAAAACGAAATTGGTACCGATTACCAACCCTTCAATGCCACCGATTTTGAACAGATGCAAAAACGTTTATTGGCAACGGTTAACCGGTGCCAAAAATGGCCCAAAAACTTTTTAACATTGTTTTTGGCACCGGTTAAAGTACCCAAAATATTAATTTTTTTTTTGGTTTTTTCACTAAAAAATTAAATCAACTAAAATAAATAAGAACATCAAAATAACAAACGAATATCAATCAATATAATCCAAAATTTGCAATATATAATAAAAAAAATATTTACAATATAGAACAACTAAAACATATAAATAAATATATAAATAAAATTACAATATGAATAAAAAAAATTACAATATAAATAAAAAAAAATTAAACCCCCAACAGATCTAAATCAATATTCTTGCATCTTAGCTCTTCAATTTAAGATCTAAATCAATATACCTGCACCAATTAAAAGAAAAAAAAAATCGATTAATATAAATAACCTTAGAAAAAAAACCAGAAATTCAAACACAAAAATTCAATCCAAAAATTCAAACAAAAAAAAAAACCTGAAATTCAAACCCAGAAAAAAATAATAAAAATAAACCAACAATTTAAATCTATTAAAATTGAAAAAAAAAACCGGAAATGAAAAAAAATATCAAAATTGAAATCGAAAAAAAAATCTAGAAATCGAATAACCCAAAAATCAAAATCGAAAATAAAAAAATCAAAATTAAAAAAATCAAAATTAAAATCGTAAAAAAAATCCAGAAATCGAAAAAAAAAAATCACAATCGAAAAAAAAACCAATTAAAATCGAATTGAAATTGAAAAAAAAAAAGAAATTAAAAAAAAATCAAAATTGAAATCGGAAATAAAAACCCAAAAATTAAAATATAAAAAATCAAAATTGAAAAAAAAAATAAACATTGAAATCGAAAAAAAAAACCCTGAAATCGAAACAAAAAATCAATATCTAAAAAAAAACCAATTAAATTCGAATTGAAATTGGGAAAAAAAAAACCCAGAATTAAAATCGAATTCAAATCGATTAAAATTAAAAAAAATCGAATTAAAATCGATTAAAAACTCAGAAAATGGTGTTTCATGTCTCTTGGTGGTCTTTGTCGCGGTCTTCGTGGTGGAAATCGAATTCAAGAGCTCGGGGAAAGGAGACGTGGTAGAAAGAGATGAGAAGGAGAAGGAAGAGATGAGAAAGAGAGGGACGAGATGAGAAAGATGGGGTGAGCACTGAGCAAGAGAAGGAAAGAGGAGGAGAGGAAAGAGAAAGAGAAGGAAAGAAGAAGAGAGGCGCGGATGAGGGTATGTTAGGGTTTGGGGGGATATAAGGGGCGGGGTTTTTTTTTAATAAATGGCACCGGTTCACTTTGAACCGATGGGCTTTATGTTTTTGCCACCGGTTTGAAATGAATCGGTGCCATATATCTTGGTACATTAGGTCGCTTATTTTTTAGCCCATTTTTGCCACCGGTTTGGACTGAACCAGTGGCAATTAGGGAGTGCCTTTTTTTATTTTTTCTATTAGTGTTATTTTCGAGAGTGGTTAAGCTTGGAACTTAAGTAAGTCTTTCTCAGGAAGTAACCCGTGTTTTATAGCTTTCATTTTCTTTTCTTCTTAGAATAGATTTTCTCTCATGGAAATGTTTACCTTTTTCTAGGTACATGACTTGATGATATACTTTGATGCATTGGTTTGAATAAAGAATCAAGGAAGATTAACTCCTATTTTGCTAGCATATGGAAAACAAGATTCAATTCTAGATGAACTTGGCTTTGAAAGGTTCAATTGGTTCATTTCCGGGTATTTACTTCCACCAACATCCGGTATTATCTTTACTTTCTCTTTCTCTAATTGTTGATACCTTGTTGGACATGTGTTGGAATTGTTAGTTTGATTTCTTTCTTTTCCCCTCTTGTGGATTATTTGATTTATGATTTGAGTATGTTGTTTCATTCAAGCTTGAGGGAGGGTAGTCTCTCATGTTTGGTGGGATGTTGATTCATATATACCATGCATATTTGTATATGCATTTCCATGTTCTATCTCTTGAAAAACTCAAAACTGATTTTATTTTCTATCAAGGCAAATTTGCAATGTGTTTTGTTTTGTTCTTACTTTGGAGATAATACTTTTGGAATTGTATAGTTGACTGCTATTCTTCTTAAATGGTAACGGTGTGCACGATTTTAGAGTATCTTTGGTTGACTCTAGGATAGAACATGCGAAGGTAGTCGTTTAGAACTATTGGAACCTTGAAGCCGGATTCTTTTGTTTTTGAAAACTCACAATTGTTCCCCTTTGGTGAATTTGAAGCTTTTAGTGAGTTTTTGCCATATCCTTGTGAGGTTTCATTGTTTTTAAGCCTTCTACGTTTCCTTGCATGAGCGGCATGGATCCTTGATTTTGGCGGACCTAATCTTGAATCTTGGCTTATAATTCTCAAACACGTACGAGACTGAATCATCTAGGGAGGACAAAGACATCTTTTCAGGGTGGTAATTTTTTTTTTTTTTTTTTTTTAGGATAACCTTCTTTAGTTTTAGT
The DNA here is from genome assembly GCF_948465745.1 of Chenopodium album. Lineage (NCBI taxonomy): Eukaryota > Viridiplantae > Streptophyta > Magnoliopsida > Caryophyllales > Amaranthaceae > Chenopodium > Chenopodium album. The sequence continues at coordinate 45,333,202 of NC_137838.1, forward strand.
TCTTGGGTTTCCATTTACCTACTTGCTAACCATTTGAGACTTTTCCCTTCTTTTCAAGCCACATCTTTAGAACTTTAAGCCTTTTATTCTTTTAGTTCCATTTTTGGTTTTTGTGAAGCAAATAATCATGTTCTTGGAGATTGTGGTATATGAGTTAGGATATTGGTTCTTATTTATAAGTGTAAGGAGGGTGATCCCATCGTAAGGGGGTCCTTCCTTAGATGCCCATGGCCATTTAAAACCCTAGGACTTTACACTTGTTAAGGTGTAGTATGATTGGATGTCCTGACTGTTTGGGAGCCCTTGAATTAGAATTGATTCTATCATCACGCTTTTTTATAAGAAACAAGTAGGAGTCGCCAATGAGTTTTAGGAAAACTCATAATCCTCATTCATACCTTACTTCCATGTGGAGTTCATGGAATAATTAGCACGAATCGTAAGTTTACCCATGCCCAAATTGGTCTACGTAAACAAGAAATGAGTTCGGGAGCGAGGGTACTAAAATAACGTTCCCTTTAGAGGGGAATCACTATCCTAGCCCTAGTATGGCCTCTACTAGCTCTTCCTTTTTTACAATTTCATCACCAAACAATATATGCAATGCGATACCTAAAACTAAGTTAGTTAATTTTATTTAGACACATTAATTCACGTAGGAATTACATTGCAATGTCGTTATTCTTTATATAATCAAATTCATGAATATGACAAAAATATAAACAATATTTGCCTTGGCTTAAGTGAACAACCAACAATTAATTATTCAATTCTTATCTAATTTAACGCAAGAAACTATGTGGAATTGATTAATTAAACCTTTTTAAGTGATCAAGCAACACTAATTAATTAATTAAAGTTCTTTTAAACATGAAAATAAGAGTGATTTATCTAAGTGCTCGGGAATTTACCATTTCTCTTTGCTAGATTTTCGTTTAGAACACTTATGGACTCCTTCTTGTTGGGGAACCTCCACCGTAGTAACAAAATATCATAGGGGTGAGTGTTTAGGACAAGAGGGGTTAGGTAGCACAAGTTCACAAGTTTTTCGCAAGAGTTTAGGGTTAATTTCTGTCTGTTTAAGTCTCGGATTAAGCCTATATTTATAGGGAATGGGAAGGTTTAGGGTTTTAAACGTTCTGCCGCAGTAGGTGTCGCGCGTAACTTGATGAGTTGCGCGCGACATCCCAGCAAAAGTGATTGAGCTACGCTGCTATAGGCAGCGCAACTAATGGCCTTGCGAGCGGCATTAAGGCAAAATTTGGTTTTCCATTTTTTTGAAATTCTCAATCTTTCACGAGCGCAACTCTGGTAGTTGCGCTGAGAGTCACGCGCAACTAAATTAGTTACGCGCACCAGCCCAGCGCGACTCCTTGAGATGCGCACGTTATTTTCTACGGCAACGCTTATTTTAACCTAGACGTTCCTAAATCCGTCATTATTGGGTTTTAAGTACAGGCTTAAGCCTAATTATGATCGGATTTTATTAATTGGACCTTGTTTGGCTCTCTTTCTTGGTTTGGGCTAGTCTTTTGTATTTTGTGGTTTAATCAGTTATCCATAAGCATTCTTCACTTGGATCCAACACGAAGATGGTTTTCTTTATCGTCATTGCACTTCCTGTCGGGACAGGAGGCCAAAAGTAGGTGTCTATAGTTAGCCCCCACTTTGATCGAGTCTAGAATAGACGATGATCAAAGTAGTCAAGGAAATAAATCCAAGACTCATTCTGTGAAGTTCTCAAAGAGTAGACAATCATTGAGAAATGCGAAGCATGTAGAAACGATCCACGATTCTCTAAGTGTATGAAACAAGTAGCTATTAAGGCAAGAAAAAGTTATTTCTAGTCGTAACTCGCTAAAGAATCTAGATTGTTCCTTTGCTTTTGTAGAACTGTAGGCGTCGTTCGAAGTGCGCCTACGTTAAGCATGTGGTGAATATGCTTGGCACTCATATGAAGTGGGAATTGACATATACGATAAGGGACAAGGAGAGTAGGGAGCCGCCAACAAGTTTATAAGGAACTTGTAAACCGTCCACGGATCATAAAAGGCAACCACGATAAATGGAAAACGATAGGAAACAACGATTGAACCGTGAAGGTTACACCCCCATTCATAATCCATGAGATTAGTAACTCCATATGGTTCGGAACCGCGAAAGGAGGATCGGGGATGATAGTATGAAAGGAGTCATGGAGTCACATTCACCCGTATTGGCCTCTACCTGATTCTTATATTGAAAAGTGATTCCTGCGATCTCAAAGGCATGCAAACAGAATATTCAATTTTCTCCAATATATTATTATGCTAAATTGGTTGAATATTAATACAACATATAATTATAAAATATTAGCGATCAATTAAATTAATAACAAGATTAAAAAGTAACCTAAACCGGTTGTCCAAATTATCTTATTAGGCGTGATTTTCAATAACATATTCCCTTTAAAAATGCAATATGGTGATCATAAAAAAAAAATTTAATAAATAATAATATTAGAAGCAATTTAACAATAATATCGTTAGTCAAATCAAATATAAATAAACCTAATAATGATAATAGTAATATAAAAATAAAGTAAGTAAATAAATTAATTAATTACTCACAGTCCTCGCGTTCCTTCAAATTGCTGCATCATGAATAAATTGTAAGTAACTTCAATAAAAAAATATAAATCAAATGAAAATTAAATTAAATAAATGTAGATTTGATTTGGTCCAAACCCTCAGTTAATTATACCTTTCACGTCTTGGTTTAAGTATAGAACTTTGGGTATTGTATGGAATCCTTGGAGTGCATAAAGGAAGGTATAGTGAAAAAATGGGGAGGCTAGTGTTTAGGATAAAGAGGGAGAAGAGAATTATTTGATGATCAAGCTTGTTGATGATTGAAAAATGGGAGATATGACCTCTATTTATAAGGGAAAAAGAGGGTCAAAGAACTAAGAAAAGATGAGAATTCGAATTGGAATAATACTCTTGCGATAGACAACAGTTTTTGCGGTTTTTGTTTTTATCATATCATTTGATCCAAAAATTGGAATAAGATAAATAAGATATCGTTAGAAATCTCTTGAAGTCTATTTTCTAACCCAATTATATTCAGATTACAATATTGTTTAGAATAATCGATATGGTTGAAATAGTGATATGGTGTCAGTTTTGGATAGAGTTTGATATTTTTTTCATATCTTTTCCGTTATAGCTCGGAATTGATATTATATTATATCATTGGAAAGATAATTCCAAGGGATATCCAACCATCTAAGATTTGGATAAAATAATATGAGACACAAAAATAGTATCTGTTTATCTTTGAACGTCTTTCAATTCGGATAGAAAATAGGACTTTCAAAAAGAAAGGTTTTATTCAATTTCAAACTCTTTAATCTTATCTTTTCAAAAAGAATAATTCAGATCTTTTAGAAACTTATAGAAGATTCCAATTAATCCTAATTGGTTTAGTAATGGGATTAAATAATTTGGACCATACACATGATCATTGGGTCGTAGGTAAGGTGGGCTTAGGTTCGGTTTGGGATCAGTTTAATATTTTGGTCATAACTTATTCTTTATAACTCGGATTTGGGCTTATAATATATCAGTGGAAAGCTCTTATAATTACACATCAAATTATCAAATAATTAGACCTAGATTATGGACCAAAATAAACAAGACTAAACGTTTTTATGAAAAGGACACGAAATGAATAATTTTAAAGGACACGAAATGAATTAATTTGGGTTTAAAGGCACGAAAAGAGGAAAATACGTCGTGGTTTGGGGAAATGATCTAGGAAATGGATTGATTTATGAAATGGAAATATGGATTTAAGCACTCCAAGATTAAATACTCAGCCTGACTAATGATGGCGGTGAAAGGTTGTCCATCATCAGGTTTGGTTTTGGGGAGACATTTTTAGGTGTCTACAGAAGCCCCCACTTTGAGTGAGTTTGTAGGCACGTCAGTTTTGAAAACGATAGTCAAAGTAGTCGATAGTGACGGAGAATATTTAAGACGTTCTGCAATCCTAAATCACTCTGTATACGCCGATACCTGTAGAAGCTTGCATCGTGCTTTGTCTTCATGGCTGTTTATGAGTTACTTCATGCCGCCTGTTGAGGAAAAAGGTTTCTTGTTGTAGATGCTTTGATTGGAAGGAAAGAAAGAAGGAGTGACGTTCCCCTTATTCTTTCAACTATTGCCTAGTTATTTTAGACACAAGTATTGTGTAAGGAAGAACTCACTTAATGCATTCTCTTAATAATCGAATTGGAAAGGAAGAGTGTATGAAAAGATTTTGAAAACTAATGGTAAATAATCCACTCATTCCTATTATGACGAAAATGATGCATGCATGGTCCTAGAATACGATCATAAAGAATATAGTGCATAACTCAAATAAAAAGTGTGTGCAACGACTCAATATGTGTTATTAGGTGAGTTTATAAGAATCGTGGTATGATCGCATGGCTAGACATGAGAACGTTGTGAGAAATAAAGGACCCAATGTCCAAATAGCACGGAAGACTAAAAGACAAACCAACTTGATTCATTTTTTCCAATTTTAATGTTTATGCTATTTACCAGGTGAAAACGGTGCATTGGAAATCGTTAGTCATAAAAAAGATCAACCTTAATCAAAGACAAAGAACACATGTTAAGGTTAGCACAACGATCCATCACAAGAAACTAGGAAGAGAACTTAGAATTCTAGAAGAGTTATGACTCATGGGTATAAAATAAAATAAATAAAATAAAACTAAAAATCTTTAATCCTATGTTATACGAGTTGACATGGATTAAAGGACTTGGCCTGGCTATGACTAGCTTGACACGAAAAGATATAAAAAAAATTAAAAAAAAAAAGTTGACGCTAAAAAAACACCTAAACTGGATAGGCTGTAGTATATCGGTTATAACATTTTATATGTGCCTCTGATTGGGACGAAACCAACTCCAAATGAAAGATAAAACTCGGGGCTACAAATCCATAGGCGGAATTACACGTAACTCTTTCTAGAACTCTGGCTATGACCAAAACAAGGTTACTCTTGTACAGCATACGGGAATAAAAATCCGGGTTGAGTCAAAATGTTTTTTTAAAAAAAATCTATGGCTCGACTCTAATAAAAAAAAAAAGCTTTGATAAAAGAAAAATATAAATAAATAAATAAATAAAAAGTAAAAAAAAAATGCACACATAAGCACATTGTCACGCATGATGCAATGAAGTTCGCAACCTAAAGTCAAGTTCTATGTTCGACTATGGTCAAGCTTATTTGGGTCTCAAAGGGTACCATGCTTAAGATTTTTGACGCGTTAGCAAGGCAGCCTCCCTTAAGGGTGTATTCCAACGGGCGGCTCTGTGAGTTCGTAATGAAATCGAACTCGACTCCATGGTTTGGGTGGATTTAAAAACTCGGATGAACCCTTTTTGCCATGAGCGTTTTCAGGTTGATAGAGCTTAAATCCCCCGGGCTAGCCACATACGTAGAACACGTACTATTGTGGCAAAATAGGTAAACAAAAATGCATATGCATATGTGACAATGCCAATTAAATCCTAGGAATACAATAAAAGAATCTTTAAGTCTCATCCACTCATCTCAATTAAATGCCGATCACTCAAAATCTTTAAATAACCAAAAATCCTCCCCAGTGGAGTCGCCAAATTATAAGCATCGTTTGAAGTACGCCTTACGTTAAAGCATGTGGCGAATATGCTTGGCACTCATAGGGGGTGAGAATTGACATATACGATAAGGGACAAGAAGAGTAGGGAGCCACCAACAAGTTTTTATGAAACTTGTAAACCGTTCACGGATCATAAAAGGCAACCACGACAAAGGGATGATAAGTGACTTTTATGTCACTTTTAGGGTGTTTATTAAGTCGCTTTCCGGCTTATTTTACAATAATTTAGCCCATTTTGTTCTTTATTTCTTTTATTTGCTTATTCTCGTCATTTATCTTTATTTTGAGTATTTTAGTAGTTTTTAATTGTTTTTAGTTTATTTTCGTATTTTTAGTTAATAATTCCTGGTTTCTCTCATTTTTTTATTTTATTTAATTTTCATATTTGTTTTCTTTATTTTATTTTATTTAATTTCTTTTGATTTTATTTTTTTAAAAGTTATTTTATTTTATTTTATCTTTATCTTATTCTATTTTATCTCGTGGTAATACCCTCGTGTTGTTTTTGGTTGTAGGTATTCCGGGTTTCAAAGTCATATTCGTGTTCGGGGTCCGAGATTTAAAGCAATTGCACAATACTCCTTGCACAAACAACCTGCTGCCCCTTTAAGCTGCCCTCTTACCCTTCACCACACCTCACCTTAACCTCCACCGCACCAAAACACCAAAATCCCCAGCTCCCTGCTCCAATTCACACTCACCATCAACAACCACCCAGCAATCCGACACCACCAGCCACCGCATCCTCACAGTCACAGCACACCACCGCTGCCACCAATAACCCCAAATCTGCACACCTGAACACCCCCCTCAACCACCTGCTCCACCGCATATCATCCCCGCAACAACAACGCATCAATTCCCCTGCTCCCACAGCGCCACAGCCACCATCACAATCAACCACCGTCAGCCACTAAAACAACAATTGCAGCCAGCCACTTCGCCCAACACCAAAACCACTCACCCATTAAACCACCAATTCACCGCATCCACCAACCATCCAAAACCACCAGCCGCGCCACCGTTCTTTATCACTGAAATAGTAGCAGCTTTGAGCAACCACTTTCGAACCTCAATTCCGCCTCTACAGCCACCACAATTCGAACTGAATCCCAACCCCCGCTCTTCACTATTTCAGAAACAATCAAGCCTCAAACGCGGGCGCACAGCCTTGTCAGAAGGCGCACACAATTGGAGTCCAAAAACAGAATGATACAGTAGCCTCTGCACGACTTCTGTGCGGGCGTGCAAATGTGGGTCAATCACGAGCTTTTCACGTGATTTTAATGAAAATCGGACGGCCACGATTTGATGCTAGATGATGATGCTGATTTACGGTGAAGATCATGGTTAGATGGTTGATGATAGAAAGAAAGAAGCCAAATTCGAAAGGGAAGAAGAAGAGGTGGTCTGGTGGAAATCGTGGGTTTGGGTGGGAATTTAGGGGGTTTTTGGGTTTATTTTTCCATTTCTTTTTCTTTTATTTTAGTTTTGTTTCTTTTTAGTTCTAATTAGTTTTATTTATTTTTATTTTATTTTTATTTAACCTGTATTATAAATACCCCTTTGGGGTTATTTTCTAAAAACTTTCAATCAACATTTTATTTTAGATAGATTAGATTAGTTTAGTCTCTTTTATTTTCTCTCCTAGGGTTAGATTAGGATTTTCTCTCTCTAGTTTTAGGAGTAGTTGTAGAGAGAGAAAGCTTGGATTTCATGGAGTTTTTGAGAGGTTGAAGAAGGAAATTTGTTTAACTTCTTCTCATCTATTCAATGAGCATTTTCTAATCTCTCATCTTTATTTCTTTGCTTAATTCTTAGTTTTTGCTCTTTGTTTGTTGATTTGATTAGATTAATTAGTTTGTTTTTTTAATCTTGTTTTTATTCTTATTTTACCTTGTTTTCCATGCCTTTCTTCCTTATGTTAGCTTAGGTCTTGTTCTAGGGAATTGGATGAAGGTTATATTAATAAATTGAATGATTGATTGTGATTAGTATGAAATTGTTTCTTGATTATTGTGTATGGGTGATGCTTTTATGGACTAGAATCTTTCTAGCTAATCGATTATATGCTCTTAATTGTGCTTTCAATCAATTGTACGAGAGTGAGTTGGTTGAGAGCCCTAAATTCTTCCATACCTATGCTAGGCTAGTTGAACGAGAGTGAATTAGTTTAGTAGGATAATTAACATGCTTAATTGTGCGAGAGTGAGTTAAATGTGTTGATGTTCCTAATCGAGGTCATTTTCATCTATTTGTATGATGTTGTTTAATACATTGATGTGATTGGATTCCACTTTCCCTAGTTTAAGTTATTTGTTCTTAGTCGTGTTTAGTTTAACCTCTCTCTATCTCACGACCTTTCCTAGTAGTCTAGATTGGCTCAAGTTAATACACTTAGTCCTTTTGGGTTCGACCCTTTACTTGCCACAAACTAGTTTAGTGTAAGTTTAGGTATTATAAATTTCTAATTTGGTTAGGGTTAGTAGTCCCAACGACCTACTTTTAACCTCGATCAAGGGACAACGATTGACCCGTGAAGGTTACACCCCATTCATAATCCATGAGATTACTAACTCCATATGGTTCATAACCACGAAAGGAGGATCGGGGATGATGGTACGAAGTGAGTCATGGAGTCACATTCGCCCGTATTGGCCTCTACTCGATTCTTATAGTGAAAAGTGATTCCTACGATCTCAAAGGCATGCAAACAAAACATTCAATTTACTCCAATCTATTATTATGCTAAATTGGTTGAATATATTAATGCAACATATAATTCTAAAATATTAGTGATCACTTGAATTAATAACAAGATTAAAAAGAAACCTAAACCAGTTGTCCAAATTATCTTATTAGGCGTGATTTTCAATTACATATTCCCTTTAAACATGCAATATGGTGATTATAAAAAAATAATAGAATAAACATTAATATTGGAAGCAATTTAATAATAATATCGTTAGTTAAATCAAATATAAATAAACCTAATCATGATAATATCAATATAAAAATAAAATAAGTAATTAAATTAATTAATTATTCACATTCCGCGCGTTACTTAAAATTGCTACATCATGAATAAATTGTTAGTAGCTTCAATAAAAAATATAAATCAAATGAAAATTAAATTAAATAAATGTATATTTGATTTGGTCCAAACCCTCAATTAATTATACCTTTCACACCTTGGTTTAAGTATAGAACTTTGGGTATTATATGGACTCCTTGGACTACTTAATGGAAGATATAGTGAAAGAATGGGGAGACTAGTGTTTAGGCTAAAGATGGAGAATAGAATTATTTGATGATCAAGCTTGTTGATGATTGAAAAATGGGAGATATGACCTCTATTTATAAGGAAAAAGAGGGTCTAAGAACTAAGAAAAGATAAGAATTCGAATTTGACTAATACTCTTGCGATAGACAGCAGTGTTTGCGGTTTTTGGTTTTATCATATATTTTGATCCAGAAATCGGAATAAGATAAATAAGATATCGTTGGAAATCTCTTGAAGTCTATTTTTTAACCCAATTATAATCAGATTACAATATTTTGTAGAATAAAAGATATGCTCAAAATAGTGAAACGGTGTCAGTTTTGGATAGTGTTTGATATTTTATTCATATCTTTTACTTTATAGCACGGAATTGATATTATATTATATCATTGGAAAGATAATTACAAGGGATATCCAACCATATATGATTTGGATAAAAAATATTAGACACAAAAATAGTATCTTTCTATCTTTGAACGTCTTTCAATTCGGATAGAAAATAGGTCTTTCAAAAAGAAATGTTTTATTCAATTTCAAACTCTTTAATCTTATCTTTTCAAAAAGAATAATTCAGATCCTTTAGAAACTTATAGGAGATTCCAATTAATACTAATTGGTTTAGGAATGGGATTAAATAATTTAGACCCTCCACATGATCATTAGGTCGTAGGTAAGGTGGGCTTAGGTTCGGTTTGAGCTCAGTTTAATATTTTGGTCATAACTTATTCGTTATAACTCGAATTTTGGCTTATAATATATCGTTGGAAATCTCTTTTAAAGCTTCATCAAATTATTAAATCATTAGACCCAGATTATGGACCAAAATAAACTGGACTAAACGTTTTTATAAAAAGGACACGAAATGAATGATTTTAAAGGATACGAAATGAATTATTTTGGGTTTAAATGCACGAAAAGAGGAAAATAGGTTATTGTTTGGGGAAAGAGGCTAGGAAATGAAAATATGGATTTAAGCACTCCAAGATTAAATACTCAACCCGACCAATAATGGCGGTGGAAGGTTGTTCATCATCAGGTTTGGTTTTGGGGAGACATTTTTAGGTGTCTATAAGAATGCTTTTACAAGTAAATGTGTTCTTAGTGATGTCAACTCTTGAGAAGAGATCGGTTTAAAAAAAGTAAAAGGGGGGTGATTTCCACTCATTCATGTCATCGTTGGTCTAAAGTCCCTCGATATGTCATTGAAACTTTAGCCTTACTATAACAAAGTAAAAAGATGAAAAAAGGTGTACGATATTTGAGCCTAGACGTTTTCGGCAATTGAGCCAAAATATTTCGGCATTTGAGCCTAAATGTTTTTGCATTGGAGCCTAAATGTTTCGACACTCGAACCTAAATGTTTCACTATTTTAACTGGATGTCCACAATATAGAAATACATGTCTCAAGGAGGCACATTTCCAAATCCAGTAAGAGAGAAGAAAGTCAGCAACTTTCTCAGTAGTTTTGTTCACAAGATGAGTACACGTGTCTCAGGACTGGGGGCATGTGACTACATAGGTGTGACATCGTCTCGTCGCTCTTTATACTAGGGTGAACGGACACCCTAATTGTCTGGTAAGCCAGTAAGCTCACTAACTACCGTATTTGCTTCCAATCAAGAAGTGTTTGTTCCTGATGGTTCGGCGCGCCTGTCGACTCGTGAGCTAACGCCTAAACTAAAGTAACTTTGTACCTTGTAGTTTCGAGAGGTAGATTTCGTAAAGCTTGGGCTGAAGTGAAATTTTACGCAACACATACGCCATACAATTTTACGCTATATGATACGACTTGCATTTTTACGCTGCATGATGACGCCTTCCTTTTTGCTTTGGACGGGAAAAAAGAAGAAAAGCCGGAAATTTATAACATCAGTACAGTGAAATGACAAGCCTATCTATGGGAGCTTTTACGTAAAGCACCACTACAGAACGTCTTAAGACACAATTACGAAAAACGTTCAAAACGTATGCTTATGAAGATACAAAGCACGGTGCGCATGCAAAATGATGCAAAAAACTAACAAAGAAGAAAATAAACTACAAAATGCAAAGCAATAAAGAGATTTTGATAATATGCGCGCCATAATGTCTAATAATGAACAAAAACCGTTGAAAAATGATCAAACGGATCAAAATCTGGATACCAGTTATTTTAGTGACCAATATCCGCTCGTAACTCAGTAGGTCGCGCTGGCCAGGCTCGCGCATCATTCTGAGTTGCGCTGGTCTATCACGCGCAACTGATTCAGTTGTGCACGACATTTAAATCAGCAAAAAGAAATCGCTGAGCGCGATTTTCAATTCGCATTCTCTCTTCTTCCTTCACCATTTTCGACCCTTTCTCTCTCAAGAAAGCTCGATTTCTTGCGATTTTTGAAGCCAATAGAAATTATATCTCGTCCCATATTCCTATTTTCCATAATCCAATGTAAGTTTTTTACTAAATTTCGTTCGTTTATAGCTGAATTTGGGCTATTTTGAATCGTTAAACCCCAAATTTCGAATTTTGGGGTTTTTTATTTGGTCCAACATTCTTGAATTTATTTGTTCCATGTTTTTATGCCATGTTTAAGGAGTGTTTTGCAACAAATCTCATGAAAAATGGTTAAGTATTGAACCTAGTATGAGCATTTCTTTGTTTAGGTTCGTTCTTGCTCTTTTTCTTTGAGTTTTGCTTGAATCTGTTGCTTTTTCCTGCTCATTTTGGTTGCATTTGCTTATTATTCAGGAGATTATAGTATTGGAACTAGTATTTCTTTCGTAATTCACATTTTTCAAAATTTGATATTTGGAAAAATGGCACGAAGCACACTCTTAGCTCGTTTTTTGCCATGTTTAAACCTCAAAATTGTTTGGTAGACAATAATCATGTTTTTATTACTGTTATTCGTCTACGAATAGTTGAATCTTTGAGATTTTTGAAATACAATCCCTTTGCGGGTGTTAGAAGCCCCCATGTACTGAGTTAAACTGCAGGTATCGTAGCCCCCAAGTATGGGTGGCATTCGATTTTTGTGTTTTGCCCTATCGACAGTTGTTATGCCGCCGAAATGGGTATGAAACACATATATTAGCTTAGTTTTAGAAAGAGAGGAGATTCGCCCTCGAAAGAGGGTGACCCGTCCTCGTGAGGAGGTTCGGGAGCGACGCGTCGTAGCCAATCGACGTTTCCAAGAGGATGTGGTTTGATAGGCTCCTTCCAACCGGGACCCTAGGGTCCTTAAGTGGGACCCAGCCTATCATGTTTCGATCAGAGGGTGGCGTGGCATCATGAGTTCTTTGCGCATTTGTTTTTTTTCATATACATTTGTTTGCTAACTGTCCTTGTATTTTGGTACAGGTTCCGCGAAAGACCCTGAACGGCATGGTGAGAACTTTGCGCGCTTTCCGAGCTGCTTATCGGAGAGCCCTCATCACTTTGTCATGCCGTGATCATCGGATGGTCGAGGTAAGTTTATTATACTTATTTTTTATTTTAACGAAGTTATCACACATTTTATGTATTAATCTTCGTTTGGATTTCGCAGGTTGTGCAACAATCGTTAGGGAGTCGTCGAGCGTCCTGACCTCCTTTGTACACATTTATTTTTATCAGGAAACAGATGTACATTTTTATTATTTTTTTTTGTACATATGACACATTTTTTGTATATATATGTCATTATTATTATTTTTTTGTTTCCATGCGTAAATTTTTTTTTATATAAAATATTTTAAAAAATTTTCCGAGGGAGGGAAGGGTTCCCGACATACACCCCTTGAAAAATAACAAAAAGAGACATACAAAAATAGAAAGCGAAGAGGAAAGAGAAAGTGAAAGAAGAGAATAAAAATAAAAATAAAAATAAAATTTAAAAAGGAAAATAACAAAGAAACAAATAATAAAGAGAAAAAAGAGACACAAGAGTTAGCAAAAGTAAAGCGTATAATTAGTCTTAAGATTTCGTCAAGATTCCGTCAATATGTAGTCCAAAATACGGAAATAAATCTAATTTTCATGCTGCAACAGACTAGACGCGCGCAACTGGATGAGTTGCGCGCGGCTGGCGCGCACATGTTAATTGGTTGCACACGAATGGCTCGCGCAACACATGAGTTGCACATGCCACCTGCTGGTGAACTTTCCTTTGAGCGAAAATTGCTGAAATTTTTCCCTTCTTGGGTCTATTTAAACGTAGTTTCGTGTAGGCTTTTGATCATCTCGCATTCATTCTCTTAGTGATATCATAAGAAACTAAAAAGAATTAATCTTTCTAAATTATCTCTTCCTTTTTTGTTTTGAGTTGAACAATGGCGAAAACCATTGAACAACGTTTGAAGCAATGGGTCACTTCCCTCACAAGCGAGGACAAACTAGCTTTAAAAATTTACCACCTAGACCCTCTATTAAATTACATGTAACTCGTGATTAATTTTGATTTTCATCATTCCGCCGTCAATCATTAGGACTCCAACCACCATCTTTTCTTGTTTAAAGGGGACAAAATTATCCCACTACCTTGTGAGTTTGAGGCCTTGCTAGGCTTCCCTGCAAATACTATCCCTGTAACCTATGCACCTACCTTGCCGGATCCCAAACCTATATTCCAAAGATTTTTTGGTTTGTTTGACAATGATATGACTATCATTGGAATTGAAGAAGGCGTGAATTTGATCCAATTTATTGAACACTTCGTCCCCCCCCCCGTGACAACATGACTGAACAATGCTTTAAAATACGTGCTTTATGTTATTGTCTTGTTGTTAATTGTTTACATAGGAAAAGTAAAGAGTATGGAGATTATTCCATGGTGTCCATAGCTAGTAGAGCAAATAAAGGGATGTCATTCAACCGCTCCGTTGGCTTTGGCAGAAACTGTTCTATGCTTGAATCGCCTTAGAGGAGACCCTAACAAAAACGGTTTCATGGGAAGTCCACTCCTATTACATGTATTTTTTTTTTGTCGTATAGTAGTGCAAGCTGTGAAGTTGCCCTGCCTTGACCAGCGCAATCCTCTGAGATGCCAGCGGATGGCGCGCGCAACAGATTTTGATGCGCACACCACCTGCTTGTGTAAAATTGCAATTAATTTTTCTCTTTTTTTTTTCCAGATTTGGCTCATAGAGCGTCTGCGAATCGTTGATCAGCCACAAAACCTTGATGATAATGGAGTAAGGACATTCCCTTTGACGTGAAATTCTCTACATGCACAAGAATGAAGAAGAATGGACGTCGTTTTTCTGTCATGGGGTTCATAACATACACTTTGTGATTCCTTGGTGGAACATAAGTAGTATGGTTGGAAATAGTTTTAATTGCCCTTATAATAGGCTTCTAGGCCTATCTAGTACTACCTTTATCTTTCCTTGCAGGGTGATGAGACGGTACGGGATGAAACAAATTATTCCCCCGCAAGATTGTGATGCTCCTAAAGATGTGATCTTTAAACCCGAACGAATTGCTCATTGGATGGAATATTTGTCAAGTCTCCCTAGATGGGTAGTACAAAATCCTACTGCGAGTACTGTATTATCTTCCTTTTACAAGGCTTGGATGAATGCGGTAGATAAGGGCGAATTGAACAAGGTTTGATCACAACATCAAGCCGCCACGGCTCGCAATCAACCTAAACCTTTGATGCATTCGGCCACCACTACTCCTCCTAGTGGTCAAAACAATGGAGTGAGAAAAAAATTGGACTTCTCCTAAACATGTGCAAGGGGTGAAAATTAAAGAACCTTCACCAAATACTCGTAAGAAGGCTCCAATTGTTAAAGGAAAAGGAAAACAGGATGCAAAGGCCCCAATCTCTAAATTGAAGAACAATGTTTGGGTGAAAAAGATGAATGAAGGGGAAAGCTCTAAGGTTTCGGAAAATACCGCAATGGAAACTACTCCTCCATCAACCGTGACAATCGAGGACATAGTAACACCTTAGAGTGTTACACAATCTTGTCATTAGTTTAATTTGAATAAAGTGTAATCACTAATATGTTTTTTATTTTTATTTATCATCTAGTTCAATAATGTCTCTTATTTTGAATTTTGAATGAAATAAAATGAGCTTTATATTTTTTTATTTTGATATGATCGAATCATAAAGATTGCCCACGTATTCGTATTACGAAATCAAGTCTTTGCGTATGTAAGGAGGGTGTTTCCATCGTAAGGGGTCCTCTCCTTAAATGCCCATGGCCCTTTAAAAGCCTAGGACTTTACACTTGTTAGGGTGTAGTAGGATTTGAATTACTGATTGTTTTGGGGACCTTGAATTAGAATTGATTCTATCATTACGCTTTTTTGTAAGAAACAAGTAGGAAGTCGCCAATGAGTTTTAGGAAAACTCATAAACCTCGTTCAAGCCTTTCTTCCATGTGGAATTCGTGGAATAATTAGCACAAATCATAAGTTTACCCATGCCCAAATTAATCTATAAACCAGAAATGAGTTCGGGAGCGAGGGTACTAAAATAACGTTCTCTTTAGAGGGGAATCGTTATCCTAGCCCTAGTGCGACCTCTACTAGCTCTTCCCTTTTTACAATTTCATCACCAAACAATATATGCAACGTGACACCTAAAACTATGTTTGTTGATTTTATTTACACATACCAATTTACTTAGGAATTACATCGTAATGTCGTTATTCTTTATTTAATTAAATTCGTGAAAAGGACAAGAAAATAAACAATATTCGCCTTGGCTTGAGTGATCAACCAACAATTATTTAATTCAATTTTAATATTTATTTAACGCAAAATACTATTTGGAATTGATTAATTAATTATTTTAAAGGTAATCAAATAACACTAATTAATTAATTAGGGGTCTTTTAAACAAGAAAATAACTGTGATTTAACTAAGTGCTCGGGAATTTACCACTTCTCTTTGCTATAACTTCGTTTAGAACACTTATGGACTCCTGCATGTTGGGGAACCTCCACCGTAGTAAAAAAAAAATATAAAAGGGGTGAGTGTTTTAGACAAGAGGGGCTAGGTTGCACAAGTTCACAAGTATTCTGCCAGAGTTTTCAGGCTATTTTCTGTGTGTTTAAGCCTTGGTTTAAGCTCTTATTTATAGGGAATGATTAGGTTTAGGTTTACGAGCATTCTGCCGCAGCAGGATAAGTTGCGCGCGGCACCCCAGCGCAAGTGATTAGGTTGCGTTGCCAAGGGCAATGCAACTAATTATCTTGCGCGCGACTTTTGATGAGTGTCATTAATGGCACTCACAGGGTAGTGTTTTAGGATATTTTCATTTTACTTTTCATGCTTTTCTTTTACCATTTTGATAATTTCTCTTCTAGTTTCTTTATTTCTTCTTCTTCACTCGTGTTTTCATTTCCTTTATGTGCATTTCTTCGTGTTTTCCTTTTATATTGCTCTTTTTCTCTTCTATTTTCTCTCCTTAGTTTCTCTTGTAGGTGCCTAAAGACTTAGCTTTGCAAAGGATTTAAGAGGAGAAAAAAGAGCCAAGCAAAGGAGTTTCAAGTCTCATAGAGATGGATTGGAGAGGGCACGGAGAGGGCTCTCCTTTTTGTCTCAGAGCCGCAGCCGCGGGATCCATGGGCCACGGGTGCGGGTTTTGATGCACATTTTGGGGAATTTTGGCAGGAACTCTCCGCCCCCTAGCCGCGGTTTACCCGCGGGCGCAGGGATTTTGGTGAGGGCGCTCCGGATCAGAGAGACCGCACCCCACTGTTTCTCTTGGAACAGGGCATTTTGCCGCGCAATGTGCCGCGAGAGCGGGCTACAGTACCCGCGGGCGCGGGTTTTGCCCAGACTACCCGCGGAGGTAGTTATGGGTTCCAAACCCATTTCTCCGCGCCTGTGGAGTCTTCGAGGAGAGGGTGTGGCCGATCATCTTTTTTTCTTTGCCTATATATACTCTTATAAATCCTTTTGATGGCCAACTTTTAGATAATATTTCATTTGCTTAGTTTTTAGTGAGAGAATTTAGAGAGAAGTTAGAGAGAAAGCAGAGATTGTAATCTTTGGATTTGAATTGTAATTCAAAATTGTTTCTTCAATCAAGTTTTTGTTTCTTCTTCAATATCAATCAAAGTTAGTAAGTGTAGACATCTACTTTTGGCCTCTTGTTCCAAAAGGAAGTGCGATGATGTTACAAAAATCCGTTCTTCATGTTAGATCAAAGTTGAAACGTTTATGGACTATGCAAAGAATTATGAAGTAAGTAAAAACCCATATTTAAGATCAATTTATCTTAGAGACTTTTTCAATTACTAATTAGGAAAAAAATACGTACATACATGTTTAAAATTGATTAATAACGAACCCAAATGCATCAAATGTAATAATTGGATCCAATCGAACCTACATTGTTGAAAAACCGAGCCAAACAAGTAAACCAACCATCAAATTCCCATGTAATGCCGATAATTAATGATATCCCTTTCAAAGAGATTTCCAACGGTATATTATAAGCCCAATTCCGAGCCAAAACGAAGAAGTTATGATCAAAACACTAAACCGGGCCCTCAAACCGACATCCATGCACTTCAACGGCCATAAGTTTTGATACACAACATATTTTAACCTAATTCTAACGGAATTGGAAAGTAGACATTAAGAGATTTTCAATGATATCTCACACGCCTTAATCCAACTCACCTATCAAAAGTTATGGAGTTTTAAAACACGTTTTCGTATAAAGCAAAACGCTAACCAGCGCAACTCGATCAGTTGCGCGCGCCTGGCGCGCGCGACTCATTGAGTTGCGCGCGGCACCCTGCGTGACTCAAAGAGTTTCGCGGTCCACCTGATAGCGCGACTCTAAAACCCTAAACCTAGATCCCTACGCCTATAAATAGGGGTCTTCGTTCAGCATTACAGGTACCGGAAAAAATCAGAATTAAAAACCCTAGTATTCTCAAAACCCTAATCTCTGAATTTCTCTTAGTATCATACTACTCTTTCCTCTCTCTTCCCATATAATTTCAAACCCTAATTGATTTCATTGAAGTCCTTGAAGGTACAAAGAAGAAAGAAAGTCCATAAACACATTAAAACGGAGATTTAACATAAAAGAAGAACGGTTAGTTTCCTGAGCACTTAGATAAATCAATTTTCTTTTATTATTTAAATAACTTTAATTGATTAATTAGTGTAGTTTGATCACTTTAAACATACTATTAATTAATTAATTCACATAGTACTCTATCGTTAATCAATATTAAAATTTGAATAATTAATTTTTTGTTTTATCACTTAAGACAAGGCGAATCTTGTTTATTTATTGTTCTTTCATGAATATTATTAAATAAGAATAACGACTTTTGCAATGTAATTCCTATCAGATTAATGCTTGTAAATAAAATCAACTAACACTGTTTTAGGTATCACGTTGCGTATATTGTTTGGTAATGAATCTGTGAAAAAGGAAGAGCTAGTAGAGGCCGTACTAGGGCTAGAATAGCGATTCCTCCCTAAAAGGAACGATATTTTAGTACCCTTGCTCCCGAACTCATTGCTGGTTAATGTAGACCAATATGGGCATGGGTAAACTTATGATTCGTGCTAATTATTCCATGAACTCCACATAGAATAAAGGCATGAACGAGGTTTATGAGTTTTCCTAAAACTAATTGACGACTCCTACTTGTTTCTTACAAAAAAGTGTGATGAGAGTATCTTTTTGATTCAAGGTCTCCCAAACAGTCAGGAATTCAAATCCTACTACACCCTAACAAGTGTAAATTCCTAGGCTTCAAAAGGGCCAATGGGCATTGAAGGAGAGGACCCGTTACGATGGGAACCACCTCCTTACAGTGGCGACTCCATTGGGGACTTAGAGGTTACAACATTTGTTCGTAGTTATGGTTCAAGGTTTCCAACACTAGGTTGCCTATTGATTGTAATGAGAACTAACTTTGATAATCTCTAGTTAAAGAGCGAGACTTCAATGCATAATATCTTCCTTTTTCACAAAAGTAAAAAACGAACAAGCAACATTGCATCATGCATAATCATAACACAGTTTAACCATTGGGGATTGGCTCATTGACTATGTATTGCCAACACTAGGCTTCTATCCCAAAATCAATAACAATCATCCCACCCATATCGTCAACAAAATGTTGAGAGGGCGATGTCATGAGTCAACACGTTGAGTGATTGATTTGTGCATCATTTCTTAAGATATGGTACCCTTGGACACCCAAGCCTTGACCTTAGAATGGCATTGTATGCTTTGACGGTTCCTTTTATGTGCTTATGTGACTACATGAATATGTGGTTCGTGTCTAATCTAACTAATTCCAACTTGTTACCTAGAGATATATTAAAAAAAATTTGCAAAAATTATGGTTCGACAAAAAAATAAAAATGTCGAACCTTCTAGGTGGCACGCGCAACTGTCAAAGTTGCGCGCGCCCTCCTAGCGTAAGTTCAAAAGTTGCGCGCGACACCTTTGCGCAACACTGTGTCTTGCATGCACCCACTGTTCAACGTTGACTTTGACTCGTTACGAACAACATCATACGGAGGAAACGATACTACCGCTTCAAGGTTAATCGTTAAGTAGGTGTTAAAAATATCTCTTTGGCTAACAATGTTGTCTAACTTTTATTATGATCGTCTTTTTTTCAAAAACCATGTTTTTTATCGTTCTTTTTGCGTTTTCGCAAAAAAAAAAAAAAAAAAAAAAAAAAAAAAAAAAAAAAATCAAAATATATTTTTATCGTTCTTTTTGAGTTTTCGCAAAAAAAAAATTAAAAATAAAAAAAGCATGTGGCAGATGCTATTCTTGAAGTTGCACTTTCCACCTTAGTGCAAGACGGAAAATTGTGCGCGATACTATTTTTTGTGTTCATCATTTTTTTGGCTGTAATTGGTCAACCTTGATTTGGCAGATGCTATTCTTGATTATGATGCTATTCTTGAATAAAAAAGTAAAAAAAGCATGTGGCAGATGCTATTCTTGATTATGATGATTCGTTTACGTACTTTTTTAATCAAGCTAATGACATTACTTCTTATGATGTTCGTCATTAGAAGTTCGCATATCTTAATAGGACGTCATCAATATGTTTATTCTTAAACGTGCCTATTTTCGTGTTCATCATTTTTTTAGTTGTAATTGGTCAACCTTGATTTGAGAGTATAATTTATTTACCTCTTCTATGGTTTAAAAAGAAATTCCTCAGAACTTTACTTCGGATGATTGCCTCTACAAAAAAAAAAAAAAACAACAAATAGAACGAAAAAA
Source organism: Chenopodium album (assembly GCF_948465745.1). NCBI lineage: Eukaryota > Viridiplantae > Streptophyta > Magnoliopsida > Caryophyllales > Amaranthaceae > Chenopodium > Chenopodium album. The sequence continues at coordinate 45,353,390 of NC_137838.1, forward strand.
AAAGTCATTTTTAAAATAAAAAAAAAAGTATGATACAAAAAAAATATTATTCTAAAAAAAGAGAGAGAAGATAATGAATGATAAAACCAAGAAAATAATTTAATTATTTCTTGGATTTTACATTCGGAGGCCATCATTCTTTTTAAGCAAATAGTAAAATATTATCCTTTAAAGATGAGCAATATGAAAATCATAATTAAAAAAATGATATAGATCTCTATTGCAATCTAAGTGATCAACAACTACCATAGTATATTTGATCATTTTAAGGAGTATGTTCGGGTTGATTAATATTCCTAAAAATTGATAAGAGTTTTTAATCCAACTTTCTTGTCTTTCTCTTTTACCTTTTTCGAAAACAATTTATTTAAAATAAAATCCTTAGAGGATTACCTTGTTAAAGTCAACACAAATCATGACATTCCATTAATGATTGTTCGTGAATTATTTGAGATTCTTCATCAAGAAACTTGCTTAAAGTGAATTCATATTACAAGAATTAAAAAAAAAAAAAAGAAATAAAACAATCACTTTGACTTTGGTTCATTGTTTGAATACTTGGCAGAAAAGGTTTAAGTGAATGCGCTCAATTTCTTGTGATACACATTACTAGATCATCTTCCACATTCGCATACTAGTCCAATCATGGGTAACAAAGCAGAATTGGAGAAACTTAGAGAGGAACTCCAAAACCTAAGGCTCATAAAAAAGCAGGAAAAGCTTAAATAAAAGCAGAAAAAGAAAAAGAAAATATTCTGCAAGAAAATGAAAGAGCCGAAAGAGTAGAGGCCTTGGAAAACTTGTCCTTCGAGCTAACTCACGGAATAAGTACTTCAACTATGAGCTTGCACCACAACCTAGTGGCAAGACTCTCCTAGAAATGTTCTTGACCACGGATTTTCCAACCTTTAAGGTTACAGACAATCCTAGAACTCACTTAATGAGCTTAATTGGAATCATGGCATTGAAAGGGGTTGAGCCAAGCCTATATGCATGTACTTTTCATCTTTCATTGGACCTAACTGCTAGATCACGGTTTTATAACCTCGATGCAAAACGAACTTCCACTTGGAGTGACGTTGTAAAAGAGTTTTTAACCCAATATGGAGATAACATTGAGCTCACAACTACCTTGCGCGATCTCGAATTGCTTAAGCAAGGGGAAGAAGAAGGCTTCAATGACTTCTTTTCCAGGTGGCGATCAAAGGTTGCTCTTATTCCACAAAGACCTCTGGCTCATGAACTTTCCCAATGTTCATAGACAATATATCTCCACCATACAAGTGCCATTTACAATACCTTGGTTAAGACACATTTCAAAAAGTTTATACTGTGGGAACATTAATTGAAAGGGACTTGATAAATGAAACCATGAATCATACAGATGGACTTGATTTTTAGAGAGGATTTCACCTATGTTAGAAACGGACAAATATCGAAGACGCAATCTCAAGAAGTTGTCCACATTTTTGTTTCTTTCCTTTGTTTTATATGATAGACTAAGAGATTCATGCTGTCAAATCTACTTATTTTGTACTCTCATTAATTAATGAATAAAAAATATATGTTCAATTATGTCTATCTTGTTCTCTTTTCAATCTCTTTATTGTTATTGACTTGAATTAAATAGAACGTATACATACAAATAGGCAATATCAAAAGGCATACATACTCAACACTTTAAGAATCTTGATAAGCTTTGGCTTACTAGATTTATCAAACGAAAAGAGGCTCATCTTTGGCCCACAAAGAATGGATATGATGATTTCACCAACACAGGAGGAAACTTGAAACTCCATAAATATAATCCCATGTTCTTAACCTTAGAGTAAATCCAACTTTTTGGCTGCCATTTTGAGCCTCGTCAATTGAGCCTTAGTTATTCAACCTACATTATTCCATACCTTGGGATGGAAATGGTGCAAAGATGCAAATAGGAAGTCGGGGGAACGAAACTGTTGGGGTTTGGTGATTACGACTCACCGCGGAAACAAACCCAAAAACAAGACCGCACTCGCAATAAATAAAACCATAAACATAATTAAATTAATCACAAGATTAAGATAAGCTAATTACCTTTGACGCGTGCTTCGCTCCAAAATGAGCTCTTACTTGACAGCTTCAAGTCCCGCTCACACGGAGACCTCCAACGAAGTCCACCCGCACCAACAAAACCGACTAGGTCCAATGTCTTGAGGTTAGCAAGACCCGAACAATAAAACCCGAGTAATTATATTGAGTTCAAAGGTTTTCACTATTTGTGATGCCTTTTTCAACTCTTACTCAAGCATCATTCCCAATGCCCATACTTGTGTATTTATAAGATATGATGGGAGTATCATTTACTCTCCCATCAATGTGGGATAGTATGATTTTTCCATTTTATTTTAAAGCTAAAATAAAATTAATAACCAAGCTAGTAATAAATCAACAAGTGGCAAGCTCATGTGAGTGGTTAGGGGAGGACCACTTGGAGAAGGGGGGGACCAAACTTGCTCCCCACTCCCTTTCCCATGCTAGGCCATACGCCTTTAGCACTCGGTTTGCTTGGGCATTCCGATGCTAGGGGTATTTTGGTCTTTTGTTGATTTATTACTATTTCTCGTCTCGTCTTTCACTATTTTTTGACTCGACTTCCGACGCTCGGTTTCGACGCTCTAAGCTCGAATTTCCGACGTCTAAATAAATATTACTCGGTCGACTCATTAATTCCTTCCGAATTAATTCGTCGGTTCGGTTTGTTGAATGCTTGGGTGTGACCCGAAGGGTTCAGTCAAGATTAAGCTGTAATATTTATTATTCATTAATATTACTGATCGGAAGCGGCCTCCACCCAGGCATTCCGATCACTTGACCTCACTGAATATATTAGCTTTCTAATAATTCTGAACCCACTAACGGAATAGTACACTTTTTCGAAGGACACCATTCCTTTCAATCTCCCACTTGTCCTTCCAGACAAGTGTGCATTTTGTGTACAACCTTTTTCCTATGTCGCTTAATGTCTTTTCATGAACTATAAGGTAAGATTTGTTTTGTCATCCTTATTACGTCCAGAAGTGTTTCCCGATTCCGAGTCCGACTGTCAATAAACAGATGATTTCTAAAATCCATCCGAGCACGACCATGCATTTTACAGACTCGCTCTACGAGAGGCCTTGTATAAAACAAAGACATCTTCCTTATTTTAGTAGGGGGACATTCCCAGTCTTGTAATGTAGCTCCTCTTACTGAGAGGACCTAGTCGCCCGAGTGTTGCCGTTATAATCCCTTATTACGAAAGACGTTTGACAACATCAAAGCAAACTAGTACTCAAACAAGAGAACTCACAATACTCATGGTCGAGGAAATAGGTTCCGATAGCCATAATGAGAAGTATACTTATGACAAATTTTTAATTTCTTAAAGTATTCTTATAGGTCGATCCAGTATGGTTCTAAACCAATACCTATGCAAATGATTTATGACAATCATGTCCTTGTAGCACATGAAACAGTGTTATAAATCAAACTACACACTAATCTCAATCGGTCATTAATCGTCCATCGTTTAGATGACCTTGATTAGGGATAATTTTCGATTATAATATTTAATGTTCACATAATAGTTGTTTCCTTACCAAGACTGGTCTTGATACCCTATTTTGAATATTCTCAGAATTGAATGGACTCATTATTTAATCCTAAACCACAATTAAATAGCATAACGGAGTAATAAAATATTGCATGAAATTTTACATTACTCCAAAACATGAATGGTTTTCCTTAGCGTCTTACATTAATTTTTCTCAAAATTAACTAAAACACTAAACAAGGAAATCAAAGCCAGTCTCCTACATGCTTAATTCCCATTGCCTCAACGTGCTTGTTGTGCTTCACTTGAGGCAAAGGTTTAGTAAGTGGATCGGCTACATTGTCATCCGTTCTAACTTTGCAAATTTTGATTTCACCCTCTGATTTCCATTCTCGAATCATGTGAAATCATCGCTTGACATGTTTGACCTTCTGATGTTCCCGAGGCTCTCTGGCCTGAGCAATAGCTCCATTGTTGTCACAATAGAGGGCTATTGGACCCTTTATAGAGGGTACAACATCAAGTTCACCAACGAACTTACGAATCAAAACAGCCTCCTTAGTTGCTTCAGCAACTGCTAAGTATTCGGCTTCAGTTGTAGAATCTGCAGTTGTACTCTGCTTTGCGCTCTTCCAACTAAACGCCCCTCCATTTAGACAGAACACATATCCAGATTGCAATTTGAAATCGTCTCTGTCTGTCTGGAAGCTTGCGTCGATATAACCTTCCACAACTAAATCCTCTATACCACCATACACCAGGAATTTATCCTTGTTCCTTTTCAGGTACTTTAGGATATTTTTGGCCGCAGTCCAATGCGCCTCTCCTGGGTCTGATTGGTAACAGCTCGTAGCACTCAAGGCATACGATACATCTGGCCTAGTACATATCATGGCATACATGATCGATCCAATAAGCGAAGCATATGGAATCTGATTCATTCTTACCCGCTCATCAGGTGTTTGTGGACACTGCCTCTTGCTTAGGGTTATGCCATGTGACATTGGCAGGTGACCTCTCTTGGCCTCCTCCATGCCAAATCGAGCAAGTACCTTATCAATATAAGTACTCTGACTCAATCCAATCATCCCTTTCGATCTATCCCTATAGATCTTGATGCCTAGTATGTACTGAGCCTCTCCCAAGTCTTTCATTGAGAAGCACTTTCCAAGCCAGACCTTTACAGACTCTAACAACGGAATGCTGTTTCCAATGAGCAATATGTCATCGACATATAAGACTAGGAAGGCGATGTCACTCCCACTGACCTTCTTGTTAAACACAAGATTCATCTGGATCCTTGATAAAACCAAACTTACTGATGGCTTCATCAAATTGCAGATTCCAACTTCTGCTTGCTTGCTTTAATCCATAAATGGACTTCTTAAGCTTACAAACTTTCCTAGCATTGTTTTGGTCGACAAAACCTTCAGGCTGTGTCATATACACAGTTTCTTCCAAATAACCATTAAGGAAGGCGGTTTTGACGTCCATCTGCCATATTTCATAATTGTAATATGCAGCAATCGCTAGGAGGATCCGAACGGATTTAAGCATTGCGACTGGTGAAAAAATTTCATCGTAATCAATACCATGAACTTGTTTGTAACCTTTTGCCACTAATCTAGCTTTGTAAATGAATACATTTCCATCTTTGTCGGTTTTCAACTTGAAAATCCACTTACATCCGATAGGTGTATAACCTTCGGGTAAGTCAACCAAGTCCCAGACATGATTTTAAAACATGGAATCCATTTCAGATTTCATGGCCTCTTGCCATTTAGCAGAGTCGGTGCTTGCCATCGCTTGCTTGTAGGTTGCCGGTTCATCTCCATCCATAACCAGGATGTCCTGATTCTCGGTTAGTATTAAACCAAGATATCTATCAGGTTGAGATCTCGGCCTCTGAGACCTACGTAGGGTAATGGATTGAGCATTTGCATTGTCGGATCGACTTTGTACATTTTAATCATTTTGACCTGCGTCAGCAGATGCTGTTTAAGGACTTTGACTGTCATTATGATTTTGTTTCTCATCCTCACGAACTTCGTCGAGTTCGATTTTCCTCCCACTTGTCATTTTGGAAAGGTGCTCCTTCTCCAAAAATACACCATCGCGAGCAACAAAAACTTTGTTCTCCGATTTGTTGTAGAAGTAATACCCTTTGGTTTCTTTTGGGTAGCCCACAAAGTAAACCTTGTCAGATTTGGGATGAAGTTTGTCAGAAATCAATTTCTTGACATATGCTTCGCATCCCCATATCTTTAGAAAAGATAACCTGGGAGGTTTCTTCGTCCATAATTCATATGGAGTCTTTTCTACAGCTTTTGATCGTACCATGTCTAACAAGGTCCGATTTCTCCTTTCGGATACTCCGTTCCATTGAGGAGTTCCTGGAGGTGTCAATTCTGAAAGTATACCCTTTTCTTTAAGATGGTCATCGAATTCTTGGCTCAAGTATTCACCACCTCGATCCGATCGAAGGGCTTTGATTTTCTTGCCAAGCTGATTTTCAACTTCACTCTGAAATTCTTTGAACTTTTCAAATGATTCATATTTATGCGACATGAGGTAGATATAGCCATATCTACTATAGTCATATGTGAAAGTGATGAAATATCGATGTCCATTTCTTGTGGTTGAGCTCATTGGTCCACATACATCGGTATGTATAAGACCCAATAAGTCACTTGCCCTTTCTCCCAACTTGGAGAATGGCTGTTTAATCATCTTGCCTAATAGACATCCCTCGCAATTCTCAAACGATTCTAAATCGAAAGAGTCAAGAACACCTTCTTGTAGAAGTTTCTTAATGCGTTTGATGTTAATGTGGCCAAGACGAGAATGCCACAAGTAAGTCTGATTTGACTCTATGGTCTTAGCTCTTTTGGTATCATTATTCACATTATAAATTTGTTTGTCTAAAGAAAGCACATAAAGGCCCTTTTCAGAATGTGCAATACCATATAAAACATTATCGAGATAAAACGAACATTCTTTGTCCTTTACTCGAAATTCAAAACCTTTGGCGTCCAACGCCGAAATTGAAATAATGTTTTTGGTAATGTTAGGAACATAATAAACATTATCGAGTTCCAAAACTAGCCCGGTGGGCAAAGACAAACTGAGAGTTCCTACGGATACGACACCAATTCTGGCTCCATTGCCGACCCGGAGTTCAATCTCTCCCTTCTCTAGCCTTCTAGCGTTCCTTAGTCCCTGAGAATTGTAACAAAGGTGTGAGCCACATCCGGTATCTAATACCCATGATGTTAAGCTAGTGAAGTTAAATTCTATAACGAATATACCTGATTCAGAAGCAACGGTTCCGTTCTTCTTATCTTCCTTGAACTTGAGGCAATCTCTCTTCCAATGTCCCTTCTTCTTATAGTAGAAACATTCGGAATCAGATTTAGAAGACGCTACCTTCTTATCCTTGGTAGCTTTAGACTTAGGCGGAAAAGTTTTCTTTTTACCTTTCCCCTTAAACCCTTTCTTCTTCTTGCCCGAAAATTTAAACGGCTTGCCCTTTTTAATCATGAGCATATCATGCTTCCCCTCATCCTTGAGCGTTTGCTCAGCTTGCTTTAACATACCATGAAGCTCGGTGAGGGTTTTCTCCATGCTGTGAATATTATAGTTCATCTTGAACTGATCATAGCCTTTGTGCAGCGAGTGGAGAATGATGTCAATTGCCATCTCAGTTGAATACCCTGCATCAAGCCTTCCCATGTTTTCAAACAATCCAATCATTTTGAGTACATGTGGGCTGACTGGCTCTCCTTTCATGAGCTTGCTCTCAAGGATCTGCCTGTGGGTTTCAAACCTTTCAGTTCTGGCCTGCTCTTGGAACATATTCTGCAATTAAGAAATGATCTCAAAAGCCGTCTCCTTTTCAAAGAAATTCTTTTGAAGCTCAGGAGACATTGTGGCCAACATGATGCATTTGACATCTCGATTGGCACTTTGCCATCGATTTAGGGAAGCTTGAGTCACCTCCTCATTGGGAGCCTCGGGCATTTCCTCATCAAGGACATATTCCTTTTGCTCTTGCATGAGAACAATTCGCAAGTTCCTTTGTCAATCAAGAAAATTGGGCCCACTCAGCTTCTCCTTGTCGAGAATTGAGCGTAATGAGAATTGGTTGTTTGAGTTATTTGAAGACATGATTCTACAATTGAAAGAATTTGTAATGAAAAACCATTCATTATACTTAAATAAAATTGAATTCATGCATTTTAATCAAACTTATTTAAAACGTCTTATTCACACATTAAAGATTGTCCCCATTTTAGGTGAGAATAAGTCGATTCCAAGATCCAAAGAAACAAAGAGTGGTTAAGCATGCTTTGGCTTGTCTTAACACTCAATCTCCTAAGGTAAACAACGCTTTGCTAATGGCTCCAAGCCACTCTTGGTTGAATAAATCGTCGCATCCAATGCTCTCTAAACAATTTATTCACTTTGCCACGACATGTTAGGACTCCATCACTCATATCGTTGAGTATAACCAAAACCACCTTGCATACCCGGTATGCCTTACGTTCCTTGGAGAAGTAGTGATGTCTCGCTTTGGCGTAGCCCACCACTACCCTCGTTCGGTTGGTAAGTGTGTTTTGGAATGGCAAGTTTTACTCAATATTTTAGGGACCTAGGGTTTCTATGTTGGTTGATTTAAGTGAACTTAATTAATCATCTTAACATTCGAAATCCTAAACATGCATCTAACATATAATTCATATATATATAAACATAAATATATATCGAAAACATAAATAGAGATGCATTTGGCAACTAGCATGACCCCTTGAGATCTTCAAGTCTTCAAAAGGTCTTCATTTGCAACTTCATGGCTTCGTCTTCTAAGAACCCCGTTTTCAAGACTTGACCAAAAAATTACAATTGCTAGTATCTACAATTAGAACTAATCTAAATATTAAGGTACAAAAATACTCAACGGTTCGCAGACCGTATTTAGATTTACAAAAATACATCACGGATCACAGTCCGTATTTTCTATCCTAATCGGGCCCCACTAGTTGCCATTTCATAAAACCTGTGAGAGAATTTACATTCCATTCATCCATTCACTATATGTGAATGGCCCATGCATTTTACAACGATAAAAAGTAACAATGCATAAAACGCGCGAGAACTAGTGACTAATCTAGGTGGTTAATCCAATTAACACGCCTAATTAAACTAGTCAAAGTTGTTTGAACCGGTTATGGTAATAACTTAGAGATGCTCCCACTAAATTCCGCATCCAACTTAACTAATCCATTTAATTAAGTTGGTGAATCCAAATATTTGCCAAAATTAATTTTTGCAAATGTCGCTCAAAAACCGAGGCCTAGCCTCCAAAAATTTTAATTAAATAAACAAAATAATTAAAATAATTAAAACGACAATTTAAGCAAAATACGTATTCCAAAATTTCTAAGTGCCTAGCACTAAGATTTGGAGTCAAAAAATACCCTTATTTACATATTAAGCAACGCTAAAATTAACTTTAAAATAGCATCGCCTTAATAACCCGGGGTTATTGTGCCAATTATGGGATTGTACGTACCGTACAACAAGCACGTAGTATGCCCATGCGCACCCCCGCAACACCAAGCATGCATGTGGGCTTCTTGTGCTCGCATGCGCCACGCCCAGCCCAGCCAAGCGTAGCAGCACGCACAGCGCGCATAGCCTTATGCTGCTGCTTGCTGCTGGCTGGCGCGCTATGCTGCTGGCAGCGAGCAGCAGCCCACGCCCTTCCTCGCACACACAGACGCACAGCACCACGCACCTAAGAACGAAGCGCCCAGCAGCCTCGGCAGCCACATATGGGTTGCGTGAGCAGCCCAGCTGGCCGAGAGCTAGCTCGGGGCTCTTAGGCCTCGTGTTGCGTGCTAATGTTTTGAAAATTATCGATTTTGTGTGTGACATTATAAATCAATTCTAAATTAATTTTAGAATCAATTTTGAGGAAAAATGAAAATTACAAGTCCAACTTAAATAATTCATCCAAAAGCAATTAACCAAATTTATTTCCAAGAACCATTCTTTAATAAAATTGGTTTAACTTGGTGTAATGAAATAAATTAGGGCAATTCTCACTATTAATTTAATCACTTTAAATTAATCTTGAGATTTTGACAAAATAAAAGGGAGTTGGAAAAATGAACATAAGTTCAATAAAGACTCCAACTTTAATACTTGTGACTCCATGAAAAAATTATATCTTCCAATATGAAGATAAACCAATTTCAATCGCAAGTTTTAAACTTTATGATTCCAATCAACTAAAAAATGATTAAATCAAATAAATTTAACCAAAATTCATGGAATTTAGTAACTCAAAGTTTCAATCACTTATCATAAATAAAGATTGAATCTTTAGTACGTACTTGGAAGCAACAAAGAACAACTATTTCACACTTAATGCAATTAATTTGCAATGATGTGAAAAATAAAACCAAACTTTCAAGCACCAATTACTACCAAGTAATCATACTTAAAGTGGTCTAAAATTGCATATAAATTAAGGAAAGAACCAAATACATAACCACCATAAATATGCAATCAATTTTCAAGGTTAGAAAGACTTAAAATTTTTCGTCAAAAAGAAAAATCCCTCGAAAAATGCATTTCTGGTCGTTTTTTGGCTAAAAACCGAGTCCTGAAAGGGTAAAACCATTTCCAGAACGCCTTTTCCACCCAAAATTCACTATTTTTGAGTCGAAATATGGGTTCGGGAGCTAAAGACAGCTCTAATACGAGGTAAAAATTGGAAAAACGAGTTACTAATCTAATTAGCAACTTAAAACCAGAAAAATTAAGACATAAAAACACCTTGAAAATATTATGATTTTAAAAATAAACGAGCGAGGCTCCGATACCGCTGTTGGGGTTTGGTGAGTCCGACTCACCGCGGAAACAAACCCAAAAACAAGACCGCACTCGCAATAAATAAAACCATAAACATAATTAAATTAATCACAAGATTAAGATAAGCTAATTACCTTTGACGCGTGCTTCGCTCCAAAATGAGCTCTTACTTGAAAGCTTCAAGTCCCGCTCACACGGAGACCTGCAACGAAGTCCACCCGCACCAACAAAACCGACTTGGTCCAATGTCTTGGGGTTACCAAGACCTGACCAATAAAACCCGAGTAATTATATTGAGTTCAATGGTTTTCACTAATTGTGATGCCTTTTTCAACTCTTACTCAAGCATCATTCCCAATGCCCATACTTGGGCATTTATAGGAAATGATGGGAGTATCATTTAGTCTCCCATCAATGTGGGATAGTATGATTTTTCCATTTTATTTTAAAGCTAAAATAAAATTAATAATCAAGCTAGTAATAAATCAACAAGTGGCAAGCTCATGTGAGTGGTTAGGTGAGGACCAATTAGAGAAGGGGGGGACCAAACTTGCTCCCCACTCCCTCTCCCATAACCGGCCACCTCACTTCACACACACTCAAGGACCACTAGCCACATGGCACCCACCCTTGGGCACCAAGGCAGCCAAGGTGGGCTGCCATGTGCTGCTGTCCGTGGCAGCCACGCCCAGCAGGCCCAGCACTCGCATGCGGGCTGCTGCTGGCCTTGTGCCTTGGCCAACGCTGCTAGGCAGCAAGCAATGGCCTAGCCATGCTGCTGCTAGCTGTGGCGAGCTGGCGCGTGCGCGCTGCTGCAGCTTGTTGCGGCATAATGCTAGCCATTGCGCGCACAAGGCTGCGCATAGCATGCTAGCACGCACTAGGCAGCGCCTAGCCTTGCAATGCTAGCATGGGTGAGCTAGCACGCACCAGCCAGCCTAGGCTCGGCTTGGTGCGCATGCTAGCCACCATGCTAGGCCATACGCCCTTAGCACTCGGTTTGCTTGGGCATTCCGATGCTTGGGGTATTTTGGTCTTTTGTTGATTTATTACTATTTCTTGTCTCGTCTTTCACTATTTTTCGACTCGACTTCCGACGCTCGGTTTCGACGCTCTAAGCTCGAATTTCCGACGTCTAAATAAATATTACACGGTCGACTCATTAATTCCTTCCGAATCAATTCGTCGGTTCGGTTTGTTGAATGCTTGGGTGTGACCCAAAGGGTTCAGTCAAGATTAAGCTGTAATATTATTTATTTATTAATATTACTGATCGGAAGCGGCCTCCACCCAGGCATTCCGATCACTTGACCTCACTGAATATATTAGCTTTCTAATAATTCTGAACCCACTAACGGAATAGTACACTTGTTCGAAAGACACCATTCCTTTCAGAAACATAAGAAGGGGACAAAAATTTAGTCTAAACCTAAAAGGAAAGATTAAATGCAAAAGAAAAAAGAAAATCGTTATAAACCCATAACAAAACTTGTCAAAAAAAAAAAAAGAAAGAAGAGATGACAAGGAAAAGGCACCTAATATAGGTGTTGTCACACAAAGCAGAAAGGTTCTAATTTGAAAAGCACCAAAAGTAAAGGATTTTGGGAGTATACTTGAGCCTGTCCATTGTTCATAACCCAAAGCCTAGCCACGTTATGACCTTGGAAATACCCTCCTTGAGGTAGACCATAACCATATACCAAAATCATCATTCCATAAAAATATGGCCAATCTTAGACCTTTGCACATATGGACCTACTATTAAGTAGTCATGCCCATATATAAAATGCATGAAGTGTTGAGTTATGATCACAAGATCATATAAAAAAAATTGAAATGATTTGGCTGATTTGATAGCCATTGGCTTGATTACATCATGTAAGTAAAGCAATCGAATCATGTAACTTTTATTTCAAAATGAGACCATATTTTAGAAAGTGATTCGAATGATTTTATAAATTATTCTAACACTTCACCAAACCTAGATTGATAAACATTTATTTTCAAACTACGGTAATTATTTAATTGAAAGAACTTCACTTATAATTAGAAAATAGGACAATGATAACAAGCAGAAAAACATAAACAAAATCAGATATACGAAATTTTTCTCACATTTTCATATCTTGTTGAAATAAGTTGCAAATTACAACTTATCTTCATCAATCTTGGACAAAAAAGTCACACTCAATTACGAGCTAGACTTTTCTTTCCATGTTGGGTCCAGTTTTGAAAATAATATAATTATTGGATCCCTTTTCCAATTTTGAATTCTAGTTCGAAACAACATGTTTCTAATAAAAAATAGTATTCAAAATTTCCATTCTGAATTTTTTTTTTCTCAAATAAATAATGTTTAGATTCTCTATAACTGTTTGGATAATACATGTATTTTTCTTAAAGGAATGAATTAATATTCGACTTCTTCTTGACTCAAACTTGTTCTCGCTTAGTTCTCCTGCGAATATTGGCTAAGGGATGGTAAACAAACCACCTACTAGACCAAGACCAAAGATTGATAAGAATAAAGAAAATATTTGATGTTCTAAATCAACTTTGAGAATAAAATCACAATGATCTTTACAAACGTTTAGACATTAGGTATGTTATACTAAACCTTAAACACAATTGTTTTGGTTTATGAACGAGCAAAGAACTAACTTGCTTTCTTGAACATGACTTTAACTAAAATGTGAAAGCCATGTCATTGTCCTAAATATCTCAAAACAAAATAGGACATATACATAGGTCCATCTAAGTATCATATGAATGGCCTAAATAATAGCAAGTCATTAGAACTACCCCAAATTGGGGGCTTCAAGACTTGTGAAATAGAAAGAATGCGCATAACTCGACACATGGGGGCTCCAATATCAACCAAAAAAACAAAATGATATATTCATACCATTCGAGCTACTTTCGAGAATCGCCTAAACTTCAAATGGTTTACATAGATCTCGAGCCTTACAAATTTTCAAATGTATCACAATTATTTAATAATCATGTATGTTGTTCTTTGGAAAACAAAGTTTGCAACTAAACTTGGCCATTAAAAATGTTACATATTTAAGTTCAGCTTCAAAAACTAATCTTAGTGCATAATTGTTGTTTCAATACTTCAATTTACTCTAGAGATTAGAGAGTATGACTACTTGACTAGTATAGAGCAAAAGAAACAAAATCATACTTGCTCATACGAAAGTTTAGTACTCAATCATTCATCATGAAAATTGTATCACGACACTCTATTAACATAAGACAAACAATTTCATGAGTTAGAATATAAACAAAAGACTCCTAAATTCTAAATTAAGGAGTCTTCATTTAAAATTATTTTCCATTGTTGCACACATTGGAATTTCGCAATGAGGATAACATCTACTTTCTCGAGCTTTAAAACAGTGACAAAATTTGAACTAAAAAGAAAGAATTCAAAAGTAGCAAGAATAGACGAAAAATTTGAATAACTTTTAATTTTCCCCTTACTTGTTCTAATGAATGACCAATATTACTAGACTTAGTAAATTTATTTGTTAAAACTATGAATGGTAAAAAAACGGTTTAAACACACTAGTTTAATCGTTTCCAAGATCCTTGTTGTTATCATAATAGGATGAAACACGGGATTTATAAACCCATTTTAAGCAAACTAAAGGGGTCTAATTAATAACAACAAGAAATCCTCGAAGTCACCCAACACTAGGGGCTACAACATTCAAAAATGTAAAATGGGGGCTTACGAACTCAAAATCTAACCAAGCTACACCAGTTCGATGATCTCTTCAAGAATTTCCTAAACTAACTAGTTTTGTGCAAATCTTGAAATCACGTTTTTATAAGTGAATAATAATAACCATCGGTTATTTTTATCATTAATAAAGCCAATTTTGCAACTTACGCATGAAAAATAAACATGAGTCGCAAGAACAAATTCATGCTATTATAAAAGTTCAAAATTTCGTTTATAATTTTAATGCATAATTGTTGTTCTAAAAACTTTAATTTACATTAAAATTAACAAGTATAGTCTTTGTGAGCAAAACAAAACAGAAATAAAGTTCAAGCACAAAGTAAAAATTAGAACAAAAAAAAAACATATATGTTTTACATGCTCATGCAGGATCAATACTTTGTCACTTAACATGAAATTTGATGCAATATATTGCTTAAACATGTCACAACGACAAAAAAACAGATTCATGAAAACAAGTCGAATAAAAAACCCCCCAAATTCAAAATTTGGGGTTTAACGATTCGAAAATCGCCCAAATTCATCCAAGAATGAACGAATTATGGCAAATATGAATAAGGGGCAAGATCTACTTCCTTTAGCTTCGAAAAACAAGAAAATCTGAGCTCTTTAGAAAGAGAAAGAAGAAAAAATCGTGAAGGAAGGAGACAGAAAGCGAAATGAAAAATCTCTCTCACCGATTCTCTTTTTTCTGACTTAAATGTCGCGCGCAACTGAATTAGTTGCGCGTGACAGACCAGCGCAACTCAGAAAGAAGCGCGCGCTTGGCTTGCACGACCCACTAAGTTGCGCGCAGATACTGGTCACTAAAATGACCGGTATCCGGATTTTGATCCGTTTAATCATTTTTCAACGGTTTTTGCTCGTCATCAGACGTAATGGCGCGCGAATTATCAAAATCTTTTAAATTGCTTTGCATTCTGTAGTTTATTTCCTTCTTTGTTATTTTTTACATCATATTGCATGCACACCGTGCTTTGTGCCTTCCCCAAGCATACGTTCCGTGGTGGTGCTTTACGTAAAATCACCCATAGATAGGTTTGTCATTTTACTGTACTAACGTTACAAATGTTTGGGTTTTCTTCCTTTTTCACGTCCCAAGCAAAAAGGAAGGCGTTTTCATGCAGCGTAAAAATGCAAACGGCGTATCATACGGCGCAAAATTGTACGGCGTAGGTGTTGCGTAAAATTTTACTTCAGCCTAAGCTTTGCGAGATCTACCTCTCGGAACTAAAAGGTAGAGAATTACTGTTGGCGTTAGCTCACGAGTCGACAGGCGCGCCGAACCATCAAGAACAGGAACTTCTTTAATGGGAGCAAATACGGTAGTTAGTGCGCTTACTAACTTATCAAACAATTTGGGTGTCGAATCACCCCCTGTATAAAGAAGCGACGAGACAATGTCGCGCCTATGTAGTCATGTGCCCCCAGTCCTGAGACACGTGTACTCATCTTGTGGACAAAACTGCTGAGATAGTTGTTGACTTTCTTCCCTCTCACTGGATTTGGATATATGCCTCCAGTCCTGAGACATGTATTTCTATCTTGTGGACATCCAGCTCGAATACCGAAAACCCCTTTTCATCTTTATTACTTTGTTAAAGTCAGGCTAAAGTTTCAATGACATATCAAGATACTTTATACCAACGATGACACGATTGAGAGGAAATCATCCCCTTTTATTCTTTTTTAAAAACGATCTCTTCTCATGACTTGACATCACCCAGAACACCTTTACTTGTAAAAGTGTTCTACAAATGAAAAGGATAAATCTAGATTCTTTAGCGTGTTGAGACTAGAGATAATGATTTCTAGCCTTAATAGCTACTTGTTTCAAACACTTAGCGAACCAAGGATCGTTTCGACATCCTTAATATTTCTAAAAGATTCTCTATTCTTATGGAACTTCACAAAATGAGTCTCTTATTAATTTCCTTGACTACTTTGTTCATCTTCTATTCTAGACTCGATCAAAGTGGGGGCTAACTATATACACCTACTTTTGGCCTCTTGGCCCGAAAGGAAGTACGATGATGTTACAAAAATCCGTTCTTCATGTTAGATCAAAGTTGAAATGTTTATGGACTATGAAAAGAATTATGAAGTAATTTGAAACCCATATTTGAGACCAAGTTATCTTATAGCCTTTTCCAATTACTAATTAGGCCTAAAGCATTTTCCTACATAATTAAACTTGATTAATAACAGACCCAAATGCGTCAAATGCAATGATTAGATCCAATGGAACCTACATTGTTGAAAATCTGAGCAGAACAGGTGAACTAACCATCAAATTCCAATAAAAAGGCCTTTAAAAATGGATAGCACTATCAAATAGCTTTCCAACGGTATATTATAAGCCCAATTACGAGCCAAAACGAAGAAGTTATGATCAAAACACTAAACTGGGCCCCAAAACCGACACCCTTGCACTCCAGCGGCAATAAATTTTTATCCATAACATATTTTAACCTAATTCTAACGGAATTGGAAAGTAGACAATAGTATATTTCCAATGATATCTAACACGCCTTAATACGACTCCCTAATCAAAAGTTATGGAAGTTTTAAAAACATGTTTTCGTATAAGGCTAACCGCAAACCAGCGGAACATAATCAGGCGCGCGCGACTCATTGAGATGCGCACGGCACCCGGCGCGACTCAGAGGGTTGCGCGCGCTATTTGACAGCGCGGCTCTATAACCCTAAACCTAGATCCATACGCCTATAAATAGGGGTCTTCGTTCAGCATTAAGGGGACCGGAAAAAATCCTAATTAAAAACCCTAGTATTCTCAAAACCCTAATCTGTCAATTTCTCTTACTATCATACTACTTTTTCCTCTCTATTCCCAAATACTTTCAAACCCTAATTGATTCCATTGAGGTCCTTGAAGGTACAAAGAAGAAAGAAAGTCCATAAACACATTAAAATGGAGATTAAACATAAAAGAAGAACGGCTAGTTTCCTGAGCACTTACATAAATCACTTTTCTTTTTATTGTTTAAATAACTTTAATTGATTAATTAGTGTTGTTTGATCACTTTAAACATACTATTAATTAATTATTTCACATAGTACTCTTTCGTTAATGAAGACTAGAACTTGAATAATTAATTGTTGTTTTCTCACTTAAGACAAGGCGAATCTTGTTTATTTATAGTTCTTTCACGAATAATATTAAATAAGACTAACAAATTTTGCAATGTAATTCCTATGTGATTAATGTTTGTAAATAAAATCAACTAACATAGTTTTAGGTATCACGTTGCGTACATTGTTTGGTAATGAAATTGTGAAAAAGAAAGAGCTAGTAGAGGCCGTACTAGGGCTAGATTAGCGATTCCTCCCTACAAGGAACGATATTTTAGTACCCTCGCTCCCGAACTCATTTCTAGTTTATGTAGACCAATTTGGGCATGGGTAAACTTATTATTCGTGCTAATTATTCCATGAACTCCACATGGAAGAAAGGCATGAACGAGGTTTATAAGTTTTCCTAAAACACATTGGCGACTCCTACGTGTTTCTTACAAAAAAGCATGATGAGATTATCATTTCTAATTCAAGGTCTCCCAAACAATCAAGAATATAAATCCTAATACACCCTAATAAGTTTAAAGTCCTAGGCTTCTAAAGGGCCAATGGGCATGTAAGGAGAGGACCCTTACGATGGGAACCCCCCCTTTACAGTAAGATTTCTTCCCTTTGAATTTACTTCAGCTGCAATTTACTTTTATGCTTGAATATTTGGTGTAGAATTGAGAATTTGTTGAATTATTGAATTTCCTTTTTGATTTAGCTTGAAATGAATGTGTTTTTGCTTTAATTAGTTTTAGCTTTAGAATTCACCATGATTAGTGAGTATATTAGTTGCTAGGGAGAAGAGGAAGCATGCTTGATTGATGATTATTAATAATTGATGATCCTTGTTTGATTGATTGATTCTTGCAATTAAATTGGTTGATATAGTTGTGCATGTGATTAATTAGACTAGGAGTGATCAACCTATAAGATTAATCTAGATTGCATTGCGAATTCCAATGACACGAACAATTGATTTGGGAATGGCTTTAATTGATTGAAATTGATTGTGATTCTCCTTGTTAATCATTCATAGTGAACCCTAGTTTGGTTTGTAGGAGGTAACCTTTAAATTCCTTTGATTGCAACTATCATTTGTCCTTTGCAAAGTATGAATCAATTGGGTGATATATCAATTAGCATGATTGTTAAGCGTTCATGTGGAACCATTAACAACTCTTTGAAATAGTTATCATAGTTATCATACTCAACCATTAACAACTCTTCAAAATAGCTTGACGTTAGACTATAACATGGTTTTGATTCATTCCTTTGGGTTCGACCCTTAGCTTGCCTCTATACTCGTATAAGGTTTGTTAAGCGTTTACAAATTTAGTTTGACTTCGGTAGAACTAGATGACGACCTAGTTTCAACCTTTGTCAAAATGGTGTCGTTGCCGGGGAATGACATTGGTGCTTTGTTATAGTTGTTGACTCTATTTCATTCTAAAAAAAACAAAAAGATTTTCCTTTTTAAGGCTACACTTGTTGTCTTGCTACTAATCATTTCCTTTGAGTTATATGTATAGAGCACGTGGTCATTCACTTGTGCCATTTGATCCGGAGATCGAAAGGACTATTACAAAACTAAGGGCTGCTATGCAATCTTTTAGCTCTAGAATTTCAAGTGAAGAAGAACCGCAACAAGAGGAACAAGCAAGAATGGGAGAGAATTCGAGAGCGGCATTGAAAGAATTGGGGATTCCCGATGCATATAGATTTGAGAGTGGAATTTCTCTACCTACAACACCGACAAATTTTTTGAAATTAGGTCGGCTATGATCACTTTTATAGAAAGACGACAATTTAGTGGAGCCAAGCATGAGAGCCCGCTAAATCATCTCAAGCAGTTTGAAAAGTATTTCAATACTATCAAGGTGAACGGAGTTTCCCAAGAATTCATTCGGCTCAAGCTCTTTCCTTTTCTCTCATTGGGCGTGCTTTGGAATGGTTAGGCAAGGAGGTTAAACCGAATTATCTAACGACATGGGACGAGGTAACAAAGGAATTTCTAAAGCTTTGATTCAAGGTTTCAAACAAAACCCAAGTGAGAGCCTCTATGAAGCATTGGAAAGTTATAAAGAGTATCAAAGGGAGTGTCCTCACCACGGGATTCCAACCTATCAAAATATTAAAACTTTCTATGGAGGCCTAAGTCCCAAAGGCAAGTCATGCCTAGATATAGGAGCTGGTGGTCCCATCATGAATAAGACGGAAGAAGAAGTGGTGGACATCATTGAGGATGTTGTGAAGTGTTATAGAGATTGGCAAGATGGTGAGAGAGAATCAACTAGAAAGAGTAGCATTACGGTGTACTCGGTTGATCATTTGAATGCAATTAATCTCTCTTCACAGATGGAAAACTTGGGGAAGGAAGTAAGTGCAATCAAAGAAAAAATAGAAAGTTCTTCTTCCCAAGCTAAAAGTCTTCCCTCCCAATTTAAGGGGAGAGGTACTCCTTCTAACTCTCATCCCCCTCCTTTTTTGAGTAACATGCCTAGTGGTTGTTTGTTTTGTGATGTGTGTGGTTCATATGATCATGATTCTAGTAATTGCCCTCATGCTTTTCCGGAGAGTAATGATGATTTAGACAATAAGGAGAGTGAACATGTGAACTTTGTGTCAAACAATAATAATGTGCAAATGTTTGATAACAAAAGGGGTAATTGGAACTTTCAAAAGTTCTACCTTTCACGCCTTGGCTTAAGGATAGAACCACGAGTAAAGTATGGACTTCTTGGAGTGCTTGAAGAAGAATTTTGAAAGAAGAAGGGTAGGCTAGTGTTTAGACTAAAGCATAGAGGAGAGAAAAATAGAGAATTACTTGATGCCCCGTACATCAGAAATGAAGGGGTATTTATAGAAAATAAGTGCTGAGAGAACACACAGAACCTAAAAAGATAAAAACCCTAAAAAAAATGCACTGCGACACGGCAAAGAGCACCGTGACACAGGAAATCCCACGTTAGACGGGGAACATTCCCGTGACACGGTGGAATGCTGTGTGACGCGGGAAATATTTAACGAACGGGGAACAAAACGCGTGAAGGGTTTACGCGGAAAGGACACAGAAACCCCCATGTCAAAGTGGGTGCATCGTGTCACAGGGAATCCCACCGTTAGATGGGGAACATTCCCGTGACACGGTGGAATTTACCATGACGCATGATCCTGCCGACTATTTTTCCGTCTAAATTCATTTTTAACCCTTATTTCGTTCAGCATTTTTAAGTGCCGGTTGATAATTTCGGGCCATTTCTGATTTATTATTATTATTTGGGCTAAAATAAATATTAAAATAAAATAAATAAAAGGTTAGGGCCAAAATAACAATAAAATAAAAATGTTTGGGCTGAAATAAAAAACTAAGCTTTGACTAAACATCAAGACTGATCCATGGACTATTCAACAATTGAATTTAATATAATTTTTTAAGCTCTCTCGGGATTAAATACTGAACCCGACCAATAGTGGCGGTGAAAGGTTGTTCTTCATCTGGTTTGGTTTTGGGGAGACATTTTTAGATGTCTACAGAAGCCCCCACTTTGACTGAGTTTGTAGAAACGTCAGTTTTGAAAACGATATTCAAAGTAGTCGATTAGGACGGAGAATGACTTAAGACTTTCTGTGATATTAAATCACTCTGTATACACAAATACTTGCAGGAAAATGTTAGTACCACAGATAAAAGAGTAAAGGGATAGAATACATATCTGGCACTAGTGTATCGGTGACAAATGAGTTTGGAAGCTTCCTATGCTTGAAGGAATCCACCAGATGACGTTCGTTGAAACGCTTTCCATGCTTGAGGAAAGTCGACTGATGAATTTGGTAGCTTTCTAAGCCTGAAGAAACCTACCGGATGATACTTTCCATGCCTGAGGAAAGTCAACGTATGATTTTGGTGTCATTCTATGCTTGAGAATTCCACCGTTAATGCCTTCCATGCTTGAGGAAAGCCGACTTGGCGGTTTTCTATACTTAAAGAAAAATCCACCGATAACGCTTTCCATGCTTGAGGAAAGCCGACTTGGCGGTTTTCTAAACTTGAAGAAAAATCCACCGATAATGTTTTTCATGCCTGAGGAAAACCGACTTGGCGGTTTTCTATACTTGAAGAAAAATCCACCGATAATGTTTTCCATGCCTGAGGAAAACCGACAACTGATAGAATTGCTGAAACTTGTAAGTGTATGATAGTTTGATTATCCCCGAACGTGGGCCACAGATGATTTACCTTCGAGTCGACTATCCGACTATATTAGGTGTTTAAAATGTCCAAAATACAACTCTAATGCTTGTTAGGGGTAAATCAGTAATTTTGGTACCCTTTAAATACCAATTAAAAATTTCCGCGCAATTCCAGTGAGAAAAAAACTGACCCAAACTTGCGAAAGATCATTCCAACTTGGTCAAAGATGCAAAAATATCTGCAAAAAAGTTGAAAGGAGCATGCAGGACAAATGAAAGGGCACCGCGCCACGTAGACAAGTCCCGCAACACGGTGTCTAGTCCCGTCAGACGGTGCAGTTCCCGTGACGCGGGGTTTTATTTTTCCTCAAAATGCCCACGCGCCTCGCATACAACACCATGCCACGCGCGGGTACACTTGATGAGTGACATTTATGTCACTCTTAGGGAGTAGTTTTAGAGTCATTTTCGTGTTTATTTTATCTTATTTTCCCTTTCTTTCTCTTGTTTTCTTTTTAATAAAGTTTCTTGTTTATTTGGTAATTTTGGAGCGTTTTAGTTTATTTTCTTTATTTTATTAGTTTTAGTCTATTTTCGTATTTTATTTTACTTTGTTTGCTTGTATAGTTTTTGTTTTATTTTTATTAGTTTAGTTTTATGTCCCTTATTTTCTATTTTATTTTATTTATCTCTATTTTATTTATTTTATTTTTATTTTGTCTTTTGATAATGCCTCGTGTTTTTGTTGTTGGTCGAGTTTGGTGTTTCGGGTTTTAAAGTCGTGTTCGAGTTCAAAGTCCGGGATTTGAGGTGCAAATTTGTTCTAAAGCTGCTGCCCTGTTGCTGCCAGCTTAAACTACACCACACCCCTCCCTTATCCTCCACCACACCAAAACACACAATCCTCTGCTACTGCCCTGCTGCAACCTAATCAACGCACCAGCCCACACCACCAACAACCCACTGCAGCAGCACTAACACAAACAAACCGCAACCCAGCCTGCTTCACCCTACATCAACCACACCCACACCAATACACCACCAATTTAACCCCTGAACGCAACTCCCCTGCTGCCTCCATAATACACCTCCACTGCCGCAACCAATACACCACCATTCAACCAACCTAACCAACCCGCAACCCCAACTGCAGCAGCAACAGTAGCCGCACCTCAACCACGACGCCTACCACCACCGCAATAAACCTCTTTTAGCCACCCAAAACGGCAGCCCTTCACCACACCTGACCCGCAACTACTCAAACCACCAATCAAGCATTTCGGCCCTCAATTAAGCAAAAATCAGATTAAAATTAGCAATTTAATCAAGTTCGGGCAAACCGTTGGTGGTTCGGTCGAAGTTCGAGTCAGAGACTTTGTGGGTTTCGTTAATCGAAGAGGAGTGGTCGAACATACCCATGGTTCGACCAAACCAACCCCGTAGTTCGGCCGCACCAACCCACGGTTCGATCGAACCATTTCACGAGCTTCACACATGGGTTTTAATGAAGATGAACGGCCTTGATTTAATGATGATAGTTGATGAACGGTGGTGATGGTGGTGCGTTTCAATGGAGATAGAGCAGCCATGAATTGGGAAGAGGGGGAAATCGGGTGCTGATTGTTTTTGGGTGGGAATTGATTTGGTTTCTATTATTTTTATTTCTTTCTTTTCTTTTAACTTTTTCTTATTTTCTTTCCTTTATTTTTATTTTAGTTTTCTTATTTTATTTTCCTTTTTCCTTTTTATTTTCTTTTCCTAGTTTTATTAGCTTAGTATAAATACCCAATTTTTGGGGTAATTAAAAAAAGAATTGAAGAATTATCTATTCTTCTCTCTAATTAGTTTTAG
Source organism: Chenopodium album (assembly GCF_948465745.1). Taxonomy (NCBI): domain Eukaryota; kingdom Viridiplantae; phylum Streptophyta; class Magnoliopsida; order Caryophyllales; family Amaranthaceae; genus Chenopodium; species Chenopodium album. The sequence goes on from NC_137838.1 coordinate 45,376,720, forward strand.
GTTAGGTTAGGATTAGTCTTCTTTGGTAGAGAGAGAAAGTGAGGTTTTCTTCATTAATGAACTTGGATTTTGAAGAAGGAGCTTGTTCAATCCTTTGTAGACCTTCATCTTCAATTAATGAGCAATTTCTTACTCTCTCTCCTCTATTTTTATTTGTTTATTTTGATTATTATTTTAGTTGTTGGTATTGCTTGTTGATCATGTTGATTCTTGATTATTTGTTGATTAATCTTGTTATTATCATGATTAGTGAGTAATTTCCCCATTAAGGGGATGGTTGTGGTGTAGTTGGACCTTGAGCATGTTCTAGGGTTTAGAATTGATTTATTTGTGATTAAAGTCTTTATATGCTTGATATTCTTTAATCTTCTTGAAAGTGCACATTGTTGGTTGATTAAAGGTGAATCTTTGCTAACAAGAAACGGAAGTTGACTTAGTTAAGGTTCATTAGTATCGATTGTTATTTAATAGTACCTCCTAGTATATGGTTCTAATGTGGAAACATAGAGGCTATGTTAGGAGAAGCCAATTGACCCCGGAAGGCGGCTAGATTGGATCCTTTATTTCGATATTTGAGCATGTTTAGTTCATAATTAATTCAATTTCTATGCCTTTGTTTATGTTCAAGTGAATGCTATACCTAAACCATTTCCCTTAATGTTTTATTTCTTGTTTTAGCATTTTTAGACTTTAGTTTATTTATCCCCTATTCCGGACTAGCTTAATTGTTGATAACATTTGGTGGTGTTTACCGTTCTCTGTGGTTCGACCCCTATGCTTGCCTTATACTCGTATTAGGTTTGTTTAGGTTGTATAAATTGTATTTGATCTAGGGATAGACAATTGACGACGCGTTTATTCCCTTGTCAACACCATTACTCGATAACGGAATACGTGGCACGGGAACGGGAACGGGGTCGCGTAACAGTCACTTTTCTTTTCTTTAAATTTGAGCTGTTCTTAATCATTTTCGCCATTTTCTTTCTTCTTCTGCTCTTTCTCTTCTCCATTTTTTTATTTTAAATTTCTCGAAGTACCGTGCCACGGCGTTGCAGCACTGGCGCACGTCTGTCTTCACCGTGTCATGTTTTCAGCCACCGTGACACGGCGGTTCTATTACTTTTTTTTTATTTATTATTATTTTTCGCCGCTACTGCTCGCCGCTGCTGTCTGAGGGTCACCGCTACTTGACGGAGCTCCGCCACATCCCAAATTCACCGTGACATGGGCCTTGAGCACTGTGTCACGACTGCTACTAACCGTGTCGCGGCAGTTGTGTTGGTGTCTTCATGGCTTTTCGAGCTTTTGAAGCTCAAATCTTCATCAATTCATGCTCTAATTTTTTTGCTACTTTCCTCATTTTTTATTCTCCGCAAGGATCCATGTAAGTTTCCTTTGATTTTTGTATCAAATTATGTTGCAAATTCCATATTTGGTTGTGTAGGGAATATTTCAAGCGTTAACCCCTTAGCTTGAACCCCACTGTGATCATACACTAAAGTACGATGGCGTCCAAAAGGGAAGAAGATAGAGTAATAGAGTCGCCAACAAGTTTTTTTAGGAACTTGTAAACCGTTCACGAGGTGAAGGTTACACCCCTTAACGATCCAAGAGATCGTCAACTCCATAAGGTCTTGAACCATGACTGGTAGTTCGGGGATGAAGGTACAAATCCAACCTAAAAGAGATTGAACCTTCCCAAATAATAGGCCTCTACTTTATTCTCATCGTATTCATGTGCGCTTTCTAACTAACATGCAATCAATAGGTTTACCCTAAAATTGTTTATCTATGTTAGTTGAATTTAATGCACAAATAAATATATTATTGGCGATCACTTGATTATAATCAAATTAACCCTAAACAAGATTATTAATTATCTTATTAAGCGTGATAACAAGTACAAATTCCCTTTAAACATGCATAAAAGGTGTGATCAAGCAATAAAAATAAATATATATCAAGCAACACAATAACAATCATAATCATAATAATAACAATTATAATAATAATTAAAATAATAAAATTAATCATAATTAACGTAATCACGTTAAAGCAAAATAATTGCAAGATCCTAGGCATGATACTAACAAGATTAATAACAAACCCTAGAATGTCACTAAACATTAAAAATCATATATTTATCCCTAACATGATACTAACATGAATATTAGGAAAGAATATAGGAAGCATCATAACAATCATATTTAATATTAAAGTTACCCTAGACATGATGCTAGGAATATCATAATAACAACCTAAGCATGAACTCTATATAATAACATCAATAAAAACCATTAAAGTACTTACTTGGATGCCTCGTACCTCTTTCTAATAACAAAATACACAAGTTAAAAACTTCTAGGAAAATAATAATTAAAAAAATTAAATTAAATAATTGAAATAGAGATTTGGGACCAAACCAACAGAAATTAAAACCTTTCACGTCTAGGGCGAAGGAAACTTCGAATATGGCTAGGTGTATCTAAATCTAATGAATGCGGAATTTTTATATTTGAGAAAAGGCTAGTTTAGAAAAGAGAGAGAGAGAGAGAATAATCAAGAAAATCTTAATGAGAGTTGGTGAATCAAAACGGAGTTTTTAGGAGACTATTTATAGAGAAAATCAGCCAAAAAGATAAAACATCAAAAACAGAGTTCTGACGCAAAAAGCCAGATTAGCGCCAAACGCTGACCTTAGTGCCAGACACTAAGGCTAGCGCCAGGCGCTACAGCTGGCGTTTGGCGCTGACTCAGAAATTCACGCATTTTCTTAAAATCAGATAGAAATTGCCGTATAGGAGGATAAAATCGTATTTTCCTCAAAAAAAAACGTTCTTTGATTCTGATTAAATCTCTAAAAAGTCAACAAAAAGTCAATTTATCAATGCTAATTGAATTAGGAATGAAAAGAACCTTCTAGAAGAATCTAGAAGACTAAACCCATTCCTAATTGCATTAGGAATGATAAATCTATATTAGGCCCTCCTCTAGATCATTGGGCCGCATATAAGGCTCAAACCGGGCCCAGTTTAGTAATTTGGCCATAACTTCCTCAATAGTCATCGGAATCGGGCTTATAATATATCGTTGGAAAGCTCTTTTCAAGCCCCATCCAACTACACTATTATTGGACCCATATCATGGACCAACCAAAATTTATTGGCTGTTTTCTTAAAATTGGTTTTCAAAAACAGACAGATGAGAAAAGAAATTAAAACTATCCGCAACACAAAACTTTCCACACTTTCACTTCATTCGATTATGATTCGATGTGAAATGTAATCATCACTGGGTTTGGTTTTGGGGAGCCAAAAATGGGTGTTTAAAGAAGCCCCCACTTTTACTGAGTTTGGAGAAACGCAAGTTTCGAAAACGAAAGTCAAAGTATCGATAGGGACGGAGAATGATTCAGAACGTTCTACCATACTAAATCATTCTTGTAACGCCCATACCTGCAAACTAGTGTTAGTTAAACAGATAAAATAGTTAAGAAACGTGTATCTTGCACCGTCGAGCACACGTCTCTGGAAGTAACCGATTTGTTGTAACGATCTTCCGCAAGCTAGAGAATACCGCCTGAAGACTGCTATGCCGGTAACTGCCACCAATTTCTGTTGTGATAGTCTTTGAAAAAATCACTGCTTGTTGATCCTTAATGCTGCTTTGTCAGTACATCGACACTTTACTGCTTGTGAACCAGTATGTCGGTGCTTTTGCTGTGATGACAATCCTCTTTTATTTGGGTATAGTTGCCAACACAACTCTTGTATGATGTATGACAATCCGATTTAGGGAAAGTTTTCAATACCACGTAACAATCAATCCTTGGAAATGTTGCCACGATGAAGCGACAATCCGTACCTCGAAAAATTTGCCAAAATCCAATTTTGGGAAAAAGTTGCCAATGCTTCGTAACAATCTTTCATAAGAACTTTGCTACGATCGAAAATCCACATCTTGGAATATAACTCTTGAAAGCAATCCACCTTGGAAATTTGCCAACGCTATGCGACAATCCTTTTGGGAAAATATTGCCACTATTGACAATCCGCGTCTTGGAACATTTGCAAAAAAGAGTCGACCGACAATCCACTTCGGGAAAATTTGCCACTTACTGAAATGAATGACAATCCACGTTGAGGAACCTTTGCCGAAATTTATGATGAATAGAGTCCTACAACAATCTTTGGGAAATTTTTCCATAGGGAACTGGGTGTATGACAATCCAATCTCGGAAAACTTGCCAGCGATGACAATCCAAACTTAGAAAAAATTGCCAAACAGAGAAGGAGCACGACAATCCACGCTTGGAAACTTTGCCAGAGATGCCAATCCAATCTTGGAAAAATTGTCGTTGAAGAAGATGCATGACAATCCATTTTTGGAAATATTGTCAGTTGGGGATGACAATCCAATTTTGGAAAAATTGTCGTTTAAGAAGAATGCGCGAAAATCCATATTTGGAAATATTATCGTTTGAGAAGAATGCGCGACAATCCGTATTTGGAAATATTGTCGTTTAAGAAGAATGCGCGACAATCCATATTTGGAAATATTGTCGTTTAAGTGCTTGCTTTTAAACCGATACGTTGGTGCTTGTAATGAGCCAGTGTTTTAGGCGCATAAGCTAAGTGAGACGATTTTTTGTCAGGTCAATCACTTACTACGCTTGTAATCGAGCCGACTACTAATCATGTCAATTTGCTTATAGGGGCTAACAAGCGTACCAAGGAACCCAAAATTGCTATTCTGAGAGGCTTCGAGCTCTGTCACCATTGCAATGCCTCTAACGCCGCAATTTTGCTCTGTCGCCAGACGCTGGAATCTAGCGCCAGGTGCTGAAACCTGCTGCCAGATACTGGATGTCGTTAACTAGCGCTGGAGTAGGGTCTTCCCTATTCTGCTCTTGCTGCCGTAGGGATGCACCTGTATTTATCTTTGACTATAGGACTTTTCTAATCTCTTTAATTTTTTAGGGTTGACCTAAGGTTTAATGTCGCTTGACTCATTGACTTGACACGACTCAAGGTATAAACTTGACTCGCTGTGATTGACTCGAGGTTGACTCGACTCAAAGTGAAATGATATGTGTGACTCATGACCCGTGTGTGCATTGTATTGTGATTGTGCGACTCAAAAATGCAATAAAAAAGCAAAAATTTTCCATCATTTTTGTGGAGGGTACCAGCTTTCTCTCGAAAAAGAAAGACACGAAAAAGAATCGAAGTGAAGTTTTTGAAGGTACATGTTGAATGAGCTTAATCAAATTTCATTTGATACTATCTCTCAAGGTGCAAGGATTAACCCATCCTAGGGTATCTCAATTGTTGACTCAATGATGAAAGCATTTGGGTAACTTAGGCACGTAGGCTAAGCACTTCATACTTTGTGATGCAATGATGAGTGATGTTGATATGATAGGGCATGCTTCAGCTTTGTGTTAAGATTCAATGACAAAGAGTTCCTAAGGGAAGTATATTTGGTTATGTCTCTGTGCGGTGTGTGAAAATGATACTAAAGTTAGGCCACAAGGGCTAAGTGTGTGGAAAGATATTATTTTTTAAAAAGAGTCAAATGGTGGTGACTCTTAGGCTAGGTAAGCTAATGATGTAGGGATCAAGCCCCCAATTCTAGCTCTAAGTAAATAAGGATGAGCATAAGAGATCCCTTGATATGATCATGGTGTGTGAATGTGAATATGAATGCATGTTTATTACGGCCGCACCTCGATGTGAGGATGCCTACGTATCCGTTAGGAATCAGGCCGAACGTAGCTCTAGCCGAACCTCACAAAAGTGTTTGTATACCTCAAAAAGGTCTTTTTAAGGGTGTAACGTGGTTAGGCTAAAGGTTATAGAAGAAGGAGATAAAGGCTCAAGACCCTTGATAAGCCCCCAAGGTGTGCAACCTTGCTTTTGAATCTTTATATTTTTATGCTTGAGGCTTGCTTCTCTTTTCTCTTTTTTTTTTTCTTTAGCATTTATTTTTATTTTTATGAGTCTGGGCAATCCCGATCATGCGGTCTATCACTCACTTGGCATTCATGTATCTCAGGCACGGTACTGAGCACTCGATAAGAGACACAATCTGAGACGTGTTCATATCAAAGACAAGTTTATGTCAAAGACATTGGAACACTTGCCCTTTTGTACACTTTTATTATTTTCTATTTCTTTTTTATTTATTTTGATCCTTTAAAATCACTCAAGCTTTTTATGATATTGAAAACTGCTTAAGTTGCACACTATACCATCCAAAGGTTAGGTAGATGTAGTTTGAAGAAAGAAAGGTCTATCGTTAGACGAGGCTCAAAGTGGTTTATCAAGAAGAGATTGTATATTTGAAGGGTGAAAGGTAATGTGAGGTGGCTACAAGGGGTGCCTTAAATCATTGGTATACCTTGTGCTTAGTTTGACATGGATTTTTTTTTTATTATTTTTTAAAATGCAATGCAATGCGATGATCATATGCAAGGAAATAAATGCTCATTTTATTAAAGGGGAAAAAAAACCTATAAAATAAATCTAAGGAAGACAAAGGGTTCCTATGCTAGACTTATTGGGGAAAGGTTTGAAAAAAAGAAGAAGAAAACATGAAATCTTGGAGAGAAGCTTGCCTTGTGTTTTGTCTCACCATTACTCTTTTTTTTTTTTAATTATTGTCAATCACATGGCTCAAACTCGATTCAACAAGCATGGATGGAAGAAGGTGGAAAGAATGAATATTATGATATGGAGAAAGATGATGTAGATGCAGAGATATGAAAAAAAATTAGGAATAGAATGTACTCCCAACTCAAATGACGGAAAAAACCGACTCATGCATGAACCTTAGACATGGTCATGGTGACATATACAAAGTGCGTGTTAAACTATTGAGTGTAGGTGACATGTTAAGACTCGTTTCATGACCATGTGAATAGACACAAGCAAAGACTAAGTTAAGACCTCATGTATATGCATTAAACTGGACAGACTGTGGTATTTTAGTCATAACTTTTGATATGTGACTCTGATTGCGATGAAACCAATGCCAAATTAAAGATAAAACTCGGGGCTTCAGATCCATAGGTTGTACGACTGGTAGTTCTTCCTAGAACTCCGTATATGACAAAAATAAGTTGACTCTTGTGCAGTATATGGGAATAAAAATCCAGGTTGACTTAAAGGGACTATGACTCGATTTTAGACATATTTATTAGCTAAAAATAATTAATTAAACAAAGTCCTTTAGTAATAATTAGTTTATTAAGTCTTAACACAAGTCAAACAAACGGTTAGGAAAAAAAAAATATAGTATGCACAACAAATAATGCACAATTAGTCAAGTATGCACAATATGATGCAATGAGTTTGCAACCTAACCATGGCTCTAGTTCTCTAAAGTACGGGATATAGGTTATTCAATACAGGGTCCATGGTTAATTTTCCGGATGCACCGCGCGGAAGCCTAACCGTGAAGGGTTGGCGCGAGTGGATGGGACACCGCGAGTTAAGAAAAAACTCGCTTCCATGGTTTGGTGAATTTAACATTCTCGGATGTACCCTTTTTTGCTCAGAGCGTTCAATCAAGTAGATGGAGCATGAATTCCCAGGGGGTTATGTCCATATGAAAAACACATATGGGTTTCAGAAAAGCGAGAAAAACTCAATCAGGAATTAGGATCGAGCAAACAGTGCTAAAAACTGGTCGAAATTAGAACGCATATTTCTGGCTCGGTATTGGAAGAATTTGGCGCCAGCAAACAGAGATTGGCGCCGGATTTTGGCTGTAGCGCTTGGCGAAAGAGCTATCGTCTGGCGCTACAGTCAAAATTCTGGCGCTAACTTCTGTTCGCTGACGCTAATTCCTACATGCCTCAGCAGCTTTTTGTGCTCGATAAAATTTTCCAGTTCCGCACAGTGTTATTTCGGTCCTAGTTGTTAAAGATATTTCTCAAATTTCCTACGTGTAAAAGTCCCATGTTTTTAACTCATTACGGATGGTCTTTCCAATGAGATCTTTTTTATGCATATGACAATAATGTTAATCAAAATTACGCACATGAAATACTTAGAACTTTTCGAGTCTCAGCCACTCATTCTAAATCATTGCTGAAATAAATTTCAGGAATTAAAATAGAAATCCTCCCCAGTGGAGTCGAAAAAAACTGTAGGGAATATTTCAAGCGTTAACCCCTAGCTTGAACCCTACTGTGATCATACACTAAAGTACGGTGGCGTCCAAAAGGGAAGAAGATATAGCAAAAGAGTCGCCAACAAGTTTTTTTAGGAACTTGTAAACCGTTCACGAGGTGAAGGTTACACCCCTTAACAATCCAAGAGATCGTCAACTCCATAAGGTCTTGAACCATGACTGGTAGTTCGGGGATGAAGGTACAAATCCAACCTAAAAGAGATTGAACCTGTTTTGGGTATTTTTGTCCCTCGGGAGAGTTACAACACGAAGACTGATCTGGGGTGAGCTGTACCTGCAAAACAAACGGAGACACCAGTTGGGTGGTGCTCCGCCTCCGACGCACAAGTTAGTAACTTGAAGGGAGAAAAAGGTGCGGAAATTTAGGTAGGGATCTGCTCGGATTCCAAGCTTAGGATGTCTCTATCAAAGAGTAAATGTGTAATAAATGATAAAAAATGTGCCCTCAAAAAGAGGGACATCTCCCTATTTATAGGGTCTTTGGGATTTGTGCCCTTGATTAGGTCACTGTACCCTAATCAGTGGTGGGCTGCGCCGCTTTGCGGCTTTCTCGGGATTTGGGCCTGAAGGCCGACTTTTTTCCCTTATTTTCTGGAATGACACGTGTTAAGCATAGATTGGTCCACTTTGGGCCATCCTGAGACTGACACGTGTCATCCTCTGATTAGACCACGTGGCGGGGTAAAATTACCCTAAACATTTGCCCCTCACAAATGTGACGTGGCACGCCACGTGGCATATGTGACATGTGTCACGCTCCGATTGGCGGTAATTTTTACCATTAAAGAGTAACCGTTCACCTTCCGGGTAAATTACGGAAATGCCCTCGTATTTACCCTCTATATATAGTCGTTTACCCTCATAATTTTTGGTACGTTTACAAAAAAAAAATTTTAGAGAGAACTTTGAGAGAGCAAAAGTCATCCGTTTGAGTCAGGCGCAAGCAAGAAAGCTCGTCCTCCAGAGACCCAGCCGGACCTGCCTAGTTTCAGATATCTCTCCAAAAGGTACTGTCTCTACCTCTCTCAGCTCTTTTTCTTTTTTCACCGCTTGTACATATTTCTTGCAATAAATGGATGCATCACCAACACACACGGCACGACCTAGGTTAGAGTCCAGTCGGTCACCAGGGACGGCTGAGTCTAGGACTGGGAGTGCCGTCTCGGGGTGTTGGGACCACACTTTGCCTCGGATTCCGACCAGTTACGTGTCTGTGCAGGACACAATGGCTCGGACAATGCAGACGGCGACTGATCCAAATTACAAGAGCGAAGGCTCAGGCGGCCAAACGCCTGAGGGAGAAACGTCCAATCAGGGTGACCAGACGGCTCTGGAGAGATCCCCTCCACGCGTCCCTTCAACCCCTGCTGACTCTTTTTTGGAAGAGTGCGACCAAGGCGGCGACGAGGCCGTCTCTGCCCCCTTGGGTCAAAGTGAGGAGGAGACGGAGAGCGACAGCTCAACCTCTACCTCTGAGAGTAGTGACGATTTACCCCCGCTTTCGGATAGCGAGGAGGAAGAAAGGAAAAAGTGGAACGAGAAGGATGATCCCTTCAACATCCACGTCTCCTCCAAGGACCGGATCCAAATGGAGGAGAACTTGAAGAATTTCACTAAAATGCACCCGCTTGGAGACGGGTATAAGATCCGGGTGCCGCCTGAGAATGGCACCGTCGCCTGGGAGGACGATCAGGAGAACCCCAACAGTTATTTTGGCTGTTATGAGGCGGCGTTCAAGGCTGGTCTCCGCTTTCCCCTTCACCAGGTGGTGAAGGCAATTTTGAGAGGCTACGGCCTCGAAGTCTGGCAACTTACCCCCAACTCTTGGACAAACATTCTGGGGTATGTTGCCGCCTGCGAGTTTCAAGGGCTTAACCCCGGTTGGGAGGCTTTTGCTAGCATGCATTATCTTAGTAGAAGCCCAGGCGGCTGGAGGGCGTGGTACACTCTAACCACACAACCCCAATATATGATGACCTTGGACAAGGTCTCGAAATTCGACGGCTGGAAGCATAGGTTCTTCCTGATGTCAGCTCCAACCAGACGGGAGAATTATGAATTCTGTCTGTACAATAAGAAGCCCGACTTGTTGGGCCGGAAGTGTGCTCTTCCCCGGGTTCCAGAGGAAGACTTTGACAAGATCATTGAGGCAGACTTTTTTGGCCTCATAGACGCGACCTTGTCAACCGGAGAGACAATAAAGGTCCCCAAGAACTGGATCCCCAAGAGCGCCTGGTTCAGGGACGATTGCTTCCTAGCCGCCTGAGTTTATATCCGTATGTAGTAGCTTTTTACTAGAATTGATTTAGGATATTGACCAATTTCCTTCTTTTTGCATAAGAAGCATTAAACATGTTGCAGACGGAGAAAACCTTAAAGCGATCCTCTCCTGTCATCCGCAAGGCGCTTGCGGAGAAGGCTGCGGCTGAGGTCAAGGCCAAGGTAACAAACGCCTAACCCTTTCATAAGTTGATCTTTTAAAATCATTTTTCCCGGATGCTAACCTTAACTTTGGTTATTTTTGCAGGGAGGAGAGGTTGGAAAGTCGTTTGAGAAACAACTCAAACGGGCTAGGGAGGAGACCCCTTCCGTTCTCAACAAAATAAAAAAATCCACCTCTGCGTCAACTCCTGGCGCCTCAACCGGGCATCAGCAGATGCGGATAGTGGGGCGTAACGAGAAGGTAGGTGGCAGCCTGGGCCTCAGCCTCGTTAACCCCGTAACAGCGACCGGGGGGTTCTCCACGCCTGCAAGCGGTTCCCGCTTGGCTGGCTCTGAAGGTAAGAACCCTTTTGAATCCCCGCTTGAGCTGGGGTGGCCTTTGCGGGTGAAATCCCACTCTCAACAGACGTCATCTTCAGACGGTCGGCAACAAATAGGTGTTGCCTTAGTTTCGCACTCATCACGTATTGATTGTGGTGCAGATCAATCTCCTCGCTGGCCAGACGTCCAGAAGCACGCCAAGGCCATGCTGGAAGCCGTTCGGAAGAGGGATAAAGACAGTATCCTTGGGATAGATACGTTCAATCTTGAACGCATTCTATCCCTTCTGGCTGAGGTAAGAAACTTGTCAATTCAATTTTATTTTTTCCAAGTGTTTTATCCCGCCTACGATACTCACACCGCTTGCTTTTCTGCAGGCTATGTTGTGGGTGGACGGGCTCAAACGTCCTTATTCCCGCAATCGGGAAGAGGTAAAAAGGGCCAAGAAGTCAGCCATAGACGCTGACAATATTGCTTTACACTCAACTATCGTAAATGAACTTGAAACTAAAGCAATCATTATGACACAAGCGTCTAGAATCCAGCAGCTGGAGTCAGATCTAGAGGCGGCCAAGCAGCAGGTGACTGATGCTGAGACGGCCCGGAAGGAGGCGGAGGAGGCCCAGAAGAAGGCTGCTGAGAGTGCAAAAAAGGCTGATGAGGCGCTCAAGAAGGCCCAGACGGACCTTGGCAATCTTCAGGGTGTTTCTGAAGAAAACACCAATCTTAAGACCAAGGTTCAAAAACTGGAGAAGGAGGCTGCTCAGGCTCAGATAAACTTTGCAGCAACCCTGGAGGCGGAGCAAAACCGTCTAGTTGCAGAGAGTGACGCTGATAAAGACGCCCGAATGAAAATCGCCTGGGCTGCCCTGTACCCAGACGCGGATTATGGCGTCTGGGCACTGGCTCACAGGTACGCCGAGGACGTGGTGTACCTGAGAGAGAAGGGTGATCTAGAGCCTGAGTCCTTCGACCCCTGGGTTAATGCCAACAATGAGCCCCTCGTACCTCAGCTACCTGGTCCGGGTGAAGCGCAGGAGATACCCTCAGATGATGAGGAGGAGGACCAGGAGGAGCCGCCTGCAGGCCAGAAGTGACTTTTCAGCGGCTGTAGGCGTCGTTTGAAGTGCGCCTACGTTAAAAGCATAGGTGAATATGCTTGGCACTCATAGGAAGTAGGAATTAACATTACGATTAGGGACAAGGAAAGTAGGGAGCCGCCAACAAGTTTTTAAGAAACTTGTAAACCGTTCACGGATCATAAAAAGGCAACCACGATAAGGGACAACGATTGACCCATGAAGGTTACACCCCATTCATAATCCATGAGATTACTAACTCCATATGGTTCGGAACCACGAAAGGAGGATCGAGGATGATGGTACGAAGTGATTCATGGAGTCACATTCGCCCGTATTGGCCTCTACTCGATTCTTATATTGAAAAGCATTCCTGTGATCTCAAAGGCATACAAAAAATATATTGGTGATCACTTCAATTAATAACAAGATTAAAAAGGATCCTAAAGCGGTTGTCCAAATTATCTTATTAGGCGTGATTTTCAATTACATATTCCCTTTAACATGCAATACGGTGATCAATAATAGAATAACATTAATATTAAAACCAATTTAATCACAATTCCAACAACATAAAATCGTTAGAAAAATAATAGAAATAAAAGGAGCATGATCCTTACTTCGATTCTGTTTGTTTGCAACTACAAAATAATAAACGAGTTAGTAACTTCAAGGAAATAAATAAACAATAATTAAATTAAATTAAATAAAGTAAAATTGATTTTGAGGCCAAACCCTCAAACAATTCTACCTTTCACGCCTTTGCTTAAGGATGGAACCACGAGTGAAGTATGGACTCCTTTAAGTACTTGAAGAAGGAATTTTGAAGTAGAAAAGGGTAGGCTAGTGTTTAGGCTAAAGCATAGAAGAGAGAAAATAAAATAATAGAATTACTCGGTGCCCCGTTCATCAGAAATGAGGGGGGTATTTATAGGGAAAATGTGCTGAGGGAGCACACGGAACCCTAAAATGATAAAAACCCTAAAAAAGTATCCCGTGACACGGTCAAACTGTACCGTGACACGGGAAGCCCCACCGTCAGACGGTACACTTTCTCGTGACACGGTACACTTTTGGCGTGACGCGGGAAATTTTCAGAAAACGGGATAGAAAACGCGTCAAGGGTTTACGCGGAAAAGACACGGAACGTCCCGTGTCACGGCAGACCTCTTGTGTCACGGGAAATCCCACCGTCAGACGGGAAGGATTCCCGTGACACGGTAGGTACTTGCCGTGGCGCGGGAAATTCCAGCCCGTTTTTCCGTCTAAATACATTTTTAACCCTAATTTCCTTCGGCATTTTAAGTGCCGATTGATAATTTTGGGCCTTTTCTGACTTTTTATTATTCGGGCTAAAATAAGAAAATAATTAAATAAAAATAAATAAAGGGTTTGGGCCAAAAATAAATAATAAAACAATAAAATAAAAAAGGCTTGGGCTAAAAATTAATTAATAAGTTTGGGCTGAAATTAAAACTATGCTTTTACCAAACATCAAGACTAATCCATGGACTGTTCAAAAATATGAATTTAATAAAATACTATTTTTTAAGCACTCTCGGGATTAAATATTGAACCCGACCAATAGTGGCGGTGAAAGGTTGTTCATCATCAGGTTTGGTTTTGGGGAGACATTTTTAGGTGTTTACAGAAGCCACCACTTTGACTGAGTTTGCAGAAACGTCAGTTTCGAAAACTATAGTCAAAGTAGCCGATAGGGACGGAGAATGATTAAAGACGTTCTGCGATCCTAAATCACTTTGTATACGCCGATACCTGCAGAAACATTTTAATTCTACAGATAAAAGGAGTAAAGGGATAAAATACGTATCTGACACTAGTGTATCGGTGACAAATGAGTTTGGTATTTTCCTATGCTTGAAGGAATCCACCGGATGACGTTTGTTGAAATGCTTTCCATGCTTGAGAAAAGCCGACTGAAGAGTTTGGTAGCTTTCTAAGCCTGAAGAAACCTACCGGATAATACTTTCCATGCTTGAGGAAAGTCGACGTATGAATTTGGTGTCATTCTATGCTTGAAGAAATCCACCGATGATGCTTTCCATGCTTGAGGAAAGCCGACTTGGCGGTTTTCTATACTTGAAGAAAAATCCACCGATAACGCTTTCCAAGCTTGAGGAAAGCCGAATTGGCGGTTTTCTAAACTTGAAGAAAAATCCACCGATAACGCTTTCCAAGCCTGAGGAAAGCCGACTGATGAATATGGTGTCATTCTATGCTTGAAGAATTCCATCGATAATGCCTTCCATGCTTGAGGAAAGCCGATTTGGCGGTTTTCTATACTTGAAGAAAAATCCACCGGATAATACTTTCCATGCTTGAGGAAAGTCGAAAGATGATGAGATTGCAAGTCTCTGTGTATCGAGAACCTTGCGTCATGAAATGATGGTGGTCCGCTTGTCCCCGAACGTGGGCTGTAGATGGTCCGCTTGTCCCCGGACGTGGGCTGTAGATGGTCCGTTTGTCCCCGGACGTTGGCTGTAGATAAGACCTGCAAAAATAAATTTGCCAATGGACTCGTATATACTGTGATTGACTTGACCACTGACTTGACCAAGTTTGACTTGATGTGACTTGACATGTGTATGACTTGTGAGTGTGTGTGTGTGTGTGTGTATAAGTGTGTGTGCAGACACAAGCAAACGAAAATGCAAAAGCAAAAATTTTCCGTCAATTTTTGTCATGAGTGGAGGGTACCGACTTTCTCCCGAAAAAGAAAGATGTGAAAACTGAACTTTTATTTTCGAAGTTCCTTCGATGAAAACTTGGAAAAAGTTTTTGAACTTCCCCAAAATAAAATAATGAAAAAGGAAAGAAGTTTTGAACTTCCTCCTTGAGCAAGACGAAATGAATCGTATGGATTGAATTGCTTGTCCTGAAAATAATGTATGCATGATGCATGTTCTTAGGCCAGGAGGCTAAGGACAATTACATCATGTGACACGATAGATGAATGAACTTAAGTCATGGAGCTAAGCATCATATACGGTGTAAAGAAGCGATTTTGAACGTCACTTAGGTCTGGAAGCTAAGCACGTATAGTGATTATTGCATAATGAACGTTGCTTAGGTCAAGGAGCTAAGCACGATATGCTTTGTATGATAAAAAATCATTTATATATAAATGTTTCTTAGCACATTATGCGAAACAATGAACATTGCTCAAGTCAGGAAGCTAAGCAAGTATACAATGTTTCTTCTACTGAATGTTGTCTTTAAATATGATGAAACATGCACAGTGTTGAAACAAGATTTCATGATAAAGGGCTCTTAAAGGGAAGGATGATTGATATTGATATGGATGTGTGAGTGAAGTGTGTGAATGTGATACTAAGGCTGGCTGCAAGGGTTATAGCGATGGAAAGAGATGTGAGAAGAGTTAAAGATGATGACTCTTCAGGCTGGGTAAGCTAATGTTATTTGGGTTTAAGCCCCCAAGTCTAGCTCTAAATGGGTAGGGATAAGCATTGGATATTCTTTGACTCGATCATGCATGGATATGAATATGAATGTGGCCGCACCTCGATGTGAGGTTGCCTACGTATCCGTTAGGAATCAGGTCGAACGTAGCTCTAACCGAACTTTGCACAAGTGTACGTACACCTCAAAGAGGTCTTTCAAGGGTTGTAATGTGGTTAAGTTGATGGTTTAAGGAAGAAAGAGGTAAAAGGCTCAAGACCCGAGAGAAGCCCCCAAGATGTGTAATTGTGAATTTGAAAATTTTGAATTTTGCAAGTTTATTTTCAACAAATTTTTTTTTTATTTTTTTTTTATTTTTTTTTTTATTTTTTTTTTGCTTTGAACTTTTTTTTTTTTTTTTTGAATCAATGTAGGCAATCTCAGATCATGCGGTCCATCACTCACTTAGCATTCATGTTTCTCAGGCACGGTACCGAGCACTCGATGAGAGACGCAATTTGAGATGTGTTCATATCAAAGACATTGGAACACTTGCCTTTAGACATTGTTTTATTGTTGCTTTGCTGCTTTCTCTGTTTTTTTTTTTACTTGCTTTTTGAATGTTATACAATTACACATCTTCCAATCCTAGGGTTAAGTGAATGTGGGTTGAAGAAATGAAGGCCAAACGTTAGACGATGCTCAAAATGGTTGATGAAGAAATGGAATGTGATTGAACAGGGAATGACATGGTTGCAAAGGTGCCTGAAGTCATTGGTGTACCTTGGGTTTAGTTCGGTAATTGATTTTTTTTTTTTTATTTTGCAAATGAATTCGATGATTGATTGCAAAGGAAAGGAATGCTCATTGATGGAAAAGGTAAGAAATATGACACATAGACAGTACACATGGATAACGGAAACCTATGCTAGACTTATTGGGGGAGAGGGTTGAAACAAAAGAATAAAAAAAAGCATGAAATCTTGCACGAAGGATCTATGTGCCTTGTATTCTTTACTTCTTGCCGCCTGGAGGGACAAGAAGTTTATTTGCATCCATCAAGTCTTGAATGACGTCCTTCAAATTCCAACATTGCTCCGTAGTGTGGCCCCTTCCTTGATGGTACTTGCAATGGGCATTGGGATTGCATTTGGCGCTCCTTTCTTCAGGTTTTGGCTCTGGAAATGGCCCAATAGGTGTGATCAAGCCTTAACTGTAAAGGCGATCAAAGGCCGCATCATAAGTCATTCCTAAAGGAGTGTAAGTTCTTTTCTTCTTGGGCAATGGAGTATCAAGAGCTAACACTTCATTGAGATCAACTTGGCTTATATTGTTGGTAGTATTTTCGTGCTTAGAGGACGAAGAAGAAGGATGGTCGTTCTTCTTGTTTTTCCAATTGTTATTATTGTTACTACTAGTAGTCTTTATTAGCTCATCCTCGATATTGATGCCGATGTCGTATACAGCTTCGAAAGTGTTCAGTGGATGAAATTTGAGATGTTCCCTATATTTATGAGTCAGATTTTGAATAAAGAGGCGAACCATCTCTCTTTCTTTGGGGGGATCTACCAAGAGTGAAGCTGTTTCCCTCCACCTGTTCAGGTAAGCGGTGAAGCCTTCATTCTCTTTCTGTTTGAGAATGGAGAGTTCACGTTCAGAAGTTTTAGTTTGAATGTTACACTTGTAACGATTCATGAAACTTTCGGTGACATCTTGCCAAGTCGCAGTATGCTTGACATCTAAGGAATAAAACCATTGTTGGCAAGCATGTTCTAAGGAGAGAGGGAACACCGTAGGGAAGAGTGTTACGTCCAATCCCTTAAGAGCCATGGTTGCAGAGAATGCCTTCAAATGGAATATTGGATTGTCAATAGGCTTGAACTTTGGAATATCGGCAGTGGAGAACTTTTCAGGGAGTCTATCCTTCACATCCAAAGGAGTTGGAGGCCGTTCCACATAAGTGAAATCCTTAGAGATCTTACTCATTTGTTCCTTCAGTTTGTCAAGGAAGGAAACAGTGACCTTGTTTTGTTCCATGGTAGTGACCCTAGTGGTAAGGGTTTGCATCATGGAAGACAGTGCCTCAATGGATTTGTTGATGTTCTCAATGTCTTCTTTAGTGGCCATTTAAAGGTGATGAGTAACGGAGATGACAAAGTTCTCTTTGAACGCCTATTAGATCTGAGAGATTGTTGCGGTAATGGCTCGAACCGTATTGATCTATCCCTGTACCTTGACCAAGTAATGTGAAATAAAATAATTCACTTAATTATTTGACTCATTGCTCCAGATAGGAAAGGAAGGAAAAAAATAGACATTTGAAAACAGGTGAGAAAACTCCACTCATTTTTTATTATGACGAAAAAAGGGTGCATGAACCTAATATACGATCATAAACGACCTGGTGCACGACTCGAGTCGGAACATAAAGAAAGTGTGTGGACTATACTTGACTCGTGAGTGACTAAGTGATGTTATAAGACTCGTGGTATGATCGTATGGTTAGACATGTGAACAATAACCAAAATGACTGACGCGAGGACCAAATTAACACGGAAGACTTGACTGACGCGGTTTTTTTTTTTTTTTTTAGGAAAATCCACCGTGTCACGGTGGAAATTGCCGTGACACAGTGAACTTTCCCGTGCCACGGTACGGCACACCGTCAGACGGTGCACAGTACCGTGACACGGCAATTTTTTTTTTTTTTGGAAAATCCACCGTGTCACGGTGGAAATTGTCGTGCCACGGTGAACATTCCCGTGCCACGGTACGGCACACCATCAGACGGTGCACTGTATCGTGACACGGCAATTTTATTTTTTTTTATTATTTTTTTTTGGAAAATCCACCGTGTCACGGTGAAAATTGCCTTGCCACGGTGAACATTCCCGTGCCACGGTACGGCACACCGTCAGACGGTGCACTGTACCGTGACACGGCAATTTTTTTTTTTTTTTTTTAAAAAAAAAAAAAAATCTATAATTTTGAAATTCTACTTGTTTATTTTTAAAGAGAGGATACCATCCGACTTACTCCGAAAAAAAAAACGACACAAAAACAAGACTTCCCTAAAATACGGTCAAAAAAGTGGTGCACGACTTAAAGCAAAAAGTGTGTGAACACGACATGTGAGTGATTAAGTGAAGTTATAGACGCGTGTTTTGACCGTATAGCTAGCCATGACACCAAACTGGACAAAGCATTCGCACAAAAATCGAAAAAAAAGACTGACATGACACTTTCCTGGGCACCGTGTCACGGTGCAGACTGTCGTGACACGGTGCAGTCTACCGTCAGACGGTAGACAACCCCGTGTCACGGCACTGTTCACCGTGGCACGGCAGAACATGCCGTGACACGGTGCGCAGTTCCAGGTCAGTTTTGTGATTTTTTTCAGATTTTAACCAATTTTAGGTCCGTACTAATTACTATGTGAGAGTAAAAACCCTCGGTCATGGGTTGAACAAAAGAGCAAACACATGAAGGTTAGCACCAAACAACCACACAGCATTTAGGCACGATGATGTAAAAAAGGTTCGCAACCTAGAGTCAAGATCTATGTTCAACTATTGGTCAAGCTTTGGGTGTCAAAAGGGTACCATGGTTAAGAGTTTGGACGCGTTAGCAAGGCAGCCTCCCTTGAGGGTGTATGCCAACAGGCGGCTCCGCGAGTTCGTGATGAAATCGAACTCGACTCCATGGTTTGGGTAAATTTAATAACTCAGATGAACCCTTATTGCCATGAGAGTTTTTGGGTCGATAGAGCTTAAATTCCCCGGGGCTAAGACGCATGTAGAACACATACGTTTTTTCAGAAAAATCGAAGGAAGTCGACTGTGAGGAAAGAAAATAAGCCACCGGACTGATTTTAGGACTGCCGTGACACGGCAAAAATTCCCGTGTCACGGTACTGTACACTGTGACACGGCGAAAATTCCCGTGTCACGGTACTGTGCACCGTCAGACGGTGCACTGTACCGTGACACGGCAGATTCTGCCGTGGCACGGCAGTTAGAAGATCTGATTAGTGCCCTATTTTCCTTCGCGCACAACCAAGTCATGGGTTGAACAAAAGGCTGCTGAGAGTGCCAAAAAGGCTGATGAGGCGCTCAAGAAGGCCCAGACGGACCTTGGCAATCTTCAGGGTGTTTCTGAAGAGAACACCAATCTGAAGACCAAGGTTCAAAAACTGGAGAAGGAGGCTGCTCAGGCTCAGATAAACTTTGCAGCAACCCTGGAGGCGGAGCAAAACCGTCTAGTTGCAAAGAGTAACGCTGATAAAGACGCCCGAATGAAGATCGCCTGGGCTGCCCTGTACCCGGACGCGGATTATGGCGTCTGGGCACTGGCTCACAGGTACACCGAGGACGTGGTGTACCTGAGAGAGAAGGGTGATCTAGAGCCTGAGTCCTTCGACCCCTGGGTTGATGCCAACAATGAGCCCCTCGTACCTCAGCTACCTGGTCCGGGTGAAGCGCAGGAGATACCCTCAGATGATGAGGAGGAGGACCAGGAGGAGCCGCCTGCAGGCCAGAAGTGACGTTTCAGCGGCTGTAGGCGTTGTTTGAAGTGCGCCTACGTTAAAAGCATAGGTGAATATGCTTGGCACTCATAGGAAGTAGGAATTAACATTACGATTAGGGACAAGGAAAGTAGGGAGCCGCCAACAAGTTTTTAAGGAACTTGTAAACCGTTCACGGATCATAAAAAGGCAACCACGATAAGGGACAACGATTGACCCGTGAAGGTTACACCCAATTCATAATCCATGAGATTACTAACTCCATATGGTTCGGAACCACGAAAAGAAGATCGGGGATGATGGTACGAAGTGAGTCATGGAGTCACATTCGCCCGTATTGGCCTCTACTGGATTCTTATATTGAAAAGCATTCCTGTGATCTCAAAGGCATACAAACAATATATTGGTGATCACTTCAATTAATAACAAGATTAAAAAGGATCGAAAAGCGGTTGTCCAAATTATCTTATTAGGCGTGATTTTCAATTACATATTCCCTTTAACATGCAATACGGTGATCAATAATAGAATAACATTAATATTAAAACCAATTTAATCACAATTCCAACAACATAAAATCGTTAGAAAAATAATAGAAATAAAAGGAGCATGATCCTTACTTCGATTCTGTTTGTTTGCAACTACAAAATAATAAACGAGTTAGTAACTTCAAGGAAATAAATAAACAATAATTAAATTAAATAAAATAAAGTAAAATTGATTTTGAGGCCAAACCCTCAAACAATTCTACCTTTCACGCCTTGGCTTAAGGATGGAACCACGAGTGAAGTATGGACTCCTTTGAGTACTTGAAGAAGGAATTTTGAAGTACAAAAGGGTAGGCTAGTGTTTAGGCTAAAGCATAGAAGAGAGAAAATAAAATAATAGAATTACTCGGTGCCCCGTTCATCAGAAATGAGGGGGGTATTTATAGGGAAAATGTGCTGAGGGAGCACACGGAACCCTAAAATTATAAAAACCCTAAAAAAGTATCCCGTGACACGGTCAAACTGTATCGTGACATGGGAAGCCCCACCGTCAGACGGTACACTTTCCCGTGACACGGTACACTTTTGGCGTGACGCGGGAAATTTTCATAAAACGGGATAGAAAACACGTCAAGGGTTTACGCGGAAAAGACACGGAACGTCCCGTGTCACGGAAGACCTCCCGTGTTACGGGAAATCCCACCGTCAGACGGGAAGGATTCCCGTGACACGGTAGGTACTTGCCGTGGCGCGGGAAATTCCAGCCCGTTTTTCCGTCTAAATACATTTTTAACCCTAATTTCCTTCGGCATTTTAAGTGCCGATTGATAATTTTGGGTCTTTTCTGACTTTTTATTATTCGGGCTAAAATAAGAAAATAATTAAATAAAAATAAATAAAGGGTTTGGGCCAAAAATAAATAATAAAACAATAAAATAAAAAAGGCTTGGGCTAAAAATTAATTAATAAATTTGGGCTGAAATTAAAACTATGCTTTTACCAAACATCAAGACTAATCCATGGACTGTTCAAAAATATGAATTTAATAAAATACGATTTTTTAAGCACTCTCGGGATTAAATACTGAACCCGACCAATAGTGGCGGTGAAAGGTTGTTCATCATCGGGTTTGGTTTTGGGGAGACATTTTTAGGTGTCTACAGCGGCAGTATGCCAATCTCTGTTTTTTGTCTTTTTCTTTTATTCAGCGGCAGTGTGCCAAAACTTGTTTTTCCGGCCTGCGTGCCGAGTAAATTTGTATTTACCGGCTGAGGAGCCGGGTCAAATAACAATTTCTTTTTCTCCCGAACGGGGTCCGGTTTACATTTTAATCCACTACAACCGTTTGGTTGGGTGGTCTTTATGAAATGCACTGACTGAGTCAGTTTTGATCATTTTTAATTTTTCATTTTTGCCTAACTTATCAAAAGCATGCGGCGATTTTTCACTTTTGCCTAACTAATTAATAGTCCGGTTGTCCTTGCCCCTGGACGGCTGTGTGGTTGGTTTCAAGTGGAGTTGGTTGATTGACTTGAAAACGTCTGATGCTGTAAAGAGCATGATATGTTTGCAAGTCAATCAATCACAATAGTGATTGCTGCAAACCAAGTGCACATCCGTACACCAACAGGCGTTCCAGTAACTACCCAGACAGTGCTTATCCGTCTTGGTAGAGATTTCATAGCGCCATTGCACGACTCCTTTGCCCCAATTGAGGTAGGAATTGCAATTTTGGAATAAATAACCAAGTGAGATCTTCAGCCGGTGACCGTCTGATGCCCAAAGGCATTCGATATTCGGCAACTTGATCATTCTTCACAGGTCATTTTGGTCAGACGGCTATGAGTTGACCAATTTGGTCGTTCAATTTTTGCCGTCTGCATGGGTACGTAGAACCGACAAATACTGTTCTCTGCGACGATTGCACCCGGAGGGGTGTCGCCGGACGCCTTTGTCCATGTTGGGAAAGGCGATTTTATAAAATGAGTAACCATCCGGCCATTTTAGCCTCTGGTCTTGTTTGAGACCGGTTGTATAGCCACTAAATGTTTCTGTGCTTAGTTTTTGGTCAAAGTGTTGAATTTACACTAAGTATCGAACTTAGTTTTTTAAACAAACGAGTCTGTCTGGGTATTACCCAGACGGACAGGCAAATATTTGATCATACTAAGTATCAAACTTAGTTAGATAAATGGAGAATCCGTCTGAGTATTACCCAGGCGGATAATCAAGCAATTGAATAAACAAAGTATCAAGGTTAAATAAACAAGGGATCTGAGTATTACCCAGGCGATCCATCAGATGTGACCTTTACTAAGTATCAAACTTAGTTAGGTGAATGAAGAGTTCGTCTGGGTATTACCCGGATGGATAATCAGACAATAACTCAATTTTGCAAACAGAGTCTGAATCTTCATTAATTGATTTACTGTTTACAAAAAGTTTACAATCACAATCTCAGAAGTAGTACTTTTTTAGATTGTCTACATTCCAAGTTCTAGGCAGACGCCTGCCGTCTGGAGTTTCCAGTCGGTAGGTGCCATCCCTTACTTCTTCATAGATCCGGTAGGGGCCTTCCCAATTTGAGGTTAGCTTCCCCAGCTCATTGGCCCTACCGGTTGCCTCCATTTTTCGTAACACTAAGTCGTCAACTTTCAAAGGACGCTTGTGTACTTTTTTGTTGTAGGATCTCGTCATTCTCAGACGGTAAATCTCATGACGCAAGGCGGTATTGCCCCTCCGTTCTGGGAGTGAATCCAATGCCAAGCGCATTGCTTCCCAATTTGCCTCTTCATCATATAGCATGACTCTGAGGGTCAGCTCGTAATGTTCGATGGGCAAGACGGCTTCAGCACCGTAAACCATGAGAAATGGGGTTTCACCGGTTGCCCCTTTTGCTGTTGTCCGGATGGCCCATAGGACATGGATTAACTCTTCTGCCCATAAGCCACCGGCTTTTTCTATTTTCTTCTTAATGCTGTCTGAGATGAGTTTATTGAAGGCTTCAACTTGGCCGTTTGCTTGGGGCCGGCCAACAGATGCAAAATAGCTTGAGATCCCCTGATCTCCCAACAAAGTTTTTAGCTGAGGCGTCTCAAACTGAGGACCATTATCAAACACCATAGACATAGGTACCCCATACCGAGTGATAATGTTTTTCCAGATGAAGGAAATCACGTCTGAGGTTTTGATGTTTTTAACCGCCTCATCTTCTACCCACTTGGTGAAATAATCCACAGCCACCAAGATGTAGCGCTTTCCGCCTGAAGCAGGCGTGTAAGGACCTAGAATGTCCATGCCCCATTTTGCAAACGGGATTAGGCTGTGGATGGCCGTCAGATCAGTAGCCGGACGGTGAATGAGTGGCAAGTAATAAATAAATCAAACTTGTAATAAATCAACAAGTGGCAAGCTCATGTGAGTGGTTAGGTGAGGACCACTTGGAGAAGGGGGGACCAAACTTGCTCCCCACTCCCTCTCCCATAACCGGCCACCTCACTTCACACACACTCAAGGACCACTAGCCACATGGCACCCACCCTTGGGCACCAAGGCAGCCAAGGTGGGCTGCCATGTGCTGCTGTCCGTGGCAGCCACGCCCAGCAGGCCCAGCACTCGCATGCGGGCTGCTGCTGGCCTTGTGCCTTGGCCAGCGCTGCTAGGCAGCAAGCAATGGCCTAGCCATGCTGCTGCTAGCTGTGGCGAGCTGGCGTGTGCGCGCTGCTACAGCTTGTTGCGGCATGCTTGCTAGCTATTGCGCGCACAAGGCTGCGCCTAGCATGCTAGCACGCACTAGGCAGCGCCTAGCCTTGCGATGCTAGCATGGGTGCGCTAGCATGCACCAGCCAGCCTAGGCTCGGCTTGATGCGCATGCTAGCCACCATGCTAGGCCATACGCCCTTAGCACTCGGTTTGCTTGGGCATTCTGATGCTAGGGGTATTTTGGTCTTTTATTGATTTATTACTATTTCTCGTCTCGTCTTTCACTATTTTTCGACTCGACTTCCGACGCTCTAAGCTCGAATTTCCGACGTCTAAATAAATATTACACGGTCGACTCATTAATTCCTTCCGAATCAATTCGTCGGTTCGGTTTGTTGAATGCTTGGGTGTGACCCAAAGGGTTCAGTCAAGATTAAGCTGTAATATTATTTATTTATTAATATTACTGATCGGAAGCGGCCTCCACCCGGGCATTCCGATCACTTGACCTCACTAAATATATTAGCTTTCTAATAATTCTTAACCCATTAACGGAATAGTACACTTGTTCGAAGGACACCATTCCTTTCAGAAACATAAGAAGGGGACAAAAATTTAGTCTAAACCTAAAAGGAAAGATCAAATGCAAAAGAAAAAAGAAAATCGTTATAAACCCATAACAAAACTTGTCAAAAAAAAAAAAAAAGAAGAGATGACAAGGAAAAGGCACCTAATATAGGTGTTGTCACACAAAGCAGAAAGGTTCTAATTTGATAAGCACCAAAAGTAAAGGATTTTGGGAGTATACTTGAGCCTGTCCATTGTTCATAACCCCAAACCTAGCCACGTTATGACCTTGGAAAGACCCTCCTTGAGGTAGACCATAACCATATACCAAAATCATCATTCCATGAAAATATGGCCAATCTTAGACCTTTGCACATATGGACCTACTATTAAGTAGTCATGCCCATATATAAAATGCATGAAGTGTTGAGTTATGATCACAAGATCATATAAAAAAAATTTAAATGATTTGGCTGATTTGATAGCCATTGGCTTGATTACATCATGTAAGTAAAGCAATCGAATCAAACTAAATTCGATGTTTTCCATATCCTTTGCCAAATAATAATGAGACGACTATCAGTTTAAAAAAATAAAAATACAAACACAACAATCATCTTATTTTCTTCTAATAATAGGGCTGTTTATTATTAAGGTAATTCAGGTTCTATATACAATGCCTAAAAGAAAAAGAGTTAATACAATAAATTGATTTGATATATCGACAGCCTCGACATCAACTTTAGATGTCTTTTACAACTCTTGAGAATTGGTCTTTTCACTTGTCATGAGCAACTAAAATGTCTGCCTACGTGGGATATCTCCATCTTCTCTAAGCGAGGAATATAGATTGAACACGATCGCTACATGAAAAAAATGATCGTTATCGCTATCACATGTATACCTCACTACCAAGTCATCACGATGATTCAAATATTAAGTCAATAATCCTTGCTTTTCAAAAACATGTCTAATTTTCTTTCTTTATTCCTCTATGGGAAAGTTGGATTCCCCTTCCTTTTTATACAAATCCTTCATTTTTGTTCATTTATTTTTTAAGGGGGTAAGGCGGGATGATCCCTCCCATTTGGCATCTAAAATACTCGAAAATATTACAATTTTTTCGCTCTTTGCCTCAAATTGGGGGCCTAAAAAAGCCAAGACATCTCCACTTCTCTCTATTTACAAATTTGAACATGCTATTTATGCTGCAAAATCAATGTCATGCAAAGCTTATTACGAACCATCTTAATAACTTTAAATGACAAAGGGAAGAATACCACTTCCTATTGATTGACTAAGATAATTAATTATGTTACTTGGTCAAACAATTTGTGATAAACATATGCAATATTCCACAATTAAAAATACAAGTCTTGGTGCTTTAAATAAACATGAGAAACATCCCCTAGCATATGTATACATGAATTCCAAAAGCCACCTAAAGTCTACGCTTGGGGGCTTCAAATTAAAAATATAGGTCTCACCTTAACTTTTATTTCAAAATGAGACCATATTTTAGAAAGTGATTCGAATGATTTTATAAATTATTCTAACACTTCACCAAACCTAGGTTTGATAAACATTTATTTTCAAACTACGGTAATTATTTAATTGAAAGAACTTCACTTTTAATTAGAAAATAGGATAATGATAACAAGCAGAAAAACATAAACAAAATCAAATATACGAAATTTTTCTCACATTTTCATTACTTGTTGAAATAAGTTGCAAATTACAACTTATCTTCATCAATCTTGGACAAAAAAGTCACACTCAATTACGAGCTAGACTTTTCTTTCCATGTTGGGTCCAGTTTTGAAAATAATATAATTATTGGATCCCTTTTCCAATTTTGAATTCTAGTTCGAAACAACATGTTTCTAATAAAAAATAGTATTCAAAATTTCCATTCTGAATTTTTTTTTTTCTCAAATAAATAATGTTTAGATTCTCTATAACTGTTTGGATAATACATGTATTTTTCTTAAAGGAATGAATTAAGATTCGACTTCTTCTTGATTCAAACTTGTTCTCGCTTAGTTCTCATGCGAATATTGGCTAAGGGATGGTAAACAAACCACCTACTAGACCAAGACCAAAGATTGATAAGAATAAAGAAAATATTTGATGTTCTAAATCAACTTTGAGAATAAAATCACCACAATGATCTTTACAAACGTTTAGACATTAGGTATGTTATACTAAACCTTAAACACAATTGTTTTGGTTTATGAACGAGCAAAGAACTAACTTGCTTTCTTGAACATGACTTTAACTAAAATGTGAAAGCCATGTCATTGTCCTAAATATCTCAAAACAAAATAGGACATATACATAGGTCCATCTAAGTATCATATGAATGGCCTAAATAATAGCAAGTCATTAGAACTACCCCAAATTGGGGGCTTCAAGACTTGTGAAATAGAAAGAATGCGCATAACTCGACACATGGGGGCTCCAATATCAACCAAAAAAAACAAAATGATATATTCATACCATTCGAGCTACTTTCGAGAATCGCCTAAACTTCAAATGGTTTACATAGATCTCGAGCCTTACAAATTTTCAAATGTATCACAATTATTTAATAATCATGTATGTTGTTCCTTGGAAAACAAAGTTTGCAACTAAACTTGGCCATTAAAAGTGTTACATATTTAAGTTCAGCTTCAAAAACTAATCTTAGTGCATAATTGTTGTTTCAATACTTCAATTTACTCTAGAGATTAGAGAGTATGACTACTTGACTAGTATAGAGCAAAAGAAACAAAATCATAATTGCTCATACGAAAGTTTAGTACTCAATCATTCATCATGAAAATTGTATCACGACACTCTATTAACATAAGACAAACAATTTCATGAGTTAGAATATAAACAAAAGACTCCTAAATTCTAAATTAAGGAGTCTTCATTTAAAATTATTTTCCATTGTTGCACACATTGGAATTTCGCAATGAGGATAACATCTACTTTCTCAAGCTTTAAAACAGTGACAAAATTTGAACTCAAAAGAAAGAATTCAAAAGTAGCAAGAATAGACGAAAAATTTGAATAACTTTTAATTTTCTCCTTACTTGTTCTAATGAATGACCAATATTACTAGACTTAGCAAATTTATTTGTTAAAACTATGAATGGTAAAAAAACGGTTTAAACACACCAGTTTAATCGTTTCCAAGATCCTTGTTGTTATCATAATAGGATGAAACACGGGATTTATAGACCCATTTTAAGCAAACTAAAGGGGTCTAATTAATGACAACAAGAAATCCTCGAAATCACCCAACACTAGGGGCTACAACATTCAAAAATGTAAAATGGGGGCTTACGAACTCGAAATCTAACCAAGCTACACTAGTTCGATGATCTCTTCAAGAATTTCCTAAACTAACTAGTTTTGTGCAAATCTTGAAATCACGTTTTTATAAGTGAATAATAATAACCATCGGTTATTTTTATCATTGATAAAGCCAATTTTGCAACTTACGCATGAAAAATAAACATGAGTCGCAAGAACAAATTCATGCTATTATAAAAGTTCAAAATTTTATTTCTAATTTTAATGCATAATTGTTGTTCTAAACACTTTAATTTACATTAAAATTAACAAGTATAGTCTTTGTGAGAAAAACAAAACAGAAATAAAGTTCAAGCACAAAGTAAAAATTAGAACAAACAAAAAACATATATGTTTTACATGCTCATACAGGATCAATACTTTGTCACTTAACATGAAATTTGATGCAATATATTGCTTAAACATGTCACAACGACAAAAAAAACAGATTCATGAAAACAAGTCGAATAAAAAACCCCCCAAATTCAGAATTTGGGGTTTAACGGTTCGAAAATCGCCCAAATTCAGCCAAGAATGAACGAATTATGGCAAATATGAATAAGGGGCGAGATCTACTTCCTTTAGCTTCGAAAAACAAGAAATTTTGAGCTCTTTAGAAAGAGAAAGAAGAAAAAATCGTGAAGGAAGGAGACAGAAAGCGAAATGAAAAATCTCTCTCACCGATTCTCTTTTTTCTGACTTAAATGTCGCGCGCAACTGAATTAGTTGCGCGTGACAGACCAACGCAATTCAGAAAGAAGCGCGCGCTTGGCTTGCGCGACCCACTAAGTTGCGCGCAGATACTGGTCACTAAAATGACCGGTATTCGGATTTTGATCCGTTTAATCATTTTTCAACGGTTTTTGCTCGTCATCAGACGTAATGGCGCGCGAATTATCAAAATCTTTTAAATTGCTTTGCATTCTGTAGTTTATTTCTTTCTTTGTTATTTTTTACATCATATTGCATTCACACCGTGCTTTGTGCCTTTCCCAAGCATACGTTCCGTGGTGGTTGATCGAGAATTAGATAGGTCGTTAAACTACTAACCCTAATCAAATTAACAATTTATAATACCTAAACTACCCTAATACGAGTATAGGGGTAAGTAAAGGGTCGAACCCAAAAGGACTAAGTGTATCAATCTATGCTAATTACTACTAAGGACTAAGTGAGGTAAAGAAAGGTTCAACTAAACACTACTAAGAGCAAATAACTAAAACTAGGGAAAGTGGAATCCAATTACATCAATGCATTCAACAACATCATACAATTAGATGAAAATGACCTTGATTAGGAACAATCAACACATTTAACTCACTCTCGCACAATTAAGCATGTTAATTATCCTACTAAACTAATTCACTCTCGTGCAACTAGCCTAGCAAAGATATGGAGGAATTTAGGGTTCTCAAACAACTCACTTTCGCACAATTGATTGAAAACACAATTAAAAGCATAGAATCAATTAGCTAGAAAGATTCTAATCTATAAAAGCATCATCCATACACAATAATCAAGAAACAATTTCATACTAACCACAATCAATCATTCAATTTATTAACATAACCTTCATCCATTTCCCTAGAACAAAACCTAAACTAACATAATGAAAAAAAATATGGAAAACAAGGTAAAATAATAATAAAAGCAAGAATCAAAAACTAAACTAATTAATTTACTCAAATAAACAAATAAATAAACAAAAACAATAATAAATGAAAGCAATAAAGGTGAGAGAAAGTTAGGAAAACTCATTGAATTTATGAGAGGAAAAATCCACAAATTTGCTTCTTCAAAATCCCAAAAATTTCATGAAAAATCCAATCTTTCTCTCTCTAAACTACTCCTAACCCTAAGAGAGAGAAAATAAAGGCTAAACTAATCTAATCTAGGCTAAAAAAATGTTAAGTGAATGTTTTTAAAAAATAACCCCAAAGGGGTATTTATAATACAAGGCTAAAATAAAATAAAGTAAAAGAGAAAACTAAAAAGAAATAAAAACTAACTAAAATAATTAAAATAACTAAACTTAAAAACCAAAAATAAAACTAAACTAAAAATAAAATGAAATAAAAGAAAATGAAAAGAAAAAGGAAAACAGAAAACAAAACCCACAATTTCCCCAAACCCACGAAACGATCAGCTTCCCCCTTTCTTTCCCCTTTCGATCTTGGCTGCTCTAATTTTCTTTCCATCATCACCATCACGCATCATCAATCATCACTCAATCACCACCGTCAATCCTCATCGTCATCAATCAAGCATCAATCAAAGCCGTTCAATTCTCATTAAAAATGACGTGAAAAGCTCGTGATTGACCCACGAATGCGCGCCCGCGAAGACACCTCGCAGAGGTCGCGCATAGCTTCTGCCTTGACTCTGAATTTGGACTCCAATCGTGTGCGCTTTCTGACAGGGGTGCGCGGCCGCGGAGGTAAGTGTTGCTGCAATTGTTGCGGGTTGCTGCTGGTGTTTCTGTGAATTGGTGGTTGACGTTGTGGTGATTGGAGGTGTTGGGGTTTGCTTGGGTGAATTGGTTGCGGTGGCTGGAAATTGGTGTGATTGAAGGTGGCTGAAATTGAGTGGGTTGCGAAGGCTGGTGGTTGAAATTGGTGGCTGGTGCTGCGAATTGCAGATTGTTGTCGCTGCTGTTCAGGTTTGTGTTTGGTGATAGGTGCAGCGCAACAGTGGTTGCGCGTGAGTGGTGGTGGGTGGTTGTAAGTTGCGATTGGTTGCGTTGTTGGTGTTATTGTGGGGTTGCGCGTTGGTGGAAGCAGGGGATTGTGGCTGGTGGTTTAATTGGAGATGGTTGATGGTGTTGGTGTTGTTGACGGTTGTTGGGTGGTGTTGTGAGGGCTGGTGGTGAAATGGGAATGGTGTGAGTGGGCAGCTTTGTTGTGAGGGCTGGTGGTGGATTGGGAGAGCAGGGAGCAGGGGAAGTGATGTTGTGTGTGTTGGAGCAGGGGAGATGGTGTGGTGGAGGTTAAGGGATGGTGTGGTGTAGGTTAAGAGGTGGGAAGCAGCTAGGTCGGTTAGGGGCATTGTGAAGTTTGCTCGAACCTTGGACCCCGAACACAAACTTGACTTTGAAACCCGGAGCGCCTACAACCAAAAACATCACGAGGGTGAAATAGAAAATAAAATAAAATAAATAAAATAAAGTAAAATAAAATAAGATAAATAAAGTAAAATAAAATAAAATAAAATGCTAAAACTAAAGAAATAATAAAATTAAATGAAAAGAAATAAAATAAAATACGAAACTAAAATAAATAAGAAAATGAGATAAAAAGAGAAATTATTAAAAATATAAACTAACGACTTAAACTACAAACATTAAAAGAAAGAAAAATAAAATAAAACACGAAAATAAACTAAAAACTATAGAAAATTACAAAAATACTCAAAATAAAGAATAAAAGACGAGAATAATAAAATAATAGAAATAAAGAACAAAATAGGCTAAATTATTGTAAAATAAGTCGGAAACTGACTCAATAATCACCCTAAAAGTGACATAAAAGTCACTTATCAGTGGTGCTTTACGTAAAAGCACCCACAGATAGGTTTGTCATTTTACTGTACTAACATTACAAATGTTTGGGTTTTCTTCCTTTTTCACGTCCCAAGCAAAAAGGAAGGCGTTTTCATGCAGCGTAAAAATGCAAATGGCGTATCGTACGGCGCAAAATTGTACGGCGTAGGTGTTGCGTAAAATTTTACTTTAGCCTAAGCTTTGCGAGATCTACCTCTCGGAACTAAAAGGTAGAGAATTACTGTTGGCGTTAGCTCACGAGTCGACAGGCGCGCCGAACCATCAAGAACAGGAACTTCTTTAATGGGAGCAAATACGGTAGTTAGTGCGCTTACTAACTTATCAAACAATTTGGGTGTCGAATCACCCCCTGTATAAAGAAGCGACGAGACAATGTCGCGCCTATGTAGTCATGTGCCTCCAGTCCCGAGACACGTGTACTCATCTTGTGGACAAAACTGCTGAGATAGTTGTTGACTTTCTTCCCTCTCACTGGATTTGGATATATGCCTCCAGTCCTGAGACATGTATTTCTATCTTGTGGACATCCAGCTCGAATACCGAAAACCCCTTTTCATCTTTATTACTTTGTTAAAGTCAGGCTAAAGTTTCAATGACATATCAAGATACTTTAGACCAACGATGACACGATTGAGAGGAAATCATCCCCTTTTATTCTTTTTTAAAAACGATCTCTTCTCATGACTTGACATCACCCAGAACACCTTTACTTGTAAAAGTGTTCTACAAATGAAAAGGATAAATCTAGATTCTTTAGCGTGTTGAGACTAGAGATAATGATTTCTAGCCTTAATAGCTACTTGTTTCAAACACTTAGCGAACCAAGGATCGTTTCGACATCCTTAATATTTTTGAAAGATTCTCTATTCTTATGGAACTTCACAAAATGAGTCTCTTATTAATTTCCTTGACTACTTTGTTCATCTTCTATTCTAGACTCGATCAAAGTGGGGGCTAACTATATACACCTACTTT
The DNA here is from genome assembly GCF_948465745.1 of Chenopodium album. Lineage (NCBI taxonomy): Eukaryota > Viridiplantae > Streptophyta > Magnoliopsida > Caryophyllales > Amaranthaceae > Chenopodium > Chenopodium album. The sequence goes on from NC_137838.1 coordinate 45,409,339, forward strand.
TGGCCTCTTGGCCCGAAAGGAAGTACGATGATGTTACAAAAGTTCGTTCTTCATGTTAGATCAAAGTTGAAATGTTTATGGACTATGAAAAGAATTATGAAGTAATTTGAAACCCATATTTGAGACCAAGTTATCTTATAGCCTTTTCCAATTACTAATTAGGCCTAAAACATTTTCCTACATGTTTAAACTTGATTAATAACAGACCCAAATGCGTCAAATGCAATGATTGGATCCAATGGAACCTACATTGTTGAAAAACCGAGCCAAACATGTGAACCAACCATCAAATTCCAATAAAATGCCTTTAAAAATGGATAGCACTATCAAATAGCTTTCCAACGGTATATTATAAGCCCAATTACGAGCCAAAACGAAGAAGTTATGATCAAAACACTAAACCGGGCCCCAAAACCGACACCCTTGCACTCCAGCGGCCATAAATTTTTATCCATAACATATTTTAACCTAATTCTAACGGCATTGGAAAGTAGACAATAGTATATCTCCAATGATATCTAACACGCCTTAATACGACTCCCTAATCAAAAGTTATGGAAGTTTTAAAAACATGTTTTCGTATAAGGCTAACCGCAAACCAGCGGAACATAATCAGGCGCGCGCGACTCATTGAGATGCGCACGGCACCCGGCGCGACTCAGAGAGTTGCGCGCGCTATTTGACAGCGCGGATCTATAACCCTAAACCTAGATCCATACGCCTATAAATAGGGGTCTTCGTTCAGCATTACGGGGACCGGAAAAAATCAGAATTAAAAACCCTAGTATTCTCAAAACCCTAATCTCTCAATTTCTCTTACTATCATACTACTTTTTCCTCTCTCTTCCCAAATACTTTCAAACCCTAATTTATTCCATTGAGGTCCTTGAAGGTACAAAGAAGAAAGAAAGTCCATAAACACATTAAAATGGAGATTAAACATAAAAGAAGAACGGTTAGTTTCCTGAGCACTTACATAAATCACTTTTCTTTTTATTGTTTAAATAACTTTAATTGATTAATTAGTGTTGTTTGATCACTTTAAACATACTATTAATTAATTAATTCACATAGTACTCTTTCGTTAATGAAGACTAGAACTTGAATAATTAATTGTTGTTTTATCACTTAAGACAAGGCGAATCTTGTTTATTTATAGTTCTTTCACGAATATTATTAAATAAGACTAACAAATTTTGCAATGTAATTCCTATGTGATTAATGTTTGTAAATAAAATCAACTAACATAGTTTTAGGTATCACGTTGCGTACATTGTTTGGTAATGAAATTGTGAAAAAGAAAGGGCTAGTAGAGGCCGTACTAGGGCTATATTAGCGATTCCTCCCTACAAGGAACGATATTTTAGTACCCTCGCTCCCGAACTCATTTCTAGTTTATGTAGACCAATTTGGGCATGGGTAAACTTATTATTCGTGCTAATTATTCCATGAACTCCACATGGAAGAAAGGCATGAACGAGGTTTATAAGTTTTCCTAAAACACATTGGCGACTCCTACGTGTTTCTTACAAAAAAGCATGATGAGATTATCATTTCTAATTCAAGGTCTCCCAAACAATCAAGAATATAAATCCTACTACACACTAATAAGTTTAAAGTCCTAGGCTTCTAAAGGGCCAATGGGCATGTAAGGAGAGGACCCTTACGATGGGAACCCCCCCTTTACAGTAAGATTTCTTCCCTTTGAATTTACTTCAGCTGCAATTTACTTTTATGCTTGAATATTTGGTTTAGATTTGAGAATTTGTTGAATGATTGAATTTCCTTTTTGATTTAGCTTGAAATGAATGTGTTTTTGCTTTAATTAGTTTTAGCTTTAGAATTCACCATGATTAGTGAGTGTATTAGTTGCTAGGGAGAAGAGGAAGCATGCTTGATTGATGATTATTAATAATTGATGATCCTTGTTTGATTGATTGATTCTTGCAATTAAATTGGTTGACATAGTTGTGCATGTGATTAATTAGACTATGAGTGATCAACCTATAAGATTAATCTAGATTGCATTGCGAATTCCAATGACACGAACAATTGATTTGGGAATGGCTTTAATTGATTGAACTTGATTGTGATTCTCCTTGTTAATCATTCATAGTGAACCCTAGTTTGGTTTGTAGGAGGTAACCTTTAAATTCCTTTGATTGCAACTATCATTTGTCCTTTGCAATGTATGAATCAATTGGGTGATCTATCAATTAGCATGATTGTTAAGCGTTCATGTGGAACCATTAACAACTCTTTGAAATAGTTATCATAGTTATCATACTCAACCATTAACAACTCTTCAAAATAGCTTGACGTTAGACTATAACATGGTTTTGATTCATTCCTTTGGGTTCGACCCTTAGCTTGCCTCTATACTCGTATAAGGTTTGTTAAGCGTTTACAAATTTAGTTTGACTTTGGTAGAACTAGATGACGACCTAGTTTCAACCTTTGTCAAATTGGCGCCGTTGCCGGGGAATGACATTGGTGCTTTGTTATAGTTGTTGAGTCTATTTCATTCTTAAAAAAAAACAAAAAGATTTTCCTTTTTAAGGCTACACTTGTTGTCGTGCTACTAATCATTTCCTTTGAGTTATATGTATAGAGCACGTGGTCATTCACTTGTGCCATTTGATCCGGAGATCGAGAGGACTATTACAAAACTAAGGGCTGTTATGCAATCTTTTAGCTCTAGCATTTCAAGTGAAGAAGAACCGCAACAAGAGGAACAAGCAAGAATGGGAGAGAATTCGAGAGCGGCATTGAAAGAATGGGGGATTCCCGGTGCATATAGATTTGAGAGTGGAATTTCTCTACCTACAACACCGACAAATTTTTTGAAATTAGGTCGGCTATGATCACTTTTATAGAAAGGCGACAATTTAGTGGAGCCAAGCATGAGAGCCCGCTAAATCATCTCAAGCAGTTTGAAAAGTATTTCAATACTATCAAGGTGAACGGAGTTTCCCAAGAATTCATTCGGCTCAAGCTCTTTCCTTTTCTCTCATTGGGCGTGCTTTGGAATGGTTAGGCAAGGAGGTTAAACCGAATTATCTAACGACATGGGACGAGGTTACAAAGGAATTTCTAAAGCTTTGATTCAAGGTTTCAAACAAAACCCAAGTGAGAGCCTCTATGAAGCATTGGAAAGTTATAAAGAGTATCAAAGGGAGTGTCCTCACCACAGGATTCCAACCTATCAAAATATTAAAACTTTCTATGGAGGCCTAAGTCCCCAAGGCAAGTCATGCCTAGATATAGGAGCTGGTGGTCCCATCATGAATAAGACGGAAGAAGAAGTGGTGGACATCATTGAGGATGTTGTGAAGTGTTATAGAGATTGGCAAGATGGTGAGAGAGAATCAACTAGAAAGAGTAGCATTACGGTGTACTCGGTTGATCATTTGAATGAAATTAATCTCTCTTCACAGATGGAAAACTTGGGGAAGGAAGTAAGTGCAATCAAAGAAAAAATAGAAAGTTCTTCTTCCAAAGCTAAAAGTCTTCCCTCCCAATTTAAGGGGAGAGGTACTCCTTCTAACTCTCATCCCCCTCCTTTTTTGAGTAACATGCCTAGTGGTTGTTTGTTTTGTGATGTGTGTGGTTCATATGATCGTGATTCTAGTAATTGCCCTCATGCTTTTCCGGAGAGTAATGATGATTTAGACAATAAGGAGAGTGAACATGTGAACTTTGTGTCAAACAATAATAATGTGCAAATGTTTGATAACAAAAGGGGTAATTGGAACTTTCAAAAGTTCTACCTTTCACGCCTTGGCTTAAGGACAGAACCACGAGTAAAGTATGGACTTCTTGGAGTGCTTGAAAAAGAATTTTGAAAGAAGAAGGGTAGGCTAGTGTTTAGACTAGAGCATAGAGGAGAGAAAAATAGAGAATTACTTGATGCCCCGTACATCAGAAATGAAGGGGTATTTATAGAAAATAAGTGTTGAGAGAACACACGGAACCTAAAAAGATAAAAACCCTAAAAAAATGCAATGCGACACGGCAAAGAGCACCGTGACACAGGAAATCCCACGTTAAACGGGGAACATTCCCGTGACACGGTGGACTGCTGTGTGACGCGGGAAATATTTAGCGAACGAGGAACAAAACGCGTGAAGGGTTTACGCGGAAAGGACACAGAAACCCCCATGTCAAAGTGGGTGCACCGTGTCACAGGGAATCCCACCGTTAGACGGGGAACATTCCCGTGACACGGTGGACTTTACCATGACGCATGATCCTGCCGACTATTTTTCCGTCTAAATTCATTTTTAACCCTTATTTCGTTCAGCATTTTTAAGTGCCGGTTGATAATTTCGGGCCATTTCTGATTTATTATTATTATTATTTGGGCTAAAATAAATATTAAAATAAAATAAATAAAAGGTTAGGGCCAAAATAACAATAAAATAAAAATGTTTGGGCTGAAATAAAAAACTAAGCTTTGACTAAACATCAAGACTGATCCATGGACTATTCAACAATTGAATTTAATACAATTTTTTAAGCTCTCTCGGGATTAAATACTGAACCCGACCAATAGTGGCGGTGAAAGGTTGTTCTTCATCGGGTTTGTAGAAACGTCAGTTTTGAAAACGATATTCAAAGTAGTCGATTGGGACGGAGAATGACTTAAGACTTTCTGTGATATTAAATCACTCTGTATACACAAATACTTGCAGGAAAATGTTAGTACCACAGATAAAAGAGTAAAGGGATAGAATACATATCTGGCACTAGTGTATCGGTGACAAATGAGTTTGGAAGCTTCCTATGCTTGAAGGAATCCACCAGATGACGTTCGTTGAAACGCTTTCCATGCTTGAGGAAAGTCGACTGATGAATTTGGTAGCTTTCTAAGCCTGAAGAAACCTACCGGATGATACTTTCCATGCCTAAGGAAAGTCAATGTATGATTTTGGTGTCATTCTATGCTTGAAGAATTCCACCGATAATGTCTTCCATGCTTGAGGAAAGCCGACTTGGCGGTTTTCTATACTTAAAGAAAAATCCACCGATAACGCTTTCCATGCTTGAGGAAAGCCGACTTGGCGGTTTTCTAAACTTGAAGAAAAATCCACCGATAATGTTTTTCATGCCTGAGGAAAACCGACTTGGCGGTTTTTTATACTTGAAGAAAAATCCACCGATAATGTTTTCCATGCCTGAGGGAAACCGACAACTGATATAATTGCTGAAACTTGTAAGTGTATGATAGTTTGATTATCCCCGAACGTGGGCCACAGATGATTTACCTTCGAGTCGACTATCCGACTATATTAGGTGTTTAAAATGTCCAAAATACAACTCTAATGCTTGTTAGGGGTAAATCAGTAATTTTGGTACCCTTTAAATACCAATTAAAAATTTCCGCGCAATTCCAGTGAGAAAAAAAACTGACCCAAACTTGCGGAAGATCATTCCAACTTGGTCAAAGATGCTAAAATATCTGCAAGAAAGTTGAACGGAGCATGCAGGACAAATGAAAGGGCACCGCGCCACGTAGACAAGTCCCGCAACACGGTGTCTAGTCTCGTCAGACGGTGCAGTTCCCGTGACGAGGGGTTTTGTTTTTCCTCAAAATGCCCACGCGCCTCGCATACAACACCATGCCACGCGCGGGTACACCGTTACTCGATAACGGAATACGTGGCACGGGAACGGGGTCGCGTAACAGTCACTTTTCTTTTCTTTTAATTTGAGCTATTCTTAATCATTTTCGCCATTTTCTTTCTTCTTCTGCTCTTTCTCTTCTCCATTTTTTTATTTTAAATTTCTCGAAGTACCGTGCCACGGCGTTGCAGCACCGGCGCACGTCTATCTTCACCGTGTCACGTTTTCAGCCACCGTGACACGGCAGTTCTATTACTGTTTTTTTTTTTTATTTATTATTATTTTTCGCCGCTACTGCTCGCCGCTGCTGTCTGAGGGTCACCGCTACTTGACGGAGCTCCGCCACATCCCAAATTCACCGTGACATGGGCCTTGAGCACTGTGTAACGACTGCTACTAACCGTGTCGCAGCAGTTGTGTTGGTGTCTTCATGGCTTTTCGAGCTTTTGAAGCTCACATCTTCATCAATTCATGCTCTAATTTTTTTGCTACTTTCCTCATTTTTGATTCTCCGCAAGGATCCATAAGTTTCCTTTGATTTTTGTATCAAATTATGTTGCAAATTCCATATTTGGTTGTGTAGGGAATATTTCAAGCTTTAACCCCCTAGCTTGAACCCTACTGTGATCATACACTAAAGTACGATGGCGTCCAAAAGGGAAGAAGATAGAGTAATAGAGTCGCCAACAAGTTTTTATAGGAACTTGTAAACCGTTCATGAGGTGAAGGTTACACCCCTTAACGATCCAAGAGATCGTCAACTCCATAAGGTCTTGAACCATGACTGGTAGTTCGGGGATGAAGGTACAAATCCAACCTAAAAGAGATAGAACCTGCCCAAATAATAGGCCTCTACTTTATTCTCATCGTATTCATGTGCGCTTTCTAACTAACATGAAATCAATAGATTTACCCTAAACCTGTTAATCTATGTTAGTTGAATTTAATGCACAAATAAATATATTATGGCGATCACTTGATTATAATCAAATTAACCCTAAACAAGATTATTAATTATCTTATTAAGCGTGATAACAAGTACAAATTCCCTTTAAACATGCATAAAAGGTGTGATCAAGCAATAAAAATAAATATATATCAAGCAACATAATAACAATCATAATCATAATAATAACAATTATAATAATAATTAAAATAATAAAATTAATCATAATTAACGTAATCACGTTAAAGCAAAATAATTGCAAGATCCTAGGCATGATACTAACAAGATTAATAACAAACCCTAGCATGTCACTAAACATTAAAAATCATATATTTATCCCTAACATGATACTAACATGAATATTAGGAAAGAATATAGGAAGCATCATAACAATCATATTTAATATTAAAGTTACCCTAGACATGATACTAGGAATATCATAATAACAACCTAAGCATGAACTCTATATAATAACATCAATAAAAACCATTAAAGTACTTACTTGGATGCCTCGTACCTCTTTCTAATAACAAAATACACAAGTTAGTAACTTCTAGGAAAATAATAATTAAAAAAAATAAATTAAATAATTGAAATAGAGATTTAGGACCAAACCAACAGAAATTAAAACCTTTCACGTCTAGGGCGAAGGCAACTTCGAATATGGCTAGGTGTATCTAAATCTAATGAATGCGGAATTTTTATATTTGAGAAAAGGCTAGTTTAGAAAAGAGAGAGAGAGAGAGAGAATAATCAAGAAAATCTTGATGAGAGTTGGTGAATCAAAATGGAGTTTTTAGGAGACTATTTATAGAGAAAATCAGCCAAAAAGATAAAACATCAAAAACAGAGTTCTGACGCAAAAAGCCAGATTAGCGCCAAACGCTAACCTTAGCGCCAGACACTAAGGCTAGCGCCAGGCGCTACAGCTGGCGTTTGGCGCTGAACTCAGAAATTCACACATTTTCTTAAAATCAGATAGAAATTGCCGTATAGGAGGATAAAATCATATTTTCCTCAAAAAAAACGTTCTTTGATTCTGATTAAATCTCTAAAAAGTCAACAAAAAGTCAATTTATCAATGCTAATTGAATTAGGAATGAAAAGAACCTTCTAGAAGAATCTAGAAGACTAAAACCATTCCTAATTGCATTAGGAATGATAAATCTATATTAGGCCCTCCTCTAGATCATTGGGCCGCATATAAGGCTCAAACCGGGCCCAGTTTAGTAATTTGGCCATAACTTCCTCAATAGTCATCGGAATTGGGCTTATAATATATCGTTGGAAAGCTCTTTTCAAGCCCCATCCAACTACACTATTATTGGACCCATATCATGGAACAACCAAAATTGATTGGCTGTTTTCTTAAAATTGGTTTTCAAAAACAGACAGAAGAGAAAAGAAATTAAAACTATCCGCAACACTAAACTTTCCACACTTTCACTTCATTCGATTATGATTCGATGTGAAATGTAATCATCACTGGGTTTGGTTTTGGGGAGACAAAAATGGGTGTTTAAAGAAGCCCCCACTTTGACTGAGTTTGGAGAAACGCAAGTTTCGAAAACGAAAGTCAAAGTATCGATAGGGACGGAGAATGATTCAGAACGTTCTACCATACTAAATCATTCTTGTAACGCCGATACCTGCAAACTAGTGTTAGTTAAACAGATAAAAGAGTTAAGAAACGTGTATCTTGCACCGTCGAGCACACGTCTCTGGAAGTAACCGATTTTTTGTAACGATCTTCCGCAAGCTAGAGAATACCGCCTGAAGACTGCTATGCCGGTAACTGCCACCAATTTCTGCTGTGATAGTCTTCGAAATAATCACTGCTTGTTGATCCTTAATGCTGCTATGCCAGTACATCGGCACTTTACTGCTTGTGAACCAGTATGTCGGTGCTTTTGCTGTGATGACAATCCTCTTTTATTTGGGAATAGTTGCCAACACAACTCTTGTATGATGTATGACAATCCGATTAAGGGAAACTTGTCAATACCACGTAACAATCCATCCTTGGAAATGTTGCCACGATGAAGCGACAATCCGTACCTCGAAAAATTTGCCAAAATCCAATTTTGGGAAAAAGTTGCCAATGCTTCATAACAATCTTTCATAAGAACTTTGCTACGATCGAAAATCCACATCTTGGAATATAACTCTTGAAAGTAATCCACCTTGGAAATTTGCCAACGCTATGCGACAATCCTTTTGGGAAAATATTGCCACTATTGACAATCCGCGTCTTGGAACATTTGCAAAAAAGAGTCGACCGACAATCCACTTCGGGAAAATTTGCCACTTACTAAAATGAATGACAATCCACGTTGAGGAACCTTTGCCGAAATTTATGATGAATAGAGTCCTACAACAATCTTTGGGAAATTTTTCCATAGGGAACTGGGTGTATGACAATCCAATCTCGGAAAACTTGCCAGCGATGACAATCCAAACATAGAAAAAATTGCCAAACAGAGAAGGAGCACGACAATCCACGCTTGGAAACTTTTCCAGAGATGCCAATCCAATCTTGGAAAAATTGTCGTTGAAGAAGATGCATGACAATCCATTTTTGGAAATATTTTCAGTTGGGGATGACAATCCAATTTTGAAAAAATTGTCGTTTAAGAAGAATGCGCGACAATCCATATTTGGAAATATTATCGTTTGAGAAGAATGCGCGACAATCCGTATTTGGAAATATTGTCGTTTAAGAAGAATGCGCGACAATCCATATTTGGAAATATTGTCGTTTAAGTGCTTGCTTTTAAACCGATACGTTGGTGCTTGTAATGAGCCAGTGTTTTAGGCGCTTAAGCTAAGTGAGATGATTTTTTGTCAGGTCAATCACTTACTACGCTTGTAATCGAGCCGACTACTAATCATGTCAATTTGCTTATAGGGGCTAACTGGCGTACCAAGGAACCCAAAATTGCTATTTTGAGAGGCTTCGAGCTCTATCACCACTGCAATGCCTCTGGCGCCGCAATTTTGCTCTGTCGCCAGACGCTGGAATCTAGCGCCAGGTGCTGAAACCTGCTGCCAGATGCTGGATGTCGTTAACTAGCGCTGGAGTAGGGTCTTCCCTATTCTGCTCTTGCTGCCGTAGGGATGCACCTGTATTTATCTTTGACTATAGGACTTTGCTAATCTCTTTAATTTTTTAGGGTTGACCTAAGGTTTAATGTCGCTTGACTCATTGACTTGACACGACTCAAGGTATAAACTTGACTCGCTGTGATTGACTCGAGGTTGACTCGACTCAAAGTGAAATGACACGTGTGACTCATGACCCGTGTGTGCATTGTATTGTGATTGTGCGACTCAAAAATGCAATAAAAAAGCAAAAATTTTCCATCATTTTTGTGGAGGGTACCAGCTTTCTCTCGAAAAAGAAAGACACGAAAAAGAATCGAAGTGAAGTTTTTGAAGGTGCATGTTGAATGAGCTTAATCAAATTTCATTTGATACTATCTCTCAAGGTGCAAGGATTAACCCATCCTAGGGTATCTCAATTGTTGACTCAATGATGAAAGCATTTGGGTAACTTAGGCACGTAGGCTAAGCACTTCATACTTTGTGATGCAATGATGAGTGATGTTGATATGACAGGGCATGCTTCAGCTTTGTGTTAAGATTTTATGAAAAAGAGTTCCTAAGGGAAGTATATTTGGTTATGTCTCTGTGCGGTGTGTGAAAATGATACTAAAGTTAGGCCACAAGGGCTAAGTGTGTGGAAAGATATTATTTTTTAAAAAGAGTCAAATGGTGGTGACTCTTAGGCTAGGTAAGCTAATGATGTAGGGATCAAGCCCCCAATTCTAGCTCTAAGTAAATAAGGATGAGCATAAGAGATCCCTTGATATGATCATGGTGTGTGAATGTGAATATGAATGCATGTTTATTACGGCCGCACCTCGATGTGAGGATGCCTACGTATCCGTTAGGAATCAGGCCGAACGTAGCTCTAGCCGAACCTCACAAAAGTGTTTGTATACCTCAAAAAGGTCTTTTTAAGGGTGTAACGTGGTTAGGCTAAAGGTTATAGAAGAAGGAGATAAAGGCTCAAGACCCTCGATAAGCCCCCAAGGTGTGCAACCTTGCTTTTGAATCTTTATATTTTTATGCTTGAGGCTTGCTTCTCTTTTCTCTTTTTTTTTTTTTTTTTTTTTTGCTTTAGCATTTATTTTTATTTTTATGAGTCTGGGCAATCCCGATCATGCGGTCTATCACTCACTTGGCATTCATGTATCTCAGGCACGGTACCGAGCACTCGATAAGAGACACAATCTAAGACGTGTTCATATCAAAGACATTGGAACACTTGCCTTTAGACATTGTTTTATTGTTTCTTTGCTGCTTTCTCTTTTTTTTTTACTTGCTCTTTGAATGTTATACAATTACACATCTTCCAATCCTAGGGTTAAGTGAATGTGGGTTGAAGAAATGAAGGCCAAACGTTAGACGATGCTCAAAAATGGTTGATGAAGAAATGGAATGTGATTGAACAGGGAATGACAGGTTACAAAGGTGCCTCAAGTCATTGGTGTACCTTGGGTTTAGTTCGGTAATTGATTTTTTATTTTTTTTTTTGCAAATGAATTCGATGATTGATTGCAAAGGAAAGGAATGCTCATTGATGGAAAAGGTAAGAAATATGACACATAGACAGTACACATGGATAGCGGGAACCTATGCTAGACTTATTGGGGGAGAGGGTTGAAACAAAAGAATAAAAAAAAGCATGAAATCTTGCACGAAGGATCTGTGTGCCTTGTATTCTTTACTTCTTGCCGCCTGGAGGGACAGGAAGTTTATTTGCATCCATCAAGTCTTGAATGACGTCCTTCAAATTCCAACATTGCTCCGTAGTGTGGCCCCTTCCTTGATGGTACTTGCAATGGGCATTGGGATTGCATTTGGCGCTCCTTTCTTCAGGTTTTGGCTCTGGAAATGGCCCAATAGGTGTGATCAAGCCTTAACTGTAAAGGCGATCAAAGGCCGCATCATAAGTCATTCCTAAAGGAGTGTAAGTTCTTTTCTTCTTGGGCAATGGAGTATCAAGAGCTAACACTTCATTGAGATCAACTTGGCTTATATTGTTGGTAGTATTTTCGTGCTTAGAGGACGAAGAAGAAGGATGGTCGTTCTTCTTGTTTTTCCAAGTGTTATTATTGTTACTACCAGTAGTCTTTATTAGCTCATCCTCGATATTGATGCCGACGTCGTATACAGCTTCAAAAGTGTTCAGTGGAAGAAATTTGAGATGTTCCCTATATTTATGAGTCAGATTTTGAATAAAGAGGCGAACCATCTCTCTTTCTTTGGGGGGATCTACCAAGAGTGAAGCTGTTTCCCTCCACCTGTTCAGGTAAGCGGTGAAGCCTTCATTCTCTTTCTGTTTAAGAATAGAGAGTTCACGTTCAGAAGTTTTAGTTTGAATGTTACACTTGTAACGATTCATGAAACTTTCGGTGACATCTTGCCAAGTCGCAGTATGCTTGACATCTAAGGAATAAAACCATTGTTGGCAAGCATGTTCTAAGGAGAGAGGGAACACCGTAGGGAAGAGTGTTACGTCCAATCCCTTAAGAGCCATGGTTGCAGAGAATGCCTTCAAATGGAATATTGGATTGTCAGTAGGCTTGAACTTTGGAATATCAGCAGTGGAGAACTTTTCAGGGAGTCTATCCTTCACATCCAAAGGAGTTGGAGGCCGTTCCACATAAGTGAAATCCTTAGAGATCTTACTCATTTGTTCCTTCAGTTTGTCAAGGAAGGAAACAGTGACCTTGTTTTGTTCCATGGTAGTGACCCTAGTGGTAAGGGTTTGCATCATGGAAGACAGTGCCTCAATGGATTTGTTGATGTTCTCAATGTCTTCTTTAGTGGCCATTTAAAGGTGATGAGTAACGGAGATGACAAAGTTCTCTTTGAATGCCTATTAGATCTGAGAGATTGTTGCGGTAATGGCTCGAACCGTATTGATCTATCCCTGTTCCTTGACCAAGTAATGTGAAATAAATTAATTCACTTAATTATTTGACTCATTGCTCCAAATAGGAAAGGAAGGAAAAAAATAGACATTTGAAAACAGGTGAGAAAACTCCACTCATTTTTTATTATGACGAAAAAAGGGTGCATGAACCTAATATACGATCATAAACGACCTGGTGCACGACTCGAGTCGGAACATAAAGAAAGTGTGTGGACTATACTTGACTCGTGAGTGACTAAGTGATGTTATAAGACTCGTGGTATGATCGTATGGTTAGACATGTGAACAATAACCAAAATGACTGACGCGAGGACCAAATTAACACGGAAGACTTACTGACGCGGTTTTTTTTTTAGGAAAATCCACCGTGTCACGGTGGAAATTGCCGTGACACGGTGAACTTTCCCGTGCCACGGTACGGCACACCGTCATACGGTGCACAGTACCGTGACACGGCAATATTTTTTTTTTTTTTTGGAAAATCCACCGTGTCACGGTGGAAATTGCCGTGCCACGGTGAACATTCCCGTGCCACGGTACGACACACCATCAGACGGTGCACTGTACCGTGACACGACAATTTTATTTTTTATTTTATTTATTTTTTTTTTGGAAAATCCACCGTGTCACGGTGAAAATTGCCTTGCCACGGTGAACATTCCCGTGCTACGGTACGGCACACCATCAGACGGTGCACTGTACCGTGACACAACAATTTTTTTTTTTTTTTTTTTTTTTTTAAAAAAAAAAATCTATAATTTTCAAATTCTACTTGTTTATTTGTAAAGAGAGGATACCATCCGACTTACTCCGAAAAAAAAACGACACAAAAACAAGACTTCCCTAAAATACGGTCAAAAAAGTGGTGCACGACTTAAAGCAAAAAGTGTGTGAACACGACATGTGAGTGATTAAGTGAAGTTATAGACGCGTGTTTTGACCGTATAGCTAGCCATGACACCAAATTGGACACAGCATTCGCACAAAAACCGAAAAAAAAGACTGAAATGACACTTTCCTGGGCACCGTGTCACGGTGCAGACTGTCGTGACACGGTGCAGTCTACTGTCAGACGGTAGACAGCCCCCTGTCACGGCACTGTTCACCATGGCACGACAGAACATGCCGTGACACGGTGCGCAGTTCCAGGTCAGTTTTGTGATTTTTTTCAGATTTTAACCGATTTTAGGTCCGTACTAATTACTATGTGAGAGTAAAAACCCTCAGTCATGGGTTGAACAAAAGAGCATTTAGGCACGATGATGTGAAAAAGGTTCTCAACCTAGAGGTAAGATCTATGTTCAACTATTGGTCAAGCTTTGGGTGTCAAAAGGGTTTCATGGTTAAGAGTTTGGACGCGTTAGCAAGGCAGCCTCCCTTGAGGGTGTATGCCAACAGGCGGCTCCGCGAGTTCGTGATGAAATCGAACTCGACTCCATGGTTTGGGTGAATTTAATAACTCGGATGAACCCTTATTGCCATGAGGGTTTTTGGGTCGATAGAGCTTAAATTCCCCGGGGCTAAGACGCATGTAGAACACATACGTTTTTTCAGAAAAATCGAAGGAAGTCGACTGTGAGGAAAGAAAATAAGCCACCGGACTGATTTTAGGACTGCCGTGACACGGAAAAAATTCCCGTGTCACGGTACTGTGCACCGTGACACGGCGAAAATTCCCGTGTCACAGTACTGTGCACCGTCAGACGGTGCACTGTACCGTGACACAGCAGATTCTCCCGTGGCACGGCAGTCAGAAGATTTGATTGGTGCCCTGTTTTCCTTCGCGCGCAACCAAGTCATGGGTTGAACAAAAGGCTGTTGAGAGTGCCAAAAAGGCTGATGAGGCAATCAAGAAGGCCAAGACGGACCTTGGCAATCTTCAGGGTGTTTCTGAAGAGAACACCAATCTGAAGACCAAGGTTCAAAAACTGGAGAAGGAGGCTGCTCAGGCTCAGATAAACTTTGCAGCAACCCTGGAGGCGGAGCAAAACCGTCTAGTTGCAGAGAGTGACGCTGATAAAGACGCCCGGATGAAGATCGCCTGGGCTGCCCTGTATCCGGACGCGGATTATGGCGTCTGGGCACTGGCTCACAGGTACGCCGAGGACGTGGTGTACCTGAGAGAGAAGGGTGATCTAGAGCCTGAGTCCTTCGACCCCTAGGTTAATGCCAACAATGAGCCCCTCGTACCTCAGCTACCTGGTCCGGGTGAAGCGCAGGAGATACCCTCAGATGATGAGGAGGAGGACCAGGAGGAGTCGCCTGCAGGCCAGAAGTGACTTTTCAGCGGCTGTAGGCGTCGTTTGAAGTGCGCCTACGTTAAAAGCATAAGTGAATATGCTTGGCACTCATAGGAAGTAGGAATTAACATTACGATTAGGGACAAGGAAAGTAGGGAGCCGCCAACAAGTTTTTAAGGAACTTGTAAACCGTTCACGGATCATAAAAAGGCAACCACGATAAGGGACAACGATTGACCCGTGAAGATTACACCCCATTCATAATCCATGAGATTACTAACTCCATATGGTTCGGAACCACGAAAGGAGGATCGGGGATGATGGTACGAAGTGAGTCATGGAGTCACATTCGCCCGTATTGGCCTCTACTCGATTCTTATATTGAAAAGCATTCCTGTGATCTCAAAGGCATACAAACAATATATTGGTGATCACTTCAATTAATAACAAGATTAAATAGGATCCTAAAGCGGTTGTCCAAATTATCTTATTAGGCGTGATTTTAAATTACATATTCCCTTTAACATGCAATACGGTGATCAATAATAGAATAACATTAATATTAAAACCAATTTAATCACAATTCCAACAACATAAAATCGTTAGAAAAATAATAGAAATAAAAGGAGCATGATCCTTACTTCGATTCTTTTTGTTTGCAACTAAAAAATAATAAACGAGTTAGTAACTTCAAGGAAATAAATAAACAATAATTAAATTAAATTAAATAAAGCAAAATTGATTTTGGGGCCAAACCCTCAAACAATTCTACCTTTCACGCCTTGGCTTAAGGATGGAACCACGAGTGAAGTATGGACTCCTTTGAGTACTTGAAGAAGGAATTTTGAAGTAGAAAAAGGTAGGCTAGTGTTTAAGCTAAAGTATAGAAGAGAGAAAATAAAATAATAGAATTACTCGGTGCCCCGTTCATCAGAAATGAGGGGGGTATTTATAGGGAAAATGTGCTGAGGGAGCACACGGAACCCTAAAATGATAAAAACCCTAAAAAAGTATCCCGTGACACGGTCAAACTGTACCGTGACACGGGAAGCCCCACCGTCAGACGGTACACTTTCCCGTGACACGGTACACTTTTGGCGTGATGCGGGAAATTTTCAGAAAACGGGATAGAAAACACGTCAAGGGTTTACGCGGAAAAGACACAGAACGTCCCGTGTCACGGCAGACCTCCCGTGTCACGAGAAATCCCACCGTCAGACGGGAAGGATTCCCTTGACACGGTAGGTACTTGCCGTGGCGCGGGAAATTCCAGCCCGTTTTTCCGTCTAAATACATTTTTAACCCTAATTTCCTTCGGCATTTTAAGTGCCGATTGATAATTTCGGGCCTTTTCTGAATTTTTATTATTCGGGCTAAAATAAGAAAATAATTAAATAAAAATAAATAAAGGGTTTGGGAAAAAAATAAATAATAAAACAATAAAATAAAAAAGGCTTGGGCTAAAAATTAATTAATAAGTTTGGGCTGAAATTAAAACTATGCTTTTATCAAACATCAAGACTAATCCATGGACTGTTCAAAAATATGAATTTAATAAAATACGATTTTTTAAGCACTCTCGGGATTAAATACTGAACCCGACCAATAGTGGCGGTGAAAGGTTGTTCATCATCGGGTTTGGTTTTGGGGAGACATTTTTAGGTGTCTACAACGGCAGTATGCCAATCTCTGTTTTTTGTCTTTTTCTTTTATTCAGCGGCAGTATGCCAAAACTTGTTTTTCCGGCCTGCGTGCCGAGTAAATTTTTATTTACCGGCTGAGGAGCCGGGTCAATTAACAATTTCTTTTTCTCCCGGACGGGGTCCGGTTAACATTTTAATCCACTACAACCGTTTGGTTGGGTGGTCTTTATGAAATGCACTGACTGAGTCGGTTTTGATCATTTTTAATTTTTCATTTTTGCCTAACTTATCAAAAGCATGCGGCGATTTTTCATTTTTGCCTAACTAATTAATAGTCCGGCTGTCCTTGCCCCTGGACGGCTGTGTGGTTGGTTTCAAGTGGAGTTGGTTGATTGACTTGAAAACGTCTGATGCTGTAAAGAGCATGATATGTTTGCAACTCAATCAATCACAATAGTGATTGCCGCAAACCAAGTGCACAGCCGTACACCAATAGGCGTTCCAGTCACTACCCAGATAGTGCTTATCCGTCTTGGTAGAGATTTCATAGCCATTGCACGACTCCTTTGCCCCAATTGAGGTAGGAATTGCAATTTTGGAATAAATAACCAAGTGAGATCTTCAACCGGTGACCGACTGATGCCCCAGGGCATTCGATATTCGGCAACTTGATCATTCTTCACAGGTCATTTTGGTCAGACGGCTATGAGTTGACCAATTTGGTCGTTCAATTTTTGCCGTCTGCATGGGTACGTAGAACCGACAAATACTGTTCTCTGCGACGATTGCACCCGGAGGGGTGTCGCCGGATGCCTTTGTCCATGTTGGGACAGGCGATTTTATAAAATGAGCAACCATCCGGCCATTTTAGCCTCTGGTCTTGTTTGAGACCGGTTGTATAGACACTAAATGTTTTTGTGCTTAGTTTTTAGTCAAAGTATTGAATTTACACTAAGTATCGAACTTAGTTTTTTAAACAAACGAGTCTGTCTGGGTATTACCCAGACGGACAGGCAAATATTTGATCATACTAAGTATCAAACTTAGTTAGATAAATGGAGAATCCGTCTGAGTATTACCCAGGCGGATAATCAAGCAATTGAATAAACAAAGTATCAAACTTAAATAAACAAGGGATCTGAGTATTACCCAGGCGATCCATCAGATGTGACCTTTACTAAGTATCAAACTTAGTTAGGTAAATGAAGAGTTCGTCTGGGTATTACCCGGATGGATAATCAGACAATAACTCAATTTTGCAAACAGAGTCTGAATCTTCATTAATTGATTTACTGTTTACAAAAAGTTTACAATCACAATCTCAGAAGTAGTACTTTTTTAGATTGTCTACATTCCAAGTTCTAGGCAGACGCCTGCCGTCTGGAGTTTCCAGGCGGTAGGTGCCATCCCTTACTTCTTCATAGATCCGGTAGGGGCCTTCCCAATTTAGGGTTAGCTTCCCCAGCTCATTGGCCCTACCGATTGCCTCCATTTTTCGTAACACTAAGTCGTCAACTTTCAAAGGACGCTTGTGTACTTTTTTGTTGTAGGATCTCGTCATTCTCAGACGGTAAATCTCATGACGCAAGGCGGTATTGCCCCTCCGTTCTGGGAGTGAATCCAATGCCAAGCGCATTGCTTCCCAATTTGCCTCTTCATCATATAGCATAACTCTGAGGGTCAGCTCGTAATGTTCGATGGGCAAGACGGCTTCAGCACCGTAAACCATGAGAAATGGGGTTTCACCGGTTGCCCCTTTTGCTGTTGTCCGGATGGCCCATAGGACATGGATTAACTCTTTTGCCCATAAGCCACCGACTTTTTCTATTTTCTTCTTAATGTTGTCTGAGATGAGTTTATTGAAGGCTTCAACTTGGCCGTTTGCTTGGGGCCGGCCAACAGATGCAAAATTGCTAGAGATCCCCTGATCTCCCAACCAAGTTTTTAGCTGAGGCGTCTCAAACTGAGGACCATTATCAAACACCATAGACATAGGTACCCCATATCGAGTGATAATGTTTTTCCAGATGAAGGAAATCACTTCTGAGGTTTTTGATGTTTTTAACCGCCTCAGCTTCTACCCACTTGGTGAAATAATCCACAGCCACCAAGATGTAGTGTTTTCCGCCTGGAGCAGGCGTGTAAGGACCTAGAATGTCCATGCCCCATTTTGCAAACGGGATTGGGTTGTGGATGGCCGTCAAATTTTTGGCACTTGTCACATTTCTTTACCAACTCCTTGGCGTCTGCCTCAAGAGTGGGCCAAAAATAATGTCGTCTGGCTCTGACGGCTAGGGACTTGCCGCCTATGTGAGAGGCGCAGAATCCCGGGTGCAAGTCTTCGAGAACTTCTTTCCCCTTTTCTGGGGTGACACACTTCAACAAAGGCTTCAGAAACCCCGCCTTGAAGAGTTCTCCATTTTTCAACTCGAATCATGCAGCTCGTTTTTTCAGGACGGCTGCCTCCTGTGGCGAATCAGGAAGTGTGCCGTCTGAAAGACAGGCCCGGATGCCATCCATCCAGGTAGAGCTTCGGTCCATAATTCCAATGGGGTCCTCATAGATGCTTCTCTTTTCAAGAACTTCCCAGAAGACTGACCAAGGCGTATCATGGCAGGCGGAAGACGCAAGTTTTGACAATGCATCCGCCTGATTGTTTTCCGACCTAGGCACTTGACTCAGCCAGAATTCCTCAAGTGCCTTGGTCTCTTCTTTGACTGCCTGAAGATATTTAATCATAGCCGGATGAGTAGCCTCGTAGCTTCCCCCATACTGGCTAACAACCAATTGAGAATCAGAGTAGGCGTCAATTTTCATGGCCCCTGCCGCCTTACACATGCGAATGCCGGCTAGCAGGGCTTCATATTCCGCCTCATTGTTAGTGGCTTGAAATTTGAAGCGTAGTGCATACTCAAATCTGTCCCCTTCAAGAGACTCGTAGATTACGCCTGCACCACAGCCGTTCTTCGTAGAGCTCCCGTCTACATACACTTTCCAAACCTGATCAAGATTATCCGGAGCCACCGGACGGGTCATTTCAACAATGAAGTCGGCAAACGCCTGACCTTTCACTGCCTTTCTTGGTTCGTAAGTGATTTTAAGACTTTGCATTTCAATAGCCCATTTCAACATTCTCCCGGATGAGTCCAAGGTAGACATTGGCCGCTTGAGTGGCTGGTCGGTGTAACTCACTACCGGATGTGCCAGAAAGTAGGGCTTCAATTTTTTGAAAGCCATATACAGAGCAAGGCCAAATTTTTCAACCATGGGATACCGGAGTTCAGCATTTTTAAGAACATGGCTAATGAAGTAAACCGGGAGCTGCACGCCGTCTCGCTCAGCAAGGAGAACGGCACTGAGGGCATGATCTGAGACGGCTAAGTACATGTACAACGTCTCCCTAGGTAAAGGACTGACCAACCTAGGTAGAGAATGTAAATGCTCTTTCAACCTCTAGAATGCCGTCTCAGCATCATCCCCCCATTCAAATCTGGTCTTCTTCCTGATTGCTTGGAAGAAGTAGAGGCACTTGTCGCCTGACCGGCTGAGGAACCTCCCCAGGGCGGCCAGACAGCCGGTGAGTCTCTACACTTCCTTGACAGAACGAGGTGACTTCATGTCAATCACCGCCTGTATCTTTTCAGGGTTAGCCTCTATCCCCCTTTGATCAATCAGGAATCCGAGAAACTTCCCAGACTCAACACCAAAGACGCATTTCTTAGGATTTAACATTACCTTATGCCGCCTGAGGGTGGTGAATGTTTCTCGGAGATCGGCAAGGTGATCCGTCTGGAGCTTGGATTTGACTATCATATCGTCAATGTACGCCTCCACATTCCTCCCAATCTGATTAATGAAGACCGTATTAATCATCCGTTGGAAAGTGGCAGGCGCATTTTTCAAGCCAAACGGCATCACAGTATAACAGAATAACCCCTGATCAGTGACGAAGGCCGTCTTCTCTTGATCTTTCTTCCACAGGGGTATCTGATGGAAGCCGGAGTAGGCATCCATGAAGCTCATCAAGGCGTGACCGGCTGTAGAATCGACCAGACTGTCGATCTTTGGAAGCGGGTAACTGTCCTTTGGACACGCCTTGTTGAGGTATGTGTAATCAACACACATGCGCCAGGTCCCATTCGGTTTCTTAACAAGGACCACATTGGCCACCCAGTCGGGAAAATTACAAGGCCGGATGAACCTGGCGTCTAGCAGCTTTTTGACTTCGGCAGCTGCCGCCTGACTTCTTTCCTCACCGTGGTTTCTTTTCTTTTGCCGGATGGGCTTCTTTTTAAGATCCACGGCGAGCTTGTGGACAGCAAGATCCGGGCTGACGCCTGGCATCTCTTCCACTTCAGCAGAAGGTGCAAGTCTGCACCCAAAGTAGCATGAGCAACCGTCCCAACATTTACAGTACGTTCTGGACGGCTGTCATCCAGAACGAGATCAATGTTTTCACCAGCCGGTTGGGGACGGAGCTCATCTGACCGTTCACCGGTCAGTGATTGCTATTTTTTCTCCATCTTCACCTCCACCAAAAGAGGTGCCTTTCTTTTCTTTCCGGCTGCTGGTGGGGCAGGTGTTGGATCAGCATCCTTGACATTGTCAAGGTCAATTTGTTCCTGACCGTCTGGGGCCACAGTGTCCCTGACAGCTGAGAGATAGCACTCCCGGGCCGTCTTCTGATCCCCATTCAAGGAACCAACAGAGCCGTCATCCCTCTCATATTTGATGAGCATCAGAGACGGGATGATTACTGCCTTGGCTACGTTAAGGGTTGGCCGGCCAAGGATAATGTTGTAGGCGGTCAACTCCTAAACGACCAAGAATCTAACGACAATATGTCGTCCCATGCCTTTCTCTCCCAGCCGGATGGGCAAGTCAATTCTTCCGGCTGGGTAGACCATCCCACCCCCAAAACCAACCAAGGGGTGGGTGACCGGATGCATGCTGCTGACATTGTATTTCAGCTTTTGCAGGCACCGGAGGCTGATGATGTCTGATGAGCTACCGGTGTCAATAAGGATCCGTCCAACCAGCTGGTTGGCAACCTTACATTCAATGACAACCGGGTCATCATGCGGACGGCGGACGCTGCCCCTATCCTTCTCAGTAATCAAGACGTCTGGGAAGGAGGTGCTTGCAGACGCCTGCTCATCCTCATCCTTGTCCATCTTTTGAAGATGGCTCTTGGTGCCCCAGATGGTAGGGCCACCACAAGAGAACCCGCCTTCTATTGTGTAGACCGGCTCCTTGTCGGTATCCGAGCTACTAGCAGGCTGGGGGGTAGTCTTGGGGGACTGACCCTTGCTTTTCTTTTTTGCCCCGGCTGGGGACTTAGAAATATAGGACTTCAGCATTCCTTTGTCAGCCAGATGGTCCAACGCCCTTTGAAGGCTGAAACAGTCGTTGATGTCATGGCCTACTTCCTCATGGTATTAGCAAAATTTATTTTTGTTCCTTGATTGAATGGAACTTTTCATTGGATTTGGCTTCTCTAGGGACAGCCGGTCCTTTATTTCCATGAGGATGGAATTGCAGTCCTTGTTAAACTCGTACTTGGGGACGTACAATTTAAACTCTTTCTTCTTCTTCTGGGCCGGCTGGTCAGAATCACTAACCGCCCAGATTTCTTTTCTCTTTTTGCTCTCTTCTTTCTTTTTAGCCGGCTGAGCAGGCCGGTTGTCTTTCTGCTTGTCGGACTTTTTAGAGTCCGACTGGCTACCAGGCGAGCAGAGGTCGGTAGCTTGAATGTATCTTTCCGCCTCCCTCAGGGCCGCCTGTAGGGTAAAAGCCCCTTTTTTGACTAAGTCGAACTTAAAGGTCGAACCGTCTCTCAGACCTTTGAAAAAGTCTGTAAAAGCTACCTCATCTGACAGTCCCTGAATCTGAATTCTGATCAGATTAAACCGCCTGACATATGAGCGCATCCCTTCTCTCTCTCCCTGCTTAACAATGCTCAAATCAAGGCTTGTTTTCTTAGCAGGGATGTCCATTGAGAAGTTAGAAGCAAACAGGAAGGCTAGCTTCCTGAAGCTATCGATGGACCCGGCTGGCAGATTACCAAACCATTGTTGGGCAATGCCTTTCAATGTAGCCGGGAAACATCGACACCAAGTGGCCTCATCTAACTCCTGCAGATACATGAGGTTGGTGTAAGCCATGAGGTGGTCTTCCGGATTGGTGGTACCATCATAGGTACCAACCAATACATTCTTAACCTTGGCCGGCTGGGCCGCCTCGGTTATCTCCCGGGTGAACGCAGAAGGCTGTTCACCCAGGCGCAGCAGACGAAGCTGCCAGTCCAATGGCTGGACATTTGGATATGTCGCCTGACCTCCAAAGAAGGTCGGCTGCATGAAGTAAGGAGGATACTGTCCGTAAGCCTGAGTAGGCACATACGGTACAACTCCAATCATGTGAGGGCCAGAATGGACGGTATTACCACCTGTCTGGCTCTCATGCAAGGAAGATGCATTCCCGGCAGAGGTATTGTTAAAGATGTCAGGAAAGTTCAACGTTGAAGCCGACTCAGACAGCGATTGGTTTCACTTCCGGTTAATGATCTCCCGGGCATCAAGAGTTGATTTTTTACTTCTCACCAGATGTTGAGTCCGGCGGGAGTTATTGTTATTCCCCTTGGGGAGAAGAATTTTGGACCAATCAATGGTCTCGGCTGCCTTATCCTTTGGATGAGGAGTGGGCTGCCGATCTTTGACTGACTTCCCCTTTTCCAGAGGAGTCTTCTTGGCCGACTGACCTTTACTTGGGCCAGCCCGGCTTTTGGTGATCAGCTCTTTAATTTCACCCTTGAAACTTGTCATGAATCTCATGAGTTTGTCTCAGGTGACAGAGGCTGATCCAGTGGCCGTTTGGGTTTCCCCTTCCGGCTTCCCAGTGGGTCTGCTCGGACCCGCCTGGGAGGCACCCCGCTCCAGAATATCCCTAGGCCGGATGCTCTTGATTCTGAGCGAGCCATCCTCGGCTGTAAAGGTTTCGAGCTGAGGATCCTCATCCTCCTGGTCTGTAAAAACTTCTGGGTCATCGCCCAGACGGTTAGGGGGTGGTACAGACTCTTTAACCATCTTCGAGGTACTCTCCCCACAGACGGCGCCAAATATTTTGGGTGTTTTTGTCCCTCGGGAGAGTTACAACACGAAGACTGATCCGGGGTGAGTTGTACCTTTAAGGGAGAAAAAGGTGCGGAAATTTAGGTAGGGATCTGCTCGGATTCCAAGCTCAGGATGTCTCTATCAAAGAGTAAATGTGTAATAAATGATAAAAAACGTGCCCTCTAAAAGAGGGACATCTCCCTATTTATAGGGTCTTTGGGATTTGTGCCCTTGATTAGGTCACTGTACCCTAATCAGTGGTGGGCTGCGCCGCTTTGCGGCTTTCTCGGGATTTGAGCCTGAAGGCCGACTTTTTTCCCTTATTTTCTGGAGTGACACGTGTCAAGCAGAGATTGGTCCACTTTGGGGGATCCTGAGACTGACACGTGTCATCCTCTGATTGGACCACGTGGCGGGGTAAAATTACCCTAAACATAACCTGCCCTAATAATAGGCCTCTACTTTATTCTGATCGTATTCATGTGCGCTTTCTGACTAACATGCAATCAATAGGTTTACCCTAAACCTTTTTATCTATGTTGGTTGAATTTAATCACAAATAAATCTATTATTGGCGATCACTTGAATTATAATCAAATTAACCCTAAACAAGATTATTAATTATCTTATTAAGCGTGATTACAAGTACAAATTCCCTTTAAACATGCATAAAAGGTGTGATCAAGCAATAAAAATAAATATATATCAAGCAACATAATAAAAAACATAATCATAATAATAACAATTATAATCATAATTAAAATAATAAAATTAATCATAATTAACGTAATGATGTTAAAGCAAACTAATAGCAAGATCCTAGGCATGATACTAACAAGATTAATAACAAACCCTAGCATGTCACTAAACATTAAAAATCATATATTTAGCCCTAATATGATACTAACATGAATATTAGGAAAGAATATAGAAAGTATCATAACATTCATACTTAATATTAAAGTTACCCTAGACATGATACTAGGAATATCATAATAATAACCTAAGCATGAACTCTATATAATAACATCAATAAAAACCATTAAAGTACTTACTTGGATGCCTCATACCTCTTTCTAATAACAAAATACACACATAAGTAACTTCAAGGAAAATAATAATTAAAACAATTAAATTAAATAATTGAAATAGAGATTTGGGACCAAACCCTAAGAAATTAAAATCTTTCACGTCTAGGGAAAAGGCAACTTCGAATATGGCTAGGTGTATCTAAATCAAATGAATGCGGAATTTTTATATTTGAGAAAAGGCTAGTTTAGAAAAGAGAGAGAGAGAGAGAGAGAATAATCAAGAAAATCTTGATAAGAGTTGGTGAATCAAAACGGAGTTTTTAGGAGACTATTCATAGAGAAAATCAGCCAAAAAGATAAAACATCAAAAACAGAGTTCTGACGCAAAAATCTAGATTAGCGCCAAACGCTGACCTTAGCACCAAACGCTGACCTTAGCGCCAAACGCTAAGGCTAGCGCTAGGCGCCAAGCGTAGCGTCAGGCGCTACAGCTGGCGTTTGGCGCTGAATCAGAAATTCACGCATTTTCTTAAAATCAGATAGAAATTACCGTACAGGAGGATAAAATTGTATTTTCCTCAAAAAACGTTCTTTGATTCTGATTAAAACTCTAAAAGTAAAAAAAAAAAAGTCAATTTATCAATGCTAATTGAATTAGGAATGAAAAGAACCTTCTAGAAGAATCTAGAAGACTAAAACCATTCCTAATTGCATTAGGAATGATAAATGTATATCAGGCCCTCCTCTAGATCATTGGGCCGCATATAAGGCTCAAACCGGGCCCAGTTTAGTAATTTGGCCATAACTTCCTTAATATTCATCGGAATTGGGCTTGTAATATATCGTTGGAAATCTCTTTTCAAACCCCATCCAACTACACTATTATTGGACCCATATCATGGACCAACCAAACTGGATTGGATGTTTTCTTGAAATAGGTTTTCAAAAACAGAAAGAAGAGAAAAGAAATTAAAACTATCCGCAACACTAAACTTTCCACACTTTCACTTCATTCGATTATGATTCGATGTGAAAGGTACTCATCACTGGGTTTGGTTTTGGGGAGAAACAAATGGGTGTCTACATGTTGAAACCCTAAAAAATCAAGTTGGGGTTTTTTAATTTTGAGCTTTCACGTCAAAATTCTTGCTATGAATTGACTTTTATATGGATGTATGTGTGTTTGTGCGCTATTTGAGACTAATTTTTTGTGATTTGGTGAATAATGAAGCAAATCACCATTTTTTGGTACTAATTGTGTGAAATGGTGTTCTTGTTGTTCATGTTGTTATTTTTCACTTGAAATGATGATATATTGGTTCTAGATTTTGTAAAATATGCCATGATGTGCCAATTTATCTTTCTTGTGCAATTTTGAGACATGTTTTGTTTCGTGTTTGTACTACATTGTCAGGGAGAACATAGTATCATGCCATTAGGAGAACATAGTATTAGTTCGTCATGGAGAAACTAAATACTAGAAATAATTCCATTACTATGCTAATTTTTAGCCTTGAGGTAAAAATTTTGCGTATAATAGAAAATGCCATTTGTTAAGTCGCTTTTGAATAAATAACTAAATAACTTAAGAAATGATGCTAAGCATTTAGATTTTTACTTTTGTAATAGCATGCTTAGACAACGGGATCATGATCTTTCTACTTGTGGCCGGCGTTAGGCTTTTCGGGAGGACTCTCCCACAGTTCCAGAGGGCATGGACGATGATGCCCTATAGACCGAGCCTCGCCCTTCTTCGAGTAGGGGCAGGTGGGTTCCACCTCCGTTGTCGTCCGATGAGTTGGTTTTCTGCCGTGAGAAACATTACTCTCACCGTCCACTTGCCGGCATAGTCGATGGCACGCTTTGCCATTATGGTTCTGGAGCTGGAGATTTGATTCCTCGACTTTATGGGATTATCACGAGGGATCCTATTATGAATGCCTTGTGGGAATCTGCTAGTTTAGTAGATTTTTGTTCGGCGGTCTTAGGGTTTCGCAGCCCCTGGGGTTGTGGCTCGATAGTTGTTCGTGCGTTGTTGGAGTATTTTTTGGATACTACCAACACTTTTCACTTTGCTTGGGGGGAGACGACAGTGACCCCTCTAAATTTTAGCATGATCAGTGGTCTACGCTTCACCGACCGGGTCATACAGCAGATGTCTGATCTTTCTTGGGGAGCGGCTGAGGCAGCCGATTTGTTAGGTCCGATTGTTCAGCACATAAGGACTCAGCCGCTGCCTCGAGGTTGTCCTAGGAGCGGGCGATCAGAGTTGGCTTCTTTTCTAGCCCGTGGCTTTGACATGGATGAGACATCACCTGAGCAGCGAGTGCGGATCTTCATTTTGATTCTCATTTCCATGATTCTTTCTCCCAATAGGAGTTCGCGTGCGCTTGTTTACTACCTTCCTTCTTTGGTCAGGATCAGTGAGATAAGATCCTTTAGTTGGGCCAGCCTTGGATATGCCGATCTTCTTGGTGTAGGCACCTAAATGACCAGGCCCCTGTCATTGTCTACGGTTTATGGGGAGTCGTAGAGGTGACGATTTTTCCTCTTCTTGTTTTGTTTTAATCTGTTCGACTCATGTACTCAGAGATTACTTTTCGTTGCAGCTATGGTTCTACGAGTACTCTCCTGGACTAGCCTCTTGGTGGCGTCGTGGAGCGGTCCAAGACTTCCCTGTCGGAGCCAACTGGCGTGACCAAGGCGAGTCACGAGTGTACTCTGTCCCTGCGCTACGCGTGCTGCCACGCCGAGACACCTCTTCTGTTGGTGTAAGAATTTTGTAGCCCGTTATTCTCTACCTTGACGTTATTTTCGGCGTCTCATTACAACTTTTTATGGTTTTCAGGATGTTATTGATATCCAGTATCGACCTTGGGCTGGGATGACTAATCTTCCCGAGGCCTTGCAGGTTTCGGCGTACTGCACTGTTTTTGTTGGTACTGGAGGCTTTGCCTGGTATCTTTGGGAGCGTGTTGTTCGTCATCATAGTGGTGATCGTTTTATGGTGCCCTTATCTCCACTGGGTTCAATGCTGGACTCACGCTTGCTTAGGGAGTTGATAAACAGGGGATAGCGCTACACTTTTCCTTGGCAGGAGCTTATGCGTATGGAGGGCGATTATTCGCAGGACTTGCTTCCCTCCTTGGCTCCTCCACCCCGTCTTACTGAGGTATGATTTCTTTTGAGAATTTTATTGCTAGTCTCTGTTTAAACCGTCGAATAACCTGATTATTCGATCGTGTTTTCAGACGACTGTTCGCTGTGTGGGGAAGATTGAGATCCCGCCTCAATCCGTCCGCTACCCGAGGCCGATCGGTTTTACTAAGGACCATATTGCTGACGCGCCAGAGGGTTTCATACAGGTGTAGGAGTCTTTGCCTGATGTTTTTGAGCCGGTAAACTTTTTGATACATTATTCATCCCTTTTAATACCGCTTTTTACTGATTTTTTCTTTGCTTTGTTCTCAGCCTACTCATCATGGGATGATGGGCTGCATGAAGCTGGTTGAAGATTTGAAGTACTGCATCATCAAGCTTCGGCGTGGTGCGAGTTGTCAAGGCGGTTCTAGCGATGTTCTTGAGGTATGTTCACTTTTTTCATTTTTACCATTTATTCTATCTTTCACCATTGACATCATTTGATTTTGTGTCTTTAAGGAGCGACGGAGGTCCCGCTCGCGCTCGAGGCATTGAGGCTCAGACGAGGGGGAGCCTAGTCGTGGCAGACGATCTCTTGAGGTTCGTCGGCATCCTCAGTCTCAGCGGGAGCCTCAGCTTTCTCAGCCTTTTCAGGAGGCTTAGTGGCAGCAGCCTCAGTCTTCTCAATTATTCCAGCACTTTTAGGGTCAGCAGCGACATTCATTTTCACAGTCTTCATAACCTGAGTTCAAGCCAGTCATCACTCCTGTGGATCAGTGTCTATACTCAGTTTTATAGTCTAGGGCGCTTCCTCCACCTGTGCTTGGCTTGTTATTAGTTCCAGTGTATGGGACGATGCCTCCACCGACGCTTCCTACCTCTTGGAGTCAGTCAACACCGTTTGCCAGTTGGACGGGTCCTGCTTTGAGTTTGACTACTACTAGAGTTACAGGTACTAGTAGGGATACTACTCCTTTTACCCGGATGATGGCGGGACTCTTTGGCTCACTGCTCCCGTGTTCACAGGCTGGAGATGACACTGATCCTCACTCTTCTAGTTTTACAAATTTTTGACCGAGGGTCTTTATTTGTACTTTAGTTGATGCCACTTGACGCTGCTTATGCATCATGACTTACTTTGTACATTATTCACAGTTTATGCATTTATTAGTGTGTATTAGTGTGTGCTTGAGACTCATTGTGTGTGATAGCGTATTTATTAATGACGTGAAAAAAAAGACGTCAGTGGAGGGTACCGCCCTTCTCCAAAAGAAAAAAGAAATAAAAAAAGGGACAAGTTTTACAACTCCTCCATAATAATAAAAATAAGCATGGTAACGGGATAAATGTTACAACTTCCCCAAAATAAAAAGAAAAATAAAGATAGAAAAATAATTAAAATAGAAATAAAAATAAAGTAATAATAAATAATAAAATAATAAATAATAAAATAAAATAATAAATAATAAAGATAAATAGAAATAGAAATAAGAATAAAGTAATAATAAAATAAAATAATAAAGATAAATAAAATATATATATAAAAAATAAAAAGATGGAGAATTTTATTAAGAATGAAACTCTCGAAAAAAGGAATTAAAAGATAAACGCTGAAGATAAAACAGTAAAAATCCGGATAAACATAGGTAAAGGATAAAAAATGAAAATGCGTGGGCACCGCGACACGACACTGTACACCGTGTCACGGCAAAAGCTGTCGTGTCGCGGCATAAATTCTCGTGACACGGTGGAAATTCCTGAAAGGAATGGTGTCCTTCGAACAAGTGTACTATTCCGTTAGTGGGTTCAGAATTATTAGAAAGCAAATATATTCAGTGAGGTCAAGTGATCGGAATGCCTGGGTGGAGGCCGCTTCCGATCAGTAATATTAATGAATAATTAACATTACAGCTTAATCTTTACTGAACCCTTCGGGTCACACCCAAGCATTCAACAAACCGAACCGACGAATTAATTCGGAAGGAATTAATGAGTCGACCGAGTAATATTTATTTAGACGTCGGAAATTCGAGCTTAGAGCGTCGAAACCGAGCGTCGGAAGTCGAGTCGAAAAATAGTGAAAGACGAGACGAGAAATAGTAATAAATCAACAAAAGACCAAAATACCCCTAGCATCGGAATGCCCAAGCTAACCGAGTGCTAAGGGCGTATGGCCTAGCATGGTGGCTAGCATGCGCACCAAGCTGAGCCTAGGCTGGCTGGTGCGTGCTAGCGCACCCATGCTAGCATCGCAAGGCTAGGCGCTGCCTAGTGCGTGCTAGCATGCTAGGCGCAGCCTTGTGCGCGCAATGGCTAGCAAGCCATGCCGCAACAAGCTGCAGCAGCTAGCACGCTAGGCGCGCCAGCTCGCCACAGCTAGCAGCAGCATGGCTAGGCCATTGCTTGCTGCCTAGCAGCGCTGGCCAAGGCATAAGGCCAGCAGCAGCCCGCACAAGCATGCTGGGCTTGCTGGCCAGCAGCGCCTGGCAGCCCGCATGCGAGTGCTGGGCCTGCTGGGCTTGCTGGGCGTGGCTGCCACGGACAGCAGCACATGGCAGCCCACCTTGGCTGCCTTGGTGCCCAAGGGTGGGTGCCATGTGGCTTGTGGTCCTTGAGTGTGTGTGGAGTGAGGTGGTCAGTTATGGGAGAGGGAGTGGGGAGCAAGTTTGGTCCCCCCCTTTTCCAAGTGGTCCTCACCTAACCACTCACATGAGCTTGCCACTTGTTGATTTATTACTAGCTTGATTATTAATTTTATTTTAGCTTTAAAACTAAATGGAAAAATCATACTATCCCACATTGATGGGAGAGTAAATGATACTCCCATCATTTCCTATAAATACCCAAGTATGGGCATTGGGAATGATGCTTGAGTAAGAGTTGGAAAAGGCATCACAATTAGTGAAAACCTTTGAACTCAATATAATTACTCGGGTTTTATTGGTCAGATCTTGCTAACCCTAAGACATTGGACCTAGTCGGTTTTGTTGGTGCGGGTGGACTTCGTTGGAGGTCTCCGTGTGAGCGGGACTTGAAGCTTTCAAGTAAGAGCTCATTTTGGAGCGAAGCACCCGTCAAAGGTAATTAGCTTATCTTAATCTTGTGATTAATTTAATTATGTTTATGGTTTTATTTATTGCGAGTGCGGTCTTGTTTTTGGGTTTGTTTCCGCGGTGAGTCGGACTCACCAAACCCCAACAGCGGTATCGGAGCCTCGCTCGTTTATTTTTAAAATCATAATATTTTCAAGGTGTTTTTATGGCTTAATTTTTCTGGTTTTAAGTTGCTAATTAGATTAGTAACTCGTTTTTCCAATTCTACCTCGTATTAGAGCTGTCTTCAGCTCTCGAACCCAGATTTCGACCCAAAAATAGTGAATTTTGGGTGGAAAAGGCGTTCTGGAAATGGTTTTACCCTTTCTGGGCTCGGTTTTTAGCCAAAAAACGACCAGAAATGCATTTTTCGAGGGATTTTTCGTTTTGACGAAAAATTTTAAGTCTTTCTAACCTTGAAAATTGATTGCATATATATGGTGGTTATGAATTTGGTTCTTTCCTTTATTTATATGCAATTTTAGACCACTTTAAGCATGATTACTTGGTAGTAATTGGTGCTTGAAAGTTTGGTTTTATTTTTCCTCATAATTGCAAATTAATTGCATTAAGTGTGAAATAGTTGTTTTTTGTTGCTTCCAAGTACTAAAGATTCAATCTTTATTTATGATAAGTGATTGAAACTTTGAGTTTGAATATTAGTTAAACTTTGTTAATTTAATCATTTTTTAGTTGATTGGAATCATAAAGTTTAAAACTTGTGATTGAAATTGGTTTATCTTCATATTGGAAGATATAATTTTTTCATGGAGTCACAAGTATTAAAGTTGGAGTCTTTATTAAACTTATGTTCATTTTTCCAACTCCCTTTTATTTTGTCAAAATCTCAAGATTAATTTAAAGTGATTAAATTAATAGTGAGAATTGCCCTAATTTATTTCATTACACCAAGTTAAACCAATTTTATTAAAGAATGGTTCTTGGAAATAAATTTGGTTAATTGCTTTTGGATGAATTATTTAAGTTGGACTTGTAATTTTTCATTTTTCCTCAAAATTAATTCTAAAATTAATTTAGAATTTGTTTATAATGTCACACACAAAAATCGATAATTTTCGAAGCATTAGCACGCAACACGAGGCCTAAGAGCCCCGAGCTAGCTCTCGGCCAGCTGGGCTGCTCACGCAACCCATATGTGGCTGTCGAGGCTGCTGGGCGCTTCGTTCTTAGGTGCGTGGTGTTGTGCGTCTGTGTGTGCGAGGAAGGGCGTGGGCTGCTGCTCGCTGCCAGCAGCAAGCAGCAGCATGGCGCAGCAGCAGCATAAGGCTGTGCGCGCTGCTACGCTTGGCTGGGCTGGGGGTGGCGCATGCGAGCACAAGCAGCCCACATGCATGCTTGGTGTTGCGGGGGTGCGCATGGGCATACTACGTGCTTGTTGTACGGTACGTACAATCCCATAATTGGCACAATAACCCCGGGTTATTAAGGCGATGCTATTTTAAAGTTAATTTTAGCGTTGCTTAATATGTAAATAAGGGTATTTTTTGGACTCCAAGTCTTAGTGCTAGGCACTTAGATATTTTGGAATTCGTAATTTTGCTTAAATTGTCGTTTTAATTATTTTAATTATTTTGTTTATTTAATTAAAATTTTTGGAGGCTAGGCCTCGGGTTTTGAGCGACATTTGCAAAATTAATTTTGGCAAATATTTGGGTTCACCGACTTAATTAATTGGATTAGTTAAGTTGGATGCGGAATTTAGTGGGAGCGTCTCTTAGTTATTACCATAACCGGTTCAAACAACTTTGACTAGTTTAATTAGGCATGTTAATTGGATTAACCACCTAGATTAGTTACTAGTTCTCGCGCGTTTTATGCATTGTTACTTGTTTATCATTGTAAAATGCATGGGCCATTCACAGATAGTGAATGGATTAATGGAATGTAAATTCTCTCACAGGTTTTATGAAATGGCAACTAGTGGGGCCCGATTAGGATAGAAAATACGGACTGTGATCCGTGATGTATTTTTGTAAATCTAAATACGGTCTGCGAACCGTTGAGTATTTTTGTACCTTAATATTTAGATTAGTCCTAATCGTAGATACTAGCAATTGTAATATTTTGGTCAAGTCTTGAAGACGGGGTTCTTAGAAGACAAAGCCATGAAGTTGCAAATGAAGACCTTTTGAAGACTTGAAGATCTCAAGGGGTCATGCTAGTTGCCAAATGCATCTCTATTTATGTCTTCGATATATATTTATGTTTATATATATATGAATTATATGTTAGATGCATGTTTAGGATTTCGAATGTTAAGATGATTAATTAAGTTCACTTAAATCAACCAACATAGAAACCCTAGGTCCCTAAAATATTGAGTAAAACTTGCCATTCCAAAACACACTTACCAACCGAACGAGGGTAGTGGTGGGCTACGCCAAAGCGAGGCATCACTACTTCTCCAAGGAACGTAAGGCATACCGGGTATGCAAGGTGGTTTTGGTTATACTCAATGATATGAGTGATGGAGTCCTAACATGTCGTGGCAAAGTGAATAAATTGTTTAGAGAGCATTGGATGCAACGATTTATTCAACCAAGAGTGGCTTAGAGCCATTAACAAAGCATTGCTTACCTTAGGAGATTGAGTGTTAAGACAAGCCAAAGCATGCTTAACCACTCTTTGTTTCTTTGGATCTTAGAATCGACTTATTCTCTCCTAAAATGGGGACAATCTTTAATGTGTGAATAAGACGTTTTAAATAAGTTTGATTAAAATGCATGAATTCAATCTTATTTAAGTATAATGAATGGTTTTTCATTTCAAAATTCTTTCAGTTGTAGAATCATGTCTTCAAATAACTCAAACAACCAATTCTCGTTACGCTCAATTCTCGACAAAGAGAAGCTGAGTGGGCCAAATTTTCTTGATTGGCAAAGGAACTTGCGAATTGTTCTCATGCAAGAGCAAAAGAAATATGTCCTTGATGAGGAAATGCCCGAGGCTCCCAATTAGGAGGTGACTCAAGCTGCCCTAAATCGATGGCAAAGTGCCAATCGAGATGTCAAATGCATCATGTTGGCCACAATGTCTCCTGAGCTTCAAAAGACTTTCTTTGAAAAAGAGACGGATTTTGAGATCATTTCTGAATTGCAGAATATGTTCCAAGAGCAGGCCCGAACTGAAAGGTTTGAAACCCACAGGCAGATCCTTGAGAGCTCAAGAAAGGAGAGCCAGTCAGCCCACATGTACTCAAAATGATTGGATTGTTTGAAAACATGGGAAGGCTTGATGCGGGGTATTCAACCGAGATGGCAATTGACATCATTCTCCACTCGCTGCACAAAGGCTATGATTTGTTTAAGATGAACTATAATATGCACAGCATGGAGAAAACCCTCACCGAGCTTCATGGTATGTTGAAGCAAGCTGAGCAAACGCTCAAGGATGAGGGAAAGCATGATATGCTCATGATTAAAAAGGGCAAGCCGTTCAAATTTTCGGGCAAGAAGAAGAAAGGCTTTAAGGGGAAAGGTAAGAAGAAAACTTTTCCGCCTAAGTCTAAAGCTACCAAGGATAAGAAGGTAGCGTCTTCTAAATCTGATTCCAAATGTTTCTACTGTAAGAAGAAGGGACATTGGAAGAGAGATTGCCTTAAGTTCAAGGAAGATAAGAAGAACGGAACCGTTGCTTCTGAATCAGGGATATTCGTTATAGACTTTAACTTCACTAGCTTAACATCATGGGTATTAGATACCGGATGTGGCTCACACCTTTGTTCCAATTCTCAGGGACTAAGGAATGCTAGAAAGCTAGAGAAGGGAGAGATTGAACTCCGGGTCGGCAATGGAGCCAGAATTGGTGCCGTATCCGTAGGAACTCTCAGTTTGTCTTTGCCCACCGGGCTAGTTTTGGAACTCGATAATGTTTATTATGTTCCTAACATTACCAAAAACATTATTTCGATTTCGGCGTTGGACGCCAAAGGTTTTGAATTTCGAGTAAAGGACAAAGAATGTTCGTTTTATATCGGTAATGTTTTATATGGTATTGCACATTCTGAAAATGGCCTTTATGTGCTTTCTTTAGACAAACAAGTTTATAATGTGAATAATGATACCAAAAGATCTAAGACCATAGATTCAAATCAGACTTACTTATGGCATTGTCATCTTGGCCACATCAATATCAAACGCATCAAGAAACTTCTACAAGAAGGTGTTCTTGACTCTTTCGATTTAGAATCGTTTGAGAATTGCGAGGGATGTCTATTAGTCAAGATGATTAAACAGCCATTCTCCAAGTTGGGAGAAAGGGCAAGTGACTTATTGGGTCTTATACATACCGATTTATGTGGACCAATGAGCTCAACCACAAGAAATGGACATCGATATTTCATCACTTTCATAAACGACTATAGTAGATATGGCTATGTCTACCTCATGTCGCATAAATCTGAATCATTTGAAAAGTTCAAAGAATTTCAGAGTGAAGTTGAAAATCAGCTTGGCAAGAAAATCAAAGCCCTTAGATCGGATCGAGGTGGTGAATACTTGAGCCAAGAATTCGATGACCATCTGAAAGAAAAGGGTATACTTTCAGAATTGACACCTCCGGGAACTCCATAATGGAACGGAGTATCCGAAAGGAGAAATCGGACCTTGTTAGACATGGTACGATCAACAATGGGTCTTAGTGATCTTCCTATCTCTTTCTAGGGACACGCACTTCTAACTGCGGCACTAACACTGAACCGTGCTCCATCAAAAGTTGTAGAAAAGACTCCATATGAATTATGGACGAAGAAACCTCCTAGGTTATCTTTTCTAAAGATATGGGGATGCGAAGCAGATGTCAAGAAATTGATTTCTTACAAACTTCATCCCAAATCTGACAAGGTTTACTTTGTGGGCTACCCAAAAGAAACCAAAGGGTATTACTTCTACAACAAATCGGAGAACAAAGTGTTTGTTGCTCGCGATGGTGTCTTTTTGGAGAAGGAGCACCTTTCCAAAATGACAAGTGGGAGGAAAATCGAACTCGACGAAGTTCGTGAGGATGAGAAACAAAATCATAATGACAGTCAAAGTGCTCAAACAGCATCTGTTGACGCAGGTCAAAATGATCAAAATGTGCAAAGTCGAACCGACAATGCAAATGCTCAATCCATTACCCTACGTAGGTCTCAGAGGTAGAGATCTCAACCTGATAGATATCTTGGTTTAGTATTAACCGAGAATCAGGACATCCTGATTATGGATGGAGATGAACCGGCAACCTACAAGCAAGCGATGGCAAGCACCGACTCTGCTAAATGGCAAGAGGCCATGAGATCTGAAATGGATTCCATGTTTGAAAATCAAGTCTGGGACTTGGTTGACTTACCCGAAGGTTATACACCTATCGGATGTAAGTGGCTTTTCAAGTTAAAAACTGACAAAGATGGAAATATATTCATTTACAAAGCTAGATTGGTGGCAAAAGGTTACAGACAAGTTCATGGTATTGATTACGATGAAACCTTTTCACCAGTCGCAATGCTTAAATCCGTTCGGATCCTCCTAGCGATTGTTGCATATTACAATTATGAAATATGGCAGATAGACGTCAAAACCGCCTTCCTTAATGGTTATTTGGAAGAAACTGTGTATATGACACAGCCTGAAGGTTTTGTCGACCAAAACAATGCTAGGAAAGTTTGTAAGCTTAAAATGTCCATTTATGGATTAAAGCAAGCAAGCAGAAGTTGGAATCTGCGATTCGATGAAGCCATCAGTAAGTTTGGTTTTATCAAGAATCCAGATGAATCTTGTGTTTACAAGAAGGTCAGTGGGAGTGACATCGCCTTCCTAGTCTTATATGTCGATGACATATTGCTCATTGGAAACAGCATTCCGTTGTTAGAGTCTGTAAAGGCCTGGCTTAGAAAGTGCTTCTCAATGAAAGACTTGGGAGAGGATCAGTACATACTAGGCATCAAGATCTATAGGGATAGATCAAAAAGGATGATTGGATTGAGTCAGAGTACTTATATTGATGAGGTACTTGCTCGATTTGGCATGGAGAAGGCCAAGAGAGGTCACCTGCCAATGTCACATGGCATAACCCTAAGCAAGAAGCAGTGTCCACAGACATCTGATGAGTGGGTAAGAATGAATCAGATTCCATATGCTTCGCTTATTGGATCGATCATGTATGCCATGATATGTACTAGGCCAGATGTATCGTATGCCTTGAGTGCTACGAGCCGTTACCAATCAGACCCAGGAGAGGCGCATTAGACTGCGACCAAAAATATCCTAAAGTACCTGAAAAGGAACAAGGATAAATTCCTGGTGTATGGTGGTGCAGAGGATTTAGTTGTGGAAGGTTATACCGACGCAAGCTTCTAGACAGACAGAGACGATTTCAAATCGCAATCTGGATATGTGTTCTGTCTAAATGGAGGGGCGTTTAGTTGGAAGAGCGCAAAGCAGAGTACAACTGCAGATTCTACAACTGAAGCCGAATACTTAGCAGCTGCTGAAGCAGCTAAGGAGGCTGTTTGGATTCGTAAGTTCGTTGGTGAACTTGATGTTGTACCCTCTATAAAGGGTCCAATAGCCCTCTATTGTGACAACATTGGAGCTATTACTCAGACCAGAGAGCCTAGGGAACATCAGAAGGTCAAACATGTCAAGCGGCGATTTCACATGATTCGAGAATGGAAATCAGAGGGTGAAATCAGAATTTGCAAAGTTGGAACGGATGACAATGTAGCCGATCCACTTACTAAACCTTTGCCTCAAGTGAAGCACAACAAGCACGTTGAGGCAATGGGAATCAAGCATGTAGGAGACTGGCTTTGATTTCCTTGTTTAGTGTTTTAGTTAATTTTGAAAAAAATTAATGTAAGACGCTAAGGAAAACCATTCAAGTTTTTGAGTAATATAAAATTTCATGCAATATTTTATTACTCCGTTATGCTATTTAATTGTGGTTTAGGATTAAATAATGAGTCCATTCGATTCTGAGAATACTCAAAATAGGGTATCAAGACCAGTCTTAGTAAGGAAACACCTATTAAGTGAACATTGAATATTATAATCGAAAATTATCCCTAATCAAGGTCATTTAAACGATGGACGATTAATGACCGATTGAGATTAGTGTGTAGTTTGATTTATAGCACCGTTTCATGTGCTACAAGGACATGATTGTCATAAATCATTTGCACAGGTATTGGTTTAGAACCATACTGGATCGACCTATGAGAATACTTTAAGAAATTAAAAATTTGTCATAAGTATACTTCTCATTATGGCTATCGGAACCTATTATGGCTATCGGAACTTATTTCCTCGACCATGAGTATTGCTTTGTACATTTCATGGCATATGTAATGGATTGTTTTGCAGAAGCATAAGGTACATTATCCATACAACTCAACTCTATTAGCTTTTGAAGGCACTGAGTCTTACTGAGTGTATTACCATGAAACATGGGAAGATACCCTAACTTAGAGTCTTGCTTCATGATTTCGTTAAGATCCTTATCAACATAAGTCTCTCGATTCATTCCAATCATTCTTCAAGATTCACTTCATGGATTTTAATTCCCAATGTGTACTCAACGTCTTCTAAGTCTATCATATTGAAACGATCTTTCTAACCATTGCTTGACTTATTCAAGAATTGATATATCATTTCATATGAACTGTATGTCAACTACATACTAGACTAAGAAGATCAATTGCTCCCACTAAACTTCTTGTCTCTACAAGATTCCTTTGTTCTATTAAGGAAATCAAACTGTTTGATTTCCTAATCAAAATGAATGGTCCAACTCCTTAATGCTTACTTCAATCCATAAATGAATTTTTGAAGTTTGCAAAACTTTCTAGGAATTTCTGGATTTCAAAACTCTTAGGATGTATCATATACATTCTCACCATCAAGAACATTTCATGAAAGTGATTTTGATATCCATTACTAGAATAATCCGAATAGGCTTACCCAACTAATAGGTTTGACCCTGTTTGTAAGACTATTATGGACTAACACATTTTTACAAACATGGAGTCCTTACTGGATTTCATAGCTTTAAGCCTTATCCTGAGTTGGCACTTATCCAAAGCTTGCTTGTAGGCCATGGATTCTAACCATTTTAATAAGAAAATTTTAGAATCCATCTTTTCTCAGAATTTCAACAAACTGTTTGTTTTGATCCCAATTAACTTACGATAGGTATGAGCGACAATAGAATTATTCTCTTCAACTCTTTGAAGCCTTTCATTCTAGTGGGACGATAGAAGCCTCGCTAGTGGAATTAGCTTGCTTCGACACATGGTTTATCAAATTAGCTGATTTCATATGCCTTCGTCTCTGATGTAGTGTTATCCACATCCATTTGTTGCTCGTCTCGAATCTCATCAAGATCTAACTTTACTCCCACTTGGCTTTGTAGGAAGACATTCTTTCTATAAAGACACTATCGCGAGCAACAAACACTTTGTTTCTACGCGATTGTAGGAATGATACCTCTTAGTTTCCATGAGAGAAACCCATGAAGAACTACTTTTCTGATTCAGGGTGTATTATGTTATCTTTGTAAACATTTTACATTGATTTCATAACCCTTAATCCTGTTTAGAAAAGATAACTTTTGGAACATTTCCAAATCATAACTCTTATGACATCCTTTCTACTGCTTTGGTTAAGTTTCTTGTTTAGTTTATCACAATTGTTGTTGTTCTAATGCATATCCTCAAAACGATATTTGTAAATCATTAAATCTTGGATCGAACAATGGCAAGCAAAGTTTGATTCCTTCTTCATAAACATACACTTTAATTGTAATGTTTCTGGATTGTGAATTAATTCAACAATTCCCTTTAGATGATCATTCCTTTTGAGTTAAATATTTATCACAACAATCATATTGTGGTGTTAAATTGTTTATCTCAAATTGATTTTACATTGCATTTTTTTTTTTTTTTGGAATTTTGAACATTTCAATGTTTCCAGGCTTTACTTCATTAAGTAATTATCGATATATTTACTTAAATTGTTAGTAAAAGCAATGAAATAGTTAAATCTCTTTGCTAATTTTGAACTTATTGGTTCACGTACATCATATGTATGAGTACCAAAAAGTCATTTTAGCTTCTTTTTCCCTTTCTACTAAAAGGCAACTTGGTCATTTTAACTTTTATCAAGCATGACTTCTAATTCTCAAGTGATTCATAATCATATAAGAATGAGATTCCATCCAAAACTTTGGATGTGCAAATGGTTTATGTGACCGAACTTTACTTTGTTATAAGTAAGTGTATTTTAAATCATCTAAATTATATTTTTGAGATCTACTTATATCAATGTCATAAAACAAAATTAACTCATATCTAGCAAAATGAGAACAATTTATTACCTTAGTCATGGATCAACACTTGTCCAAGCCAAGTAAACCAAATTCAGTATTCAAAACAAGAAAACCGAAATATTGTCTCATCAAAACTGGAAATTGTTCTAGAATCATGATCAACTAATCAAAATTTAAAACTATGAAGCTATCTCTGGCCACTCAAACACTTCTAGTGAACCTTCAAGCTCCATTTCCTTGCTAGCTTCACTTATTTGCAGTTCCTGCGCAACATCACTATGTTAAGCACTGCAACTTGGTATCATATACCTAAGTGAAATTTAAAATGTTTATAACTTTATACCTGAGGTTGATGCTCCATTCTTCTTGAGGAAGTCGTGGTATTTCTGACAATTTCGCTTCCAATGCCCCTTCTTCTTGCAGTAAAAGCATTCACTTTCACTTGCAGCCTTGGGCTTTGGAGTCGTCTTAGGCTTTTCAGGAGCCTTGGCAACTTGCTTGCCCTTGCTCTTGGCACTAGCTTTTCAGAACTTCCTTCTTAGGTTCCTTAGGGATTTGTTTCTCAGCACTAACCAGCATTGCATGCAATTAATTCATAGTTTTTGCAGTGGCAGTCATGTTAAAATTCATGATAAACTGGTTGAAACTTTCTGGTAGTGAATGGAGAATGATGTATGTTGCCAAATCATCACTGTATGGATGCCCTAGTTTTTCCATACTTTGAATTAGGCCGATCATTTTGAAAACATGATCATGAACTATGGCTCCCTTCCCCATCCTACAATCTAGAATCTCACGATGGAGCTCATAACTTTCAACTCTAGCTTGTTTCTTAAACAAAGCTTTGAGTTCTTTCATGATTGAATATGCATCTTGGTCCTTAAAACGCTTTTGAAGACTAGGCTCCATGGTAACAATCATTAAGCAAGTGATAGGTATAGCTCTGTCATGAGCTTCCTTGTGCTACTTGATCTCTGCCGCAGTTGGATTTTCTGGCAGAGGTCCTGGTAATGGGGTATCAATGATATCCTCTTTACCCTCAGATTTCAGAACAAGTCTTAGCATTCTTTCCCAAGTGGAAAAGTTCTCCCCTGTCAACCTATCCTTCTCAAGGAATGGTCGAAGGTTGTAAACGTTGTTGTCACTGTGGTTACGGCTACCCATCTATGTCAAAATAAGGCAAAGTTTAATAATTATGTTTAATTTAAAATTAAAGTACCATAAACACATTCATTTGGTAACTTTAAAACACTTTATTCAATAATTAATTGATCCCAATTGAATTTAAGTGATTCCAAGATCCTTTATTTGTGTAATAATTGACCGGACTTTGGCCCTACCATCAACCATTACATTTTCAAGGTGAGTAAACTCTTTACTGATTACAACTCTTGTAACTCTTGGTTGAATAATTAATCATCACATGCTTAATTATTACCCTTAGCTTCAAGGTTCTAAACTCTTTAGGTAACCTTGTTGAGCACAACCAATTAAAAGTGTAAAATTTGTTTTACCCCCACTCCCCTAAGATATAATATGACATCCAGCTTTGGCATGACCCATCATAAATATCAAAGGTTTCATCGGGTTTTTAATTGGAAAAGCAATCTCAATATTACTGGGACCTAGATTTATTATGTTGTGATTATTTAGTGAACTCTAGCGCATCATCAATCAACATAAATAAAATCTAACATGCATAATCTACTAATGCAATAAATCATGACATAGTATGGCCCCTTAGTCCTAAGAAAACTAGAAATGAAAAGGCTCCCACTAGAATCGTCATGGATCTCCATCCACCTTGCTCCTTTGGGCCTTCACTTCATGGGCTTCTTTGGACTAACACTATTTAAATAACTATTCTATTTACTTTAAATAAAAGTTACAAAAATACTTAACGGTACGCAGATCG
This sequence comes from Chenopodium album, assembly GCF_948465745.1. NCBI lineage: Eukaryota > Viridiplantae > Streptophyta > Magnoliopsida > Caryophyllales > Amaranthaceae > Chenopodium > Chenopodium album. Next base: position 45,451,412 of record NC_137838.1, read on the forward strand.
TATTTAAGAATCTATGGGCCATACTAGTCTATATATAGCAACATAATATCATATATTATAAAAGTGTCATATAATAAATCACTCAACATGCTTGTCTAAACTACAACATCGAATATTCATAATAAAGTCAACGCATTTCCTATATCTCATATTTTAATCATAATTAGATAATATCACATATTATTCATGACCGTTTATAAAATATCATATATTTAATTTAGTCATAAGATAGAATCAAATCATATTTTAATCTAGAAAGATAAATCATATTTAATCTTTCATGATTATCCTAACAAATTTAGGAGATTCTATCCTAATTACTAGCCAATCAAATAATTTTAAAATCAATTATATCCTAATCTAATTATGGGATAATCACAATATTTAAATCAATTATTATCCTTTTGAAATATGCTCATAAAATCCTAGTTAATCTTATCCAAAATTAACCACTTTAATTAGGATAATTACCAATTTAACAACTTTAAATATGGATAATATCAAATATAACAACTCTTGAATATTTGATTTTATCCTAAAATAAAAGATTTTATCCAAATAAAACCAATTTTATCTTTTAAAATAAAAGATCATAATTTCAAAATATTTTATCCTATCCAAAATAAAACTGATTTTATCCCAAAATAATTCATAATTATCTTGAAATAAATTTAAAATAGGATTAAAAAAATTTTTTTTTTTTTTTGAAAAACCCGTGACTGCACGGTTGCTGGCCACCGTGGTTGGCTAGCCGGGGCTAGCCACGGTGGCTGGCTGCTTTGCAGCAGCAACCAGCAGTGGCAGCCACGGCAATAACGTGCAACGCTTGCACAGCTGCTGCCTCAGCCACCAAGACCGCCGCCCTCCCTTTCCCCTCCCTCTTGGACCGCCACCTGGTCGGCAGCCGCCATGGCTGCGCCACCCAGCCGCGGTTGCCGACCAAAATATTTTTTTTTTTTGTGTTTTTAATTTAATTAAAATAACATTTATTAAAATTAAATTAAATCAGTCCAAAAATTAAAATTAAATCAACATTCAATCTTAAAATTAGGGTTCTTCATAAAATTAATCCCAATTTAATTCTAACTTTTAAAATTAAATTGATGATCATACACAAAACACTTATGAATCGATTAAAATTATGAATCATAAAATAAATCGAATTAAATCAAAATCAAGCACAAAAATCATATTTTAGGGCTAGGATTTTTGAAAAAAATTCGAAATTTAGGGTTAGGGTGTTCGAAATTTTCGAACAATTTAGGGCTAAAATTCGATCTCTTCATGGCTATTTTGAGCATAATTAAATCACATTTAATCGATTCCAAAAGTTTAATCACGTTAAATATAATAATTGAACCATAATTAAATTAATTTCTCCCTCTTAATTGATTATAAAATTAACGTGGACATCAAATAATCATATTATTATGATCTAGTGCGTTCAGGCAAGAGGCTAACTGATACCAATGTAGGAGTTTATAGGTACTACGCAGCGGAAAAAATATGAATCATATTCAATCAAGTACCAATCCCAAGAATCACATGCATAACACACAAGACACATAATCATACCTTTGACGCGTGAATTCCACGAAACTATTCGACAGGCAAATCAGGGAGAGAATAGAGCCCCAAGCGTTGCTCCTCTACTTAGTCCACGAGAATCGAATGAGTCGTCCACCAATACTAGATTGGTCGAGTGATTGAGGAAAACCGCGATCACCACCTTTATGGACAACCGACCACCGCACGAACCACCACCACCGCGACTCACCACCGGCGCCTAGGAGGAGGAGAGAGCCGTGAGAGAGAAAGGACTTTGAGAGGATTGGGTTTCGTGTTTGCTAATTAGGGTTTGATCACACTGATCAGTTAATTCCTTACTTACTGCAAACCTAGGCACCTAGTCTATTTATAATCTCATTATAATTAGACTAGGGCACGAAGCCCAAAAACCTCTTAATTCCCCTACATGGCCGGCCACCTAGAGTGATGAGGCCCATAATGGGCCTCGTCCTCTAATGCTCGATCTAGCCCCTTTGTGTGACCTTATAGGATCCGTCCAATTGGGCTTTGGCCTATTTTACTAGTCCAAAGATCGTTAATACCTCTAGCTATGGCAAAATGACGACCCAAATGTACGAACTTAATTATCTCCATAATTTGATCCATTTATATATCTAGTAATTGCACACGACGAAGACATAACTCCTTCAAGCGCGCCCAATAGGAGTGTGCCACGTGGCAGCACACATGGCAAAACGTCATATGGCAGCATGCGTGACAGCACACGTGGCAGCCGCCAAGTGGCAACCGCCACGTTGGCAGCCACCAAGTGGCAGTGTGCCACGTTGGCAGCGCCCCACGTGGCAGTGCTCCATGGTGGAGACACGTATGACAAGGGGCCGTGGACCCGGGTAACGGGTCATGGACACGGGCCAAAAGAAATGGCCCAACCAAACCCAACTTGGGGCTCAAGGTTGGGTAACACATGGTTAGTTCACAATGCATGTGAAATGCCTTGGGGACCAAGTGAGAAAATGGACCTCACCTAACTATGTGACACTTATTACTTGTTCCTTGGTTTATTTAACTAAGGGTTGAATTCATCAATCTTTCCATGTGGGATCTTTTTGTGAAAAAGTCCCACATTGAGAGATGAGTGGAATTCACAAGCTATCCTTCCTTATAAATAGCTAAAGTATGGCTTGAGAATTCTTTGCTTGAGTAGGAGTTCAATAGAGCATTGCATTAGCAAAAACTCTAAACTCATTCAATACTCGGGTTTTGGTCGAACCTCGCTAACCTCGAGGTAACGGACCTAAAAGTCGGTAGTTGTTTTTGCGGGTGGATCTCCGTCAGAGGCTCTCGTGTTTTCGGGGCATAGCTTTTCCTGTAAGAGCCCAATTTGTGGGGCGAAGCACGCGACAAAGGTATATTTCCTATTTTGCCTTTTTTTGTGTTTATGTTATGCATTAGTGATATTATTTATTGCGAGCATGATCCTTGGCTCGAGTTTTTTCCGTGGTGAGTGGGACTCACCAAACCCCAACATTCCATATGCTAGCAAAAATAGGAGTCAAACTTCCTTGATTCTTGATTAAAATCGAAGCACCAAAGTATATCAAGTCATGTACCTAGAAAAAGGCACACAAACATTTCCATGATAGAAAATCAGTTCTAAAAAGAAAACAAAATGAAAGAAATAAAACACGGGTTACTTTCGGAGAAAGGATTGCTTAAGGTCCAAGCTTGATCGCTCTAGAAAATAATAATTCAACGCACGCAAGAGCTTATCAAATGCACTACTAATCATTTCGTAAGAGATAAGGTAGATAAATGACGGGATAAAAACGTGCAACAAGATTGTTGCACGCAAGTGAAGAGGGAGGTGCCAAAAGAAAGAAAAAGAGGGATCAAAAGGAAAAATAAGAAAATAAGAAGAAGAAGAAGGGTGAATAAAAGAATGGAAAGAAAAAGAAAAAAAGCAAATCCTCCTCACTAAAATATTTTTGGGTGGCAACATCACCCTTTTCCTCAACAATAGATGAATGAGGGACATTAAGATCATCATAGACAAGGGGGTCCCCAATAGGCTTATTGAGATAGGAAGGGAGAGAAATAGGGCAATAGGAAATGTGGTCAAACTTTTGAGAAAAAGGGGTATGAGAAATAGGCAAAGGGTTAGCTACTCCCTCAACACAAGGTCTCCCATTGCCAATGAGGGCATGAAAATCAATCATAGAGTCCTCAAATGAAGATCTCTCACAATCTACATCTCCCTCAACCTCAAAAACTCCAAAGGAATCAACCTTACCCTCCTTTACACCACAATAAACAACCCTTCCTTCAACCAACTCAAAAACTAAGTCCTCAAAACCGTGAATGAATGGATGCAAATTCATCTCAAAATCATCTCTCTCCCATGAAGTATCCTCAATGAACTTACTTAAAAGGCTATAGATATTCCTTTTAAACTCAATAAACACATTTTAGACATAACCTCAAACAAGTACAAATACTCATGGATAGAAGAGTCACATTCATACACTTGAGACTCATCACAATCAACAAAGGAAGAATGTCTAGAATCAAAATATCATCAAAATCATCATCACTCTCGACTCCCTTTCCTTCACTCCTATGCTCAACAATAGGATCCTCACACACTCTTGGTTGCTTTAAATTATCATCATCACCCTCAACACACACATTGGATAAGGATTTTTCACGAACAAGCATCGAGGATGAAAATTGGCTTTCCAACTCTCCTCTTCTTTTCGATATTTCATTCATAATACCCTCATTCTCTTTAATCAACTCCATTCGGACCCTTGAAATATCCAACATTTGTCTCTCAAAGGGTCTTAGGTTGGGATTCATCTCTAACTCCCTTAAAGATACATCAATTTGGTTAAAAGGGAATAGAGGCTCATCACAAGAACTTGGAGAATGAAAAGATGAAGAGGTTTGAGGATCATCATCATTGCAAACATGAGCATTTTCATTATATAGGGTATTGGGAGCATTTTCAAATATATGAGATTTGTTAGCTTAAGCATGCACCTCATTATCATGAACAAAAGAGGAAATAGAATTGGAAGCATTTTTTCTAGGTTCACCAACGGGATCATGTGACACATCATGGGAAATCATGCTAGCATTAGAAGAATTAACACATTGCACTTCAAAAATTGAAGCACGATTACCCCAATTATAGACTTCCCAAGCAAACCAAACATAAAAATCCCAAGCATCTTCGATAGAAAATGCTCTAAATATACCATTATGCATTCCTTCAACTATATCCCTAGTTTGTTCATTCAAACAAAAATAACAAATCTCACAAGTCTCCCAAAGACTACAACGATTATAGTCAAGAAATTAAGCACAACTAATCAATCATTCAAGTTTCACCCAATTCCTAGCAAACAACTTTCCTTCTACCGTGCTATCATCTAAATTATGGACCTACAATTCGGGAATATATATTTAGAATAAAATTGTTGTATAAAATGAAAATTAGAAGAAGAAAAAAACTTATTGTAATAGCATATAACCTAGTTTTGCAACCAATCAGCAAATTCATTACTTATCCACTGATTTTCAATAGACTCATTAGATTGACTTCCTCCAATGCCATTCTCATGCCGTTTTTGATTAAAAACTCACTATCAAGATGGAAAATTTTATGTTAATAACAAGTAAATATTAGAAGGTTTAAAGAAACACATAATGCTACATTGCTACTTACTCTAGAACCGGTGTCAGTTCATCAAAGTGTAGTAAAATATAGCGATGTGCTTGCTTTAAACTTCTATTGTCTACACGGACATTTTCTTTCTTTCCAATAACACGACCACCAGAGTTATATAGATAGTTGTCAGTGTTTGATACACCGTCTTCATTCCTTCTAGGTCTATTGAATATAGTTTCAACACTTTCTAAATATCTCGAACAAAATGCAATTGTCTCCCACAAAAGGTAACCTTCCGCTATAAAACCTTCCGATTGCGCTTTATTGCTTACATGAGATTTTAAAAAGGCCAAGTACCTTGAATTATAATAACGATTATGTATGTGAATGTGAAAAAATAAGGAAAATTATCATTTAAAAGAAATAAACAAATAAATAGATAAATAGATAATAATAAAAAAAAAAAAATCACCTTTCAATGGGATACATCCATCTGTAATGAACCGGTCCGCCAAGTCTGACCTCATCCACTAAATGAATACGTAGATGAACCATGATCGTAAAAAATGTTGGTAAAAATTCTATCTATATCTTACAAAGTGTCAACACGAGATTTGATTAAATGGTATCTAATTCTCCGGTATCTATAGCAGTTGAACATATCTTTTTAAAAAAGTCGCACAACTCGTCAAGAAAGTCAATAACTTTTGTGGCACTCGACGCCCTTAAGAAACAGGAAAGATATCTTGTATGAGAATATGATGGTCGTGACTTTTCATATTAATAAGTTTTTGATGCTTTAGATGCACACATTTTTGCAAATTAGATCCGTATCCATCAGGAAATTTCATCTTTTTTAAGACTTTCAAAAATCTTTCTTTCTCCTTATTATACATGGTGTATGAGGTCAGCGGGATGTAACCTTGAGGGCATATCCAAAGATGAGGCTTCATATTAAATTCCTTTAGGGCTTTTCTGCCACTTTCATCATCTCTACTACTATCCATATCTAAAAGAGTTCCTAATAAAATATCGCACACATTCTTTTCAATGTGCATAACATCTAAACTATGTCTAAGAGGATTATGCTCCCAGTACTCTAATTCAAAAAATGTACTTTTCTTTTTCCAAAGAACATCATCACCATCTAAATCGCAATCATCATCAAGTTCATTGGCAATTTTCTCCCTCTTTTCATAGGAACTTTTTTAGCCTTCCCATACACATACTTTACCCCTTCTTGTTGCTTCAAGACTTCGGTTCCACTAGTACAAATCGGAGCAAGACCATATTCTTCTTTCCCATCAAAAAATTTAGCTTGTGAACGATATGGGTGATCAATTGGCAACCATTTTCGATACCCAGGGTACACAATTTTTCCACCAAATCTATCTTAATTTGTAGAATGAGTGCAAGAAGGACAAGCTTTGTAGCCTTTTGTACTCCAACCCGACAGCATAGCATATGCAGGAAAGTCATTAATAGTAGAGTGCAAGGTTGCTCGCATTTTGAAGTTGCTTCCACTATAAGAATCAAAAGCATCAACACCTTCCCACAACAATTTCAATTCATGGATTAGTGGTTGCAAGTACACATTAATATCCATACCGGGACCAAATTTACCGGGAATAATTATAGAAAGATTAAATGATGATGACTTCATGCACAGCCATGGTGGTAATTTATAAGGAATGTGGACCACCGGCCATGTACTATAATTTGTATTCATTAGACGATATGGATTAAAACCGTCACTAGCTAGGCCCAGTCTAACACTGCGAGGATCGGCAGCAAACTCTGTATATTGTTCATCAAATTTTTTCCAAGCCTCGCCATCTGTAGGGTGTCGTAGAATCTTATCATCCTTACAATTAAAGTATCATCTCATCTCCTCTGTATGCAAAAAGGCTAGTTTAGAAAAGAGAGAGAGAGGATCAAGAATTTCTTGATGAGAGTTGATGAGAGGACAGAATTCCTAAGAATTGATGATTGAAAACGGAGGTTTTAGGAGGCTATTTAAAGAGAAAATCAGCCGGATATGATAGAATAGAATCAGAGTTTCGAAGAGAATAAAATACGACCGTTGTCGCCAACAACGCGTCTGTCGCCAAACGCTGGAGCTGTCGCCAGACGCTGCACTCTGTCGCCAGGCGACAGGGCTGTCGTACGGCGCTGGAAATAATTTTCCACGCGTTTTCTAATTTTGATAAAATTTAACCGTACAAGAGGGCAAAATCGTATTTTCCTTAAAAACACTTCTTTTATTCTAATTAAAACTCTTAAAAGTCAACTAAAAGTCAATTTATCAATGCTAATTAAATTAGGATTCAAAAGAACTTTCTAGAAGAATCTAGAAGACTATAATCAATTCTAATCGCATTAGGAATGATAAATCAATATTTGGCCCTCCTCTATATCATTTGGCCGCACATAAAGATCAAACCGGGTCCAGTTTAGTAATTTGGCCATAACTTCCTCATTATTCATCGAAATTGGGCTTATAATATATCGTTGGAAAGCTCTTTCAGAACCTGACCCAACTACACCATTATTGGACCCTTTCTATGGACCAAACCAAACTGGATTGTCTGTTTTCTTAAAATAGGTTTTCAAAAACAGAGAGAGAGAAATGAATTAAAAAACTAGCCGCAACACTAGATTTTCCACACTTTCACTTCATTCGATTATGATTCGACGTGAAAGGTACTCATCACCGAGTTTGGTTTTGTGGAGACACAAATTGGTGTCTACACCTGTTCTTTGAGGAGTTATTCTTCCAATAATATCTATTCCCCATGTTGAGAATGGCTATGGTGATGTATAGGTGTAGAGGCGAGACGGAGGAACATGTTTTAAGTTAGCATATATTTGGAATTTAGGGCATCTTTTGACATATTGATGACAATCCCTATTCATGGTAGTCCAATAATACCCTTTGCGCATTATCTTTTGGACTAGCATTTTGCCATTTACGTGTGTTCTACATACTCCTTCGTGGATTATTCTCATAGCCCATTGGGCTTCCATTTTGCCTACACATAGAAGAGCGCGACCTTTAGGTACCCTTTTGTGTAACTCGTCGTTAATGACCACATATTGGAAGCCTAAAGACTAAAGGCTCGTTTTGCTCTTTTGTCAACAAGGGGTGGATATTCTCCCTTTGTGACATAGTTAAGGATGTCTGTATACCAAGGTTCTTCCTCTTCTTCTTCATCCTGGGTGACTTCATCATCCTCTATTGCTTGGATATAAGCTGGTTTATGCCTCTTTTATATCGTTAAAGGCATTTGCTCAATTTCCGTAGGAATCCTTACCATTGAGGCTAGTCTTGCCAAGGCATCATCAAATTGATTTTCCTCTCTAGGTAGATACGTGTATTCTACCTTTTCCAATTGATTTGTGAGAGTTTCCAAGTAGGTTTGGTAAGGGTCCAAGCTTTCACTCCTTACTTTCCATCTCTTAGAAATTTGATTGATGATCAACGAAGAATTCCCAAAAATTCAAAGTTTCTTTACTCCCAACGCCAATGTTGTTTCGAGGCCTACCACGCATGCTTCGTATTCTACAGCATTGTTGGTAACGTCAAAATCTAGCTTTTTGGAGATTGAAATATGTTCTTCTTTAGGTGATACCAATAGTACTCCTACACCTCATCCCTTTTGGTTTGAGGCTCCGTCGAAGTAGAGAGTCCAAGTATCATCTTCTATGACCATCAAGTCTTCGTCTGAAAAATCATTCTCGTGTATAAGCGTGGACTCTTCTATTGGGAAATCTGCTAAAAAATCTAAAACCACTAATCCTTTAATAGCCTTTTGGGGCATGAATTTTACATCAAATTGGGCTAAGTTGACTATCCATCTTGATATTCGCCCATTTAGTGTAGATTTCTCGAAAAGATTCTTGAGTAGATCCATTAGAGATACTACAAAGATTGTATGAACGAGCATGTAATGTCTTAACTTGGTTGTGGCCTATACTAATGCGAGGCACAATTTATCATGTGGTGTATAGCGTTTTTCATACTCGAGCATCTTTTTACTTAGATAGTGGATGGCGTTCTCCGTTCCTTCTACCTATTGTGCGAGCATAGCCCCCATTGTCTCTTTGGTGACTGTTAAGTACAACCTAAGAGGAATCCCTAGGAGTACTGGTGCTAATACAGGAGGATTAACAAGATAGGCTTTGATTTTCTTAAAGGCTTTTTGACACTCATTGTTTCATATTAGTGGCACATTCTTTTTAAGCTTCTTGAATATTAGTTCATATGTTATTGTCAATTTAGATATGAACCTACTTATGTATTACAACCGGCCAATGAATGCCCGAATTTGCTTTCAGTTTTGGGCGGTGGCATTGACATGATTACTTTGATCTTGGTTAGGTCTATCTCTATTCCTCTAGAGTTAATGACGTATCCCAAGAGTTTTGCTAAGGTGACTCCAAAAGCACACTTGGATGGGTTCAACTTCATGTTGTATTTTCTTAACCTTTCAAAGAATTTTCTTAGGGCTACCAAATGCCCTGGGCGATCCTTTGATTAACAATCATGTCGTCTTCATAGACTTCGACTTCCTTGTGCATCATATCATGGTGTAAAGCAGTTGCTGCTCGTTGGTACCACATTTTTCAACCCGAATGGCATTACCGTGTAACAGTAAGTGCCCTAAGGTGTTATAAATGTTTTCTTCTCCATGTCTTCTTTTGCCATGAGAATATGATTGTACCCTGTGTATCCATCCATAAATGAGAGAAGTGCTTGGTTTTCTATATTATCTACTAGAATATCGATGTGTGGTAAAGGGAAGTCATCCTTTGGACTTGCCTTATTTAGATCTCGATAGTTGACACACATTCGTACCCTTCCATCCTTCTGCGGAACTAGGACTACATTTGCAACCCATTCGGGGTATTTGGATACCCTGATAAAACTTGATGTTATCTGTTTTTGTACTTCTTCTTTTATTTTTAGGGCTACGTCGGGTTTCATTCGACGTAACTTTTGTTTTACAGGTTTAATTCCTTAAATTAGTGGAATTGTGTGTTGAGCTATTTCTCTATTAATTTCTAGCATATCTTCATATGGCCAAGCTAATACATCGATAAATTCTTTTGATAGATCAATAAAATCGGTTCTTTCATCTTTATTAAGTGTTAGTCCAATTTTAACTTCTCTTTTAATGGTTAGATCTTTTGAGATGTCAACCGTTTCAGTATTCTCAATTACCGGTGTTTTATTTTCAAGTGTTTCCATTGCTTTAATTATTTCTTTGTCACTTTCATCGTTAGTTAAGCAATTCTCGTCATCTTGAGTCAAAGAATGACACGAGGAGTAAGCAAAAAAGGACATATTATTGAATTCAGAAACCATTACATCAAATAAAGTTATGTCTGTTGGGACTTGATTATTAACTATTCTAGAAGAAGGTGTTAAAGAAGAACTAGGAGAAGGTGCTATAACTAAGGACTTAGAAGACTCGATAGGGGAAGACTCTGACTCAGACGATGCCTCGAACATTGGTCCTTGTCCTGTTATTATGGAGATCTTTCTTCCACTTGGAGTAGTCACCTTCACTGTCTTTCGCCATTCTTGAACTAGACCCTCTACTGGAGTGATAAGTTAGTTAGGATCAAAGTTATCACTCCGTTCGTCACTGCCCCAAACTCCATTAATAATAGCGCCTTTCTCTTGTGAAATTTGGACTATCTTTTTATCATAAATCCGTTTCTGAATTAAATCCTTAAATTTAAAACAGTGTTCTATTGTATGTCCTCCTCACTGATGATATGGATAGTAGAACATATCCGTCCTCTTTAGTGATTTAAATGGTCTTGGTTCGAGAGGTTTAATCTTATCACTCTCGGAAAGCATTTTGAACATATTCGTATAGGTGGTCCCAATTGGAGTGTAGGACTTATGGCTTCTTTTGGGTGTTTCGACTACTTGAAGAGAGAATGGTTTCTTCATAGTAGTCTTTATAGGTGTTACTTCTTTGTTGACATGTTTATTTTATTCTTGTTCTGTGCGTTCAAGAACTCTTCTACACATGCCTACGAGGAGCAACATATCTTCTTTAGTGGGCGGTTGTTGCATTGGGGACGGTTCACTCATGGCATCGAAGAATACTTATTCTTCTTCTTCAAGGGCATGAGTTTCTTCGATTGTACTGGCTTGATTAAAGATGATGGATCACCACAACTTTCCTCATCAGAGATAGCCAAGGAGTCAGAAATCTAAGTGGTGCACTGTTGATGCTTGGCTTCTTGCTTGCACGAGGCACTGGGAGTTTATTGTTGTCGATCAAGTCTTGGATAGTTTCCTTTAGCTTCCAGCAATTTCCAGTAAGATGGCCCCTACCTTGATGGTATTTGTAGTGTGCATTGGGGCTCCAATTAGCCGTTCTCTTTTCGACTGGTGGATCCCCAAATGATCCAATAGGAGTTATAAGACCTTTTGCATGAAGACGGTCAAATGCAGTGTCATAACTCATACCAATAGGAGTGAAATTTCTCCTAAATGGTTTCTTTTGTACTTCATTATTCATGGTGAGGACGTCATTCAGATTAAAGGTGCTAACATTTTTTGAGTGGGTGGTTTTGGAAGAAGAAGGATTGTCGTTCTTCTTTCCTTTCCATCCACTGTTGGAGTTAGTGTTAGCAGCTTTTTGCTTTGCAAGGTCGTCTTCAATATTAATCCTAATGTCATAGACGGCCTTAAAAGTATTCAAGTTGCTTAGATTTTTTAGATGTTTGGAATATTTCTCCTGGAGATTCTGTATGAACAATCTCACAGATTCCTTTTTAGTAGGTACCTCAATCATCTTGGCAGAGGTTTCCCTCCACTTATTAAAGAAAGAAGTAAAACCTTCATTCTCTTTTTTTTTAGGTATCTCAAGTTCCCTATGATCAGTTTCAACTTGAATATTACACTTGTACCTACCAATAAAAGCGTTTACAATGGCATCCTAAGTAGAGATTTTCTCTTTGTCAAGGGAAAAGAACCATCGTTGACAAACAGTTTTGAGTGATAAAGAAAACAGTGTATGAAAAATTTTCTTATCTATCCCCTTAATATTCATTATTTTCTCGGACGTTCTTAAGTGGAAGTAAGGATTATATGTTGCCTTGAACTTAGGAATGTCACTGGCGTTGAACTTCTACGGACGAAGTTACTTGTCCACTGAGACCCCTTGTGAGCTAATATCCTGAAATCTATAGTCATTGGATATTTTGCTCAAGCTTTCTTGCATGAGCTCCATTTTTTGTTGCCTCACAGGGTCATTGATTTGAAGAACTATATTCTTCATCAATTCAGTTAGGTTGGCCACACGTCCTTCTTGAGTTCATTAACTTCTTCTTGAGACGCCATGATCTTCATGGCTTTTCTTTTCCGACTAATGGGTTTGTCAAAAAGGAGTATTTGAACAAATGTATTGTCTTTGATTAACCGCCCTTCTTTTCTTGACCAAGTGCTGTAAATTAAACCATTTATTTGTTTTAATGACTTGACTCAAATTTGACTTTGACTTTATTGATTTTAAAAACAAAAAACAAAAAATAGGGTGTATTTTTTAGGATCAAGTAAGGGTTTAAACAAGTTTGGTTTAATTGGAGGATTAATATCCGACTTACCCCCCCTAAAGAAATGACGGAAAATACGCGCATACAAGACTCTCTAGACATGGTGAAAAGGTGACATATTATGTGTGTGCTTTAATGGTGAATGTGAGTGACATACTTTGACTCTTGTGTGAGACCATGAGACTATGTGCCTAGACTTAATTAAGGACTGAACATGAATATTGTCTTTAATAAACTGACTAAACCGTTTTAGCAAATTGATTAATCAGAATCGTCGTGAAGACTCGAGCAAAAATACAGGTTGTTGTCAGACGACAGAACTGTCGCCAGACGACAAGATCGTCGCCTGGCGCTAATCTCTAGCGCGTGGCGCCATAGTCCAAATCTCTGCGCCATTACTGGAACATTGATTTGGGAATGTTTCTAGTATTTTGCTATAAAGGGACAAGCCTAAAAGTCGTACTAAGTCAAGTTCAATCAATTTATTTAGACTTTTTTTTTTTTGAAGGGGATTTATTCAGACTATAATCATTCATTAATTAACTAATAAAATTAGCAAAGTCCTTTAGTCATTAATAGATTTATTTAACTCATTCATAAGTCAAACAAACGGTTAGGGGAAACTTATACTTCCTCCGTTCTTTTATTATTGCACCATAAGGGTTTGGCACAAATTTTTTGGTAGTGGAAAAAAGGATGAGAGACAAAGGTAAAAAATACCAAGTTGCCCATGTGATTGTATGCACAAAATAAAAGGGTTAAAAAGCAAGGGTATATTAGGTATTTATAGTGTGAACACATAAATTTCTTTTCCTAAAATGGATATGGTGCAATAAATGTGAAACTTCCTTAAAAGGTAAGTGGTGCGATATTAAAAAAACGGAGGAAGTATATAAAATATGCACAACAAATAATGCACAAGTAGTCATATAGCCACAATGTGATGCATTGAGTTTGCAACCTAACCATGGCTCTAGTTCTCTAATGTTCAGGATATAGGTTAGTAAAAAAGGGTCCATGGTTATGAGTCTAGATGCACCGCACGGAAGCCTTACCTTTGGAAGGGTTGGTGCGAGTGGATGGGACCCCGCGAGTTAAACTCGCTTCCATGGTTTGGTGAATTTAACAAACTCGGATGTACCCTTTGTTACCAGGAGCGTTCGATTGGGTAGATGGAGCGTGAATCCCTGGAGGGTTATGGCCATATGTAGAACACATATGGGTTTCAGAAAAAAAGGGAAAAACTCAGTTAGGGAGAAGTAAAACCGAGCAAACAGTACTAGAAACCGGTCAAAACAAGAAGGTAGCTTTCTGGCTCGTTATTGGAAGAATTCGGCACGAGAAAAATAGCGTCGTCGCCAAACGCTGGCACTGTCGCCAGTCGACAGCGCCATCGTTTGGCGCTGATGCTATTTTCTCAGTGCTAATTCCTACATGCCTCGGCAGCTTTCTATTCTTGAATTTTCCAGTTTTTTTTTTTGTAGCGTTATTTCGACTTTAGTTGTGAAAGATATTTCCATAATTTCCTACGTGTAAAAATCCTATGTTCTTGATGCATTACGGATGGTCTTTCCAATGCGAACCTTTTTATGCTTATGCTAATAATGTCAATCAAAATTACGCACATGAAATACTTAGAAATTTTCGAGTATCATCCACTCATTCTAAATTATTGCCAAAATAAATTTTAGGAATTAAAATAGAATTCCTCCCCAGCGGAGTCGCCAAAAAACTATAGGGAATATTTCAAGCATCCAACACTTGAGCCCCACTGTGATCATACACTTAAGCATGGTGGCGTCCAAAGGAAGGAAGCTAGAGTAAAAGAGTCGCCAACAAGTTTTAGGAACTTGTAAACCGTTCACAGGGTGAACGTTACACCCCTTAACTATCCAAGTGATCGTTAACTCCAATAGGTCTGGAGCCATGACTGGAAGTTCGGGGATGAAGGTACAAATCCAACCTAAAAGAGATTAAACTTGCCCTAAAAATAGGCCTCCACTTTATTCTTCTCTTATTCATGTGCGCTTTCTGACAAATATACAATAAATAGATTAACACTAAACCTACTTAATCTATGTTGGTTAAATATTAATAGACAAACAAAACTATTATTGGCAATCACTTGAATTATAATCATATTAGCCTAAACAAGATTACTACTTATCTTATTAAGCGTGATTACAAGTACAAATTCCCTTTAAACATGCATAAAAGGCGTGATCAAGAAATAACAATAATAAATTTCAAGCAACATAATAATAATCATCAAAATAAAGGCCCGTTCTCTTCACCTTAATTTTGCTGAACTGGAATTATTTTTACTGAACTGTCGGAAAAAATAGACATCATACACCTTTGAAAGGATGCCATTTGGACTTTGTATTACACCTTAATCTCTTCACCTTAAGCAGAAGGGAGCTAAATCAAGTTCATCTCTCGATCCTTCGTTGAGAAAGCTTAGATAATAGTTCTAGCAATGGCCATATACAAGAACTAAGCAATTAAACCACTTAAGCTCAACTAATTAACACCCAACAATTACCAAATTAACACATGCAACAAGTAATTAGTGACTACATTGAGGGTTTTACCCAAACCCTAGAAAATTAGACTACTCACAATCCATAGAGATTAAAGCAATTAAGAATTTCAAGTAACTCATGAACAAGAATTAACTAAAGATTAAGCTAAATAACAATCTAAGCATACAAGAATTAAGCAAGATAATTAAAAATCAAAGCAATTAAAATGGAAGAGAAGAGTGAGAAAATGTTACTAGAAGCTTCAACTTGAATATCAATGGTGGAACTTGTCTTCTACAATTATTGAGAATGAAATTTCCAAGCTAATAATTATAATCTAACTAATGATTTGAGAATATTTGTGTTTCTACAATTGCAAACTAAGAGGAAGCACTAAAAAATTGGATGCCGTACAAATGAGCTCAAAGGGTTATTTATAAAGACCCCCAAATAAAAAGGACGGAGAAAACAAGAGTCGGGCACGGCTACAGGTCAGCACAGACGTGCTGAGGTTCGCACGAGCGTGCACCTGGGAGGCAGAAGGTACTATTTTAGTCAGGGCATCCTGCACGGACATGCCAAATATAGCACGGACGTGCAGGCCTTGTTCAGTAGAACCAGTTTTGAAACTGATTTAGGCTGAGCAACCTGCACGGACGTGCAGGATCAGGCACAGACGTGCTAAATATCCTGCACGGACGTGCTGAGCTCTGCACGAACGTGCAGGCCTTGAAAGCAGTAGGCAGTAGCTTCTGGTCGTGCTGGAACACTTCTGCACGGACGTGCCATACTTTGCACGTCTGTGCAGACTCTCTAAGGCCTTTATCTTCACTTTTCTTCGGTTTTTCTCCATTGTTTCGGCTTCTAACCTCGGTTTATCATCCAAATGCCTCAATGGTCGTCTTTGAACCTAAAAACCCAACAAAAACACTAACAACCCGTGAAGCAAGGGATACACAAAAGTTGAACAAAAATAGAGTAAAAGTGAACCAAAATGCCAATATACCAAGTAAACAAGGTTCGAAATCACTCTAAAATCGTATCAAATAACAAGTTATCAAATCCCCCCAAGCTAAGCTTTTGCTAGTCCTCGAGCAAAACAAACATGTCAAATCAAGAAGGAAGATTACTTTCTAATGATCAAACCAAGAAAAGATACTTAAAGAGAAAACACAAACACAAATCCGCATGGCAAGAACCATAAACACTTTTAGCACAAGTGAAAAGCAATTTAAACCCCTAAGTCGCCTAAGAGGACGAGTTTTAGTCTCGTGAGGGTTACCCTTGAGCTTAACCCACAACTCACACAAACCATGCCAAAATTGTCATAACACATCATCATCATCAAGGTGATCAATACACACCAAAACCAATGTTTTTATTGCCCAAGTCAACTCATCGGGATATAAATCACAAGCAAGACAAGTGAGCGACTTTCAAGAATTACCGATCATACAAATGTGCACATGAGTTGGGGGTAGAGAGGAGAATTAAGCAAGGTTGCACTAGGATACTTCCTTATACCTTTTACTAGTTCATTAGAGCACGTCTAGATATTCCAAAGTTGCAACAAGCCCTCTTTCGGTTATAAAATCTCAAAATGCAAGTCCACCTCCCAAAATGCACTCCTAATCCCCTTTAACTACACTCTAACTCGGAAATTTACACAAGAAACATCAAAATAGACAATGTGTGGGAGGCATCCACAATTTGACCTCTAGAGAAGAAAAAGTGAAAACTTTGAGAAATTTGGAGGAGTTTTTTATCTCCTTTTCTTTTTCTATTTTTTTTTCTTTTCTTTTCTTTTCTCTTTTTTTTTAACATTCATTGCCCTCGCCTCTTTTAACTGTGAGCGGCTCTTTCTTTTATTCGATACATGTGGCTTATTATGCCACTTATTACACAAGATACAAATAGTTACAATTCCCTAATAGAGTTTCATTTTGGGGGAGGAGGGGAGGAACATCAAGGGCACAAGGGACCGCAATTCGATTCAAACATATCCTACTTTGGGCAAATTTGACAATATCCTATACTAGACTTGCAATTGAGCATTCATCGGTTTTCATTTCATATACTCTAATGCAATCAAGATTAATAAGCCTCTAAATGACCCCAACTCTTGCACACACCCTTCTAAAAGAACTTTTATTCATCACTCAAGAGTCAAGCAAGAAAATCATATAAGCATCGTCATTTGAGTCTCATCCAAGGGCCATTTTTCATTTTTTTTTCTTTTTTTTTACTAGAGGTTACTAGAAAGCAAGAATAGATAAAAAGTTAAGAAAACTAAGCTAATCATAAAAAAAATTTGAAGCACAACTATACATCTAAATAAATAAAGAGAGAAGAGAAGAGAAGTATTCACATATTAAGAGATTTGGATTTAGGGTGTTGGATTTCAAAGGGAGCAAATTTGGATGTTTAGGGGTTTGGATGCTAGGGGAAGGAACAAACAACATGCAAAGTTTATACCAACAAGGACATACAAGAACCAACATATAAACCAAAGAGAAAGACTCCCCCCAAGCTATCATAAACATTGTCCCCAATGTTAAAACAATTAAAGCACAAGAAGGGGAAGAAAGAGAACTAACTCATTGGCTCAGGCCTCCTTGGGAGCTTGAGCCCCCGGGGTACCAATGTCGGTAGACGTTCCGGAATTCACCCAATTCCGATCGAAGATCCTCAAAGCTTGTCCTCATATTATCGTAGGAGGACCTCATGTCTTCGTGAGACTTTCTCATAGTCTCAAACTCGGTGGACATGCGGTTGAACCCGGCATTCATCATCTGCATTATTTGCTGAAAGGAAAGGGGTGGGTTGCCCTCACCCATGCCTTGACCTTGGTACCCTTCTTGGTACCCTTGTTGGTACTCATATTGTTATTGTTGTTGGAAATGTTGTTGTTGCGGTTGTTGTTGTTGTGGTTGTTCTTGCTCTTGCTCTTCTTCATCATCACCGGGAATCCAAGGGTGGTCCCTCTCGAAGACCCAGTTGCTCTCGTCGTAGATGAAGGTCCGCTCCGGATCGGGGAGGTAGGCATAGGGGTGGCCACTCACGTGCCACAAGTAAGGATGCGGCCCTTCCACGTCCGCAACCCATCTCATGGTCCTAAGCGATTGCATGTTTAGCTGCGTCGGCCCTGGGCAAACCTGCTCATCTGCAAAATCAAGGTTAAGAGCAGAAGCAATAATAGTGATCATGCCACCTATGGTGATGTTGTCGGTCCCAGTGGCAATATCCTCTAGGTGATCGACAAACCATGCCCCTACATCTAGGGTCGTACTGCCCTCGCTCAAGTGCCATAGGAAATGAAGCTCCGTAGTGGACACTACACCCGAACTATCACCTCTAGCGAACATCGTGTTCGCTATGGTGCGCTGTGACATCCTAAAGGCGGGGTGGATTATGGTCGTAGCTTTATCAGTCCTAGGGTTATAGTCGAAAAGGCCGGTGATCTTCCTCCAAAACTCACCCGCACAATAGTTACGGGGGAGCCTATCCTTTGGTCCTATGGTGCCGTTAATTGGCCACCCAAAAGCTTGGTTAACCCTCTTTATGTTCAAGTTGTGTTGGGTGTTCATGAGTTGGAAGGTAAGGCGGCAGGGGGATCTATTGTTGTCTCGTTGCACTTGAAGGGTGGAGAGGAATTCAAGTGTCAACCTTTTGTAGGTCGGAGCGCTTAAATCTAGCCAATTTCCTAAGCCACAACCCTCGAAAAGCATCCTAACATCGTCCCCTACCCCTAAAGCCTCGGCAACACTCTCGTCATAGAAATTTGTAGGTCAAACTCTCCTCCTACTTATTCTTATATAGTTATTCAAAAATGTTGGGTCATTAAACACGATTCCCATAGTGTCCACTTGTGGTGGATCAACGGGAGGAGGAGGAGAGGGGTTGCGGTACCTAGCATCCGTGTTTCTAGGTCGATTTCTTCTAGACATGGTCGGTCTTAATGCAATGTAATCAAACAAACCAAGACAAAATAATCACCTCGCAACCACACAAAGAGACTAAGTCCGCAAGTCAACCAACCAAAGCTCAAACAAGGCCAATGAACACAACACAATCAAGTCAAGTTCTAAGTCTCCCACCTAAAACAAGCAAATCACTAAGCAACAAAGACCACTTCAATAATGCATCTACAACAATTCTACATCGATTTCATGCAATATTATTAAACAAACCAACACAACAATCCACCTAAACAAGCATGTTCTTCCTTCATGAAAATCAATTTTTCAACCTCACTTACAAAAAATCCAATTCTCAAAACACACCAAAATTCATTCAAACTCAATAATGCTTTTCAATTATCAACTATCAATCACTCACAACCAATTCAAACAAACTTTCTCAAGCAATTTCATGCAAAAATTCAAGAAATTAAACATGAAATTAGTGAAAGGGAGGAACGATTATACCGAGCTTATCGTGGGTGTAAAACCCGCAAATGAACCTTTCTAACCTTCCTTTTGCTTACTTGAACTTACTCCTTCAACCAATTATCTTGAACTTTAACTCCAAAGAAAACCCCCAAATTGATTTTTCAAGGTTAGGGTTTGAGTATTTTGGGTGATTTTTGGGTTTGAATGTGAGAAAGGGAGTAGTAGATTGTGAAAATGTTGAAATGGAGTGAAGATTTTGGAGAAAATAAAATTTTTGAATTTGGGTGAGGATTTGGGTGAGAATGGAGAATTGAGTGGGTTTTGAAGGAGGAAGTAAGAGTTTTAGAGAGAGGAGGAGTGAGAATCGTGAGATAGAGAGTGTGAAGGAGTGAATTTTTTTTTTTTTTTACGTTATAACCGTGCTGCTGCCAGCCATTTTCGGGGCGGCACGGACGTGCAACATTTGGCACGGACGTGCAGCCTCAGACAGAAATGTGGGTAGGGTACTGACTTATTTGGCACAAACGTGCAATATGCGGCACAGACGTGCTAAGTTGCACGGACGTGCGTAATTTAGCATGGACGTGCAGCCTCAGATAGAAACTTAAATAACCCACTGACTTGTTTAGCACGGACGTGCAGGACTTAGCACGGACGTGCTTAGCCACCTTGCACAGACGTGCTTAATTTGGCACGTCCGTGCCAATCTGGAGAAATTTATTTCAAAATTCCTGATTGCTTCTGACTGCCTCTGCACGGACATGCTGGACTCTGCACGTCTGTGCTGACCTGCTGTTGCACGATCCTTTCCCCTTTTTTTTTTGAGAATAATAGTAATAGTAAGGCATAATAATAATAAAATTATTATCATTACCATTATTATTATTATTATCTACTACTTCACTTCCACAAAAGCCTTTCCTTACTTTTCTTTTCATCAACACCTACAAAAGACATTGAGAGAAAAGTTAGTAATAGTAAGAGTGATGGAAATTAAATAATAGTTTGCGAGAGAGAGAGAGTTGAGAAACTCGGGTTGCCTCCCGGAAGCGCTCTTTTAACGTCACTAGCTTGACGACATTGCGAGATCAATGAGAGTAGGGAACATCAAACTCATCAAGGTGAACAACCTTGGCTTCCTCATGCGCAAAACCGTCAAAGTATGCCTTAAGCCTTTGGCCATTCACTTTGAACGGTTCACCATTGTCATTTGAGATTTCTATCGCTCCATATGGAAACACCTTCTTAACGGTGAAAGGTCCACTCCATCTTGACTTAAGCTTACCCAGAAACAACTTCAACCGGGAATTGAAAAGTAGGACCTTATCACCTTCCTTAAACTCCCTTTTGCTAATATGCTTGTCATGCCAAGCCTTGGTCTTTTCTTTGTAAATCCTTGCACTCTAATATGCATCCGTTCTTAATTCTTCCAAGGCGTGGAGGTCAAGCAACCTCTTCTCACCGGCGCTTTGAAGGTCGAAAATTCAATGTTTTGATAGCCCAATGAGCCCGATGCTCAATTTCTACCGGCAAGTGGCATGACTTCCCATAAACAAGCTTGTATGGTGTGGTGCCAATAGGAGTTTTGAACGCGGTGCGATAGGCCCATAGAGCATCATCAAGCTTTGTAGAGCAATCTTTTCTAAACCTATCCACCGTTTTCTCAAGGATCATTTTTACCTCCCGGTTTGAAATTTCAGCTTGACCACTTGTTTGGGGGTGGTAAGCTAATGACACCTTGTGGCTCACACCATATTTCTCAAGGAGAGCTTGAAATGATCGCTTTGCAAAGTGTAAACCTCCATCACTAATCACAGCCCGGGGCACTCCAAACCTTGGGAAAATTACTCTTTTGAAGAGCTTGACCACAACCTTAGCATCATTAGTAGGAGATGCAACCGCCGCTTCCACCCACTTTGATACTTAATCGACGGCCACTAGAATGAACTTGTTCCCAAAAGAGCTCGGGAAAGGCCCCATAAAATCGATGCCCCATACATCAAAAATTTCAAGTTCAAGGATGTTGTTCAAAGGCATTTCATTTCTTTTTGAAATATTACCGGTTCTTTGACACCGGTCACAAGCTTTCACCACACCCCACACATCCTTGAACATTGTTGGCCAAAAGAAACCGCATTGCAATATTTTCGCCAAGGTCTTGTTGGCACTCATATGTCCTCCACAAGGTGAGGAGTGACACATTGTGATAACATCTTCAATTTAATTATCAGGGACACACCTTCTAAAAAGGCCATCAACACCTTGTTTGAAGAGCAAGGGGTCGTCCCAAAAGTATTGGCGAATATCATGAAGAAACTTCCTTTTTTGTTGATGGGAGAGGTCGGGAGGAAGAATAGAGCAAGACAAGTAGTTTGCAATGTCCGCAAACCATGGTGCTGGTGCTTGGAGAATAGCAAATAGTTGATCATCCGGGAATGAATCGTCGATTGGCAAGTTATCAAGATCACCTACAAGGATAGGCAACCGTGAAAGATGATCGGCCACCACATTTTCGGCACCCTTCTTGTCCCTAATCTCAATGTCATAGTCTTGTAAGAGCAAGACCCACCGTATCAATCTTGGCTTTGGTTCCTTCTTGGACAAGAGGTACTTCAAGGCCGCATGGTCGGTGAAGACTATGACTTTAGATCCCAACAAGTATGACCTAAACTTCTCAATTGCATGAACAATGGCTAGAAACTCCTTTTCCGTGGTTGTGTAATTCCTTTGTGCATCATCCAAAGTTTTGCTAGTGTAGTAGATAGCATGGAGCTTCTTATCCTTCCTTTGTCCAAGAACGGACCCAATGGCAAAATCCGAAGCATCACACATAAGCTCAAAAGGAAGCTCCCAATTAGGGGGTTGAATGATAGGAGCCGAAATCAATGCCTCCTTCAACCTATCAAATGCTAGCAAACAATCATTAGTAAACACAAAAGGGGCATCCTTTACCAACAATTGAGTGAGCAGCTTTGCGATTTTTTAAAAATCCTATATGAACCGGCGGTAAAAACCCGCGTGTCCAAGAAAGCTCCTTATCCCCTTCACATTTGTAGGGGGTGGGAGGCGCTCAATGACCTCAATTTTGGCGCGATCTACTTCAATGCCCCTACTAGAAATTACATGACCAAGAACAATTCCTTCTTCTACCATGAAATGACATTTTTCCCAATTCAAAACCAAGTTCACCTCTTGACATCTTTTCAATACTTTAATCAAATTTGAAAGGCAAATGTCAAAAGATGAACCAAAAACAGAAAAGTCATCCATGAATACTTCAATTGATGATTCAAGCATGTCGGAAAAAATAGACATCATACACCTTTGAAATGTGGAAGGTGCATTACAAAGTCCAAATGGCATCCTTCGATAAGCAAAGGTGCCAAAAGGGCATGTGAATGTAGTCTTCTCTTGATCCTCGGGTTGGATTGGGATTTGGAAGAATCCCGAGTATCCATCCAAGAAACAATAGTGACTATGTGATGCTAGTCTTTCCAATATTTGATCGATGAAGGGGAGTGGGAAGTGGTCTTTCCGGGTGAACTTATTCAATTTTCGATAATCAATACACATCCTCCACCCGGTGACCGACCTCGTAGAAATGGTCTCACCCTTATCATTCTTGATGATGGTCATGCCTCCTTTTTTAGGCACAACTTGAACCGGGCAAACCCACTTACTATCGGAGATAGGGTAGATTATGCCCGCTTCAAGAAGTTTTAAAACTTCTTTTTTCACAACTTCCTTCATGTTTGGATTGAGCCTTCTTTGGTGCTCAATCGAGGAAGCATGATCATCATCAAGTAAAATCTTATGCATGCATATAGTAGGACTTATCCCCTTAATGTCATCAATTTTGTACCCAATGACACCTCTATACTCCCTTAAAACAACTAGGAGTTTCCCAAGAGAGGTATCATCAAGTTTAGCATTGACAATAACGGGATAACTCTCACTATCATCAAGAAAAGCATATTTAAGTAAAGGAGGAAGGGGTTTAAGTTCAACCTTGTGAGGAGGCGTAGTCCTCTCCTCTTTTACCTCCACATTAAGCACTTCCACTTTCTTTTCATTGTGGACTAAAGGTTGGTTGAGCAAAAGATTATACCCCCTCGTTTCTTCACCTTCCTCAACTAAGCCTCCCATTAAGATAGCTTGTAAAGGATCTCCTTCAAACAAATTTTCTTGGAACTTCTCTAAGTCCCTTTCCAACGTATCAACTCTATGAACTTCATCATACAATGGATTTTTCAATGTTTGTGGGAATGAAAATGATATTTTCTCATCTCCCACATTCAAGGTCAATCTTCCTTGCTTCATATCAATCACAATACCCGCGGTGTTCAAAAACGGTCTTCCCAGGATTAGGGGCACCGTAGTATCTTCTTCCATTTCCATTACAACAAAATCACATGGCACAAATACTCTTCCAACTTGAACCGGCACATCTTCAAGAATTCCCAAAGGTAGCCTAACCGTGCGGTCGGCCAATTGTAAGGACATTCTTGTTGGCTTCAAGTCTCCCACTTTCAAACTCTTAGCAATAGAATAGGGCATCAAACTCACACTTGCCCCAATATCACATAAAGCATCCATAGCCTCCAAGTCTCCAATCTTCACCGGTATTGCATAGCTACCGGGTTCACCAAGCTTTTGAGGAAGCTTGTTTTGAATGATTGCACTCACCTCCTTAGGAAGGGAGATGGTTGCACTCACCTCCTTAGGAAGGGAGATGGTTGCACTCTCTTCAAGCCTACTCTTGTTGGATAAAATATCCTTCAAAAATTTTGCATATGTAGGCATTTGTGACATAGCATGAAGAAAGGGGATATTCACTTGAAGTCCTCTCATGACTTCAAGAAAGTTTGAAAACTTTTCATTCAATTTCTTTTCAACAATCCTATGAGGGAATGGAATGGGAGGCTTGTATATTTTCATGGGGGGCTTATCTACCTTTTCCTCATCTCCCTCATTCTTAATTTGTGGCTCCTTTCTCTCAACATCAACTATTTCATTTTCAAACTCACCCTCATTTCTCACCACAACTCCCTCATCTCTCTTTTGTGGCTCCTCTTCACTCATAACCGGCCCTTCATAACCTCTCCCCGATCTCAAAGTAATGGCCTTAGCTTGCTCCTTTGGGTTCACAACCGTTGAGCTTGGGAAGTGACCACTAGGATTGGAGGATGAACTTCCAACTTGTTGCGCAATTTGAGCCAATTGATTCTCAATTATCTTGTTGTGTGCTTGAAGTTGTTGGATGTTCGCTTGCATATCCTCATTGCTTCTTCCTTGTTGTGTAATGAAGGTCTCAAGTGCGGCTTCAAGGCTATATTTTTGAGGAGGTGGAGGAGCGGGTTGGTTATATTGTTGCCTTTGTTGGTTTTGGTCCCTTTGGTTAGGGTGACGGTAAGGAGCTTGTTTGTTTTGTGGATGAGATTGGTTGTATTGGTTTTGAGGGGGGGCCTTGATTTTGTTGTTTCCAACCCGTGTTTTGTTGGGGTTTCCAACCTTGATTGTAGGGTTGAGAGTATTGATCGTTTCTTTGCCCAATAGCCGCAGCTTGTTCTTGGTTAGTTGAGTTGCAATAGGAGGACAAGTGATCATTTCCTCCACAAGTTTCACAAGACATGACTTGTTGCGAAGAAGAGCTTGGAGATGTAAGCGTGGCTTGATCTAGCTTGTGAGCTAGCATGTCAAACTTTGATGCAATAAGGTCTATCGCACTAAGGTCGTGGATTCCGCCCTTCTTTGCGTAAGGTTGCCGCCTATCACCTCCGTATGCATAGTGCTTTGCCACTTCTTTGATCATCTTGTATGCATCATCCACCGATAGCTTTTTAAGGCTACCACCGGCCCCGTTATCAAGGTTGGCCCTTGAAGTAGGAATAAGACCATCATAAAAGCTTTGAACAATGATCCATGATGTGAAACCATGGTGTGGGCATTTTCTAGTGTAGTCCTTGAAACGCTCCCAAGCTTCACTTAAGGTTTCATCAATCTCTTGGTTGAAATTGGTGATTTTCCTTCTTAGTTCGGCGGTCTTTTCGGGTGGACAATACTTTCCAAGGAAAGCTCTAGTGACTTCATCCCATGTGGTCAATGATCCCTCTTCTACCGTTCTCAGCCAATGCTTTGCTTTGTCACGGAGGGAGAATTGAAACATATGCATACGGATGAACTCTTCCGTAATGGTGTTTTGCTTGATGGTTGTGCACAATTCGAGAAAGTTGTCCAAATGAGCAAAAGGACACTCATGAGAACTCCCACCAAATTGATCACTTTGTATCATACGGATGAGTTGAGGTGAAAGCTCAAAATTATTTGCATTCGTAGTAGGGAGACGTATGCTACTCCGAAGTGTGAAGGCATTGGGGTGGTCATAATCTCGTAACAATGGTGGAGGAGGATTGTTATCACCCATGTTATCTTCTTCGTTCGTTGCAAAGACTTCCTCCCGATCGGAATCCGAATATACAATAGAGAACTCGGGTGTGCCTTGCAAAAGCCTCCTCACGTTTCTCAAAGTCCTATTTAACTCTGGATCAACGGGAATAAGCGGTGATTGCTCACTCTTCCGTGTCATGCAAGGTCAAACAAAGCTAAGAAAAACGTTAGCAATGACTATCACAAGTTGAAAACACAAATATACAAAAATAAATAAGAAAAATTATGATACAAATATACACACTTAGACTCATTCAACAATAATACATTCAATGTGACTTTGCCTCCCCGGCAACGGCGCCAAAATTTGATAGGCCGTCGTCGAGCCTACCAAAGATAAAGTCCTATCTTGGTCTCACTAGCTAATAGCAAGGGTAAGAAAGGGTCGAACCCAAGAGAGGCGTTGAATCAACCACCGAAATACTACCGCATAAATAAGCTAAATGAAGTCGAAATTGGTTTGGTTTTATGTAACAAGTACAAGTTCAAGTCAACTAAAGCTAGGGGGAGATTAACAATATTTAGAGAGTTCTAGGGCTTGGGATATACCACTCAATTTCGTCACTAATCACAATTAGCAAGTAGCAAACAATGGTAATTTGAGGGGATAATATAGGGGAAGTCATCTAAAGCACCCAACTACTCTCTCAAGCTAGAGGGATTACTCGAATTATGAATACAACCTACTCTCGTGGTTACAAAGCATAAAACAAGTATTAAAGCATAATCACGATGACAAAAACATTCCCTTGACTGGAAATTCCTATTCTCATGGCATTTCGAGTCAATTAAGCATAAAGGAGCTAACTCAAGTTCATCTCTCGATCCTTCGTTGAGAAAGCTTAGATAATAGTTCTAGCAATGGCCATATACAAGAACTAAGCAATTAAACCACTTAAGCTCAACTAATTAACACCCAAAAATTACCAAATTAACACATGCAACAAGTAATTAGTGACTACATTGAGGGTTTTACCCAAACCCTAGAAAATTAGACTACTCACAATCCATAGAGATTAAAGCAATTAAGGATTTCAAGTAACTCATGAACAAGAATTAACTAAAGATTAAGCTAAATAACAATCTAAGCATACAAGAATTAAGCAAGATAATTAACAATCAAAGAAAATAAAATGGAAGAGAAGAGTGAGAAAATGTTATTAGAAGCTTCAACTTGAATATTAATGGTGGAACTTGTCTTCTACAATGATTGAGAATGAAATTTCCAAGCTAATAATTATAATCTAACTAATGATTTGAGAATATTTGTGTTTCTACAATTGCAAACTAAGAGGAAGCACTAAAAACTTGGATGTCGTACAAATGAGCTCAAAGGGTTATTTATAAAGACCCCCAAATAAAAAGGACGGAGAAAACAAGAGTCGGGCACGGCTACAGGTCAGCACGGACGTGCTGAGGTTGGCACGGGCGTGCACCTGGGAGGCAGAAGGTACTGTTTTAGTCAGGTCATCCTGCACGGATGTGCCAAATATAGCACGGACGTGCAGGCCTTGTTCAGTAGAATTAGTTTTGAAACTGATTTGGGCTGAGCAACCTGCACGGACGTGCAGGATCAGGCACAGACGTGCTAAATATCCTGTACGGGCGTGCTGAGCTCTGCACGGACGTGCAGGCCTTGAAAGCAGTAGGCAGTAGCTTCTGGTCGTGCTGGAACACTTCTGCACGGACGTGCCATACTTTGCACGTTCGTGCAGACTCTCTAAGGCCTTTATCTTCACTTTTCTTCGGTTTTGCTCCATTGTTTCGTCTTCTAACCTCGGTTTATCATCCAAATGCCTCAAATGATCGTCTTTGAACCTAAAAACCCAACAAAAACTCTAAAAACCCGTGAAGCAAGGGATACACAAAAGTTGAACAAAAATAGAGTAAAAGTGAACCAAAATGCCAATATACCAAGTAAACAAGGTTCGAAATCACTCTAAAATCGTATCAAATAACAAATTATCAAAAGGAAACTTTGACCTTGACTAGGTGTGTCTAGGACTAATGAGTGAGGAATTTTGAGAGAGAGAAGGTTTAGAAAAAGAATATAGAGAGAAAGCATATAGCTTTTAGAGAGAAAAAGATAGAGAGATTATGGTTGTGAATGATGATTGTGAATGAAACGACCCCTATTTATAAGAAAAATAGCACGGGATCAAAGAAAATCATATTCGTAAAAAAAATACCTCATGTCGCCAACGACAGGAATCAGCGCCAGACGACAAGCTCGTCGCCAGGCGACAGCTGTTAGCGCCAGGCGACGACACTGTCGTCTCGCACTAATTCAGAAGTACAACGCGCTTTCGTACGCGGAATCATCTTTTAAACGGGTTAACAAGTAATTCCACGTCTAAGAAGTTTTAAAATCAGATTTGTGATAAGTAATATATTTTATTTAAAATAAAACATCTTTTAAAAATATAATTATCAACCCTAATCTTTTTAGAATTAAAAAGAAATTTCTAGAAGATTAAAATAAATCCTAATTACTTTAGGAATAATTAATAGGCCCTCCTCTAGATCATTGGGCCACATTCAAAATCATTGAGCCTAATTTAATTTAATCCATAACTTCCTCATTATTGATCGGAATTGGGCTTATAATATATCGTTGGAAATCTCTTTTCAAGCCCAATCCAACTACACTATTATTGGACCCTTATCATGAACCAAACTAAATTGGACTGGCTATTTTTTATAAATAGAGTAAGAAAATAAATATTTTTGAAAACAGAAAGAGAAATATTTTAATAAAAACATCCTCATCACTAGACTTTTCGCACTTTCACCTCGTTCGATAATCAAACGACGTGAAAGGTATTCATCACTGGATTTAGTTTTGGGGAGACACATTTGGGTGTCTACAAGTACACAATACATCTTGAATCAATTTAAAATTCGACTTCACATTTGCCCACACACATCGACATGAGTCGACCACATCACTAACACCACAAATATCAATAGCTTATATTCATATTTATATACTTTCCACAAAAACATTTATACAGAACTTTAAAAATATAAAGTGAGTTCAATGTATTCAAATATAAACTAACCCACATATAAGTGACATAAATCCATTGTTGGACTAAGAGGAAAAAATAAAATACTACCACGAACAGGACTAATACAGCAACCACTACTACGACTCAATTGTTTACCACAGTACCTGAATTTCGTATCCAATATTCGAGAGCTAAAAACATTGACCGACCACTACTAGCTGCGAGATTGTCGACAAAGCAAATCGGGACCACATAGAACGAATCTCCGAGAAAGTATTTAATGAAAGACCCAAACATTACAGATCAGTAAAAAGGGGAGAGATAAGATTGTAACCAGGAGGGAAATTTGATTTATCTAACGATAAGTAACTATGGTTTACTCCCGCTAACGCCTTCATGCCAACCCCTGCTGTAGATATGTACTTTTAGCCTCCTGTCCCGACAAGAAGTGCAATGACGATAAATAAAGCCATCTTCGTGTTGGATCAAAGTGAAGAATACTTATGGATAACTGGTTAAGCCACAAAACACAAAAGACTAGCCCAAATTAAAGAAAAGCCAAAACAAAGGTCCAATTAACTAAACCCGATCATAATTAGGCTTGAGCCCATGCTTAAACCCTAATAATGACGGATTTAGGAGCGCCTAGGTTAAAACTTAGTGCTGCCGCAGAAAAAGCCGCGCGCAACTATTTCAGTTGCGCGCGATACCCAGCGCAACTTCCAGAGTTGCACTGCGGAAGATTTGTAATTATTCGAAAATTATACAGAAAATATAAAATCGAATCTTACCATAAAGTCGCGGGCAAGAACAATAGTTGCGCTGCACATAGCAGCGCAACTCTATAACTTGCGCTGGGTTGTCGCGCGCAACTTCATCTGTTGCACGTGACACCTGCTGCGGCAGAAAGCTCGAAACCCTAAACCTAATAATCCTTCTCTATATATACGAGCTTAAACCGAGGCTTTAAGAGAGAGAAATTAACCTAAAACTCTGGCGAAATTACTTGTGAACTTGTGCAACCTAGCCCTCTTATCCTAAACACTCACCCTTTCGATACTTTTTTACTACGGTGGAGGTTCCCCAACAAGAAGGTGTTCATAAGTGTTCCAAACGGAGATCTAGCAAAGAGAAGTGGTAAATTCCCGAGCACTTAGTTAAATCACCTTTATTTTTCTTGTTTAAAAGGACTTTAATTAACTAATTAGTGTTGTTTGATCACTTTTAAAATAATTAATTAATCAATTCCAGATAGTATCTTGCGTTAATAAAGACTAGAATTGAATTAAATAATTGTTGGTTGATCACCTAAGCCAAGGCGAATCTTGTTTATTTATTGTTCTTCCACAAATTTTATTAAATAAGAATAACGAGTTTGCAATGTAATTCCTACGTGAATTAATTCTTGTAAATAAAATCAACTAACATAGTTTTAGATATCGCGCTGCATATATTGTTTGGTGATGAAATTGTGAAAAAGAATGAGCTAGTAGAGGCCGTACTAGGGCTAGGATGACGATTCCCCTCTAAAAGGAACGTTATCTTAGTACCCTCGCTCCCAAACTCATTTCTGGTTTATAGACCAATTTGGATATGGGTAAACTTATGATTTGTGCTAATTATTCCATGAACTCCACATGGAAGAAAGGCATGAACGAGGTTTATGAGTTTTTCCTAAAACTCATTGGCGACTCCTACTTGTTTCTTATAAAAAAGCGTGATGATAGAATCAATTTTAATTCAAGGTCCCCCAAACAGTCAGGAATTCAAATCCTACTACACCTTAACAAGTGTAAAGTCCTAGGCTGTTAAGTGGCCAAGGGCATTTAAGGAGAGTACCCCTTACGATGGGATCACCCTTCTTACACCTGCCAACACATCAATTATTGGTGCAACAACAGTTCGTTAGGCATCTGTAGCGAAAGACATATGTGCCCTTCATATATCACTTGAAATGTCGAAAATACCCCAGATTAATGAATTCCGAGGAATAAATCGGGTAGCACTCCTATTTTAAATGCTTATCTTATCTTATCTTTTATTTTATTTATTTTTTTTTTAGGAATTTTGAATGCTTATCTAACGCACGTTCGTTACCAAAATAAAAAAAAATAATAATAATAAAATAAAAAAAAAAAAAGCAATGTCCCATACTCCCATGTGTACTTTGTGGCCAAGTGAATTTTAAGTTAAATCAAATCCTAACTTATTTTTCTTGATCTCACCTAATTGTTTGATTTGATTGAATTTTAACCTTATATATGTATACTAATTTAAGAAAAGTTTATCAAATGGGGACATATTAAATGTATACTTGTAGGCGTCGCTCGAAGTGCGCCTACGTTAAAAGCATGTTGTGAATATGCTTGGCACTCATAGGAAGTGAGAATTGACATTACGATTAGGGACAACGATTAGGGACAAATAAAGTAGGGAGCCGCCAACAAGTTTTTAAGGAACTTGTAAACCGTTCACGGATCATAAAAAGGCAACCACGATAAGGGACAACGATAGGCAACAACGATTGACCCGTGAAGGTTACACCCCATTCATAATCCATGAGATTACTAACTCCATATGGTTCGGAACCACGAAAGGAGGATCGGGGATGATGGTACGAAGTGAGTCATGGAGTCACATTCGCCCGTATTGGCCTCTACTCGATTCTTATAGTGAAAAACATTCCTGCGATCTCAAAGGCATACAAACAAAGATTCAATTTGCTCCAAACTATTATTTAACTAAATTGGTTCAAAATTAATGCACACATAATTCTAAATATTTGGTGATCACTTGATTACACAACAAGATTAAAAAGGAACCTAAACCGGTTGTCCAAATTATCTTATTAGTCGTGATTTTCAATTACATATTCCCTTTAACATGCAATATTGTGATCAAAATAAATAAAAGAATCAATATCAACATAAAAACCAATTTAATCATAATTCCAACAACATAAAAATCGTTAGAAAAACCAATAATAAAAAGAGCATGATCCTTACTTTGAATCTGTTTGTTTGCAACTACAAAATAATAAACGAGTTAGTAACTTCAAGAAAATAATAAAGCGATGACTAAATTAAATTAAATAAAATAAAGTTGATTTTGGGGCCAAACCCTCAAACGATTCTACCTTTCACGCCTTGGTTTAAGGACAGAACCTCGAGTAAAATATGGACTCCTTTGAGTGCTTGAAGAAGGAATTTTGAAGTGAAAAGGGTAGGCTAGTGTTTAGGTTAAGAGCATAGAAGAGAGAGAAATAAGAATCATAGAATTCTCGTTGCCCCGTTCATCAGAAATGAGGGGGTATTTATAGGGAAATGTGCTGAGGGAGCACACGGAACCCTAAAATGATAAAAAAACCCTAAAAAATATCCCGTGACACGGTCAGAGTGTACCGTGACACGGTTAGACTGTACCGTCAGACGGTACAAGTTCCCGTGACACGGTCAGTCTTTGGAGTGTCGCGGGAAATTTTCAGAAAACGGAACGGAAAACGCGTTAAGGGTTTACGCGGAAAGGACGCGGAGCTTCCCGTGTCACGGCAGACCTCCCGTGTCACGGGAAGTCCCACCGTCAGACGGGAACTGTTCCCGTGACACGGTCAAGCCTGACCGTGACACGGTCAACTCCAGTCCATTTTTCCGTCTAAATTCATTTTTAACCCTAATTTCTTTCGGCTTTTTGAGTGCCGATTGATAATTACGGGCTTTTTTCTGACTTTTAAAATTCGGGCTAAAATGAGAAAATAATAAATTAAATAAAATAAAATATTTGGTCCAAAAATAATAAAATAATAAAAAGGTTTGGGCTTAAAATTAATTAACAAATTAAAACTATGCTTTTACCAAACACCAAGACTGATCCATGGACCTTTCAAATATATGAATTTAATAAAATACGATTCTTTAAGCACTCTCGGGATTAAATACTAAACCCGACCAACAGCAGCGGTGAAAGGTTATTTATCATCGGGCTTGGTTTTGGGGAGACATTTTTAGGTGTCTACAGAAGCCCCCACTTTGACTGAGTTTGTAGAAACGTTAGTTTCGAAAACGATAGTCAAAGTAGTCGATAGGGACGGAGAATGATTTAAGACGTTCTGCGATCCTAAATCAATCTGTATACGCCGATACCTGCAGAAAAATGTTAGTTCTACAGATAAAAGAGTAAAGGGATAGAATACATATCTGGCACCAGTGTGTCGGTGACAAACGAGTTTGGTATTTTCCTATACTTGAAGGAATCTACCGAGTGACATTGGTTGAAATGCTTTCCATGCTTGAGGAAAGCCGACTGAAGAGTTTGGTACCTTTCTAAGCCTGAAGAAAGCTACCGGATAATACTTTCCATGCCTGAGGAAAGTCGACAAACGAATTTGGTGTCATTCTATGCTTGAAGAATTCCACCGATAATGCCTTCCATACTTGAGGAAAGCCAACAAAGGAATTTTGTGGTTTTCTATACTTGAAGAAAAATCCACGGATGATGCTTTCCATGCCTGAGGAAAGCCGACTTGGCGGTTTTCTATACTTGAAGAAAAATCCACCGATAACGCTTTCCAAGCCTGAGGAAAGCCGACTTGGCGGTTTTCTATACTTGAAGAAAAATCCACCGATAACGCTTTCCAAGCCTGAGGAAAGCCGACGAAAAAGAATTGATAAGTATATGGTGGTTCGATTATCCCCGAACGTGGGTCGCAGATGATTCACAATTTTTAAGCCAATTATCCGACCATATTAAATGTTTAGAATGCCGAAAAATAGGCTTTGGCGCTTGCCAGAGATATCAGTTGGGATTTTCTGCGTAACCGTAGCGAAAAATCATCGCCCAATAAACTCGGAAAGTGAACCAAACTGGTCAAAAAAGCTAAGAATATTCCTTGACCAGGCTCAGATTTGCCGCGCCACGTCAGCAGGGTCCCGTGACACGGTCAGGGATTCCCGTCTAACGGGACTAGTATCCCGTGTCACGGGACACGTTCTTTTTTTTTTTACTTTTTTTTTGCTGTTTGAATCAGTCAGCAACGGTTACTTTTGCTCCTTTTTGTCCTTTTCTGCCTTTAAATCCGCATGCTTGCTTTCACCATTTCACATTTCACATTTCACATTTCACATTTCTTCTTCATACTTGTTTTCACACTTCACCATTTTTGCTACTTTCTTACTAAAAACTGCCGCGCCACGTCTGAGGTTAACCGCCGGCCGGTCAAAGCTCGCCGTGACACGGTAAATGGCAACCGTGACACGGTTGTTCTGATTTTCGTTTTATTATTTTTTTTTATTTTCTTTTGTCGCGTTTTGCTGCTGCTGTTGTTTGCTGCTGTTGTTGCTGTGTCCGCCGGAACTGCCGCCTAAATTATCGGAGCTCCGTCGGCTTTGAAGCTCGCCGTGACACGGGACTGCTTCGCCGTGTCACGGTTGTTGTTGACCGTGTCGCGGCAGTCGTGCTGGTGGCCGGAAATTTGTTCTTGAATTTTGGAGTTCGATCTCACCAATTTGCTGTAATTCCTCGATCTTCTCCTTATTTTCGACTTTTTACACACATCTATGTAAGTTCCCTTTGATTTTTGCTTTGAATTTGCTTCATATTAACAATTTCATGACAATCCCTAAAAAAAATCAATTTGGGGTTTTTTTGATTTTGAAGCTTTATGTTGAAATTCTTGCCATGATTTTATTTGTATATGTGTACATATGTGTTTGTGAGAAATTCGAGATAAAAATTGCATGATTAGATGGAGAATTGAGCAAATCACCCATTTTTGGGTGCTACTTTGTGAGATAATGTCCATGCTTTGAAATGGTGAAAAAATAGTGATGAATCTTGTGAAATGATGTGTTGATGTATATGTACTATATTGTCATGGAGAACATAGTATCATGCGACTAGGAGCACTGTAGTATTAGTTTGTCATGGAGAAACTAAATACTATAATTTTTGCCAATTTTTAGCCTTGAGGTAAAAATTTAGCGTATAATTCAATAAACAATTAAATAACTCAGGAAATGATGCCGAGTATTTAGATTATTATTTTGCAATTTAAAATGTTTAGGAAATGATGCTAAACATTTAGATTTTGATAAAATTTAGCATGTAATTCAATAAACAACTAAATAGCTTAGGAAACGATGCTAAGTATTTAGATTTTATTATAAATATGCAATTTGAATTAAATGTTTAGGAAATGATGCTAAGCATTTAGATTTTGACAATAGCATGCCTAGACGACGAGATTGCAACATTTCTACCCGCGGTCGGCGTCGGGCTTTTCGGGAGGACACTCCCACTGTCCCTGAGGGCGTGGACGACGACGTCTTGGAGTCCGAGCCTCGGACTTCTACGAGTAGGGGTAGGTGGGTTCCACCTCCCTGGACTCCAGACCAGTTGGTTTTCTGCCGTGAAAACCACGTTTCTCATCGTGCACTCTCCGGCATAGTCGATGGCACACTTCGCCAACATGGTTCCGGGGCCGGTGATTTGATCCCTCGACTTCACCAGATCATTACGGAGGATCCTGCTACGAGCGCCCTATGGGAGTCGTCTGGCTTGGTCGATTTCTATGCGGCGATTGTAGGGTTTCGCAGCCCCCGGGGTTGCGGCGCGACGGTTGTTCGTGCGTTGTTGGAGTATTTTTGGGATACTACCAACACGTTTCACTTTGCCTGGGGGGAGATGACGGTGACCCCTTTAGACTTCAGTATGATCAGCGGGCTGCGCTTTACCGACCGAGCAGTAGGCCAAATGTCTGATCTATCCTGGGCATCGGCTGAGGTAGCTGATTTGTTAGGTCCGATCGTTCAGCACATCAGGACTCGTCCGGTGTCACGAGGTGGTCCTAGGAGTGGACGATCAGAGTCGGCTTCAGTTCTTGCTCGCGGCTTTGACATGGAGGACACGACGGCCGAGCAGCGGGTGCGGATCTTCATCTTGATCCTGATCTCTATGACCCTCTCTCCTGACAGGAGTTCACGCGTGCTCCTCTGTTACCTCCCTTCTTTGGCCAGGATTCCCGAGATAGGATCCTACAGCTGGGCCAGTCTTGGATACGCGGATCTTCTTCTATCTCTACGTCATGGCTGCCGTCAGCTGAATGACGAGTCCCCTGTCACTGTTTACGGCCTGTGGAGAGTCGTAGAGGTGATGGTCTTTTCCCTTTCTTGTTCCATTCTGGCTTTTCGATTCATATGCTGAATGTTATTTTTGTTGCAGTTATGGTTCTATGAGTATTTCCCAGGCTTGGCTCCTCGCCGGCGTCGGGGAGTGGTCCATGACTTCCCCGTCGGGGCCAGCTGGCGTGACCGAGGAGAGTCACGGGTGGAGTCTGTTCCGGCGCTTCGTGGGGTACTACGCCGAGGCACCTCTTCCGTTGGCGTAAGGATTAGTTTTGTTGCGTTTTTTCCTTCTGATGTTGTTTCTGTCGTTTCACTCCTAATATTTTATGGTTTTCAGGTTCCCATTGATGTTCAGTATCGTCCTTGGGCCGGGATGACTGATCTGCCCGAGGCCCTACGTCTTTCAGTGTACCGTACCATTTTGGTTGGTACTGGGCGCTTTGTCTGGTATTTGGGGGAGCGAGTCGTCCGTCAGCATAGCGGCGATCGCTTTGTGGTGCCTTCTTCCCCGCCAGAGTCGATGCTAGACTCCCGCTTGATCAGAGGGTTGATCAACAGGGGAGAGCGCTACACTTTTCCGTGGCAGGAGCTTGTTCACATGGAGAGTGACTACGCGCGGGATTTGCTTCCCTCTCTGGCTCTTCCACCCCGTCTTCCCGAGGTATGACTTTGAGAATCTTTTTTACTAGTCTCTGTTTTAAATAGTCAAATAACTTGATTATTCGATCATATTTTCAGACGACCATTCATCCTGTGGGGAGGATTCCGATTCCTCCTCAGTCTGTCCGCTACCCTGGGCCGATAGGTATCACGGAGGACCATATTGCTGACGCGCCGGAGGGTTATAGACAGGCGCAGGAGTCAGTGCCTGAGGCTTTTGAGCCGGTGAGTTTTCTTCGACGTATTATCCATTCTTTTAATGATGCTTATTACTGATTTTTCTTTGTTTTGTCCTCAGCCTAACCGCCCGGAGGTGATGGGAATTATGAAGCTGGTGGACGCGCTGAAGTATTGCATCATCAAGCTTCGGCGTGGTGCGATTTGTCGGAGCTCTAGCGACGTCCTTGAGGTATCACTTATTACTTTTTCATTTCCACCATTTGTTTTGTTTTGCATCATTGACACCTTTTGATTTTGTGTTTTTTCAGGAGCGACAGAGGTCCCGCTCGCGCTCGAGGCCCAGAGGCTCGGACGAGGAGGAGCTTGGTCGTAGTAGACGATCTCCTGAGGCTCACCGACGTTCTCAACGAGAGCCGCGGACTACTCAGCCGTTCCAGGAGGCTCAGCAGGGGCAGTCTTCTCAGCGTCCGTCATTTTCACAGCCTCC
Organism: Chenopodium album; assembly: GCF_948465745.1. NCBI lineage: Eukaryota > Viridiplantae > Streptophyta > Magnoliopsida > Caryophyllales > Amaranthaceae > Chenopodium > Chenopodium album. The sequence goes on from NC_137838.1 coordinate 45,489,009, forward strand.
AGTTCCTGAGTTTGGGTCTCCTTTGGATCCTGGTTCATTCTCGGCCCCATTATTCGGGGTTCCTCCACCACTGTCGGGCCTATTCTCAGTTCCGCTATATGGGACGATGCCTTCGCCGACGATTCCAGTATCTTTGGGCCAGTCTACTCCGCTTTCCGGCTGGACGGGTCCTGCTTTGAGCTTGACTACTACTGGGCCTGCGGGGACTAGTAGGGACGTTACTCCCCGTACTCGGATGGTCGAGGGACTCTTTGGTTCGCCGTTTCCATACACACAGGGAGGTCCACATGCACAGGGACAAGATGAGACTGATTCTGATTCTAGAGATTTTTGACCGAGGGTTTATGTGCATACTGTGATGACACTTGATACATTTATGTATTACGACTCTTTGTACATTATTTACAGTTTATATATCTACTATTGTGTGTGTTAGTGTGTGTTTGAGACTCTTTGTGTGTGATTGTGTACTTAGTGATGACACGATGAAGGAAGACATAAGTGGAGTAATGGAGGGTACCGACCTTCCCCAAAAGAAAAGAAATAAAATTACTTCCCCAAAAGAAAAGAAAAGAAAAGAAATAAAGATAAAATGATGAATAAATGAAAAAAAAAAATCTTCCCCAAAAAGAAAAATAAAAAATAAAAGCCATCGTACAATAAAGATAAAGATAAAAAATAAAAAGCATCGTAAAATAAAGATAAAAATAAAATAAAAAACGGTGAGAATCTTATTAGGAATAGAACTCTCAGAAAAGACTGAAAAAAACAAACGTTAAAGATAAGAAAATACAAAAAATCCGGATAGATACGGGAAAGATGAAACAAAAGCAGGCGCGTAAGGTGCCGTGACACGGCACTGTTTACCGTGTCACGGTAAAACCTGCCGTGTCACGGCAAAGGTTCCCGTGACACGGTGGAATTTCCCGTGTCACGGGAAACTTATTATTCAGCAGATTGTTTCACGCGTGCGTAAAGATAAATTCCGGGCAATTTCGAGCGCTTTTGCTATAAAATAAGACCAGGTTATTCATGATATGCATAATTACGAAACACAAAATAATTTAGAATTTCATATTTCAATAATCATGTCTCAGAATTTTGATAATACATTGCGCGACTGGTCTTATTCTTTGACCAATGCCGAAAAAAGAGAGTTAGAATTATTTCATGTCAGGGGTTTGCTAGCCCTGCGACATGTAGCTATTGAACATGATTTTCTTAGGGCAGCATTAGATTATTGGAGTCCAGAAACGCACTGTTTCAAATTTGATTATGATGAGATCTGTCCTCTGCCGGAGGAATTTGGCGCAATTTTTGGATTTCCTGCTAGGAATCTTATAGCCATGCCTACCTTACGTGAATACTATTACCAAGACTTTGAACGCCATCTGAATCTAACAGATCCAGATTTAAATAGAATTGTTTGTGGTAATGAAGTAGACATAGAAAAACTTGCGAACTTATATTTTAATCGCCCTGTCTCTGAGTCTTATCATGTGTATCGTAGAAGGGCATATATTTTTGCATGTTTAGCAAGCTACTTTTTGCAAACGGTAGGGTAGGACATGCTTGTCTAGCGTCTGTGCTTGAGCATGTAGAATCCGGAAGATCTCCTATGCCGACGTGCCTTGGAGAAACATTTCGTGGTTTAGACGAGGCAAAATCTGACCGGAAAGCCATCAGGAAGGGCTCTCTGGTACTATTACAGGTAAAATACGCTCTGAATAGCCCCCGTGACACAAAACAGTCACCGTGTCACGGTTAGGTTCCGCCGTGACACGGTCAAAACTGCCGTGTCACGGGAATCTGCATTTTTTTTTTTTTTTTTTTTTTTTTTTTTGACGATTAATGTTCTTTTTGTTTTCTTGTTTTGCAGATTTGGTTGATGGAGCGTTTGGAATTATTTGAAGCCCCCGATGACATTGAAAAATATGGCCCTAACGACTTAGTCCGTAGGAAGAAGAATTATTCTGCGAACATGTCGTATGAAGATTGGAAAAATTTCTTTGCAAAGAGAGAATTTTCCATTCGTTGGGTGGTGCCTTGGTGGAGGCTTACTAGGATGGTTGGCACGAATGAAACACCATATTGCCGTGTTCCTAGTATCTCCAAATTGACCTTTTACTGTCCCTCTCGACTGATGCGGCAGTATGGACTTGAACAAGTAATTCCACGCTATAACGATAGTCCTCGTGAAGTATCGTTGCATGAAAGTAACGTTCACAAGTACGAGACTTATTGGATTGGAAGACCTTTGTGGACCGTTTCTGCAAGTGACCAAGCTCCTCCTCCCTTATCTAGTGCATACAAGGCATGGTTGAACCCTAGAAGCAAGAGGGAACGATTCGGATCACGCAAGTCTGATGTGAAGAGTCGTCTTGGAGATAAGAAAGCTCCTCTTAACGATCGCCTAGGTCCGAGAACACAAGGAATTGAGTTTAAGACTCCTAAGATGCCAAGGAAGAAGACCTATGTGAAGGGAAAGGGTAAAGAAAAGATGGTGTATAGGGAAAAACAACCAAAAAAGTTCAAGAAAGGTGAAAGGGGCGAAAGCTCGACTAGGGGTGTGACGGTTCGGGCTACAAAAGACACACTAATGGTGAGGGCCGACCTAATTGAGCAAGAGAAGGATGTTCCTAAAAAGAAGAGAGATTAGATCAATAGTGCTTTGCATTTGATTATTTAATTTTTATTTAAAATAAGGCGTATGATGCCAATATTGTAATCGCATTTATTTTAATAATAATAGCGCATTTATTTCTTAAATAAAAATTACAATGACTTTTGTATATTATCCGAGTCAAGGAGTCGGACGCAATGGAAGAACAAAGCTAGAACAGGAAATTCGCAACAAATGCGCCAATAAATAAAACGGGAAAAAAAAAAAAAAAAAACTGCCGTGTCACGGTCAAAAGGTCCCGTGACACGGTTGAAGTTCCCGCGTCACGGCAAAACTCTTTTTTTTTTTTTTTTTTTTTTCAGATTTTGCCGTGACACGGGATTTTCTCCCGTCAGACGGGAATTCTTCCCGTGTCGCGGCATATGTACCCTTTTTTTTTTTTTTTTTTTTTTTTTTTGTTTTTTTTTTTGGTTTTTTTTTTTTGTCGTGACACATATTAAAGCAATGGAGGGAGTATGTTTTCATTTTAGTGTGGCCGGGCCCCCTTGAGGGGTTGCCTACGTATCCTAAAAGGAATCAGGCCAGACGTAGCTCTATTGGGTCATGAACCCATGCGACTAGGCGTAAAACTTTTTGAGTTGATCCAAGTTGGTTAAATTATGAAAGCCGTTACCGTCCATGTCTACCAATTGTGCCGCTCCGCCGGACAGAATGGCTTTAACAATGTACGGTCCTGACCAGTTTGGTCTGAATTTTCCTCTTGGATCTAACACATTTTTGCGGAGGGCCTTAAGCACTAGGTCACCCTCCTTGATGTTCCTGGTCTTGACTTTTTTATTAAAATGTCGTGCCATACGCTGTTGGTAGGTTTGGACATGATGCAAAGCTGCCAAGCGTTTTTCATCAAGCAAGACCAGTTCGTCGTATCTTGCTCTAATCCAGTCGACTTCATCTAGTTGGCTTTCCAATGCGATTCGGAGAGAAGGTATCTCGAGCTCGATTGGTTGTACCGCTTCGACGCCATAGACCAAGGAAAAGGGGGTAGCCCCTGTCGATGTACGGACAGAGGTTCGATAACCCCAAAGGGCGAAATGTAGTTTACTTGGCCAATCTTTATAATTTTCCGTCATCTTTTCGATGATGGTTTTCACGTTTTTGTTGGCCGATTCGACTGCTCCGTTTGTTTGTGGTCTGTAAGGTGATGATCGATGATGTTTGATGTGATATTTCTGCAACAATTCCGCGCATTCGGCTTGGAAATGTGTTCCATTGTCACTGATCATCTCATGTGGTACCCCATAGCGGCATATAATATTTTTCTCAATGAATTGAGCTACATGTTTTGCCGTCAGTTTGGCATACGAGGCTGCCTCAACCCATTTGGTGAAGTAATCGATTGCTACGAGAATGAATTCATGCCCCCCTTGTCCTGGTGGTGTGATTTTTCCAATGATGTCGATACCCCAAGTGGAGAAAGGCCATGGAGAAGTATACGTGTAGAGGAGTGAAGGTGGAACATGCTGTAAATTTGCATAGATTTGGCACTTCATACATTTCTTGACGTACTCGTGACAATCTCGCTCCATAGTAGTCCAATAGTAACCTTGTCGTTGAATCTTTTGGACTAACATCTTTGCATTCATGTGAGTTCCACATATACCAGCATGAAGGTTTTCCATGGTTTTATGTGCTTCTTTTTTAGTTACACATAAGAGATTCCTTCCTGTTGCGGTTCTCTTATGGAGTTCTCCCCTGATGAGCACATACTGTGAGGCCAGGAGCCTCAAAGCACGGCGTGCCCTTTTATCAGTATTAAGAGGATACTCTGCTCTTGTCACATAATTGAGGATGTCTGTATACCATGGTTCTTCATCTTCTTCTTGTTCATCATCAAGTGCATGAACATAAGCTGGTTCGTATCTTCTCTCTATGGTGAGTGGCATTCTGATCGTGTCAGCTGGAATTCGCACCATTGATGCTAACTTAGCTAGTGCGTCGGCGAACTGGTTTTCTTCTCTTGGCAAATACGTATATTCTACTTCATCTAGTTGCTCCGTGAGAGTTTCCAGATGAGCTTGATACGTAGCGAGACTTTCACTCCTCACTTTCCATCTCTTAGAGATTTGGTTAATGATTAGTGAGGAGTCACCATAGATTCTGAGTTTCTTGATTCCCAAGGCGACAGCTGTTTCTAATCCCAAAATGCATGCTTCGTATTCTGCGGCATTATTGGTGACGTCAAAGTCGAGCTTCATGGAAATTGGGATGTGTTCTTCATTGGGCGATACAAGCAAGACTCCCACACCACATCCCTTTTGGTTTGAGGCTCCATCGAAATAGAGTGTCCAACTATCGTCTTCGGTCATGAGTAAATCTTCGTCAGGGAAATCGTACTCATCTTCTTCTTTTTCAGCTTCTTCTAGCGGAAAGTCTGCTAAGAAGTCAGAAACTGCAGAACCTTTGATGGCCTTTTGTGGTACGAATCTCAAGTCAAATTGAGCTAGATTGACTATCCACCTTGATAATCTGCCGTTGAGTGTTGCTTTCTCGAACAGATATTTGAGAGGATCCATCTTAGATACGACATGCACTGTATGAGTGAGCATGTAATGTCTCAGTTTTTGTGCGGCCCATACAAGTGCGAGACACAATTTCTCGAGTGGCGTGTATCGCGTCTCATATCCTTGGAGTTTCTTGCTTAGGTAATAGATTGCATTCTCCTTGTTTTCGATCTCTTGTGCTAGCATTGCCCCCATCGTTTCTCTTGTGACCGTAAGGTAGAGTCGAAGAGGAAAGTCAGGTATTGCCGGCGCTAGCACGGGTGGGTTTGCCAAATACTCTTTGATTTTGTCGAAAGCCTTTTGGCACTCATTATCCCATGTGACTGGGACATTCTTCTTAAGCTTCTTGAATATAGGTTCGCATATCGCTGTGAGCTTTGATATGAACCTACTTATGTACTGCAACCTTCCAATGAAGCCTCGAATCTCCTTTTCATTTTTGGGCGGTGGCATGGCCATGATCGCTTTTACTTTTGAAGGATCTATTTCAATCCCTCGCGAACTGATCACATATCCAAGTAATTTGCCTGACGTGACTCCGAATGCACATTTTGCTGGATTTAATCTCATGTTATACTTACGGAGTCTTGCAAAAAATTTGCGAAGTGCGACAATATGGCCTGGGCGATCTTTAGACTTGACAATCATGTCATCAACATAGACCTCCACCTCTTTGTGCATCATGTCATGTAAAAGTGCTGTAGCTGCTCTTTGGTAGGTGGCACCCGCGTTTTTCAACCCGAATGGCATTACCGTATAGCAATATGTACCCCACTGTGTGATGAATGTGGTTTTCTCCATGTCTTCTTCGGCCATCAATACTTGATTATATCCGGCGTAACCATCCATGAATGACAGGAGTGCATGGTTTGCTGTATTATCGACCAGAATGTCAATGTGAGGTAGAGGGAACCCATCTTTTGGGCTTGCTTTATTGAGATCCCTGTAATCAACACACATTCTGACTCTTCCGTCCTTCTTTGGAACTGGGACCACATTTGCTATCCATTCCGGATATTTGGATACTCTGATGAAACCTGCGGCCAATTGCTTCCTGATTTCTTCTTTGATTTTGAGAGCCACATCTGGTTTCATTCGGCGCAGCTTTTGTTTGACATGCTTCATACCTGGGATGAGTGGTATCGTGTGCTGAGCTATATCCCTGTCAATTCCTGGCATATCTTGGTATGACCAAGCAAATACATCAACAAATTCACTAAGCAAGTTAATTAGCTCTTTGCGTTCATCTTGACTTAGCGTTAATCCAATTTTTACTTCTTTAACATCCGTATCATTGGAAATATTAACTGTTTCTGTATCTTCAATAACTGCTGTTTTATTTTCATGTTCTTCCATTGCTTTTATTATTTCTTTGTCATTTTTATCATTAGCAAAGCAATATTGATCAGGGCTAGGGAAATGGCACACATCGTAAGCAAAGGTATTCATTTTATTGAATTTACTGGCTAAAACATCAAGAGAGGCAAGGTCAGCTGCGACCTCACCAGAATTATTAGGACTAGAAAGATAAGGCTCAACAAGAGACTCAGGGCTGAATTCTATAGCAGAAAGAGGGTCGGCCTCAAACTCTAAGGACTCATCTACAGACTTAGACTCAGACTCGGACTCGGACCTAGATGATTCAGACTCATCAAACATAGGACCCTCGCCAGCGGTTATTTCCAACTTCTCTCCACTTGGCGTAGTGATCCTCAATGTCTTGCGCCATCCCCTTGAAATGTTGTCAGCTTGGACGATTAACTCGGAGGGGTCAAACTCCTTGTTTGCTATGACCGCTTGAACGAGCTCAGAGTTATCATTGCAGACCGGCTTGGATTCATTTTTCTTCATTCCAAAAAGAAGATTAATTCCCAGATCATCAGAGTTCAGGTTGGCTGACTTCTCGACTGTGGAGAGTTCTTCATCGAGGAAGTCACAATCGAGGAATACTTCGAATCCTGATTCACGGATCCCATCATGGACAAATGGCTCGGGGAATTCATAGCATGGGAAGTCTTCCCCTTCTTTGATGTACTGGCCGTTGAGAGTGAACGGATATGGATCCATGGCCATTTCTGTCTTCGTGATTCGAGCATTGTTGCGAGCCTTCAATTTCAAGGCGGCCTGTTTCAAGTCTTCCTTTGTTGGTTCGAATCCTAAGCCAAAAGTATCCTTCTTGATTGCACTAGGATGGCCCCAAGATTTAGCCATTTTCTTCTTGAGCCCAAGGGTCATTCCAGGAAAGTGACCTTGCTTCTTCAGAATGGCGTTGATACTAGTGTTTGAATAAGGATCAAAGTCGAGATGACACTTTTCCTCTTCTTCGATCGCAAGAACATCATCTAAAGAAAAACCCCACAGATCTTCATCTTCCTCGTCGTGTTCAACATGGACGATAGGGGTATCAATAACTTGAATGCGCATAGGAGAAGCATCGATAGTAATCGGAATTCCTCCCGCTATGGCTTTCACTTTCTGGTGGAGCGACGACGGAATCGCCTTTAGCTCATGAAGCCAAGGGCGTCCTAACAGCAGATTGAATGAGGCCTTGATATCCACCACCTGAAACTTGGTGCGACGCTCAACGGTCCCAGTGGTTATATTCAGTATGATAGTACCCACGGCTTGACGGCGAGTATTATCGTAAGCGCGAATCCCCTGAGTGGAGGGAGTCAACTCTTCATTCTTTATACCCAACTTCTTTGCAGTACGGAGTGGGCACACATTGATTGCAGAGCCATTATCAACCAGGCTCATAGGAACATTCATCTGCCTACACACCACAGTGAGGTGTAAGGCCTTATTATGTTGATCCCCTTCCGGGGGTAGATCCTTATCAGAAAAGGAAATCAGATTGCTAGTACTCGGCAGCTCAGTAGTGAGGAAGTTGACCAGTCCTTGGGGAGTCATGTCGTCATCGACTCCTATCTTCACCAGAGCATTCATTACAGCCTTTCGATGCTCGTGGGAAGTGGCCAAAAGCTTCCATACATTCATCTCCACCTTGGTTTTTTGTAGCTGTTTGACCACATCGCTATTCACAGGGTCGATGGGATCAACTATCGGATCTGATTGTGGTGGAGGTGGAGGTGGGTTAGGTTGTTGCAACCGTCCACTTCTAGTGAGAACCTTGACCTCAAGGTCCCCCCAAACATCTTCACTGGTGCCGAGAGACGAACAGACTATATCTTTGAGATAGATATCTTCATCATCGCTATCCCAAATCCCATTTACTTCTTCAGTGCTTGAGATAAATACAACTTCTGGCAGAGGTTCATTCACAGGTTGAATGAGTATTGACGGATCAAAGGAGACTTCATCTCCCATGATAGCCAGAGCATCAGAAAGAGGACCTGTTTGAATGTTAGGCTTCTTGCCCCCCGGAGGGACAGGAAGTTGGTTAGCATCTATTAGGTCTTGGATTGCGTCTTTTAGCCTCCAACACTTCTCAGTATTATGACCCTTGCCTTGATGATACTTGCAATAAGCATTGGGGTCATAATTAGCGGTCCTATTCTCAGGTCGAGGTTCTGGGAAAGGTCCAATTGGCATAATCAATCCCTTACTATGAAGACGGTCATAAGCAGCATCATAAGTCATTCCCAAAGGCGTATAAATCCTCCTTTGCCTTTGGAATTTTTGAGGAGGGGCATTAAGGGCCAGCACATCACTAATGTCGATGTTGTTGGTAGCATTATTGGGCTTAGAAGACGAAGAAGAAGGAGTGTCGTTCTTCTTGTTTTTCCAAGTGTTGCTGTTATTGTTGTTACCAACAGACTTCATCAGTTCATCTTCGATATTGATTCCAATATCGTATACAGCTTCAAAGGTACTTAAAGGCAGAAACTTCAAGTGTTGCTTGTATTTATGCGTCAGATTGGAAATGAACAAGCGAACCATTTCCTTCTCCTTGGGAGGGTCTACCAGGAGTGCAGCTGTTTCTCTCCACCTACTTAGGTAAGTAGTGAAGCCTTCATTCTCTTTCTGTTTGAGAATGGAGAGTTCACGTTCAGAAGTCTTGGCCTGAATGTTGCACTTGTATCGGTTCATAAAGCTTTCAGCAACATCTTCCCAGGTCGCAACATGCTTGGATTCTAGGGAATAAAACCACTGTTGACAGGCATGCTCTAAGGAAAGAGGAAACACCGTAGGGAAGAGTGTCACATCTACTCCCTTAAGAGCCATAGTTGCAGAAAAAGCCTTCAAATGGAACAGCGGGTTATCAGTAGGCTTGAACTTTGGAATATCAGCAGTGGAAAATTTTTCAGGGAGTTTCTCTCTTATGGACGAGGAAGTGACAGGTTGTTCCACATAAGTGAACTCTTCTGAAATCTTACTCATCTGTTCCTTGATCTTGTCCATCGCAGCAACAGTAACACTGTTTTGCTTGTCTTGCTCTACAGTGCTGACTCTAGTAGTGAGTGTCTGCATCATGTCAGACAACCTTTCGATTGTCCTGTTGAGGTTCTCGATGTCTTCCTTAGTGGGCATTGGTTGAAAGTAGACTGGAGACGGATCTTGTGGAGATGACTGAGGTGGTTTCCTTGTACGCCTCTTTGGTACAAGAGGTTGTTGAGGTATGGACTCGAACCGTAACAATCTACCCTTGCTTCTTGCCCAAGTGCTGTGACACCGAAACAAACACACCTTTAATGACCAAACTTGACCTTAACCTATCCGGATTAAAGAAAAACTTTTTTTTTATCGAAGCTCTACTTATTAAAAAAAAAAAAAAGGAAACATGGGAGGATACCATCCGACTTACTCCGAAAAAAAAACGACACAAAAAAAACGAGACTTCCCTAAAATACGGTCAAAGTGATGTACGACTAAAAAGAAAAGTGTGTGGACATAACATGTAAGTGATTAGGTGAGTTTATAGACACGTGTTTTGACCGTATAACTAGACACGACTCAATACTGGACACAAAAATCGAGAAAAAAGACTGACGGGACACTTTCCTGGGCACCGTGTCACGGTACAGACTGGCGTGACACGGTTAAGGCTTACCGTCAGACGGTAGCCTTTACCGTGTCACGGCACTGTTCACCGTGACACGGCAGAAAATGCCGTGACACGGTGCGCAGTTCCAGGTCAGTTTTGTGATTTTTTTTTAGACTTTAATCGATTTTAAGTCCGTACTAATTACTATGTGAGAAAAAACCCTCGGTCATGGGTCAAACAAAAAAAAGCAAACACATTAGGGTTAGCACCGAACAAACACATAGCATGTAGGCACGATGATGTAAAAAAGTTCGCAACCTAAAGTCGAGGTCTATGTTCAACTATTGGTCAAGCTTTGGGTGTCAAAAGGGTACCATGGTTAAGAGTTTGGACGCGTTAGCAAGGCAGCCTCCCTTGAGGGTGTATGCCAACGGGCGGCTCCGCGAGTTCGTGATGAAATCGAACTCGACTCCATGGTTTGGGTGGATTTAATAACTCGGATGAACCCTTATTGCCATGAGCGTTTTTTGGTTGATAGAGCTTAAATCCCCCGGGGCTAAGACGTATGTAGAACACATACGTTTTTTTCAGAAAAATCGAAGGAAGTCGACTGTGGAAAAAGAAAATAGGTCACCGGACAGATTTTAGGACTGCCGTGACACGGCAGAAATCCCCGTGTCACGGTACAGTCTACCGTCAGACGGTACACTGTACCGTGACACGGCAGACTCTGCCGTGACACGGCAGTCAGAAAATCTGACTGGTGCCCTGTTTGCTTTTGCGCGCAACCGAGTTATCCAATTTTTCCTACGGGACAGACCTGAATGTGACGTTAAAACGTCTATGCAGATGCAAAAAATGCCAAATTAATCACAGGAATATTTTTTCAAGAATCTTTCAAGTCTCATCCACTCATCTTAATTAAATACCGATCACTCAAATCGATAAATAATTAAGAATCCTCCCCAGTGGAGTCGCCAAATTGTAGGCGTCGCTCGAAGTGCGCCTACGTTAAAAGCATGTTGTGAATATGCTTGGCACTCATAGGAAGTGAGAATTGACATTACGATTAGGGACAACGATTAGGGACAAATAAAGTAGGGAGCCGCCAACAAGTTTTTAAGGAACTTGTAAACCGTTCACGGATCATAAAAAGGCAACCACGATAAGGGACAACGATAGGCAACAACGATTGACCCGTGAAGGTTACACCCCATTCATAATCCATGAGATTACTAACTCCATATGGTTCGGAACCACGAAAGGAGGATCGGGGATGATGGTACGAAGTGAGTCATGGAGTCACATTCGCCCGTATTGGCCTCTACTCGATTCTTATAGTGAAAAACATTCCTGCGATCTCAAAGGCATACAAACAAAGATTCAATTTGCTCCAAACTATTATTTAACTAAATTGGTTCAAAATTAATGCACACATAATTCTAAATATTTGGTGATCACTTGATTACACAACAAGATTAAAAAGGAACCTAAACCGGTTGTCCAAATTATCTTATTAGTCGTGATTTTCAATTACATATTCCCTTTAACATGCAATATTGTGATCAAAATAAATAAAAGAATCAATATCAACATAAAAACCAATTTAATCATAATTCCAACAACATAAAAATCGTTAGAAAAACCAATAATAAAAAGAGCATGATCCTTACTTTGAATCTGTTTGTTTGCAACTACAAAATAATAAACGAGTTAGTAACTTCAAGAAAATAATAAAGCGATGACTAAATTAAATTAAATAAAATAAAGTTGATTTTGGGGCCAAACCCTCAAACGATTCTACCTTTCACGCCTTGGTTTAAGGACAGAACCTCGAGTAAAATATGGACTCCTTTGAGTGCTTGAAGAAGGAATTTTGAAGTGAAAAGGGTAGGCTAGTGTTTAGGTTAAGAGCATAGAAGAGAGAGAAATAAGAATCATAGAATTCTCGTTGCCCCGTTCATCAGAAATGAGGGGGTATTTATAGGGAAATGTGCTGAGGGAGCACACGGAACCCTAAAATGATAAAAAACCCTAAAAAATATCCCGTGACACGGTCAGAGTGTACCGTGACACGGTTAGACTGTACCGTCAGACGGTACAAGTTCCCGTGACACGGTCAGTCTTTGGAGTGTCGCGGGAAATTTTCAGAAAACGGAACGGAAAACGCGTTAAGGGTTTACGCGGAAAGGACGCGGAGCTTCCCGTGTCACGGCAGACCTCCCGTGTCACGGGAAGTCCCACCGTCAGACGGGAACTGTTCCCGTGACACGGTCAAGCCTGACCGTGACACGGTCAACTCCAGTCCATTTTTCCGTCTAAATTCATTTTTAACCCTAATTTCTTTCGGCTTTTTGAGTGCCGATTGATAATTACAGGCTTTTTTCTGACTTTTAAAATTCGGGCTAAAATGAGAAAATAATAAATTAAATAAAATAAAATATTTGGTCCAAAAATAATAAAATAATAAAAAGGTTTGGGCTTAAAATTAATTAACAAATTAAAACTATGCTTTTACCAAACACCAAGACTGATCCATGGACCTTTCAAATATATGAATTTAATAAAATACGATTCTTTAAGCACTCTCGGGATTAAATACTAAACCCGACCAACAGCAGCGGTGAAAGGTTATTTATCATCGGGTTTGGTTTTGGGGAGACATTTTTAGGTGTCTACAATACTATTTTTTTATGTATACTAAATTTAAGAAAAGTTTATCAAACGGGGTCATATTAAATGTATAATAAGGTTTTTTTCCTTTTTTAAACAATAATAAGGTTTATTTTAATAATATGTAACTTTCATTAAAAAAACTAAAAGAAATTTAACAATAAAAGTTGCACATAAAATAATAAAGTAAGTATAGAACATATTTTTTCTGATCTGATTAAGATTTTTTTTTTTCCCAAATATGATATGATATATAAGTATAAGTATTAAAAAAATAAAATAGAGTGAATTAAGCATGACTTAGTCCACAATAAATGCAACCAAGTTGAGTTTTCATTTTTTTTTTTTTTTTAAACCTACGTAAATGATTTCAAATACGAAGGTCATTATTAATGGAATAATATTTTAATCTACATTTTAATCTACAATAATGATTTCAAATACAAAAGTCAATTAATTGAGTACTATTTTATCATATTTTATTGAAGTTTATCAACTGTTTTATGAGTTTAATAACCTCTAATTTTATCTTATCCTAAATTTTCATAACTTATTAGCCTTTTTTTGTCACGTATTGTCATTATTGACTTGAGAATGTTAGAGCTGAAATAAGTGAAAATAAGGTGAGATGTATGAATAGAGCCTAAGTCGGTTCCATACACAAAACATGAAAATTAAGGCAATTAACAAACAGACTAACGCATAAATAAGAGTTAAGTTTTCTTCTTCACATAAAAGGATGACATGATAAATTATCAAGTAACATTGTATTAAATGTCACATCATCTTTCTCTATATATTTATAAGAAGGCAGCAAAGACAGTGCCTGCTTTCAGATCCTGATTTTTTTGGCTACAATTTTTTTTTCACTTCTTTTTGGCAAAAGAAGTGAGGGAACAAACAGAAACTCCCAATCATACCACGCCCTAAGGCTGGGCTGGGAAGCATGTTCCGTGTATTGGATAGTGCAAAAGAAAGGCGCGAATCAAGGTCCATGTACAAAAGGGAATGGCAACGTACAAGGACCAGTCATAATCATATTCCAGGAAGAAGAAAGATGGAAGGGGGAGGTGAGATCATTTATAAGCCACTGGAAATTCTAGTAATTTGGAGGGGATAGGACTCTGTTCAATGGATGAGTATTACTTGTTTTCCCTAATTATTATGAGAATATGGGACTGCAGGATGGCTTATTCAAGAAATAAAAAAAGATGGCCACCGCGATTCTATGAACACAGATGTGGACAGTTGTGTGTGCTAGTGTGAATTGTGGATAAGGGGCAGGGGATAGACTTCCTGCCTCGGATTTGTTCAAAAGAATATGAGTTCTGATGGTTCCTGAAATTTCATCTACAAAAGCAAAAATGAGGAAAATAAGCATTTCCTGTTTGGTGCTTAGCTTGGAGCACCTCCGTCACCAGGACCTCCTTTACTCCCAGTGGAAGTAGTAGAGCTCTGACTAGACTGCTGGAGACCAGAGTGCGATATGGACCCACTTTTTGACAATACAGAGCCACCTGAACCGCTTGATATGCTCAAAGAGGAAGACAAGGCAGAAGCAGATTCTTTGTTGGACCCTGAAATTACTTCAGCTCGCAAATCTGAGGACGAGGATGATGGAGCAAGAGTTCCAATAGAAGATCCAACAGGATAAGGAGCTACTGGCATATCCGAAAGAGAAGATGCAGAAGGGCTGTAACTTAGATTTCCCATTGGATGATCAAACTTGCATGTTGGACCAAACTTGCATACTCCATGTTGTGCATAGTAACTACAAGTTGGAGTACCCTGTAAAATAATAGAGTTAACATGTTCCTAGAATTCACAAACAACTTGAACTAATTTGTTTTTACGAAATGACCAATCAACAAGCCCAGACCATCTAGTTTAAATATATAGTATAAAAAACAGAAATGCAGAATCACATGCAATTCAATAACATAATAAGTTCTTCGAAAAGGAAATGATCGGTAAGTAAACTATGCATGCATATGATAATTTACCACTATCAAAAAGTTGTACTCAGAATCCATTGATATACTCATTCCCTAGTTTTATTTTCATTTAACCATAACTCTATTTAAACAACAGAAATCCTATTTCATAAACAAGGAAGAAACAGGATGCTCAAAGATAGTTAATCACTTAATCTTGGTCTATATTGCCCCACCAGCCACCTTCCCTGACTCCTCAACAACAACAACAACAACAACAACAACAAAAACAACAAAGCCTTATTACCAAAATGATTAGGAGTTGGTTAACATGAATCTTCATAAGGGGCCAACCACAAACAATGGAAAATCCAAGAAAATACTTAGTGGCCGAAAAACAAGGGCAGTGTAAAGTGAAAATCCAAAAAACAGGATATAAAATTGAAATTGAGAAAGTTTAATAAAAGAGTGAGGGGAAATAAAAGAGGGGATAAAATGCAAGTAAGAACACAAATAATTTATCATTTAAAAATGAATAAATAAATCCCTACCTTATAAAAAGTAGAAAATAACTCTTAGGAATAGTGTTCTACCAACTATACCCTCAAAAATAGGTACAAAAATGTATATTTACTTTTTTACCCTAATTAATATGTTTACTCTCATTAATATATTTAATTGTTTTTTTTTTCATTAAACATACCATCAATTAATACAAAGTTTTTTTTTAACAAAAACTTGTAATGCCTTTTTTTTAAATAAAAAAATTATAATGTTTTGTACTTCATATGTTATTATTGTTATTTAAAAAGGAAAAAAAAATTGTATGTAAGAAGACTTTATTTATTACCACGAGATGATTTGTTTTTACTCCTTTGTGGTTGCACTTCTTATTTACAATTTTGTTGTCATTTAATTATTACAAATATTGTTAAGGTTTATTAGCTTTTTAATTGTACATTATTTGATGGCATGCACATAAACAACGTGGAATTTAAATGACATTCATATTAAATAATGATATTTGAGCAGATGTTATCAAGAGGTATAAATAACTTTAAAATCCAAAAATCGAAGGAAATCAATGATAGAAAAAAAAAATGTATTAAATATGGAGAGAATTTAAGAGGAAAAATATAACTAAGTGGTTATTGCTTTAGTATTAGATATAGATATAGATATAAATATTAGATGGTTG
Source organism: Chenopodium album (assembly GCF_948465745.1). Taxonomy (NCBI): domain Eukaryota; kingdom Viridiplantae; phylum Streptophyta; class Magnoliopsida; order Caryophyllales; family Amaranthaceae; genus Chenopodium; species Chenopodium album. The sequence goes on from NC_137838.1 coordinate 45,504,943, forward strand.
TAGAACATTGAACTTACATTCTTAAGTTTTTAGCTACAACGAACATTTCATATATTATTACTCCGTATGACCAAGCTCACAAAAAATTCATTTAAAGAAAAATACGTTAAGTATTATTGAATCATGCAAATCAATTAAGAGTTCTAAACTAGCTTAAGATATGAAGGGATGCAAATCAATTAAATATTACTTAATAATAATTTTGAAATAAGACTATTAAACTTTTGAGGGTTTTAAAAAATAATTATCATTTAAGATTTTGGTGGTTTTTTTATATTTTTACACAACCACTATATATGCACATAAACCAAATAGTACGTATTAAAACTACCAGATCTACCACCCAGACAAAAGGTGTAACTACGCGCTAATACAACTTTTATGCAAGAGCTAACTCTTTTGCGCGCATCGCGCGCGTAGGATACCCTAGTAAAAATTAAAAACCAAAGTAGAGTTTGCAAAACACAATCAGTGTAGGTAAAAAGGAAAAAAAAAAAAAAAAAGCTCTACCGAGAAAATGAAATAAATATGGTCCAATCCTACAGTCCTCTAAGACAGCCCTTTGTAAGTCTATATATAAGAGCAGAAGAAGGTTACAAAGAGTTACACAATTAAATAAAGGAAAAGAGTATTGACAGGCCAAAAAACTTTGAATCAATCTTCTCGATAGTAACCCTGGAGTCTCTTCCAGTCCATATTCAACTAAAAGTTAGCCAGAGATAATAAACATATGATAGATCACAGAAAATAATAACACGGCCTAATTAGCTTACTTATCAAATTTAATGGAGAGCTTAGTTGGTCAGGCAAGTAGCAACTAAACTCAAGATCAAACTGAGTTTGTAGAACTCAACAAAAAGCAACAAGTTTTCATGAAAACAATAATATAGGTGTGCTCATGCTTTTTTTTCTTTAAAAAAAAAAATAAAAATAAAAAAATAAAAAATATTACAAGTAAGTTTGTAAGATCTATTAATTAAAAAAATAGTATCAAACATAATAATAGCCATCATAAAGTTGAGCTACTCAAATTTTTGCTGAGCAAGGAAAGATTAACATAACTATTAAGATTGCAAATCTCAATTGAGGTTGGGCACAACAGCTCACTCAAGTCAAGTTTTAACTGAGCTGAACTTTCGAAGCTATGCAAGTAGGCACCGCAATGAATTACCCCCTACTTACCTCAAGTAATTACACAATTCCCCTGCAATCATGCTACAGTTCTATTAAGGGTTGAGAAAAAAAATTAACCATTCCACTGTCGAAGAGATGTAAATTTTGAATAGAAAAAACTGAAAAGGTAAATTTGAGAAAATATGTGAATCATTTTAATTAATGTTTGTATCAAATTATAAAAATTAAAAAAAAAAAAAAAATTTAAAATCAATGTTATGAAAAGCAACATAATTTTAAAATTGTATATATTTTTCTATCAATTATTAATTTCTGCTTTAATTATGCTGACATATAATTGAGAAAACTAGACAAGTGACATCATTAAAAAAAAACATAAAATGGTGTGAAAAGTTTAGAAGAAACAGTCCAGAAAGAGAATAATATAACAGGCTTCCCTTTAGCACCTTTGGTAGCAGAAATTGAACTCGTTTTCTCTGCTAAACAAAGTTGTATTGACAACTACCATATGTCCATATACAGAGAACCAAAAGAAGTAATAAAATTCACTAGGCATCAGTTCTATACGACTAGGATGTCCTAACTCCCTCCACTTGTTCACTTAATAGATGGAAGTGAAATACTCAACAAGACATATCTGCATTGAGTATGAGAACTAGAAGAGAGAATACCATGTCGACTATGAAAATTCCGGCACACTAAAAGGCTACGTAATTCAACAATCCCCCAAGAACATTGATCAGTAATATACTAATATGTGTATATGTACAAGCGAAAGTTACACTTTTGGGATAATTCAATCGAATCTTAAACAGTTATACACGAATTAAAGAACACTGCTTTAAACAAAAGGAATGAAAATAGTTGTCACTGGCACTAATAACACATAATTAACAATATTAAATTACGTTCTGTTAAGGCCCCACAGTAGATATTTTAAATCAAAATCCAGACAATAGAATCCAAGTCTTTGTATTTATCAATGTCACATAAAGAATGTAAGCCTAAAAAGAATTGATGAATACATTATTACCATATAGTTTAAAGACGAAACTGCAAGTTAAATAGCATTTATTATGGTAATGATGTGGACGAAGAATTATTGCGGGCAATTTAGTAATAAACAACTGCAAGATTTATCTAATTAAACCATTAGCATAAAAAAGACTAACTGAGGACGTTAAAATCTGATGGAAAATCCAAATCCAGGGATTAAATAAGCAGAATAACCAAGCCTACCCAAGAATATAGGTTCAGACAACCACCAGAACCTCATACCTTCTCTTCAGTTCTCACAATTAAGGAGATTGAGAATGCATGCCCAAATTTATTAACCTAGAAGATACTTGAAGATTACAGATTCATCATAAGGTAATCATACTCTAACTAGAACAAACAATGAAAAGTATGACTAGTATAGTAATCAAATACTGACATAAGGAGTTGGTGACAGGTGAGCCCAAAAGGATGTCAGAGCAAACCACTTCTATAAGCACCAAAGCACAATAAGCTTTCACAAAATATGACAGTAGTCTTCAGGCTATGGTTATCCTTTAGAAAAGTGAAGAGGAACAATATTGGGTGATGGAGACCCAACGTAACATAAAATTGAGACACTATGAAAGAAATGATATCCCAATAAGTCAATTAGAATATACAACTACTGAGAATTTAATGAGAATTAGAAGTAAGAGGTGTAAAAATACATACTGGACGAAGAGGAAGTCCCATGGGGCTAAGGGCAGAACTGGTTTCTGGAACAACCCATTCTGAAGGATGATTATATTTACATGACGAACCGAATTTGCAGTCTCCTGTTTTAAGGTAATGCTGGCATTCTGGTTGCCCGGGTCTCTGAGGATATGAATGTTCCTTTGATATACTAGTTGTTCCACCACCAGAAGGCGATATAGCTTGATAAGGACCAGTTACACCAGTGTAAGCAGAAGGTGACATTGGCATTAAACCGTAAAATTGGCCAGCTCCCACTGACTGGGTATTAGGGGCAGTTATAGGGGTAGTGCCCTGTGCCAAACATAGTTACCAAACAATTAGACACAAAATTGAAAAACTGTGCAGAAAGACTTTAAACACAGTAAATGGTGACTGACCTAACCTTAATTTGCACTGTTCAATATAATCTTTTTTTCAACAGCACAACATCATTTACTTTCAAAAGCTCGAACTTCATAGGAATTTTGCTAGCATGAAACCAACTAGTTTAACATGAATTATGTTTTAAGTTTTCAACCATATACAGTATAAAAGAGAACTGCAGTTCCTGTGAAGCAATAACTACAACTAAAAGTAGCATTTACAACCTGCATCAGAAATGAGTGTACTCTCTAGCTTATAGGAAATTCAGGAAAACATAAATCTTTTTTTTACCCAATCCACGCATAATTATACTATGTATTAGCTGTTACTGTTATCATGAGTATGATGACGATCATGTTGCAATTGTAAAGAGTTAGTACAATTACTAAGATTACCACATCTTATATCTTTCCACCATAAGACTATAACCCCCACCTTCCTTTTCCTTCCTACATCTAAATCCATTTCTTTTTAAAAGCCGCTAAATTGGATGACGTAAGGGAACATGAGAGTTGGTAATTCTACACTATGTTAGTTGTATCAAGAGGTCAAGGCCCAAGTTAGGAAATCATACCATTGGCCAATTGAGCCCTATCTAAGAATGTTTTAACACAGTTTTTTTTGTGAAAATTTACTCTCTTTCATGAAAAAGAAAATCCAAGTCCAAAATTAGACAATAAATAATACAGCTGCAGGCATTAATCGCATAGCTTTTCCATTTGCTAGTGACAAAATTATCCTCATAAAATCAAACACCGAGATATATATAATGTGAAACTTTCAAACATCACTTCTATAGCCACACAACCAAAATGATATTCACTTACTGGGTAAGGTCCCCAACTAGGAAAGGGAACTATCCCAGGAGAGATCAGCATTGGTCCATACGGTCCTTGGATATACGAGCCCGGTACCATAGAGGGCCTTGCAACAGGCCAATTGCCGGTCATCACTCCATACTGCTGAGGAGTGGGACCAGGAGTAGAGTAAACAGTTGGCGAAGCTAAGGCAGGAGGAACTGTGGCAGGTGCTGCCGTAGGTACTGGTACATTTGAAGGAGGTGGATGGTGAAATTTGCATGTCATCCCAAACTTGCACTGCCCTGTTTTTATGTAATAAGTACACTCTTTCTCTCCCTGCAGAATCAACAATCATCAGGTTCCTGAAGTTTAAATCTTCATGTAGTGTTAACTCTGGGAAGAATTCTAAGACTCTCACTACAACAAAAAAATATAGTATACAAACCGGGCGTAAAGGGTATCCATATATGTTCAGCGCAAACGGATTCACAGAACTAGCTCCTTGCCGTGGATGATGGTACTTACAAGAAGAGCCAAATTTGCAACTCCCAGTTCTCATAAAATACTACAATGTTTCACGAAGGAAGAGCAACATAAAACACAAAGATTTAATACATGTTTCTTAAAAAATTCATGTACGTCAATAAACAAAAATAAATTCAGGCATATCAATGACAAAAGAAAAGGATTGTTGCATCAAAAACACGAACACAATCTATATCTCAGTAGCAATCAATGTCGAAAACATCAATATATGTACAAATACTTTCAATTTCGTTAACACGGATCAATATAGTACCTGACAGATTGGCTGACCAGCTCGCTCAGGTAAGTCTCCTCCACTAACCCTTCCACTTCGTACCACCTGATCAATGTTAACATCGCACCAGTTTAAAACTTAGTTTATTTAAAAATATAATAATAACGAAATCCACAGATACAGAAGTTAAGCTAAGATAGATACTCAACACAAAATTCTATTTGTTAAAAAAGGTAAAGGAACAAAATTGATTCCATAAAATCCAACAAATTGCAAGATCAAATTACAACACAATCAAACAACAACAATTACATATATTAGAATCAATAAAATAAATAAAAAAATTAAAAAAAAAAAAATCGTAATGAAATACATTGTTTTTACCGGTGAAGTAGAACGATCACGGGGATGATTAAAACGACACCGATCGGCATAACCACAAAAACCAGTCCTCAGATAATATATGCAATCGGGCTCACCGGGCCGTTCCGGGTACGATGATGACTCCTCCATTCCAAGCTGCCACATCGGTTCTACTCTTATTCCAAAACCCACAATCCATCAAAATTGATCCCACATTATATATCACCAAAACCAAATTGAAACACCCAATTAAATTGAAAATGTGATCAAATACAAAAGAATATAATACCTTCAAGCCCAGTTTCAGGCCCGTGACCCGAATCCCAATCCGGGTTTGGATCTGAGTGGGTCCCTTCCGACTCCATTGTTGCACCAGAATCTGATCGGAGAATGGTGGGAGGGAAGAGAGAGAAGAGAGTGAGTTTTTTAGAGACAGAAAATGGCGAATTGGTGATCGTATTTATATACTGTATATATAAATAAAAAATAAATATTTCCTTTTTGTACAAATGAGCAAAATCAAATATAAAATATGACTGTCTTTTTTTTCTTTTCTCTCTTGTTCAACTGGTTTTTGATGATGGTGAGTTTCTCTCTCTAGATAATGGGGTAAATTTTTTCAAAGCATTTGATCTTTTTGGGGAAGTTGGCTTTTTCGACTGGGTGGTTTATATACGCGCGAAAGAAGAATGAGAGATTTTTTTTTTTTTTTTGGTTGTTTTTTGTTGTTTATTTATTATTCAAATTAAAAAACGTTTACTCAAAAAAATAAAAAAAAAAAAAATCCAACTGACTTTTGGTATTTGAGGAGAGAGAAAGTAGTCATAAAATAAAAGTAGTATTTAATTGCAGCCCAGAAATTTGCACGTACCAAGGATAAAAAAACAAAAATAAAAAATGAAAATATATACAAAACCGACACGCTTAAAAGGGTAGGTGTGATTAGGGATGTCAGTGGGGCGGGTCAAGTAGGAGACCCGCCCCATCCCCGCCCCAGTGGGGCGGGGATGGGTCTTGGTTTGGTGGGTGGTGGGGCGGGGATGGGGATGAAAACGATACCCGCCATGGGTGATGGGGCGGGGGTGGATTTTAAGTTGTACCCGCCCCACCCGCCCCACTTCGTACCCGCCCCATCCCCACCTCATACCCACATATACTTTTATATTATTTTATAAAAATAATTACGTGAAATAAATATTAATTATAATATTTTGTACTACACTTATGTTATAAACAAAAATGTGTGTAATATTAAGAATATTTTTTTTAATATTATAATCCGTATTAATTATGTAGGATTGTGTATTTGAGACACGGAAATTTGGTGGGTCTTGGGTGGGGATTAGGCGGGTATTTGGTGGGGATTAGGCGGGGATGGATATCCAAGTGGGGGGTGGGGCGGGGATGGTTTTGGAGTTGTACCCGCCGGGGCGGGGATGGGGATGAATATTAGACCCGCCGCGGGGATGGGGATGGGGATGGGGATGAAAATGATAGGTGGGGATGGGGATGGGAAGGCCAACATCCGCCCCGCCCCGCCCCATTGACATCCCTAGGTGTGATCTACATTACTGGTGGGTTCTTTTGAGTTTTTGAGTTGATACTTCTGTTCCATTTTGTTTACTAGAGTGTACCCTTGCATTTGATATATATAAAAAAATATATATATATATTAAAAATATGGAAATTGATCTTGATGTTGTAACTTATACTTGGGCTGTAATCGTCGTTTTTGGACTGGTCGACTTTGTTGAACCCTGCTCAACTTTGCGCTAGTGAGTATTAATGATCGTATTAATAATGTGCTGCCACTTGTTTTGTCGTTCTGACACCTGCTCTGCATATAATATTCTCTGCTTTGCTTAGAAGCTCAAGAAACAGGGTCTTACTCTTTTATGTCGGTGGCCACGCAATGTAGCTAACTATTATGGGGTTTACTTTGTCAAAGTTATAGAGGTTACTCGTTTAGTGTTATAGGGGTTACTCGGGTTACTCAGTTAGTTTCATATGGGTTAGTGTCTTGCTCTATGAGTTATATACTTCAATCTGTTGCAAATAGTTATTCGGTGAGATCAGTTGCGCAAAAACGTGTTGTACATTTTTTTTTTTTTTTTTTGATGATCAGGTAGTAAAAATTATTTAGAGGGTAGTCCCTAAAAAAATGCATATAATTGAAGGGTTGGGGATTTAGAATACTTTAGTAATTATTGATAAAAGAACTATATATTCATATATTATACTATGTATCAAAAAATACTCGTAAAACAAAGTGAAATGTTGGTACATATTGTTTAAAAAAGGTGAAATGTTGGGGGTTTTGAGTGCTATAGTGAATAGTTGATGAAGGAACTGTATACTCGTGCTAATGCTTGTCATATATTATACTACGTGTCCAAAAAAAAAAAAAAAAAAAAGAAGAAAAAAAAAGTGAAATGTTAGTAGTAGTTCCTTGAAAAAAAAAACAAAAAGAAAAACAGAAAGAAGGTATTCGATGGGTAGTTTTTTTTTTTTTTTTTTTTGAATGATTTTTAAAAAAAATGTAGTTGTGGGATAAGTAGTTATTTTTTTCTTATTAAAAAAAAAAAAAAAAAAAAAAAAAAAAAAAAAAAAACACTCAAATGCATGAGATTTGAGGATTGGGGATTTGGAGGCTTGTCGTGAAAAAGACTCTGAAGAAAAACAGAAAGAAGGTATTGGATGGGTAGTTTTTTTTTTTTTTTTTGAATGATTAAAAAAAAAATTAGTTGTGGGATAAGTAGTTATTTTTTTCTTATGAAAAAAAAAAAAAAAAAAAAAAAAAAAAAAAAAAAAAAAAACTCAAATGCATGAGATTTGAGGATTGGGGATTTGGAGGCTTGTCGTGAAAACGACTCTGAAATTATATATTAGATTAACAATATCTAGAGCATTTATCAGAATGAGAAACAAGTTTTGTTTATCAAGGGGTTTTAATGTACTTTCATCTGAAAATTTAAGGGCAAAATTGACATTTTCTATAAACGTGAATTTGACGACGTGAAAATGTAATTGAACATTTTCTCTCTCTTCTGGTTATTCTGAACATTTTCTCTCTCCTTCTTTAATTTTCTCTCCTGTTTTTTCAAAAAGAAACAAATTTCTGTCTCCTGTAAATGTAAATTTAAAGCTGAACATTGCTCTCCTCTATCATAAAATTAAGGTCGGAGCACTCACCATTGAAGCTGGGCAATTTAAATTCACTAAATTTGGGCAGTAGGATATAACCCTTTCCTCTTTTCACCTTTTTCAACCGGTGTTTTCGTTTTTGCCAAAATTGTGGCGGTGACATGGTGTTCACGAGCAAGAAAGCAAGAAGAAGGTGGAGGATGAAGAAGATGGAGGAATGAAGGATGAAGAAGATGGAGTAGGAAGAAGCAAAGGACAAAAAATAATGAAAAAAATACCAATTTGTATTTTTGAGAATTCAATTCAATTTTAGTGTTCCAGATTCATTTGATTTTCAGCTGAATTTGTAACTAGATTAATTAGCTTAAATGTTATCAAAAATCAAATAGTTGAAGAAGAAGTCGTCCAATCAAGAGATCGATCAATGGAGGAGGAGAGAGAAAATAAGGAGAGTTTGAAAGATGATGTATACTGCTCATGGTCTTCTAGAGTTAACGCCCTCGTTAACTTGGCGTTAATTGTGGTCCATAAGTGCCACCTACCAACTGAGTAGAAATATATATTTTTTTAAGTCATTTCACGGATAACAAAGCAAAATATTTACTGAATTGTCATTTGATCAACAAATTTCGTTTATCATGTTCATAAACCGGGGCTCCCTCCAACATCTATCTATTTCCTCAAAAAAAAAAAAAAAAAAAGGTTTTTCTATATAATAACCCTGTTAATTTCACTTTTCTACATGTGTCCCAACATATAACATTTTCCACACTGTAACCCTGTTAATTTCACTTTTCTACATGTGTCCCAACATATGGTAACCTTATCGTTATCCGCCGTTAAAAATTCCGTTAGTGAGGTCCACTCTCAATTTATTAATATATTTTTTTATTGATTTGCGCGTTATAAAATGTTCCGTTAAAAGTTCCGAGGCTATTTTGGTCCTTCAGTTTTCAAATTGAGCTCGGATTTGGCAAAAACATAACTTAAAGCCTCGTTTTGCTTATTAAGTAATGTATCGATTTACGTGTTCACGTTTTAATACTTATAACGAGGCATGTACGTTAATTTTTTTTTTTTTTTGAAATCTTAGCTCAATTGGATCCTTGAAGACCAAAATAGCCCCCGAAACCTTTAATAGAACATTTTTCAACGTGCAAATCGATTAAAAAAATATTAATAACTTGAGAGTGGGCCCCACTAACGGAATTTTTGACAGCGGGAGAATGGCAAGGTTACCGTATGGAAACAAAATGTATATTGAGGTTACAATGTAGAAAGTGATATATATTGGGGCACAATGTAGAAAAGTGATATTAACAAGGTTATTATATAGAAAAACCCAAAAAAAAAAAAAAAAAAAAAAAAAAAACATCTATCTGTTAAACCTATACTAAAAGCACATTTTTCAATGACACTTATCATAAATCTTGCGAAAAAAATTTCCGTCTTTTTCGCTTTTTTTTTTGGCAAACACTTTCAGTAAACTATTTATAACTTATGATATTTTCTTTCTAGTTTGACAATTATACTTCCTCCGCTACAAATTACTCGCAACAAAGGGGTATTATTTGTGAGACATAAAATATCCCTTTACTGTGAGTAATTTGTAATGGAGGGAGTATATACACAAGCTAAGCGACACACAAAAATTCGTGTGTGCGAAGATATCAAGCTCGATGCTATGTGTGAATATTTCTAAATATCTTTTATACTTTACTTTATACTCTGTATATTGTAATATTATTGTCAAATTTATTTAACAATCGTGTATTGCACGAGATTTTAACCTAGTTAACAAACTAAATAAGTACTTTAACTGCACAAGAAAGTGAAGGACGTTTCGTTGTATGTTCTAGTTGACAATCTTATAATGGTATAAATATGCACTAACCGTCTTTAAAAGAAAATATATAAATAAATAAAATTGCATAAGAAATTAAAATGTAATCTTTCTCTTAGATTCAGTATCTAAATTTTAATGTGTATATTGTATAGTCTAATGTCACTCACATAATATAAAGATATTTCTCATGTTTGGATATTATTTTGTTTGATGAATCAAAAACATAATACTTCCTATGTTCTGTTTTACTCGACATGTTTCTTTTATCACGCTTGCCAATGTAAACCTTTAACGGTCAATAACTTTAATTATCCATAATTAAAAAATATAAAAGTTATATACTATTGTAGGGAATATTTCAAGCATTACCCCAAACTTTAACCCCACTGTGATCATACACATAAGTATGGTGGCGTCCAAAAGGAAAGAAGCTAGAACAAAAGAGTCGCCAACAAGTTTTGGAAACTTGTAAACCGTTCACAGGGTGAAGATTACACCCTTTAACAATCCAGGAGATCGTTAACTCCAATAGGTCTGGAATCATGACTGGAAGTTCGGGGATGAAGATACAAATGCAACCTAAAAGAGATTGAACATGCCCTAATTATAGACCTCTACTTTATTCTTCTCGTATTTATGTGCGCTTTCGGACTAACATGCAATCAATAGGTTTACTTTAAACCTGTTTAATCTATATTGGTTGAATATTAATGCACAACAAAACTATTATTGGCAATCACTTGAATTATAATCATATTAACCCTAAATAAGATTATTAATTATCTTTTTAAGCGTGATTACAAGTACAAATTCCCTTTAAACGTGCATAAAAGGTGTGATCAAACAATAAAAATAAAAATTATCAAGCAACATAATAATAAATTATATATAAGTTATCCGTCAATTAACAAATAACATGAAATGATTCGTAAATAAACAAATTATGTAAAACAATTCGTAAATTAACAAATTACATGAAACAATTCGCTAATTAACAAATTACGTTAAATTATATAATTCAACACAACAATAATCATCATCATAATAATAATTATAACAATAATAAAAATAATCATGTTAAAGCATAATAATAGCAAGATCCTAGGCATGATACTAACAAGATTAATAACAAACCCTAGCATGTCACTAAACATCAAAGATCAAATATTTAGCCCTAACTTGATACTAACATGCATATTAGGAAAGAAAATAGGAAGTATCACAAGATCCATAATTGATATAAGCAAATCACCCTAATTATCATACTAGATACTAGGAATCAAAATAACATCCTAAACATGATGTCTATATCATAATAACAATGAAAACAATTAAAACACTTACTTGGAGCCTCGTTTCTCTTTCTAATAACAAAATACACACGTTAGTAACTTCAAGGAAAATAATAATCAAACAATTAAATCAAATAATTGAAATAGAGATTAAGAAAGTTTAGACTAGATTTGGGCCCAAACCCTCAGAAATCAAACCTTTCACGTCTAGGGCGAAGGCAACATCGAACAATGCTAGGTATGTCTGGTGCTAATGTATGAGGAATTGTGTTTGTAAAAGGCTAGGCTTAGAAAAGAGGGAGAGTGAGAATAAGCTTTAGCTTAGAGAGAGAAGAGAATTAGAGAGTTTTTTTGTTGAGAGTTGAGGATTGAAAACGGAGGTCTTAGGAAGCTATTTAGCCGGATATGATAAAAAGAGAACCAGAGTTTTGAAAAGAATAAAACACAATGTTGTCGCCAAACACGCCCCTGTCGCCAGACGACAGGGCTGTCGCCAAGCGACAGGATCTGTCGCCAGGCGACAAGCCTGTCGTCCAACGCTGCAAGATAGTTTTGTGGATTTTGTTTTTATCATATCTTTTGATCCAGAAGTCCAAATAAGTCATATAATATGTTGTTGTAAATATCTTGAAGTCTACTTTCCAACATAATTAGAATCAGATTAAAATCTTTTGTAGATAAAAATATATGGCCGAAATAGTGGAAGAGTGTTAGTTTTGGATAGAGTTTCATATCTCATTCATATCTTTTTCGTTATAGCCCGGAATTAATATTATAATATACCAATGGAAAGATAATTTCAAGATCTATCCAACCATATAAGATTTGGATAAATATTATGAGGCACGAAAATAAAATCGGAATATATTCCACTTCGTACAAAACAAGGGTTCTAAAAAGGAGTAGTTTTATTCAATTTCAAACTCTTTGAAACATAATTATCAATCCTAACTCCATTAGGATTTAAGAGAACCTTCTAGAGTATTCTAGAAGACTATAATCAATCCTAATAGCTTTAGAAATGATAATTAATAATATGCCCTCCTCTAGATCATGGGGCCGCATATAAAAACCAAACTGGGCCCAGTTTAGTATTTTGGTCATAACTTCCTCATTATTCATCGGGATCTAGTCAACTTTTAGCTGGTGGAAAACTGCATATTTCTAGTAGTTCTAACACTTATTTTTCTCTTTTGGAGAATGAAATTGCTAAAACAATTCCTAGCAAGGGTGATGGTAATCCCTCTCCAGGGGAATGATTATCCTCTCATGGAACACTAATAAAGTAGCTTATGTTAAGACGCTGCTTTTTTAGCAGTCTGTAGATGTGATTGGTATTCTTGAAACTAAAGTGAAAGTGAGAAACAGTGTTAAATTGTAGAAGAAATTTTGTTTTGCTTGGTCCTAGTATTATAACTATTCTAGTTCTCACAGGGGTGGAATTTGGATTGGCTGGTTGCAAGATAAAGTTACTTTGTGAATTCTTTCTTCTCATGAACAATTTTTTCATGTTGATATATGTATTAAGGACTTGCAACATCAAATTGTGTGTTTTTTTGTGTATGGTTTGCACTCTATTCATGATAGAGTCCTTGGCTTCTTAAATTGTGTAACTTGAATATTGCTTCTGCTCCTTGAATAAGGACTTGTAACATCAAATTGTGTAACTTTAATGTTGCTTCTGCTCCTTGGCTTCTTATTGGTGATTTCAATTCTGCTCTAAATGAGGGTGATAGGATTAATGGTAACCCTATCACTGATTATGAAATTAGGCACTTCAAGGAGTTTGTTGTGACTCTTGATCTTTGTTAAATAAAGAGTAAGGGTTGCTTCTTTTCTTGATCTTATAAAGGTCATGGTGATGATAAAACTTCTACTAGAATTGATAGGGGCTTGGTTAATCAAGCTTGGCTTTCTGCCTATGGATCTGCTGAAGCTATTTATCTTCCTCCTCTTTTATCTGATCACAGTCCTATTTTGGTTGAAGTTTGTAAGCATGCTCCTGGGAGAGGTAGACCTTTCAGATTTCGGAACTGCTTAGCTGATCACAAAGATTTTTGCTCTACAATTGAAGCTGGTTGGAAGCAGGTCACTACTTTTGCTGCTATGACTGATGTATTGCAGAATCTCAAGACCATCAAGTAGGGGCTTAAGAACCTTAACACCAGGCATTTTGCTAATATTGCTGAGAAGGTAGATCAAGTTAATACTATTCTAGTTCAAATCTAGGAAAAGCTTGCACTGGATATTTCTTATCCTTCTCTGCAACTTCAGGAATTTGATGCTATTGATAAGGTTAGATATTGGATGCATATTCAAGAGAAAATTTATAAACAAAATCAAGGGTTGATTGGATTAAACTGGGTGATGCTAACTCCCAGTATTTCTTTTCGGTTATGAAACAAAGGCAGAGTAGAAATAGAATTAACTCTATTTTTACCGATTCTAATGTTCTTTTGAAAGATCACGCTTTGATTGAGAGTGAAATATTGGGTTTCTATAAGCTCTTTTAGGTACTAGAGCTACTTCTCTCCTTGCTATTGATATGCATACTATGAGAGCTGGGAAACAATGTAGGAGAATATAGGTACTACACAGCGAAAATAAACATGAATCATTTTCATACAGTACCTAATCCCAAGATCTAATGCATAACACATAAAGAACATATAATCGTACCTTTGAAGCGTGATTCCACGTGCGATCGAGCAAGAACAATGGGAGATAAAGAACCCCAAGCGTGATTCCTCTATTTGGTCCACGGGCACAGATTAAGACCTCCACTAATGCTAGTTAGTTTCAATTGAACCCTTCAATTGACCTTCTATGGAGAAGAGTGAGCAACAAACCACCATGAACCACCACGAACCAACACACGCGCCACTAAGGGTGGCCGGCCGTACGGACGAGGGGAGGAGAGAGATAGTCATGAGATAGAGAGAGGAATTAGGGTCTTTGGGATTGGTTTCCTTGATGTCAAAATACACTGTGTGTGAATTATGACTGCTTTCGTGCAACCCTAGGCATGGATCTTATTTATAGATCTCATCTCTAAATAAGAGTCCACGTCAAGAGCCCAACACCTAATTCCAATATAACTATGCTAGCCCAATCCATTTCATGATTAGTTAAATGCTCATGATGAGTCCCATTAATGGGCCTTTAACTTGCTTAACCCAATACCCTTGTTGTGTGACCTCATAGGATCCATTCTAGTAGGCTTTGGATTATTTGACTAGCCCAAAGATCACACTACTACAAAAAGAGTGTTTTATCGACGCTGGACCCTCGACGCTAGGCAAGCAGCGTCAGCTAAAAATATACTATCCGTGTTTTGTCGACGGTTTTCCACGTCGAAATTAATTTTCGTCACAAAAAAGCGTCGCGAAAATCTCGCACATGCCCTACACGTGATGCAAAACCCACGATTGCAAAATTAAATTTAGGGAAAATAAAAAACTCCATCACTACTCACACTTATCAACCCTAACTTTTCTTCTCCGATCCCCTTCTTTCGTAAATCTACAGAAGTACAGAGGCTTATGGAACCATGGATTTCAAAATCAGATCTTTGTCTCTCATTGATCGAGTTGATTTCGAAATGCCGTACATCAATTACAAATTCAGATCTTTGCCCTCTTTGTATCAATTTCGAAGTGTGTTTCATCAGTTTCAAATTCATCAAATTTTCGTCCCTGATTCTTTTTCGAAATGAGGTAAACACTATAATTTTAGATCTTTTTTTTTTTCTCTCTAAAGAAATTTGAAATTAAGTTACATCAATTTCAAGTTCAGATCTTTGTCTAATTGTCATCTATTTCGTCCTTTATCTCTGTGCTGATAATATTGGGGTACATCTTTTTTTTTTTTTTTTTTTGGAATTGGTTTTGTGGATTATTTTTTTTCCACAACAATGTTACAGAATTATAGTCGGATTATGGGTTCAATTGATGAACAATAGAGATTTCAAGGTTTCTTTTTTTATCTAGGTTTAATTTTGCGCTACTGTTTTAATTCAATTATGAAAAATTGGCCTTTGGTTATTATAGATTTGAAGCACAATTTTAATGAGTATAATGCTATTTGACATACTCTTATTGATGAAGTTAGTTTTTTAAAGGAGTAGTGCAAAATGCCAAAATTTGACATTAAGTAACTAGTTAGAGAAAATTATGCCCGTTAAATACTCTGTTATGTCAATAAATCTAATCCTTTGATAAAAGTTGTTGCTTTTTGTAATGAAAATTATGCCCGTTAAATGACATATGATGTATGCCTTTCATTAGTTGCATAGTGTGAAACCCAAAACTTGCACTTGTGATGTCTTTGTATGTATAAACTATGACTGTAGAAGCTTTTTATTTAGTGTCTAATTGTCAATATTGGTATTTATTCCAAGCATAAAGTCATCAATTAATCTGATAAGCTTTTCCACTTTCATTACTAATGCAACTCCGAGTCGCTCAAAGAGTACATATAGAAAAAAAAATGAAATTTATTTGAAGGATAATGTAGTTCTAGCTGATGGTGGCAACTTCCCTTTAAAATCCATTGCCCTTTCTCCTAGTAGCTCTATTTAAAAAAAAAAAAAAAAGGTTTTAGAAGCTTATCAAATATGTAGGGATTGAACTTAATTATAGTTTTCTTCATAATAATTTGGATGCCCTGTGATTTTATTGAGAAGGTTTCCAAAGGTAATAATGTCTTCAGTAGCTTCAATCATTACAAGATCCCACATTGGTTTTTTAAGGTTGTATTTTGAGAAGAGAGAAACCTGCAGATCATGTTCTATTGGCTTCTTTAATAAAGCAATGTTATAGTTGAATTAAAATAGAAAGCATAATTGACGCCAATAGTTGTGAATAATAGATTAAAACAGAAAGCATATGATTGACACCAAAATTTGTTAATATATAATAGTTAATTCAACTGCTTCCTAGAAGTTGTGCTAATGCTGAATTGCCTTTAATTTGTCTAACCTGTAGGTGGTTTGTTCCTGTCAAGTCTGAACATTTTGGCTGGGTGATAATTAGCTTCAACTATATCTAGTTGCTTATATTATTGAATCTTCATTCTTAGCTTTTATACCTTGATAATAATAGTAATAATTGACGATCTTTGGTTTACGTACGATCTTGATATACAATTCCATTATTTTGGTTCAGATTTGAGGCTGGAACACCAACTATTGGTGAAGCCATTGGATTAGGAGCAGCTATAGACTATATCTGGAATCGGCATGCAAGATATCCATGATTACGAGTTATTGGTCACTATTTCTTATAAGCCCTTGAAGATCATCCCAAGAATCCGGAAACATCAAAAGGGTATGCTCTAAATTCAAGGCCAATATTGAGTTATTGGCTAATATTTCTTGCAATTCAAGCCCCTGAAGATCAGCCCAAAATATGTACAGTTATCTATTTTTTCTTCTTTAATAGAGTTAGCTCTCTGCCCCTTTGCTCTCTTTTGAATCTAGTTTCTCATTTCCTGGCTGATGTGTGTGAACACTATGGCAACTTTTTTTTTTTAATAAAATGCAAGTTCTTTTGGCATCAAGAATGATGTCACATGGTGACATTTTGACAAATTAGCTTTATGTTTTTTAAAATGAATGTCTTGAATGAAATGTTTAACATTATACATCAAGCATTTTGGTACCCATGCAGCTTGCAAACATATATTTGATGTGATGTGATGGGCCTAACGCAATCACTTTTTGGTGCTTCTATATTTTAAGGTGGATTTCCAATATAGCTATTTGCTTAGTGATTTAAGAGGTAGATCCTTCCTGATTAGGTAACCTGCAATCTGCTGCTTAGACCTTTGCTCATTTTTTTTTATTGATCTGGAACTGGTGATCCGATGAAGGGTTCCTCTATGTAGGCATAATAATAGAGAATTCATCAAACCAGTTTCAAGTATCGAGCTAAGCCTTAATTTTATTTATTCATCTGAGTTTACTTGAACCATGATATTTTGCATATAATTTTCTGTCATATTGTGCTATAACTAGTTAAAAGTTGTACAAGTACATGTTATCATTTTGGCTCTCTAGCTCTTTTTTTCTCTTTGTATTTTTTCTTCTAAAGTTGTTTTCTATTAAGAGTTATGACTCGCCTTGAGTGATTAGTGGGATATGGAAACGAATTTTGTGGATATCTGAATACAATGTCCCATATATTTTCATGGTCATGCATTACCACTATTCAACTAGATATTTTCATTTATAATACACCCCTTACATCAAAATTAGAACAAAGTTGTAAGAACACTGATATTGTTGTTGTTGCAGGATGTTGCCACACTTTTGTGGCTCCACCTTGCTCCTGTTGTTGATCTACTGCTGTTGTTGATTTACAATGCTACTGTTGTCTGTCTTCCCAGGCCACACTAAACCACTAATTCTTGCCAAGGATCTAGAAACATCAAAGGGTATGATGTGAATTCAAGGCCAACAATGAGTTCACAATCTGAACTTTGCTTTACGCCCCTCCTGCAAGTAGATCAAGGAACAACTAAATTGGAGATTGATTGAAGATTTTTTGTGCAGAAATGAGCAGATTGAGTTGTTCCACTATAACTAGTCACGAATGAAACATAAGTTGGAATTATGTAAGTTGGAAAACTGATTACTACGAGATATTGTACATGTACTATAGTATATATATTTATATGCAAAAACTCTTTACTATGAGATATTGTACATGTAGTATAGTATATTTATATGCAATAAAAAAATTGGCCAAATTTTCTTCTGTATATATTTATACACATATATATATATATATATATATATATATATATATATATATATATATATATATATATATATATATATATATATATATATATATATTGTAACATTGGTACAGTAATAATTTTCAGTGTAAATTAGTAATATTGGTAAATGTATTCTAAATTTTTTAAGGAATATGGACAATAAAAAGCGTCCTTAACATAGAAAATATAGACAGAAAAACGAGTAGGAAAAATATTAATAATAAAAAATATGAAACTCTAGACACAAAAAAGCGTCGCAAATTTTGGGTTATAGACACAGAAAAGTGTCGCTAAAGTTCAGAAAGTGCGCCAACTACAACAAATTTTGACACTTCGTATACTAATTTGGACACATTAAAGCGTCGCGATTGGCGACGCTTTTATGACGCCTAATTTTCTCGACTCACGTTTTCTCGACGCTTTTTTAAAGCGCCGAGAAAGAAATTTTCGACGCTTTTTAGCGTCGAAAAAGAGCTTCAAAAGCGTTCTAAAAACACGGATTTTCTAGTAGTGTCATTGATCATAGTCTAGCAACAGACAATGATGACCCAAAAGAACAAACTTATTATCTCCATAATAGTGATCCTTGATATATCTAGTAATTGCACTTATCGAAGACACAATTCCTTCAATCTCCCACTTGTCTGAGACAAGTGCGCAATATTCAAATTCCTTAAGTCAATGTGTGTCGATTTGATTATATGATTGCATCTCATGTCGTGATCATATTAGTCTACAAATCTTTTCTTGAAAAACTGAGTGAGATTCACAGAACAAATGATTACTATGTAATTCATTTGAGCACGGCCATGCATTTTCTGAATTCTCCCTCTTCAAGGGGCCAAGACACATTCCTAATTAAATAGGAAGACTCAATCCAATCTTGTGGCAACCAAGGCTCCCACTCAAATCACGAGGTAACCAGGAAACACCCTTTATAATCTCCAGTTACGGGAAGACGTTTGAATGTACACAGTTACATCAATCATTGAAGGAAATAAATGTTCCACTCATGTCAAAGGAATCCACTAATATATCCGGAAGTTCTATACTTGAACTTCAAAGTAGGTCTATAGTTCGATCATGCATCATTCATGCATACCCATGTGATTGATCGAGCTTCACTACGCTCCTATAGCCCATGAAACTGCGCTATCCAATCAATCTTACATGCTAGTCCAATTTATGAAATCATTTATGTCCACTTTAATGATTCCGAACTAGGAACTAAATAATGTATGAATTTAGTTAACCTGTGGAGTTTCATTCACCAGGTTATTTAAATAAATTAGCCTGATGAGCCCATCAATCCATAATTATTTTGGACATTTTATTTAATCTTGAAACCACGATTTAATAAGATTGAAACTTTGTTTCAATTGATAAACATAATTCTGCAAATGAATGTATTACACATGTAACTTGTTTTTCTCTAAAAACAAATACAACTTCTAATTACATCATTTGACTCAATCCAGTTTCATTAGCATGTTTCTCATGCTTTGGAAATGGAAGAGGTTTACTAAGTAGAGTTCATGAGACATTTTCATGAACATGAATTTTGCAATTTCTAAATCTTATAATCATTTTCATCTCCATACACTAAGAATTTTTCTTCGCCCTTTCGCAAGGAACTCTGGAATTTCTAATTTGTATTCCAACGTTATATTGGATTTCGATTGAAATCTATCATCACTTGTTCTAAAAACACGTGAATCAAATAGACGAGTATAGTCCATGGCATGCATGATGCATGATGCATCCTTTGCAAATTGCATAAGGATCATCACTCAAAACCTTAATTTCATCAACCTTTCTTAAAGCATTGAATCATTAAGCAACATGTCATGTTACATGGGATTGAAACTCCTTTAAATATAATGTTGAACCTTATAAGAATCTTATCAATGTAAGCTTCTTAACCAAACTCAAACATCCTTCGAGACCTATCTCTATAGATCTTGAATCCCAAATGTACTCATCATCCTCTTCAAGGTTTTTCATACAAAAAGTGCACTACCCACCACTTGACTCTTCAAGCAATGAATAATTTGCTCTTTATACTAGACCAAGAAGACTTCATAGCTCCCACTAAGCATCTTTTACACACAAGACCTTTTCTTCATTTTACGAGAACATCAAACGATTTGATTAACTCACAAAATTAAGAACACTAACTCCATGATGCTATGCATCCCTAGGATTATTGGATCTTCAAACTTTTGATTGTATCATATACAAATATTCTTTGATGAACAATTTCAAAAAAGCGTTTTGAAATCCATCTACCAAATCTCATAAGGTAGTAATCACTAAAATATCTTTAATAGCTCCCTTCATAAACACTTCACAAGGTTTTCTTTCGGAGTTTGTTGTAAAACAATTTCACAACTCTTGGATGTTTATCAAAGTCTTGGTTAAATTCTCATTATTACGATCATGTCGCAATACTTTGAATGTGTTTCCAAGTATATGTCTTGACTTAAATTTTCACAATTACAATCATATTGTAAAATAATCATTATCTTGTCAAGTTGATACTGAACTTCATACTGAACATTTTGAACTTTTTCAAAATTTTCACTCTTATGCTTCAACTAAGCACAAGTATTGATCGTATCACAAATGAAGTTTCATTGTCCGTCTTTAGCCTTTGAACCTTTGGTTTTCGTACATCGATATGTATTTGACCTTGAGTTCACATCATCATTTCTTTAAATGGTGACTTTTAAAAATTTCAAATTAGAATGATAATTACATATATCAATGGATTCATAATCAAATGATATTGAAAGTCCATCCCTTTGGATCTTTCGCATGCAATGTTCATTTTCATTCGAATTATTTGACATCTTAGGGACAATTCATATATAGAAATGGTTTAATTATTTCTATCATATAGAACTTTGAACCTATTTAGCAATCTCAAAACACATTATGACTCAATGAAGCATAGAATAACATTTATTCCACGTTTTTGAATCTTCGATGCTTAGTCATTACTAACATTGAATGGTGTTTTGATAATGGCAAGAATGAATATATAACATTTATTTAATTATAGCCAATAACAAGGTAAGGTGAAATATAGGTTCTACTTGTAAAGTTGCAACTTTTGCTTCCAGACTCGTAGATTCTACATGTGAAATAGCAACATTATTTGCTTCATAACTTGTAGATTTATTTCTCCTTTAGCCATTCTTCTTCATTTAGTTCAACCTCATTCTCAATGAGAGAGAACTAAACAAGACATCATATGTCCAAGAAGTAGCAATGTGCTAAATCAATTTTTACAATATACTTTTAAATTGGAACATTTCCATTCTTTTACCTTCCAACTATTATGAGGTAGTTTCTAATCAATTGGAATCGGTCCATTTAATTTGAAACATTTGTAGTTCATAACAACTTTTAGCATGTAAGTAGTTCTAGGTTTGAGAAGTAGCAACTTGTTTGCATTTCTTGGCCTATAACTTCTTAATGCAATCCTCATATATTCCTAAACCTTTCCCATTTGAGCCACTTAGAACATTTCTCTTAGGTTCAAAATGATACTTTGCTTAACTGCTTTAAGCATATTTCATGATTTTGCTAAGTCTTATTCAATCATTATTCATATTAGAATTTAATCAACCATTTAACTCTATATGAAATGGATGAAGAATAATGTCATTTGATCAACTTTTGATCATAGAGATTTCCAATCACTTTCTTATATTCAATCATATTGAAGATAAGAGATTTTATTGGACTTCTATACTTGTCTTTTAGAGGGTTTGTACCTCCCATCTCATCATATCCCTTGAAACACTTTTCAAAATGAAGATGTGTTGGCATTTTACTCAAACATTTTGAATAAAACCAACCTTAGACATGTGACATGGGTTTCTAAAACTTGCCTTTTAGAACAATTTTAGCAAAATTGGTAATAGGTTTATGGATTATCTTTTAACCTTTTGAGAACGTTTCTCAACTTTATTTTCAATCGAGGAGATTATATATAATAATAAAATTAGAACGACATGTTACTTATAAGTAAACGCAAAATTCAATTATGTTTAATAAAATTTAAAGTACCATAAGCGAATTAAATAGGCAACTTTAAAACATTTATTCAATTTTAATTGATCCCTATTGAATAAAATGATTCCAAGATCCTTTATTTGTGCAATAATTGACCGGACTTTAGCCCTACCATCAACCATTACATTTTCAAGGTGAGTAAACTCTTTACTGATTACAACTCTTTGTAATTCTTGGTTGAATAATTACCCATCACATGTTTAATTGTTACCCTTAGCTTCAAGGTTCTAAACTCTTTAGGTAACCTTGTTGAGTATGACCAATCAAAAGTGTAAAATTTGTTTTACCCCCACTCCCCTAAGATATAATATGACACCCAGCTTTAGCATGACCCATCATAAATGTCGAAGGTTTCATCGGGTTTTTGATTGGAAAAGCTACCTCAATATTACCGGGACCTAGATTCATTATGTTGTGATTAATAGTGAACTCTAGCGCATCATCACAAAACATCAATAAAATCTAACATGCATAATAAATTGAATGCATAAAAAAGACATAGCATGGCCCCTAATCCTAAGAAAACTAACAAAGTAAATGCTCTGATAAGTGACTTTTATGTCACTTTTAGGGTGTTTATTGAGTCGCTTTCCGGCTTATTTTACAATCATTTAGCCCATTTTGTTCTTTATTTCTTTTATTTGCTTATTCTCGTCTTTTATCTTTATTTTGTGTATTTTAGTAGTTTTTAGTTTATTTTAGTATTTTTAGTTAATAATTCCTAGTTTCTCTCATTTTCTTATTTTATTTTATTTCCATGTTTGTTTTCTTTATTTTATTTTCTTTATTTTCTTTTGATTTTATTTAATTTCTTTTAGTTTTAGTATTTTATTTTACTTTATTTTTCTTTTCTTTTATTTTTATTTAACTTTTTTTATAAATACCCCTTTGGGGTTATTTTCTCACAACTTTCAATCAACATTTTTATTTTAGATAGATTAGATTAGTTTAGCCTATATTTTCTCTCTCTTAGGGTTAGTTTAGGAGTAGTTGTAGAGAGAGAAAGCTTGGATTTCCATGGAGTTTTTGAGAGGTTGAAGAAGCAACTTTGTGGAACTTCTTCTCATCTATTCAATGAGCATTTTCTAACTTTCTCTCATCTCTATTTCTTTGCTTAATTCTTAGATTTTGCTTTTTGTTTGTTGATTTGAGTAGATTAATTAGTTTGTTTGTTTAATCTTGTTTTTAATCTTATTTTACCTTGTTTTCCATGTCTATTTTCATTATGTTAGCTTAGGTCTTGTTCTAGGGAATTGGATGAAGGTTATATTAATGAATTGAATGATTGATTGTGATTAGTATGAAATTGTTTCTTGATTATTGTGTATGGATGATGCTTTTATGGATTGGAATCTTTCTAGCTAATCAATTCTATGCTTTTAATTGTGCTTTCAATCAATTGTGCGAGAGTGAGTTGGTTGAGAGCCCTAAATTCTTCCATACCTTTGCTAGGCTAGTTGCACGAGAGTGAATTAGTTTAGTAGGATAATTAACATGCTTAATTGTGCGAGAGTGAGTTAAATGTGTTGATGTTCCTAATCGAAGTAAATTTCATCTATTTGTTTGATGTTGTTTAATGCATTGATGTGATTGGATTCCACTTTCCCTAGTTTTATGTGTTTGTTCTTAGTCGTGTTTAGTTTAACCTTTCTCTATCTCACGACCTTTCCTAGTAGTCTAATTAGCACAAATTTATACTCTTAGTCCTTTTGGGTTCGACCCTTTACTTTCCACTAACTAGTTTAGTGTAAGTTTAGGTATTATAAATTTCTAATTTGGTTAGGGTTAGTAGTCCCAATGACCTACTTTCACTCGCGATAAAATTTTGGCGCCGTTGCCGGGGACTACGGCGTTCATTAGTTTGTGTTGATTAGATTAGCTAGGTTCTTGTATATTATTTAATTTTGTTTGCTTTTCTTTGTTCTTTGTATAAAAATGGCATGCTTATCTTTTCCTCAATTTGATGGTGAACCCTTCTATGCTTACTTTGAAAGACTAGATGGTTTTCTTAGTTACCATGGGTGTTCTCTTAATGATGCTTGTGGTATAGCTTATTGGGGCATGAATGAGTATACTAGGGGAATGGTCGAGGACATGAATAATGGTAGATTTTGTCATTTGTCTATGCATGATGCTTGGGATTTCTTCACATGGCTTGCTAGGGATTCTTTAGATAGAGAATCTCATGTTTCTTGTTTTGATTCTCAATGCCAAGATTCTTTTAATTTTTGCATGAATTCTCTCGATACTTCTTATGTGCCTTGTGATGATCCAAGTATGCAAATTGACACCTTTCCCCCTTATGCTCATTTTAATGAGGTTTGTGCTAATTTTGATGATGTGCAATTTGACTTTGATCATGAACCTCAACCCAATAACATTGATGCCCAAATTCTCTCTCAAATGCAATATCTCACCCAACAACTCCAAGAGCTTCAAGAGGAACAAAAATTGAGAGAAGTGAGGCTTGCCCAAGTGATGAGTGCTATGTTTGATTTAGATAGACGTGTTGGAGTGTGAGAGTGTAGTTGAGGATGATGTAGGGCAAGGGTGTGAAGGTGAGGGGAGATTTTCTTGTGATGAGAGGATTTTTGAGGATTTTGATCCTTTTCATTCCCCATTTGAGCTTGATTGCCATCCTTCCCCTTATTCACCCCCTTTGAGAGCTTCCCTTGGTGAGGATGTGAGTGAGCCATCTTCATGTTTGAATGAGGGAGTTCATGAGGATGATAATGGTGAGTTTGAGAAATCAAGAGAGATTGAGAGTCCCTTGAGTGATGGTGGAAGAATTGTGAATGAAGAAAATGTCGATTTTGAGGATTCCCACCCCTTCCCCATCTTGACGAGTCCACCTTGCATGTTGGTGACCCTTCTATCCATGAGTCTTTGGACTCATTTGAGGTTATGGCTAGTATGTTCATGGAAGGTGTAACAAATCATTATAGCCTTTTGAGAGAGTTCATTGGCAATGCTTCATGGGAAAGGGATGATTTTAAGAGAAACCTTTATCCTTTCATGCATGGTTTAGAGACTCTAGGCTTTGAGGATCTTGAGGGAGTTATTGTTCATCGTTGTGATAAAGAGGAGGATGAGGTTGTTTCTATTGGAGAGTTTTTGTTTGAGGGAGATGTGAGTCATGAGTGTTCTTTTGAGGATTCTATGATTGATTTTCATGCCCTCATTGATGATGTGAGGCTTTGTGAGACCATTGTTTCTCCTTCCCTTCCTCATGTCCCTTTCTCAAGGAATTTTGACCACATCTCCTACTATCCCATGTTCCTCCCTTCTTTTGTCAAAGAGCCTATTGAGGACCTTCTCTTGTTTGATGAGACTTTTCCTTTTCATCCTCCTATTATTGAGGAAATGGGTGATTGTGCCCCCAAAAAGATTTTGAGGAGGCTTTGCCATTTTATTCTTTTCCTTATTTTTCTTCTTCTTTCTCTTCTTATTTTCTTGATTTTTCTTCTTTCTTTTGGCATCTTCCTCCTCACTTACGTGCAATAATCTTGTTGCACGTCCTCCTCCCGTCATTTGCCTACTTGTTATCATATGAAATGTGTAGTAGTGCATTTAATAAGCTCTTGCATTCGTTGCAATATTATTTACTAGAGTGGTCTCTCTTGGACGTTAAACAAGCCTTTCTCGGGAAGTAACCCGGGGTTTTTATTGATTTCATTTTCTTTTCTTTTTAGGTTAGATTTTCTCTCATGGAAATGTTTGTGTGCCTCTTGCTAGGTACATAACTTGATATACACTTATGCATTGGTTTGGATTAAGAATCAAGGAAGTTTGACGCCTATTTTTGCTAGCATATGGAAATCGAGATTCAATTCAAGAGGAAATCGGCTTTGACAGGTTAAATTGGTTCATTTGCGGGTAATTACACCCACCGATATCCGGTATTATCTTTCCTAGCTCTTTCTCTAATGGTTGCTGACTCGTTGGACTTGTGTTGGTTTGTTGGATTGATTTCTTTCTTTTCACCTCCCATGGATTATTTTGTTTATATTTGAGTATATTGTCTCACTCAAGATTGGGGGAGGGTATTCTATCATGTTTGGTGGGATGTTGATTCATTTATGCCATGCACTTGAGTATATGCATTTCCATGTCTTTTCTTTTATTTTGAAAAATCCAAAAAGATTTTTGTTTACTTTCAAGGAAATTTTGGCAAAATGTGTTTTGTTTGTTCTTATTTTGGACATTTTGTTTTGGGACTTGAATCCTTGAATGCTTTTCTTCCTAAGTGGTAAATGTATGCACGGTTTAAGAGTGTTATTGGTTGACTCTAGGATACTATATGCTAAGGTAGTCGGGTTAAGAACTTTTAAGGGTCCATGAAGCCTTAGTTCACGGGAATGTGGTAAGATGGAGTTGCTCTCTATAGTGGATTTGAAACCCTTGGTTGGTATTTGTTTGGTTATAATCCCTTGTGAGCTTCATTTTTTCTAGCCTTCATCACCTTGTTGAGCGGCTATTTAGGATCCTTGACTACGCATGACTTAATACTTGTTTTGACCTCTAGCTTCCAAGATCGTGATCGAGCCACTCTAGGGGAGGAAAAGGGCACCTTTTCTCATTTTTCTTTATCTTCTTTTTATTTTGTTACAAATTTGGTTTTCTATTTTGCATCGACCTACTTATTAACCAATTTGAGCCTAATGTTTCCCGCTCTTGTTTAAATCGCGTTACAAACCCAATGACCTATGTTTACCAACCCTTTTAGTTAGTAAAGCATTGGCATGTGAGGTTTGAGTTTTGAGAGTGTTGAAATGGAACAAGACATTTTGTGAATTGGTTTAAGTACGGTATTGAAAGTTGAGCTTGAAAATAAAATGCAAAAAAGTTTGAGAAGAAAGATGCAATTCAAGAAAATCAAATGAAGTTTCAAGAATAAGCCGTCCATAGTAAAAAAAAAAAAGGGCAAGGACATCAAATAAGAGTTAAAAAAATTTTTTTTGTTTGGTTTCGTTTTCTTCCCTAGTTTAAGCATTGAGGACAATGCTTCGTTCAAGCTTGGGGGGAGTGTTTTTTGATTTTGGTATATATTGTGTTAGTGTTGAATAAGCTTGGGGGAGATGGCATTATTGGTATTTTTGTTTGATATTTTGTGACTTCTTGAGTTTGTTTTTGAGAGTAGGCCACTCTTTTGCTTCACTTAGAAAATATCACCAAAATTTTCAAATTTCTACCCCGCCTTAACCCTTAGCCTTACGTTACAACCCAATAAAAGACCCTTAGACTTTAGTGGGGTTAGGTCAAAGAACGGTGGAGGGAGATAGACTTCAAACCTATGGAGAGAGTATGCATAGTTGAGATGTCGGGATTACCTTCTCAAAGTTTTTCATTTCTTTATATTTTTCCGGTTCGTTCGTGGAATCATGAGAAACTAGCTTAAAGGTTGATTTGAAGCTAGTGGAGAGAACGCAGCCCGATTGGTTTGGGCTAAGGTGGATTGTGTCCCCATTAGTTCTCTATGCTTAGCATATGTTATGTTTCATTCAACCATTGACATCTTGGAACGTGCATACATTTGTCTATTTAGAAAGGTTTGCATTCATTGGTGCTTGTTCCTATCTCTTGTCCAATTATGAACTTTGTGTTTTCTTTCTTTATTTTATGTTTCTTTTTCTTTTCTTTTTATTTCCTTGCCTTGGTTTTTGTTTAGAGTTGTGAGTTAAACTCTTAGGACACCCTCACGAGAGCACACTCGTCCTCTAGGGCGATCTAGGGGTTTAAAGGGCTTGTCTTTAGTTGCTAAAATTGACCGTGATTCCTACGAAAGTGAGTTAGTGTACATTCTTGTCTCCTTTAGTGTCTTAGATTTGCTTGAATAAATCACTCTCCTTCTCCCGTGTTTCATGTTAATTTGCTCGAGGACGAGCAAAAGTTTAGTTTGGGGGAGTTTGATAAGTGACTTTTATGTCAATTTTAGGGTGTTTATTGAGTCGCTTTCCGGCTTATTTTACAATAATTTAGCCCATTTTGTTCTTTATTTCTTTTATTTGCTTATTCTCATCTTTTATCTTTATTTTGAGTATTTTAGTAGTTTTTAATAGTTTTAAGTTTATTTTCGTATTTTTAGTTAATAATTCCTAGTTTCTCTCATTTTCTTATTTTATTTTATTTCCATGTTTGTTTTCTTTATTTTATTTTATTTATTTTCTTTTGATTTTATTTAATTTGTTTTAGTTTTAGTATTTTACTTTACTTTATTTTACCTTTATTTTATTTTTATTTTGTTATCGATCCTACCCTCGTGTTTGTTTTTGGTTGTAGGTGTTTTCGGATTCTTGGTCAAGTTTCAAAGTCATATTCGAGTTCAAGGTCCGAGGTTCGAGGCACAAAATTGAACTAAGCAAGCTGCCCCAAATTGCCACTTGCTGCTGGCCCATATCCACCAGCCACGCAACCACGCACATCATCAACAACCACAGCTCCACCACTGCTGCCCCCATCACCACTTCCTCCAACCACCAAAATCACCATCAAACGCACCCACCTACCACAGCCACTTCCTCCCTATCCTACACCACAACTAAACCTACTGCCCTGCTCCCTGCTTTCCCCCAACAACACCAACACCAACAGCAACAGTCGCGCAACCAGCCCTCGTCTCCCTCACTCAACTCAGCGCAACCAACCCTCTGCTCCCTCACTCAACTCAGCGCAACCAACCCTCTGCTCCCTCACAACAACCCAGCCACACCTCCCATTTCGCCACCAAAACCGCCAGCAATTACCACCTTCAATTCGACTCCAGCAGCCACCCAAACCACCAACACCCCGCAACAACCAATCCTCTAATTTCCCTCTCCTCTTCTCACCTTAACGCAAAAATTCCACTCACCTTCAATCTACCACCAAAAACCACCCCGCAACAATTACTACAGCCAACACCCCGCAACACCAATTAAACCACAAACTCACACATCAACCACCACAATCCCCTGCTACCTTCGCGCACCACCTTCAGCCACCCAATCCGAGCACTAACTGACACCAATTCACCTCATCCAACAACCAATACACCACCGAACTCACCTCCAATAGACCACCATCAGCCACCAAAACAACAACAACAATTGCAGCCGCAATTCGCCCAACACCCAAACTCACAGAGCAACCAATTCGCGGCCGCGCAGCCCCGTCAGAAAGCGCACAATTTGGAGTCCAAAAATCATAGTTGAGGTAGTAGCTTTGCGCGACCTGTGTGCGACTTCTGTGCGGGCGCGCAAATGTGGGTCAATCACGAGCTTTTCACTTGATTTTAATGAAAATCGGACGACCACGATTCCTTCGATTAATCCAAAGGCTAAGAATTTGGTGATGCTAGATGATGATAATGTTGATGAACGGTGATGATGTTGTTTGGATGATGGTTGATGATGGAATGAAAGCAGCCAAATTCGAAAGGGAACAAGAAGAGGGGTCTGACGGTTTTGGGTGGGTTTTTGGGGTTTCTTTTCCTTTTCATTTTTCTTTTATTTTATTTTATTGTAGTTTTGTTTTTTTTGGTTTTTAGTTTAGTTATTTTATTTGTTTTATTTAGTATTATTTCTTTTTAATTTCTTGAACCTTCATGGATCTTATCCACCTTGCTCCTTTGGGCCTTCACTTCATGGGCTTCTTGGATTAACTGCAACCTGTAATTTTACTATATTCTATCTACTACTTAAATAAAATGAAATAAAATTACAAAAATACTTTATCGGTACGTAGCACTGTACTTAAATTACAAAAATACATCACGATGCGCAGATCGTATTTAGCAATCTACTGGGCCATACTAGTCATTATATAGCAGTAAATAATATCATATATTATAAAGTGCCACATAATAAATAACTCATCATGCTTTCCTAAGCTACAACATCGAATGATCATAATTAAGGAAACTTGGCATCTAAATATCTCATATTTTAATTAATGCAATTAGATAATATCATATATTATTCATGACCATCAATAAAATTTCATATATTTTAAATTAGTCATGTGATAGAATCAAATCTTAGTTTAATCTTAAAAGATAAATCATATTTATCCTCAAAGATTATCCTAACAATGTTAGGATCTTCTATCCTAATTACTAGCCAATCACAAAATTTTAAATCAATTATATCCAATATTAATTATGGGATAATCACATTATTTAAATCTATTATTATCATTTTGGAATATGCTCAGAATATCCTAACAAATCTTATCCAAAATTAACCACTTTAATTATGGATAATTATCAAAATAACAACTTTAAATATGGATAATATCAAACATAACAACTTTTGAAATATTTGATTTTATCCCATAATAAACAACATTTATCCAAAATAAAATTGATTTTATCCCAAAATAATTTTGTAATTATCTTGAAATTTTTTTAAAAACAATTTTTTTTTTTGAAAACCGTGCAACAGCCACAGTGGTGTGGTCAGCCGAAGCCAGCCACGGTGGGCGTACACCGTGAGGTGTACGCTGCACTACACCGGTGCACAGCAGCAGCAATGGCGCGCAACCCTTGCACGGTGCTGCTATTGCTACCTTTGCTGACCCGTCCTCCTGCCCCACCCCGCCCCTCCCCCCGGACCACCTACAGCGGCAGCCACCGTTGCCGCTGCTAAAACCCTTTTTTTTTTTTTTAAATTTTTAATTTAAATAAAACAAAACATAGATTGTAAAATTAAATTAATTTTAATGTGGTCCAATTAATTTCAAAACTAAATCACATTCAATCTTGAAATTAGGGTTCTTCATGAAATTAATCCCCAATTTAATTTAACACTTAAATTAAATGATTTGATCATGAAAATTCATAATTTATCATGAAATCAAATAGATAAAATTCTTTAAACACATAACTAACGAATTAAATCAAAACCAAAACACAAAATTCATAAATTAGGGTTAGGGTTTCGAATTTTTCAAAATTAGGGTTTGGGGGGGGGGGGGGGGTCAAAACTTTCGAGTAATCTAGGGCAAAATTCGGATCTCTTCGTGGCTATTTTGAGCATTATTAAAACACATTTAATCAATTCCAAGAGTTAAATCACATTTAATATATTAATTGACCCATAATTAAATTATTCTCCCTCCTAATTGAATTAAAATTGTGGACTATCAAAGAATTATAGTCAATATGCGTAAATGCAATCGGCTAACTGATACCACTGTAGGAGATTATAGGTACTACGCAGCGTAAATAAAAATGAATCATATTCATACAGTACCTAATCCCAAGATCTAATGCATAACACATAAAGAACATATAATCATACCTTTGAAGCGTGATTCCACGTGCGATCGAGCAAGAACAATGGGAGATAAAGAACCCCAAGCATGATTCCTCTATTTGGTTCACGGGCACAGATTAAGACCTCCACTAATGCTAGTTAGTTGCAATTGAACCCTTCAATTGACCTTCTACGGAGAAGAGTGAGCAACGAACCACCATGAACCACCACGAACCACCACACGCGCCACCAAGGGTGGCCGGCCGTACGGACGAGGGGAGGAAAGAGATAGCCGTGAGATAGAGAGAGGAATTAGGGTCTTTGGGATTGGTTGCCTTGATGTCAAAATACACTGTGTGTGAATTATGACTGCTTGCGTGCAATCCTAGGCATGGATTTTATTTATAGATCTCATCTCTAAATAAGAGTTCACGTCAAGAGCCCAACACCTAATTCCAATCTAACTATGCTAGCCCAATCCATTTCATGATTAGTTAAATGCTCATGAGGCCCATTAATGGGCCTCTAACTTGCTTAACCCAATACCCTTGTTGTGTGACCTCATAGGATCCATTCTAGTAGGCTTTGGACTATTTGACTAGCCCAAAGATCATTGATCATAGTCTGGCAATAGACAATGATGACCTAAAAGAACGAACTTATTATCTCCATAATAGTGATCCTTGATATATCTAGTAATTGCACTTATCGAAGACACAATTCCTTCAAACAATTAGATAGAAATGCCATTGATATTCTTTCTGTTGATGTTGCTCACGCTGAGATTGATTCTGCTTTGGCTAGTATTGGTAATGACAAGGCCCCTGAGATTGATGACATTTATGATGCTGTCACTGAGTTTTTCAAGTCTGGTGTTATTGCTAAGCAGTGGAGCTGCACTACTGTCACTTTAGCTCCCAAAGTTCAGCAACTTTCTTATGTCAAGGAGTTTAGACCCATAGCTTGTTGTACTATGGTTTATAAACTTATTTCTAAGGTTCTCACTAACAAAATAGCTCAGGTTGTTGGTTTTGTTGTTAGTGAGGCTCAAGCTGGCTTTATTCCTGGAAAACACATTGGGGACAACATTTTTCTTGATACAAAGCTCATTAAAGGGTATTCTCATAAGTTTATCACTCCTAGGTGTATGCTTAAGATTTATTCGAGGAAAGCCTATGACTTAGTGGAATGAAGCTTTTTGAAGACTGTTTTGGAAGAAACTGGTTCTCCTAGCATGGTGGTTAATTGGATTATGGCTTGTGTCTCTTCTGTCTCTCACTCTAATTTGGTGAATGGATTTCCTTATAAACCTTTCCCTGCTCAGAAAGGGTTGAGGCAAGGTGATCCTATGTCCCCTTTTCTCTTTGCTTTGTGCATGGAATACCTCTCTAGGTGTTTGGTTGAAATGACTCAGGATCCGAATTTAAATTTTTCATCCTAGATGTGAAAAATTAGAATTACTCACACTACTAGAATTAGCCGAATACCGATGGTCAAAATCCATCGGTAATTGGCTAAAAAACCATCGGTATTCCATTTACCGATGGCTGCCATCGGTATTTGGCCATCGGATAGCTACTCGTCGGAAAAATCAAAAACACCGATGGAAAAGCCATCGGTAAACTTGTTACTAATGGCTTTACCGATGGCAACAACCCATCGAAATTTTTTTAAATACCGATGGCAAAAACCATCGGTGTTTTTTTACCGATGGTCAAAAGCCATCGGTATTTTCCGATTACCGATGGCCTTGGCCATCAGTAAATTTAAAAAAAAAAAAATAAACCCCTACCCCACTCGACCCCCCCGCCCCCTACTCCCTGCTCTACTGCCTACATCCCCGCCCATCCAGCACCACCGCAACCCATCGTAAACCACTCCAACCCGGCCACCACCACCACCACCACAACCCAACACCACCTACCACCACCACCACCATATTTCCACCACCGTAAACCACAAGAACCCACCACCACCTACCACCACCACCATAATTTCAGTCAACACCACTCGAAAATACCACAAAAAATAAACAAAAAATCAACACACAAAAATCAACCTGAAATTAACCACAAAAATCAACAAAAAATAAAACATAAACGAAAATTAAAGTAAAAAACGAACATACGAAATTAAACGAACATATATGATCGAGGTTAGATAGTGTCGTTAGTCTACTAACCCTAATCAAATTAACAATTTATAATACCTAAACTACCCTAATACGAGTATAGGGGTAAGTAAAGGGTCGAACCCAAAAGGACTAAGTGTATCAATCTATGCTAATTAGACTACTAGGAAAGCTTGTGAGGTAAGAGAGGTTCAATTAACACTACTAAGAGCAAATAACTAAAACTAGGGAAAGTGGAATCCAATTACATCAATACATTCAATAACATCATACAATTAGATGAAAATGACCTTGATTAGGAACAATTAACACATTTAACTCACTCTCGCACAATTAAGCATGTTAATTATCCTACTAAACTAATTCACTCTCGTGCAACTAGCCTAGCAAAGGTATGAAAGAATTTAGGGCTCTCAACCAACTCACTCTCGCACAATCGATTGATAACACAATTAAAAGCATAGAATCAATTAGCTAGAAAGATTCTAATACATAAAAGCATCATCCATACACAATAATCAAGAAACAATTCCACACTAATCACAATCAATCATTCAATTTATTAACATGACCTTCATCCATTTCCCTAGAACAAAACCTAAACTAACATGGTGAACAAAAACAAGGAAAACAAGGTAAAATAATAATAAAAGCAAGAATCAACCACTAAACTAATTAATCTACTCAAATAAACAAATAAATAAGCAAAAACAATAATAAATGAAAGCAATAAAGGTGAGAGAAAGTTAGGAAGACTCATTGAATTTATGAGAGGAAAAATCCACAAATTTGCTTCTTCAAAATCCCAAAAACTCCATGAAAAATCCAAGCTTTCTCTCTCTAAACTACTCCTAAACTAGAGAGAGAAACTCCTAATCTAACCCTAAGAGAGAGAAGCTCTCCTAAACTAACTAAGAAAATAGCATAATAATGATCCCCCCCATTTTACAAAGAGTCCCGTCTATATATATGTGGCTCCCCCAAAAAAAAGAGACTTGGATAACAAGGCGCAAATAAATCGTAAACCCAGTCGTGCGCGCCCGCACATGAGTCCTGTGCGCCCGCACACAGGTGTGTGCGCCCTCTCATCGTAGTGTGCGGCCGCAACTTTGTGGGTACGGGGAAAATAAGTGCGCCCGCACATAAGTCATGCGCGCCCGCGCAAAGGTATGTGCGCCCGCACAGCGGTCGCGCATAGGGTCGCGCAAACTCTCTGGTTTTGCTCTGTTTCTTCAGTCTGGCTGTGCGGGTTCTGACAGGGCTGCGCGCCCGCACAGCCGCACATGTGCGCCCGCGCATAAGCCGCACAGCACCCCGCGCACAACAGATAACTTGGCTTCTTGATATCCTCTTTCTTTCGGCGCATAATTCCTACAAAACCAAAGCATGGAGATCAAAATAAAAACAAAGAAAATAAGATAAATTAAATAAATTAAGAAAATAAGCTAAAAACTATTAAAAACTACTTAAATACTCAAAAACAAGATAAAAGACGAGAATAAGTAAATAAAGAAATAAAGGACAAAAAGGGTTAAATTATTGGAAAAATAAGCCGAAAAACGACTCAATAAACACCCTAAAAAGTGGCATAAAAGTCACTTATCAATATACTACAAAAATGTTAGAAATTTAAACAAATCAACTCAAAAAAATAAAAAAAAAACGAAATACAACCACAATAATCAATGCTAAAAAAACCCACGAAATGAACCCACAAAACATCAATGAAAATCAACATACCTTCAATTATTTCATTTGAATTTAGGTTTTAATGGTCAAATTCAACCATGAAAACTTCGAAAACTTCATTTGCAAACTTATTTATTTATTTTCTACAAAAACACACTTATTTCGCTGCTAGGAGAGAGAAGTAGAGGAGAAACATGAGAGGAGAGAGAGAAAGAGAGGAGAAGGAGATAGGAAAAGAAAGAGGGAAACGTGAGGATGAGAAGGAGAGAGGAGAGAGAAGAGGAGATAGGAGGAGGCGGGTGAGGAAGATAGAAAACAAAAGTGGGCTGCTAGGGTTTTAGGAGTTAAAAGCCCGGATTATTTATTTTTAATTTTTTTTAGTAAAATACCGATGGCTACAAGCCATCGGTAAAATTCCGATGGAAAAAAGCCATCGGTATTTATTTTTTACCGATGGCTTTTAGCCATAGGTAAAAAAATATAACATTTTATTTAAAAAAAAATAATTTACCGATGGAAGAAAGCCATCGGAAAAATTATACCGATGGTTATGCCATCGGTATTTCTCAAAATACCGATGGCTTGAAAAAACCATCGGTAAATTATTTTTTTACCGATGGCTTTTACTGGCCATCGGTATTTCCCATCGGTAAATGAGCTTATTCTAGTAGTGTCATATGATGTTTGTTGATGATCTCTTGTTGTTTGCTAGAGCTGATACTATTTCTATCCAGTTTCTCTTGGGTGCTTTTCAGAAATTCTCTAGTGCTTTTGGTCTTTCTGCTAACCTTAGTAGGAGTGAGGTTTATTTTGGTGGAGTTACTGAGAATGAAAAGGAAAACTTGCAGAATATTTTGGGTATGAGCAAAGGTAGTCATCCCTTTAAGTATCTTGGTGTCTCTTTATCTTCTAAGAAACTGACCATTGCTCAATGTAGACCCTTAATTGAGAGGGTTACTACTAGAATTGAAAGCTAGACTGCTAGACACTTGTCTTATGCTGGTAGACTTCAGCTTATTAAAAGTTTCCTCTTTGGTATCCAGGCTTATTGGGCTTAGATCTTTATTCTACCAAAGAAGATTCTTAGAGAAATTGAATCTAGGTTTCGGGTGTTCCTTTGACTGGTAAAAGTTCTTTCTTTAAGAAAGCTCCTATTTCCTGGGCTCAAATGACACTCCCTAAAGTTTGTGGAGGTTGGAATATCACTTTACTCAGTGATTGGAATAAGGCTGCTATTTGAAAGATTCTTTGGGATTTAGCTCATAAAACTGATAATTTATGGGTTAAATGGGTTCATATTTACTATATTCATAACAATTATTTATGGTCTACTCCTATTCCTAGCAAATGCACATGGGTCTTAAAGAAAATTTTGGGTTGCAGGGACATTATTGATAAAATTGGTGGTTGGTCTTCTGTTATGCATGTTGGTAAGGTGTGTATTTCTAAGATCTATGCTCAGATCAGACCTCAGGCTGCAAAGGTAAGTTGGAAAAGGGTCATCTGTAATAATTTTGCTTCCCCTAAGAGCATTTTTATTACTTGGATAACTTTGATGAACAGGTTGGTTACTAAAGATAGATTGCTGAAATGGAATGTTAATTGTGATCCTGCTTGCCTTTTTAGTTAGAGCAGTAGTGAGTGTGTGTCTCACCCGTTCTTTGCTTGCCCTTACTGTAGAGATATTTGGGAGCACATCCTTGATTTTTTGAAGATTTAGAGCTCAGCTCAAGATTTCCAGGCTGAACAACAATGGCATCTCAAGAACTCCAGAAGATCAAGCAGCAAAGGCAGAATTTATATGATGTGTTTTGCTGAAGCTATTCATAGTATTTGGCTTCAAAGGAACAGTATGATGTTTACTGGTACCTGTCAGCTTGTAGAGTTGGTGTTTAGGGATATTGTGTATAAAGTAGCTATTAGATGCAATGATGTTGATAGAAAACTACTTCTTTTGTGATGTTCTAGTCTTTAGCCTATTCTGCCAGATTTGAGTCCAATTTGTCTTTACAGTTCAGGTTTGTAATCTTTTTGTGTTGGTTGTTCTGGCTCCGTTGTCTAGTCCTGCTGTTTTTGCAGCTGAGTCTAGGTGGAGGCTTGTGTTTGTTTCTGCAGTTTGCAGATTGCCTGTTGTTGGTCTGCAGGTTGCTTGTCTTGCTTCTCTGCCTTGCTCTGGTTTTGTCTGGTCCTGGTTTCCAAAACCCTTCCTAGAAGGTGGCTGGGAGCCTGAGTCTAGTTTACTCTAGTCTCTCTCTAGAACCCTCCCTCGAAGGTGGCTAGGGTGGTTTCTGGAACTGTTTTTGGTGGGTGTTTGGCCTGTTGTTTTCAGGTCTTGTGGTGTTTGGTGTTAGTTATAAATTAGCTTTTGTAAGTTGTAACTTTTATCTTTGGTAATAAAATCATTATTTATAAAAAAAATAAAATAAAAAGTCCAACACATTCAAATAAAAGATTTTTAAATCAAATGAAAGTAAACACATTCAAACAAAGCTTTTTGAATCAAATGAAAGTCAAATGCATTCAACAAAGCTAATTGAATCATATCAAGGTCAAACATATTCAAACAAATCTTTTTGAATAAAATGAAACTCAAACACATTCAAACAAAGCTTTTTGAATCGAATGAAAGTCAACTGCATTTAACGAAGCTAGTTAAATAAAATGAAAGTCAAATACATTCAAACAAAGCTTTTTGTATTGAATGAAAGTCAAAATCATTCAACGAAGCTGATTGAGTCATATGATAGTCAAACACACTTAAACAAATTTTTTTTTTTCAAATGTAAGTCAAACACATTGAAACAAAGCTTTTTGAATCAAATGAAAGTCCAACACATTCAAACAAAGTTTTTTAAATCAAATGAGAGTAAACACATTCAAACAAAGCTTTTTAAATCGAATGAAATTCAAAAGCATTCAACGAAGCTAATTGAATCTTATCAAGGTCAAACACATTGAAACAAATCTTTTTGAATCAAATGAAAGTCAAACACATTCAAACAAAGCTCTTTTATTCGAATGAAAGTCAAATGCATTTAAAGAAGCTAATTGAATCAAATGAAAAATAAACACATCCAAACAAAGCTTT
Source organism: Chenopodium album (assembly GCF_948465745.1). NCBI lineage: Eukaryota > Viridiplantae > Streptophyta > Magnoliopsida > Caryophyllales > Amaranthaceae > Chenopodium > Chenopodium album. The sequence goes on from NC_137838.1 coordinate 45,543,386, forward strand.
TTAAATCAAATGAAAGTCAAACACATTCAAACAAAGATTTTTGAATCAAATTAAAGTAAAACACATTCAGACAATGCTTTTTGAATAGAATGAATGTTAAATGCATTCAACGAAACTAATTGAATAAAATAAAAGTCAAACTCATTCAAACAAACCTTTTTGAATCAAATTTAAGTCAAACACATTCACACAAAGCTTTTTAAATCAAATGAAAGTAAACACATTAAAACAAAGCTTTTTGAATATAAGGAAAGTCAAATGCATTCAACGAAGCTAATTAAATAAAATGAAAGTCAAACACATTCAAACCAAGCTTTTTGAATCAATGAAAGTCAAACACATTCAAACAAAGCTTCTTGAATTAAATGAAAGTCAAACACATTCAAACAAAGTTTTTTGAATCAAATGAAAGTCAAATGCATTCAAACAAAGCTTTTTGAATCAAATGAAAGTCAAACACATTCAAACAAAGCTTTTGGAATCAAATGAAAGTCAAACACATTCAAGCAAAATTTTTTAATAAAATGAAAGTAAAATATATTCAAACAAAGCTTTTTGAATCAAAAGAAAGTCAAATAGATTCAAACAAAGCTTTTTGAATAAAAAAAAGTCAAACACATTAAAACAAAGCTTTTTGAATCAAATGAAAGTCAAAAGCATTCAACGAAGCTAATTTAATCAAATAAAAGTCAAACACATTCAAACAACGCTTTTTGAGTCTAATGAAAGTCAAATGCATTCAATGAAGCTAATTGAATCAAATGAATGTCAAACACATTCAAACTAAGATTTTTGAATCAAATGAAAGTTAAACAAATTTGAACAAAGATTTCTGAATCAAATGAAAGTCAAATGCATTTAACAAAGATAATTTAATCAAATGAAAGTCAAACACATTCAAACAGAGCTTTTTGAATCAAATGAAAGTTAAACACATTCAAAAAAAGTTTTTTGAATCGAATGAAAGTAAAAAGCATTCAACAAAGCTAGTTGAATCATATGAAAGTCAAATACATTCAAACAAATGTTTTTGAATTAAAGGAAAGTAAAACACATTCAAACAAATCTTTTTGAATCAAATGATAGTCAAACACATTCAAACAAAGCTTTTTAAATCAAATGAGATTCAAATAAATCTTTTTGAATCAAATGAAAGTCAAACACATTTAAACAAAGATTTTTGAATCAAATGAAAGTTAAACACATTCAAACAAAGCTTTTTGAATCAATTTTAACTTTCATCCTATATGTAAAAAATTAGGAATCACCCATATGATGTTTGTAGATGATCACTTGTTATTTGCTAGAGCTGAGACTATATATGTCCAACTTATCTTGGGTGCTTTTTAGAAATTCTGTAGTGCTTATGGTCTTTCTGCTAATCTCAGTAAAAGTGAGGTTTATTTTTGGTGGAGTTTCTTAGAATGAAATGGGTAACTTGCAGAATATTTTTGGTATGAGCAGAGGTAGTCTTCCTTTTAAGTATCTTGGTGTTCCTTTATCCTCAAAGAAAATGACCATTGCTCAATGTAGGCCCTTGATTGAGAAGGTTACCGCTAGAATTGAGAACTGGACTACAAGACATTTATTCTATGCTGGTAGGCTTCAGCTTATTAAAAGTGTCCTCTTCGGTATCCAGGCTTATTGGGCTCAGATCTTTATTTTACCAAAGACGATTCTAAGAGAAATTGAATAATCTAGGTTTAGGGTGTTCCTTTGGACAGATAAAAGTGCTTTCTCTAAGAAAGCTCCTGTTTTCTGGGCTTAAATGGCTCTCCCTAAAGTTTATGGAGGTTGGAATATCACTTTACTCAGTGATTGGAATAAGGTTGCTATCTGCAAGATTATTTGGGATTTGGCTCATAAATCTGTTAATTTATGGGTTAAATGGGTTCAAATGTACTACTTCCATAACAAAGATTTGTGGTTTACTCCTATTCCTAACAAATGCACATGGGTCCTATGAAAATTTTGAGTTACAAGGACATTATTGATAAATTGGTGGTTGGTCTACTGTTATGCATGCTGGTAAGGTGTGTATTTCTAAGATCTATGCTCAGGTTAGACCTCAGGCTGCTAAGGTAAGCTGGAAAAGGATCATGTGTAACAATTTTTCTTACCCTAAGAGCATTTTAATTGCTTGGCTAACTTTGATGAACAGGCTGGTTACTAAAGATAGATTATTGTAATGGAATATTAACTGCGATCCTGCCTATTTCTTTTATAGAAATAGCAGTGAGTTTGTGTCTCACCTGTTCTTTCTTTGCCCTTACTCTAGAGATATTTGGGAGTAAATTCTTGCTTTATAGAAGATTCAGAGGTCACTCCAACCGGAGTGCAAGACCTCAAGAATCCGTCTTGTTTGAAATGAGTAACTAACCTCGTAACCATTCCTCCATAATGAATTTCTTCGGTTTTGACCCCACTAATTATCGCCCTGCAACACTCCATAAAAATGTACCCAAATTCACCCTAGGGCTAAAATCTGACTTGGTGGCCATCCAAAGAACCATAATCTCTTCCCTTGAAAGTTTCCCAAGGTCTTTCTTGTTAAAAATGGCATAACCAAGAACCCTATGAAGAATCTTAAGGGCTGGGTGAATAATTTCACTAGCAAGCGAACTCTTGGAGTCAAACATTCTCTTATTAGCAATGGTTCTCCACCAAGCAACCTCATTATAAGGAGCCGAGTTGGAAAGGATTGGCTCTAAAATATCGGCATGAGGATTGAACCCAAGGGCTTCATTGAATTCGTAGAGAGTTAATGTATGTTTGACATTGAACAATTGGAAAGAGATGAGAAAATTTGTATCCCCCACTCTATGGTATTCAAATGTAGAGAAAAACTCAATAGTGGGCTCCAAATATGTTCTAGGAGAAGTTTTAACAAACTCATTCAAATGGAGGTTGTGGAGAAGGATGTCAAGATCGAAATCAATTCCTAAATTGACCATGTCGGCATGATGATAATTTCGGGTTGGCCTAAACTTTCGGGATTTCATTTTGTTGTATATTGGAGCTTGTTTAGACCAGTTATAAAAGTCAATTTATCAATGCTAATTGAATTAGGAATGAAAAGAACCTTCTAGAAGAATCTATAAGACTAAAACCATTCCTAATTGCATTAGGAATGATGAATCATATTAGGCCCTCCCCTAGATCATTGGGCCGCATATAAAGCTCAAACCGGGCCCAGTTTAGTAAATTGGCAATAACTTCCTCAATATTCATCGGAATTGGGCTTATAATATATCGTTGGAAAGTTCTTTGCAAGCCCTATCCAACTACACTACTATTTGACCCATATCATGGACCAACCAAAATAGATTGGCTGTTTTCTTAAAAATGAAGTTTTCAAAAACAGGGAAAAGAAAAGAGAAAATAAAACTTTCCGCAACACTAGACTTTCCACACTTTCACTTCATTCGATTATGATTCGACGCGAAAGGTACTCATCACCGGGTTTGGTTTTGGGGAGATACAAATGGGTGTCTACACAATGTTTCTTCTAATGAATGTTGTCAATAAAGATGATGAAACATGCACAGTATTGAAACAAGATTTCATGATAAAGGGTTCTTAAAGGGAAATATGATCAATATGGATATGGATGTGTGAGTGAAGTGTGTGAATGTGATACTAAGGCTGGCTGCAAGGTTTATGGTGATGTGAGAACAGTCAAAGATGATGACTCTTTAGGCTGGGTAGGCTAAATGATGTGTGTTCAAGCCCCCAAGTCTAGCTCTAGATAGATAGGGGTAAGAATTGGATATTCTTTGAGTCGATTATGCATGGATATGAGTATGAATGTGAATATGAATGTGGCCCCACCTCGATATGAGGTTGCCTACGTATCCGTTAGGAATCAGGCCAAACATAGCTCTAACCAAACTTTGCACAAGTGTGTGTACACCACAAAAAGGTCTTTCAAGGGTTATAGTGGTTAAGCTGATGGTTAAGGGAAGAAAGGGGTAAAAGGCTCATGACCCGAGAGAATCCCTCAAGATATGCAATTGTATTTTTAAAAAATTCGGACTTTGCAAGTTTTATTTTTCATATACTCGCAACTTTTGGGTATTATTTGTGAGATATTAAATATTCTAAAGTTGCGAGTAATTTGGACTGGAGGTAGTATTTTTCTTATTTGAATTCAATTTTTTTTTCATTTTTTTAAATCAATGTTGGCAATATCGGATCATGCGGTCCATCACTCACATAGCATTCATGTTTCTCAGGCACGGCACCAAGCACTCGATGAGAGACGCAATTTGAGACGTTTTCATATCAAAGACATTGGAACACTTGCCCTTAGACATTGTTTTATTGTTGCTTTGCTGCCTTTTTTTTTTAATTGCTTTTTGAATGTTACACAAATTACACACTTTCCCATCCCAGGGCTAGGTGAATGTGGGTTGAAGAAATGAAGGCCAAACATTAGACGAGGCTTAAAGTGGTTGATGAAGAAATTGAATGTGTGCTTGAATGTTTAATGGGGATTGACAGGGTTGGAAAGGTTTCTCAAATCATTGGTGTACCTTGTGTTTAGTTTGGCAATTGTGTTTTGATTTTTTTGCTAATCACATGATTGAATGTAATAAAGAGATGCTCATTTATGAAGAAGGTAAGAAATGTGACACAAAAACACATGGATAAGGAGAACCTATGCTAGACTTTTTTAGGGGAAGGGTTTGAAACAAAAGAAGAAGAAAATAGGAAATCTTGTGAGAAGCTTGTATCGTGCTTTGTCTTTGTGGCTTTTTATGAGTTACTTCTTGCCACTTGGTGAGGAAAAAAGTTTATTGTTGTTGATGCTTTGATTGGAAGGAAATAAGGAAGGAGTGACGTTCCCCTTATTCTTCCAACTATTGCCTAGTGATTTTTGACTCAAGTACTGTGTAAGGATGAACTCACTTAATGCATTCACTCAATACCCGAATTGGAAAGGAAGTGCGTATGAAATAATTTTGAAAACTGATGGGAAAAACTCCACTCATTCCTATTACGTCGAAAAACGACGCATGTGTGGTCCAAATATAGGATTGTAAACAATATAGTGCATTACTCGAATATAAAGTGTGTGAAACGACTCAACATGTGTGATTTGGTGAGTTTATTAAGACTCGTGGTATGATCACATGGCTAGACATGAGGACGTTGTGAAAAACAAAGGACACAATGACCAAATACCACGGAAGACTAAAAGACAAACTAACTTGATTAATTTTGTCAAATTTTAATGTTTATGCTATTTAATAGGTGAAAACAGTCCATTGGAAATCGTTAGTCATGAATAAGATCAACCACAATCAAAGACAAAGAACACATGTTAAGGTTAGCACAAAAATCGATCACGAGAAACTAGGAAGAGGACTAGAATTCTTGAAGAGTTAGAACTCATGGGTAAAAAAAATTAAATAATAAAAAAATCTATAATTCCTATGTTATAAGAGTTGACACGGATTACAGGACTTGGCTACAACTATCCCGACACGAAAAGATAATTTTTTTTTTTTAAAAAAGAAAGTTGACGCTAAAAAGACACCTAAACTGGATAAGCTATAGTATATTGGTTATAACTTTTGATTTGTGACTCTTATTGGGACGAAACTAACTCCAAATGAAAGATAAATCTTGGGGCTACAGATCCGTAGTTGGAACGACTCGTAACTCTTTCTAAAACTCCGGCTATGACCAAAACAAGTTGACTCTTGTGCAGGATACGAGAATAAAAATCCGGGTTGACTTGATTTTTTTTTTTTTTTTTAAAAAAAAAAAAATCTATGACTCGACTCTAAAAAAAAAATAAAAAGGGTTTGATAAGAGAAAAAAATTAATTTAAAAAAATTCAATAAAAAAATGTACATATAAGCACATCGTCAAGCATGATGCAATGAAGTTAGCAACCTAAAGTCAAGATCTATGTTCCACTATGGTAAAGCTTTTGGGTGTCAAAGGGTACCATGATTAAGAGTTTGGACGCGTTAGCAAGGCAGCCTCCCTTGAGGGTGTATGCCAACGGGCGGCTCCGCGAGTTCGTGATAAAATCGAACTCGATTCAATGTTTTGGGTGGATTTAAAAACTCGAATGAACCCTTATTGCCATGAGCGTTTTTGGGTTAATAGAGCATAAATCCCCCGGGCTAGCCACATACGTAGAACACGTACTATTGCGGAAAAATAGGTAAGCTAAAATGCATATGCAAATGTGACAATGCCAATTAAATCACAAGAATACAATCAATAATCTTCCAAGTCTCATCCACTCATCTCAATTAAATACCGATTACTCAAATCGATAAATAACCATGAATCCTCCCCAGTGGAGTCTCCAAATTGTACATTTTTAGGTGTCAACAGGGTGGAGGGCCTCTTTGAGCATTATTTTGAAAATTGCCCCTACCTTGTTTGTTCCAATTACCCGTATTTTGATTTTGACCATAACCTTGATTATGGTTACCACTACCTTGATTATAATTTCCATAACCTTGGTTTTGATTACCATAATTTTTGTTTTGATTTTAGCTACTATAACCTTGATTGTTATAGTTACTTCGAGAACCTTGGTTCCTATAACCAATTATGGTTACCACTACCTTGATTATAATTTCCATAATCTTGGTTTTGATTACCATAATTTTGGTTTTGATTTTACCTACTATAACCTTGATTGTTATAGTTACTTCGAGAACCTTGGTTCCTATAACCACCACCTTGGTTATAGTTGTCAAAATTACCTTGGTTTGGTAATTCCTATTCCATTGACCCCTTTAATTATCAAACCTTTGCAAATTATTATTATTTGACACATAGTTCACATGTTCACTCTCATTGTTCTCAAACTCATCATTACTATCCGAAAAAGCATGAGGGCAATTACAAGCATCGTGATCATATGAACCACACACATCCAGAACAAACAACCACTAGGCATGTTACTAGAAGAAGGAGGGGGATGAGAGTTCGAAGGAGTACTTCTCCCCTTAAATTGGGAGGGAAGATTTGGAGCTTGTGAAGAAGAACTCTCCAATTTTTCCTTGATTGCAATCACTTCCTTCCCCAAGTTCTTCATTTGTGAGGAGAGATTGTTGATTGCATTTAGATGATCAATCAAGTACACCAAAGAGATAATCTTGCTAGTTGAATCCCTCTCACCATCTTGCCAATCTCTATAGTACCTCACAACATCCTCAATGATGTCTACTACTTCTTCTTCCGTCCTATTCATGATGGGACCTCCGGCTCCCTCATCAAGGCATGACTTGCCTTGGGGACTTATGCCTCTATAGAAAATTTGAATAATTTGATAGGTTGGAATTCCGTGGTGAGGACACTCCCTTTGGTACTCTTTATATCTCTCCCACGCTTCATAGAGGTTCTCACTTGGCTTTTGTTTGAAACCTTGAATCAAAGCTTCAGCCTCCGCCGTTTTCTTTTGTGGATAGAAACGAGATAGAAATTCCTTGGTAACCTCGTCCCATTCCCTTAGAGAATTCGGCTTAACCTCCTTGTCTAGCCATTCCAAAGCACGCCCTATGAGAGAAAAGGGAAAGACCTTGAGGCGGATGAATTCTTGGGAAACTCCGTTCACTTTGATAGTATTGCAATATTTTTCGAACTCCTTGAGATGATTTAGCGAACTCTCTTTATTAGCCCCACTAAATTGTTGCATCTCTCTTAAAGTGATCATTGCCGGCCTAATTTCAAAATCATTTGCCGGTAATGTAGGTGGAGCAATCCCACTCTCAAATCTATATACACCGGAAATCCCTAATTCTTTCAATGCCACTCTCAAATTCTTTCCCATTCTTGCTTGTTCCTCTAGTTGTGTTTCTTCTTCACTTGAAATGCTAGAGCTCAAAGATCGTCTAGCATGAAAGGAATGGTGTCCTTCGAACAAGTGTACTATTCCGTTAGTGGGTTTAGAATTATTAAAAAGCTAATATATTATGTAAGGTCAAGTGATCGGAATGTCTAGGTGGAGGCCGCTTCCGATCAGTTATATTAATGCATAATTAATATTACGGCTTAATCTTGACTAAACCCTTCGGATCACACCCTTTGCAGTAAACGAACAGACTCGACGAATTAATTTGGAAGAAATCAATTCGTCGCCCGAGTATTAAATATTACGACGTCAAAAATTCGAGCTTAGAGCGTCGAAACCGAGCGTCGGAATTTGAGTAAAAAATAGTTAATGACGAGACGCGCAAATAATAATAAATTGACAATATTTCCCAAAATACCCCTAGCATCGGAATGCCCCGAGCGTGCGAGTGCTAGGGGCATTATGTGCTAAGCATTGGTGGCTAGCATGCGTACCAAGCTAAAGGGTGGCTAGGGCATGCTAGCGCACCAACGCTAGGAGGCCACGACCGCAAGTGCAAGCAGCAGTCCGCACAAGGTGTGCGTGGCTTGCTGGCCGCAAGCAGCAGCAACCAGCACGAGCGTGCCCGGCTTGCTAGCTGCGAGCAGCAGCAGCTTGCATCACCTTGGTGCGGGTGGTGGGCCGTGTGTAATAGGGGAAGCAAATAAAGGGAGGGGAAAAAGGTGAGGGACATGTGTCACAAGGAGAGAATGGAGTGGGGAGCAAGTATGGTCCCCTACTCTCCAAGTGGTCCTCACTTGCCTTTGCATATAATAGTGACACTTGTAGATTTATTATTAGTTTTCTTATTTGTTTTAATTTATCTTTAAAATAAATTGTGGAATTTCATGACTCCCACATTGATGGGATAGAAATTCCCACTCTCTCTCTTGCCTATAAATACCCATCTTGGGTTTTTGGGAAGAGTGCTTGAGTAGGAGTTCAATAGAGCATTGCATTAGCAAAAACTCTTAAACTCACATAATACTCGGGTTTTGGCCGGACCTCGCTAACCTCGAGGTAACGGACCTAAAAGTCGCTAGTAGTTTTTGCGGGTGGACTTTCGTTGGAGGCTCGCGTATTTTCGGAGCTTAAAGCTTTCAAGTAAGAGCCCGACTTTGAGGGGGAAGCACGCGTTAAAGGTAAATTCCGATTTTATCCTTTTGTGTTTATTTGTTATGCTTTATGGTTTTATTAATTGCGAGTGGTTCTTTGGGTCGGGGTTGTTTCCGCGGTAAGTTGGACTTACCAAACCCCAACAGCGGTATCGGAGCCACGCTCATTTATTTTTAAAACCATAATATTTTTTCAAGGTGTTTTTTATGGCTTAATTTTCTGGTCTTGAAGTGCTAATTAGATTAGCAGCTCGTTTTATTTATTTTAACCTCGTATTTAAGCTATCTTCTGCCCCAAACCCAGATTTCGACCTAAAAATAGTGAATTTTGGGTGGAAAATGTGTTATGGAAATGGTTTTTATCCTTCCAGATAACATTTTTTAGGAAAAAAACGACCAAAAATGCAATTTTCGAGGGTTTTTTCGTTTTTACGAAAAATTTTAAGGCTTTCTAACCTTGAAAATTAATTGCATATTATGGTGGTTATGTAATTGGTTCAATACATATTTATATTCAATTTTAAACCTCTTTAGGCATGATTACTTGGTAGTAATTTGTGCTTGAAAGCTTGGTTTTATTTTTCACATAATTGCAAACTAATTGCATTAAGTGTGAAACTATTGTTCTTTGAGGCTTCCAAGTATTAAAGATTCAATCTTTAATTATGTTAAGTGATTGAAACTTTATATTACTAAATTCCTTTAATTTTTGTTAAATTTTGTTGATATAATAATTTTTTAGTTGATTGGAATCATAAAGTTTGAATCTTTGTGATAGAAAATTGTTCATCTCCATATTGGAAGATATAATTTTTTCAAGGATTCACAAGTATTAAAGTTGGAATCTTTATTGAACTTATGTTCATTTTTCCAACTCCCTCTTATTTTGTCAAAAACTCAAGATTAATTTAAATTAATTAAATTAATAGTCAGTAATTGCCCTCTTATTTTTGTTGCACCAAGTTAAACCAATTTAATTAAAGAATGGTTCTTGGGAATAATTTTGGTTACATGCACTTTGAAAATTTTATTTAAGTTAGACTTGTTTAAATTTTTTTTAATTTTTCTCAAATGAATTAGTTCTAATATTGATTTAGAATTAATAATTATGTCACGCAAAACTGGGATCAAAATCCCGAGGCTATGGCACGCAAAACGAGGAAAGAACATCACTTGGCTAGCCAGGCTGCATAGCAGCCCACATGTGGCTGCCAAGGATGGTGCTCGTGCTTGCGCGCAAGCCTATGCGTGGCTGCTGCTTTCTGCCAGCAGCATGGCGCGCTAGCAAGCACCAAGCAGCAGCACGGCGCAGCAGCAGCATGGTGCTGTGCGTGCTTCCTTGCTTGCCTCGCTTGGGACTTGGTTCATGCGTCGTGTAATAAGGGATATGCGTAGACGTTGCTTGGGAAGCAATGTAGTGCAATGAGTTCGTATAACATGGCCATTTAGGGCCACGTTATTGATGTGTGAAAGTTCGCTGATGTGAGCGGTGTAACGCTTAGCGACATCGGGCCCACTCCCACGTTCATTGAGCATCAAACGATTGTGCGGAATGTGAGCACTCTATGTCTTAGTGCTAGGCACTTAGACATTTTGGACTACGTAAATTTTGCTTAATTGTCGTTTTAATTATTTTATTAATCTAATTTGTTTTTAATTATTTAAATACATATTGGAGGCTAGGCCTCGGTTTTGAGCGGCATTGGCAAAATTTATTTTGACAAATTTTGGGTTTTACCGGCTTAATTAATTGGATCAATTAAGTTAGATGCGGAAATTAATGGGAGCTTCAAATGTTAATTGCGCTTATTTACATAACCGATTAAAACAACTTTGACTAGTTTTAATTAGGCGTGTTCATTGGATTAACCACCTAGATTAGTTACTAGTACACGCGTGTTTATGCATTGTTACTTGTTTATCGTTGTAAAATGCATGGGCCATTCACAAATAGTGAATGGATGAATGGAATGTATATTATCTCACAGGTTTTATGAAATGGCAACTAGTGGGGTCCGATTAGGATAGAAAATACGGACTGCGATTCGTGATGTATTTTTGTAAATCTAAATATGGTCTGCGTACTGTTGAGTATTTTTGTACCTTAATATTTAGATTAGTCCTAATCGTAGATACTAGTAGTTGCATTTAATTATGGTCAAGTCTTGAAGATGGAGGTTCTTGGAAGACGTAGCCATGAAGTTGCAAATGAAGACCTATTGAAGATTTTAAGATCTCAAGGGGTCATGCTAGTTGCCAAATGCATCTATATTTATGTTTTTCGATATATATATATATATGTATATATATATATATATATATATGTATATATATATATATATATATATGTATATATATATATATATATATATATATATATATATATATATATATATATATATATATATATATATATATATATATGCATGTTTAGGATTTCGAATGTTGTGATGATTAATTAAGTTCACTTAAATCAACCAACATAGAAATCCTAGGTCCTATACATATGTTTATGTATATGAATTATATGTTAGATGCATGTTTAGGATTTCAAATGTTGTGATGATTAATTAAGTTCACTTAAATCAACCAAAATAGAAACCCTAGGTCCCTAAATATTGAGTAAAACTTGCCATTCCAAAACAACACTTACCAATCGAACGAGGGTAGTGGTGGGCTACGCCAAAGCGAGGCATCACTACCTCTCCTAGGAGCGTAAGACATACCGGGTATGCAAGTTGGTTTTGGTTGTACTCAACGATATGAGTGATGGATTCCTAACATGTCGTGGCAAAGTGAATAAATTGTTGAGAGAGCATTGGATGCGACAATTTATTCAACCAATAGTGGCTTGGAGCCATTAGCAAAGCGTTGCTTACCTTAGGAGATTGAGTGTTAAGACAAGCCAAAACATGCTTAACCACTCTTTGTTTCTTCGGATCTTGGAATAGACTTATTCTCACCAAATTAGGGACAACTTAAAATGTGTGAATAAGACGTTTTAAATAAGTTTGATTAAAACTGCATGAATTCAATCTTATTTAAATATCATGAATGGTTTTTCATTTCAGATTCTTTCAATTGTAGAATCATGTCTTCAAATAACTCAAACAACCAATTCTTGTTACGCTCAATTCTCGACAAGGAGAAGTTGAGTGGGCTAAATTTTCTTGATTGGCAAAGGAATTTGCGAATTGTTCTCATGCAAGAGCAAAAGGAATATGTCCTTGATGAGGAAATGCCCGAGGCTCCCAATGAGGAGGTGACTCAGGCTGCCCTAAATCGATGGCAAAGTGCCAATCGAGATGTCAAATGCATCATGTTGGCCACAATGTCTCCTGAGCTTCAAAAGACTTTCTTTGAGAAGGAGACAACTTTTGAGATCATTTCTGAACTACAGAATATGTTTCAAGAGTAGGCCCGAACTGAAAGGTTTGAAACCCACAGGCAGATCCTTGAGAGCAAGCTCAAGAAAGGAGAGCCAGTCAGCCTACATTTACTCAAAATGATAGGATTGTTTGAGAACATGGGAAGGCTTGTTGCGGGTTATTCAACCGAGATGGCAATTGACATCATTCTCCACTCGCTGCACAAAGGCTATGATCAATTCAAGATGAACTATAACATGCACAACATAGAGAAAACCCTCACCAAGCTTCATGGTATGTTGAAGCAAGCAGAGCAAACTCTCAAGGATGAGGGGAAGCATGATATGCTCATGAATAAAAAGGGGAAGCCGTTCAAATTCTCAGGCAAGAAGAGGAAAGGCTTTAAGGGGAAGGGCAAAAAGAAAACCTTTCCGCCTAAGTCTAAAGCTACCAAGGATAACAATGACAAGAAGGTAGCGTCCTCTAAATTCGATGCCGAATGTTTATACTATAAGAAAAAGGGACATTGGAAGAGAGATTGCCTCAAGTTCAAGGAAGATAAGCAGAACAGAACCGTTACTTCTGAATCAATTATATTCGTTATAGACTTTAACTTCACTAGCTTTGCATCATGGGTATTAGATACCAGATGTGGCTCACACTTTTGTTCCACTTCTCATGGACTAAGGAACGCTAGAAGGCTAGAGAAGGGAGAGGTTGAACTCCGGGTCGGCAATGGAGCCAAAATTAGTGTCGTATCCGTAGGAACTCTCAGTTTGTCTTTGCCCACCAGGCTATTTTTGGAACTAGATAATTTTTATTATTCTCCTTACATTACCGAAACATCATTTCAATTTCGGCGTTAGACGCCAAGGGTTTTGAATTTCGAGTAAAAGACAATGAATGTTCGTTTTATCTCGATAATGTTTTATATGGTATTGCACATTGTGAAGATGGTCTTTATGTGCTTGATTTAGACAAACAAGTTTATAATGTGAATAATACTAACAAAAAGGCTAAGACCATGGAGTCAAACCAAACTTACTTGTGGCATTGTCGTCTTGGCCACATTAACATCAAACGTATCAAGAGACTTCCACAGGATGGTGTTCTTGACTCTTTCAATTTAGAATCGCTAGAGAATTGCAAGGGATGTTTATTAGGAAAGATGATTAAAAAACCATTCTCAAAGTTGGGAGAAAGAGCAGGATAATTATTATGTCTAATACACACTAATGTATGTGGACCAATGAGCTCAACCACAAGAAATGGACACCGATATTTTATCACCTTCACAGATGGCTATAGTAGATATGGTTATGTCTACCTAATGTCGCATAAATATGAATCGTTTGAAAAGTTCAAATAATTTCAGAGTGAAGTTGAAAATCAGCTTGGCAAGAAAATCAAAGCCCTTCGATCGGATCAAGGTGGTGAATACTTGAGCCAAGAATTCGATGACCATCTGAAAGAAAAGGGTATACTTTCAGAATTGACACCTCAAGGAACTCCACAATGGAACGGAGTATCCGAAAGGAGAAATCGGACCTTGTTAGACATGGTACGATCAACAATGGGTCTTAGTGATCTTCCTATCTCTTTCTCGGGACACGCAGTTCTAATTGCGGCACTAACAATGAACCGTGCACCATCAAAAGCTGTAGAAAAGACTCCATATGAATTATGGACAAAGAAACCTCCTAGGTTGTCTTTTCTAAAGATATGGGGATGTGAACCATATGTCAAGAAATTGATTTCTAACAAGCTTTATCCCAAATCTGACAAGGTTTACTTTGTGGGCTACCCAAAAGAAACCAAAGGGTATTACTTCTATAAAAAATCGGAGAACAAAGTGTTTGTTGCTCGCAATGGTGTCTTTTTGGAGAAGGAACACCATTTCAAAATGACAAGTGGGAGAAAAATCTAATTCGACGAAGTTCGTGAGGATGAGCAACAAAATCAGAATGACAGTCAAAGTGCTCAAACATCATCTGTTGACGCGGGTCAAAATGATCAAAATGTGCAACGTCAAACCGACAATGCAAATGCTTAATCCATTACCCAACATAGGTCTCAGAGGCCGAGATCTCAACCTGATAGATATCTTGGTTTAGTATTAACCAAGATCTCATAGGACATCCTGATTATGGATGGAGATGAATCGACAACCTACAAGCAAGCGATGGCAAGCACCGACTCTGCTAAATGGCATAAGGCCATGAGATCTGAAACGGATTCCATGTTTGAAAATCAAGTTTGGGACTTGGTTGACTTACCCGAAGGTCATACACCTATCGGTTGTAAGTGGATTTTCAATATGAAAACCGACAAAGATGGAAATGTATTCATTTACAAAGCTAGTGTAACACCCTAGAAACCTTTAAATACCCACTTTACTCTTAAAATACGATTTAGGAATATCTAAGACAGTATCGCCACCGTAAAAATGGCTAAGGCAACTATCAAAGATACACAGCGGAAGACTTAAAATTAAAAACCATTTAAACAAGTCAACTCAAAAGTCAACCAAACGAAAGTAAAGTTTAATACCAAAACAAACAAAGTCAAATAAAATCAAACTACAACTTAGAACCATTAAAGGCCCTTTTTTAAATCCGTTCCAAAATCAAACCTTTGCGTTAGTCCACACAGAATATGTCATAAATAATTAAAGCATAAAACGCATCGTAAACTAATGGAAACTAGCATGATTCACTCTTCACTTATGCCCCGTCATGAATATGCTTCAATACCTGAAAAGCTTATCTCTACTTGTCCCCACTACTCTCCATTAAAAATGGGTCATCATAGGGCCAAGATAAAGACATGGACAAACACACAAACACACACAATCAGTAAAGCTGAGTACATAAGCGTAATTAAACACACTACCATGCTTTCACCTATCAACACACACTTACCTCAATGCACCTGTTTACAAGCACACACAAAAATCAACAAGACACTTTAACTAGACACTAAATAATTCATTTAGCGTTGATTACGCATCAAACGGGTTTCCAACTATACCTCCCCCCAAAAAAATTGAGGTTAACTGACACGGGAGCTAACCGTGCCAGCGACAAAACCACTCAAAGGTGGAGGAATTCCTGCGCATAATAATAAATAAAAAGGAATGTACAGCGTCTTGTACTCCATTAGAAGTTATGGTTAAATATAAAACCCCATAACTTCCCCCATTGTTCATACTCAAGGTATATACATTCCAAGAGTTTTGGTGCGTAATCTCTTTCACTTTATGTTATTTACATGTTATTGGACTTGGTGATAACTCTCAAAGCATAATAAATCAATCAACAATAATTATTCAATCAACTAAACATACCAATTTAATTCTTCAATAATTAGTGACAACATATTATTTAATGTTGAACCCTTTTTAATTCTACCTCGGTGTCAAAGACACCTTAAACACATAAAGCGCCAAAAATCCTATCCCTTGGTGTTAAAAACACCTTAATTGCACAAAGGCACCAACATACAATTTATCTCTTGTGTACATAGACACTTATATAGCTTTTTCCTCATGCTTAAAGCATCAATAAAAATTATTTGAACCATAATAAAATTCCTTTTCAATACTCCAAACATAATTAAACATGTAGTTTAATTAATCATGCATTCTAGCATGCCATAAATAAAAGTGCGGTTCAAACACAACATGCCCAAAATATAATTTTCCAATCCATAAACCATCACAAATAATTCATGCTTCACAATTTAATCACCAACACTATTAATTCACAATTCCATATATAAACCTTAGCATGGTACTACTTGTAATTGATTGAAATCAAGCCTAGCATGATTTTACATCATCAAAATATGCTAAGTACGCGAACGTACCTTGAGTACCATCTTAAAATTGCCACGACTAGTAGAAATTGCTTACTTCGAAGTCTCCTACACATTAAAATCATAATAGAGTATTAAAATCCACTCTAAACAAATTTCCAGCAATATATATACTATTTTAAAACCCCTCCTAATTTAATTAAAGTAAGCTGAAATTATATTTAAAACACCATAATTAAGTCCCAATTAATGGGTAATTAAAATTCCTTCAAGAAACATAATTTTAAGTGTTTTACATAAAATTCCAGCACTTTATTTTAACTAAAACTTGCTGTAATTAAGCCTTAAAATACTTAAAACAAAGATCTAAACCAATATAAATCATAACCCTTCAATAATTCATAAATCAAGAACCTAGGGTTTAAAAAATTTGGGCTTTTTTAATTAAAATCAAATCTGAAAATTAATTGACATAATAATTATAATCAAACATCAAAAATCAAATTCCAAAACTCATAATTTACACTTAAATTTAAGCATAGATTAAATTAAAATAATAAAGCTAAGTTTTTTTTTTTTTTTATACACTAAAAAAAAAGGGGAAAAGGAAGGCAACCACCGGCTGCCGGCTGCTGGCAGCGGCGACCACCTGCTGCCGGCGGCTAACGCTGCTGGCAGCGGCGGCCACCTGCTGTCGGTGGCTGGCAGTGGTGGGGGAAGCAAAGAGCAGCCGAAAAAAAAGAAAGGGGAAGGGGGAAAAGAAAAAGAAGGAAAAATAAGGAGGAGAGAGAGAGAAGTTTACTATGGGTTTTCTCCACTCTGGGCAAAGTTGATTTGCCTCATAAGTGGGATATTTATACCCCTTCTCAACCAATCCCTTTTTCCCTAAACTTTCCTCTTTTAGATTTTCCTAATCCCTTCCCTAATAAAACTTGTTAAAATTAAACATTCTTAAAATAAAACCCAAACTTTTATAAATAAAGAAATTAAAGAAACTTTCCTTTATTAAAAATATTAATTAAAATGCCATAATTAAAATATTAAAATTATTTAAATACTTTATAAAATACATATTTTAAATAAAATACGTATAAAAATACGGGGTATTACAGTCTACCCCCCTAAAAAAAAGTTTCGTCCCGAAACTTGGGGAACAAAATTCAAACCTTTTTCCTTTTTATGTATAGTATTGCTGTACTTTTTGTCATTCCTTTACTCCTTTGTGTCTCTTTAAGAGCACGGAAACTCAAAATACTTAATAAAATTTGTGGAAAAAGCACAAAAATAAGTAAAATATAGGGAAAAAGCGTGAAATTCTACCGCATTCTACCCCCTTAAAAAAAACGAGTTACGCCCCCGTAACTCAACATACCTAAAACAACTCTGGGTATTTCTTTTTCATTTCATCTTCTGCCTCCTAAGGGGCTTCCTCATATTCTTGGTTAGACCAAAGTACTTTCACAATCTTAACGTTCTTATTGCGTGTACTACGCACTTTACTGTCAAGAATCTTGACAGGTCACTCCTCATAAGTTAAGCTTTGATCTAACTCAATGGTTTCGGGTTGTAGCACATGGGATTTATCAGGAATGTACCTTCTCAATTAGGACACATGAAATACATCATGTACTTTACTAAGCTCCATAGGTAAGGCTAACCTATAAGCTACTTTGCCTATTCTTTGCAGTATTTCATATGGACCAATGTATTTTGGACTGAGCTTTCCTTTCTATCCAAATCTCATCATTCCTTTCATTGGTGACACCTTTAACAACACCTTATCACCAATTTCGAACTCTTCTTCCCTTCGCTTTAAGTCTGCATAGCTCTTTTGGCGATCTTGAGCTACTTAAATTTTAGCTTGAATTTCCCTTACTTGGTTAACTGTATCTTCAATCATTTAAGGCCCTAAGATCATAGTTTCACTAATGTCGTTCCAACAAATTGGACTACGACATTTCCTCCCAACAAAACCTCAAATGGTGCCATTCCTAAGCTCTCATGGTAACTATTATTGTAGGAAAATTCAATTAAATCCAAGCTATCTTCCCATCCTCCCTGGAATTCTATAACACAAGCTCTCAACATGTCCTCCAAGGTTTGAATGGTTCTCTTAGTTTGCCCATCTGTGGCAGGTTGAAATGTCGTACTCATCTTAAGTGTTGTACCAAAATTTTCTTGTACACTTTTCCAAAATTTTGAGAGAAACCTGGAATCTCTATCAGATACCCCATGTAACCTCACAACATGTTTGATGTAAACTTTCGCAAGTTGCTCCATCTTCCAACTTTCCTTCATTGGTATAAACACTGCTGATTTTGTAAGTCTATCCACCACTGCCCAAATGGTATCATTTCCACTCTTTGACTTAGGAAGGCAAGTCACAAAATCCTTTGAAATGCAATCCCACTTCCATCTTGGAATTTCTAATGACTGCACAGTCCCTTGAGGCCTCTTATGCTCTATCTTCACCTTTTGACATGT
This sequence comes from Chenopodium album, assembly GCF_948465745.1. Taxonomy (NCBI): domain Eukaryota; kingdom Viridiplantae; phylum Streptophyta; class Magnoliopsida; order Caryophyllales; family Amaranthaceae; genus Chenopodium; species Chenopodium album. The sequence goes on from NC_137838.1 coordinate 45,562,033, forward strand.
TAAACACTTTGCCACAAACTCAGCAACCTCATTTTTCATTCTAGGCCACCAAAACATCTTCTTTAAATCCTTATATAGATTTTCTCCTCCCGGGTGTACTGAGTAAGGTGTATTGTGGCCTTCTTCCATCAACTTTCTCTTCACTTCCTCACATTTCTGTGGTACGCACCATTGATCTTTGTACCTCAAACTCCCATCTTCGTGAATCTTGAAGTCTGTAGTTTTTCCCTGCTTATTTTTCTCGCAAATCCTATCCAACTTTACATCTCCCTCTTGGTTGGCTCGAATCTCGTCGAATATTGTTAGTTGCATGCTTAGACTCGCAAGAATACCCGCTGGTACTCCCCATTCTACAACTTCTAAATTCAATTTCATTATTTCCCTACATAACTCATTAGCTACTACTAACGAGTTTAATCCATGACTAGTTTTACGACATAGAGCATCCGCAACCACATTCGCTTTCCCTTCATGGTATTGTATGTCTAAATCTGTTGTATACTCTAACCATCTCCTTTGACGAGAGTTCAAGTCCTTTTGGGTGAAAATGTACTTAAAGCTCTTATGGTCTTTGTAAATTCTACATTTCACTCCATACAAATAATGGCGCCAAATTTTTAGTGCAATAATGATTGCATCTAATTCTAAATCATGGGTTGGATAGTTTACTTTGTGGGTCTTTAACAGCCTCGATGCATATGCAATCACCTTTCCATTTTGCATTAGCACACACCCTAAACCATTCTTCGATGCATCGCTATACACATCATACAGTCCACTATCATCTGGAAGTGTAAGCACTGGTGCTGTAATTAGTTTGTTTTTCAAGAGTTGGAACGCCTCTTCACACTTATCGTCCCACTCAAATTTCTTGTCCTTCTTCATCAAGGTAGTCATAGGTCTAGCAATCTTGGAAAAATCCTTGACAAAACGCCTATAATACCCTGCTAAACCTAAGAAACTTCGCACATCAGATATTGTCTTGGGTGTAGGCCAACTCTTAACAGCTTCTATTTTGGCTGGGTCTACCTCTACTCCGTCCTTGGACACGAAATGTCCTAAGAAGGCTACCTTTTCCAACCAAAACTCACACTTAGAGAATTTCGCATAAAGGTGGTTTTCTCTTAGTGTTTGCAGAATTGCCCTTAGGTGTTCTGCATGCTCTTCCTTGCTCTTTGAGTACACCAATATATCATCTATGAACACTACTACAAACTTATCCATAAATTGATGAAACACCCTATTCATCAAATCCATAAATATTGTTGGAGCATTTGTCAATCCAAAAGGCATAACTGTAAACTCATAGTGTCCATATCTTGTCCTAAATGCGGTTTTAGGAATGTCCTCATCGACAATCCTCAATTGGTGATACCCAGATCTCAATTCAATCTTTGAAAACACTGTGGCACCCTTTAGTTGGTCAAATAAATCATTAATTCTTGGTAAGGGATACTTATTTTTTATGGTTACTTTATTTAGTTCCCTGTAGTCAATACACAACCTCATACTTCCATCCTTCTTTTTCACAAATAGAACTGGCGCTCTCCAAGGAGAAGCACTTGGTCTAATGTATCCCTTTTCCAATAAATCTTGCAATTTCTCCTTTAACTCACTCATTTCCGCAGGTGCCATTCGATATGGTGCCTTTGATATAGGGGCTCTTCCGGGAACTAAATCTATGGTAAAGTCGATTGCCCTCTTAGGTGGCATTCTAGGATTCTCTTCTGGAAATAAATCCAGGAATTCATTGACTACTTCTATATTTTCTGGATTTGTCACCTATTCATGGTCCATATTCCTAACACTACAAAAATATACTGGATGTCCCTTCTTCATGTATTTTGCTAATTTTAGCACTGATATTAACCTTGGGCAATTGGTTTTACTATTCATCCAGTAAGTCACTGATTCATTTCCGCTTGTGACCATCTTCACTTTCTGTGATCTAAAACTAATCTCAGTGTTATACTTTCTCAACCAGTCCATTCCCAGGATAAGATCAAAGTCACTCAGCCCAAACTCAATAAGGTCAGAAGAGAATATCTTTCCTTCTATTTCTAAAGGCACATTTCTAAAGGTTTTGGTACATTTCACTACCCCACCTGTCAGAATGGTTATAGGTAAATCTACTACTTCTACTGTCTTTAAACAGTCTTTAAGTTTTGAAAAAATACCCTTAGAAACAAAATAAAAAGTTGCACCATAATCAAACAATACTTTAACAGGAATAGAGTTAATAGAAAAAGTACTAGTGATAACATCTTTCGTGGCATCCGCCTCATGCCTACTCAAAACATTCAGTTTCCCTACAATTCCACCCTTCTGTTGGCTGTTCCCACCGGTGGTGTTACTGTTCTTCACTCCATTCTGTTGCACTCCCTTATTCCCAATAAAGTTGTTGTTGTTCCCCTGGAAATTCCTCTGGTTTCCTCCTGAATTATTGTTGTTTTGCCTGTTCCCATTGCTATTCTTGGAGAAGCAGTCATACTCCCTATGCCCAAGTTTATTAAAAACACAACAAGCGACCAAATTGCCCTCGCAATCCTTCCTCGGGTGATTATTTCTACACCTCTTGAAAAAATAAATCCTCCCATTCTTGTTATTCCCCTGGTTATTGTTTCTAGCCCCTCCATTGTTGTTAAGGCCTCCCTGACGGTTATTACCCTGGCTTGGAAGTTATTATTGTTGTGAAAGCTATTGTTATGGTGGTACTTCTGCTTCTTAAAACCATTCTGGTTTCCCTGCTGGTTACCAGAAACCTGCCCCACTTCCTTCCTCTTCTCTCTTCCTTCTATCTCAGCTAACTCCTTCTTCTTCTTCTTCTCCTCCAATGCATAAAGGTGTGCGGCCCTTCCATATACTTCATCTAGGGTCTTAAATACTTGCTCGCACATCTTTAACTGCAAATCAGTAGTTAAACCACTCTCAAACTTCCTAGCCTTTGCTTTCTCCGTAGCAACAGACTCTTCAGAAAAACGGGACAACTCAATCAACTTGGTGTAGTATTCCGTAACTGACATCTTTTCCATCTTAAGGTTGGAGAATTCCTCAGCTTTCTGCTTCTTCAAAAAGCTAGGATAAAACTTGTCTCTCACTTTCTCTTGGAACTTAGCCCAATTGAACCCAGGTAGCGCTATAATGGTAGTCTCATTTTGTTGCCACCAAAGGTCAGCTTCACCCCTCAGATAGCATGTAGCACAACTCACTTTTGAGTTTTCAGGACATCCCACAGCTCCAAATAGTTTCTCGAATTCCCTCAACCAGTTTTCCAATATGGTAGGATAAGGCTCCCCTTGATATGTTGGTGGCTTACTTTGTGCCACCTTTTTAAAGAGCTTCCCCTGAGCATCCCCATTACCAGTTGAGTTTCTTGCCAATTGTTGGGCAACTGCTGCCAATTTCCTCATTACTTCATTCAAATCGTTTCCACCATTACCAGAATTTCTCCCCCCTGCCATTTTGCTTCTCCTGAATTATGGACAAGGGTCTATATTAGAAATGGCTATGGTTAGTTCTCAAGACATACACCCATCTATTACATAGCACCCTTTAAACATTCACAGTAAAATTTGAAGCTAACAAATTGGGATAGCGACAGCTAAGAATTCCCTAAATTTGTAGCTTTGTCAATCAATTATTGATTGCTAACCAACCATACATTTAATAAAGCATCACATAGATAAAAAAAAAATTCCCATAGCTTAGAAATATTTATTGGAATTAATTTGATTGGAATTTTGGCTATTGGAATAGTGATGTGGAATGGAAGATTTGGAAAATAAATGAATTTATTTATTAATAATGTAAAAATTTTGACAAAGAAGTAAATGAGATCTTACTAATTAAAATAAACTGAAATTACTAAAATAAAAATTGTTTTCTAGAAACTTATGTGGTCATGCCACTTATTAATTTAAAACTAAAATAATAATAACTGAAATAAAGACTGTGAATTCATGACGAGGAAAGTTATAAAATCTAATCCTTTCGAACGTTGTCTCTTTTGTCAGTGGATTGTTTGTAGCTTGAAAGATCGAAATCAGAATCATTTGACTCCTCCATTGGTTCAGGTGACTCAGGTTCGGGTTCTACTTGTACAAACCGGGTGTGCACGTTGGTTTTGGTTTAACTCATCGGTATGGGTGAGGAGTCCTCACATACCGTGGCAAAAGAGATACATCGTCAAAGATGCATTAGATGCGACGATTATCTAACCAAGAGTGGCTTAGAGCCATTAGCAAGGCAATGCTTACCCAAGAAGATTGAGTGTTTAAGACAAGCCAAAGCATGCTTAACCAGTCTTTGTTTCTTCGGATCTTGGAATCGCCTTATTTTCACAAAATAGGGACAAATTTTACGTGTGAATAAGACGTTAAATAAGTATTGAAAATTTGCATGAATAAAATTCAATCTTATTTAAGTATTTTGAATGGTTTTTCATTAAAATTATTTCAATTGTAGAATCATGTCTTCAACCCCAAACAATCAGTTTTCATTACGCTCAATTCTCGACAAAGAGAAGTTGAGTGGTACCAATTTCCTTGATTGGCAAAGGAATTTGCGCATCGTTCTTATGCAAGAACAGAAAGAGTATGTCCTTGATGAGGAAATGCCTGACGCTCCAAATGAGGAGGTAACTCAAGCGGCCCTTAACCGATGGCAAGTAGCCGATCGGGATTTCAAGTGCGTAATGCTAGCCACTATGTCTCCTGAACTTCAGAAAACCTTCTTCGAGAAGGAATCGGCCTATGAGATCATTTCTGAGTTACAGAATATGTTTCAAGAGCAGGCTCGAACTGAAAGGTTTGAAACCCACAGGCAGATCCTTGAGACTAAGCTCAAGAAAGGAGAGCCAGTCAGCCCACATGTGCTCAAAATGATTGGATTATTTGAGAACATGGGAAGGCTTGATGCGGGGTATTCAATTGAAATGGCTATTGACATCATTCTCCATTCCCTTCACAAAGGCTATGACCAGTTCAAGATGAACTACAACATGCATAGCATGGAGAAAACCCTCACCGAGCTTCATGGGATGTTGAAGCAAGCTGAGCAGACGCTCAAGGATGAGGGAAAGCATGATATTCTCATGATCAAGAAGGGTAAGCCGTTCAAAGGGGCAGGCAAAAGGAAGAAGGGCTTCAAGGGGAAAGGGAAGAAGAACTTTCCGCCTAAGCCGAAAGCTACCAAAGACAACAAGGAGAAAAAGGTAGCATCTTCTAAGTCTGATTCCGAATGCTTCTATTGCAAGAAGAAGGGACATTGGAAAAGAGACTGCCTCAAATTCAAGGAAGATAAGATGAACGGAACCGTTGCTTCTACATCAGGTATTTATGTTATAGACTTTAACTTCACTAGCTCGGCTTCATGGGTATTAGATACCGGATGTGGCTCACACCTTTGTTCCAATTCACAGGGACTAAGGAACACTAGGAAGCTAGCGAAGGGAGAGATCGAGCTCCGGGTAGGAAATGGAGCAAGGATTGGTGCTATTTCCATAGGATCTCTTAGTTTGTCTTTGCCCACGAGGGTAGTTTTGGAACTTGACAATGTTTATTGTGTTCCCAACATTACCAAAAACATCATTTCAATTTCGGCGTTGGACGCCAAAGGTTTTGACTTTCGAGTTAAAGACCAATCATGTTCATTTTATCTCGATAATGTTTTATATGGTACGGCACATTCAGAAAATGGTCTTTATGTGTTATCACTAGACAACGAAATTTATAACATTAATAATCCTGCAAAGAAAGCTAAGACTACACAGTCTAGTCAAACTTACTTTTGGCATTGTCGCCCTGGCCACATTAACATCAAACGCATCAAGAAACTTCTACAAGAAGGCATTCTTGACTCATTTGATTTAGAATCCTTTGAGAATTGCGAAGGATGTTTATTAGGCAAGATGATAAAGCAACCATTCTCCAAGTTAGGAGAAAGGGCCAGTGACTTGTTGGGACTAATACACACCGATGTATGTGGACCAATGAGTACACCCGCAAGGAGTGGTTATCGGTATTTCATAACCTTCACGCACGACTTTAGTAGATATGGATATGTCTATCTAATGTCGCACAAATCTGAATCGTTTGATAAATTCAAAGAATTTCAGAAAGAAGTTGAAAACCAACTCGGCAAGAAAATCAAAGCGTTTCGATCGGATCGAGGTGGCGAATATTTGAGCCAAGAGTTTGATGACCATCTGAAAGAACATGGAATACTTTCAGAATTGACGCCTCCGGGAACTCCTCAATGGAATGGAGTATCTGAAAGGAGGAATCGAACCTTGTTAGACATGGTCCGATCTACTATGGGTCTTAGTGAACTTCCAATATCTTTTTGGGGACATGCACTTTTAACTGCGGCACTCACTCTAAATCGTGCTCCGTCAAAAGCAGTGGAAAAGACTCCATATGAATTATGGACAAGCAAACCGCCAAGGTTGTCTTTTCTCAAGATTTGGGGATGCGAAGCATATGTCAAGAAACTCATTTCTGACAAACTTCATCCGAAATCTGACAAGGTTTACTTTGTGGGTTATCCAAAAGAAACCAAAGGGTATTACTTCTACAACAAATCCGAGAACAAAGTGTTTGTTGCTCGTGATGGTGTCTTCTTGGAGAAGGAGCATCTCTCCAAAATGACAAGTGGGAGGAAAATCGAACTCGACGAAGTTCGAGAGGACGAGCAACAAGGACAAGTTGACAATCAAAGTGCTTACCAAGCAGCTGTTGACATTGATCAAAGTCAAAATATGCAAAGTCAACCCGACAATGCAAATGCTTAGTCCATTACCCTACGTAGGTCGACTCGGCCAAGATCTCAACCTGACAGATATCTCGGTGTTGTATTAACCGAAGATCTGGACATCCTAGTAGTGGATGGAGATGAGCCGACAACCTACAAGCAAGCTATGACGAGCCCCGACTCTGCAAAATGGCAAGAGGCCATGAAATACGAAATGGACTCCATGTTTGAAAATCAAGTATGGGACTTGGTTGATTTACCCGCAGGTTATACACCTATCGGATGTAAATGGATTTTCAAGATGAAAACCGACAAAGATGGAAATGTATTCATTTACAAAGCAAGGCTGGTAGTAAAAGGTTACAGGCAAATTCACGGCGTTGATTATGATGAAACCTTTTCTCCAGTAGCTATGCTTAAGTCCGTTCGAATTCTTCTAGCGATTGCTGCTGATGAGTGACATTTATGTCACTCTTAGGGAGTAGTTTTAGAGTCATTTTCGTGTTTATTTTATCTTATTTTCCCTTTCTTTCTCTTGTTTTCTTTTTAATAAAGTTTCTTGTTTATTCGGTAATTTTGGAGCGTTTTAGTTTATTTTCTTTATTTTATTAGCTTTAGTTTATTTTCGTATTTTATTTTACTTTGTTTGCTTGTATAGTTTTTGTTTTATTTTTATTAGTTTAGTTTTATGTCCCTTATTTTCTATTTTATTTTATTTATCTCTGTTTTATTTATTTTATTTTTTATTTTGTCTTTTGATTATGCCCTCGTGTTTTTGTTGTAGGTCGAGTTTGGTGTTTCGGGTTTTAAAGTCGTGTTCGAGTTCAAAGTCCGGGATTCGAGGTGCAAATTTGTTCTAAAGCTGCTGCCCTGTTGCTGTCAGCTTAAACTACACCACCCTCCCTCTTTATCCTTCACCACACAACACCACCTCACCTCCCCTGCTGCTCCCTGCTTTCCACTCATAAATCACGCACAACCGCAACACACACCAACAGCAACTGCAACATCAACAACAACCACACACCAATACCCAACCACCGCACTTCACCCAACAAAACCATCACGCAACTCCACCACTCATAGCCACCAATTCACCAATAACAACAGCAGCCACGCAATCCCTGCTCCAATCCGCAGCCTGCAACCCCGCAAAAACCAGCAACAGCAGCCACCAATTAACTCCACCTCACCACCGTTCCCAACCTCCAACCAATTGCAACCCCAACAACTCCCCTGCACCAATCGACTCAACCAACAACAGCCACCAGTCGCCAATCCCCAACCCATCCAATTACCACCAGCCGCGCCACCGTTCTCAACCACCAACCAACCGCAACCCCGCAATTACCAACAACACCAACAGCAACACGATCACCCCGCATCACCAATTCGCACAGCAACAGCCCCAAATCAGAGCAAATTCGATTTCAATCGGGTTCGGGCAAACCGTTGGTGGTTCGGTCGAACTTTGAGTCAGAGACTTTGGGGGTTTTGTTAATCGAAGAGGAGTGGTCGAACATACCCATGGTTCGACCGAACCAACCCCGTAGTTCGACCGAACCAACCCATGGTTCGACCGAACCGCTTCACGAGCTATGCACGCGAGTTTTAATGAAAATTGGACGGCCACGATCTTGGATGCTTGATGAAGATGATGATGATAAGCGGTGATGATTGATTATTTTGATGCGTGGTGATGGTGATGAATGGAAATCAGGGAGCCACGAAGAGAAGAGAATGAAGGCTGGCTGATTGTTTTGGGTGGGGAATTGATGGGTTTTGGTTTTCTTTTTCTTTTTCTTTTATTTTTATTTTCTTTTCCTTTTCCTTTTCTTATTTTCTTTTCTCTTTTGTTTTCTTTTCTATTTTTCTTTTCTTTTTATTTTCCTTTTCTTTCTTTATTTTATTTCCTTCTTTTATTTTTCTAGTTTTATTAGCTTAGTATAAATACCCAATTTTGGGGTAATTAGAAAAAAGAAGGAAATAACTATCTATTCTTCTCTCTAATTAGTTTTAGGTTAGGTTAGGATTAGTCTTCTTTGGTAGAGAGAGAAAGTGAGGTTTTCTTCATTAATGAACTTGGATTTTGAAGAAGGAGCTTGTTCAATCCTTTGTAAACCTTCATCTTCAATTAATGAGCAATTTCTTACTCTCTCTCCTCTATTTTTATTTGTTTATTTTGATTATTATTTTAGTTGTTGGTATTGCTTGTTGATCATGTTGATTCTTGATTATTTGTTGATTAATCTTGTTATTATCTTGATTAGTGAGTAATTTCCCCATTAAGGGGATGGTTGTGGTGTAGTTTGACCTTGAGCATGTTCTAGGGTTTAGAATTGATTTATTTGTGATTAAAGTCTTTATATGCTTGATATTCTTTAATCTTCTTGCAAGTGCACATTGTTGGTTGATTAAAGGTGAATCTTTGCTAACAAGAAACGGAAGTTGACTTAGTTAAGGTTCATTACTATCGATTGTTATTTAATAGTACCTCCTAGTATATGGTTCTAATGTGGAAACATAGAGGCTATGTTAGGAGAAGCCAATTGACCCCGGAAGGCGGCTAGATTGGATTCTTAATTTCGATATTCGAGCATGTTTAGTTCATAATTAATTCAATTTCTATACCTTTGTTTATGTTCAAGTGAATGCTATACCTAAACCATTTCCCTTAATGTTTTATTTCTTGTTTTAGCATTTTTAGACTTTAGTTTATTTATCCCCTATTCCGGACTAGCTTAAATGTTGATAACATTTGGTGGTGTTTACCGTTCTCTGTGGTTCAACCCCTATGCTTGCCTTATACTCGTATTAGGTTTGTTTAGGTTGTATAAATTGTATTTGATCTAGGGATAGACAATTGACGACGCGTTTATTCCCTTGTCAGCTGCATATTACAATTATGAAGTACGACAGATGGACGTCAAAACCGCCTTCCTCAATGGGATTTTGGAAGAAACTGTGTATATGACACAGCCTGAAGGTTTTGTCGACCAGAATAATCCTAAGAAGGTATGAAAGCTTAAGAAGTCCATTTATGGATTAAAGCAAGCAAGCAGAAGTTGGAATCTGCGATTTGATGAAGCCATCAGTGAGTTTGGTTTTATCAAGAATCCAGATGAGTCTTGTGTCTACAAGAAGGTCAGTGGGAGTGACATCGCCTTCCTAGTCTTATATGTCGATGACATTTTGCTCATTGGAAATAGCATTCCATTGCTAGAGTCTGTAAAGACTTGGCTCGGGAAATGTTTTTCAATGAAAGACTTGGGAGAGGCTCAGTACATATTAGGCATCAAGATCTATAGGGATAGATCAAAAAGGATGATTGGAATGAGTTAGAGTACTTACATCGATAAGGTACTGGCTCGATTCCAAATGGAAAGAGCCAAGAGAGGGCACCTACCCATGTCACATGGCATAACCTTAAGCAAGAAGCAGTGTCCAAAGACACCTGATGAGCGAGAAAGGATGAGTCGAATTCCATATGCTTCTCTTATTGGATCGATCATGTATGCCATGATATGTACTAGGCCTGATGTATCGTATGCCTTAAGTGCTACGAGCCGATACCAATCAGATCCAGGAGAGGCGCATTGGACTGCGGCCAAGAATATTCTAAAGTACCTGAAAAGGAACAAAGATAAATTCCTGGTTTATGGTGGTAAAGATGAATTGGTTGTTGAGGGATATAACGACGCAAGCTTCCAGACAGACAGAGACGAGTTTAAGTCACAATCAGGATACATATTCTGTCTCAATGGAGGAGCGTTTAGTTGGAAGAATGCAAAGCAAAGCACAACCGCTGATTCTTCAACTGAAGCCGAGTACTTGGCAGCATCTGAGGCAGCCAAGGAGGCAGTTTGGATTCGCAAGTTCATTGATGAATTTGGTGTTGTACCCTCCATCAAGGGTCCAATAGACCTCTATTGTGACAACAATGGAGCTATTGCTCAGGCTAGAGAGCCACGAGAACATCAGAAGGTCAAACATGTCCAGAGGCGATTTCACATGATTCGAGAATGGAAGTCAGAAGGTGAAATCAGAATTTGCAAAGTTGGAACGGATGACAATGTAGCCGATCCACTTACTAAACCTTTGCCTCAAGTGAAGCACAACAAACACATTGAGACAATGGAAATCAAGCATGTCATGAACTGGCTTTGAATTCCATTTTATAGTGTTTTAATCAAATTTTGAACAATGTTGATGTAAAGCACTATGATGAACCATTCAGTTTTGGAGTAATTAAAATTTTCATGCAATTTAAATCACTCCGTCTCTATTTAATTGTGGTTTAGAATTAAATAATAAGTCCATTCGATTTTAATAAATATTCAAAATAGGGTATCAAGTCAATGGCTTGGATAAAGAAACACCTATTAAGTGAACATTGAATATTTTAATCGAAAATTATCCCTAATCAAGGTCATATTTTGTGGACGATTGACGACCATCAGAGATTAGTGTGTAGTATGATTTATAGCACCGTTTCTTGTGCTATGAGGATATAAATCATTTGCACAGGTATTGGTTTAGAACCATACTGGATCGACCTATGAGGATAATTTAAGAGATTTAAAATCGTCATAAGTATTTTCTCATTATTACTATCGGAACACTTTTCCTTTGACCATGAGTAGTGGGAGATCTCTTGTTTGAGTACTGATCCGCTTTGGTATCCGCCAAACGTTCGTCGTAACTGGGGATTATAAAGACAGATATTGGGCGGGTGAGTCCTCTTAGTAAGAGAAGCTACATTACAAGACTGGAAATGTCCCCCTACTAACAATAGGGAACATGTCTTGTTGTTTACAAGGCTTCTCGAAGAGCGAGACTGTGAAAAATGCATGGCCGTGCTCAGATGGATTTTAGAAATCATCTGCTTATTGACAGTCAAACTCGGATTTCGAGAAACACTTCTGGACGTAACAGAGATGACTAGTAATCTTACTCTATAGTTCATGAAGAGACATGAAGAGACATAGGATAAGGGCTATACACTAAATGCACACTTGTCCGGAAGGACAAGTGGGAGATTGAAAGGAATAGTGTCCTTCGAACAAGTGTATTATTCTGATAGCGGGTTCAGAAATTATTAGAAAGCTAATATATTCAGTAAGGTTAAGTGATCGGAATGCCTGGGTGGAGGCCGCTTCCGATCAGTAATATTAATATAACTAATATTACAGCTTAATCTTGACTGAACCCTTCGGGTCACACCCAAGAAAATATATGCGAACCAACTCGACGAATTAATTCGGAAGAAATTAATTCGTCGCCCGAGTGTTAAATAATTAGACGTCGGTAATTCGAGCTTAGAGCGTCGAAACCGATCGTCGGAAGTCGAGTCTAAATAATAAAAGACAAGACACGCAAAATAATAATAAATCAACAATATTCCCGAAAATACCCTAGCATCGGAGTGCCCCGAGCATCCGAAAGCTAGGGGCAAGACGAGCCGGCGCACCGTGCTGCAGGCACGGCCAGCCACGGCTAGGCACAGCAGCAGCCGCGCCGCGCCACGGCAGCAGCCGCAGCCGTACCATGCCACAGCAGCAGCCGCGCCACAGCAGCAGTTGGTGCGGGCCGGGCTCGGGCCAGGTGCGGGCTGGGTGCGGGCCAGATGCGGGCTGGCTGCGGGCCAGGCTCGGGCTTGGCTCGTGGCTTGGCTCGGGCCATAGGGCCGTGTATAAGGGGAAGGTTGGGAGCAAGTGGGTTGCCATGTGGCACAAGGTGAGGGAGAGAGTGGGGAGCAAGTTTGGTCCCCATCTCCAAGTGGTCCTCACCTACTTTCTCATGTATGCTTGACACTTGTTGATTTATTACTAGTTTGCTTAATAATTTTATTTTAGCTTTAAAATAAAATGAAAAAATCTCATTGTCCCACATTGATGGGAGAGATTTTCATACTCCATCATTCCCTATAAATACCCAACTTTGGGCATAGGAAAGGATGCTTGAGTGGGAGTTAAAAAGAGCATTCCATAATATTAGAAAAACTCTTAAACTCATATAACACTCGGGTTTTGGTCGGACCTCGCTAATCCCCAGGTAGTAGACCTTAAAGTTGTGTTCGCCTTTTTTTGGGTGGATACCGTTGGAGGCGCGGCGCTTGACGTGCTCGTAGCTTTCAAGTAAGAGCCCTGGTTTTTGGGCGAAGCTCGCTTCGAGGGTAAGATTCGTTATCTTTTCTTAGTAATTATTTATTTATGCTTTATGATTTTAATTATTGCGAGTGGTTCCTTGGGTCGGGGTTTGTTTCCGCGGTGAGTCGGACTCACCAAACCCCACCAGGAACAAATAACATTGCATAATTAAATTAACTCTTGGCCAAGTTTAAATCATAGTAAGAAAAAGGTTTTCGGGTTAGTGGTAATTTAAAATCTCAACCGAAGCTCCCAGATACCACTTTGTAACACCCTAGAAATTCCTTTCCTTTCAATACCCACTTTACTCTTTAAAATACGATTTAGGAATATCTAAGACATTACCGCCATCGTGAAAACGGCTAAGGCAACTATCAAAGATACACAACAAAAGACTTAAAATTAAAAATTGTTTAAACAAGTCAACTCAAAAGTCAACCAAACGAAAGTAAAGTTTAAAACCAAAACAAACAAAGTCAAATAAAATCAAACTACAACTTGGAACCATTAAAGGCCCTTATTCAAAACCGTTCCAAAATCAAACCTTTGCGTTAGTCCACACAGAATATATCATAAATAATTAAAGCATAAAACACATCGCAAACTAATGGAAACTATCATGATTCACTCTTCACTCATGCCTCGTCATGAATATGCTTCAATACCTGAAAAGCTTATCTCTACTTGTCTCCACTACTCTCCATTAAAAATGGGTCATCATAGGGCCAAGATAAAGACATGGCCAAACACACAAACAGACACAATCAGCAAAGCTGAGTACATAAGCGTAATTAAACACACTACCATGCTTTCACCTATCAACACACACTTACCTCAATGCACCTGTTTACAAGCACACACAAAAATCAACAAGACACTTTAACTAGACACTAAATAATTCATTTAGCGTTGATTACGCATCAAACGGGTTTCAGACTATACCTCCCCCAAATAAATTAAAGTTAACAGACACGGAGCTAACCGTGCCAGCGACAAAACCACGCAAAGGTGGCGGAATTCATGCGCATTATAATAAATAAAAAGGAATGTACAACGTCCTGTACTCCATTAGAAGTTATGGTTAAATATAAAACCCCATAACTTCCCCCATTTTTCATACTCAAGGTATATACGTTCCAAAAGTTTTGGTGCGTAATCTCTTTCACTTTACGTTATTTACAAGTTATTGGACTTGGTGATGACTCTTAAAGCATAATAAATCAATCAACAATAATTATTCAATCAACCAAACATACCAATTTAATTCTTGAATAATTTGTGACCACGTATTATTTAATGTTGAACCTTTTTTAATTCTACCTCAGTGTCAAAGACACCTTAAACGCATAAAGCACCAAAAATCCTATCCCTCGGTGTTAAAAACACCTTAAGTGCACAAAGGCACCAATATAAAATTTATCCCTTGTGTACATAGACACTTATATAGCTCCTTCCTCATGCTTAAAGCATCAATAAAAATTATTTGAACCATAATAAAATTCCTTTTCAATATTCCAAACAAAATTAAACATGTAGTTTAATTAATCATGCATTTTAGCATGCCATAAATAAAAGTGCGGTTCAAACACAACATGCCCAAAATATAATTTTCCAATCCATAAACCATCACAAATAATTCATGTTTCACAATTCAATCACCAAACACCATTAATTCACAATTCCATACATAAACCTTAGCATGGTACTACTTGTAATTGATTAAAATCAAGCCTAGCATGATTCTACATCATCAAAATATGCTAAGTACGCGAACGTACCTTGAGTACGATCTTAAAATTGCCACGACTAGTATAAATTGCTTAATTCGAAGTCTCCTACACATTAAAATCATAATAGAGTATTAAAATCCACTCTAAACAAATTTCCAGCAATATATATACTATTTTAAACTCCTCATAATTTAATTTAAGTAAGCTGAAATTATATTTAAAACACCATAATTAAGTCCCAATTAATGGGTAATTAAAATTCCTTTAAGAAACATAATATTAAGTGTTCTACATAAAATTCCAGCACTTTAATTTAATTAAAACTTGCTGTAATTAAGCCTTAATACACTTAAAACAAAGATCTAAACCAATATACATCATAACCCTTCAATAATTCATAAATCAAGAACCTAGGGTTTCAAAAATTGGGGCTTTTTAAATTAAAATCAAATCTGAAAATTAATTGACATAATAATTATAATCAAACATCAAAAATCAAATTCCAAAACTCATAATTTACACTCATAATTTTATTATTTTTGTAATTTTTTATACACTCGAAAAAAAAGGGAAAAAGAAGGCAGCCACCAGCTGCTGGCTGCTGGCAGTGGCGGCCACCTGCTGTTGGTGGCTGGCAGCGATGGGGGAAGCAAAGAGCACTCGAAAAAAAAGAAAGGGGAAGGGAGAAAAAAAAAGAAGGAAAAATAAGGAGGAGAGAGAGAGAAGTTTACCTTGGGTTTTCTCCACTCTGGGCAAAGTTGATTTTCCTCATAAGTGGGATATTTGTACCCCTTCTCAACTAATCCCTTTTTCCCTAAACTTTTCTCTTTTAGTTTTTCCTAATCCCTTCCCTAATAAAACTTGTTAAAATTAAACTTTCTTAAAATAAAACCCCAACTGTTATAAATAAAGAAATTAAATAAACTTTCCTTTTATAAAAATATTAGTTAAAATGCCATAATTAAAATGTTAAAATTATTCAAATACTTTATTAAATACATATTTTAAATAAAATACGTATAAAAATACGGGGTATTACAGCTAGATTGGTGGAAAAAGATTACAGACAAGTTCATGGTATTGATTACGATGAAACCTTTTCACCAGTTGCAATTCTTAAATCCGTTCGGATCCTCCTAGCTATTGCTGCATATTATAACTATGAAATATGGCAGATGGACGTTAAAATCGCCTTCCTAAATTGTATTTTTGAAGAAACTGTGTATATGACACAGCTTGAAGGTTTTGTCGACCAAAACAATGCTGGGAAGGTTGTAAGCTAAAGAAGTCCATATGGACTAAATCAAGCTAGTAGAAGTTGGAATCTGCGATTCGATGAAGCCATCGAGAAGTTTTGTTTTATCAAGAATCCAGATGAATCTTTTGTTTAGAAGAAGGTCAGTGGGAGTGACATCGCCTTCTTAGTCTTATATGTCGATGACATATTGCTCATTGGAAACACTATTCCGTTGTTAGAGTCTGTAAAGGCCTGGCTTGGAAAATGCTTCTCAATGAAAGACTTAGGAGTGGCTCAGTACATACTAGGAATCAAGATCTATATGGATAGATCAAAAAGGATAATTGGATTGAGTCAAAGTACTTATATTGATAAGGTACTTGCTCAATTTGGCATGGAGGAGGCCAAGAGAGGTCACTTGCCAATGTCACATGGCATAACCCTAAGCAAGAAGCAGTGTCCATAGACACCTAATGAGCGGATAAGAATGAATCTGATTCCATATGTTTCGCTTATTGGATTGATCATGTATGCCATGATATGTACTAGGCCAGATGTATCGTATACATTGAGTGCTACGAGCCGTTACCAATCAGATCCAAGAGAGGCCCATTGGACTACGGCCAAGAATATCCTAAAGTACCTGAAAAGGAATAAGGATAAATTCCTGGTGTATGGTGGTTCAGAGGAATTAGTTGTTGAAGGTTATACCGATGCAAGCTTCCAGATAGACAGAGACGATTTCAAATCGCAATCTGGATATGTGTTCTATCTAAATGGAGGAGCGTTCAGTTGAAAGAGTGTCAATAAGAGTACAACTGCAGATTCTACAACTGAAGCCGAGTACTTAGCAGCTGCTGAAGCGGCTAAGGAGGCTGTTTGAATTTGTAAGTTCATTGGCGAACTTGATGTTGTACCCTTCATAAAGGGTCCAATAGCCCTCTATTGTGACAACAATGGAGCTATTGCTCAGGCCAGAGAGCCAAGGGAACATCAGAAAGTCAAACATGTCAAACAGCGGTTTGACATGATTCGAGAATGGAAATCAGAAGGTGAAATCAGAATTTGCAAAGTTGGAACGGATGACAATGTAGCCGATCCACTTACTAAACCTTTGCCTCAAGTGAAGTATAACAAGCACGTTGAGGCCATGGCAATCAGGGATGTAGGAGACTGGCTTTGATTTCCTTGTTTAGTGTTTTAGTTAAATTTTGAACATTAAATGTAAGACACTAAGAAAAACCATTCATGTTTTGGAGTAATATAAATTTCATGCAATATTTTATCACTCCGTTTGCTATTTAATTGTGGTTTAGGATTAAATAATGAGTCCATTCGACTCTTGGAATATTCAAAATAGGGTTTATGACCAGTCTTGATAAGGAAACACCTATTAAGTGAACGTTGAATATTATAATAAAAAAATATCCCTAATCGAGGTCATGTAAATGATGGACGATCAATGACCAATTCAGATTAGTGCGTAGTCTGATTTACAGCACCGTTTCTTGTGCTACGAGGACATGATTGTCATAAATCATTTTCACAAGTATTGGTTTAGAACCATACTGGATCGACCGATGAGAATACTTTAAGAAATTAAAACGTCATAAGTATACTTCTCATTATGACTATCGGAACCTATTTCCTCGACCATGAGTATTTTGAGTTCTCTTGTTTGAATACTAGTCTGCTTTGATGTTGTCAAACGTCTGCCGTAATAGGGGATTATAATGGCAACACTCGGGCCGCTAGGGCCTCTCAGTAATAGGAACTACATTACAAGACTGGGAATGTCGCCCTACTAAAATAGGGGAGATGTCTTTACTGTATACAAGGCCTCTCGTAGAGCGAGACTGTGAAAATGCATGGCCGTGCTCGGATGGATTTTAGAAATCATCTTTTTATTGACAGTCGGACTCGGAATCGAGAAACACTTCTGGACACAATAAGGACGACAAAATAATCTTACCTTATATTTCACGAAGAGACATAGAAAAAAGGTTGTACACTAAATGCGCATTTGTCCGGAAGGACAAGTGGGAGATTGAAAGGAATGGTGTCCTTCGAACAAGTGTACTATTCCGTTAGTGGGTTCAAAATTATTAGAAAGCTAATATATTCAGTAAGGTCAAGTGATTGGAATGTCTAGGTGGAGGCTGCTTCCGATTAGTAATATTAATGCATAATTAATATTACAGCTTAATCTTAACTAAACCCTTCGGGTCACACCTTTTGCAGTAAACGAATTGACTCGGCGAATTAATTCGGATGAAATTAATTCATCCCCGAGTATTAAATATTTATACGTCGGAAATTCAAGTTTAGAGCGTCGAAACCGAGCATCAGAAGTCGAGTCAAAAATAGTAAATGACGAGACGCGCAAATAATAATAAATCGACAATATTTCCCAAAATACCCCTAGCATCGGAATGCCCTGAGCATCCGAGTGCTAGGGGAATTATGTGCTAATCATTGGTGGCTAGCATGCGCACCAAGCCAAAGGGTGGCTAGGGCATGCTAGCGCACCAACGCTAGGTAGCCACGGCCGCAAGTGCAAGCAGCAGCCAGCACAAGGTGTGCGTGGCTTGTTGGCCGCAAGCAGCAGCAGCCCGCACGAGCGTGCGTGGCTTGCTAGCTGTGAGCAGCAACATCCCGCATCACCTTGGTGCGGGTGGTGTGCCGAGTGTAATAGGGGAAGCAAATAAAGGGAGGGCAAAAAGGTGAGGGACATGTGTCACAAGGAGAGAATGGAGTGGGGAGCAAGTATGGTCCCCTACTCTCTAAGTGGTCCTCAATTCCCTTTACATATAATAGTGACACTTGTAGATTTATTATTAGTTTGCTTACTTATTTTAATTTATCTTTAAAATAAATTGTGGAATTTCATGACTCCCACATTGATGGGATAGAAATTCCCACTCTCCCTCTTGCCTATAAATACCCATCTTGGGTTTTTGGGAAGAGTGCTTTAGTAGAAGTTCAATAGAGCATTGCCCTAGCAACCCCAACATAGCAACCCTTAATCATGAAATAATCCTCCCAATCTCCGGATCAAATGGCACCAGTGAATGACCACGTGCTCTATGCATACAACTTCAAAAGAAATGATTAGTAGCACGACTACAACTAGAAATGAGTTCGGGAGCGAGGGTACTAAAATAACGTTCCATTTAGGGAGGAATTGTTATTCTAGCCCTAGTACGGCCTCTACTAGCTATTCCTTTTTCACAATTTCATTACCAAACAATATACGCAACGTGATACCTGACTTGAAACTATGTTAGTTGAATTTATTTACAAGCAATAATCATGTAGGAATTACGTTGCAAAAGTCGTTATTCTTACTTAATAATATTCATGAAAGAACAATAAATAAACAAGATTCGCCTTGTCTTAAGTGATAAAACAACAATTAATTATTCCAATTCTAGTCTTGATTAACAAAAGAGTACTATGTGAATTAATTAATTAAAATTTTGTTTAAAGTGATCAAATAACACTAATTAATAAATTAAAGTTATTTAAACAATAAAAGAAAAGTGATTTATCTAAGTGCACAGGAAACAAACCGTTCTTCTTTTATTTTAAATCTCCATTTAATGTGTTTATGGACTTTCTTTCTTCTTCGTACCTCCAAGGTTTTCAAAGGATTCAATTAGGGTTGAAAGTATTTTGGAAGAGAGAAGAAAAAGTAGTATGATAGTAAGAGAAGTTGAGAGATTAAGGTTGTGAGAATACTTGGGTTTTAATTCTGAATTTTCCGGTCCCTGTAATGCTGAATGAAGACCCCTATTTATAGGCGTGGGGATATAAGTTTCGGGTTTTAGAGCCGCGCCGTCAGGTGGCGCGCGCAAGTCTCAATGAGTCGCGCGCGCAAGGCGGGCGCAACTGATTGAGTTGCGCTGGTTTGCGGTTTGCCTTAGACAACAACGCGTTTTGAAAGCTTCCATAACTTTTGATTGCCAAGTTGGATTAAGGAGTGTGAGATATCATTGGAAAGCTCTGAATGTATACTTTCCAACCCGTTAGAATTAGGTTAAAATATGTTATGGATCAAAAGTTATGGTTGTTGGAGTGCAAGGGTGTCGGTTTTAGGGCCCGGTTTAGTGTTTTGATCATAACTTCTTCGTTTTGGCTCAAAATTGGGATTATAATGTACCGTTGGAAAGCTCATTGAAAGGGCTATGCTCTGTATAGGACTTTCATTGGAATTTTATGGCTAGTTTATGTTTTTGGCTCTGTTTTCAACAATGTAGGTTCCATTGGATCCAATCATTGAATTTGACGCATTTGGGTTCGTTATTAATCAAGTTTAAACATGTACGAACATGTTTTAGGCCTAATTATTAATCAGAAAAGGCTCTAAGATAACTTGGTCTCAAATATGGGTTTCAAATTACTTCATAATTCTGTTCATAGTCCATAAACATTTCAACTTTGATCTAACATGAAGAACGGATTTTTGTAACATCATCGCACTTCCTTTTGGGACAAGAGGACAAAATTAGGTGTCTATAGTTAGCCCCCACTTTGATCGAGTCTAGAATAGACGATGATCACAGTAGTCAAGGAAATAAATCCGAGACTCATTCTGTGAAGTTCCCTAAGAATAGAGAATCTTTCAGAAATATTAGGGATGTCGAAACGATCCTTGGTTCGCTAAGTGTTTGAAACAAGTAGCTATTAAGGCTTGAAATTTTTTTTCCTAGTCTTAACGCGCTAAAGAATCTAGATTGATACTTTGCAATATTAAAACGCTTTTACAAGTAAAGGTGTTCTGGATGATGTCAAGTCATGAGAAGAGATTGGTTTTATAAGGATAAAAGGGGAAGATCTCTTCTCAATCGTGTCATCGTTGGTCTAAAGTCCCTCGATATGTCATTGAAACTTTAGCCTGACTTTAACAAAGTAAAAGATGAAAAAGGGTTTTCGGTATTAGAGCCAAAATGGTTCGGTATTCGAACCGGGTCCGGTATTCGAGCCGGAAGTCCACAAGATAGAAATACATGTCTCAGGACTGGAGGCATATATCTAAATTCAGTGAGAGGGAAGAAAGTCAACAACTCTTTCAGCAGTTTTGTCCATAATATGAGTACACATGTCTCAGGACTGGGGGCACGTGACTACATAGGCGCGACATCGTCTCGTTGCTTCTTTATACAGGGGAAGTATTCGACACCCTAACTGTCCGGTAAGTTAGTAAGCGCACTAACTACCGTATTTGCTCCCATTCAAGAAGTGCCAGTTCCTGAAGGTTTGGCGCGCCTGTCGAATCCTGAGCTAACGCCTACAGTAATTCTCTACCTTTTAGTTCCGAGAGGTAGATCTCGCAAAGCTTGGGATGAAGTGAAATTTTACGCAACACCTACGCCGTACAATTTTGCGCCGTACGATACGCCATTTGCATTTTTACACTGCATGAAAACGCCTTCCTTTTTGCTTCGGACGTGAAAAAAGAAGAAAACCCGGACATTTGTAACGTCAGTACAGTAAAATGACAAACCTGTCTATGGGTGCTTTTATGTAAAGCACCACCACGGAACGTCTTAAGGCACTCTTACAAAAAACGTTCAAAACGTATGCTTGGGGAAGGAACAATGCACGGTGTGCATGCAAGATGATGCAAAAAACTAACAAAGAAGAAAACAAACTACAAAATGCAAAGCATTTTATAAGATTTTGATAATTTGTGCGCCATTATGTCTAATAACGAGCAAAAACCGTTGAAAAAAATGATCAAACGGATCAAAATTTGAATACCGGTGATTTTAGTGACCAGTATCCGCGCGCAACTCAGTAGGTCATGCTGGCCAGGAGCGCACATCTTTCTGAGTTGCACTGGTCTGTCACGCGCAACTAACTCAGTTGCGCGCGACATTTAAGTCAGCAAAAAGAGAATTGCTTAGCGCGAATTTTCATTTTGCGTTCTCTCTCCTTCCTTCACGATTATCGCTTCTTTCTCTCTCTAAAGAGCTCGGATTTTCTTTTCTCTTTGAAGCTAAAGGAAGTAGATCTCGTCCCTTATTCATATTTTTCATAATTCGTTCATTCTTGGCTGAATTGGGGCGATTTTCGAACCGTTAAACCCTAAATTTTGAATTTGGGGGGTTTTTTATTCGACTTGTTTTCATGAATTTGTTTATTTGTCGTTGTGACATGTTTAAGAAATATATTGCAACAAATTTCATGTGAAGTGATAAAGTATTGATCCTGTATGAGCACGTCAAGCATATATGTGTTTTTTTTGTTCTAATTTTGACTTTGTGCTTGAACTTCATTTTTCTTTTGTTTTGCTCATATAGACTATACTTATTAATTTTAATGTAAATTGAAGTGTTAAGCACAACAATTGTGCATTAAAATTATAAATGAAAATTTGAACTTTTATAATAGCATGAATTTGTTCTTGCGACTGATGTTTATTTTTCATGCGTAAGTTTCAAAATTGGTTTTATCAATGATAAAAATAACTGACAGTTATTGTTATTCACTTATAAAACTGTGATTTCAAGATTTGCACAATACTAGTTAGTTTAGGAAATTTTTGAAGTGATCATCGAATTGGTGTAGCTTGGTTATATCGCGGGTTCGTAAGCCCCCATTTTACATTTTCGAATGTTGTAGCCCCCAGTGTTGGGTGCTTCGATGATTTGCTTGTTGTCAAATAATTAGACCCTTTCATGTCGCTTGAAATGGGTCTACAAATCTCCTGTTTTGTCTTATTATGATAAAAACTAGGATCTTGGAAATGATTAAACTAGTGTTTTTAAACCGTTTTTTTTACCATTCATAGTTTTAACAAAGAAATTTGCTAAGTCTAGTAATATTGGTCGTTCATTAGAACAAGTAAGGTTTAAAATGAAATGTTGTTCAAATTTTTCGTCTATTCTTGCTACTTTTGAATTCTTTCTTTTAAGTTCAAATTTTTTTTTCACTGTTTTGAAGCTCGAGAAAGTAGATGTTATCCCCCTTGCGAAATTCCGATGTGTGCAACAATGGAGAATAATTTTAAATGAAGACTCCTTAATTTAGAATTTAAGAGTCTTTTATTTACATTCTAACTTATGAAATTGTTTGTCTTAAAGTGTCTTGATACAATTTTCATGATGAATGATTGAGTACTAAACTTTCGTATGAACAAGTATGATTTTGTTACTTTTGCTCTATACAAGTAATACTCTCTAATCTCTAGAGTAAATTGAAGTATTGAAACAACAATTATGCACTAAGATTAGTTTTTGAAGTTGAACTTGAAAATGGCTTGAATATGTAACATGTTTAATGGCCAAGTTCAGTTGCAAACTTAGGTTTAAAGGAACAACATGATTATTATATCATTTTGATACATTTGAAAATTGTAAGGCTCGAGATGTACGTAAAACATTTGTAGCTTAGGCGATTCTCAAAAGTAGCTCGAATGGCATGAATGTCTCATTTTGTTTTTTTTGTTGATATTAGAGCCCCCATGTGTCGGGTTATGCGCATTCTTGCTATTTCACAAGTCTTGGAGCCCCCACTTTGGGGTAGTTCTAATGACTTGCTATTGTTTAGGCCATTCATATAATCATGATATTGGGATGGACCTATGTATATATCCTATTTTTGTTTTTGAGATATTTAGGATAAGGACATGACTTTTGCATATTAGTTAAATTCATGTTCAAGAAAGCAAGTTAGTTATTTTCTTGTTTACAAACCAAAAATAATTGTGTTCAAGGTTTAGTAATCTTACCTAATGTCTATACGTTTGTAAAGATCATTGCGGTGATTTTATTCCCAAAGTTAATTTAGAACATCAAATATTTTCTTTGGTTGTTATCAATCTTTGATTTTGGTCTTGTAGGTGGTTCATTAACCATCCCTTAGCCAATAAGCGAGAACAAGTTCGAGTCAAGAAGAAGTCGAATCTTAATTCATTCCTTATAGAAATATTTATGTATATATATGTATTATTCAAACGGTTATTGAGAATATGAAGATTTATTTATTTTGAGAAAAACAAAAGTCGAACCTTAATTCATTCCTTGTAGAAATATTTATGTATACATGTATAATCAAAACGGTTATTGAGAATCTGAAAATTTATTTATTTTGAGAAAACAAAATTTCAGAAAGGAAATTTTGAATACTATTTTTATTAGAAACATGTTGTTTCGAACAAGAATTCAAAATTTGAAAAGGGTCCAATAGTTTGTTTTGAAAAGCAACTTTTTCTAGTAGGCAAAAATCATAATCATATTATTTTAAAAATTGGACCCAAAATGGAAAGAAAAGTCTAGCTCGTTATTGAGTGTGACTTTTTTTTCCAAGATTAATGAAGGTAAGTTGTAATTTGCAACTTATTTCAACAAAGATGTGAGCAAACTTTTGTATATCTAATTTTGTCATCTCTCCCTTTTTAGTGTTTGTCATCATTGTCATACTTTGATAATTGAAAGTAAAGTTCTTCCAATTAAAATGTGCCGTATTTTGAAAATAAATATTTACCAAACTTAGGTTTGATGGAGTGTTAGAATAATTTATAAAATCATTCGAATCACTTTCCAAAATATGGTTTTATTGCAAAATGAAAGTTGAGGTGAGACCTATATTTTTGTAGCCCCCAAGCGTAGACTTTAGGTGGCTTTTGGAATTCATGTATACATATGCTAGGGGATGTTTCTCATGTTTATTTAAAGCCCCAAGACTTGTGTTTTTATTTTGTGGAATACTGCATATGTTTATCACAAATTGTTTGATCAAGTAACATAATTAATTATCTTGGTAAAATAATAGGAAGTGATATTCTTCCCTTTGTCATTTAAATTTATTAAGATGGTTCGTAATAAGCTTTGCATGAAATTGATTTTGCAACATAAATAGTGTGTTCAAATCTATTAAAAGAGAGAAGTGGGGATGTCCTGGCTTTTTTAAGCCCCCAATCTGAGGCAAAGAGCGGAAAAATTATACTATTTCCGAGTATTTTAGTTTCCAAATGGGAGAGATCATCCCGACTTACCCCCTAAAAAAGAAATGAACAAAAAAGACAGATTTGTATAAAAAGGAAGGGGAATCCAACTTTTCCATACAAGAATAAAGAAAGAAAATTAGACATGTTTTCGAAAAGCAAGTATTATTGACTTAATATTTGAATCATCGTGATGACTTGACAGTGAGGTATACGTGTGATAGCGATAACGATCATTTTTTCATGGAGCGATCATGTTCAATCAATGTTCCTCGCTTAGAGAAGATGGAGATATCCTACGCAGGCGGACATATAACTGAGAAGACCAATTCTCAATAGTTGTAAAAGACATCTAGAGTTGACGTCGAGGCTGTCGATATATGTAATCAATTTATTGTATTAGCTTTTTCTCTTTCAAGGAAATGTATATACAACTTGAATTACCTTGGTAATAAATAGACCTATTGTTAAAAGAAAATAAGATGATTGTTTTTTTTTTTTTTTTTTTTTTTTATTTTAGAGTGATAGTCATCTCATTTTTCTTGGCAAAAGATATGGAAAACATCGAATTTAATTTGATTCGATTGTTTTACTAAAATGGTGTCATCAAGCCATTGGCTATCAAATCATCCAAAAAACTTTTTTTTTATATGATCTTGTAATCATAACTCAACACTTCATGCATTTTATACATGGGCATGACTACTTAATAGTAGGTCCATATGTGCAAAGACTTAAGATTGACCATATTTTCATGGAATGATGATTTCGATATATGGTTATGGTCTACCTCAAGGAGGGCCTTTCCAAGGTTGTAACATGGCTAGGCTTAGGGTTATGGATACTCCCAAAATCCCTTACTTTTGGTGCTTCTCAAATTTAAACCTTTCTTCTTTGTGTGGAAACTTCCTACATTAGGTGCTTTTCCTTGTCATCTCTCCTTTTTTTTTTTTTTTTTTTTTTTTTTTTTTTCTTTTTTTGACAAGTTTTGTTTTGGGTTTAGAACGATTTCTTTCTTTCTTTTGCATTGGATCTTTCCTTTTGGGTTTAGACTAACTTTGTGTCCCCCTCTTATGTTTCGTTTCCCCAATTCCTATTTGTATCTTTGCACCATTCCCATCCCAAGGTATGGAATAATGTAGGTTGAATAACTAAGGCACAATTGACGAGGCTCAAAAGGGCTGCAAAAATGATGGATTTTCTTTAAGGTTAAGAACATGGGATTATATTTATAGAGTTTCAAGTTGCCTCCTGTGTTGGTGAAATCATCATATCCTTTCTTTGTGGGCCAAAGATGGGCCTCTTTTCGTTCGATAAATCTAGTAAGCCAAATCTTATCAAGATTCTTCAGGTGTTGAGTATGTATGCCTTTTGATATTGCCTGTTTGTATGTATGCGTATTATTTAATTCAAGTCAATAACAATAAAGAGATTGAAAAGAGAAGAAGATAGACGTACTTGATAATATAATTTTTATTCATTAATTAATGAGAGTACAAAATAAGTAGATTCGATAGAATGGATCTCTTAGTCTATTATAAAAAAAAAAAGGAAAGAAACAAAACAAGACCTAGGGTGGTACATCTTGAATTGTTAACAACTTCTTGAGATTGCGTCTTCGAGCTTTGTCCGTTTCTGACGTAGGTGAAATCCTCTCTAAAAATCAAGTCCATCTATATGATTCATGGTTTCATTTATCAAGTCCCTTTCAATTAATGTTCCCACAGTATAGACATTTTGAAATGTGTCTAAACCAAGGTATTGTAAATGGCACTTGTATGGTGGAGACATATTATCTATGAACTTTGGGACAAGTTCATGATCCGAAGGTCTTTGGGGAATAAGAGCAATCTTTGATCGCCACCTAGAAAAGAAGTCAATGAAGCCTTCTTCTTCCCCTTGCTTAAGCAATTCGAGAACGCGCAAGGTAGTTGTGAGCTCGATGTTATCTCCATATTGGGTTAAAAACGCTTTTACAACGTCACTCCAAGTGGAAGTTTGTTTTGCTTTGAGGTTCTAAAACCATGATCTAGCAGTTGGATCCAATGAAAGAGGAAAAGTACATGCATATAGGCTTAGCTCAACCCCTTTCAATGCCATAATTCTAATAAAGCTTAAGTGAGTTCTAAGATTGTCTCTAACCTTAAAGGTTGGCAAATCCGTATTCAAGAACTTTTCTAGGAGAGTCTTGCCACTAGGTTGTGGTGCAAGCTCATAATTGAAGTACTTATTCCCTGAGTTAGCTCGAAGGACAAGTTTCTCCAACGCCTCTACTCTTTCGGATCTTGCTTTTTCTTGCAGAATGTTTACTTTTTCTTTTTCTGCTTTTATTTTAGCCTTTTCTTCTTTTTTATGAACCTTCATTTGGGCTTCTTCTTCTCGTAGGGCCTTTAGGTTTTGGAGTTCCTCTCTAAGTTTCTCCAATGCTGCTTTGTTACCCATGATTGGACTAGTATGTGAATGTGGAAGATGATCTAGTAATATGTATCACGAGAAATTGAGCGCGTTCACTTAAACCTTTTCTGCCAAGCATTCAAATAAAGAACCAAAGTCAAAATGATTGTTTTATTTATTTATTTATTTTTTAATTCTTGTAATATGAATTCACTTTAAGCAAGTTTGTTGATGAAGAATGTCAAAAAATTCACGAACAATCATTAATGGAATGTCATGATTTGTGTTGACTTCAACAAAGTAATCATATAAGGATTTTACTTTAAATGAATTGTTTTCAAAAAAGGTAGAAGAGAAAGTCAAGAAAATAGGATTGAAAATGCTCATCAAATTTTAGGAATATTAATCAAACCGAACATACTCCTTAAAATGATCAAATATACTATTGTATTTGTTGATCACTTAGATTGCAATAGAGATCTATATCATTTTATTAAAAATTATGATTCTCATATTGCTCATCTTTAAGGATAATACTTTACTATTTGCTTAAAAAGAATGATGGCCTCCAAGATATAATTAAATCATTTTCTCGGTTTTGTCATTCTTTATTTTCTCTCTTTTTATTTTTGAGAATAATATTCTTTTTTGTATCATACTGTCTTTTTTTAATTATTTTTAAGAACGACATTTTTTTTTTGTTCTATTTCTTTTTTTTTTGTGTGTGAGGAAATCATCCCAAGTAAAGTTCTCGTGATTTTCTTTTTAAACCATAGAAGAGGTAAATAAATTATACTCTTAAATCAAGGTTGACCAATTACAACTAAAAAAATGATGAACACAAAAATAGGCACGTTTTAAGAATAAACATTTTGATGATGTCTTATTAAGAGATGCGAACTTCTAATGACGAACCTCATAAGAAGTAATGTCATTAGCTTGATTATAAAGTACGTAAACGAATCAGCACAATCAAAAATAATATCGCGCGCAATTTTCTGTCTTGCGTTAAGGTGGAAAGTCCAACTTCAAGAGTAGCATCTGCCACACGCGGTTTTTTTTTTTTTTTTTTTTTTTTTCCGAAAACGCAAAAGGAACGGTGAGAAACAATTTATTTATTTATTTATTTATTTATTTTTTGCAAAGACGCATAAGGAAGGATAAAAAAACAATTTTTTTTTTGAAACAAAAAACAAAAACGACGATCAAAGTAAAGGTAACTAAGTTAGACAACGTTGTTAGCCAAAGAGATAATTTTAGCACCTACTTAACAATTAACCTTGAAGCGGTTATATCGTTTTCTTCGTATGATATTGCTTGTAACGAGTCAACGTTGAACAGTGGGCGCGCGCATGACACAGAGTTGCATGGAGGTGCCGCACGCAACTTCAGAACTTGCGCTTGGAGGGCGCGCAACTTTGACAGTTGCGCGTGCCACCTGGTAGGTTCGACAATTTTTTTATTTATTTTTTGGTCGAACCATAATGTTTGCGAATTTTTCTAGGTAACAAGTTGGAATTAGTTAGATTAGACACGAAGCACATATCCACGTAGTCACATAAGCACATAAAAGGAAATGTCAAAGCATACAATGCCATTCTAAGGTCAAGGCTTGGGTGTCCAAGGGTACCATATCTTAAGAAACAATGCACAAATCAATCACTCAACATGTTGACTCATGACATAGCCCTCTCAACATTTTGTTAAAGATATGGGCGGGATGATTGTTATTGATTTTGGGATAGAAGCCTAGTGATGGCAACCCCTAGTCAATGTGCCAATCCCCAATGGTTAAACTGTGCTATGATTATGCATGATGCAATGTTTCTTGTATGATTTTTACTTTTGTGAAAAAGGAAGATATTATGCGTTCGAGTCTCGTTCTCTAACTAGAGATTATCCAAGTTAGTTCTCGATACAATCCATAGGCAACCTAGTGTTGGAAACCTTGAACCATAACTACCAACTAATCTTGTAACGTCTGAGTCCCCAGTGGAGTTGCCACTGTAAGGAGGGTGATCCCATCGTAAGGGCTACTCTCCTTAAATGCCCATGTTCGCTTAAAAGCCTAGGACTTTACACTTGTTAGGGTGTATTAGGATTTGGATTCCTGACTGTTTGGGAGACCTTGAATTAGAAATGATACTCTCATCACGCTTTTTTTATAAGAAACAAGTAAGAGTCACCAATGAGTTTTAGGAAAACTCATAAACCTCGTTCATGCCTTTCTTCCATGTGTAGCTCATGGAATAATTAGCACGAATCATAAGTTTACCCATGCCCAAATTGGTCTACATAAACAAGAAATGAGTTCAGGAGCGAGGGTACTAAAATAACGTTCCTTTTAGGGAGAAATTGCTATTCTAGCCCTAGTACGGCCTCTACTAGCTCTTCTTTTTTCATAATTTCATTACCAAACAATATACGTAACGTGATACCTAAAACTATGTTAGTTGATTTTATTTACAAGCATTAATCACGTAAGAATTACATTGCAAAAGTCGTTATTCTTATTTAATAATATTCGTGAAAGAACAATAAATAAACAAGATTCGCCTTGTCTTAAGTGATAAAACAACAATTAATTATCCCAATTCTAGTCTTGATTAACGAAAGAGCACTATGTGAATTAATTAATTAAAATTTTGTTTAAAGTGATCAAATAAAACTAATTAATCAATTAAAGTTATTTAAACAATAAAAGAAAAGTGATTTATCTAAGTGCTCAGGAAACTAACCGTTCTTCTTTTATATTAAATCTCCGTTTAATGTGTTTATGGACTTTCTTTCTTCTTCGTACCTCCAAGGAATTCAATGGATTCAATTAGTCTTGGAAAGTATTTGGGAAGGGATAAGAAAAAGTAGTATGATAGTAAGAGAAGTTGAGAGATTAGGGTTGTGAGAATACTATGGTTTTAATTCTGAATTTTCCGGTCCCCATAATGCTGAACGAAGACCCCTATATATAGGTGTAGGGATCTAGGTTTAGGGTTTTAGAGCTGCGCCGCCAAGTGGCACGCGCAAATCTCAGAGTCCCGCTGGAGTGCCGCGCGCATCTCAATGAGTCGCGCGCGCAAGGCGCGCGCAACTGATTAAGTTGTGCTGGTTTGCGGTTAGCCTAATACGAAACCACAGTTTTAAAACTTCCATAACTTTTGATTGCAAAGTTGGATTCAGACGTGTGAGATATCATTGAAAAGCTTTGAATGTCTACTTTCCAATGCCGTTAGAATTAGGTTAAAATATGTTATGGATCAAAAGTTCTGGTTGTTGGAGTGCAAGGGTGTCAGTTTTAGGGCTCGGTTTAGTGTTTTGATCATAACTTCTTCGTTTTGGCTCGGAATTGGGCTTATAATATACTGTTGGAAAGCTCTTTGAAAGATCTACCCATCTCTATAGGCCTTGCACGGGAATTTTATGGTTTTTTTATCTGTTTGGCTAGGTTTTCAACAATGTAGGTTCCATTTGATCCAATCATTGCATTTGACACATTTGGGTCCGTTATTAATCAAGTTTAACCATGTATATGAACATGTTTTAGGCCTAATTAGTAATTGGAAAAGGCTCTAAGATAACTGGTTCTCAAATATGGGTTTCAAATTACTTCATAATTCTTTTCATAGTCCATAAACATTTCAACTTTGATCTAACATGAAGAACGGGTTTTTATAACATCATCGCACATCCTTTCGGACAGGAGGCCAAAAGTAGGTGTCTACAGGTCGCGCGTGCCTGTGCCTAGGAAAAGGGGAGCCCTCTTCCCTATCATTCCAATGCTCCTTGTGCGTTCCACTTAGTGCTCTTGATAAACACATAACCTTGCAATTTCTAAATTCCATGTTTGCGGGTTCAAGACAAGAAATCATGCCCCCACGGCTTGAATGCACAGCTCAAGGTCTTTAGGAACTTGCACTTCTCCATGCTTGAGCTTCAAATGGAGACAACTAAGCATCCTAATCAATGCCAAACTCGGGGTGAGGCTCGGGAAATTTGGAAAACGATCTTAACCTGAAAAATAAAGGAAAACAAGCAAATAAAAGAGAAAATAACAAAATAAACCAAGAAATGCATAAAGAAAGAAATCAAACTAAGAAAATACAAACTAAAAGAAATAAAGAGTAAAATCGAGGAAAAGCTAAGTAAAAGAGCTATAGGATAGCATGAAATTCATCCTAAAAAGAACCAAATGAGTGTCATAAATGACACTCATCAAATCCCCCAAGCAAAACTTTTGCTCGTCCTCGAGCAAAACAAAGCAAGAAAGAATAAGGATGAAAAATTTATTCAAAAAGAAAAAGAAATACATAAGACAGGAATATACACTAAGACTCACTTTCGTAGGAATCACGGTTGTTTTTAGCTACAACAAGCCCTTTAAACACCAAAGTCGCCAGTGAGGACAAGTGAGGTCTCGTAAAGGTTTCCTAAGAGATTAACCTATAACTCTCCACAACATACATGAGGCAAACCACAAAAAGGAAAGCAAAAGAAAGAAAAATAAAATTGAAACCTTTACGAATTGGACTTTACAAAATGATCACATTTCAAATGAATAAACATCTTTCTTAATCAATAGAGGTATGCACGTTTCAAGATATTCGAGGTTGATTGAAACATAGAGTATGCTAAGCATAGAGAACTAGTTATCACAATTCACCTTCATCTCGTTCAATCTTACTGCGTTCTCCCTATAGTCTCAAATCTCCCTCTAATGAGCATCTCAATAGCTCCTCGAAGGAGCCGGAAAATAAATACTTTAGGGCTACACGACGTCTTGACTATGCATCCCCTCTCTGTAGCCTTTAACTCATAATGCCCTCCCTCAAAATTTGACTCAACCTCTAGGTTAAAAGGTATTTCCCATGGTTGTAACGTAAAGGCAAAAGGGTAAGGGGTAGGCTAAAATTTTAAAATTTGGTGGTATCCCTAATAGTGAAGCAAAGAACGGGCCCTTTCTTGGAATCACAATCAAGTAGTCACCAAACAAAAACAAACTAACTCCCCCAAGCTTATTCAAAGCCATAATCACAATCATATTTACAAAAAGCGTAAATGCTTCTCCCCCAAGTTGAAAGGAAGCATTGTCCTTTATGCTTGAAAAGGGACACTACTACAAAAAATGTGTTTTGTTGGACGCTTTTAAGATCTTTTTTCGACGCTGAAAAGCATCGAAAAAAAATTCTCGATGCTGCTATAATGCGTCGAGAACCCGTGAGTCGAGAATTTTTGAGGGACACCAAAAAGCGTCGAGAATTTCGACGGTTTTCTGTGTCTACACTAATATACGAAGTGTCGAAAAATATTAATTTTGCGTATTTTCCCAACTTTGTGTAGTTTTTTAGCGACGCTTTTACATGTCCACATACTCAAATTTAGCGACGCTTTTTTTTGTCTTGCGTTTATTCGTGTCAGCATATGGAATGGCGGGAAAAACTTTGAAATTTGAAAATGTGCAAATATGTAGACATTAAAAAGCGTCTAGAATTTTTTTTAAACTTTTTTTTTTCCTTTTATTAATTAAATTATTATCATCATACATACATTATAGTAATTTAAATTTATCATAAATTAAATTTAACTAATAAAATAAAAATAAAAATAAACAAATATATTATATAACTAGAATAAAAAAAAACAATAATTAATCAACAGTAGTTATAGTACGTAGTTAATTACCAAATTTATAAATGAAAATATTAACACAATTATTAAAAAAAAAATCGCATATTATAATAATTTGTCCCTAAATAAATACATCACTAATATAAGACTAAAAACCAAAATAGATAGATGATGGCCTTATAGACGATATAGTCGCTTCTTGATGCTCATGTGTCCCGGCCTATTCTCTTGTTGCACCTACATTGCCTTTTCCAATCTTCAAAAAAAAAAAAAAATACAAAGTATAAATTAGTACATTACACAATATAGGTTCAATTATATGTAATTAGTACATCATCATTTTACTAATTAGTGGTCCTGCTAAGGTAATTAAACAATTTAGAGGCCTCACCCTCAATTATATGTACCTTAGCATAGTAATGTTAAAATTTCAGAACCTATATTATATTTAGGGTTATAACCTCGCTAGTTTTCACACAATTTGTAACTTTATTAAGGTTAATGTAATAGCACAAAAATTATGCAAGAACAATAGAATTAGTAATGTTTGAATGGAAAAGCATATTACAGCACACAGCATAATAGATGCAGTTAGGAAGTTTTTAGAAGCTTTGTAATAAGAAAAGTGCATTATGTCTCCCATGCAAGAAGTTATTCCTTTACTAGAACTAGAGAAGTCATTATAAAAATTCAAGTTATCACCAATACACCAGCTCCTCTAGTTAGGGAAGCATGATGAAAATTCAGATAGCAAAATAGTCTGATACCATAAACAATATAATAAAGTCACCTCTCCCTAGACCTAACAAACCTTGTTTAGGCATACAAATGGAAGTTATACAGGGCTCATAAGAGCCTAGGTAACAACCATGGTGAAAAGAAGAAATTCTACCAGGTATCCAAGTACTTCCTTTATACGGAAACAATTATAAGTGTTACATTAGCATAATAACCTCTCTAGTTTTCACACAATTTGTGTCTTCCTAGCCTCAGCAAGGCAGACAAGCAGCTTATTTAGGTTGTAACTTTATTTTACTTAAAAGGTTGCATCCAAAGCCTCAGCAAGGCAGACAATCAGCTTAGGCAGGGGAGCAGAACAACAAGCATGAAGGGGAGCTAGACAGCAAGCATGAAGGGGATCAGCAGGGAAGAAGGGCAAACAAGCAGTATAAACGGGAGTATTCTAGAGTAGAGAACCTTAAGAAGATTATTATTACACACACACACACAAGCTTTGACTTTCACACACACACACACATACACACACAAGCTGTGACTTTCACACACACACACACACATAAGCTTTGAGTTTCACACACACTCACACACAAGCTCTGAATTTCACACACACACACAACCATTTTGAATTTCTGTTCTTATTTCAAATCTGATTTTCAGTTCTGAACTACATATCTCAATTCAGTTATGGATTTTAGCTCTGATTTCAAATCTAATTTTCAGTTCTGAACTTCAGATCTGAATTCAGTTCTGGATTTCAGCTCTGATTTCAGTTATAAAGAGAAATGTGACTTTGTTACCTGATGTTTTGCCTTTCCTAAGAATTCAAATGCTTTGTTTAGAAGACCGGAGATTCATTCCCTTGACAAACTCCAGCTACAATCTGAGAAAATTGTCCAACAAGCGCTTTAAGAAGAAGATTGTTGTGTCCGACCTCATCTTTCAGCTTTTCATTTTCTTGAGATAGTGTATCATTTTTTTGTGCAAAGCATTCACTTCTTTAACACTATCCATCACAATAATCCTCTTTTGAACTTTTCCATAGCCTTCCTTCCTTAACACACCACGTACTCCGAAAATGTCCCCCTTTTTAACCCCTAGTCCGTAACCCACAGGACGATCGGGAATCTCATTGCGATACATATTTTGCTGAAATGCTTCATCTTCGAGCTCTTGTTCAGACATCTTAGG
This sequence comes from Chenopodium album, assembly GCF_948465745.1. Taxonomy (NCBI): domain Eukaryota; kingdom Viridiplantae; phylum Streptophyta; class Magnoliopsida; order Caryophyllales; family Amaranthaceae; genus Chenopodium; species Chenopodium album. Next base: position 45,596,794 of record NC_137838.1, read on the forward strand.
GTGCATCATCCTCAATAATTAAACCTTAGCTTTAACATTATCCTATGCCAACATTTAGTAGTAATGTAAGACCACAAATAATACAAAATCACACCACAAAATCTACACAAAATGATACCAGAAATCTGTCACAAAAGCATATACAAAGGTGCATAGCATATGTGAATCAAAATCCCATCAAACATGATAGAATACCCTCCCCTAAGCTTGAATGAGACAATACACTCAAAGATAAATCATAGAAACCATGGGAGGGGAAAACAAGGAGAGCAATCCAACAAACCAACATATATCCAACAAGTCATCGTCGACCTGAGAAAGAGCAAGGAAGGATATTACCGGATATTAGGTGGGTGTAAATACCCGCAAATGACCCAATTAAACCTTTCAAAGCTAATTTCCCAAGATGAACCTTGTTTCCATATGCTAGCAAAAATATGAGTTAACCTTCCTTGATTCTGGATCCAAATCGAAGCACCAAAGTATATCAAGTCATGTCCCTAGCAAAAGGCACACAAACATTTCCATGAGAGAAAATCTATTCTAAAAAGAAAAGAAAATGAAAGCAATAAAACACGGGTTACTTCCCGAGAAAGGCTTGCTTAAGGTCCAAGCTTGACCGCTCTAGTAAAATAATAATTCAACGCACACAAGAGCTTGTCAAATGCACTACTACACATTTCATAAGAGAGAAGGTAGGCAAATGACTGGATAAAAACGTGAAACAAGATTGTTACACGCAAGTGAGGAGGGAGGTGCCAAAAGAAAGAAAAAGAGGGATCAAAAGGAAAAACGAGAAAATAAGAAGAAGAAGGGGGAATAAAAGAATGGAATGAAAAAGAAAAAGGCAAATCCTCCTCACTAAAATATTTTTGGGTGGCAACATCACCCTTTTCCTCTATTGGGGACAAATGAGCCACATACAAATCATCATATACTAGGGGGTCCGCAATAAGCTTATTGATAAAGGAAGGGAGGGTTATAGGAGTGTAGAGAATATGGTTGAAATTGCTTGGAAAAGCGACATGAGAGGAGGGAATAGGGGCTATGGTCTCACAAATGAACTCTTCTTCACCACCATGCCTCAAATCACTAATAAGCTAGAGCATGAAAATCAATCATAGAAACCTCAAAAGAAGAACATTCAAGATAATCATCTCCCTCAAACATCCAACTTCCAAGAGGAACTACATAATCCCCTTCACTACAACCATGAACAACAACTCCCTCAACTTCCTTAGACCCTAAAGTCTCAAAGCCGTGCATGAATGGATGCAAATTCATTTCAAACTCATCTCTCTCCCATGAAGAATTCTTAATGAACTCACTTAAAAGGCTATGGGTTTTCATTTGACACTCAAAGAATACATTGGTCATAACCTCAATCGAGTCAAAATACTCATGGATAGAAGAATCACAATCATGCACAAGAGATTCATCAAGATAGGTGGGAGGGTTGGAGTTTTCAAATTCAATACTCTCTTCATTCTCAACTCCTTCACCATCACACAAATGCTCATCGATGGTATCCCCACTCTCTCTTGGTTGCTCAAAATCACCATCATCATCCTTAACACACACATTAGATTTGTAATTTTCACACACAAGCATCAAAGACGACAATTGGCTTTCTAGCTCTTTACCTCTCCTTCTTCTCTCCTCAAGTTGCTCCTCACTTTTTTTCATCACCTCCAATTGACTTCTCATAGAATTAAGAATCGATTCCTTATTAAGCCCAAACTCATTATCAAGCTCAATGCACCTAATTTGAGACTCAAATAAATCAACAAGAGATTCAAAAGATGTATAAGGTCGAGGCTTAACAAGAGAAGAAGAAGAACAACAAAGATTGGAAGAATCAACATTGAAATCATAAACATATACATCATATTGGGGAGGGGGGCACAATCAAACATATGAGATTTTTCAACTTTAACATGCACCTCATTATCATGAACAAAAGAGGGACTAAAATTGAAAGCATTTGTTCTAGGTTCACTAATGGGATAATGTGATACATCATGGGAAATCATGCTAGCGTTAGGAGAATTAACACATTGCACATCAAAAATTGAAGCACGATTACCCTTATTATAGACTTCCCAAGCAATCCTAACATAAAAATCCCAAGCATCATCGATAAAAAATGCTCTAAATCTACCATTATGCAATCCTTCAACTATATCCCTAGTTTGTTAATTCAAACAAAAATAACAAATCTCACAAGCCTCCCAAAGACTACAACGATTATAGTCAAGAAATCCCTCAAGTCTAAGGAAATATTCACAAAACGGCTCATTATCATATTGAGGAAAAGATAGACATGCCATTTTTTTATTTTTTTTTTACAAAACAAAAAAAAAACAAAGAAAAAGGAAAAATGTATGCAAAGACCTAAACTCAAGCAATCAAAAACACTCAAACATAAACACCGTTCCCCGGTAACGGCGCTGTTTTGGGGTTTTTTTTACGTACCCGAATGGAGGCCAGGGTATGTACGTCCCTCGGGAGACAGATCCGCAATGCAACACCCGAACGACCCGATCACCTGCAAAACAACGGACCCCGGGGGGCCGGAGGTCCGCCTCCGACGATCAAGTTAGTGATCGATATAATGTATTTTTAGAGAGAGAAAATAGAGAGAAGGGAGAGTGATTGTGGGGGGCATGGCCCTTGGAGAATGAATTAACTCTCGTTGAACTGATGTGAAGATCAGTATTTATAGAGCATTGGGATATGTGCCTTTTAGGTCATTTAACCTAAAATGCTCTAGGTTTATGGGCTTAGAGCCCATTATCACTCTTCTATCATTGAGTGACACCTGTCATGCTCTAATTGGCTCATAGAGAGCTGAGCTTGCGGACACGTGTCGCGGTGGCATTGGTCCACATATAGAGGGTAATTTTACTCCAAACATTAGCCCCTCGGAAGGGGTAATTTCTCTTTCAAGAGGAATTGCTCCTTTCGAAATCAAGGCTTTGCCGCTTGTTCAAAAGCTCTTTGGTCGGCATGTGTCTAGGTCAATAAAAGAGAGATTTGATTAACTTGGAAAATTTGATACCTTATATGGTATGACATTTTCTAAGTTAATCAATCATAATAATGATTGTCGCTTGAACTAGACACATGACGACTTTCATTTCTTTATGCCCCACTATGGTAGGATATTTTCGAGACGTTTGATATCTCATAAGGCAGGAGGCGAATGGCCGCCTGACAAGATAGGAGGCAAATTGCCGCCTGATATCTCATACTGTTTGGAGTAAAATTACCCTCTATATGTGGACCAATGCCACCGCGACACGTGTCCGCAAGCTCAACTCTCTATGAGCCAATTAGAGCATGACAGGTGTCACTCAATGATAGAAGAGTGATAATGGGCTCTAAGCCCATAAACCTAGAGCATTTTAGGTTAAATGACCTAAAAGGCACATATCCCAATGCTCTATAAATACTGATCTTCACATCAGTTCAAGGAGAGTTAATTCATTCTCCAAGGGCCATGCCCCCCACAATCACTCTCCCTTCTCTCTATTTTCTCTCTCTAAAAATACATTATATCGATCACTAACTTGATCGTCGGAGGCGGACCTCCGGCCCCCCGGGGTCCGTTGTTTTGCAGGTGATCGGGCCGTTCGGGTGTTGCATTGCGGATCTGTCTCCCGAGGGACGTACATACCCTGGCCTCCATTCGGGTACGTACAAAAAACCCCAAAACAGGCGCCATTTTGACGAGGGGTGGAACTAGGTCGTTGAAACTAATCCTCCCTCGATCAAACTAAATTTATAAAAACTTAACAAACCTATATATAAGTATAAAGGCAAGTCAAGGATCGAACCCAAAGGAACGGTAATTTTCAAGCGCTCTCAATTATGTGCCTAAGCTAGGTCGAAGACAAAGATAAATAGAGAACACTAACAACTAACAAACAAAGAAACAAAACAAATAAAGCACTAGGAATGAGGATCAACAAGTAATCATGACAATTGTAGCAACTCAGGAACAATATGCAAATCAATCTAGCATAATTCTCAAGGCCTAATCAAATTACATACATGCAAACTTCCATTAATCACTTTAATATCAAAAACTAATCAACACAATACTCAAATTAAGCACAATCAATCAATCATACAAGCTTCACCCTATCCCTAACCAAACAACTACTCTAACAACATCATCAAATACACAAACAACTATTGAAATCAAGAATCAACAATATATGAAGAACAATTACACTAATCAACAATCAAACATCAATATCAAATAAACAAATATGAAATCAAACAAAGCAATAAAATGAGATAGAGTTAAGAATGCTCATTAATAATAGAGAAGATCTTCAACACAATTTTCACCACTAAATCTTCAATCTCTCAATCACCATTGAAATTCCTCACTTTCTCTCTCTAAACTCTACTCTTAAACTAACCCTAAAACTAGAGAGAGAAGCTCTCAACTAAAATAAGAATATGATAAAAAATGTGAAATTAAGCTTATTCTAAACTTGCCCCTAAAAATCGGGTTTACAAAGGTATTTATAGAGGTGCGAAAAAAAAATCCGAGCAAACAAATACCCAGGAAGTGCGCTGCAAGGGAGGCGCGCCCGTGCTGAGGGCTGACGCGCCCCAACATCTCTTGGTTTCTTCGATCTTCTCGCGGCTCCGTGCGTTCGCTAAGGTCTTCGAATGAACACACAATAATGATGATGATGAACACTAAGTAAGGCAGTCTCAAAAGCACATGATTGTGGATTCAACACCCCATATTCATGAGAGCACGGCTTGAGAGCGCAAGAGCTAGAATTTGGAGAATCCACTTCCTTACATCTTGAGCTTTCCAATTGCCATGAGCTTGCTCCAAAAGCTTCCTCCACCTTAATAAATCACCAATATCAAGACCTGAACCTCGTACAATACCTACCACCACGAAAATAGAGCAAATAAAGGAGAAAAGACTAGAAAAACCAAAGAAATGCAAAAAAGCTACAAAATAAGAGAGGAAAGGTAAAACCAAGACCAAATGCATAAAACTAAGCATTTATTAAGCATTGAAGCCATGAAAAGAAGGTAAAAACAACCTAAATGCTCATCAAATGGGTGTCATTTATGACACCCATCACGTGCAACTGAAATAGTTGTGCATGACAGACCAGCGCAATTCCGAACGATGTGCGTGCCTGGCCAGCGCAACCTACTAAGTTGCGTGCGAATACTGGTAACTAAAATGTCCTGTATTAAGATTTTGATCCGTTTGTTTATTTTCAACGGTTTTTGCTCGTTATTAGACGTAATGGAATTCAAATTATCAAAATATTTTTAAATTGCTTTGCATTTTTTAGTTTGTGTTCTTCTTTGATAGTTTTTTGCATCATTCTGCATGCACACCATGCTTTATGCCTTCCCTAAGCATATATTTTGAACGTTTTTCATAAAAGTATCTTAAGACGTTCCGTAGTGGTGCTTTACGTAAAAGCTCTCATAAACAGGTTTGTCATTTTACTGTACTAATGTTATAAATGTCCGACTTTTCTTCTTTTTTCACATCCACAGCAAAAAGGAAGGCTTCATCATGCAGCGTAAAAATTCAAGGCATTATCATACAACGTAAAATTATATGGCGTAGGTGTTGCATAAAATTTCACTTCTTCCCCAGCTTTGCAAGATCTACCTCTCGGAACTAAAAGGTAGATAATTACTTTACATTAGGCACTAGCTCACGAGTCTACAGGCACGCTGAAACATTCAGGAACAGTTACTTCTTGATTGGAAGCAAATACGGTAGTTAGTGAGCTTACTAGCTTACCGGACAGTTAGGGTATTGTCCAGCCCCTGTATAAAGAGCGACGAGACGATGTCTGATGAGTGACAATTATGTCACTCTTAGGGAGTAGTTTAAAAGTCATTTTTGGGCTCGGTTTATCTTATTTTCCCTTTTATTCTCTTATTTTCCTTTTAATAAAGTTTCTTTTTAATTTTGTTATTTTGGCATGTTTTAATTCTTTTCATGATTTTTATTAGTTTTAAGTTTATTTTGTTATTTTATTTTATGTAATTTGCTTGTATAATTTTATTTAATTTTGTTAGTTTTAATTTTATTTATTTCCATTTTATTTATTTTATATTTTTCCCGATTCTCCCTTGTGTATATTTGGTTTTGTAGGATCGTGTTCGGAGGTCCGAGGTTCGATTCAAATGTGCAATTCCCCTCGCTCCATATACTTGCTGCTCATGTTGCTGCCCCTTATCCTACACCACTCACTCCCCCTCTAATATTTCTTAACCTCCACCACACCAAAACACCAAACTTCCCCTGCTCCTCCTCTGCCCACCTCTCACATAAACACCACCAGCTACAACCGCAACCCACCGAAAACAGCCACCTGACCATAGTTAACACCAACCCACACTCCGCACCAATCATGAACCACCTTACCACTATCGCACCCAAGCATTACAACACCTGCTCCACCGCACATCAACGCCGCAACAACACCTCACCAAAACCAGAGCATCCTCACGCAAACTCCAGCCACCATTGCTGCAGCCATACGCATCTCCTCTCACAACATTAACCACCTGCCACCGAAACCACCATCAATCTCCACCACCACCAAGTGAAAGCAGCCCAGCACCAATTACAACAGCAATCTCGGCCGCACTTCACCTTCATTCCGCCGCTGCAGCAACCGCAATTCAAACTACATCAACCCCTGCTTCTCACCTCGCAAAACCCTCAATTTAACCCCAATTTGATTGAAGCTAAACGCGGGCACGCGGCCCTGTTAGAAGGCGCACGCAATTGAGTCCAAAAACAGATTCGAGGAAGTAAGTTATGCGCGACCAATGCACGACGTCTTTCGCGGGCGCGCAAATGTGGGTTCAATCACGAGCTTTACATTTGATTATATATGGAGATCGAACGGTCTCGATTTGATGCTTGATAATTGTTGTTGAGGATGAAAGGTGGTGATTTAATGGTGATGATTGATGATGATGTTTGGTGAGGCGCATTGTATGGGATTATTTCCCATGGTAGAGCAGCTAAAGAAATTGAAAAAGAAAAGGGTCTGATGGTTTTTGGGGGATTTGGGGGATTTGTGGGTTTTGTTATTTTCTTTTTCTTTTTTTTTTTGGAAAAATATAAACTAATAATCCCACCTTTAGTCGGTCTTCCATAAACAATCCCACCTTTTGAAATTCCAGAAATAATCCCACCTTTAACATGGATGTTCCATAAACGATCCCTATGACCTATAACCGGTTAAACCGGTCAAACTTTTTTTATTTTTTTTAAATTCATCTTCTTCCACCTTCCTTGAGTTCCTTCTATGAACTGCCACCAAAATTACCACCAGTCCACCACCTCCTCAACTCCTCACTTGTCATCAGCCACCATTCACCCAGCCATCACCAATCGCAACCCTCACACAACACCACCAACCATAAACACCTTTCCACTCCTCCACCAGCAAGCCCCCTAACACCCACGCAACCTCTAGCAGCACCTGAAGGCTAAAGGCCGAAAACCCCACACCCACCATCCACGACTTCTTCCGCCGCGATTCAACAAACCCACCTTCCAAACAAAAATCCCACACATTATCGATCCTCAAACGCAGCGTCGCACAACGCGCCACCACTGCAGCGCCTACTTGCAGGCCGCTGATCCTCCATATCTAACAACTACAACATCAATTCACACCCACAAATCAGCCCTAAAATGGGTAAAATCATCCCCAAAATTAAATTAAGAAGGAATAATTGGGGTCGATTATGGGCTTTGGAGCTTGCAAACTCCGTCTCAAGCCCCCAGAAAACCAGACCCATCCTTGAAAAATCAACCCCCAACCATGACAAACTCCATCCCAATCCCGAAATCCCCACCTAGCCCTGAAAACTCCCCCCGAAAACGCCCTAACCACCCTAAAAAAACCCTTTTGTCAAGCTTCCGATTGGCTGATTGAGTTGTTGGGGAAGGCAGGGGCATGATGAGGAAGGGAAAGGGGGTCGTTAGGTGGCTGGTTTTTTTTTTTTTTTTTTTTTTTTTAATTAAAGGTGGGATTATTAGTTTACAATTTTCCTTTTTTTTTTTTTATTTACTCTTTTCCCTTTTTCTTTTACTTTTTTTCTTTCTTTATATATTTTCCTCTTTTTATTTCTCTTTATTTTTATTTATTTTATTTTACTACCTCTGGTCCAAATTACTCGCAACAGTATTATTTATGAGATATAAAATATTCCAAAGTTGCGAGTAATTTGGACCGGAGGTAGTATTAGCTTTGTATAAATACCCATTTTTGGGGTAATTAGCTTTATTAGACAATCAATATAATTATTCTATTCTCTTAATTAGTTTTAGGAGAGCTTCTTTCTCTAGGGTTAGCTTAGGATTAGAGTAGTTTAGAGAGAGAAAGTGAGGGTTTCACCATTGTTGAGCTTGGATTTTGAAGAAGAAGATTGATCATCTTGTTTGTAGACTTTCATATTCAATTAATGAGAATCTCTAAATCTCTCTCCTCTATTTTATTTGCTTTCTCTTAATTAATTTTGCTCGAGTCTTCACGATGTGACATTTTAATTAATTTGCTAATATGGTATAATCAATTTATTAATGGCAGTAATTATGTTTAGTTCTTAATTGACTCTTGGCACATAGTCCCATGGTCTTACAAAAGAGTCAAAGTATGTCACTCACAATCACTATTAAAGCAAACACATAACATGTAACATATTGACCATGTCTAGAGAGTCTTCTATGTACGTCTTTCTGTCATTTTTTTAGGGGGGTAAGTCAGATATTAATCCTCCATTATAACCATATTTATTTTAAAACCTTATTTGGTCTTCAAAAAATAGATCCCATTTTTTGCTTTTTTGTGTTTAAAATCAATAAAGTCAAAGCCAAATTCGAGTCAAGTAATTAAAATAAATAAATGGTTTAATTTACAGTGCTTGGTCAAGAAAGGAAGGGTGGCTAATCAAGGACAACACTTTCATTCATATACTCCTTTTTGACAAACCCATTACTCGGAAAAGGAAAGCTAAGAAGATCATGGCCACTGAAGAAGAAGTTTATGAACTCAAGAAGGATGTAGCCAACCTCATTAACTTGATGAAGAACATAGCTCTTCAAGTTGATGATCCTGTAAGGCAACAGCAAATGGAGCTCATGCAAGAAAGTTTGAGCAAAATATCAAATTATTACAGGTTCTAAGGCATTAGCTCACAAGGGGTCTTGGTGGACAAGGAACTTCTTCCACAAAAGCTCAGTGCCACTGACATCCCTAAATTTAAAGCAATAGACAATCCCTACTTTCATTTAAGAGCATTTAAAACAACAATGAATATTAAAGGGATAGATAAGAAAATTTTCCATACACTGTTCTCTTTATCGTTAAAAACTGTCTGTCAACAATGGTTCTTTTCCCTTGACAACGAAAAAACCTCGACTTAGGATGCTATCATGAATGCTTTTATTAATAGGTAAAAATACAATATTCAAGTTGAAACTGATTATAGGGAACTTGAAATACTCAAACAAAAAGAGAATGAAGGATTTACTTCTTTCTGTAATAAGTGGAGGGAAACCTCTGCTAAGATGATTGAGGTCCCTACTGAAAAAGAGTCTGTGAGCATGTTCATTAAAAATCTCTAGGAAAAATACTCTAAGACTCTCAAATACTAAAGCAACTTTAATACCTTTAAGGCCGTCTATGTAATTGGAATAAATATTGAAGACGAACTTGCACAGCAAAAAGCTGCTAACACTAACTCCAACAATAGCTGGAAAGGAAAGAAGAACGATAATCCTTCTTCTTCAAAAACTACCCACTCAAATAATGTTAGCACCTTTAATTTGAATAAAGTCCTTACTATGAACAATCAAGGACAATACAAAAGAAACCATTTAGGAGGATCTTTACAAATATTGGTATGAGTTATGACACCGCATTTGGCCGTCTCCATGCAAAAGGTCTTATAACTCCCATTGGACCATTCGAGGATCCACCAGTCGAAAAGAGATCACTTAACTAGAACCCCAATGCACACTGCAAATACCATCAAGGCAGGGGCCATCTTACTGAGAGTTGCTGGAAGCTCAAGGAAGCTATCCAAGACTTGATATACAATAATAAACTCCCAGTGCCTCCTATAAGTAAGAACCCAAGCATCAACAGTGCACCACTTTCTGATTCCTTGTCCATCTCTGATGAGGAAAGTTCTGTTGACCCCTCATCTTTGATCAAACCAATTGAAGAAACTCATGCCCTTGAAGAAGAAGAAGAAGAAGTATTCTTCGAAGCCATGAGGTGAACCATCCCCAATGCAACAACCGCCCACTAAAGAAGACATATTCCTCCTTGTATATTCAGTGCAAAAATTTGTAAGCATGTGTAAAAGGATTTTTGAACGTGAAGAACAAGAACAAAATAAGCATGTCAACAAAGAGGTATCACCAACAATGAAGAAGCCATTTTCGCTTCAAGTAGTTAAAACAACTAAAAGGAGCTATAGGTCCTACACTCCAATTGGGACCACCTATGCAAACATGTTCAAAATGCTCTCCGAGGGTGGCAAGATTAAACCTCTCAAAGCGAGACCATTTGAATTGTTGAAAAGGACGGATAGGTTTTACTGTCCATATCACCAATCATGGGGACATACAATAGAACATTGTTTTAAATTTAAAGATTTAATTCAGAAATTGATTGATGATAAAAAGTTAGTCCAAATTCCATAAGAAAAAGATGCTACCATTAATAGAGTTTGGGACAGTGACGATGAGGACGCTACCTTAAAGATTTGGAAGAGACTCCACTCCCCAAGATATATCCGGTAGACGACATTTGGGATGAGGAGGATTCACCTATAGATGTCCTCACAAGGTCCGGGAGAATGCAACCTCCCATTAATATGCAACAACCTATCCCTACAACCCAGCAAGTTCCTATACCTATCATAGAAGACAACAAAGTTGTCAAACAATTAAAAAAGACCAAAGTCGATATTAATGTATGGAAACTCTTAGCTAACTCCCATCAACATAGGTTGGTGGTGATGAATGCTTTGGATAAGATATGAATAGATTCTGAAACCACTCTTGAGGTGTTGGCTAACTTTCTCACGAGTGATCTTCCTAGTCCCATAAATTTGATCACCTTTTCTGACAAGGACTTACCTCTAGAGGGTGATAAACACAATAAAGCATTAAATTTCACGGTAATCTGCAAGAGAATGAATGTCCCAATGACTCTTGTAGATAATGGATCGACAATAAATGTCTGTCCACTCTGAACCGCCAGGATGTTAAGGTTAAAAGATGAATATTTTTCTCCATCCACACAGGGAATAAGAACCTATGACAACACTCGCCGCTAAGCTCTTTGGACTATCACTATGAATTTGACGGCAGGAGTCATAGAACATGCTACTACGTTTTAAGTGGCTAACATTTAAGCTTCTTTCAACCTATTGTTGTGACGCCCTTGGCTTCATGACCTAAAGGCCATCCCTTCATCCCTTCATCAGCAAGTGAAGGCTATAGTTGGAGGAATCCCTATCACAATCCATGTTTCACCAATGAGGATCAAAGCCTTTTAAAATCCTATAATAAACGTGGAGCACGTTGAAGATGACGAGGACTTGTGGGACTTTAACGAAGAGGTTTCCTTAATCGAGTAAGATGAAAGGACCCCTCTTTACTATGACCTCCACTCAAACATGACAGTGAATGCTATCCTTAAAAAAACAAGGATACTTTCGTGGGATGACCCTCAGAAAGAAGAAAGGAATAGAAAAACGGATGGGACTACCTAGCCTCCCTAAATTGGATACTTTTGGACTTGGTTTTGAACCAACTCCGGAAGATCTTAAGCGAGCCCAGGAAAAGGAAAACGCGCGTAGGAATGCTCGTACCCAAAAGAAAGCAATCCCAGTGGATCGTTACCCTCTTACTCTAAATGGGAAATTCATAAAAGAGGGAGAAGGTTATCCATGCTATGAATTCCTCGAACCCTTTGTCAAGAACGGGTGAAGACAACCTGGGTTCGAAATATTTTTGGATTGCAACTTCATGGACGATGTCCCAACTCCCATCCATAAAGAATAAGCATCCCCATGATTTGACTTTAATGTCATGGGACTTCTTTTGGGTACGAAAAAAATGAGCCAAAGCGCATTGAAGATAATTGCTCGCTCATTCAAACAGTAATACAGAGTGATAGCTTTGATCCCTCCAAATCTATCACCCCGACAGAGGGTCTAGTTCAAGGATGGCAAAAGACCGTGAAAGTTACCACTCCAAGCACAAGAAAGATCTCTATAACAATCGGACAAGGGCCAATGTTCGATGAATCGTCTGAGTCAGAGTCAGAGTTAGAGTCTCCCCCTGTCGAGTCTTTCAACTCCTTAGTTGTAGCACCCTCTTCTACTTCTTTAGTGTCTTCTCCTAGGATAGTCAATAATCAAAGTCCTAACGGATGTTTCTTTATTTAATGTAGATTTCATAATTTAATAATATTTCCTCTTCTGCTTACTTCTCGTGTCATTCCTTTATTCAAGATAATGAGTATTGCTTAACTAACAATCAAAGTGACAAAGAAATAATTAAAGCAATGGAAACACTTGTAAACAAAACACCGATAATTGAGGATACTAAAACGGTTGACATCTCAAAAGATCCAACCATTAAAAGAGAAGTTAAAATCGTATTAACGCTTAATAAAGAAGAAAGAGCCAATTTTATTAATCTATTAAAAGAATTGATAGAGGAATAAACGAGTCGTCAATTTTCTATCCCAAAATCAAACACAATTTATAACATCCTAAACAAACCAATACAAGTATAAGGCAAGTATAAGGTCGAACCCAAAGGAGTGAGTCGGTATTAACTATAGCCTAAGTCAAGCTACTTCAAAGATTGTACTGAGAAAATGGTTGGTACTATGGTAACAAAGCTAGATTCATCAAGTAATTCAAGAAACTAAACACTAGGGATATAGGTTCCACATGCAAGTTCAATAATCATGCTAATTGATAGTTCATTCAATTGATTCAAGCATTGCAAAGGACAACCAATAGTAGCAATCAAGAGAATTCAAGAGCTATTTCCTAGAGGCCAAGCTAGTGGTCACTATGAATGGCTAATCAAGGAAATTCACAATCAAACTCAATCAATTAAAACAATTCTCAAATTGATTGTTCATGTCATTAAGAATTGCAATGCAATCTAGATTAATCTTATAGGTTGATCACTCCTAATCTAATTAATCACATGCAAAACTATGTCAACTAATTTAATTGCAACAATTCAATCAATCAATGATCATCAACTAGCACTAATTATCAATCAATCATGCTTCCCCTTCTCCCTAGCAACTAATCTACTCACTAATCATGGTGTAATTCAAGAACAAATCACTTGAAATTGCATTGATCATCATCAAAATCAAGAGAAAACAATATCAACAAAATATCAAATTCAAATCCAAGGAAATCAAACAATCAAGCATGAATCTAAAACAAACAAGTAAAGAGATGATCTAAAAGAAGAGATTCTCACTAATATTAATGATTGAAGATGAAGAAATCCAAGCACAATTGAACTAATGTTTAAATACAAATCCAAATCCAAGAACTTCTCCGTAACTTCTATCTCTAAAACTAAGCTAACGAAAATTATCTAAAAGTTGATTTTCAAAAAGGAATTACAAGTGTATTTATAGGCAAAGAAGGAAAACAAGATTATCGCGCCCTCTCTAAGAAATCTCGCACCCGCGGGGAAACGAGTACAGAACCCGTAACAAAATCCGCGAGCTGTCTAGGCAACGCCCGCGCCCGCGGCAAGGGCGCGACGAATCCCCTGCTCCTTTAGAGTAATCAGAGGGCCGCAATCTCTCTAATCTGGAGCACTCTCTCCAATTTACTCGCGCCCGCGGGGAGCCCGAGGCCAGACCGCGGAATGTTCCTGGTCGAATTTGGCTAATTTGGTGTAAACGAGCCCACGCCCGCGGCCTTTGGGACCCGCGCCCGCGGCATCCTGACAAGAGTTGATGCCCTCTCCAAGGCCTCTCCAAGCCCTCTCTGAGCAGATTGCTTCCTCCTTGCTTAGTCAATATAGCTCATCTTGATTCCTTTGCAAAGAGAACTCCTAGGTAACTACAAGAGCAAACAAAGGAAAGGAATAAAAGGGTAAAAAAGCCAAATAAAAAGAAAACACGAAGAAAACACGAAAAATACAAATAAAGAAAGAAAGAAAGGAAAAAGGACCAAAAATAAGATAAGAAAGCATGAAAAAGAGATGAAATCATCCTAAAAGACTACCGTATGAGTGCCATAAATGACACTCATCAAGAATTCATCGATGTATTTGCTTTGTCATATGAAGATATAACAGGCATTAATAGAGAAATGGCTCAACACACGATTCCATTAATTTCAGGAATGAAACCTGTAAAACGGAAGTTATGTCGAATGAAACCCGACGCGGTTCTTAAGATAAAAAAAGAAGTATAAAAACAAATAACAACAGGTTTATCAGGGTATCCAAATACCCCGAATGGGTTGCAAATGTTGTCCCAATTGCGAAGAAGGATGGAAGGGTACTAATGTGTGTCGATTATCGAGATCTAAATAGGGCAAGTCCAAAGGGCGACTTCCCCTTACCACATATCGATATTCTAGTAGATAATACAGCAAATCATGCGCTTCTCTTATTTATGGATGGTTACGCAGGGCACAATCAGATCCTCATGGAAGAGGAAGACATGGAGAAGACAACTTTCATAATACCTTGGGGCACTTACTGCTACACGGTAATGCCATTCAGGTTGAAAAACACGGGTGCTACTTACCAACAAGCAGCGACTGCTTTACTCCATGACATGAAGCACAAGGAAGTCGATGTTTATCTATATGACATGATTGTGAAGTCAAAGGATCGACTAGGGCATTTGGTAGCCCTAAGAAAATTCTTTGAAAGATTAAGGAAATATAACATGAGGTTAAATCCATCCAAGTTTGCTTTTGGAGTTACCTCATGAAAGATCTTGGTATATGTCATTAGCTCTAGAGGAATAGAGATGGACCCAACCAAGATTAAAGCAGTCATGTCAATGCCACCGCTCAAAACCGAGAAGCAAATTCGGGGATTCATTGGCCGGTTGCAATACATAAGTAGGTTCATATCAAAGTTGACAACTATATGTGAACCAATATTTAAAAAGCTCAAAAAGAATGCGCTGGTAATATAGGAGGATGAGTGTCAAAAAGCCTTTGAGAAGATCAAAGCCTATCTAGCTAACCCTCCTGTATTAGCACCAGCACTCCCAGGAATTCTCCTTAGATTGTACTTAACCGTCACCAAGGAGACAATGAGGGCTATGCTCGCACAAGAAGTAGAAGGAAAGGAAAATGCCATCTACTATTTAAGTAAGAAGATGCTCAAGTATGAAATACGCTATACACCACTTGAGAACTTATGCCTCGCATTGGTGTGGTCCACAACCAAGTTAAGACATTACATGCTCGTTCATACAGTCTTTGTAGTATCTCAAATGGATCCTCTCAAGTATCTTTTCGAGAAATCTACACTAAATGGGCATATATCAAGATGGATGGTTAACTTAGGCCAATTCGATGTAAGGTTCTTTCCTTAAAAAGCCATTAAGGGATCCGTGGTTTCCGATTCCTTAGCGGATTTTCCGATAGAAGATTCCACACCCATACAAGAGAATGATTTTCCAGACGAAGACTTGATTGTCACATAAGATGATACTTGGACTATCTACTTTGACGGAGCCTTAAACCAAAAGGGATGTGGTGTAGGAGTGCTATTTGTATCACCAAAAGAGGATCATGTTCCAATCTCTATAAAGTTAGATTTCGACGTTACCAATAATACTGCAGAATATGAAGCATGCATGGTAGGCCTCGAAACAGCATTGGCATTGGGAGTAAAGAAACTTTGAATTTTTGGGGATTCTTCACTAATCATCAATCAAATCTCTAAGAGATGGAAAGTAAGGAGTGAAAGCTTAGCCCCTTACCAAACCTAGTTGGAAACTCTCACAAACCAATTGGAAAAGGTAGCATATACATATCTGCTTAGAGAGGAAAATCAATTTGCTGATGCCCTGACAAGACTAGCCTCAATGGTTAGGATTTCAACGAAAATTGAGCAAATGCTTTTAACAATGGAAAAGAGGCACAAACCAGCTTACATCCAAGAAATAGAGGATGATGAAATAACCTAAGAGGAAGAAGAAGAAAAGGAAGAACTTTGGTATACGGACATCCTCAACTATGTCACAAAGGGAGAATATCCACCCATGCTGACAAAAGGGAAAAACGAGCCTTAAGACTTTTGGCTTCCCAATATGTGGTCATTAATGACGAGTTACACAAAAGGGTACATAAAGATCGAGCTCTTCTATGTGTAGGAAAAAAAAGGAAGCCCAAAGGGCTATGAGAATAGTCCACGAAGAGGTATGTGGAACACACGTAAATGGCAAAATGCTAGTGACAAGGGAATAGACGCGTCGTCAATTGTCTATCCCTAGATCAAATACAATTTATACAACCTAAACAAACCTAATACGAGTACAAGGCAAGCATAGGGGTTGAACCACAGAGAACGGTAAACACCACCAAATGTCATCGACAATTAAGCTAGTCCGGAATAGGGGATAAATAAACTAAAGTCTAAAAATGCTAAAACAAGAAATAAAACATTAAGGCACCAAGGGAAATGGGTAGGCGAAGTTGACGCTTTACCATACAATAACAAAGTAGCATATCAATGGTAAACTAAACATGCATGAATACCAAAGTAAAGGGTCCAATCTAGCCGCCTTCCGGGGTCAATTGGCTCTTCCTAACATAGCCTCTATGTTTCCACATTAGAACCATATACTAGGAGGTACTATTAAATAACAATCGATAGTAATGAATCTCAACTAAGTCAACTTCCATTACTTGTTAGTAAAGACTCACCTTTGATCAACTAACAATGTGCACTTGCAAGAAAGACCAAAGAATATCAAGCATGCAAAGACTTTAATCACCATTAACATAACCCCAACATTAAAAGCATGAACAATTAGTAACTACACCATCCCCACCCTTGGCTAGGTGACTACTCACAAATCATGTTGAAAACAATATCAATCATCAAATCAATAAGCATCAACATGATTAATAAGCAAAGAAGAAAAATAAAAGCAAATAAACAAAATCAAGAACAAAGGTAAAGAGAAAGAGTAAGAAATTGCTCATTAACTGAAGATGAAGGTCTACAAAGGATTGAACAAGCTCCTTCTTCAAAATCCAAGTTCATTAATGAAGAAAACCTCACTTTCTCTCTCTACCAATGAAGACTAACCCTAACCTAACCTAAAACTAAAAACTAATTAGAGAAAGGAATAGATAGTTATTCAATGTTTCCTAATTACCCCAAAATTGGGTATTTATACTAAACTTATAAAACTAGGAGAAAAAGATAAATAAAAGAAGGAAATAAAATAAAGAAAGAAAAGGAAATAAAAAGAAAAGAAAATAGAAAAGAAAACAAAAGAGAAAAGAAATAAGAAAAGGAAAAGGGAAAGAAAATAAAAATAAAAAAAAAACCAAAATCCCAAAAAAAAACATCAGACCCGATTTCCCTCTTCTTCTCCTTCATATTGGCTGCTCTATCTCCATTGAAACGCACCACCATCACCACCGTTCATCAACTATCATCATCAAATCGAGGCCGTCCATCTTCATTAAAACCCATGTGTGAAGCTCGTGGAGCGGTTCAGTCGAACCATGGGTTGGTGCGGCCGAACTACGGGGTTGGTTCGGTCGAACCATGGGTATGTTCGACCACTCCTCTTCGATTAACGAAACCCACAAAGTCTCTGACTCGAACATCTACCGAACCACCAACGATTTGCCCGAACCCGATTGAAATCGAATTTGCTCTGATTTGGGGCTGTTGCTGTGCGAATTGGTGATGAAATGGCGCAATTGCTGCTGTAATTGATGGTGTTGGCTTGCGGTTGGTGGTTTGTGATGGCTGGTTTGTTGTTGGTGTGAGGGATGCGGGGTGATTGCGGTGGTCAGGTGCGGCTGGGTTGCGGTTTGTTTGTGTTGGTGCTGCTGCGGCTCATGTGTGTTGGTTGTGATGTGGTCAGGTGGTTTGGTGGTGGCTGGTGCTGCGGGGTGAAGTACGTGGTGGCTGTTGGTGATGGTAAATGGGTTGGTGGTAATTGTTGTTGGCTGATTGGATGGGAAAGAGGAGCAGGGGAATTGTTGTTGTTGCTGATGGTGTGGTGTAGGATAATGAAGGGTGGTGTAGTTTAAGCAGGCAGCAACAGGGCAGCAGCTTTAGAACAAATTTGCACCTCGAATCCCAGACTTTGAACTCGAACACGACTTTAAAACCCAAAACACCAAACTCGACCTACAACAAAAACACGAGGGCATTATCAAAAGACAAAATAAAAATAAAATAAATAAAATAGAGATAAATAAAATAAAATAGAAAATAAGGGACATAAAACTAAACTAATAAAAATAAAACAAAAACTATACAAGCAAACAAAGTAAAAATAAAATACGAAAATAAACTAAAACTAATAAAATAAAGAAAATAAACTAAAACGCTCCAAAATTACCAAATAAACAAGAAACTTTATTAAAGAGAAAACAAGAGAAAGAAAGGGAAAAATAAGATAAAATAAACACAAAAATGACTCTAAAATTACTCCCTAAGAGTGACATAAATGTCACTCATCAGCTAGTCGAAAAGATAATGCACAAAGGGTATTATTGGACAAAACCATGAATAGGGACTGTCATCAATATGTTAAAAGATGCCCTAAATGCCAAATATATGCCAACTTGCAGCATGTTCCTCCGTCTCTCCTCTATACTTACACATCACCACCATTCTCAACATGGGGAATAGACATCATTGGAAACATTTCTCCTCCATGAGCAGGAGGCCACGAATACATATTAGTAGCAATCGATTACTTCACTAAATGGGTTGAAGCAAAATCATATGCTCCCTACAAAACATATTGTACTCTTTATCGAAAGAAACATCATTTGTGGATATGGAGTCCCACATGAAATGATAAGTTACAATGGAACTCACTTTCAAGCAGAATGTGAAGAATTGTTATAGAAGTATGGCATTAAACACCATCATTCTTCCCCCTATAGACCTCACGCAAATGGTGTCGTTGAGGCAGCTAATAAAAATTTAAAGACAATCATCGAGAAGATGATAGAAAATTACAAAGATTGGCCTAACAAACTCCACTTTGCCCTGTAGGGTTATCGCATGTCAATTCGGTCATCAACAGGAAATACGCCATTCTCCTTAGTTTGTGGAATGGATGCCGTACAACCTAAAGAACTCGTAATACCTTCCCAACGCATCGCATTAGAAAGTAAATTCGATGAGATAGAATGGACTAGAGCGAGGTATGAAGAGCTAATGCTACTTGATGAAAAGCGACTAGAGGCTCTACATTATACTCACTATTATCAAACCCGTATGGCTAGGCACTTCAACAAGAAAGTCAAGACGAGAAATATAAAAGTAGGAGACTTGGTCCTGAAAGCATTAAGGAAAAATGTTTTAGACCCAAGAGGCAAGTTTAGACCTAATTAGTCTTAACCGTACATTGTCAAAACTATCCTATCAGGAGGAGGTACAAAATTAATTGATATGGATGGAAATGAGTTCTCAAACATGACAAATCTTGACCAACTTAAGAAAAACTACCCATAATTACTTGAGTAGGACACTCAAGAGATCTAAGTTTGGCCTGATTCCTTAGGAAAGGATACTTAGGCAACCCTTATAGGGTGCGTCCACTTTAATTTTTATAAACCTCGCATTCCAGCAAGTCAGTTCAAAGAAATTAGCATAAATATGCATGAGCACACCCAATACAAATCGTCGCCTGGCGACGAAGTCAGCGCCGTGCGAGGAGGCGACGAAGATAGCGCCACACGATGGAGACTGGCGTCCGGCGGTGGAATCAAAATTTGACGCCAATTTTTCCGCATTAAACTAGGCAAATTTCAGTGTACTTCGGAAATTTTCGACTTCCATACTCGAATATTTTCAGAAAAATAGTTAAGTGTTTGCATCGCTTTAATAAAAAGTGTAATGTTAATGTTGATTTAATTTTAAAAAGCTGGAAATTGCATTAATAAAATAATGTAAAATTACATTATTGATGGAATTTAAATAAAAGGTTAAAAAAATAAATTGACTTAAAAATTAAATTTGTCTAATGAATTTAAAGTTAAGCAACACTTCAATATTTGTTCTCTTTATTTGCTCTCTTCCAGTGATGAGTGTCATTTATGGTGCTCATAGGGTAGTCTTTTAGGTTGTTTTCACCCTATTTTCATAACTTTATTTTATTAATTTGGTCTTTTCTCCTTTAGTTTCTCTATTTCTTTCTTTTTCTTCGTGTTTTACTTTCCTTTATGTGGTTTTCTTCATGTTTCCTTATATATGGCTCTTTTTCTCTTCTATTTTCTCTCTTTTTTTTACTCTTGTAGGTGCTTAATGAGTTGGCTTTGCAAAGGGATCAAGAAGAGCAAAAAGGGTTAAGAAAAGAAGAAGTAAGCTCCTTGGAGAGGGCTCGGAGAGGGCACACAACATTTGCCAAATGTCGCGGGCGCGGGACTTGAAGGTCGTGGGCGCGGATAAAGCGCAAGAAATTGAAGTTTTTGGCAGGATCTCTCCGCGACCTGGCCGCGGTCTAGCCGCGGGCGCGGAGGTTTTGGAGAGACCTTTCCTGCTGGAGAGACGCGGGCCCCTAATTTAACTTGGGAGCAGAGCATTTTCCGTGCCCTTAGCCGCAGGCGTGGGGGTCTTGGTCTCGGGCACGGGCTAGAGTACCCGCGGGCGCGGGTGTTGCCCAGATTGCCCGCGGAGTTAGTTATGGGTTTCGTACCCATTTCTCCGCACCCGCGGAATGTTCTTGGAGAAGGCACGGCCGATCTGATTTTCTTCTTTGTCTATAAATACTCTTGTAATTCCATTTCAAGGCTGACTTTTAGATAATCTTTCATTTTCTTAGTTTTTAGAGAGAGAAACTGGAGAGAAAGTAGAGATAGAAATTCTTGGATTTTGATTTGTATTACAACATTGCTTTAATCAAGTTTGGATTTCTTCTTCATATCTATGAAAGTTTGTGAGATTTCTTTCCTTTGAATTTACTTTTATTGCAATTTCCTTTAATGCTTGAATGTTTGATTTGGATTTTGATTTAGGTTTGAAAATTTTTTGATTGATTGATTTTCATTTTGATTAAACTTGAAATGAATATGTTTTAGATTGAATTTGTTTTGCCTTTCAATTTCGCCATGGTTAGTGAGTAGATTAGTTGCTAGGGAGAAGGGGAAGCATGCTTGATTGATGATTTTTGCTAGTTGATGATCATTGATTGATTGAATTGTTGCAATTAAATTGGTTGACATAGTTGTGCATGTGATTAATTATACTAGGAGTGATCAACCTATAAGGTTAATCTAGATTGCATTGCAAATTACAATGACATGAACCCTTGATTTGAGAATTGCTTTAATTGATTGAATTTGATTGTGATTCTCCTGGTTAGCCATTCCTAGTGAACCCTAGCTTGGCTTATAGGAGATAGCATTTGGATTCCCTTGATTGCAACTATTATTTGACCTTTGTAATGTTTGAATCAATTGAGTGATCTATCAATTAGCATAATCATTGAGCTTGCATGTGGAACCTATATCCCTAGTGTTTAGCATATTGAATTCCTCGATTCGTCTATTGTCTTAATACTTTAGTTAACAACCACAACTATTTATATTCTTCGAATTAGCTTGACGTAGACTATAGCATAGTACCTACTCATTCCTTTGGGTTTAATCCTTGACTTACCACATGCTTGTATTAGGTTGGTCGAGTGTTTAAAAATTAGGTTTGACTATAGGGAGAGGTAGATAACGACCTACTTTTTTCCTCTTGTCAAAATGGCGCCGTTGCCAGGGAATGATATTGTTGCTTAGTTATAGTTGTTGAGTCTATTTCATTCTAAAAAAAAAAAGATTTTTCTCTTATAGGCTACACCGGTAGCCGTGCTACTAATCATTTCTTTTGAAGTTGTATGCATAGAGCACGTGGTCATTCACTAGTGCCATTTGATCCGGAGATTGAGAGGACTATTTCATGATTAAGGGTTGCTATGTTGGGGTTTGGTAAGTCCAACTTACCGCGGAAACAACCCTGACCCAAAGAACCACTCGCAATTAATAAAACCATAAAGCATAACAAATACACATAAAAGGATAAAATCGGCATTTACCTTTGACGCGTGCTTCGCCCTCAAAGTCGGGCTCTTACTTGAAAGCTTTAAGCTCCGAAAATACGCGAGCCTCCAACGAAAGTCCACTCGCAAAAACTACTAGCGACATTTAGGTCCGTTACCTCGAGGTTAGCGAGGTCCGACCAAAACCCGAATATTATGTGAGTTTAAGAGTTTTTGCTAATGCGATGCTCTATTGAACTCCTACTCAAGCACTCTTTCCAAAAACCCAAGATGGGTATTTATAGGCAAGAGGGAGAGTGGAAATTTCTATCCCATCAATGTGGGAGTCATGAAATTCCACAATTTATTATAAAGCTAAATTAAAATATAAGGAAACCTAATAATAAATCTACAAGTGTCACTATTATATTTAAAGGGAAGTGAGGACCACTTGGAGGGTAGGGGACCATACTTGCTCCCCACTCCATTCTCTCCTTGTGACACATGTCCCTCACCTTTTTCCCCTCCCTTTATTTGCTTCCCCTATTACACTCGGCCCACCACCCGCACCAAGGTGATGCGGGCTACTGCTGCTCGCAGCTAGCAAGCCGCGCACACTCGTGCGGGCTGCCGCTACTTGCGGCTAGCAAGCCACGCACACCTTGTGCGGGCTGCTGCTTGCACTTGCGGCCGTGGCTGCCTAGCGTTGGTCCTAGATTTCGATTTGGGGTTTTTTCGATTAAAGGGTTTTTTGGGTGGTGGTTTAGGGGGGAAAGGGGGTGGGGATGGCAGGGGGTGGGGCAAAATTGGTTCGCCGGCGCCGGGGTGGGGGTTTGGGCGCCGGCCGTGAAGGGAGGGGGGTTTTTCGAGGTGGGGGAAGGGTTTAAGGGGAGGGGAAACGGAGGGAGAAGGGGCTGGGGGTAGGAGAGGGGGTGTCGGAGGGTGGGGGCTGCCCTCGCCGGCGAAAATGGACCACCGGCGCAGGGTCTGGGGGTGGTGGCCGGTGGTCAGCCGTAGGGGGTAGGGTGGGTCTTGGGTGGTTGGGGTAATTTTTTTTTTTATAATTTTTTTTTCTATTTTTAAAGTTTTTTTTAATAATTAATTAATTAATATTACAACAACCACTTAGAGGCTGCCACGTGGCATATTAGACATTAATGACTAACGGCGGTTAACCGCCGTTAGTCATTAAGGGCATTTGATGACATTTTTCTTAAACTCAGGAGTATTTGGTGAATTTTAAAGTTTTGATGGGTATTTGGTGAATAAAAAAATAACTCAGGGCATTTCATGAAATTTCCGTTATCTTATTAAGCGTGATTACAAGTACCAATTCCCTTTAAACATGCATAAAAGGTGTGTTCAAGCAATAACAATAAATATCAAGCAACATAATAATAATTAAATTATATAGAAGTTATCCGTCAATTAACAAATAACATGAAATAATTCGTAAATTAACAAATTATGTAAAACAATTCGTAAATTAACAAATTACGTAAAATAATTTGTAAATGAACAAATTACGTGAAACAATTCGGTAATTAACAAATTACGTTAAATTATATAATTCGACACAACAATAATCATAATCATAATCATAATTATCATAATCATGTTCATGTTAAAGCATAATAATAGCAAGATCCTAGGCATGATACTAATAGGATTAATAACAAACCCTAGCATGTCACTAAGAAATAAAGATCAAATATATAGCCCTAACATGATACTAATATGAATATTAGGAAAGAAAATAGGAAGCATCATAACAATCATACTTGATTTAAGGAACTTATTCTTTATCCTAAACATGATACTATGAATCATTCTTTTAATCGTACTTGATATTAGAAATTACCCTAAACATGATACTAGGAATCAAAATAATAACTTAAACATGATTTCTATATTAAAATATCAATTAAACAATTAAAGAACTTACTTGAATGCCTCGTACCTCTTTCTAATAACAAAATACACACGTTAGTAACTTCAAGGAAAATAATAAACAATTAAATTAAATTAAATAATTGAAAGAGAGATTTGAGACCAAACCCTCATAAATTAAACCTTTCACGTCTAGGGCGAAGGCAACTTCGAATATGGCTAGATGTATCTAAGTCTTGCGAATGCGGAATTTTGTATTTGAGAGAAGGCTAGTTTAGAAAAGATAGAGAGAGAGTAATCCAGAGAATCTTGATGAGAGTTGGTGAGTGAGAGAATTGGTGAATGAAAACAGAGTTTTTAGAAGACTATTTATAGAGAAAATCAGCCAAAAAAGATAGAAAATCGAAACAGAGTTCTAACGCGCATAAAACTTGATTAGCATCGACGCTGGCAATTAGTGCTAGGTGCTGAAGGTTAGCGCCAGGCGCTAATGCTTACCGTCAGGCGCTAATAATCAATTTCACGTGTTTTTGTTTTTATCATATCTTTTGATACAGAAGTACAAATAAGGCATATAATATGTCGTTGGAAATCTCTTGAAGTCTAATTTCCAACCAAATTTAAATCAGAATAAAATCTTTTGTAGATAAAAAGATATGGCCAAAATAGTGGAAGGGTGTCAGTTTTGGATAGAGTTTCATGTCTTATTCATATCTTTTTCGTTATAACTCGAATTTAATATTATAATATATCATTGGAAATATAATTTCAAGATCTATCCAGCCATATAAGATTTGGATAAATATTATGAGGCACAAAAATAAAATCTGAATATATTCCACTTCGTACAAAACAAGGATTCTTAAAAGGAGTAGTTTTATTCAATTTCAAACTCTTTGAAACATAATTATCAATCCTAACTCCATTAGGATTTAAAGAACCTTCTAGAGTATTCTAGAAGACTATAATCAATCCTAATAGCTTTAGGAATGATTATTAATAATAGGCCCTCCTCTAGATCATTGGGCCGCATATAAAAACCAAATCGGGCCCAGTTTAGTATTTTGGTAATAACTTCCTCATTATTCATCGGAATTGGGCTTATAATATATCGTTGGAAAGGTCTTTTCAAACCCCATCCAACTACACCATTATTGGACCCTTATCATGGACCAAACTAAACTAGAATGCACATTTTTTTAAAAAATAAGGTAAGAAAAGAAATATTTTCAAAAACAGAAAGAAGAGATATTTTTTATAAAAACATCCTCATCACTAGACTTTTCACACTTTCGCTCTGTTCGATAATCAAATGACATGAAAGGTATTCATCACTGAGTTTAGTTTTGGGGAGACAAATTTTGGTGTCTATAGAAGCCCCTACTTTCATTGAGTTTGGAGAAACGCAAGTTTCGAATACAAAAGTCAAAGTATCGATAGGGACAGAGAATGATTTAGAACGTTCTGCGATTCTTAATCATTCTTGTAACGCCGGTACCTGCAAACTAGCGTTAGTTAAACAGATAAAAGAGTTAAGAAACGCGTATCTTGCACCGTCGAGCACACGTCTCTGGAGGTAACCAATTTGTCGTTGCTTTGCTGTTGTTGTGACAACCTTCCACAATCTTGCAAACTTGCTTCAATTCAATGGAGAAAATTACTTAGAATCATCAATCTTCAATCATCAATCATCAATCAAGAACTTCTCTCTCTACAAACTAGAGTTTCTCTCTCTAAAAATCTAACCAAATTCTATACTAATTTCTGAAAAAATTGAACTCTAATTATTCTCTCATTATTCTCTCTCTAAAAATAGAAGGAAAATCTTTATATAGTATAACTAACTACAAGAAGTTAGTTAGATCGTCCCCAAATAAACCCATACAGGCGCAACCAACCATAAGGGGAGCGCGGCCGCGCAAAACTTGGTACGGAACAGGGACCCAGACAGGTGCGCCCGCGCCACCTGGCCGCGTGGTCGCGCAATGGCCGCGCGCGCCCGCGCTTGAGAGGAGTGGAGCTCTCTTCCCTATCATTCCAATGCTCCTCGTGCGTTCCACTTAATGCTCTTGATAAACACGGAACCTTACAGTTTCTAAATTCCATGTTTGCGGGTTTAAGACAAGAAATCATGCCCCCACGGCTTGAATGCAAAGCTCAAGGTCTTTAGGAAATTGCACTTCTCCATGCTTGAGCTTCAAATGGAGACCACTAAGCATCTTAATCAATGCCAAACTCGGGGAGAGGCTCTAGAAACATGGAAAATGATCTTAACCGTAAAAATAAAGGAAAACAAGCAAATAAAAGAGAAAATAACAAAATAAACCAAGAATTTCATAAAGAAAGAAATCAAACTAAAAAAATGCAAACTAAAATAAATAAAGAGTAAAATCAAGGAAAAGCTAAGCAAATGAGCTATAGGATAGCATGAAATTCATCCTAAAAAGAACCAAATGAGTGCCATAAATGACACTCATCAAGTTTGTGGTGGAAGAGTTTGGATATTTGGTTCTTTCGAAAGCAAGTTTATGTTGTTATATTTGTGTGAATAATGGCAAATGAATAAATGAAAAAAGCAGTCCAAAAAAAAAAAAAAGGCTAGGACAATGCAAATGCAAAAAGTGTAAAAGTCGTCCTAAGTTAAAGAGGCATGGACAATTGCTTTGAAAGAAATGAAAATACAAAAAAAGTTAAACTAAGAAAAAAAAACACAAAAATATTTTGATGTCATTCTTTTCCCCTTTTCAAGCATTGAGGACAATTCTTCCATTAAGCTTGGGGGAGAAGCGTTTACGCTTTTTTATATATGATTGTGGTTATAGCTTTGAATAATCTTGGGGGTGTTAGTTTGTTTTTGTTTGGTGACTTCTTGATTATGGTGTCGAGGATTGATCACCCTTTGCTTCACTAATTAGAAATACCGCCAAATTTTAAAATTTTAAGCCTACCCTCACCCTTTTTGCCCTTACATTACAACCATTGGGAAAGTCCTTTCGACCTAGAGGTTGAGTCATATATCGGGGGAGGGAATTATCAGTTAAAGCCAAAGGAAAGGGGATGCATTGTCAAGACGTTGAGTAGGCAAAAAATATATCTTTTTCCGGTTCCTTCATGGAACTTTTGAGATGCTCACTAGGGAAAGATATGAGACTAGTACGGAGAAAAAGGTAAGACCGTTTGGGATGAAAGTGGATTGCATTTCTCTAGCTCTTATAATTAGCATATTTATGTTTATATCAACCTCGGGTATCTTGAAACGTGCACTCCCTTACTTGTTTAGAAAGATTTGCATTCATTTGTGGTACATTTGGAAAAGTCCTTTCATGAACATTAGTTTTCTTTTCTTGTATTTTAGTTTCTTTGTCATGCTTTGCCTTGTTTGTATTATTACGAGAGTTATAGGTTAATCTCTTAGGAAACCTTTACGAGAGCATCACTCGTTTTCTAGGGCGATCTAGGCGTTTAAATGGCTTGTCTTTAGTTGCTAAAATTGACCGTGATTCCTACAAAAGTGAGTTAGTGCATATTCTTTTCTCTTCTCTTCTTTTTGATTGTTTAAATAAGCTCATTATTTCTCCCTCGGTTTTGTTTTGCTCGAGGACGAGCAAAAGGTAAGCTTGGGGGTATTTTATGGGTGTCAAAAATGGCACCTATTTGATGAGCATTAAGGTTGTTTTTACCTTCTTTTCATGGATTTAATGCTTATTAAATGCTTAGTTTTATGCATTTGGTCTTGGTTTTAACTTTCATCTCTTGTTTTGTAGCTTTTGTGCATTTCTATAGTTTTTCTAGTCTTTTCTCCTTTATTTGCTCTATTTTCGTGGTTGTAGGTATTGTACGAGATTCGGGTCTTGATATTGGTGATTTACTAAGGTGGAGGAAGATTTTGGAGCAATCTCATGGCAATTGGAAAGCTCAAGATGCAAGGAAGTGGATTCTCCAAGTTCTAGCTCTTGTGCTCTCAAGCCGTGCTCTCATGAATATGGGGTGTTGAACCCACAATCATGTGCTTTTGGGACTGCCTCACTTAGTGTTCATCATTATCATGATTGTGCGTTCATTCGAAGACCTTAGGGAACGCACGAAGCTGCGAGAAGATTAAAGAAAACCAGAGATGCACGAAAGAGCAAGCTACAGGCGCGGGCGTGCCACCAATGCAGTACGGGCGCGTCTCCCCTGCAACGCAGGCGCGCCTACCCTGCAGCGCGGGCGCGCCACCCCTACAGCGCGAGTGCGCCTTCCTGGGTATTTGTTTGATCGGTTTTTGTTTTCGCTCCTTTATAAATACCTTTGTAAACCCGATTTTTGGGGCAAGTTTAGAATAAGCTTCATTTCACATTTTTTTAATCATATTCTTAGCTTAGTTGAGAGCTTCTCTCTCTAGTTTTAGGGTTAGTTTAGGAGTATAAATTAGAGAGAGAAAGTGAGGAATTTCAATGGTGATTGAGAGATTGAATATTCAATGGTGACAATTGTGTTGAAGATCTTCTCTATTATCAATGAGCCTTCTTAACCCTTTCTCATTTTATTGCTTTATTTGATTTCATATTTGTTAATTTGATTTTGATGTTTGATTGTTGATTAGTGTAGTTGTTCTTCATGTATTGTTGATTCTTGATTTCAATAGTTTTTTGTTGATTTGATGATGTTGTTAGAGTAGTTGTTTGGCTAGGGATAGGGTGAAGCTTGTATGATTAATTGATTGTGCTTAATTTAGGGATTGTCTTGATTAATTGTTGAGTTTAAAGTGATTAATGGAATTTTGCATGTGTGTAATTCAATTAGGCCTTGAGAATTATGCTAGATTGCGTTGTAGTTTCTAATGATATGGACCATTGATTTAGGAATTGCAATTGTCGATTGAGATTGATTAGTGATGCTCCTAGTTAGAGTCTCTCGTAGTTGGCGCTAATTTGACCTCTATGAGATAGCTTGCTGACTCTTTTGATTCAGCTTTTCATTTGTCTTCACAACCATTGATTTGCATATTGTTCACGAGTTGCTACAATTGTCATGATTACTTGTTGATCCCTGTTCCTAGTTCTTTATTTGTTTGGTTTCTTTGTTTTTTAGTGTTCTCTCTTTATCTTTGTCTTCGACCTAGCTTAGGCACATAATTGAGAGCGCTTGAACATTACCATTCCTTTGGGTTCGATCCATGACTTGCCTCTATACTTGTATATAACTTTGTTAAGTGTTTGTAAATTTAGTTTGATTGAGGGAGGATTAGTTTCAACGGCCTAGTTCCACCCCTCATCAGTGCGCGACATTTAAGTCATCAAAAAGAAATCGCTGAGCGCGATTTTCATTTTGCACTCTTCTTCTTCTTCCTTTGCCATTTTCGTTCCCTTGTCTGTATAGGAAGCTCAGATTTTGCGATTTTTGAAGCTAAAGGAAGTAGATCTCACCCTTGATTCACATTTTTTATAATCTAATGTATTTTTATTTTTTTTCCAATTCGTCCGTTCTTGGCTGAATCTGGGTGTTTTTCGAACCATTAAACCCAAATTTTCAAATTTGGGGGTTTTAATTTACACCATTATTCTTGAAATTGTTTGTTCCATGTTATTATGCTATATTTAAGGAGTGTTTTGCAATAAATTTAATGAAAAATGGTTAAGTATTGATCCTTGTATGAGCATTTCTTCATTTGAGTACTTTTTTGCACTTTTCTTCAAATTGGGTTTGATTCTTGTTATTTTGCTTGCTCATTTTAACTATACTTGTTTATTATGCAGTAATTATAGTGTTAGAACTAATTATATCTGAAGAAGTAATGTTTTGAAAATTTTGAATCCGAA
Organism: Chenopodium album; assembly: GCF_948465745.1. Lineage (NCBI taxonomy): Eukaryota > Viridiplantae > Streptophyta > Magnoliopsida > Caryophyllales > Amaranthaceae > Chenopodium > Chenopodium album. The sequence goes on from NC_137838.1 coordinate 45,626,783, forward strand.
AATTGGCACGAAGTGTACACTTAACTTATTTTTGCCATGTTCGAACTTCAAGATTGTTTGGTTGACGATAATTGCATAATTGTTACTATTATTCGCCTAGGTATAGTCGATTCTTTGAGATTTTATACCATAATCCCTTGAATGCTTAGTTAACACTGGTATAGGATGGCTTTTATAGGTGGCATTTGATTTTTGTGTTTTGCCCTTTTCGGTAGCTTTTATGATGACGAAATGGGTCCATAACATGTACATTAGCTTAGTTTAGAAAAATAAACTAATAAATAAACTTTATCCATTCATAGCATGGATTCGCCTCCATTTGTCTATGTTGAGGAGGTTCTAGAAGATCCCATGCCTGACGAGGCGGTTCGCCTTCGAAAGAGGGTTACCCGTCCTCGTGAGGAGGTTCCGGAGCGACATGTCAGAGCTGATCGATGTCGCCAGGAGGATGTGGTTTGGGAGGCTCCTTTCAACTTGGACCCTAGGGTCCTTAAGTGGGACCCAAACAATCACGTCTTGTTCAGGGGTTGGCGCGGCATTGTGAGTCCCTTGCGCCTCCTTTTTTTTTCTATTCCTTTGATACAAGATGTAACCATACTATTCCTCTCTTTTGTGCTCTTCTCTTTTTTTAGAGTTAGCCTAACATGTGTCTATACGGTTCTTGTGACTTGCGAGGCTGTTTTGAGAGTTTACTCGAGGTGGTAAAGGAGATTGTTGAACTTTCGAGGATTAGCCCCCAGCTAGCGGCTCTTCGGGATTTATCAAGTCATACTGCATCGTCAGCTTTCCTTCGTGGATTGTCGGAGTTTTAGTGGGATTCCGCCAACACTTTTAATTTTCCAAGGGGATAGATGACGGTTACCACTAACGATTTCTCTATGATTACGGGTTCTCCTTCTAGAGGTGAGCCCATAGCTATGGAGGTTGTCAAGGGGTCAGACGAGAGACTGCGTGACCTTGTGGGGGACTGTCTTGCGGCGGCCCTTCGGATGTATGTGCAGTCTTGTCCCTACTCGGTTCTTGCCGATGAGTTGTAGGCTGACGAGGTTGATTGGCAGTGTACTCTTGAGCAGTTAGCTCGGATTTACATTGCTCACGTTCTTTCCGTCACTATCTTGAGTGATCGGGGAGAGCGTTTCGCCATTGTGTTACTTATTTGCCTAAGTAATTTGGGGTAGGTAGGTAACTTGAGTTGGGTGGAGGTGTCCTATGCCCATTTGCTTACAGCTATGGGAAAGGCGACCCAGGTGATGGATTCCGCGGCAGCTACTCAGGGGCCTCAGATCTCCCTCATGTGGCATGGTCGTATCCTTGAGGTACATACTTATCCTTTAAATTTTCTTTTAATCGCCATTTTTATTTTTTCCTTATTATTTTTCGTTTCTTATAGGCTTGGGGATATTTGTACTTGCCTTTCTTAGCCCCCAAAACGCTCGGGGTTGCTCGCATTACTGTTGACCATCGACTGGCCATGATTAAGAAGAACCGAGCCACTTCAGCCGGCGACTTTTGCCAGAGGATCCTTTCAGCGACTCGTGCGTCGGTGAGTACTTCAACAACACACGTGCATCTTTTTTTTTCGATTATTATTATTAATTTTGTTTATTTTTTTTTTATGATTTTCATGTGGCTGTGTTTGTTGATCGATCTTCGTCCTTGGAGTTTGATCGCCGAAGTCCCTGAGGCTGTCCGGTCTGGCATGATTTGTTGCCATTTTCGGGCCCTTTATCATGGGCTCCCAGTGGTCTAGAGGATAGGTGCTTGGTTTTTAGGCGAGCGTGTTCTTTGGCAGTCTTCATCCGAGGAGCCTACGGTTCATGCAGATCCTCCGATCCGAATGTTGCGTCCGGACTTGCTGTCTACCAAGGATCGAGCTTAGGCGATCCTCGATTATCCAGAGGAGCATCTGGTGTGCCGGATGCATCTTACCAGGCTTTTATCGCATCCAGGTCGACTCCTTTCCCAGCTTTTGTTCCGGTTAGTATTTTACCATATGATTTTTTTTCTTTTATTTTCGGAACCATGACTATTTTATTGCGTTTTCAGCAAGTCCAGCTAGGTGGTTTGGTGCCTCCTACGGTGGAGGTCATGTATACCGATGCTTTTGGATAGTTAATTTGTGAGATTCTCCCAGCAGCGAAGGAAGAGGAGGATATACCGTTTATTCCTGAGACGGTTGAGTCGGTACGTTTATTTTGTATATGTATATGTATTTGTTTTTATATTTATTTTTTCTTATACGTTTGTTCGTTAACTGTCGTTGTATTTGGAACAGGTACCACAGGAGACCGTGAATGGCATGGTGAGGACTATACGTGCTTACCGAGCTGCTTATCGGAAAGCCCTCGTGGCTTTATCATGCCGTGATCATCGGATGGTCGCGGTAAGTTTATTTCTATTTCCTTTATCAAATTAAAGTTATTACACACTTTGTGTATTTATCTTTGTTTGGATTTTGCAGGATGTACAGTAGCCGTCCAGGAGTCACTGAGCATCTTGACTTCCTTTGTATATTATTTTGGAAACATATTTACATATTTATTTTATTATATTATTTTGTTGTACATATGACACACATTTTGTATATATGTCATTATTATATATTTTTGTTTCCATGATTTTTTTTTTAAGCAAAGCCAAAAATTTTCCAAGGGAGGGAAAGGTTTCGGACTTACCCCCCTCGAAAAAATAACAAAAAAGGAATAAAGGAAAGAGGACAAGAAAAGGAAAGTGAAAAGGAAGGGGAAAGGAAAATAAAGAAAGAAAGAGAAAAGGAAAATAGAAGGAAACAAGAAAATAAAAGAAAAAAAAAATAAGTAAAAAAACATGAAAAAAGGACATAAGAGTTAACAAAATTAAGTGTATGATTAGTCATAAGATTTAGTCAATATTCCATTATTATGTAGTTCAAAATAGAGAAAAAAATCAAATTAACGTGTCGCGACAGACTAGAAGCGCGCAAAAGGATGTCTTACGCGCAGCTGTCGCACGCACGTAAATTAGTTGCGCGCGGCACCTGCAGGTGAACTTTCCTTAGAGCAAAAATAGACAAAAATTTGCCCCTCTTGGGTCTTATTTAAGCGTGGTTTTGTGTAGACTTTTGATAATCTCGCATTCGCTTATTAGTGCTATAAAGAATTAAAAAGAATCAAACTCTTTAAAGGGGAATAAATTGTCCCATTACCTGGCGAGTTTGAGGCTCTACTACGCTTCCCTGCAAATACTTTCCCTGTAACATATGCCCCTAGCTTGTAAGATTCCAAACCTGTATTTCAAAGAATTTTTGGTTTGAATGATAATGATATGGCTAACATTGGAAAAGAATAAGGCGTGGATTTAATTCACTTAATTGAACATTTCGTCGCCCCTCGTGACAACTTGACTAAATAATGTTTTAAAATTCGTGCTTTATGTTATTGTCTTGTTGTCAATATTGAGTTAAATGTAATTAGAATGTTTCAATAGTAGAGCAAATAGAGGGGTGTCATTCACCCACTCCTTTAGCTTTGGCGAAAATCGTTCTGTGCTTGAATCGCGTTAGAGGAGACCCTAACGAGAATGGTTTCACGGGAAGTCCACTCCTATTACACATACGTTTTCTTCGTCGTAATGCAGCGCAAATTAAGAAGTTGCGCTAACTTGACCAGCGCAATCTTCTCCGTGCGCGTGGATAACGCGCGCAACTAATTTTGATGTGCGCGCCACCTGCACGTGTAATGTCGCAAATTAATTTTCTTCGTTTTTTTTCCAAATTTGGCTCATGGAGCGTTTGCAAATTGTTGAACAACCACAAAAATTTGAGGCTAATGGAGAGAGAACATTCCCTAGATGTCGAAAAACATAAGAATGAAGAAGAATGTACGTCTTTTTTCTGTCACAGGGTTCCTAACATACGCTTTGTGATTCCTTGGTGGAACATAAGTAGTATGGTCGAGAATAATTTTAATTGTCCATATATTAGGCTTTTATGCCTATCTAGTACTACTTACATCTTTCCATGCAGGGTGATGAGATAATACGGAATGAAACAAGTTATCCCCCCTCAAGATTGTGATGCCCCTAAAGATGTGATCTTTAAACCTAAACGGATTCCTCGTTGGATGGAATATTAGTCAAGTCTCATGAGATGGGTAGTACAAAATCCTACTGTTAGTATTTTGTTATCTTCCTTCTACAACGCTTGGATGAATGCGGCAGACAAGAGTGAACTAAATAGGGCTCAATCACAAAATCAAGCTGCCTCGGCTCGCAATCCACCCAAACCTTTGATGCATTCGGCCACCACTACTCCTCCTAATGGCCAAAACAAAGGGGTGAGAAGAAAATTAGACTTCTCATATCCTTAGGCTTGTTTAAAGGAACCAAAGAGAAAGGCTCCTCCTAAACCTGCGCAACACGAGGTGAGGACTAAAGAACCTTCACCAAATACTCGCAAGAAGACTCCAACAATCACTAAAGGAAAAGGAAAACAAGTTGAAAAGACCCCAGTTCCTAAATTGAAGAAAAATGTTTGGGTTAAGAAGAAGATTGAGGGGGAAAGCTCTAAGGTTGCTGAAACTACTACAATGGAAACTACTCCTTCGTCGACTGTGACAATCGAGGATATAGTAAAACCTTATAGTGTTACACAATTTGTCATTAGTTTAATTCGAATAAAGTGTAATCATTACTATGTTTTTTTTTTTAATTTATTATCTAGTTCAACAATGCCTCTTGTTTTATTGGATTCTAAATGGAATAAAATTAGTTTTATTATATTTTTTTATATGTGAGCGAATCATAAAGATTGCCTACGTATTCGTATTACGAAATCAGGTCTTTGCGTAGTTCTTTGCAATGTTTATATTATTATTGTTTTTTTATTTTTATTTTTTAACTTAAACAAAAGCTTAATTTTTATTTTCCGAGTATATGTTATTTTGGAGAAACGCCCCCTCTTTTTTATCCCAAGTAATAATCGTAATTTTATTCAAGCGCAAAAATTCTTGGTTCACAGTTCGACATCAGGTGGCGGGCGCAACGTCTAAGGTTGCACAAGCCTGTCGCGCGCAACTGATTCTTTTGCGCATGAGATCCACGCGAGCGTTTTTTTTTCACATTATTACCTCCCCCAGTTGGAAGAATTATTCGTGATGTTCGAAAAAATCTGAACACTTGTATGGTCTATGTTTTTTTAAATTACCCCCCAAGTGTTATGAACTTTAGCGTGTTATTTGGTAAAGTGTGTAACAATTAGAATCTTATAATTGAATGCTAAAGAAAATGATTTATTTAATGAATGAACGAGTTTATCCGGGTTTCATATGTAATATTTTTTTTAAGTCGATCAATGTTTATTAATGGCGAATTTCATCACCTCCAATATCCATTAATCTGACAGCTCCTCTGGATAGAATTTCAATTACGCAGTAGGGTCCTATCCAATTAGGATTGAATTTACCTTTTTGATCGGTTGGTGGACCCCTAACCTTATTTAGTACATAGTCACCTTCTTTGATATTTATGGGTTGTACCCTTTTGTTAAAATGTCGCGCAATGTGTCTTTGGTAGACTTGTACATGATGCAAAGCTCTTAATCGTCGTTCATCGAGGAATAAAAGCTCTTCATACCTCGCTCTTACCCATTAGCTTTCGGTAGCTTACTTTTGAGCACGATGCGTAGGGATGGTATTTCTATTTTGACTGGTTGAACTGCGTCCATTCCAAAAACTAAGGAGTATGGAGTTACTCCTATTTATGTTCGTATGGATGTTCTATAATACCATAGGGCAAAGTGTAGTTTATTCGACCAGTCTTTATAATTTTCTGCCATTTTCTTAATGATGAATGTTATGTTTTTATTTGCTGATTCTACAACTCCGTTCATTTGAGGTCTATATGGAGATGAGTGATGGTGTTTTACTTTATAACGAGTCAAGATGGTCTCGACTTCAGCTTTAATTTGAGATCCCTGATCACTAATTAGTTCGTGTGGAACTCCATACCTACAAAAGATGTTTCTTTCGAGAAACTTTGCGACATGTTTAGAAGTGATATTCACGTAAGAAGCAACCTCAATCCACTTGGTAAAGTAATTGGTGGCTACTAATACGTACTCGTGCCCTCCTGATCCTGTTGGAGAGTTTTACCAATTATGTCAATTCCCCAAGTCAAAAAAGTCCAAGGGGAAGTGAGATTGTATAGTTCGGATGGTGGAAGGTGTTGTAAATTAGCGAACATTTAACACTCTGGACATTTTTTAACATATTGTATGCAATCATGTTCCATAGTGGACCAATAGTACCCTTGTCGTGAAATTATTTTATCATTCATGTAAGGTCCACAAACACCTTTGTGAGTATTCTCCATAAGGCGTGTGGATTAAGGTTGGTCTATACACAATAAGCTTTGACCATTAGGCCCCTGTTTGCATAATTGCCCATTTATTAGACCATATTGGGCCGCGAGTGTTCTTAAGGCTCGTTGGTCATTCGATGGAGTATTTTCAGGATATGTGTCAAGGTTAATATATTGGTGGATATGATCATACCAAGGATTGTCTCATTCGATGTCATTAATTTCCTTTATTGCGTTGTAATATGCTGGTTCTTCTCTTCTATCAACGCATAATGGCATCATATTTAAGTGTTCTGGAATGTTGATTATTGAGGCTAATTTTGCTAGCGCATCGGTAAATTTATTATCATCCCTTGGGAGATATTTAAAATCAATATGTTCAAAATGCTCGATGAGTTTCTCTAGGTGTGCTTGGTATAATATCATTGTGGAGTTCTTTATTTTCTATTTTATAAGTACATGATTTATAATCAAACTAGAATCTCCATATACCTCTAATTTTTGCACACCTATGCTAGCTGCTTCTAATCCAATAATGCACGCTTTGCATTTCGCGACATTATTAGTAACCTCAGAGTATAGTTTGATAGAGATTGGAGTATGTGCTCCCTTTGGACTTAAGAGTAACACTCCCACGCCACATCCTTTTTGATTGGATGCACCGTCGAAATACATTACCCATTTGTCATCTTGCGTCATGAGAATCTCTTCATCCGGAAGATGAGTAGAATCTGTATGACTTGTTTAAATAGGATTTTGGGCAAAAAAATCGGAAATTACTTTCCCTTTTATTGATTTTTTAGGAATATATTTTAGTTCAAATTCGGCCAACATTACCAACCTCTTGGATATTCTTCCTTGTATAGGTGGTTGTTCAAATAAATACTTTATCGGATTTTGTTGGGATATCACATGAGTAGTGTGTGGTAGCATGTAATGTCATAGTTTTTTTGTTGCCCACACTAATGCTAAACTTGTTTTGTCCAATGTGCTACATTTTGTTTCACATTGAATGAATTTTGAACTTATATAGTATATTGCACGCTCGACTTTTTCTACCTCTTGTGCTAGCATGACACCTGTGGTTGTGTCTGTAACCGTGATGTATAGCCTAATAGGTAGTTTGGGTACTGGTGGTGCTAAAACTTGTGGTCTTTTGAGATAATCTTTGATTTTCTTAAAGGCCCTTTGGTATTAATCGTCCCATTCATGTTTTTCTTCTTTTTTCAATTTTTTAAATATTAGCTCACAAGTCATAGTCAATTTGCTGATAAACCGACTAATGTATTGTTTTTTTGCTAAGAAACCCTCTAATTTGTTTTTCTGCTTGAGGGGGAGGCATATTAACGATTATCTTTATTTTAGAGAGATCGATCTCAATACTATGTGTGCTTACTACGTATCCGAATAACTTACCAGAAGTTACTCCGAAGGCGCATTTTTGTGGATTCAATCGCATTTTATATTCTTTTATGCAAGTGAAAAATTTGCGTAAAGCTTTTATGTATCCCATTCTATCTTTGGACTTTACAATCATATCATCCACATACACTTCTATTTCTTTATGCATCATATCATGCAAGAGAGTCGTAGCCGTTCTTTGGTACGTAGCTCCTGCATTTTTTAAACTAAATGGCATGACTGTGTAGCAATATGTACCCCAAGGGGTGATAAAGCATGTCTTTTCTTCATCTTCTTTTGCCATTAGAATTTGGTTGTATCCTGCGTATCTATCCATAAAGGATAACATCGCATGTTCAGCCGTGTTTTCTACTAATATATCAATATGAGGTAGAGGAAAGTTGTCTTTATGGCTAGCCTTGTTAAGGTCCCTAAAGTCGACACACATGCAAACTCGTCCATCCTTTTTAGGGACTGAGACTATGTTTGCTACCCATTCTGGATAATTACATACGCGAATGAAACCTGCGTCTAATCGTTTTTGTACTTTTTCTTTTATTTTTATAGCGGCATTAGGTTTCATTCGTCTGCATTTTTGTTTTACTGGTTTAGAGGTAGGGTTCAAGGGAATGGTATGTTCCGCAATTTCCCTATTTATTTCAAGCTTGTCCTTGTATGGCCAAGCGAACACGTCTTCAAATTCTGTGAGAGTCGATATGAGGATCGATCCCTCTTCTGGATTTAAAGTTAAGCCAATTTTGATTTCCCGTTTGTTTTCATTGGTTCCAATATTGAACGTTTAGTTTTTTCAATTATAGCGTTCTTCTGTTCTCGTTCATTCATTAATTCAACCAATTTATTAATATTATCATCTTCATTAGATTGATTGTGATAGCATTCAAAAGATTTAAGAGAAGGCATATACTCGGAAATAGAGTTCATATTATTGAATTCAAAAGAGAGTACATAAAGAAAAGAATCCTTTTTGGGATCTTTGTCCTTAGAACTAGAAAATAAAGATTCAGTAATGGCCACAAGGCTCAAAATTTCAACTTCCTTAAAGTTTAAGCTAAACTCGTCATCCGATTCTTCAAATATCTTCCCCTCGTCTGTTATGATTTCAAGCGTATCACCTTTATGATTGGTCCACTTGAAAGATTTCCTCCATCCATGCTCAAAGGTTTCATCAAAGGGGTGATCAACGAGGTTTGGTCAAAAGCATCATCTTCGATGGCATTCTAATTAGTCATGGTAGCAACATGGTTTTGCTCTAGTCCAAATAGCAAGTTGAATGCTTGCCTATCATAGCACCCTGGGATTGGGTGTCTATTAAGGGTTTTTTGGTTATCCCTTTCTTATTGTTGTCTCTACACGCTTTGTTTTTAGCATCATGAGACTATAATTCTTCTTTAGTTGGTTTGAATCCCAATCCAAAACAGAAACTATTCTGTGGGATAGGAAGTGAAAGAGATTTCTTCATTCCTATTCCCAAAGGCATCCCAAGAAATTAACTACTCTTAAATAAGATGTTGTTTGCTATCTGAGTGGAGTATGGATCAAGCATTAATTGTTCTTCAAGGCCTTCTTCTATTTCAATTGCGCTGATTGGCTCCGCGGCGAATCCCCACATGTGCTCTTCATCATTTTCATGGTTTATTTTTAAAAGTGATTGGTCATTTATAGCTATTTTGAGAGGAGAAGCATGTATAGTCATAGGAAAGCCTTAATAGTTCAACCTAATCATTTGATGAAGTGAGGATGGTATTGCCCCAAGCTCGTGTATCCAAGGATGTCCAAGTAGAAGGTGAAATGCGGGTTTAATGTCCATGACATGGAATTTAACCATCTTTTGAATTGTGCCTGTGGTATTTGGTAGCTTAACAGTTCCACACACCGATCTCCTCGAGTTGTCATAGGCCCTAATATTTTGTGTTGTTGATTGAAAATCTTTTTTCTGGATTAATTAAGGCCTAGATATTTTGCTGTTTTCAATAGGCACACATTTACTGGTGACCCATTATCTACTAAAGTAAGAGGGATATTATATCCTTTGCACCCCACAGTTAAGTATAACACATTGTTGTAGGTAGTGTCTTTTGAAGGCAAATCATCATTAGTGAAAATAATTTATTTGTCAGAATTCTCGATAGTAAGCAAGCTAACGAGATCCTAGGGATTGTGTTTGTACTTACAGACGAAGCTGTTAGAGCATTCATAAGAGAAATCCTATGTTATTTAGAAGTACTTAGGATTTCTTAAATGCTAACATTCGCCTTAGATTGGCAAAGTTGTTTGACCAATGGATCTTCCACCTCAAGTGAAGATGGTATTGAGTTTTGTACTTGATCTTGAGTTTAATTTTGTGTGGTCGAAGATCCATTTGGTAGCGTTTGATAACTCGCCCAGAACAAGTTAGATGATCTATTTGATTTGAATTAGTTGTAGGACTCATGAACCAACTTTCTTCTAGAGGTTTTGAATGTGCCTTCATTTCAAGATGTTCCATGAGTTGTGCTTGATGCCATTGTTCATCCAAGGAGAGATTTTATACGTCTTGTGACTTCCGTAAGAAATGATCCCAATTAAGCACTCCATTTGTTTCATTTGGTAAACAAGATGGAGGTGGGACGACAGCATACTTAGAGACAAATAAGTCTTGAAAGTCTTCCTCCCATAACCCACACACTTCATTAGTTGCCCCTATGAGTGTTTTGGTTAGAGTTTTTCCTATGGGTGTGATATAGTCCAAAGGATTGAACGTATCACTCCCTATAATGCCCCTAGTGGGGATACATTGTTGATAGGTTTAGGAGTGGGAATTCTCCCATCGTCTACTAGATCTTGTACTTTGTGTTTTAGGACATAGCAATGTTCGCTATCATGCCTAACGCCCCTATGATAAGCACATTAAGCACTGCCATCGCATTGAGCGTACCTTCTTTCTGGTGAAGTTGGTGGTGTTGTAACTTTTGGTGCAAGTAGAACTTTTTCGCTCAATTTTTCTAATAATTCTTTATAGCTCACTGGAAATGGTGTAAATTTTCTTTCTTTTTTCCATCTTCTCTGAGGATCATTACTGTTATATTGATTCGTATTATTTTATTGCGTGGAGGTCGCAAATACATCAATAGAGAATGAGGTATGTCATTCCCCTTTTGGTAGTTATTCCTAGGTTGATGATGATAAGGTTTGTTTGCTTTTTCTTTAGCAAGATCATCTTCAATCCTAGTAGCCACAGAATAAACCATTTGAAAAGTTTCTAAACGGAGGTAACGTAGATGCTTGTTGTACTTTTCATGACAATTGTCAATGAATTTTTGTACTAACTCGAGTTCAGGTGGCCTTTGGGCAGGGTGAGCCGCCTTTTCTCGCCATCTACCATAGAAATCAAGGAAACCTTCATCGTCTCCTTGCTTAAGCATTTCAAGTTCATGTAGAGTCGATTTAAACTCTACGTTACTCTCATATTGGGTAATGAAAGCCGAAACTACTTCTTCCCATGTTGTTTTGAATTTTTAATCTAGCCCATAGTATCACTCTCTCACGGTTGGGTCTATAGATAAAGGGAAAGTCAAAGCATAAAGCTTACGATCAACTCCCTTTAATGCCATGGTGCTAGTAAAACACATTAAATGGTTTTGTGGATTTTTGGTCACCTTAAATATTGGCAAGTCCGTAGCTACGAACTTTTCCGGTAAAGCAAGTCATGTAGGAGGAGCAAACTTTTTTGCGTCGAAGTACTTGTTCCCCATTGTAGAACAAAGAACTAGCTTCTCCAACAACTTTTCTTTGATGGACAATTGTCCCATCTTTTGTTGCAAGGCTAAAGATTCAACATTTTTCTTTTCCGCCTTTTCGCGTTTCTTAATTCTTTTCTCCTCGGCTTCTTAAGCCTTTTCTTCTCTCAAACGAAGAATATCTTCGTGTAGTTCTTCAATGGTCGGCATTGTTGTTGGACTAGAACTAGTTATCGAGGGAAGGTGGTTTGAAAGGATAAGTAAATCGATACGTTTGTTTAGAAAAAAGAAGAGGAAAGAACTGAAGATATATTCGAATGGATAACATCACCTTTAAACAATTCTTCAATGAAGATATTGTTTGAACGAGCTAATTTGTTTTTCGAGAAAATCAAAATGGCTCGTAACAGTAGGCGCACGCAAGTAACTAGGATGCACGCATCTGACGCGCGCATCCAAATCACTTGCGCTGGCTGGGGTCGCGCAACTCATTGAGTTGCGTACGCCACCTGCTCGTAATTTTTTTTTTAATTCGAGCGTTTTTTTTTGTTTGCCATCTATTTTTGCGATTTTATTTATGTTACCCTTCGAATATGACTCAAAATTACGAAGAGACAACTATGTAATTGGGAACCTAAACAAAACTAAGGAAAAAATAAAAGAGAGAAAGCTATCCTTACATGTCGCATATAGTCACTTAATCACATAAGCATACCATAAGCCAAGAAACACACAATGCTATTCTAAGGTCAAAGGCTTGGGTGTCCAAAGGTACCATATCTAAAGAAACGATGCACAAATCAATCACTCAACGTGTTGACTCATGGCATCGCTCTCCCAACATTTTGTTGGCGATATGAGTAGGATGATTGTTATTGATTTCGGGACAGAAGCCTAGTGTTGGAAACCCCTAGTCAATGAGCCAATCCCCAAAGGTTAAATTGTGCTATGATCATGCATGATGCAATGTCGCTTGTTTGGTTTTTACTTTTGTGCAAAATGAAGATATTATGCATAAGTCTCACTATCTAACTAGACATTATCCAAGTTAATTCCCGTTACAACCCATAGGCCACCTAGTGTTGGAAACCTTTGACCATAACTAAGAACTAATCTTGTAACCTCTAAATCCCCAGCAGAGTCGCCACTGTAAGGAGGGTGTTCTATCGTGGGGAATCCTTCCTTAGATGCCCATGGCCCTTTAAAAGCCTAGGACTTTACACTTGTTGGGGTGTTTTAGGATTTGAATTTCCTGACTGCTTAGGGGACCTTGAATTAGAATTTATTCTATCATTACGCTTTTTTGTAAGGAACAAGTAGGAGTTGCCAATGAGTTTTGGGAAAACTCATAAGCCTCCTTCATGCTTTTCTCCCATGTGGAGTTTATGGGATAATTATTAGCACAAATCGTAAGTTTACCCATGCCTAAATTAGTCTACATAAACAAGAAATGAGTTCGGGAGAAAAGGTACTAAAATAACGTTCCCTTTAAAGTAGAATCGCTATTCTAGCCCTAGTGCGGCCTCTACTTGCTCTTCCTTTTTCACAATTTCATCACCAAACAATGTACGTAACGCGATACCTAAAACAAGATTTTATTTACAAGCATTAATCACGTAGGAATTACACTGCAAAGTCGTTATTCTTTATTTATTTCAAATTCGTGAAAGGAGCAAAAGTAAACAAGATTCGCTCAATTAATTTATTATTCACTTCTAATCTTATTTAACGCAAGATACTATGTGGAATTGATTAATTAAATATCCTTTTAAAATGGTTAAACAACACTATTTTATTGACTAAGGTTCTTTTAAACGAGAAAAGTAGATGAGATTTATCAAAGTGCTCGGGAATTTACCACTTCTCTTTTCAATATCTCCGTTTAGAACACTTATGGACTCCTTCCTGTTCGGGACCCTCCACCTTAGTAACAAAGATTAAGAGGGGTTAGTGTTTAGGAAAAGAGGGTTTGGTAGCACAAGTTCGCAAGAGTTTCTGCCAGAATTTTAGGTTAATTTCTATGTGTTTAAGCCTCGTATTAAGCCCCTATTTATAGGGAATGGATTCAATTAGGGTTTTAAGCATTCTGCCACAGCTGGTATCGCGCGCATCTGGTTGGGCTGCGCGCGGCATCCTAGCGAAAGTAATTTAGTTGCCCTGCTATAGACAGTGTAGCTGGATGTCTAGCGCGCGACATTATGGTAAGATTCGATTTTATATTTTTATGAAATTCTAAATCTTTTGCAAGCGCATCACTAGAAGTTGCACAGGGTGTTGCGCGCAACTGAATTAGCCGCGCACGCCAGACCAACGGGACTCATTGAGATGCGCGCGGCTTTTTCTGCGGCAGCATTAAATTTAACCTAGGCGCCTCTAAATCTGTCACTATTGGGTCTTAAGCATGGGCTTAAGAATATTTATGATCGGGTTAAGTTAATTGGACCTTGTTCCTATTTGTTTTTGGGTGAGGCTAGTCTTTTCGTGTCTTTGCGGTTTAGCCAGTCATCCATAAGAATTCTTCACTTTAATCCAACATGAAGATGTTTTTATTTATCGTCATCGTACTTCCTGTCGGGATAGGAGGCTAAAAGTAGATGTCTACAAATATGATGATAAGATACTCAAATTTTATTAATAAAGATGCATTCTCATATAATATAAGTATACAACCAATAGCATATATTGTATTTGAACCTACATCTATAGTGAAAGTACACAGTGCTCGACCATTTGAGCTAATAGGCATAAAAACGCATTAGTTATAAGAAAAAGGGTAGCACCGAACATTTAAGCATTGAAAATCCATTCTATCAATAGTTATCTCCACGCTGAGTCAATATATGCTCTGAAAAAAGACAACAAGTGAAGATTAGAACTTTAATATTCTAAGAGCATAATATTATCATGAATATATAGTTATATGCTAAAAAGGTATTTATATGACAAAAAAAAAAGGTCACTATGTATTAAAACTAGTAACTTTGATATGGTAATTTAATGTAGCTAAGGGTGACTATGCTTTTTAAAACGATAAGTATAATAAATGTGAGAGTTACTACATTTTAATAAGGGTGACTATATTAGACGAACGGGTCACTAACTCACTATATAGTTGTTACACAAAGACCACTATATTATTAATAAGGTTACTATTTTATATATAAAGGTAAATATGTAAAACTAAGGACTATATGTTAATTAATGTTGAAAAACTGACAATACAGGACTATTAAATAAAGATTACTATTTGGTGAAAGGAATGGTGTCCTTCGAACAAGTGTATTATTCTGATAGCGGGTTCAGAATTATTAGAAAGCTAATATATTCAGTAAGGTCAAGTGATCGGAATGCCTGGTGGAGGCCGCTTCCGATCAGTAATATTAATGTATAATAAATATTACAGCTTAATCTTGACTGAACCCTTCGGGTCACACCCTAGAAAATATACGAACCGACTCGACGAATTAATTCGGAAGAAATTAAATCGTCGCCCGAGCGTTAAATATTTAAACGAAAATTCGAGCTTAGAGCGTCGAAACCGAGCGTCGGAGAATCTCGAATGTTGAGCCAAAATTTAGGATTTGGCGAGACGGGAAGATGATTCAAGTAACAAGTAAAATCCTAGCGACGCGAAAGGCTAGGAGCCCAATAGGTGCGTTCCACGTGGCAGCACACATGGCAAAGTGCCATGTGGCAGCACACGTGGCAACCGCCACATTGGCAGCCACCAAGTGGCAGCATGCCACATGGCAACGCGCCATGATGGCGGCACGTGTGGGAAAAGGCCGTGGACCCGGGTGACAGGTCATGGACACGGGCCAAAATAAAATGGCCCAACCGAACCCAACTTGGGGCTCAAGGTTGGGTGACACATGGTTAGTTCACATTACATGTGAAATGCCTTGGGGACCAAGTAGGAAAGTGGTCCTCACCTAACCATAAGACAATTGTTACTTATTCCTTGGTTTATTTAACTAAGGGTTGAATTCATCAATCTTTCCATGTGGGATCTTTTTGTGAAAAAGTCCCACATTGAAAGATGAGTGGAATTCACAAGCTATCGTTCCTTATAAATAGCCAAAGCATGACTTGAGAATTCTTTGCTTGAGTGGGAGTTAGAAAGAGCATTTCTTTGGCAAAAACTCTTAAACTCTATTAACACTCGGGTTTTGGTCGGACCTTGCTAACTCCAAGGTAGCGGAACTAAAAAGTCGATTTTCGTCCTTTGTGGGTGGATACCGTTGGAGGCTCTGTATTTTCGGAGCTAAAGCTTTCAAGTAAGAGCCCATTAGGTCGGGCGAAGCACGCGTTAAAGTTAAATTCCGATTTTATCCTTTTATGTTTATTTGTTATGTTTTATGGTTTTATTAATTGCGAATGGTTCTTTGGGTCAAGGTCGTTTCCGCAGTAAGTTGGAGTTACCAAACCCCAAAAGCGGTATCGGAGCTCGTTTATTTTTAAAATCATAATATTTTTCAAGGTGATTTTTATGGCGTAATTTTTCCTGGTTTAAGTTGCTAATTAGATTAGTAGCTCGTATTATCTATTTTAACCTCGTATTTAAGCTACCTTCAGCCCCGAACCCAGATTTCGACCCAAAAATAGTGAATTTTGGGTGGAAAAGGCGTTCTGGAAATGGTTTTACCCTTTTAAGAATCGGGTTTTTGCCAAAAAACGACCAGAAATGCAATTTTCGAGAGTTTTTTCGATTTTACGAAAATTTTTATGTCTTTCTAACCTTGAAAATTAATTGCATATTTATGGTGGTTATGTAATTGGTTCAATACATATTTTATATGCAGTTTTTAAACCTCTTTAGGCATGATTACTTGGTAGTAATTTGTGCTTGAATGCTTGGTTTTATTTTTTTCGTATAATTGCAAACTAATTGCATTAAGTGTTAAATTGATGTTCTTTGAGGCTTCCAAGTATTAAAGATTCAATCTTTAATTATGTTAAGTGATTAAAACTTTATATTACTAAATTCCATGAATTTTTGTTAAACTTTGTTGATTTAATTATTTTTTAGTTGATTGGAATCATAAAGTTTGAAACTTTGTGATAGAAAAATTGTTTATCTTCAAATTGGAAGATATAATTTTTCAAGGATTCACAAGTATTAAAGTTGGAATCTTTATTGAATTTATGTTCATATTTCCGAATCCCTTTTATTTTGTCAAAAACTCAATATTAATTTAAACTAATTAAATTAATAGTGAGTAATTGCCCTCTTATTATTTTTGTTGCACCAAGTTAAACAAATTTAATTAAAGAATTGTTCTTGGAAATTATATTTGTTAGATGCACTTTGAAATTTTATTTTAAGTTAGACTTGTTTAAATTTTCTTTTTTTGCTCAATGAATTAATTCTGAAATTAATTTAGAATTGATTAGAGATGTCACACAAAATCGGGAATTAATCCCGAGGCACAAGCATGCAAACCAAGGCACAATAGCCATGTGCATCCCTCGGCCAGCTGGGCTACTCGCACAGCCTGCATGTGGTTGCCGAGGGACGAGGCTGCTGCGCTTGGTGCGTATGGTGCTAGGAGTGTGCGAGAAGCTGTGTGCTGACTTGGTGCATAGGGGCGTGCGAGATGATGCTAGGCGTAGCAACAGTGCTAGGAAACTGATGCTAGACGCACATCGAGTGCGCGCTGCGAAGCATCGCCCTGCAGCATCACGGCACGCAAGGCCGAGGCTGCTAGGCAAGAGCTCAGCACTTGCGTGCGTGTGAGTGCTCAAGGGTTCTAGCCTTGGGTAGTCGATGCACTTTTCTCTTGGTTTTAATTTTGCCTTTTTGCCGTTTTGTTTATTTAATTAATTTTGTTTATTTTAATTAAAAATTTTGGAGGCAAGGCCTCGGGTTTTGAGCGGCATTGGCAAAATTTATTTTTGACAAAATTTTAGGTTTTACCGGCTTAATTAATTGGATTAATTAAGTTGGATGCGAAATTTAGTGGGAGCTTCAAATTTTAATTGCACTTATTTACATAAACTGGTTAAAACAACTTTGACTAGTTTTAATTAGGCGTGTTTATTGGATTAACCACCTAGATTAGTTACTAGTTCACGCGTGTTTATGCATTGTTACTTGTTTATCGTTGTAAAATGCATGGGCCATTCACAAATAATGAATGGAATGTATAATCTCTCACAGGTTTTATGAAATGGCAACTAGTTGGGCCCAATTAGGATAGAAAATATGGACTGCGATCCGTGATGTATTTTTGTAAATCTAATTACGGTCTGCGTACCGTTGAGTATTTTGTACCTTAATATTTGGATTAGTCCTAAACGTAGATACTAGTAGTTGCATTTAATTATGGTCAAGTCTTGAAGATGGAGGTTCTTGGAAGACGTAGCCATGAAGTTGCAAATGAAGACCTTTTGAGGATTTGAAGATCTCAAGGGGTCATGCTAGTTGCCAAATGCATCTATATTTATGTTTTTAAACATATAATATGTTTATGTATATGAATTATATGTTAGATGCATGTTTAGGATTTCGAATGTTGTGATGATTAATTAAGTTCACTTAAATCAACCAACATAGAAACCCTAGGTCCCTAAATATCGAGTAAATACTTGCCATTCCAAAACAACACTTACTGGCCGAACGAGGGTAGTGGTGGGCTACGGCAAAGAGAGGCATCACTACCTCTCCTATGAAGTAAGGCATACCGGGTATGCAAGTTGGTTTTGGTTGTACTCAACGATATGAGTGATGGAGTCCTAACTTGTCGTGGAAAAGTGAATAAATTGTTGAGAGAGCATTAGATGCGATGATTTATTAAACCAAGTGTGGCTTGGAGCCATTAGCAAAGCGTTGCTTACCTTAGGAGATTGAGTGTTAAGACAAGCTAAAGCATGCTTAACCACTCTTTGTTTCTTTAGATCTTTGAATTGACTTATTCTCGCCAAATAGGGATAATTTTAATGCGTGGATAAGACGTTTAATAAGATTGAAAATTTGCATGAATACCTTTTAATTTTAAAACTTATTATGTTATTTACTTGATAAATGGTTATACTTTGCACTTATATTTGTAGAATTCCAATTCAAACTGTATTGTTTTCCATGATTGGTAAAGGAAATCTTTGAGAATGGTTCACAAAGAAAAGTAAAGAATTTCTAAATTACAATTCTCATAAATGACTTTTATAACAAAGTCCGAAAGGACGGTTGTACATCATGTATTTAAAATACTAGGTAGTTTTGATAAAACAAGAAGTATTGAGTTGCAAACTCAAATTGTTAATATTGACAACCAACATATCTTTTCGCTTAATACATAGATGAGTAGGACTCATCGATGTAGTAATTCAAGCGTGAATTAAAGGAAAAGATGGAACTTTGCTTTGCGGCGCATTAGATGCTTAATTATGCCTAACAAAGTATAAAAGTAAAAGGCTCTTAAAGAAATGGTTTTTACAAGATTATGAGATAAAGTATGATAAGAAATATAGGAAGCGAGGAACGAAGAAAAGGAATAAGATTCCATTTCAACCCATGAGTTCATATTATTGTAGTTAACTTAGCGATTCGTTATCTTCACAAGAATCGGATACTGCTTGAGTGTTCCACTTTGAAAGTGACCTCAAACTATTGAAGATAAGCTAATTTGTCGACTGACAAGCTAAGAATGAAGCAAGTGGTGCTACATCAGTTGTAAGGTCGTATGCTTTATTTAAAGACCATTAAGCTAAGGCTGGAACAAATAAATGGTTATTGTGTTCCATAATCAGCAATTGATCCGTTTACACACGGAAAGACTCACATTTAAAGCAATGAGCAATAGTTGCAAATTTATTTGAATGGCATGGTTGTCTAAACCATGAGTCAAGAATGCTTGATTATAAATAAACATTATCTTAACATGATAAACTATCAAAAGCTCAAATTCATGGGCATGATTTGCGTTCCGAACATCTTTAGCAATTTCATATCGATAAGAACGTACTCAAGGCTCTATTAGATAGGCTCTTGATAGTTGATCGATTCGGAATCGTTTTAAGACAAGCAATTCTTACTTGTTGAAACTGACAAAGTAAAGAGCTATTGTTCTTGGTATAGACAATTGTCTCCGAAAGCTGAAGAGGATTCATTTACTTCAACGTCTCACAAAGAATTTGAATGAATATGGCTATATTCGTCAAATGTAAACAAAATTGACCTTGAATAGTTCAAGAGTTAAGTGAAGTACAGAATCGACTTGGCAAGATATCAAAATGTCTAGCTTAGATCGAGTATTGTTTGCTTGAGCCAAGCGAGACCATCACAAGTTATGAAATTGAAATTTTCATAAATAACTCCACAAAGAAAATAGTGTGTCTTCACGCAGACCTCGATGCCATTTAAAAATGACTCGAACAATGATGGATCACATCCCTTCCTATAAAGTTCATAAGATTTGCACGAAGGACTAATGTTACACTAGACAAAATGTCGAAGATAAGAAAGGATGCCATATTCAGTTATGGATAGAATTATCTTCTAAATGTCTTTTCAAGTATATGTCTAAAACTCTTAGCCACAGTGGGAGTTCATTGGCTCAGTGGAAGCTAAGTGACACAGTGGGAGCTCACCAACTTAGTAAGATCTAGGTTATTGAGTGGGAGCTTAATGGTTCATTAAAGGCTAAGATAGCTCAAGTGGGAACTAACTGTTTGTTTTACAACGAACTTTTACCCAAAGACTATATACATGTCTCTTTGTAAGCATTCAAGTGAGACCATGGGCAATACCTCCACAACCTAATTTAGAACATAGTGTTTGTTGCTCTAAGTGGTGTCTTTCTGGAAAGTAACACGTTTCCAAAACGACAAGTAGGAGGAAAATGAACTGGATGACCATCGAGCTTAGCAACAAACTAGAACTGAGAATCTCAGAAGACCTTAAAAGGGCTTCGTGAGAATACTTGATCAAGAATACTCAAAAGGACTTTACAAGTGCCTTAAAAGAGAATTCAATTCTCACAAAACTTTTGAAAAGTTGGAGTAAGATCAAGAATATCAAAGGGCTTTGGAAGCGCTTTGAAACTCAATGTTTGATGCAATAACCCCGTATAGGTATAGAATTCATCAAAGGCTTGGATTGAATCCTATAAATTTCTATTAAGTTAGAAATAAACCTAAGACTTACAAGCATACTATTTACTATTAGATAGTAAAGGAATAATGTCTTGTAAGATAGCTATGACAAATCCAAATTCCGAATAATGGTTGGAGGCCATAAAAATTCGAGATAGACTACATGTTTGATAATTATGTTTAAAACTTGATTAATTTGCATAAAGGGTGAAAGACCCATCGATTGCAAATAAGTTTTCAAGGAGAAAACTAACAAATGTGAAAATGTATATGCATACATAGCTAGATTGGATGAAAAGGATACAATTGAATTCACGGAGTTGATTTTAATAAAAACCTATTCACTAATCGGAATGCTAAAGTATTTTCGTGATTATCTTAGCAAAATTTCTCATATGAAATATGACAAAATAGATACCAAAACCGCCTTCCCAAAATAGGATTTTGGAAGTGACTATGGAATAGTCTAAGGGTTTTGAAAATCTAAAAAATGCTAGATTTTAAATCAAGCTCAAGGAATCCGTTATGGGATTAAAGGAAGCATTGCATGTAGGAATTGGAACGTGTTTTCTCACAAAGTTAATAAGAGGATTGGCTTATGTAGAAACATAGAAATTCTGATGAATAAGAAGTTTAGTGGGAGAAAAAGTAAAGGTCTAACGAGAAGTTTATGAACTCTATTGTGAAATAACTATCAAATGCTAAATGCTTAGATTTGAAAGTATTTTTGACAACGGACCAAGCAATAGACGATACTTAGTACATATTGGGTATTAAGTTCTATTGTATAGACTTAATAAAATGTTTGAACTTTTAAAGGACTTTACCGTGTTAAACATGAATTGAAGGAATTTGAAAGACTTTCGACCCGTATGTATAAAACTAAGTAAATGTTTGAACTACGTATAAGCTAGGCTAAATAATAAGTCAAACATGAAGGACTCTAATAGAGAATTTCAACCATATCACACAGCAAACAATTTAGCAAAGATTTGGTGAAACTGAATGAACTAAAATGAGAATTACTCTGCAATTTAATCCATCATGTACGTTGTGATATGGAATCGTCGCACGACTTACTTGCTTAGAGCATCTGAAGTATGTATGAAGCACCAATCGATATGAATCAATGTATTAGATTGTTAGATTATGACGAAGAACATCCAAAGTACTTGGATAAATAACAGGATGAGTTCTTGACTTGTGGAAACAAATACAATTTGAGAATTGATGTTGCAAGCACAAGCCTTAACAAGGATTAGATCCTTAACAAGGAAGCCGTTTATAAGCACGAGCTAACAATAAGTCGTGGCTTGAGAATGGTAGCATGGACGTGGATCCATGTGTAATGTGTAGGAATTTAAGGAAAATTTCCATGATCACAAGTGATTAGGGTATCCCAAATCATTGTGTGTCGTTTTGAGTGAAACCCAAGCAAAGCATCATCAAGAAGTCTACTAAAATATATGTTTAGAATATTGTTGTCTTAATGGCGATAATAAAGAAGATGTTCTATGGAAAGTTCGTTGCTGAACGTTAATGATTGTAGGTTGTCAAGTTGAAGGTCTCAATCATGAAAATGAGTGGGAGCCATCACTTGAACAATAAATCCCAAATCACATATAATACATGACACTCTCAAATTTTATCATCTTATTATGAAAGTGATTAGTAATGAAGATGCTAAGATTAGCAAAGTAGTTATAACTAAACCTATGCAATAAGTGAACTACAACATTCACAATTGCATGAATGAAATCAAGCATATTAGATATGGGTGTGATTTCTATAGATGTTTTATAAAGAGTGATACTCTTAAAACATCCGGAAAAACAATTTATCATAAGATGAACCATTCAGGTTTTGGAGTAATTTAAAATTTCATGCAATTTTATCACTCTGTTTGCTATTTAATTGTGGTCTAGAATTTAATAATGAGTCCATTCGATTCTTGGAATATTCAAAATAGGATATCAAGACCAGTCTTTGTAAGAAAACACCTATTAAGTGAACGTTGAATATTATAATCGAAAATTATCCCAAATCGAGGTCATTTAAACGATTGACAATTAATGACCAATTGATATTAGTGTGTAGTTTGATTTATAGCACTGTTTCTTGTGCTACAAGGACATGATTGTCATAAATCATTTGCACAGGTATTGGTTTAGAACCATATTGGATCGACCTATGAGAATACTTTAAGAGATTAAAAATTGTCATAAGTATACTTCTCATTATGGCTATCGGAACCTATTTCCTTGACCATGAGTATTGTGAGTTCTCTTGTTTGAGTACTAGTCCGCTTTGATATTGTCAAACGTCTGCCGTAATAGGGGATTATAACGGCAACACTCGGGCGGCTAGGTCCTCTCAGTAAGAGGAGCTAAATTACAAGACTGGGAATGCCCCCCTACTAAAATAGGAAAGATGTCTTTGTTGTATACAAGGCCTCTCGTAGAGCGAGACTGTAAAAATGCATGGCCGTGCTAGGATGGATTTTAGAAATCATCTTTTTATTGACAGTCGGACTCGGAATCGAGAAACACTTCTAGACGTAATAAGGATGACGAAATAATCTTACCTTATAGTTCATGAAGAGACATGAAGAGACAAAGGAAAAGGGGTATACACTGAATGCTCACTTGTCCGGAAGGACAAGTAGGAGATTGAAAGGAATGGTGTCCTTTGAAAAAGTGTATTATTCTAATAGCGGGTTCAAAATTATTAGAAAGCTAATATATTCCGTAAGGTCAAGTGATCGGAATGCCTGGGTGGAGGCCGCTTTCGATTAGTAATATTAATGTATAAATAATATTACAGCTTAATCTTGATTGAACCCTTCGGGTCACACCCTAGCAAATATACGAAGCGATTCGACAAATTAATTCGGAAGAAATTAATTCGTCGCCCGAGTGTTAAATATTTAGACGTCAAAAATTCAAGCTTGGAGCGTCGAAACCGAGCGTCGGAGAATCTCGAATGTCGAGCCAAAATTTAGGATTTGGCCAGACGGGAAAATGCTTCAAGTAACAAGTAAAATCCTAACCACGCAAAAGGCTAGGAAAGTGCGTCCAATAGGTGCGTGCCACGTGGCAGCACTCATGGAAAAGCGCCATGTGGCAGCACAGGTGGCAGCCACCTAGTGGTAGCCTCCAAGTGGCAGCCGCCACGTTGGTAGTCGTCAAGTGGTAGCGTGCCACGTAGGCAACATGCCACGTGGAAATGCGCCATGGTGGCGGCACGTGTGGCAAAAGGTCGTGGACCCGAGTCACGGGTCATGGACACGGGCATAAATAAAATTGCCCAACCGAACCCAACTTGGGGCTCAAGGTTGGGGGACACATGGTTAGTTCACCTTGCATGTGAAATGCCATGGGGACCAAGTAAGGAAAGTGGTCCTCACCTAACCATGTGACACTTGTTACTTATTCCTTGGTTTATTTAACTAAGGGTTGAATTCATCAATCTTTCCACGTGGGATCTTTTTGTGAAAAAGTCTCACATTGAAAGATGAGTGGAATTCACAAGCTATCCTTCCTTATAAATAGCCAAAGCATGACTTTAGAATTCTTTGCTTGAGTGGGAGTTAGAAAGAGCATTGCATTTTGCAATAAATCTTAAACTCCATTAACACTCGGGTTTTGGTCAGACCTTGCGAACTCCAAGGTAGCGGACCTAAAAAGTCGGTGTTCGTCCTTTGTGGGTGGGTATCGTTGGAGGCTCGGTATTTTCGGAGCTAATGATTTCAAGTAAGAGCCCATTAGGTCAGGCGAATCACGCGTCAAATGTAAATTCCGATTTTATCCTTTTATGTTTATTTGTTATGTTTTATGGTTTTATTAATTGCGAGTGGTTCTTTAGGTCGGGGTCGTTTCTGCGGTAAGTTGGACTTACCAAACCCCAACATTTAGAAATAAAGATCCCTATATTATAAAAAAAAAGGTTACTATTATAAAAATTATAGTAGTATATCTAAAAATTAAAATTACTAATTCAATCATAAAAGACATTATATCATAATATAATCTGTATTTAAAAGATTTGAGTGTTTCATTTTCTTGATTTCTTATTTGTTGATCATAGTAAACCTTGATACAAGGGAAGGTGAACAAGAAAGCTTTAACAACACAAAGTAGCCTTTGGTGCAGTAGAACAAGCTACAAGTTATCCACACAGCAACAAGCTTAGAGGAGGGTTTGGGTCTTTGTTTATAAGGAATCAGAATACTCATCTGCCGACTTTATTACTTTTTTTTTTAAAAGGTAACTATATTACTTAAAATTGGCTTTACATGTCTCTAACTACTGTAACCCAATTTTTTTTTTATTTTTTATTTTTTTTTAGAAAGAACCTTATTTCACTTTCAATCAACATACATCACATACAACTGGTTACAAATATTACAATGTATACTTAAATGCCTAATTTAATTTCCTAAACGAATAATTCCAATTGCATAATCACTTAATTTAGACAATTTGATAAAAATCAAATAGATGATCCATAATTTTTATAATTCATACCTTCATAGTTGCTTTTAATTTGAGCTTCATCGTTCAGATCGAAATTAATGACATTAATATCGAATTTTTCTATAGTGTCTTATACATTTTATTGAGGATATATATATTTTTGGGGATATATTTGCAAGATTTGGTATTATCTTTTATATTGATTCCTTATTTTTAGTAACCTAATTAAGGTAATTCTAGGAATTATCATTGTATATATATGTGTTTCCAAGATTAATGAAAGAGTTAAGACGTATGTTTATACAATTCTACATGGTATCGGAGCCTCGTTAAATTTTTTACTTTGTTTTTTCCCCTGTGTAATCGACAATGGCAAGAGGAGATGAACAACCTCCACCGTCCCCACCCAAAATTAAATCAAATTTTTTGTTTTACCTTGGACCGCAAGATCGGCGAGGGGATTACATTACCTCAATACGTCTCAAGCTCGATAATTTTCACAAGTGGTCTTATGCTATACGAATTTCCTTGTCTTCTCGGAGGAAGTTTGGATTTCTCGATGGTAGTATCACTACCTTCTCACAACCATGTACGAAGGATGATTGGGTTACAATTCATTGTATGCTCGTTTCTTGGCTCATGAACACAATCGAACCCGAGGGAAAATTAATGCTTTCTCACTATGATGATGCCAAGAAATTATGGGATTATTTACATGAACGGTTTTGTTTAGTTAATGGTCTGAGGATACAACAAATAAAATGGGACATTAATCGGTGTGAGCAAACAAAGAACATGACAGTTGTTATGTATTATAAGAAATTGGCAATATTGTGGGATGAACTTGATAAATTAGAACCTTTAATTGCTTGTAATTGTGAAAGATGTACATGTAATGTAGGCCGTCAACATGCTGATCGGCGTGATGGGGACTGTCTCCAGCAGTTCTTACACGAATTATATTCCGAGTATTATGCGTCTGTCAGGTCTAATTTGCTTTCTCAAGACCCTCTACCCTCTTTGCTTAGGGTGTTTCAGCAGGTTTCTCATGGGTGTCATAAATGGCACCCATTTTGTGAGCATTTAGGTTGTTTTTACCTACTTTTCATAGCTTTATTTCTTAATAAATGTTTCGTTTTATGCTTTTGCTCTTTGTTTTACCTTTTACTCTCTTATTTTGTGGTTTTGAGCATTTTGATGGTTTTTCTAGTGTTTTCTCCTTTATTTGCTTTCTTTTCGTGGTTATAGGTATTGTACGAGGTTCTCCAAGTTCTAGCTCTTGCGCTCTCAAGCCGTGCTCTGATGAAGATGGGGTGTTGAACTCACTATCAAGTGCTTTTTGGGACTTCCTTTCTTAGTGTACATCGTCATCATGTTGCGCGTTCATTCAAAGATATTAGCGAAAGCACAAAGCCGCGAGAAGATCAAAGAAACGTCGGAGAATGCGGGAGCGCAGCCCTGCTGTGCTGGCGCGCTTCCTTGCCCGTGCGGCCGCGCCTCTCTAGGTATCCGTCTTGCTTGGTTTTTGTTCGCGCCTCCTATATATATCTTTGTAACTCAATTTTTGGGGCAAGTTTTAGATCGAGTTGCATTTTAGATTTTAATTATATTTTTAGCTTAGTTGAGAGCTTCTCTCTCTAGTTTTTAGGGTTAGTTTAGGAGTAGATTTTAGAGAGATAAAGTGAGGAATTTCAATGGTGATTGAGAGATTGAATATTCAATGGTTACAATTGTGTTTAAGATCTTCTCTATTATCAATCAGTACTTCTAACTCTATCTCATTTTATTGCTTTGTTTAATATTCTTGTTTGTTTGGATTTATTTTGATGTTTGATGCTTGATTAGTGTAGTTGTTCTCCATATGTTGTTGATTCTTGATTTCTTTAGATGTTTGTTGATTAGATAATGATGTTAGAGTAGTTGTTTGCTAGGGATTGGGTGAAATTTGTATGATTGATTGATTGTACTTAATTTCGGGATTATATTGATTAATTGTTGAGATTAAAGTGATTAATGGAAATTTGCATGTGTGTAATTTGATTAGGCCTTGAGAATTACGCTAGATTGCATTGTGAGTCTACATTGATACGGACCATTGATTTGTAACTTACAATTGTTGATTGAGTTTGATTTGTGACATTCTTAGTTAGTGTCTCTCGTAGTTGGAACTAGTTAGACCTCTAAGAGATAGCTTGTCAAGCTCTTTTGATTGAGTTTGCCATTAGTCTTCGCAACCATTAATTTGCATATTGTTCCCGAGTTGCTACAATTGTCATGATTACTTGTTGATCCCCGTTCTTAGTGCTTTATTTGTTTGGTTTCCATGTTTGGTAGTTAGTTAGTGTTCTCTCTTTATCTTTGTCTTTGTCCTAGCTTAGGCGCATAATTGAGATTGCTTGAACAACCGTTCCTTTGGGTCCGACCCTTAACTGACTCTATACTAGTATTTAGGTTGGCTAAATGTTTATAAATATAGTTTGACCGAGGGAGGATTAGTTTCAACGACCTAGTTCCACCCCTCTTTAAAATGGCGCCGTTGTTGGGGAACGGTGTCTATGTTTGAGTGTTTTTGATTGCTTGAGTCTAGGTCTTTGTGTATACTTTTCTTTTATTTTTTTTTTGCTTACCTTTAAAAAAAATGGCATTTTTTTATTTTCCTCAATACTAGGGTGAGTCTTTTAATGTCTAGTTCCATAGACTTGCAGAATTTTCGGACTATAATCATTGTAGTCTTTGGGAGGCTTGTGAGATTTGTTATTTTGGTTTGAATGAGAAAAATAGAGGCATAGTAGCAAACCGGTTGGGAGATCATTGGGAAAAACATCATGGTACTCAACCAATACTTCCTTTACAAAGGGGTGGATTGAGTTCTCTCGCTCACTCTCTTGTGTTTCCCTAAGAAGACAAATAAAGACAAGGTGTCCTTGATTTATCTCCTTTCCCGTCTCATTTTCCTCAATGAGAAGGTTCTCTTTGATTGTGTTTCCCGTACCCTAAGGTTCTTTGTGTTTGATGGTGGGGGACAAGGGGTCGAGTATAATCTTCTTCTTATCCATCATGAATTAATAAGTGTTCTTTCTTCCATCATGCATTACATCTCTATCAAATTGCCAAGGTCTACCAAGCAATACATCACAAGCATCCATAGGAAATACATCACAAAGCTCCTCATCCTTCTATAGCTTGCCAATTGAGAAAGAAAGAAGAGTTTGTTTCGTTACCTTCACCTTATTGTGATTGTTAAGCCATTGAAGCTTGTAGGGAGTAGGATGATCGAAAGTTTCAAGATTGAGCTTGCTCACCAATGTTGTTGAAGCCACATTAGTGCAAGATCCACTTTCAATGATAAGGTTGCAAACTCGATCCTTGATGATGTAGCGAGTTTGGAAGATGTTTTCCCTTTGCTCTTCTACCAAAGGGGTAGAAATGGAGTGAAGGGCCCTCCTTATAACAAGTATTTGACCCTCATCGGCTTCAACTAGAATCTCATCCTCTTCATCATATATAGGGTCTCCAAAATCCCTTTTCTCTTCATCGTACTCATCATCATCCATTTCACGAATCATCATAGCTCTACTATTTGGACACTCACTAGCAAAATGTCCATAACCTCTACACCTGTAGCAAGTATTCCGATTGCTCATCTTGTTGTGATCATCTTTGTTAGAAGAGTGCATGGGAGCCTTGCCTTTGTCATCCTTGGCAATGGGCTTGCTTGTCTCACCCTTTGGAGCAAAAGAACTCATGAAGGTAGGCTTAGTATACCCACTAGCACTACTCACCTTGTTATACTTCTCAAAATTCAAAGCCTTTTGCACCACTTGATCAAACCTTCCATGGGCATGCACATTAACCTTTTCCCAAGCTTTCTTTTGAAAACAACAATATACCTAGCAATCTTATGCTCCGGTGCTTCTTCAATTCCACTCATGATAGAAAGTTTCTCAACTCCCTGGTATACTTCTCTACCGACATAGTTCCTTGCTTAAGAGAGCTCAATTTAAGATAAGCATCTTGCAAATAATCTTTAGGCACAAAGGCCTTGTTCATATGTTTTTTAAATTTCACCCAAGAAGTGATTTTTGATTTTCCATATTTCCTCCTACGATTATTTAAGTTCTCATACCACAAAGAAGTATGTAATTTGAGTTTAAGGATGGCCAATTTGAAACATTTTTCATCATTTTAACCCTTATATTCAAACACATTCTCCATACTTCTAAACCAATCATGAAATTCATTAGGATCAAGATTACCTTCAAAGTCCAGAAATCCCAACTTGATATCTCGGTCACGATTATCCTCATGGTGTCGTTGGCGGTGTTCTCTTCTCCGGTGAAGAGAGTGAGAATAATATTCTCTACTTGGGCTTCTCCTTCTTCTAGGTCATCTTCTATGACTTCTTCTATTCTCACACACCTCAAGAAGTCTATCAAACTTCCTTTCTAGAGAATCCAATCTAGAGTGTTCATTGTAACTTTCATGATCTTCATAATAGTACCTATCACCCATGTTTCTATATAGAAAGCTTGTATCATTGAGAGAAAATTTCAAATTTTGTGGGAAAAGATGAGATCTTTTGAGAGGGGGAAAGAGAAATTCAAAAGGTAGGATCATTCTAGGCTAATAACCTAGGCTCTTGATACCAAATGATATGAAATAACCAAATAAACCCAAGAAAAAGGGAGGAGAAATCAAGTAACAACAAGTTCAAACCAACAAAATAAGGAAAACCTATCTCAAAATCACCAAGATAATGAAAATAGGGGTCTTAATCAAAGCCAACACCAAGTAAAGCTAGGATTAAGGTGTAACCACAAAGATTACAAGGTAGCAATCACAAAGAAAGCAAAATAATCACAAAGATTATGGTAAAGAGAAAAAGTCTCTTTGATTACAAAATCAAGCAAAGTTTAACATTAATTAAAATTCAAAAACGTCTTAAAACAACTTAAATAGTTCGCACAAACAGACAGAAAAACGGGAAAAGGTTCGGCAGAACTCAGGGTAAGTTCGGTTGAACTTGTGGGTAAGTTTGGCCGAACTTAGTGATGGTTCTGTCAAACTGTCTTGCTTCTGGTTCTGTCGAACCTTTGGAGTTCGACCACTGTTGCAAAACTGACAAAATCTAGTTTGAAACTGACAAAATTGTTCGGTCGGACTTCCTAGGTTCGGCCGAACCTCTTCAATTCTTCTTGTCTTCAAGTGTGATGATGGTTAGTCCCGAAAGGTGACCTCCAAGGAGCTTAGCCCAACTTCGTGTCACGACACGTGGCAAGTATCCTACTTCTTCCACTAAGTTCCACGCACCTGAGTTAACCTCATATAGTTGGAAGGTAAAATAATGGAAATGTTCCAATTTAAGAGGTATATTATAGAAATTAATTTAGCATATTGCTACTTCTTAGACATACGATGTCTTGTTTAGTTCACTCTTTACAAAATGTGGTTGAAGTAAAGGAAGAAGTTACGGCTAAGAGAGAAATAAATCTACAAGTTTTGAAGCAAATGTTGCTACTTCACAAGTAGAATATACAAGTTTAGAAGCAAAAGTTGTAACGTTACAAGTAGAACTTATATTTCACCTTACCTCGTTATTGACTAGAATTAAATAAATGTTATTCATTCTTGTCAATATCAAAACATACCCAATCAATGTTAGTAATGACTAAGCATTGAAGATTAAAAAACATGGACTAAATGTTATTCAATGCTTCATTGAGTCATAATATGTTTTGAATTGCTAAATAGGTTTAAAATTCTATATAAGAAATTATAAAACCATTTATATATTTAAATTATCTCTAATCAGTCAATTAATTCGAATGAAAAATGGACATTGCTTGCAAAAGATCCAAAGGGATGGACTTTCAATATCATTAGAATATGAATCCATTGATATATGTAATTATCATTCTAATTTGATTTTGATAAAGTCATCATTTAGGGAAATGATGATGCAAACTCAAGATCAAACACATATCGATGTAAGAAAACCAAAGGTTTAAAGGATAGAGACGGACAATGAAACTTCATTTGTGATATGATCACTTGTGCTTAGTTGAAGCATAACTATGAAAATTTTGAAAAGTTCAAAACATCTAGTATGAAGTTTAGAATCAACTTGACAAGATAATAAATATACTGCAATATGATTTTAATGATGAAAGTTTAAGTCAAGACATTTACTTGGAAACACATTCAAAATATTGCGATATGATCGTAATAGTGAGAATTAAGCCAAGACCTTGATGAACATCCAAGAGTTGTGAAATCGTTTTACGACAATCTCCAAAAGAAAACCTTGTAAAGTGTTTATAAAGGGAGCTATCAATATATATGAGATATTTTTATAATGGATGAAAATTACCTATCTTCCAACCATTGTTCAAGGGATATACTTTTAAGATAAGCTAAAAAAAAAAACTAAACAAACTATATATGTCAAATCGAATGTAGAAAAGACTCCATATATGGTATGGACAAGAACAGTTCTTATAAAGTCTTTCTAAAAAGAAAGGAATAAAAGTTTTATTAAATCATTTAATGCAAGATCAAATACTATACAGAGCATGGGGTACTACTACATAAATAATACTTAGCACAAAATATTTGTTACTCAAGCAGGTTCCCTTATGGAAATTGTTCCAAAAGGTCAAGTGGGAGTAGTATAAATCTCAAAAGAGTTTGAGAAAAGCAACAAATAAACGTGGTTCAAACCATGATTGGTTCACCCTATGCTGAATATGCCTCCTCAAAAGGAAAGTGGGAGTATAAGAATCTCAAAAAGTTTGAGAACCTAGAAAGAGTTCAAGAAAAGTGATTTCGAAAATCTAGAAGAAATTTGAGAAGTAATCGAATCAAAGCAACAATATGAGCATGACTCACCTCATGTTACAAATGAAAACGCATGGTCTCATTAAGTGTAATGGGAATAATAACCATGTGTCAAATGTAGTACATTCCAAGTGCACATCCTCTGTTATCATTTCTCATTGAAACTAAACAATGTTGTTGTTTAAGTTTCAATTATTGCATAAAAACCCACAATGATGACTAGCATAGGTAAAACTTAGCCAAAGAAATATGATACCATATTGACAAAGAATTCTAAAATATTTTTTTTTGAACATGATGATTATGCAAGTAATAAAGATGATTTGACAAGTGATAACTCCAAATGGTTTAAAAACCAGGAAATCTGAAATAGATTCTTAGTCTGTAATCAAGTGTACGACACTTGATTAATTTGCCTAATTGGGTGAGACCCATTATAAACAAAATAAACAAGAAAGAAATTTTTTTTCTAACTAAGCAAAGACTTGTTACAGGATTCAACTAATTCGTAGTATGCCTATGACTACGATGAAATCTTTACATTAGTCATGTTGCAAAGATCTATTAAAGGTATTTTAGTGATTTCTACCTTATGAGATTTGGTAAATGGATTTCAAAGCGCTTTCTTGAAATGGTTCATGAAAGAAGATTTGTATATTATACAATTAGAATGATTTTGAAAATCCTATAATCCTAAGGATGCATATTTAAAAAAAAAAAAAAAAAAAAAAAAAAAAAAAAAAAAAAAAAAAAAAAAACACCTTTACTGGATTAAAGTTAGCATCATGGAGTTAATGTTCTTAATTTTTGAGTTAATCAAATTGTTTGATGTTCTCATAAAATGAAGAAAAGGTCTTGTTTATACAAGATGTTTAGTAGGGGATATATAGTCTTCTTGGTCTAGTATAAAGAGCCATTATTCTTTGCTTAAAGAGTCACGTGGTGGGTAATGCATTTTTTATGAAAACCTGGAAGAGGAAGATGAGTATAGTTGGGATTCAAGATCTATAGAGATAGGTTTTGAAGTATGTTTTTGCTTAGTTAAGAAACTTATATTGATAAGATTCTTATGAGGTTCAACATTATATTGAAAGAAGTTTCAATCCCATGTAACATGACACATTGATTAAAGATTCAATGTGTTGAGAAAGGTTGATGAAATTAATATTTTGAGTGATGCTCCTTATACAGTTTGCAAAGGATGCATCATGCATATCCTGGACTATACTCGTCTATTTGATTCACGTGTTTTAAAAACAAGTGATGATAGATTTCAAATCGATCCAATGTAACGTAGGAATACAAATTAAAAATTCCTTAGTTCCTTGCAAAGGACGAAGAAGAATTCTTAGTGTATGGATATGAATATTATTATAAAATTTAGAAGTTGCAAAATTCATGTTTATGAGAATGTCTCATGAACTTTACTTACTAAACCCCTTACATAACCAAGGTATGAGAGTCATATTAAGATTCTTTGATTGAACCAAGTTATGTAATTTAAGTTGTATGTGTATCGAGAACGCATATTAAATAAGTAATACATTTACTTGCAGAATTATGTTTATTAATTGAAACAGTGTTTCAATCTAATTTAATTATAATTTTTTGATATTAAATAAAATGTTCAAAATAATTATAGATTGATGAGCTTATAAGGTTGATGACCTGATGAATGAAACCCCACAGGTGAACAAAATCCATATATTAGTCAAGTTCCTAGTTTGGAATCATTATAGTTCACATAAATGATTTCTTAAATTGAACTAGCATGTAAGATTGATTGGATAGCGCCGTTTCATGGGCTATAGGAGCGTAGTGAAGTTCGGTTAATCACATGGATATGCATGACTGATGCATGATCGAACTGTAAGTCTAGTTTGAAGCTCAAGTATAGAGCTTCCAGATATATTAGTGGATTCCTTTGACATGAGGGAAACATTGATTTCATTCAATGATTGATGTAACATTGTACATTACACTACTACAAAAAGGAGAATACACATCGCCTAAAATAGGGTATATAGAGCGCCTCTAAGGCGCTTCTCTGAGGGGGTGCCCTATAAAGTCTACACAACGCCTGTTTGAGGCGATCTATATCTAATAGGATATAGAGCGCCTGTCTAAGATAACAGCTCTCTATTCCATGTATAAAATAATAAAAAAAATGGAAAACAGAGCTGTCATCTATTGAAAGGCGCTCTGTAGCTATGTAAAACAAGAACGCCTATCATTTATCAATAATAATGATAATAATAATAATAATAATAATATTATGTACATAATTAATAAAACACCGTAATAACATTTTTATTTATCAAAAATTTTATATACATACATTTCAATTACAATAATTTAGGGGAAAATAAATTATATTGCTAGTACAAGTTGAGACAACCACCACTGCTATTAGTGCCAAACGCCAGCAACACCTCCTCCAAACACCGCACCAATCAGCGATACAACCACCTCCTTTGCACCGACGTTCTAAATTATGCAGGAACAATTCAGAAAACCACCATTTCAATCAGAGCAACCGCAACCCACACCCTTGCTCACGAATCAACCACCCACAAATCAAAACAACAAAAACCAAGAACCAACACTACCAAAAATAAAATAAAATACACAATTAAGATACACTACCAAATCTAATGGTGTAAATCAGAAGTTTGAGATTTAAAATTGATAAATTAAGACTTAAACGAAATGGTAAAATGAAAATCAGAAATTCGAATTAGAATAAAATCTAAATTAAAACATCCATAGAAAATTGATAAAATAAGATATTTTAACATGAAAACCAAACACCCACAGAGAAACCGCACCAAAAACCCACAGATCTAAAACAACTGAGAAGCAAAACGAAATTTTGAAATGAAAATCAGATCAGATATCTGAAAAAGAATGAAATCATGAGCTTTAGATCGGAAAAAAAAAAGCCAAAAAAATCATATCAATCACTTTAAAACAACAAAAAAACGAATTTGAACATTGAAATTAGAACAAAAATGAGATTAATCTTCATATACCTTATTGCATCTATAGACTTCTCACTTTCTCAGTGAGTTTTATTGCAACATTTGTACATTGAAATTCGAACACAAAATCCGGCTCGGTCGACAACGTTAGTTCGTGGAAAGATTCAGACCAACCCACCGCGGACAAACCAAGGTTTAAGGTGCTGCCATGGTGGTGATGAACGAAGGTTTTGGGATTGGCTTTAATCTACTGCGGGTTGGAGCCTCGGAGGTGATGATGGCAGTAGAACATGGTGTAATTGAGGGATGAAGTTAGAAATTAGAGGAGAGAGAACTCAGAGAAGTAGTAAGGGTTAGAGGAGGGAATGTGGAATGAAATATGAAATTGGAGAAGTGACGGCTATAGCTCTAGATTGAGAGGAAAGGAGTTAGGGTTAGTGAGGTGCACGATTTTCTTTTTTTTTTTTTAATTTTTTTTTTTTTTTTTTTTTTTGTATAATACTTATAGAACGCTTAACCAAGAGAGGCGCTCTATATTGTCTAGTTTAAATTTTTTAGGTATCAAATAGAGCAGTTAACTTTGATAGGCGTTCTATAGGTTTAACTTACAAAGCGCTTATCTTACATAGGCGCTCTGTATAATTCTAGAGACCGCCTATGCAACTTGGCAGTTGTGTATTGTGTGTTACTTATTCCTGTTTTTGTGGTAGTGTTAAAAAGTCTTCCCGTAACTAGAGATCATAAAGGGTGTTTCCTGGTTACCTCATGATTTTAGTGGGAGCCTTGGGTGCCACAAGATTGGATTGAGTCTACCTATTTAATTAGGAATGTGCCTTTGCCCCTTGAAGAGGTAGAATTCAGAAAATGCATGGCCGTGCTCAAATGGATTTCATAGTAATCATTTGTTTTGTAATTCTAACACAATTTTTCAAGAAAAGATTTGTAGATTAATATGATCACGACATGAGATGCAATCATATTATCAAATCGACACACATTGACTTAAGGAATTTGAAAATTGTGAACTTATCTCAGATAAGTGGGAGATTGAAGGAGTTCTATCTTCGATAAGTGTAATTACTAGATATATCAAGGATCACTATTATGGAGATAATAAGTTCGTTCTTTTGGATCGTCATTATCTGTTGCTAGACTATGATCAATGATCTTTGGGCTAGTCAAATTTTGCAAAGCCCACTAGAATTGATCCTATGAGGTCACACACAAAGGTATTGGGTTAAGCAAGTTAGAGGACCATTTATGGGCCTCATGAACAAGTAACTAATCGTGAATTATTGGATTGGGCTAGCATAGTTATATTAGAGTTAGGTTTTGGGCTTAGTGATCAAGGGTTAGATAGGTCGTTAAGTAACTACCCTAATCAAATAAATCATTTATAATACCTAAACCAACACTAAACTAGTTAGTGGCAAGTAAAGGGTCGAACCACTAGGGAAGCACACTAATTCAACATCAATAATCACTAATGCAAGAGTAAAAAGAGGATTGTTTTTGTTGGTTTTGTTGAGTAAGAACACCAATACTACAAATAAGCAATAAAAATGATGATTAAAATCAAGGGAAAATGACGCTAGGGATACGGGGGTGTCCAATATGAGTAGAAAGAGGGGAATAATGGTGATTATCATGAAATATATGCCAAAGAACACAAGATTCTACCTAAACAATTCATTCTCATGCAATAGTCTAGGCAAATCAATAAAAGAGGTCTACACTAATATGGATCATTCTCATGCATCCTATTAGTTACAATCAAATCAAGAGAATAAAGAAGCACAATCCATAAAAACTCCACTTTAATAACTCATTCTCATGCAATCATTAAAATAGAGATGATCTTAATCTAGTTCAAATCACTTTCATGCATTTAAACTAGAAAACATCAAATAGAGTGCAACGATTATCTCAAGCTATTAAAAATCATGTCTTTCATCAATTTATGGCATAAGTTCAATCCAACCATCATCATTCATCCAATATCAATTCATATCTTCCACCCCCTTCCCCTAGCTAAAAGTTTAGCCTAGAGAAGGGAGATTAAACATAATATCAAAACTAGAAATAAACTCAAGAAACTCAAAACAAAACATGATTAAAATCAATGAAATCAATAACAACTACATGAACTAATAATATTAACATGAATAAGCAACAATAAAACAAATAAATAATACTAAAGGAAAGGAGAAGAGATTACTAAAGAAAGGAATAATGAAAGTTGAAAACTTGGATTCTTGCTTGATTGATTGAAGATTAAAACTTGAGCAAAGTTGAGTATAATAAAGGATGCTTAATTAACAATCTACTTTCTCTCTCTAGATTAGGCTAATATTCTATGGAATTATTACTAAGTTTCCTTTATTACAAAGAGTCCCATCTATATATATGTGGCTCCCCCAAAAGAAAGAAACATGGGAAACAAGGCGCAAAGAAATCAGAAACCCAGCGGTGCGTGCCTGCACACGAAATATGTGCGCCCTCTAAGCACAGTGCGCGACCGCAACTTTGAGGGTACGGGGAAATCAAGCGCGCCCGCACATTAAACCAACGCGCCCGCGCAGAGGCCGCACAATAGGTCGCGCAAACTCTCTAGTTTGGCTCTGTGTCATCAGCCTGGCTGCGCGGGTTCTGATAGGGCTGCGTGCCCGCACAACAAAGGGTGCGCGCCCACGGAATAGCCGCACAACATCCCGCGCAGAATATTTTGCTTGGCACCTTGAAATCCTCTTTCTTTCGGCACAAAATACCTACAAAACAAAAGCATGGAAATCAAAATAAAGAGAAGGCGAGAAGACTAAGAAAAGGTACGATAAAGGAGAAACGAAAGGAGGACACAAAACTAGGTAAAAATGCTTAGAAAAAGGGCCAAACAAGTACAAATGAGGGGAGAATCCTTAGAGAAAAAGGATAAAAGAGTGGCATAAATGCCACTCATCAAAATCCCACACACTTGCCTCTTGCTTGTCCTCAAGCAAGGAAAACTGAAACAAAAAGACAAACATAACAAACTTAACATGACAAGGTTTTAGAAAAACAAATAAATCCTCAAGATAATGAAATGTTCCATTTGGACTCACACGCAAATAAATGCACCAAAGAATACTTATCTTTCTCAAATGAAAGAGGTAAAACACGTTCCAAGATGCTCAAGGTTGAAAAAGACAAACCTAAGCTAAGCATAGAGAACTAATGATTTCATTCTCTGCCCTATCCCCAAGCAAGACGGTCCTTGTTCTCTCCACTAGCTTCAATTCATCCCCTCGCTAGCTCCTCATGATTCCTTGATGGAACCGGAAAAAGAAATTTTTATGTGGAATCATAAGGTCATCCCGACATCTCAAC
Source organism: Chenopodium album (assembly GCF_948465745.1). Lineage (NCBI taxonomy): Eukaryota > Viridiplantae > Streptophyta > Magnoliopsida > Caryophyllales > Amaranthaceae > Chenopodium > Chenopodium album. The sequence goes on from NC_137838.1 coordinate 45,665,006, forward strand.
TATGCATACTCTCTCCATAGGGTTGAAATCTATATCCCTCCACCGTTCTTTTACCACGCCCCTCTAAAATCCAAGGGTCTTAAGTAGGGTTGTAATGTCATGGCTAGGGGTTAAGGTTGGGAAACAATTTGAAACTTTTGGTGGCAATTCCTATGTGAAGCATGAGAGTGGCCATCTCTCAAGAACATCCTAAGAATTGAACCTATTCTCAAACTTACAACCTTTCAAAACAAACCACACCACATTACTTCAATCCTTTTCATATTTTCAATTTTTTTTTTTTTTTTTTTTTTTTTTTTTGGGTTTTCAAGAGTTTCAACTTTCTTTCCAAACCTTTTTGCATACTCTTTTCATGAATAATCTTTCAAAACCTTACTTGAACCAAATTGCACAACTTTCTTGCTCAATTTTAACATTATCAAACTCGAACCTCACAAACCAATGCTTCACTAACTACAAGGGTTGGTAGAACATAGGCCGATATGTTTGTAATATGGCTAAGTCGAGAAAGGGGAAATAAGGCTCAAATTGGTTAGCAAGTGGGTGAATGTAAAAATGAAAACAAAATTTGTAATAAAACACACAGAAAACAAAGAAAAATGAGAAGAAATGCCATCTTCCTTCTTTAGAGTTATATAGTCACGATCTTGGGAGTTAGACGCCAACACAAAGATTAAGATATGCATAGTTAAGGATCCTAAATGCCGCTCACAAGAATGATGATGGCTAGAACAAATGACGCTTACACGGGATAAGAAATATAGCAAATACCAACCAAGGGAATCCTATCCACCATAGAGAGCGACACCATCTTACCACTTTCCTGTGAACTAGGGGTTCAAACGTCCTCAAAAGTTCAAAACCGGGCTACCTTAGTTTTCAATGTGTCTAATTCAACCCAAAGCATTCTCAAACCGTGTAAACCCTCATTAACTAGGAAGATAAGCATTCAAAGACACATCGTCAAGAGAGGCAAACCAATCCAAAAGAGCGAGTAAATTACAATTAAAAAATCATTTCAAATTGTCATAATTATGCTTGTAACACAAAGAGGGGAAAACAAAACAAAAAAAAAGAGGAGAAATAAAAAAGGTTCACATACGAGGCATATAATCCAATTAAATCCCAATCGTCATACAAGTGATCGTTTGATAACAGCATCAACGATCCCGGGTTCCATCGAACCAAAAGCAAACATCTTGGAACCTTTCAACTTCTTCCTAAGCTAAACCTAAGCTAAACACCCAAAGATAAAGAAAATAAAAGAGATGAAAGGTCTCACCAAACGCCGCTTGATATGAAGACAAGATAAATTATGCAATCTCACCAAGGGGGCTCGATTTGCCCCTTAACTTCCTTCATCTCAATTTCCAAGCTTGAAAAGTTAGCCGAAACGAAAGAAACGACTGGGATAAAACAAAAATAAAGAAAAAAGTTAAAAATCTAAGAAGGAAACTAAAACTTTAAACATAATGAAGAAATGGAAATAAAATAAAACAATCTAAAAAATATTTGGATTATCGGGAGTTTGGATTTTTTTTTCATAGGAGCGCCATCACCTACACAAACACTTGAAAATTCATTAGCAAAAGCTCATCAAAATCACCTAGAGACATCATAATCACAATCAAGAAGATAAATCAACATCAAAACATGATAAAGACAACCGAACCATGTAAGCTCTACCACCTACAATGAAGTCCCCCCCACACTAGCATGATGATAAGCCTTCCCCCACACTATCAAAAAAACATCCCTTTGCTTCTTACACACCCCCCCACACTTAAACAATGCACCGTGCGCGGTGCGCCAAATTAAAACATTAGGAGGGGGCAAAGGGGAGAAATAAAGAACAAGGGAGGCTAGTGGCCACTAGGTCCGGCTTCGTCATCATCTCCATCATCCTCGGTGTCGTAAGAGAAACCGTTAGGAGGGATGCCGTGTGGGTCCCAACCACCGGTGAAACCCGGAGGCCAATCATAGTGACCTCGAAAGAGGTCTTGTTGCCATTGAGGCAACGGGTCGAAAGGAGCGGGAAGTTGAAGAGGGGAAGGGTGGGTAGGGTCGACATATGGATAGTTGGGGTCACCCCTAAAATCGCTCCCCCCTGGGCATAATAATCGTACCCAGTTTCCGTCGGGTAATCTACTCGGGAAACACCTTGGGAGGAGGGCCCTTGCCAATAGGGCCAAGTAGGTTGTGATCCTTGCCACTGAGGGACCGGGCCTTGTTGGGGTGGCCAATAGGGGTAATTGACCGAGGGGGTGACCTCACCTCTATCCACGGCCGCACCATAGAGAGCTTGGGTTTGCATAAACATACCCTGTTGGTTCTCCATCAGGCTTTGCATGCAAGTTCCATGCTCATCATTTGTTGTTCAAGGCTACTCATGCCTTGATGTTGTTGCTGTTGTTGATGATGCTATTGTTGTTGTTGTTGTTGTTGTTGTAGCTGATATTGTTATTGTTGTTGTTGTTGTTGTTGTTGTTGTTGTTGTTGTTGTTGTTGTTGTAGCTGATATTGTTATTGTTGTTGTTGTTGTTGTTGTTGTTGTTGTTGAATCTGTTGTTGATCGACTACTATATTCCTTGCGCCACCCAAAGCAGTGGGTAACACAACATTGTCTCGCGGAATTTTCCATACATTTCTAGCGTTCCGCTCCAAGGATGTACGGCTGGGGTAAGGCAAGATACAATGGTGCTCGCGCTCAACAATCCAAGCATGAAAATTGTTGGCATCTGAAGTTCCTTGGAGGAACCCCGACCTTCTCATTTATTAAATCCTTGTCGGCCTTAATTTGAGTGCATGAGGGGAAGAAGCGTTCATAGTTAAGCTTCTTGGCAATCCTTGTGATCATCCCACCAAGGGAAATTTCTCCCGTCGTGTGACCCGACTTGATTTCCTCACAGCACATGACGAACCAGTACCACATGTTGAGTCGCCCTCTCAACTCCTCCCTAGTAGCAACCCACAAAGTAAAGAGCTCTTCATGCGAGAGCTTACTCAAGTCTTGCTTGCTAAACACCGCATACCCAAGAATGCGGTGAAGGATACGGAGAACAGGGTGGATAATTTGGTTGGCCACCGAATACATAGTGTTGAACCCTTCAAAATCGGTAATCGTTTTCCACCATCGAAATGCATCGTACTCTGGGAATAGGCTCAATGAAGGGGCAAGGAGGTCCGCCTCGGGGTTCAAATCCAACAATGTATTGAGATCACTAAGAGTCATAGTGTGATGGTTATTGAATAGTTGGAAGGAAATTTGGAAGTCGTTGTTCCCATAAGGCTCTTGTTCAAATGAGGCCAAGAATTCGAAGGTGGGATCTTTATATATTCAAAATTGCTTCTTGATGAACTCATTCATCCCTAAATTGTCAAGTAGCGACCTTATGTCATCGTCAATCCCCAAAGCTCTCATGGAGCGTTGATCATAGTGTCTCGTGGGATTTAGCTTAAAGTCATTAAAGAAAGTAGCACGGGCCTTGTTCAAGAATTTCAATCGAGGGGGAACATTTAATTTGGTCCTTGAGCTTGAGTTTGAGTACTCGGTTCCTCAACCCCTAACTGGGGATCCTTTCTACTCTTCCTTTTGTTCATTGTGGCCTCAAGCAATACAAACAACCAAACCAAAAGAGAACTCCCTTCGAACTCAACTAATAATTGAAACACAACAACAACAACCAAAGCCTTAACAATCTGCAAAAAGGTTAGTACCAACAACTAACAACACAAATATAGCTCCAAAAACAACTAGAATCAACAACAAAGCACTCAATTATAATACATTATGATAATAAGCAATTTTAATGAAAATAGTTGCATTATCATCAATACTAACACAAAATTGCTCAACTTAATTCCATGTAAATAGCTTCCAAATTAATAATGATAACAACAATGTCCCAAAATCACTAAACATCACACTAACAACCAACAAATCCTTAGCAAAGAAAATAAAAATCACTTGAAACTCACTCAAGCTAAACCATTCTTAATAACTAAAAATTTTACATAAACAAGTGAAACTAAGCAATAATATAGCAAAATTTCGAGTTATACCACTTAGTAAAAGCTTGAACACCACTAAGAACCCCCAAGAACACCACCTTCAACTAAGCTTTCACACCATAAAAATGGTGGATTTTTGTATTTTGGAAAGAGAGAGTGGGTAAATTTGTGAGTAGAGTGAAAAATTTTGACGGATTTGAAGGAAAATCAATGCAATTTGTGAGAAATAGGTGAAATTGAAGGGTTAGTGTTTGAGTTTATGAGGAGAGAGAAAAGAGCATGCAATAGGACTTGCGAAAATATAAGGGAGAAATGGGGAAGAAGAGGTTAAAAACCGATTTTCCCAACTCTGCGCGCTCGCACAGGGGTCGCGCACTTGATCGCGCAGACTCACTGCTTCAAATCTCTAATTCTGAGCAAAAGTGTGCGGGTTCTGACAATACTTGCGCGCCCGCACACCCTTCCCTGCGCACCTACACAGAGGTCGCGCACTAGGTCACGCAAACCTTATGTCTCAAATCTCCAATTTCGAATAAAAGTGTGCGGGTTTTGACAGGGCTGCGAGCCCGCACACTTTACATTGCGCGCCTGCACAGGAGTCGCGCCCAGGGTCGCGCAGAGTAAACTTCAATTTCTTTCTCCTCTCATCTTCGATATAGAAAAACCTTTAATCCTTCATCACCCAAACACCTATCAACCAAAAGGGGAAAAATAAAATTCAAATTCAAAAAAGAAAGTTTAATAGGAATATATAAAAAAATATAGAAAGGAGTTAGAAACTTGGGTTGCCTCCCGAGGAGCGCTTCTTTATAAGGTCACTAGCTTGACCATGAGGAAAATAATTCAAGTGGAAGGCTTGGCATCCAAAGGATCAAGCATTATACATTCGATGACACCAACTTCTTAATTGCAAATGTAAAGCTTTAAACGATGACCATTAACCATAAACTTGTTACCATCTGCATCTAACTCAAAGGAGCCATACAGAGTAGTATTTGATATCACAAAAGGAACCGACCACTTTGATTTGAGATTACCCGGAAACAAACAAAGCCTTGAGTTGAAAAGCAAAACCTTGTCTCCAACCTTAAAGCTCTTTTTTCGAATATGTTGGTCATGCCACTTTTTGGTCTTCTCCTTATATAACCTTTAGCTCTCATAAGCATCATATCTAAGCTCTTCAAGTTCATTGAGCTTAAATAATCTCTTCTCACCGGCCAACAATAAATCGATATTGAGCTCTTTGATGGCCCACCAAGCCTTGTATTCTAACTCAACCGGCAAGTGACAAGCCTTTCTATAGACCAACCTATAGGGGGTCGTGCCGATTGGAGTTTTATACGCCGTCCTAAGAGCCCATAGTGTGTCATCAAGTTTGAGAGAGCAATCTTTCCTTGATTTGTTCACCATCCTTTCAAGAAGATTTTTTATTTCACGGTTCGAGACCTCCACTTGTCCTTGAGTTTGAGGGTGGTAAGGTAATCCAACCTTGTGATGAATGCCATACCTCTTGAGAAGACCTTCAAATTGCTTTTTGGCGAAATGGGAGCCTTCATCACTAATTAGCACCCTTGGAACCCCAAACCTAGGAAAAATGATCTTCTTTAGAAGCTTAAGCACAACCTTGTGATCATTGGTAGGTGAGGGTATGGCTTCAATCCATTTCGTCACATAATCAACCGCTACCAAGATATATAGATTCCAACATGAAGAAACGAAAGGCCCCATAAAATCCACCCCCCAAACATCAAAGGGTTCAACTTCTAAAACACTTTGTTGGGGCATTTCATCCCTCTTGGTAATGCCTCCGCTCCTTTGACATCTATCACATTGCGCAACGAATTTGTGGGCGTCTCTATGCATTATCTGCCACCACAATAAAGATTGAGAGATTTTTCCACTGTTTTGTCAACACCACCATGTCCTCCACATGGTAGTAAGTGGCAATGCTCAAGAACTCCTTCAATTTCATGATATGGAATACAGTTCCGAAAAAGGCCATCTCCACATTGCTTGAATAAGTATTGGTCATTCCAAAAGTACCTCCTCACTTCCTTGAAAAACCTCTTCTTTTGTTGAGAAGAAAACTCCGGGGGAATGACTCCACAAGCAAGATAGTTGGCTATATCCGCATACCAAGGGGTAGAAGTTGATACCATAGCCATGAGAGTCTCGAATCCTATCTCATCATTAGTCGGTACATCCTCCTTGTTCTCAAAAGGTAACCTAGACAAATGATCCGCTACATAGTTATACGCTCTCTTTTTGTCCCTCATTTCCATGTGAAAGTCTTGGAGAGAGAGAACCCAACGGATTAAGCGAGGCTTTGCTTCTTTCTTTGTCATGAGATATCGCACCGCGATGTGATCTGTGTACACAATAAATTTTGAGCATATAAGATAGGACCGAAACATATCAAATGAAAACACTACCGCTGGCATCTCTCTCTCCGTTGTTGTATAATTCTTTTGAGCCTCATCGAGAGTCTACTTGCATAGTAGATGACACATGATTTTCCTTAATTCTTTTGACCAAGAACTTTACCTACTGCAAAGTCACTAGCATCACACATTAGCTCAAAAGGCAAGCTCCAATCCGGAGCTTGCATAAAGGGAGAAGAAATGAGAGCTTCCTTGAGCTTATGAAATGCCTCAAGGCAAGCCTTATTGAAGCTAAAAACAACATCCATTTTGAATAAATCGGTTAAAGATTTGGCGATTGATGAAATTTTTTTGAAAAACCTCCGGTAAAAACCGGCATGCCCAAGAAAACCTCGTACCCCCGTGATGGAAGAAGGAGGGGGAAACTTTTCAATAACTGAAACTTTGGCTAGATCAACCTCAATGTCATTTTTTGAAACCTTATGGCCAAGGACAATGCCCTCCTCGACCATGAAGTGGCATTTTTCCCAATTCAAGACCTAACTCGTCTCTTGACACCTTTTCAAAACTTTTTCAAGGTTAAAAAGACAAGTGTCAAAAGATGAGCAACCAACACCAAAATTAATCATGAAAACTTTAATTTCATTTTCAAGCATCTCAGAGAAAATACAGGTCATGCATCTTTGAAAGGTGGAAGGAGCATTGCATAAACCGAATGGCATTCTTCGGTATGCAAATGTCCCATATGGACATGTGAAAGTAGTTTTCTCTTGATCGCTTGGATGGATAGGGATTTGAAAGAATCCGGAATACCCATCAAAGAAACAAAAGAAAGCATGTTGAGAGAGCCTCTCAAGCATTTGGTCCATGAATGGGAGAGGAAAATGATCTTTATTGGTGTTTTTATTCAATCTCCTATAATTTATGCACATTCTTCACCCGGTCACCGTCCGGGTGGAGATTTTCTCTCCTCATTCACCTTTTATTATGGTCATCCCACCCTTTTTTTGGAACTACATGAACCGGGCTAACCCATTTGCTATCGAAGATAGCATAGATGATGCCCGCCTAACGTAGTTTCAAAATTTCTTTCTTCACAACCTCTTGAAGCTAAGGTTGGGGTTCAACCTTCTTTGAGGATCAATGGAGGTGGAATGATCATCTTCAAGATGAATACGATGCATCTAGAAAGAAGGGCTAATACCTTTGATATCATCAATGCAATACCATATCACATCCTTATATTTTCTCAAAATATCAAGAATTTTTTCCAAATTAAGACCATCTAGGGTAGCATTGACAATAATAGGGTATTTTCCCTCCTTATCAAGAAATGCATATTTCAAAGATGGGGGAAGGGGCTTAAGTTCTTCTTTGGGAGGAGGCTTAGAACTCTCCTCCAATTTCTCCTCCTTGGACTCAAGCTCGATCTCAAATTGTACTGTTGTTCAACCTCCTCCTTTGAGGATTCCTCCATTGCCATGACAAACTCTTTAGCCTCTTTAGAGTGGAACTCTTCTTTGCATGTAAGAGCTTCTATCATTGGATCTTGAGGCCTCATCACGACCCTCCCCAAGCGATCTAGCTCCTCATTAAAAACAGCAACTCTATAGCTTTTTTCAACCATAGGGGTCTTGAGCAACTTAGAAAACTCAAAGACAATCTTCTCAACGACCACCTCACATGTGATGGTGTTGTTCTTGCAATTGATGACCGCCCCCAAATTTTAAAAAGCTTCACGTCCCTAAATCAAAGGATTGTTAACATTATCCTCCATATCCATCACCACAAAGTCACAAGGCACGTAGATGTGTCCCACTTGAATTGAAACATCCTCAAGCTCTCCACAAGGTAATTTCACCAACCGATCGGCCAATTGAATTGTCTTCCTTGTAGGGATCATCTCTATATTGAGTTTTTGATCAATGGATAGAGGGATTAAAATAACACTTGCTCCATGATCGGCTAAGGCGCCCCTAGCTTCCATGTTCCCAATTTTCACCGAAAAAGTGAAACTTCCCGGGTCTTTTTCCTTCTTGGGCATCTTATGTTGGACAAGAGCACTCACTTGATGTGGAAGGATGATAAGCTCATCATTTAGCTTCCTCTTGTTGGTGAGAATATCTTTGAGGAACTTGGAGTACGATGGCATTTGTGTCACAATTTCAAGAAAAGGGAGGTTGATATGCAAATTCTTCATGACACTAAGAAATTTTGCAAAACTTGTCATTCAACTTCCTCTCCGCAATCCGACCAGGAAAAAGAACCGGTCCATCCAGATTCCTAGCCTCACTAGGAATTGAAGTTGTCTTCTCATTGTTAAGCTTCTTCTTCTCTGAACCTCCTTTTATCTCATCACCCTTTTCTTTCTCACCTCCCTTGTTTTCATTCATACTCTCCTCTCCTCCCTTATTTTCCTCACTATCCCCTTCATTTGGCCCTTCATAGGAAGTTCCCGACCTCAATGTGATCGCCTTGCATGTATTGGGTTTTTAGTTGTGAGATGGGTTAGGTTGTGGTTGTCTGGGTAGAGTAGATGGTGAATTGAAAGGAGTTATCTCGGCCAATTGAGCTAGTTGTGAATCAACCATCTGATTGTGAGCTCTTATCTCTTGCATTTGTTGCCCAAAAGATTGCATTTGCGCATGCATGGCTTGGAGGAGTTGAGTTTGAGTTAGCTCCGCTTGAGGTGCTTGTTCTTGATGATTTATTTGAGGTGCTTGGGTGCTTGAGGTGCTTGTTCTTGATGATTTCTTTGAGGTGCTTGGGTTTGATTGTTGTATTGGTTGTTCCTTGGATAACTTCCTCTTGGGTGTTCGGGTTGAGATGGAGGTGGATTTTGATATTGAGGGTTAGAGTTGTAGGAAGGTTGAGCTTGTTGGTTCCATTGTTGACGTTGAGGTACAAACCCGGGTGGTGGTTGTCTCCAAGCTACTCCATCGCCGCTTCCTCTAAATCCCTCTTGCCTTGTGTTGTATGCCGCTACATGATCGGGGTTTTGATCGAGATAAGATAGGTCGTTAAGATACCATCCTAACCAAATTAGAAATTTATAATACCTAAACTTACACTAAACTAGTTAGTGGCAAGTAAAGGGTCGAACCCAAAAGGACTAAGTGTACCTGTAGGAAATATTTCAAACATTAAACCCCTAGCTTGAACCCCATTGTGATCATACACTAAAGTACGGTGGCGTCCAAAAGGGAAGAATATAGAGCAGAGATCGTCAACTCCATAAGGTCTAGAACTAAATAAGGGTACGGGGATGAAGGTACAAATCCAACCTAAAAGAGATTGAACCTGCCCTAATAATAGGCCTCTACTTTATTCTGATCGTATTCATGTGCGCTTTTTAATTAACATGCAATCATTAGAATTAACCCTAAACCTGTTTATCTATATTGGTTGAATTTAATGCACAAACAAATCTATTATTGGCGATCACTTGAATTATAATCATATTAACCCTAACAAGATTATTAATTATCTTATTAAGCGTGATTACAAGTACCAAAATTCCCTTTAAACATGCATAAAAGGTGTGATCAAGCAATAAAGAATAAATAAGCATCATAATAAATAATCAATCATTATAAAAAACATGAATAATAATAATCATCATTAAAATAATAATAATAATAATATTCATAATCATCATAAATTATAACAATTATAATCATAATCATGTTCATGTTAATATAATAGCAAGATCCTATGCATGATACTAACAAGATTAATAACAAACCCTAGCATGTCACTAAGCATTAAAAATCAAATCTTTAGCCCTTACATGATACTAACAATCATAAATATTAGGAAGAGAATAAAAGACATCATAGCAATCATATTTAATATTAAAAATACCCTAGACATGATACTAGGAATATCATAACAACAATTTAAACATGATTTCTACATCATAACATCAATTAAAACCATTAAAGCACTTACTTTGATGCTTCGTACCTCTTTCTAATAACAAAATACACGCATTAGTAACTTCAAGAAAAATAATAATCAAAACAATTAAATTAAATAATTGAAAGAGAGATTTGGGACCAAACCCTCAAAAATTTTAGGCGAAGGCAACTTCGAATATGGCTAGGTGTTTATAGATCTTGCGAATGCGGAATTTTGTATGTGAAAACAAAGTCTAGAGAAAGAAAGAAAGAAAGAAAGAAAGATGAATGATTAAGAGAATGAGAGGATTAATTCAATGAAAACTGATTGTAGGCGAATGCTAATTAAAACTGATTGTTGATGATAACTGGTGAATGAAAACGGAGTTTTTAATACGTTATTTATAGATAAAATCAGCCAAAAAGATAAAATTAACAAAACAGAGTCTGACGCACAAAAAACAGAGCTGGCACAAACCCTGGCTAACTAGCGCCAGGAACCAACACTAGCGCCAGGCGCCAGGCCTGGTTCCAGGCGCCAATGCCTGGAGTCAGGCGCCAAGCCTGTTTTTAACGCGTTTTCGAAAATAAGATAAGTTTGCTGTACTGGAGGATAAAATCATATAATTTCCTCAAAAATGCTATTTGATTTTAATTAAAACTCTGAAAAGTCAACAAAAGCCAATTTATCAATGTTAATTGAATTAGGAATGAAAAGAACCTTCTAGAAGAATATAGAAGACTAAAACCATTCCTAATTGCATTAGGAATGATAAATCATATTAGGCCCTCCTCTAGATCATTGGGCCGCATATAAGGCTCAAATTGGGCCCAGTTTAGTAAATTGGCCATAATTTCCTCAATATTAATCGGAATTGGGCTTATAATATACCGTTGGAAAGCTCTTGCCAAGCCCCATCCAACTACACTACCATTGGACCCATATCATGGACCAACCAAACTGGATTGGCTGTTTTCTTAGAATAAGTTTTCAAAAACAGAGAGAAAAGAAAAGAAATTAAACTTTCCGCAACACTACACTTTCCACACTTTCACTCCATTCGATTATGATTCGACGTGAAAGGTACTCATCACCAGGTTTGGTTTTTGGGAGACACAAATGGGTGTCTACAAAAGCCCCCACTTTGACTGAGTTTGGAGAAACGCAAGTTTTGAAAACAAAAGTCAAAGTATCGATAGGGACGGAGAATGATTCAGAACGTTCCGCGATCCTAAACCACTCTTGTAACGCCGATACCTGCAAAACTAGCGTTAGTTTAACAGATAAAAGAGTTAAGAAACGCGTATCTTGCACCGTCGAGCACACGTCTCTGAAAATAACCAATTTGCTGCCGCTTTACTGTTATTTTGATGACCTCCTACAAGCTAGAGAACGCCATCCCGCTTGAAAACCGCTACGCCCGTAACTGCTTCCAAATTTGAAGACTGCTTCGCCTGAAACGATCCTCCTCCGCTATGATAATATTCCACGTCCAAGGGAATACCATCGAAGATTATTTCTCTTGAAATCACCTTCAGTTGTTTGTGACAACACTCCATAAGCTAGGGAATTCCGTCGAAGATATCCTCGCTTGAAGTTATCCTCATTTGTTGCGATAATTTTCCAAAGGAAATTACCGAAGACCCACGCTTGTCGATCTTTAAAAGTTCGCCTGAACTTTGCTTCCGCTATGCTTGTACGTAGGTGGTTCTGTTGCTTTTGAACCTATATGTCGGGGCTTTTTTGTTAATGAGCCAATGCTTAGGCGCTTTAAGCTAAGTGAGAAGATCTTTCATCACGTCGATCACTTTATGTAATCAAGCCGATTACCAAAAAATCATGTCAAATTGCTTAGAGGGGCTAACTGGCGTACCAAGGAACCCAAAGTATGTTGCAGAAAGGTAGAACAACCTCACCAAGTGGCGGGGTGTTCTGGCGCCGCTGAAAAGCCATCAGCACCACATAATTAGCTTTAGCGCCAGGCGCTGAGATTGGCGCCAGGCACCAAGCCTAATTTTTTACGCCAATGCCTAGGGCTTGGCACAAGCACGAGGATTTCCTTAAATACCCCTTTCTTCTTCATTTGCTTCTTTGCTCGTCGCGTATGCTGCTCGAAAAACCGCAGAACTTCACTTTCTCGGTTCTTGCTCGTTTCTCAACCAAATTCACTCAAATTCGTTGCAAATAAAAGCTCTTTTCATCTACTTTCCCGATCTATGTAAGTTTTCTTCAAAATCACATCAGTTTTTATGAATTTTTGGCATGTTTATTTACGAATTTTATTTAAATTCGAAATTAAAAATGCTCAATTCGCTTTGTTTATCAAGTTTTTTTCCATGAAATTGCTTGAATATATTTATATATTGCCTTGTGAGTAATTTGAGACTTGTTTGACTCAATTTGGTGAAGAAATGAGCAATTTGCCATTGTTGGACCTCCTAAGGTCGTGAAGAATAATGTGACTTGTTCTTGATTTTTTGATAGCAATTCTTGTCCAATTTGTCACAATAATTACTATAGTGTTGCAAGAAATTGTGTGATTGCTTGAAAAATGCCGTTATGCTCAATTTGAATTTGTGCTCTGTTTTAGTACTATGTACTCTGTTTTTTGCGAACATAGTATCATGCGGCTAGGCGAACCTTAGATACTATAAAACCTTAATTTATGATGATTTTGCACAATGTAGTATGGCTAGACAGCGAGGTTCGGGCTCACGGTCCCGAAACACCCGACGGGAGCATGAGCCCGTAGAGGATGACATCACACCTTCTACATCGCTTGGTCGACTCCCCGAGTGGGATGAGCGGACCTTGTTCTTCGCCCCTGTCCACCACATTTCTGAGAGGGTGAGACGGGGTATTACGATCGGGAGGACGCGCTATCACGGTTCCGGCTGTGATGGTTTTGGCGATTTGTATAAGATGTACATCGCAAGGGATCTTGAGACGAGACTCCTATGGGAGTCTTGCGGACTGGCTACCTTGTTTGAGACCTCCGAGGCTATGGTTGCCTCCAGTGGGGGTCACCATATAGTGCGCGCTTTGGTGGAGTTCTTCTGGGACACCACCAACACTTTCCACTTCCCCTGGGGCGAGATGATGGTCACCCCTACGGACTTCAGTCTCATTACAGGACTGGAGTTCAACTCGGTGCCACTGCCGTTCGACAGTGGGATCGACGTCTTTTCTACGCAGGTCGAGGAGCTGTTGGGGCCGATCGCTATTCGGGCCCAAGCTGAGGTCGAGATGACTCAGTTTAGTGCTAGGGGAATTCGCTGCTCGACGCTGGCAGTGGCTTTTGATGACGATGCGACCACCCGAGAGCAACGGGTGCGCATCTTTGCGCTGATGTTGTTGTCAGGGACGTTCTCTCCTTATAAGGGTAGTAGGGCGTTTCTTTACTACCTTCCTGTTGTCCGCGATCTTCACCGGATCGGGACTTATGACTGGGCCAGCTTGGCCTATGCTGACTTTGTTCGTGCACTAAGGGACTCGTGTCGACACCGGTCCTTTGGGACGAATGTAGCTTTGTCTGCCTTTTGGAAGGTCGTAGAGGAAAACATTATTCCCTATAAATTTTAGCTCTACATATTAGCTATCATTTACTTACAATCTTTACTCCTTGTAGATCTGGTTCTACGAGCACTTCCCCTCTACTGCACCAGCGAGACCATCGCCGCGCGGATTTCTAGTGAGCGCTTCTTGGGGCGGCCGCCATGTGAATATGTCTGCTACACATGTCCGGAGATTGATCATCACGGTACGACTTCTTTTTTTTTGTTTGCTTTTTCACGACGCTTTAGGTATACTCTTGCTTGATTGATGTTCTTTGTAGGGGTTTGAGGTGGTGTACCGGCCATGGGGCGGCTGGACAATCCCTGGGTTAGCCGCACAGTATTCTGCTGAGCGTCGCTATTTCCTGGGGACTTATGGGGAGATCGCGTACTTAGGAGAGAGGGTTGCTAGACAACATTCCTTTGATGTCTTCGTCGTTCCTGCTCCTCCACTACGTCATATGTTCGACGACGCGCGGTTGTTGAGCATGTCCGAGGGAGCTGGTACCCCTTGGCGGTCTTACGTGATCCCTGGGCGGTGCTATGCTGAGGAGCTACGTACTGCCGTTGTTAGCTCCAGCCCCCATACCGGTTGAGGATGTGAGGGTAAGATTTCTCATCTTTTACTTTCCATTAAGTAGCCCCCAAGTAATGTTTTACTGAGTGTTTTGCTTTATCAGGACGGTGCTACTGAGTTTGTGCCACCCCGTATGTCCATCCATTACCAGGGGACATATGGGCCGATTGAGGAGATGATTCCTTCAGCTCCCGAGGGCGAGCGCTTCGTAGAGCGGTCGATTCCTCGCCAGCAGACTCGAGTAAGCCTAGTTATTCACAATTTTTTTGTTCATATATCATGCATATTTACTGACTTATTTCTCTGACATTTTTCGCGCGAGGTGGTTTGGCGATGGCACGATGTATAGATGCCTTCCGGAGCCAGCTCGTCCGGATGAGGAATGCACCCACCTGCCGTCGGGATGACGTCATCCGAGAGGTAGTCATTCTTTATATATTTTTTGCATTACCGCTTCGATTTTGCCTTGTTTTTTATTTCATTCTTTTTACAGGGCCAGCCTATTGCTTCTCACTTCTGCACGAGACCTGAGGTGCGGAGGGATCCGGCGCGGTCTAGCTCGAGACGTCGTCATACTACGTCAGGGGGTAGAGGCGGTCGCTTTGAGGCTGCTCTTGCTGACGTTGTAGAGGGATCGGGATCTTCTTCTGAGGGTGCTCATGCTGCACCGGTAGGCGAGGGAGAGGCTACCTCGGCTTTTAGAGGTGGTGGGATGTACGAGGTAGGCTCGTCATCGCAACAACCTCTACAGCCTCAGCCTCAGGTTGATCCTGGGTGGAGTGGACCTACATTGAGTTTTCCTCCTCCTGCGGAGACTAGAGCTGGAGCTGGTGGAGAGGTGACTCCTCGTACGGCGCAATTTTACGATATGATGGGTATACGTCCTCCGGCGCCGTAGTTTGTTCCTGTGATTTTTATTTTGACTTTTTATAGAATTTTTCCTTAAACTCACTATTTTTAGACACATTTTGTATATTTATGCTATTATGAGTTTATTTTGTTTGCTATTATTATGTGTAAGTTTGTGTGTGCAAGAGAAGTGTGACAAACAATTTTGCGCAAAAATTCCGTCATTTTTATTATTGATGGAGGGTATCCGACTCTCTCCCAAAAAAAGAAAAAATAAAAAGGAAAGAAATTAAATAAAATGTTGGGTGTATATAAAAAAACTTGGAAATTAATCTAAATAAAGTCAAAAAAGGAATAATATAATTAATATAGTAGCTATTTTTAATTAATTAAAAAAGGATAAAAAAGATGTTTAGAGAAGATAAACGGAGCCGTAAAGTTATTAGCCGACTCGAGTTTAGGATAAAAACGCAATTTAAGTAAGCGCGCCTGATGTGGCAACTTGGCGCCAGCTGGCGCCACGCATTGGCGCGTAGCGCCAGGCGCTACACTTGGCGTGTGGCGCCAAGTGCTGGCGGCTGGCGCCAATTACGGAGTCCGACGCCAATTGGCGCTGATTCCGTATTTCATTCTGATTAAAATTTTTCGCAATTTTTGTATAAATAGCCCCCTGCCTAGCCGATTATTCTCATAATTCTAGCAAATAAAAGAAATCTTTGCCTTAGAAAAATAATACCATGTCTTTAGTCACCAAAACTTTCACCCAATACACTCATGAATGGTGTCGATCTCTTAATGCTAGAGACAAAAAAGAATTAGATTTGTTTCACTTGGGGGGAATTTATGGCATCAAAGGGGTAGATCTTGACTTAGATTTCATACATACCGCTTTAGAATTTTTAAATGTTGATACTCATTGCTTTAGAATAGGGTATGATGAGATTAGCCCTTTGCCAGAAGAATTTGGTGCTATTTTAGGCTTCCCTGCAATAGACCTCATAGTAATCCCTAGAGTAGATGCATATTATTATAAGGATTTTGAGCGCTTCTTTAATTTAAAAGAAAGGGATTTATCAAAAACAGTAGACGGCAACATAGTTAATTTAAAAGAATTTGCACGCCACTATTTTGATAAACCTTTTTCTGAATCTTTTCATATATATAGAAGAAGAGCGTTCTTATTTTGCATGCTTAATCAATTTTTTCTTAGTAGTGGTAAAAATAATGAAGGTCAATCAATTATAACCACCGTACTAGAACAAATTGAATCGGGGAGAAATCCAATGCCATTGATAGTTGGAGAGACTATGATTAGTCTTGATGAACTGAAAAGGAACCTAAAAGCAGCTTTTCGCGGCTCTCCAATTTTATTACAGGTAGAAAAATAATATTTTTAATTACAGAAATCAAAAAATATATTTTTGTATTGTAATAATAATTTATTGGCATTGCAATTTTTTACAGATGTGGCTAATGGAAAGGCTAGAATTAATTAGCCCTCTGGGCGATATTGAGAAGTATACTCCCAATTGCTTCATGAGAAGGAAGAAACGCTTCCCTAAAATTGGGCGCCATGGGTGGAGAAAGGTCTTCGAATCTCGTGATTTTGCTATCAAGTGGGTCGTCCCATGGTGGAAAATAGAATGGATGGTTGGTGTCAACAAGCAACCTTTCTGTCGTCTTCTAAGCTTGTCTCGTATGACTTATTATTACCCTTGCAGGGTAAAAAGACAATACGGCTTGCTTCAGAATATCCATTCCGGGGATCTTCGTCCTCCCTATGAGTATACTGTTTCTCAAGAAGTAGACAGATTTGATGCTTACTGGAGTGCTAGACCTTTATGAGAAGTGATTACTCAAAAGGTTCCTCCTTCTTTGCCCAATAATGTGAAGAAGTGGTTGCTGAAGAAGCCTTCGAAGGATTCGAGGAAAGATTAGGGTAAAACTGATGTGAAGAGTCATCTAGGTGACAGGGTGATTCCTGGCAAGGAACGCCTAGGTGCAAGAGTTGAATTCAAAACACTTGCAATGCCTAGGAAGAAAGGTGTTACCAAAGATAAAGGGAACAGGAAAGCTGACACCGCAGATAAAAAGGCTTGGGTGGAAAAGAAACATGGAGTACTAGCTGAAAGGGAGACTATCTATTCTAAGATTGAATGTAGGTCCTCTAAAGGATGCCTACTAGCTAAAGTTATGGATGAGGAGGAGGAAGCAGACAACAATTGGAAAAGGGCTAGGAAAGAAAAGAAAGATTAGGAGCATTGCTTAATCTTCAAATTATTAGACTTAGTTTATTTTTCATTTAAAGTTAATTTATTTCAGCTTTATTTAAATTCCATCAATAATGTAATTTTATTTTATTAATGAAATTTCAGCTTTTCATTAAATTATTTACTTTAAATTTATTTTATTAAAGCAATGAAAACCGAAAAATTAATTATCCAGAAATTCTTCGAGTACGGAAGTCGAAAATTTTCCTAAAAATTACCGAAATTTGCCCAGAATTTATTTTCAAATTGGCGCCACTTATTTGCGATTGGCGCCTGCCAGGGAAGTCTGGCGCCAGGCGCCAATTTCATCGGCTGGCGTTGATGGTTGTTGGCTGGCGCCAGGTTCTACTCTGCGACGCCGATATTTCGCCGATCTTCTGTTGAATTTTTAATTAATTCTGGGACGCGGGGATGTCGAAAAATAAGGTGGTCGCACCCGTAAAGGGTTGCCTACGTATCCTTTCTTAAGGAATCAGGCCGAACATAGCTCTCTTGAGTATCCTACTCAAATAATTACGGGTAGTATTTCTTAAGTTGGTAAAGATTTGTCATGTTCGAGAATTCATTGCCATCCACATAAGTTAGTTTTGCTGCACCTCCTGACAGGATTGTTTTGACAATGTAGGGTCCAGACCAATTTGGTCAAAATTTACCCCTTGGATCTAAAACATTTTTCCTTAGTGCTTTTAACACCAAGTCTCCTACTTTGATATTTCTTGTCTTGACCTTCTTATTAAAATGCCTAGCCATACGAGTCTGGTAACACTGAGTGTGATGTAGAGCTTCTAGTCGTTTCTCATCGAGTAGAACTAATTCTTCATATTGTGCCCTAGTCCATTCAACTTCATCGAGTTTACTCTCTAATGCAATGCGTAGAGATGGTATTTCTAGTTCGACAGGTTGTACGACATCCATTCCATATACCAAGGAAAATGACGTATTTCCTGTTGATGTACGGATTGACGTGCGGTAACCCCACAATGCGAAGTGAAGTTTGTTAGGCCAATCCTTATAATTTTCCGTCATTTTCTCGATGATAGTCTTTAAATTTTTATTAGCTGCCTCGACTACTCCTTTTGCTTGAGGTTTATAAGGGGAAGAATGATGATGTTGAATGCCGTATTTTTGTTGCAATTCTTCACATTCGGCTTGAAAGTGAGTTTCATTGTCACTTATCATTTCATGTGGGACTCCGTATCGACAAATAATATTTCTCTCGATAAAGAGTGCTACATGTTTTGCAGTGAGTTTAGCGTATGATTGCGCTTCGACACACTTTGTGAAGTAATAAATTGCTAATAGGATATATTTGTGGCCTCCTGTTCCTGGGTGAGTGATTTTGCCAATGATGTCAATTCCCCATGAAGAGAATGGCCATGGCGATGTGTAGGTGTAGAGCAAGGATGGAGGGATATGTTGTAACTTGGCATAAATTTGGCACTTAGCGCATCTTTTTACGTATTGATGGCAATCCCTTTTCATTGTAGTCCAATAATATCCTTCTCGCATTATCTTTTGGACTAACTGTTTGCCATTTATATGAGTGCCACAGATTCCTTCATGGACTATTCTCATTGCTCTTTGTGCATCCTTCTTTCCTAAACATAAGAGAGCTCGACCCTTAGGTACCCAGTTATGTAGCTCGTTGTCTATGAGTACATATTGGGAAGCCAAAAGCCTTAATGCTGTTTTTGCTCTTTTGTCAGCATGAGGAGGGTATTCTCCTTTGGTGACATAATTGAGTATGTCCGTGTACCACGGTTCTTCTTCTTCTTCTTCTTCTTCGCCTTGGACCACTTCGTCGTCTTCTATAGCCTGGATGTATGCTGGTTTGTGTCTTTTTTCTATGGTTAGAGGCATTTGCTCGATATCCGTGGGAATCCTAACCGTTGAGGCTAATCTTTCCAAGGCATCAACAAATTGATTTTCCTCTCTAGGTAGATATGTATATTCTACCTTGTCTAACTGATCGGTAAGAGTTTCAAGATAGGTTTGGTAAGGGGCTAGACTTTCTCTCCTTACTTTCCACCTTTTAGATATCTGATTGATAATCAAAGAAGAGTCTCCGAATATCCTTAACTTTTTTATCCCAATGCCAAAGCCGTTTCAAGGCCTACCACGCATGCTTCATATTCAGCAGCATTGTTGGTAACGTCGAAATCAAGCTTTATGGATATTGGAACATGCTCTTCTTTAGGTGATACTAATAGTACTCCAACGCCACATCCCTTTTGGTTTGAGGCTCCGTCGAAGTATAAGGTCCAAGTATCATCTTCAGTGACCATTAAGTCTTCATTTGGAAATTCATTGTCTTGTATTGGCGTCGAGTCTTCTATTGGAAAATCTGCTAGAAAGTCTGACACCACGGATCCTTTAATAGCTTTTTGTGGCATGAACCTTACATCAAACTGGGCTATATTGACTATCCATCTTGATATGCGTCCATTGAGCGTAGATTTCTCGAATAGATACTTGAGTGGATCTAATCGGGAGACTAAGAAGACGGTATGCACCAGCATGTAATGTCTTAACTTGGTTGTGGCCCACACCAAGGCGAGGCACAAATTCTCGAGCGGTGTATAGCGTGCTTCGTATTCGAGCATCTTCTTGATTAGGTAGTAGATTGCGTTCTCTTTGCCTTCTACTTCTTGTGCTAGCATAGCTCCCATTGTCTCTTTGGTAACCGTCAAATATAATCTAAGAGGTATTCCGGGAAGTGATGGTGCTAGTACAGGAGGGTTTGCGAGATAGGCTTTGATATTTTCAAAGGCTTTTTGACACTCATCATCCCATATTACTAGTACATTATTCTTCAGTTTTTTGAAGATTGGTTCACATATTGTCGTTAATTTTGATACGAACCTACTTATGTATTGCAACCGGCCAATAAATCCTCGAATCTGTTTCTCAGTCTTGGGCGGTGGCATTGACATGATTGCTTTGATCTTGGTTGGGTCTACCTCTATTCCTATAGAGCTTATGACGTAACCCAAAAGCTTGCCTGAGGTGACTCCAAAAGCGCACTAAGATGGATTCAGCCTCATATTATATTTTCTTAGCCTTTCGAAAAATTTCCATAAGGCTACTTGATGGCCTGGACGGTCTTTTGATTTTACAATCATGTCGTCGACATATACCTCGACTTCTTTATGCATCATGTCATGGAGTAAGGCAGTTGCTGCACGTTGGTAAGTAGCACCCGCGTTTTTCAACCCGAATGGCATTACCGTGTAGTTGTAAGTGCCCCATGGTTTTATAAAAGTTATTTTCTCCATGTCTTCTTCTGCCATGAGAATCTGGTTGTAACCTGCATACCGATCCATGAACGAAAGAAGCGCGTGATTTGCCATGTTATCTACCAGAATATCGATATGTGGCAAAGGGAAGTCGTCCTTTGGACTTGCCTTATTTAGATCTCGATAGTCGACACATTCTTACCCTTCCGTCTTTCTTCGGAACTGGGACGATCTTGGCGACCCATTCGGGGTATTTGGATACTTTGATGAAATCTGCAGTTATTTATTTTTGAACTTCTTCTTTTATTTTATGAGCTACGTCAGGTTACATTCGACGTAACTTTTGTTTTACGGGTTTCATTCCTGGAATTAGTGGTATAGTGTGTTGAGCTATTTCTCTATTAATGCCTGGCATATCTTCATATGACCAAGCAAATACATCGATAAATTCTTTAAGTATGTTAATTAAATCGGTTCGTTCTTGTTTATTTAGTGTTAATCCGATTTTAACTTTTCTTTTATGAGTTGAATCATTTGAGATATCAACTGTTTCAGTTTCTTCAGTTACCGGTGTTTTCTTTTCGAGTGTTTCCATTGCTTTAATAATTTCTTTGTCTTTTTCATTGTTAGTTAAGCAATGCTCGTCATCTTGGGTTAGAGAAGAACACGAGAAGTAAGAAGAATGAGAAATATTATTATACTCTGAGATCATTACATCAAAGAGTGATATGTCCTCAGGGACTGGATCACTAACTATCCTAGGAGAAGAAAAAGGAGGGGGAGGTGTTACTACTAAAGACTTAGAATACTCTAGAGGGAGAGACTCTGACTCAGACGACTCTTCAAACATCGATCCTTGCCCTATCGTGATGGATATCTTCCTTCCGCTTGGAGTAGTTACCTTGATAGTCTTGCGCCACCCTTGTAGGGATCCTTCAGCTGGAGTGATTAGCTTCGAGGGATCGAAGTTTTCACTTTGTAGAACTGTTTGAATGAGCGAGGAGTTATCCTCTTTACAAGTTGGCTCATTCTTTTCTTGCCCAAACAGTAATCCCATGACGATAAAGTCAAAGCATGGGGGTGCTTTCTCCTTGTAGACGGGAGTTGGGATTTCATCAGTGAATTAGCAATCCTAGAAAATATCGAATCCCGGTCGTCTTATGCCATTTACAAAAAATGGCTCGGGAAATTCATGGCATGGATAGTCCTCTCCTTCTTTTATAAATTGACCATTAAGCGTAAGAGGGTACTGATCCATTGAAATTGCTTTATTTTGAATGCGAGCATCCCTACGTGCTTTTGACTTTTCCTGGGCTCGCTTGAGATCTTTCTGAGTCGGTTCGAAACCAAGTCCGAAAGTGTCTAACTTAGGGAGGCCAGGTGACTCTAGCGGTTTTTCCATTCCTTTCTTCTTTCCTAGGGTCATCCCAGGAAAATGTCCTTGTTTCTTCTGCATGGCATTGACAATCATGTTGGAATGGGGATCATGGCAAAGAGGGGTCCTTTCATCCTCCTGGATTAAAAATACTTCCTCGTTAAAGCTCCATAAATCTTTATCATCTTCTTCGTGCTCCACATTAATAATCGGATTCTCTATAGATTTGATCCTCATAGGTGAAGCATCGATGGTGATTGGAATTCCCCCAACTATAGCTTTTACTTGTTGATGGAGAGATGAAGGGACGGCCTTTAGATCATGAAGCCAAGGGTGTCCCAACAACAAGTTGAACGAAGCTTTAATATCTACTACTTGGAAAGTAGTAGCATGTTCTATTGCTCATGCCGTTACATTCAGGGTAATTTTGCCAAGAGATTGACGACGAGTATTGTCGTAGGCCCTTATTCCTTATGTAGACGGAGTTAAATCTTCGTCCCTTATGCCGAGCATCCTCGCAGTTCTAAGTGGACAGACGTTGATGGCCGATCCATTGTCTACAAGAGTCATAGGAACATTCATCCTCTTGCAAACTACTGTGAGGTTTAATTCCTTGTAATGTTTGTAACCTTCGGGGGTAAATCCTTGTCAGAAAAGGTGATCAAATTCATTGGACTAGGAAGGTCACTTGTGAGGAAATTGGCTAATCCCCCAGGAGTAGTGTCAGAATCTATCCCAATTTTGTCCAAGGCATCATTACAGCCAACCTATGTTCTCGAGATGTTGCCAGAAGTTTCCATACATTTATCTCAACTTTTGTCTTCTTAAACTGCTTAACAATATCATTGTTTTCAATGATAGGTATGGGAACTTGTTGTGTGGTTGGCATAGGTTGCGTTGAAACGGGAGGTTGCATTCTCCCGGAACTTGTGAGGACGTCTATCGATGAGTCTTCTTCAGCCCAAATGTCATCTGTGGTGTATGACACAGAAGGTGTAGGTCCTACTATGTCCTTTAGATAGACATCTTCTTCATCACTGTCCCAAACTCCATTGATGGTTGCATCCTCTTCTTGTTGAACTTCGACTAGTATATTTTCATCAATCATTTTCTTAACCAAATCCTTGAATTTGAAACAGTTTTCTATAGTGTGACCCCCTGATTGATGATACTGACAGTAATATCTATCTGTTCTTTTCAACGATTCAAATGTTCTCGGTTCGAGAGGTTTGATCTCGCCACTCTCGGAGAGCATTTCGAACATTCGTATATATGGGATCCCAATTGGAGTGTAAATTCTATTGCTCTTCTTGGGTTTTTCAGTGACTTGTAATGGAAAATGCTTTGCCTCATAAGTCGTTCTTACTGGTGTGAATTCCCTTTTAGGTTCATCTTTCGGAAGTGGAACCTCATCAGATTTCTTTTGGGATTCCTTTATATCCTTGAGAGCTTCACGTAGTAGATGCAATACCTCCATCATAGACAGTGTGAGCAATTGTATGTCTTCCTTACTTGCCGGTTATGGAAGGTTATCCTTGACATCGAAAAAGATTTCCTCTTCCTTTTCTGCGGCATGGATTTCTTTGACGGGTCTAATGAGAGATGAGGGGTCAACCTCGTTTTCCTCATCAGAGATAGCCAGGGTATGAGCGAGAGGTGCATTGTCAATGCTTGGCTTCTTACTGGCAGGGGGCAACGACACCTTTTTGTTGTCGATTAAGTCTTGGATGGCTTCCTTAAGCTTCCAACAGTTTTCGATGAGATGGCCCCTACATTGGTGATACTTGCAGTGTGCATTAGGGTTCCAATTAGCCAACCTTTTCTTGACTGGTGGGTCCCCAAATGGTCCAATAGGAGTTATAAGACCTTTTGCATTTAATCGATCAAATGCGGTGTCATAACTCATGCCAATAGGAGTGAAGTTCCTCCTAAATGGTTTCTTCTGTCCTTGATTGTTCATAGCAAGGACTTCTCCTAAATTAAAAGTGCTAACGTTGTTTGAGTGGGCGGTTTTGGAAGAAGAAGGATTGTCGTTCTTCTTTCCTTTCCAGCCAGTGTTGGAGTTATTGTTGGCAGCTTTTAACTTAGCCAAGTCGTCTTCAATATTGATCCCAATGTCATAAACGACCTTGAAGGTATGGAGATTACTTTGATACTTGAGATGCTTGGAATATTTTTCCTGAAGATTTTTGATGAACAGCCTCACAGATTCTTTTTCACTTGGCACCTCAATCATCTTAGCTGAGGTTTCCCTCCATTTGTTAAATAAAGAGGTGAAGCCTTCATTCTCTTTCTGCTTGAGGATTTCAAGTTCCCTATGGTCAGTCTCGACTTGAATGTTGCACTTGTACCTATCAACGAAAGCGTTTGCAATGGACTCCCAGGTAGAGATCTTTTCTTTCTCGATAGAAAAGAACCATTGTTGGCAAACGGTCTCGAGAGATAGTGAGAACAAAGAGGGGAAAACCTTCTTATCGATACCCTTAATACTCATTTTTGTTTCGAATGCTCTTAAATGAAAGTAAGGGTTGTCAGTTGCTCTGAATTTTGGGGTGTCGTTGGCGTTGAACTTCTGCGGAAGAAGATCTTTGTCCACCGAGACCCCTTGTGATGTAAGCTCTTGAAACTTGTAGTCGCTAGACAGCTTGCTTAGACTCTCTTGCATGAGGTCCATCTGTTGTTGCTTCACGGGATCATCGATCTTGAGTGCGAGAAGCTTCAGTGTCTCAGTCACGGTAACCAGTTGGTTCCTAAGATCATTAACTTCTTCTTGTGTTGCCATTATAGTCTTAGCTTTCCTCTTACGAGCTATGGGTTTGTCGAAAAGTTGGACTTGTACGAAAAGGTTGTCTTTGATTAACCGTCCTTCCATTCTTGACCACGCGCTGTAAATTAAACCATTTTTTGTTTTAACTAAATGACTCGAATCAACTTGACTTTACGGTTTATTTTAAGGAGGAAAAAAGAATAAAGTAAAAAAGGGTGCATAATTTGGCAAAAATAATGTACAGATTTTTAGGGAACTAAGTATGGTTTTTTTTTTATTGGAGGATTAGTATCCGACTTACCCCCTTAAAAAATGACGGAAAAAACGCGCACACAAGACTTTCTTAAACATGGTCAAAGTATGTGCATTGGTGTGTGCGTTGAGTGTAAGTGACATGCTTGGACTCTTGTGTAAGACCATGGGACTTAGTGCCTAAACTCGATCATCGACTCAAATAAGTACTATTGACAGCAAAACTTAACCGAATTAGTTAGAAAATTGATTAATTAGACTCTAGGTGATGACTCGACCAATAATCCGAACCGTCGGCCAAACGACAGGACTGACATCGCACTGTGGAGCTTGGCGCCAGACGACAGAGCTTTCGTCAAGCGCTACACTCCATATTGTAGCCTACAGCTCAGACCTTGGCGCCAATATTGGAGCTTCGATCTGGGACTGTTTTCAGTGTTATTAAACAATTGGGGTATGCCTAAAGTCGTATTAGGTCTATTCCGATTAAAATATTAGACTTTATTGACTCAAATTAATTAATTAATTAGGCAAAGTTCTTTAAGTCATTAATTTATTTAGTCTCAACTCAAGACAAACAAACGGTTAAGAGAAACACAGAATATATGCACAACAAATAATGCACAATTAGTCAAGTAGGCACAATATGATGCAATGCGTTTGCAACCTAACCATGGCTCTAGTTCTCTAAAGTTCGGGATATGGGTTAGTCAATAGAGGGTCCATGGTTAATTGTCCAGATACACCGCGTGGAAGCCTAACCGTGAAGGGTTAGCGCGAGTGGATGGGACACCGCGAGTTTAGAAAAACTCGCTTCCATGGTTTGGTGAATTCAACATCTCGGATGTATCCTTTGTTACACGGAGCGTTCAATCAGGTAGATGGAGCATGAATTCCCAGAGGGTTATGTCCATATGTAGAACACATACAGGTTTCAGAAAAGTGAGAAAAAATTCAATCAGGAAGTAGGATCGAGTAAACAATACGAAAAACCGGTCGAAATTAAAACGCATATTTCTGGCTCGGTATTGGGGGAAACTGGCGCCAGCAATCAAAGACTGGCGCCAATGCTGGAGTCTAGCGCTACGGTTAAAATACTGGCGCCAATGCTCTGGCCCCTGACACTACTTCCTACATGCCTCAGCAGCTTTCTGTGCTCGATAAAATTTTTCAGTTTCGCG
Source organism: Chenopodium album (assembly GCF_948465745.1). Classification (NCBI taxonomy): domain Eukaryota; kingdom Viridiplantae; phylum Streptophyta; class Magnoliopsida; order Caryophyllales; family Amaranthaceae; genus Chenopodium; species Chenopodium album. Next base: position 45,691,359 of record NC_137838.1, read on the forward strand.
CAGTGTTATTTCGGTCCTAGTTGTGAAAGATATTTCTCAAATTTCCTACGTGTAAAATCCTATGTTTTTAAATCATTACGGATGGTCGTTCCAATGAGATCTTTTTTATGCATATGACGATAATGTTAATTAAAATTACGCACATGAAATACTTAGAACGTTTCGAGTCTCATCCACTCATTCTAAATCATTGCCGAAACAAATTGAGGAATTAAAATAGAAATCCTCCCCACTGGAGTCGCCAAAAACTGTAGGGAATATTTCAAGCATTAAACCCCTAGCTTGAACCCCACTGTGGCGTCCAATAGGGAAGAAGATAGAGCAAAAGAGTCGCCAACAAGTTTTCGGAACTTGTAAACCGTTCATAGGATGAAGGTTACACCCCTTAACGATCCAAGAGATCGTCAACTCCATAAGGTCTAGAACCAAATAAGGGTTCGGGGTTGAAGGTACAAATCCAACCTAAAAGAGATTGAACCTGCCCTAATAATAGGCCTCTACTTTATTCTGATCGTATTCATGTGCGCTTTTTAATTAACATGCAATCATTAGAATTAACCCAAAACCTGTTTATCTATATTGGTTGAATTTAATGCACAAACAAATCTATTATTTGCGATCACTTGAATTATAATCATATTAACCCTAACAAGATTATTAATTATCTTACTAAGCGTGATTACAAGTACCAAAATTCCTTTAAACATGCATAAAAGGTGTGATCATGCAATAAAGAATAAACAAGCATCATAATAAATAATCTATCATTAGAATAAACATGAATAATAATAATCATCATTAATATAATAATAATAATAATAATTGGTGAATGAAAACTGATTGTAGGCGAATGCTAATTAAAATTGATTGTTGATGATAACTGGTGAATGAAAACGGAGTTTTTAATACGTTATTTATAGAGAAAATCAGCCAAAAATATAAAATTAACAAAATAGAGTCTGACGCACAAAATACAGAGCTGGCGTAAACCCTGGCTAACTAGCGCCAATGGCTAGCGCCAGGTGTCAGGTCTGGTTCCAGGCGCCAATGCCTGGAGTCAGGCACCAAGCCTATTTTTAACGCGTTTTCGAAAATAAGATAAGTTTGCCGTACTGGAGGATAAAATCATATAATTTCCTCGAAAATGCTATTTGATTTTAATTAAAACTCGGAAAAGTCAACAAAAGTCAATTTATCAATGCTAATTTAATTAGGAATTAAAAGAACCTTCTAGGAGAATCTAGAAGACTAAAACCATTCTTAATTGCATTAGGAATGATAAATCATATTAGGCGCTCCTCTAGATCATTGGGCCGCATATAAGGCTCAAATCGGGCCCAGTTTAGTAAATTGGCCATAATTTCCTCAATATTCATCGGAATTGGGCTTATAATATATCGTTGGAAAGCTCTTGCCAAGCCCCATCCAACTACACTACCATTTAACCCATATCATGGACCAACCAAACTGGATTGGATGTTTTCTTAGAATAAGTTTTCAAGAATAGACAGAACAGAAAAGAAATTAAACTATCCGCAACACTACACTTTCCACACTTTCACTCCATTCGATTATGATTCGACATGAAAGGTACTCATCACCGGGTTTGGTTTTGGGGAGACACAAATGGGTGTCTACAGTACCAATTTGTGCTAACTAGACTATTAGGAAAGCTTGTGAGATAGAGAGAGGTTCAACTAAAAACAACTAAGAACAAATAACTAAAACTAGGGAAAGTAGAATCCAATTACATCAATGCATTAAACAAAATCATACAATTAGATGAAAATGACCTCGATTAGGAACATCAACACATTTAAGTCACTCTCTCACAATTAAGCATGTTAATTATCCTACTAAACTAATTCACTCTCGTGCAACTAGCCTAGTAAAGGTATGGAAGAATTTAGGGCTCTCAAGAAACTCACTCTCGCACAATTGATTGAAAGCACAATTAAAAGCATAGAATCGATTAGCTAGAAAGATTCTAATCCATAATAGCATCGTCCATACACAATAATCAAGAAACAATTTCATACTAATCACAATCAATCATTCAATTCATTAATATAACCTTCATCCAATTCCCTAGAACAAGACCTAAGCTAACATAATGAAGATAGACATGGAAAACAAGGTAAAATAAGAATAAATACAAGATTAAACAAACAAACTAATTAATCTACTCAAATCAACAAAAAAAAGCACAAAACTAAGAATTAAGCAAAGAAATAAAGATGAGAGAAAGTTAGAAAATGCTCATTGAATAGATGAGAAGAAGTTCCACAAAGTTGCTTCTTCAACCTCTCAAAAACTCCATGGAAATCCAAGCTTTCTCTCTCTACACTACTCCTAAACTAACCCTAAGAGAGAGAAAATAAAAGCTAAACTAATCTAATCTATCTAAAAACGAAATGTTGATTGAAAAAGTTATGAGCCAATAACCCCAAAGGGGTATTTATGATACAAGTAAAATAAAATTAAAATAAAAGAGAGAAACAAAAAAGGAATAAAACTAAACTAAAACAATTAAAATAACTAAACTAAAAACCAAAAAAAACAAAACTACATTAAAATAAAATAAAATAAAATGAAAAGGAAAAGAAAAACCCAAAACCCACTAAATTCCCCCCAAAACCCACAAAAACAACCAAACCCCCAAACTCCTTCCTTTTCGAATATGACTGCTCACATTCTCCATCATCAACAACAAACAATCATCACCGTTCATCGAAAATCATCATCAAGCATCATCACATCGCAGCCGTTAGATTTTCATTAAAATTCAAGCGCGAATCTCGTGAAATGGTTTGGTCGAACCATGGGTTGGTGTGGCCGAACTACGGGGTTGGTTCGGTCGAACCATGGGTGTGTTCGACCACACCTCATCAAATTACAAAACCTCATAAGTTTCTGACTCGAACTTCGACCGAACCCCTTTGGTTTGCTCAAACCACGATAATTCGTAATTTGCCCTAATTTTGCTCTATTTCTTGCACAAACTGGTATGATGGTTGCCGGAAATTGCTGTTGTGTTGGCCGATTTTGGTGTAGTTGTTGCAGCTACTAGTTGTGGGGGTCTGGTTGGTGGTTGATTGGTGGCGTATTGGTTGTTGGATATGCGTGGGTGAGTCGGGTGGTTGTTATTGTTGATTGGAGTTACGAGTAATGGGAATTGGTTGTTGTGGTGGTGTTGGTGGTTCAGGTGTGGCTGGGTTGTTGTGCGAATTACGTGGCTGAAGGTGGGTGGTTTGGGTTGGAGTTTGGTGATGTTGGTTGCAGTTTATGGGAGCAGGGGAGTAGGTTGAGTTGTGGTGTAGGAGTGGTGGAGCAGGTGGTTGTTGATGTGCGGTGAAGGGGGCTGAAGTGTGGGTGTGAGAAGGTGGTTGCTGGTTGTTGTTGTTGCGAGTGGAAACAAGGGAAGGTGGCGGAGGTTGTGATGCGGGCTGCGAGAAGAGGTTGTTATTGGAGTTGCGGGGTGTTGGTGGTGATTTTGGTGGTGAAATGGGAGGTGCGGTTTATGTGTGGTGAAAGTGGTGGAACAGGGGAGAATTGATGGTGGAGGTTCGCAGGTGGTTGCGGTTATGTGTGGTGGTTGATTGGAGTTGTTTTGGTGGTGTATTGGTTGTTGGATATGCGTGGGTGAGTTGGTCGATGTGGGCTGGGTGTTGTGAGCAGGGGATTGGTTGGTGATGGTGGTTCAGGATCGGCTCGGTGTGGAATGGTCGTGGGTTTGGGTGGTTGCTGAGGTAGTTGGTGTTGGTGTTGGTGTTGTTGGGGGAAAGCAGTGGTGGAGCTTGGTTCAATTTTGTGCCTCGAACCTCGGACCTTGAACCCGATCAACCACGGACCCAAAAACACTTATAACCAAAAACAACACGAGGGGATTTTTAAAAGATAAAATAAAAAAAATTAAATTAAAATAAGATAAATAAAATAAAATAAGATAAGATAAATAAAGTTAAAAAAATGGTAAAACTAAATAAATAATAAAATAAAATGAAATGAAATAAAATAAAATAAAATAAAATAAAACAAACTAGAAACTAAAAGAAAATAAAATAAATAAAATGAGAGAAGCGGGAAATTATTAACTAAAACTACAAAAATAAACTAAAAACTAATAAAACTACTAAAATACTATAAATAAAGATAAAAGACGAGAATAAGCAAATAAAAGAAATAAAGAACAAAATGGGCTAAATTTTTGTAAAATAAGCCGGAAAGCGACTCAATAAACACACCCTAAAAGTGACATAAAAGTCACTTATCAAACTCCCCCAAGCTAAACTTTTGCTCGTCCTCGAGCAAATTAACATGAAACACGAGAGAAGGAGAATGATTTATTCAAGCAAATCTAAGACACTAAAGGAGACAAGAATGTACACTAACTCACTTTCGTAGGAATCACAGTCAATTTTAGCAACTAATGACAAGCCCTTTAAACCCCTAGATCGCGCTAGAGGGTGAGTGTGCTCTCGTGAGGGTGTCCTAAGAGTTTAACCCACAACTCTAAATTAAAATCAAGGCAAGGCAATAAAAAAAAAAGATAAAGAGACATAAAAAGAAACAGAAAACACAAATTCTTATTTGGACAAGAGATAGGAACAAACACCAATGAATGCAAACCTTTCTAAATAGACAAATGTATGCACGTTCCAAGATGTCAATGGTTGATTGAAACATAACGTATGCTAAGCATAGAGAACAAATGGGGACACAATCCACCCTAGCCCCAACCAATCGGGCCGCGTTCTCTCCACTAGGTTCAAAGCAACCCTTAAGCTAGCTTCTCATGATTCCACAAAGGAACAGGAAAAAGATAAAGAAATGAAAAACTTTGAGAAGGTAATCCCGACATCTCAAATATGCATACTCTCTCCATAAGTTCGAAGTCTATCTCCCTCCACCGTTCTTTGACCTAACCCTACTAAAGTCTAAGGGTCTTTTATTGGGTTGTAATGTTAGGATAAGGGTTAAGGCAGGGTAAAAATATGAAAATTTTGGTGATATTTCCTAAGTGAAGCAAAAGAGTGGCCTACTCTCAAAAACAAACTCTAGAAGTCACAAAATATCAAACAAAAATACCAATAATGCCATAGCTTATTCAACACTAACACAATATATACCAAAAACGAAGTAACGCTCCCCCCCAAGCTTGAACGAAGCATTGTTCTCAATGCTTAAACTAGGGAAGAAAACGAAGCCAAACTAAAAACTTTTTGTGTTTTTTGTTTCTTTTTAAATTTTTTTTAGCTCTTATTTGATGTCCTTGCCTTTTTTTTTTTTTTTACTATGGACGGCTTTTTCTTGAAACTTCATTTGATTTTCTTGAATTACATCTTTCTTCTCAAACTTTTTTGCATATTTTTTTTTCAAGCTCAACTTTCAAGACCTTACTTAAACCAATTCACAAAGTTTTCTTGCTCATGATCAACACTCTCAAACCTCAAACCTCACATGTCAATGCTTCACTAACTAAAAGGGTTGGTAGACATAAGCCATTGGGTTTGTAACGCAATTTAAACAAGAGCGGGAAACATTAGGCTCAAATTGGTTAATAAGTAGGTCGATGCAAAATAGAAAACCAAATTTGTAACAAAATAAAAAGAAGATAAAGAAAAATGAGAATAGGTGCCCTTTTCCTCCCCTAGTGTGGCTTGGTCACGATCTTGGGAGCAAGAGGTCAAAACAAGGATTAAGACATGCATAGTTAAGGATCCTAAATAGCCGCTCAACAAGGTGATGAAGGCTAGAATAAATGAAGCTCACAAAGGATTATAACCAAACAAATACCAACCAAGGGTTTCAAATCCGCTATAGAGAGCAACTCCATCTTACCACATTCCCGTGAACTAAGGCTTCATGGACCCCTAAAAGTTCTTAACCCGACTACCTTAGCATATAGTATCCTAGAGTCAACCAATAACACTCTCAAACCTTGCATACATTTACCACTTAGGAATAAAAACATTCAAGGATTCAAGTCCCAAAACAAAATGTCCAAAATAAGAACAAACAAAACACATTTTGCCAAAATTACCTTGAAAGTAAACAAAAATCTTTTTGGACTTTTCAAAATATAAGAAAAGACATGGAAATGCATATACTCAAGTGCATGGCATAAATAAATCAACATCCCACCAAACATGATAGAATACCCTCCCCCAAGCTTGAGTGAGACAATATACTCAAATATAAATAAAGTAATCCATGGGAGGGGAAAAGAAAGAAATCAATCCAACAAACCAACACAAGTCCAACGAGTCACCAACCATTAGAGAAAGAGCTAGGAAAGATATTACCGGATATTGGTGGGTGTAATTACCCGCAAATGAACCAATTTAACCTTTCAAAGCCGATTTCCTCTTGAATTGAATCTCGATTTCCATATGCTAGCAAAAATAGGCATCAAACTTCCTTGATTCTTGACCCAATCCAATGCATAAGAGTATATCAATTCATGTACCTAGCAAAAAAGCACACAAACATTTCCATGAGAGAAAATCTAATCTAAAAAGAAAAGAAAATGAAAGCAATAAAAACCTCGGGTTACTTCCCGAGAAAGGCTTGTTTAACGTCCAAGCGAGACCACTCTAGTAAATAATATTGTAACGAACGCAAGAGCTTATCAAATGCACTACTACACATTTCAGATGATAACAAGTAGGCAAATGACGGGAGATGGACGTGCAACAAGATTATTGCACGTAAGTGAGGAGGAAGATGCCAAAATAAAGAAGAAAAATCAAAAGAAAAATCAAGAAAATAAGAAGAGAAAGAAGAAGTAAAATAAGGAAAAGAATAAAATGGCAAAACCTCATCAATATCTTTTTGGGTGGCACAATCACCCATTTCCTCAATAATAGGAGGATGAAAAGGAAAAGTATCATCAAACAAGAGAAGGTCCTCAATAGGCTCTTTGACAAAAGAAGGGAGGAACATGGGATAGTAGGAGATGTGGTCAAATTTCCTTGAAAAAGGGACATGAGGAAGGGGAGGAGAAACAATGGTATCACAAAGCCTCACATCACCATGAGGGCATGAAAATCAATCATAGAATCCTCAAAAGAACACTCATGACTAAAATATCCCTCAAACAAAAAATTTCTAATAGAAATAACCTCATCTTCCTCTCTATCACAACGATGAACAACAAATCCCTCACGATCCTCAAAGCCTAGAGTCTCTAAACCATGCATGAAAGGATAAAGGTTTCTCTTAAACTCATCTCTTTCCCATGAAGCATTGCCAATGAACTCTTTCAAAAGGTTATAATGATTTGTTACACCTTCAATGAACATACTAGCCATAACCTCAAATGAGTCCAAAGACTCATGGATAGAAGGGTCAAAAAAATGCAAGGTGGACTCATCAAGATGGAGAAGGGGGTTGGAATCCTCAAAATCAACATTTTCTTCATTCACAACTCTTCTACCATCACTTAAGGGACTGTTAATCTCTCTTGATTTCTCAAACTCATCATCATCATCCTCATGAAATCTCTCATTGAAACATGAAGATGGCTCACTCACATCCTCACCATGGGAAGCTCTCAAAGGGGGTGAATAATGGGAAGGATGGCATTCAAGCTCAAATGGGGAATGAAAAGGATCAAAATCCTCAAAAATCCTCTTATCACAAGAAAATCTCCCCTCAACTTCACACCCTTGCCCTACATCATCCTCAACAACACTTTCACACTCCAAGTGAGGTGCCTCACGTCCATCTAAATCAAACATAGCAATCATCACTTGGGCAAGCCTCACTTCTCTTAATTTTTGTTCCTCTTGAAGCTCTTGGAGTTGTTGGGTGAGATATTGCATTTGAGAGATAATTTGGGCATCAATGTTATTGGGTTGAGGTTCATGATCAAAGTCATATTACACATCATCAAAATTAGCACAAACCTCATCAAAATGAGAATAAGGGGGAAATGTGTCAATTTGCATATTTGGATTATCACAAGGCACATAAGAAGTATCAAGAGAATTCATGCGAAAATTAAAAGAATCTTGTCATTGAAAATCAAAATAAGAAACATGAGATTCTCTATCTAAAGAATCCCAAGCAAACCATGTGAAGAAATCCCAAGCATCATGCATAGACAAATGACAAAATCTACCATTATTCATGTCCTCAACCATTCCCCTAGTATACTCATTCATTCCCCAATAAGCTATACCACAAGCATCACTAAGAGAACACCCATGGTAACTAAGAAAACCATCTAGTCTTTCAAAGTAAGCATAGAAGGGTTCACCATCAAATTAAGATAAGCATGCCATTTTTATACAAAGAACAAATAAAAGCAAATAAAAATCAAATAATATACAAGAACCTAGCTAATCTAATCAACACAAACTAATGAACGCTTTAGTCCCCGACAACGACGCCAAAATTTGATCAAGATAAGATAGGTCGTTAAGCTACCACCCTAACCAAATTAGAAATTTTTAATACCTAAACTTACACTAAACTAGTTAGTGGCTAGTAAAGGGTCGAACCCAAAAGGACTAAGTGTACCAATTTGTGCTAACTAGACTAGTAGGAAAGCTTGTGAGATAGAGAGAGGTTCAACTAAACACAACTAAGAACAAATAACTAAAACTAAGGAAAGTGGAATCCAATTACATCAATGCATTCAACAACATCATACAATTAGATGAAAATGACCTCGATTAGGAACATCAACACATTTAACTCACTATCGCACAATTAAGCATGTTAATTATCCTACTAAACTAATTCACTCTCGTGCAGCTAGCCTAGTAAAGGTATGGAAGAATTTAGGGCTCTCAACCAACTCACTCTCGCACAATTGATTGAAAGCACAATTAAAAGCATATAATCGATTAGCTAGAAAGATTCTAATCCATAATAGCATCATCCATACACAATAATCAAGAAACAATTTCATACTAATTACAATCAATCATTCAATTCATTAATATAACCTTCATCCAATTCCCTAGAACAAGACCTAAGCTAACATAATGAAGATAGATATGGAAAACAAGGTAAAATAAGAATAAATACAAGATTAAACAAACAAACTAATTAATCTACTCAAATCAACAAACAAAAAACATAAAACTAAGAATTAAGCAAAGAAATAAAGATGAGAGAAAGTTCGAAAATGCTCATTGAATATATGAGAAGAAGTTCCACAAAATTGCTTCTTCAACCTCTCAAAAACTCCATGGAAATCCAAGCTTTCTCTCTCTACACTACTCCTAAACTAACCCTAAGAGAGAGAAAATAAAAGCTAAACTAATCTAATCTATCTAAAAATGAAATGTTGATTGAAAAAGTTATGAGCCAATAACCCCAAAAGGGTATTTATGATACAAGTTAAATAAAATGAAAATAAAAGAAAGAAACTAAAAAGAAATAAAACTAAACTAAAACAATTAAAATAACTAAACTAACAACCAAAAAAAACAAAACTACAATAAAATAAAATGAAAAGGAAAAGAAAAACCCAAAACCCACTAAATTCCCCCTAAAACCCCCAAAAACAACCAGACCCCCAAACTCCTTCCCTTTCGAATATGACTGCTCACATTCTCCATCATCAACAGCAAACAATCATCACCGTTCATCAAAAATCATCATCAAGCATCATCACATCGCAACCGTTTGATTTTCATTAAAAGTCACGCGCGAATCTCGTGAAATGGTTCAGTCGAACCATGGGTTGGTGCGGCCGAACTACGGGGTTGGTTCGGTCGAACCATGGGTGTGTTCGACCACACCTCTTCAAATTACAAAACCTCGAAGTTTCTGACTCGAACTTCGACCGAACTCCTTTGGTTTGCTCGAACCATGATAATTCGTAATTTGCTATGATTTTGCTCTATTTCTTGCGCAAATTGGTAGGAGGGTGGCCGAAAATTACTGCTGTGTTGGCCGATTTTGGTGTAGTTGTTGCGGCTGCTAGGTGTAGGGTCTGGTTGGTGGTTGATTGGTGGCGTATTGGTTATTGGATATGCGTGGGTGAGTCGGGTGGTTGTTATTGTTGATTGGAGTTGCGGGTCAGGGGAATCGGTTGTTGCGGTGGTGTTGGTGGTTCAGGTGGTTTGGGGCGGTGTGGCTTGGTTGTTGTGCGCATTACGTGGCTGAAGGTGGGTGGTTTGGGTTGGAGTTTGGTGATGTTGGTTGCGGTTTATGGGAGCAGGGGAGTAGGTTGAGTTGTGGTGTGGGAGTGGTGGAGCAGGTGGTTGTTGATGTGCGGTGAAGGGGGCTGAAGTGTGGGTGTGAGAAGGTGGTTGCTGGTTGTTGTTGTTGCGAGTGGAAACAGGAGAAGATGGCGGAGGTTGTGATGCGGGCTGCGAGCAGAGGTGGTTATTGGAGTTGCGGGGTGTTGGTTATGATTTTGGTGGTGAAATGGGAGGTGTGGTTTATGTGTGGTGAAAGTGGTGGAACAGGGGAGAATTGATGGTGGAGGTTCGCAGGTGGTTGCGGTTTTGTGTGGTGGCTGATTAGAGTTGTTTTAGTGGTGTATTGGTTGTTGTATATGCGTGGGTGAGTTGGTCGATGTGAGTTGGGTGTGGTGAGTAGGGGATTGGTTGGTGATGGTGGTTCAGGTGCGGCTGAGTGTGGATTGGTGGTGGGTTTGGGTGGTTGCTGAGGCAGTTGGTGTTGGTGTTGTTGGGGGAAAGCAGTGGTGGAGCTTGGTTCATTTTTGTGCCTCGAACCTCGGACCTTGAACCCGATCGACCACGGACCCGAAGACACCTACAACCAAAAACAACACGAGGGGATTTATTAAATAAAAAATAAAATAAAATAAAATATGATAAATAAAATAAAATAAGATAAGATAAATAAAGTAAAATAAAATGCTAAAACTAAATAAATAATAAAATTAAATGAAATAAAATAAAATAAAATAAAACAAACTTGAAACTAAAAGAAAATAAAATAAATAAAATGAGAGAAGCGGGAAATTATTAACTAAAACTACAAACATAAACTAAAAACTAATAAAAAATACTAAAATACTCAAAATAAAGATAAAAGACAAGAATAAGAAAATAAAAGAAATAAAGAACAAAATGGGCTAATTTATTGTAAAATAAGCCGGAAAGCGACTCAATAAACACACCCTAAAAGTAACATAAAAGTCACTTATCAGGTTTAAACCTCCACAATAAGATGTATAATGGTTCGTTCCATCACAATTTTGACAAGAGAAAGAGTTAACTTGAGAGGAGCTTGCTCCACCGCTTGAACTTGCATTCACACTCGATTACAACTTGGAAAGCCCTTTTGTTAGTTTATCAATTTGATGTTGTAATTGATCAACTTTCTCCAATTCGTAAATACCACCTTTCTTTGGAGCATTTCTTTTTCGGCCCCATCCAAGATTAATTCTTTGATACCTCTTCTATTGTGGCTTCAACTTGATTTTGAGGGATTTTGATTAATTGACCACCCGCCCCCGCATCCAAATTGGCTCTTGACATGGGCTCCAATCCGTCGTAGAAAAACCGCATGAGAAACCCTTGATTATACTCATGGTGGGGACACGCTTGTACCAACTCTTTTAATCTCTCTCATGCTTCACCATGACTTTCATCGGCTTCTTGCTCAAATGATGCTATTTTCCTTCTCATTTCGGCGTCCTTCTCTTCGGAGATAAATCGCTTCAGGAATGCCTTCACCACCTCCCTCCATGCTGTGAGAGTGTTAGGCTTTACTTTCTTTAGCAATTTCTTTGCTCGTCAGGTGAGAGATTGCCGGAAAAGGTGCATACGAATGTAGTCTTGACTCACTTCATTGGTTTGCATCATTGCACACAATTCAAGGAATCGGTCCAAATGTTCAATAGGGTCCTCAGTTGCACTTCCGAAAAATTGCTCCGATTGGACCATTCTAGTATATTGTGGATGGATTGAGAAGTTGGTTTCCGTGAAGGGTAGCAAAATCCCTCCCGTAAGCTCATAATCCTCTGGATTTTTGAATTCACGAAACAAAACATCATTTTCTTGTCCCGCCATTGATCCGCTTTGTGAACTTGAAGAGTAGGTATCACTCCCACTATCAACTATATCACCAAAACCTCTTCCCTCGTCTTGATAAAGCCTACAAACTTGTCTCAAGGTTCGGTTGATCTCGTGGTCAATTTGATGTGAGGGTGCTCCTTGAGACCTCCTAAGCATTCACCAAAGCTAAGCAAACAATTAGCAATGACAAGGATGATAAAACAAATAAAATAAAAAGAAAAGAAAGTAAAATGACTCTAATAAAAGCAATAGTAGACGCTAAACAAGCCGCTTCCCCGGTAACGGAACCAAAATTTGATCAAGGATTAGATAGGTCGTTAAGCTACTACCCTAATTAAATTAATCATTTATATTATCTAAACCTACACTAAACTAGTTAGTGGCGAGTAAAGGGTCGATCCACTAGGGAAGCACACTAATTCAACATCAATAATCACTAATGCAAGAGTAAAAAGGGAATTGTTTTTGTTGGTTTTGTTGAGTAAGAACACCAAAACTACAAATAAGCAAGAAAATGATGATTAAAATCAAGGGAAAATGACGCTAGGGATACGGGGGTGTCCAATATGATTAGAAAGAGGGGAATAATGGTGATTATCATGAAACACATGCCAAAGAATACAAGATTCTACCTAAACAATTCATTCTAAGGCAATAGTCTAGGCAAATCAATGAAAGAGGTCTACACTAATAAGGATCATTCTCATGCATCCTATTAGTTACAATCAAATCAAGAGAATAAAGAATCACAATGAATAAAAACTTCACTTTTATAACTCATTCTAATGCAATCATTAAAATAGAGATGATCTTAATCTAGTAAAAATCACTTTCATGCATTTAAACTAGAAAACATCAAATAGAGTGCAACAATAATCTCAAGCTATTAAAAATCATGTCTTTCATCAATTTATGGCATAAGTTCAATCCAACCATCATCATTCATCCAATATCAACTCATATCTTCCACCCCGTTCCCCTAGCTAAATGTTTAGTCTAGAGATGGAGATTAAACATAATAATCAAAACTAGAAATAAACTCAAGAAACTCAAAACAAAACTTGATTAAAATCAATGAAATCAATAACAACTAGATGAACTAATAAGATTAACAAGAATAAGCAACAATAAAACAAATAAATAATACTAAAGGAAAGGAGAAGAGATTACTAAAGAAAGGATTAATGAAAGATGAAAACTTGGATTCTTGCTTGATTGATTGAAGATTAAAACTTGAGGAAAGTTGAATACAATAAAGGATGCTTGAATAACAATCTACTTTCTCTCTCTATATTAGGCTAATATTCTATGGAATTAGTACTAAGTGTCCTTTATTACAAAGAGTCCCGTCTATATATATGTGGCTCCCCCAAAAGAAAGAAACTTGGGCAACAAGGCACAAAGAAATTAGAAACCCAGCGGTGCGCGCCCGCACACGAAATATGCGCGCCCGCGCAGTAAAAATGTGCGCCCTCTCAGCATAGTGCGCCGCCGCAACTTTGAGGGTACGGGGAAATCAACCGCACCCGCACAGTAAACCTGCGCGCCCGCACAGAGGCCGCATAATAGGTCGCGCAAACTCTCTTGTTTGGCTCTATTTCTTCAGCCTAGCTGCGCGGGTTCTGACAGGGCTGTGCGCCTCCACAGCCAAGGGTACGTGCCCGCGCAATAGTCACACAGCATCCCGCGCAGAATAGTTTGCTTGGATCCTTGAAATCCTATTTCATTCGGCACAAAATACCTACAAAAAAAAGCATGGAAATCAAAATAAAGAGAAGGCGAGAAGACTAAGAAAAGGGAAGATAAAGGAGAAACGAAAGGAGGAAACAAAACTAGGTAAAAATGCTTAGAAAAAGGGCCAAACAAGTGAAAAATGAGGGGAGAATCCTTAGAGAAAAAGGATAAAAAAATTGGCATAAATGCCACTCATCACTTAGTCTTGGAATATTATTTAGATATGAGATCTATAAATAAAGTGTTGGGGTTTGGTGAGTCCGACTCACCTCAGAAACAACCCCGACCTAAAGAACCACTCGCAATTAATAAAACCATAAAGCATAACTAATAAACATAAAAGGATAAAATCGTAATATACCTTTGAAGCGTGCTTTGCCCTCAAAGTTGGGCTTTTACTTGAAAGCTTTAAGCTTCGAAAATACGCGAGGCTCCTACGAAAATCCACCCGCAAAAACTACTAGAGACTTTTAGGTCCGTCACCTCAAGGGTAGCGAGGTCCGACCAAAACCCGAGTATTATATGAGTTAAAGAGTTTTTGCTAATGCAATGCTCTATTGAACTCCTACTCAAGAACTCTTCCCAAAAACCTAAAATGGGTATTTATAGGTAAGAGGGAGAGTGGGAATTTCTATCCCATCAATGTGGGAGTCGTGAAATTCCACAATTTATTTTAAAGCTAAATTAAAATAAATAACAAACTAATAATAAATCTACAAGTGTCACTATTATATGTAAAGGGAAGTGAGGACCACTTGGAGAGTAGGGGACCATACTTGCTCCCCACTCCATACTCTCCTTGCGACACATGTCCCTCACCTTTAACCCTCCCTTTACTTGCTTTCCCTTTTGCACACGGCCCACCACCCGCACCTAGGTGATGCTGATCGAGGGTTAGATAGGTCGTTAAGCTACTACCCGAATCAAATTAATCATTTATAATACCTAAACTTACACAAAAGTAGTTAGTGGCAAGTAAAGGGTCGAACCACTAGGAAAGCACACTAATTCAACAACAATAATCACTAATGCAAGAGTAAAAAGGAAATTGTTTTTGTTGGTTTTGTTGAGTAAGAACACTAAAACTACAAATAAGCAAAAAAAAATGATGATTTAAATCAAGGGAAAATGACTCTATGGATATGGGGGTGTCAAATATGATTAGAAAGAGGGGAATAATAATGATTATCATGAAACACATGCCAAAGAACACAAGATTCTACCCAAACAATTCATTCTCATGCAATAGTCTAGGCAAATCAATGAAAGAGGTCTACACTAATAAAGAACATTCTCATGCATCCTATTAGTTACAATCAAATCAAGAGAATAAACAAACACAATACATAAAAACTCCACTTTAATAACTGATTCTAATGCAATCATTAAAATAGAGATGATCTTATTCTAGTTCAAATCCCTTTCATACATTTAAACTAGAAAACATCAAATAGAGTGCAATAATAATCTCAAGCTATTAAAAATCATGTCTTTCATCAATTTATGGCATATCTTCCACCCCCTTCCCCTAGCTAAAAGATTAGCCTAGAGAAGGGAGATTAAACATAATATCAAAACTAGAAACAAACTCAAGAAACTCAAAACAAAACATAATTAAAAACAATGAAATCAATAACAACTAGATGAAATAATAATATTAACAAAAATAAGCAACAATAAATGCAAAAAAATAAAGCTTAAGGAAAGGATTAGAAATTACTAAAGAAAGGAAAAGATGAAACTTGAATTCTTGCTTTATTGAAGATTAAACTTGAGCAAAGTTGAATACTTGGAAGAAAATTGAGCAATAATCTACTTTCTCTCTCTAAAAATTATCAAATCTAACCCTAAGAGAGAGAAAAATAAAAGAGCTAAACTACTCTAATCTAGGGTAAAATAAATTGATGTTTGAAAGTTAAGAGAGTATTAACCCCCAAAAGGGGTATTTATAATACAAGTTAAATAAAATAAGAGAGAAATAAAACTAATTAAAATAATAAACATAACAAAACTAAAAATAAATAGGAAAATAAAACCCAAAAGACCCCAAATCCAATTAGACCCACGGAATTCCACCCCTTTCTACATTCGCTTGCTGCTCTCATTCACCATTATCATCAGCAAACAATCGTCATAATCATCACCGTAAATCAACATCATCATCATCTAGCATCACCAAATTCTCGGCCTTTGGATTAATTGAAGGAATCGTGGCCGTCCAATTTTCTTTAAAATCACGTGAGAAGCTCATGATTGAACCCACGTTTGCGCGCTCGCGAAGACGTCGCGCAGAGGTCACGCAATGCTACTGTATCATTCCATTTTTGGACTCCAATTGTGTGCGCCTTCTGACAGGGTTGTGCGCCCGCGAAACTCCAATCATATTGAAGCTTGATTGAGGTTCGATTTCTTACAAACAGGTGAAGAGCACTGACCGGAATTTGCTGCTGGTGTAGGCGGCGCTGCTTAGTTTTGTTGTTGCTGCAATTGCGGGTAATTAACGGCTGACGGTGGTCTTAATTGGTGGCTGACGGAGGTAGATTGGAGGTGAGTTCGGGCTGCGTGTGCTGGTGATGTTGGGTGGTTTCATTGGTGAGGTTGTGATTGCTTGTGGTTTTGGTGGTTATTGTTGTTTCGTGAGGGTCAGAAGAGGAGAGGGAAATCAAGGGAGTGAGACTAGTAGAGTTGTGGGCTAGTATGGTTTATGCTTTGGTGTTGCGGGGGTTTTGGCTGTAGTAATTGTTGCGGGGTGGTTTGGGGGCTGCTACTTGCAGTTTGGAATCGCTTTATGTGGAGGAGATGGTGGCAGAGGTGGTCTGCTGTGAGGATGCGGTGGCTGGTGGATGAAATGGGGGTCTGATGGTGTGTGTTTGTTGCTATGGTGTGTGTTTGTTGATGTTGTTGTTGGTGTTGATTGAGGAAAGCAGGTGTAGACACCAAAAAATGTCTCCCCAAAACCAAACCCGATGATGAACAACCTTTCCCCGCCACTATTGGTCGGGTTTAGTATTTAATCCCGAGAGTGCTTAAAAAATCGCATTTGATTAAAGTCATATTTTTGAACGGTCCATGGATCGGTCTTGATGTTTGGTAAAAGCATAGTTTTTTTTCAGCCTAAACTTATTATTTAATTTTAGCCCAAACCTTTTTGTTTTATTATTTATTTTTGGCCCAAACTTTTTATTCATTTTTATTTAATTATTTTCTTTTTTTAGCCTAAATAATAATAAGTCAGAAAAGGCCCGAAATTATCAATCGTCACTTAAAATGCCGAATGAAATTAGGGTTAAAAATGTATTTAGACGGAAAAGTGGGCTAGAAATTCCCGCGCCACGGTAGACAGCCACCGTGTCACGGGAATCCTTCCCGTCTGACGGTGGAATTTCCCGTGACACGGGAAGTCTACCATGACACGAGACATTCCGTGTCTTTTCCGCGTAAACCCTTAACGCGTTTTCTGAAAATTTCCCGCGTCACACTAAAAATGTACCGTGTCACGGGAAAGTTTGCCGTCTGACGGTGGGACTTCCCGTGTCACGGTACAGTTTGCCGTGTCACGGGATACTTTTTTAGGGTTTTTATCATTTTAGGGTTCCGTGTGCTCCCTCAGCACATTTTCCCTATAAATACCCCCTCATTTCTGATGTACGGCATGAATTAATTCTCTGATTTATTTCTCTCTCTTCTATGCTTTAGCCTAAACACTAGCCTACCCTTTTCACTTCAAAATTCCTTCTTCAAGTGCTCAAAGGAGTCCATACTTTACTCGTGGTTCTGTCCTTAAGCCAAGGCGTGAAAGGTAGAACTGTTTGAGGGTTTGGCCCCAAATCAACTCTACTTTATTGAATTTAATTTAATTATTGTTTTATTATTTCCTTGAAGTTACTAACTCTTTTATTATTTTGTAGTTGTAAACAAACAAAATCAAAGTAAGAATCATGTTTCTTTTATTTCTATTATTTTTCTAACGATTTTATGTTGTTGGAATTGTGATTAAATTGCTTCCAATATTAATGTTTGTTCTATTATATTTATTGATCACCATATTGCATGTTAAAGGGAATATGTAATTGAAATCACGCCTAATAAGATAATTTGGACAACCGGTTTAGGTTCCTTTTAATCTTGTTAATTAATTCAAGTGATCACAAATATTTTAGAATTATGTGTGCATTAATATCAACCAATTTAGTTAAATAATAGTTTGGAGCGAATTGAATATTTTGTTTGTATGCCTTTGAGATCACAGGAATGCTTTTCAATATAAGAATCGAGTAGAGGCCAATACGGGCGAATGTGACTCCATGACTCACTTTGTACCGTCATCCCCGATCCTCCTTTCGTGGTTCCGAACCATATGGAGTTAGTAATCTCATGGATTATGAATGGGGTGTAACCTTCACGGGTCAATCGTTGTCCCTTATCGTGGTTGCCTTAAATGATCCGTGAACGGTTTACAAGTTCCTTAAAAACTTGTTGGCGGCTCCCTACTTTATTTGTCCCTAATCGTTGTCCCTAATCGTAATGTCAATTCCCACTTCCTATGAGTGCCAAGCATATTCACCACATGCTTTAACGTAGGCGCACTTCGAGCGACACCTACAATTTGGCGACTCACTTGGGAGGATTCTTGGTTATTTATCGATTTGAGTGATCGGTATATAATTAAGATGAGTGGATGAGACTTGAAAGATTCTTGAAAAAATATTCCTGTGATTAATTTGGCATTTTTGCATCTGCATAGACGTTTTAACGTCGCATTCAGGTCTGTCCCGTAGGAAAAATTTAATAACTTGGTTGCGCACGAAGGAAAACAGGGCACCAGTCTGATCTTTTGACTGTCGTGCCACGGCAAAATCTGTCGTGTCACGGTAAAGTGCACCGTCTGACGGTGCACAGTACCGTGGCACGGGAATTTTTGTCGTGTCACGGCAGTCCTAAAATCAGTCCGGTGACTTATTTTCTTTCCTCACAGTCGACTTCCTTCGATTTTTCTGAAAAAACGTATGTGTTCTACATGCGTCTTAGCCCCGGGGGATTTAAGCTCTATCGACCCAAAAACGCTCATGGCAATAAGGGTTCATCCGAGTTATTAAATCCACCCAAACCATGGAGTCGAGTTCGATTTCATCGCGAACTCGCGGAGCCGCCCGTTGGCATACACCCTCAAGGGAGGCTGCCTTGCTAACGCGTCCAAACTCTTAACCATGGTACTCTTTTGACACCCAAAGCTTGACCAATAGTTGAACATAGATCTTGACTCTAGGTTGCGAACTTTTTTTTACATCATCGTGCCTAAATGCTATGTGGTTGTTTGGTGCTAACCTTCATGTGTTTACTCTTTTGTTTAACCCATGACCGAGGGTTTTTATTCTCACATAGTAATTAGTACGGACCTAAAATCGGTTAAAATCTCGAAAAATCACAAAACTGACCTGGAACTGCGCACCGTGTCACGGCATGTTCTGCCGCGCAACGGTGAACTGTGCCGTGACACGGGGCTGTCTACCGTCTGACGGTAGACTGCACCGTGTCACGACAGTCTGCACCGTGACACGGTGCCCAGGAAAGGTGTCCTGTCAGTCCTTTTTTCGTTTTTTGTGCGTACGTATGTGGTTGTTGTGTCCAGTTTGGTGTCATGTCTAGTTGTACGGTCAAAACACGCGTCCATAACTTCACTTAATCACTCACATATCGTGTTCACACATTTTTTTTTTCTTTATGTCATACACTACTTTTTTACTGTATTTTTAGGGAAGTCTTGTTTTTGTGTCTTTTTTTTCTTAGTAAGTCGGATGGTATCCTCCCATATTTAAAAAAAAAAAAATTAATAAACAAGTAGAGTTTCAAAATTATAGATTTTCAACAAAATAAAAAAACTTTTTCTCCATTTTTTTTCTTTTTAATCCGGATGGGTTAAGGTTAAGTTTGGTCATTAAAGGTGTGTTTGTTTCGGTGTCACAGAACTTGGTCAAGAATTAGGGGTAGATTGTTACGGTTCGAGTCCATACCTCAACAACCTCTTATACCAAAGAGACGTACAAGGAAACCACCTTAATCATCTCCACAAGATCCATCTCCAGTCTACTTTCAACCAATGGCCACTAAGGAAGACATCGAGAACCTCAACAAGACAATTGAAAAATTGTCTGACATGATGCAGGCACTCACCACTAGAGTCAGCACAGTAGAACAAGACAATCAAAACAATGTCACTACCGCTGCAATAGACAAGAGTAAGGAACAGATTAGCAAAATTTCTGAAGAATTCACTTATGTGGAACAACCTGTCACCCCTTCGTCCATAAGAGACTAGCTTCCTGAGAAAATTTCCACTGCTGACATTCCCAAATTCAAGCCTACTAATAATCCACTTTTCCATTTGAAGGCTTTTTCTGCAACTATGGCTCTTAAGGGAGTAGATCACTAGTGGAAAAAAGTCTATTTGTAACGGGTTAATCGTAACAGGCATGTTGTTGCCCGTTACAATAACATCATTCGTAACGGGAAAAATTAATGTCCGTTACAAAAAAAATTTCAATTCGCGAAAAAAATGAGTATTTGTAACGGGCGGTAATGTGTCCGTTACAAATAAATAGTTATTCGTAACGGGCTCCTTACTGCCCGTTACGAATAAATTTTTATTTGTAACGGACAATTACTGACAGTTACAAATACTAAGTTATTCGTAACGGACATTTTCTGTCAGTTACAAAAAGTAAAGTCAACACGAGATTGACCAACTTATTTGTAACTGACTTAAATTGTCCGTTACGATTAAATGTTCAAAATTACCCTCAAAACTTTTCAAAACCTAAAAACTTTTCAATCCCCTTTTTTCATTTTCCCTCCCTCAAACTCGATCTTCTGTTCCCCATTGAAGCGCAATCTCAACTTGTTGAAGCTCCTTCGCCGGTCTTTTGTTTCTCCATCGCCGGTCCTCTGTTTCTCCGTCGCCGGGCCTCGTCTCTTCTCCTCCCTTTCTCCTTGCAAGCTCCGGTGGTCGGCTCTTTTTCTTCGTCCCTTCTCCATCCCTTTCTCCCTTGCGAGCTCCGGTCGCTTGCTCCTCGCCATTTCCGCCGTTTGCCACAGCAAATCTAGACAGAATTATAGGAAGCCCCAATGTCACCGGTTCAGACTCATCAGAATCTTCTTTAATCAAAAAAAGCACAGTCCGATTTACCTCAAGATCTTGTTCTAATTTGTTGCTCCCACTTCTCGAAACTTGTTGTTTAACGAGTCGGACATCAATAGGAGCAAAAACATCAAAAAACAAAGCAAGGTACTCCACCTCTGCACAACAACTAGTGCCACAAACCACAAGTTTTTTAAATTGTTCAAACTGATGATCTTGTTTACGAGTATCAATAATCTTATCAATAAAGGTGAACTGACTAATGGTGGTTTTCTCCGTCGTTTTCTCAGGTGGTTTTCTCCGGTCGTTTTCTCTGGTTTCCTTTGCAAGCTTTCTTCTCAAAACTCAAGAATCCATGTATTTTTTTTTCTTTTTTCTTTTTTGAATTTGAATTTGAATTTGAGCTTGAGTTTTTGATTTTGTTTGTTATGAATTTGAGTGGATTTTCGGATAATTGATGTTGATTTTAGAAGTGGGGAGCCGAGTTGATACTATGAAGTGGGAAAGTTGGAATTCTTAATTTTATATATTTGTTTGTGAAATATTATATAATAATGAATAAATAAAGGGTTAATTTGTTTAAGGTTGTTGATTATTGAAATTATCTAAGTTGATGAAATTTTCTGTTGATTATATAATATAGCTGGTGATGATTAGTGTGAGCTGTATTTGAGGATCACCTAGGATTTTTTGTGACGTTGCAATGATTATATATGTCTTCGGATTCTCGTATTTGAGGTTCAATTGGGTTTTATTGTGATCTTGCAATGATCGGCATCGATCGATGCTGTTTATGGCTAGCTGGGCAATGCTTAGGAACAGAATTATTGTTTCTTACGGAGTAAAATCTGTTGGGATTTTAGAATCTGCTATATAACTATATCGTCGTAAAGATTTGAGGATATAATGAGTTCTTGGTAGCCATAGTTTAATGAAAGGGATTTAGGTTACTTGTTTCCTTTTTTTCATTCTAGTTGAATTATAAAAAAAATGCTTCTTTTGTAGAAATTTTTTTTCTCATTGTATGGTAAATGAAAGCCTGCGAACGGCTTGGGATTCTTTTCTTACAAACAATTTTAAGGCTTCGGGCAATTTTTCTACTTTTTTTTTGCCGTTGGATTGATGTACCAAAGATGAGAGCTATAACTGCTTGATAATTATGTGACGAATTCCTAAGAATTAGAGGTAGAGGTGAATATTTTTCTCGCATTTGGAAATTTTGAAGTATGTTTTACTTTATATAGATACTTTTAGTGTATAGTTTCATGGTTGGTCTATTTTATTGTATGTGCATAATTTATTTGCATCGAATATCAAATTTTCATTGTTAGGTAAATAACTCATGTTTATGTGTTTGGTTACTTTTATTTGACATGATTGATCTTGAATGTGTTAATATTTATTATGCATTATATTTTCATATGCCTAGATACCCGTTCAAGATTTACTCATTAGGAGTAAATCTTGAATAGTCCCCGTTTGGAACTCTTCCCTACGGTGTTCCCTCTTTCCTTGGAGCACGCCTGTCAACAGTGGTTCTATTCTTTGGAATCCAAACATGTCGCGACCTGGGAGGATGTTGCTGAAAGCTTTATGAATCGTTACAAGTGTAACATTCAGGCCAAGACTTCTGGACGTGAACTCTCCATTTTCAAACAGAAAGAGAATGAAGGCTTCACCACTTACTTAAGCAGGTGGAGGGAAATAGCTGCGCTCTTGGTGGATCCCCCCAAGGAGAAAGAAATGGTTCGCTTGTTCATTGCCAATCTGAATCATAAGTATAAGCAACACTTGAAGTTTCTGCCTCTAAGTACCTTTGAAGCTGTATACGATATTTGAATCAATATCGAGGACGAACTAATGAAGTATGGCGGTAGCAACAATAATAACAGCACTTGGAAAAACTAGAAGAACGACACTCCTTCTTTTTCGTCTTCTAAGCCCAATAATGCTACCAACAATATCAATATCAATGATGTGCTGGCCCTTAATGCTCTTCCTCAAAGATTCCAAAGGCAAAGGAGGGTTTACACGCCTTTGGGAATGACTTATGATGCTGCTTATGACCGTTTGCATGGTCAAGGACTGATTATGCCAATCGGACCATTTCCAGAACCTGTACCAGAGAATAGAACCGCTAGCTATGACCCCAATGCTTATTGCAAGTTTCATCAAGGCAAGGGTCATAACACTGAGAAATGTTGGAGGTTTAAGGATGCGATCCAAGACCTAATTGATGCTAATCAACTTGTTGTCCCTCCAGGGGGCAAGAAGCATAACATTCAAACAGGTCCTCTTTCTGATGCTTTGGCTATCACGGGAGATGAAGTCTCCTTTGATCCGTCGATACTCATTCAACCCTTGAATGAACCTCTGCCAGAAGTTGTATTTGTCTCGAGTTCTGAAGAAGTGAATGGAATTTGGGATAGTGACGATGAAGACGTCTATCTGAAGGATATAGCCTGCTCATCTCTTGGCACAAGTGAAGATGTGTGGGGGGAATTTGAGGTCAAGGTTCTCACCAGAAGTGGACGGTTGCAACAACCTAATCCACCTCCACCACAATCACATCCGATAGTTGATCCCATCGATCCTGTGAACAGCGATGTGGTCAAACAACTACAAAAGACCAAGGTGGAGATGAATGTATGGAAGCTTTTGGCCACTTCCCACGAGCATCGAAAGGCTGTGATGAATGCTCTGGTGAAAATAGGAGTTGATGATGACATGACTCCTCAAGGACTGGTCAACTTTCTCACTACTGAATTGCCAAGTACTAGCAATCTGATTTCGTTTTCTGACACGGATCTGCCCCCAGAATGGGACCAACATAATAAGGCCTTACACCTCACTGTGGTGTGTAGGCAGATGAATGTTCCTATGAGCCTGGTTGATAATGGCTCTGAAATCAATGTGTGCCCACTCCGTACTGCAAAGAAGTTGGGAATAAAGAATGAAGAAGTGACTCCCTCCACTCAAGGGATTCGCGCTTAATATAATACTCGCCGTCAAGCCGTGGGTACTATCATACTGAATATAACTACTGGGGCCATTGAATGTTGCTCCAAATTTCAGGTGGTGGACATTAAGGCCTCTTTCAATCTGTTGTTAGGACGCCCTTGGCTTCATGAGCTAAAGGCGATTCCATCATCGCTGCACCAGAAAGTGAAAGCCATAGTTGAAGGGGTTCCAATTACTATTGATGCTTCTCCTATGCGCATTCAAGTTATTGACACTCCTATCGTCCATGTTGAACATGACGAAGAAGATGAAGATTTTTGGGGGTTTTCACTCGATGATGTTCTCGTGATTGAAGAGGAGGAAAAGTGCCATCTCGACTTCGATCCCTATTCAAACACCAATATCAATGCCATTCTGAAGAAGCAAGGTCATTTCCCTAGAATGACCCTTGGACTCAAGAAGAAAATGGCTGAATCTTGGGGCAATCCTGGTGCACTCAAGAAGAATACTTTTGGCTTGGGATTCAAGCCAACAAAAGAACATGTGAAACAAGCTTTATTGAAGATGAAGGCTCGCAATAATGCTCGAATCACGAAGACGTAAATGGCCATGGATCCATTTCCGTTCACCCTCAATGGCCAGTAGATCAAAGAAGGGGAAGACTACCCATGCTATGAATTCCCTGAACCATTCGTCCATGATGGGATCCGTGAATCAGGATTCGAGATGTTCCTCGATTGTGACTTTGTTGTTGAAGACGAAGAGCTCTTCCCAACCGAGAAGCTAGCTAGCCCGAACTCTGATGATTTAGGAATCAACCTGCATTTGGAATGGAGAAGAATGAGTCTAAGCCGGTCCGCAATTATAACTCCGAACTCGTTCAAGCTGTCATAGCAAACAAGGATTTTGACCCCTCCGAGTTAATCTTCCAAGCTGACAACATTTCAAGGGGATGGCGCAAGACATTGAGGATCACTACGCCGAGTGGAGAGAAGTTGGAAATAACCGCTGGCGAGGGTCCTATGTTTGATGAGTCTGAGTCGTCTGGGTCCGAGTCCGAGTCTGAGTCTAAGTCTATAGACGAGTCCTTAGAGTTGGAGGCCGACCCTCTTTCTGCTATAGAATTCAACCCTGAGTCTCTTGTTGAGTCCTCTCTTTCTAGTCCTAATAATTCCGGTGAGGTCGCAGCCGACCTTGCCCCTCTTGATGTATTAGCCAATGAATTCAATAAAATGAGTACTTTTGCTTACGATGTGTGTTATTCCCCTAGACTTGATCAATATTGCTTTGCTAATGATAAAAATGAAAAAGAAATAATAAAAGCAATGGAAGAACACGAAAATAAAACGGCAGTTATCGAAGATACAGAAACAGTTAACATTTCCAATGATACGACTATTAAAGAAGTAAAAATTGGATTAACACTAAGTCAAGATGAATGCAAAGAGCTAATTAACTTGCTTAGTGAATTTGTTGATGTATTTTCTTGGTCATACCAAGATATGCCAGGAACTGACAGGGATATAGCTCAGCATACGATACCACTCGTTCCAGGTATGAAGCCTGTCAAACAAAAGCTGCGCCGTATGAAACCGGATGTGGCTCTCAAAATCAAGGAAGAAATCAGTAAGCAATTGGCCGCAGGTTTCATCAGAGTATCCAAATATCCAGAATGGATAGCAAATGTGGTTCCAGTTCCAAAGAAGGATGGAAGGGTCAGAATTTCTATTGATTATAGGGATCTCAATAAAGCAAGCCCAAAAGATGGGTTCCCTCTACCTCACATTGACATTCTGGTCGATAACATAGCAAACCATGCGCTCCTATCATTCATGGACGGTTACGTCAGATATAATCAGGTATTGATGGCCGAAGAGGATACGGAGAAAACCACATTCATCACGCAATGGGTACATATTGCTATACAGTAATGCCATTCGGGTTGAAAAACGCGGGTGCCACCTACCAAAGAGCAGCTACAGCATTGTTAGATGACATGATGCACAAAGAGGTGGAGGTCTATGTCGATGATATGATCGTTAAGTCTAAAGATCGCCCAGGCCATATTATTGCACTTCGCAAGTTCTTTGAAAGACTCCGCAAGTACAACATGAGATTAAATCCAGCAAAATGTGCATTCGGAGTCACGTCAGGCAAATTACTTGGATACGTGATCAGTTCTCGAGGGATTGAAATAAATCCTACAAAAGTAAAGGCGATCATGGCCATGCCACCACCCAAAAATGAGAAGGAGATTCGAGGTTTCATTGGAAGGTTGTAGTATATAAGTAGGTTCATATCCAAGCTCACAGCGATATGTGAACCTATATTCAAGAAGCTCAAGAAAAATGTCCCAGTCACATGGGATGACGATTGCCAAATAGCTTTCGACAAAATCAAAGAGTACTTGGCAAACCCACCCGTGCTAGCGCCAGCAATACTTGACTTTCCTCTTCGACTCTACCTTACGGTCACAAGAGAAACGATGGGGGCAATGTTAGCGCAAGAGATCGAAAGCAAGGAGAATGCAATCTATTACTTGAGTAAGAAACTTCAAGGATATGAGACGCGATACATACTACTTGAGAAGTTGTGTCTCGCACTTGTATGGGCCACATAGAAACTAAAACATTACATGCTCACTCATACAGTGCATGTCGTGTCCAAGATGGATCCTCTCAAATACTTGTTCGAAAAAGCGACACTCAATGGCAATTTATCAAGGTGGATAGTCAATCTTGATCGGTTTGACTTGAGATTTGTGCCACAAAAAGCCATCAAAGGTTCTGCGGTTTCTGACTTCTTAGCAGACTTTCCGCTAGCAGAAGTTGAAAAAGAAGAAGATGAGTACGATTTACCTGACGAAGATTTACTCATGACTGAAGATGATAGCTGGACACTCTATTTCGCTGGAGCTTCAAACCAAAAAGGATGTGGTGTAGGAGTCTTGCTTGTATCACCCAATGAAGAGCACATCCCAATTTCCATGAAGTTTAATTTTGATGTCACCAACAATGCCGCAGAATACGAAGCATGCATTTTGGGGTTAGAAACAGCTGTCGCCTTGGGAATTAAGAAACTCAGAATCTACGGTGATTCTTCACTAATCATTAACCAAATCTCCAAGAGATGGAAAGTGAGAAGTGAAAGTCTCGCTACGTATCAAGCTCATTTAGAAACTCTCACGGAGCAACTAGATGAAGTGGAATATACGTATTTTCCAAGAGAAGAAAACCAATTCGCCGACGCACTAGCTAAATTAGCATCAATGGTGCGAATTCCAACTGATACAATCAAAATGCCATTGACCATAGAAAGAAGATATGAGCCGGCTTATGTTCACGCACTTGACGATGAACAAGAACCACAAGAAGAAGATGAAGAGCCATGGTATACAGATATCCTTAATTATGTGACAAGAAGAGAATACCCTCCTAATACTGATAAAAGGGCACGCCGTGCTTTGAGGCTCCTGGCCTCACAGTATGTACTCATCATGGGAGAACTCCACAAGAGAACTGCAATGGGAAGAAATCTCTTATGCATAGCCAAGAAAGAAGCACATAAAACCGTGGAAAACCTTCATGCCGGTATATGTGGAACACACATGAATGCAAAGATGTTAGTCCAAAATATTCAACGACAAGGTTACTATTGGACTACTATGGAGAGAGATTGTCACGAATACGTCAAGAAATGTATGAAGTGTCAAGTCTACGCAAATTTACAGCATGTTCCACCTTCGCTTCTCTACACATATACTTCTCCACGGCCTTTCTCCACTTAGGGCATTGAAATCATTGGAAAAATAACACCACCAGGACAAGGGGGGCATGAATTCATTCTCGTAGCAATCGACTATTTCAGCAAATGGATCGAAGCTGCCTCATATGCTAAGCTGACGGCGAAACATGTAGCTCGATTCATTGAGAAAAATATCATATGCCGCTATGGGGTACCACATGAGATGATCAGTGATAATGGAACACATTTCCAAGCCGAATGCGCGGAATGATTATAGAAATATCATATCAAGCATCACAGATCATAACCTTTCAGACCAAAAACAAATGGTGCAGTCGAATCGGCCAACAAAAATGTGAAAACTATCATCGAAAATATGACAGAAAATTACAAGTATTGGCCAAGTAAGCTACATTTCGCCCTTTGGGGTTATCGAACCTCTGTTCGTACATCAACGGGGGCTACCCCTTTCTCTTTGGTCTATGGAGTTGAAGCTGTACAAGCAATCGAACTCAAAATCCCTTCTCTTCGAATCGCATTGGAAAGCCAACTAGATGAAGTCGACTGGATTAGAGCAAGATACGACGAACTGGTCTTACTTGATGAAAAACGCTTGGCAGCTTTGCATCATGTCCAAACCTACCAACAGCGTATGGCGCAACATTTTAATAAAAAAAGTCAAGACCAGGAATATCAAAGAGGGTGACCTAGTGCTTAAGTCACTTCGTAAAAATGTGTTAGATCCAAGAGGAAAATTCAGACCGAATTGGTTATGCCCGTACATTGTTAAAGCCATCTTGTCTGGCGGAGCAGCACAATTAGTAGACATGGACGGTAACGACTTCCACAATTTAACCAACTTGGATCAACTCAAGAAATTCTATGCCTAGTCGCATGGGTTCATGACCCAATAGAGCTACGTTTGGCTTGATTCCTATTTAGGATACGTAGGCAACTCCTCAAGGGAGCCCGGCCACTTTAAAAAATAAACATCCTCCCTCTGTTGATCAAATATGCACGTCAGTTCAGCATTGCGTCACGGTACAGTTCACCGTGACACGGTACAGTTCACCATGGCGCAGTAGACCTGAAAAAAAAAACAAAAAAAAAAAACAGATTCCCGTGACACGACAGGTTTCACCGTGTCACGGCAGACATCCACCGTGACACGGTGCCTATTTTGTGTCACGGGGGCTACTCAGAGCGTATTTTTACCTGCAGCAGTACTAGAGAGCCCTTCCTGATGGCTTTCCGGTCAGCTTTGGCTTCATCGAGGCCACGAAACGTTTCTCCGAGGCACGTCGGCATAGAAGATCTTCCAGATTCGACATGTTCAAGCACAGACGCTAGACAAGCATGTCCTACCCTACCGTTTGCAAATAAAATCTTGCTAAACATGCAAAAACTATATGCCCTTCTACGATATACATGATAAGACTCACAGATATGGCGATTAAAATATAAATTTGCAAGTTTTTCTAAGTCTACCTCATTACCACACACAATTCTATTTAAATCTGGATCTGTTAGATTCAGATGGTGTTCAAAATCGTGGTAATAATATTCACGTAGGGTAGGCATGACAATAAGATTTCTAGCAGGAAATCCAAAGATTGCACCGAATTCCTCCGGCAGGGGACAGATCTCATCATAATCAAATTTAAAACAGATCTAATGCTGCCCTAAGAA
This sequence comes from Chenopodium album, assembly GCF_948465745.1. Taxonomy (NCBI): domain Eukaryota; kingdom Viridiplantae; phylum Streptophyta; class Magnoliopsida; order Caryophyllales; family Amaranthaceae; genus Chenopodium; species Chenopodium album. The sequence goes on from NC_137838.1 coordinate 45,720,633, forward strand.
AATCATGTTCAATAGCTACATGTCGCAGGGCTAGAAAACCCCTGACATGAAATACTTCTAACTCTCTTTTTTCAGTATTGGTCAAAGTATAAGACCAGTCGCGCAATGTATTATCAAAATTCTGAGACATGATTATTGAAATATGAAATTCTAAATTATTTTGTGTTTCGTAATTATGAATATCATGAATATACTGGTCTTATTTTATAGCAAAACTGCTCGACACTGCCCAGAAATTATCTTTTCATACGCGTAAAACACACCGCTGAGGAATACGCGTATCGTGACACAGGAAGTCCCACCGTGTCACGGGAACTTTTGCCGCGACACGGCAATTTTTGCCGTGACACGGTGTACAATGTCGTGTCACGGCACCTCACGCGTTGTATTTTTTCATCTTTTCCCGTATCTATCCGGATTTTTTTAATATTTTATCTTCACCGTTTATTTTTCAGTTTTCTGAGAGTTTTAATTCTAATAAAATTCTCAACTTTTTTATTATTTTTTTATTATTATTATCTTTATTTTATTTATTTTATTTATTTATTTTATTTTTTTATTTATTATTTTTCTCTTTATAATTTTATTTACTTATTCTATTTATTTTCACTTGTCTTTTTATTTCTTTTTCTTTTGGGGAAGGTCGGTACCCTCCATTACTCCGCTTACGTTTTTTGTCGCGTCATTAATAAATACACGATCACACACAATGAGTTTCAAGCACACACTAACACACAATAATAAATACATAAACTATGAATAATGTACAAAAGAGTCATAATAAATAAACATGTCAAGTGTCATCATAGTATATACAAATAAAAACCCTCGGTCAAAAGTCTCTAGAGCCAGAATCAGTATCATCTCCACCATGTGAATATGGGAACGGTGAGCCAAAGAGTCCCTCCAGTATCCGAGTACGGGGAGTAGTGTCCCGACTAGTCCCTGTGACCCCAACAGCAGTTAAACTCAAGGCAGGACCCGTCCAACCGGCAAACGGTTTAGACTGACTCAAAGACGCGGGAATCGTCGGTGAAGGCATCATCCCATACATCGGAACTGAGAAAAAGCCCGACACCGGTGGAGGAATCCCGGACAATGGAGATGAAAATGAACCAGGGTCCAAGGGAGTCAAAATAGACCCAAGCTCAGGTTGTGCAGGCTGTGAAAACGATTGCCGCTACCCCTGACTCTGGCCCGGAAAGCGCTGGGAAGACTGAGGCTGCTGCCACTGAGCCTCCTGAAATGGCTGAGTAGTCTAAGGCTCTTGCTGAGAATGAGAACGCCGGTGAATCTCAGAGGATCGTCTACCGAGCCTCTATGTCTGGAGCGCGAGCGGGACCTCCGTTGCTCCTGAAAGATACAAAATCAAAAGGTTTCAACAATGAAAAATAAAACAAATGGTAAAAGTAAAAAAATGAATGATACCTCAAGAACGTCGCTAGAGCTCCGACAACTCGCACCACGCCGAAGCTTGATGATACAATACTTCAGGGCGTCAACCAGCTTCATGAGTCCCATCATCTCCTGGCGGTTAAGCTGAGGATAAAACAAAGAAAAGTCAGTAACAAGCAGTGTTAAAAGGATGAATAATGCATCAAAAAACTCACCGGCTCAAAGACCTCGGGCAGAGACTCCTGCGCCTGTCTGTAACCCTATGGCGCGTCAGCAATATGGTCCTTGGTGATACTAATCGGCCCTGGATAGCGGACAGACTGAGGCGAAATCTCGATCCTCCCCACGGGGCGAATAGTCGTCTGAAAATATGATCGAATAATCAAGTTATTCGACTATTTAAAACAGAGACTAGTAACAAAGATCCTCAAAAGAAATCATACCTCAGGAAGACGGGGTGGAGGAGCCAAAGAGGGAAGCAAGTCCTGCGCATAATCACCCTCCATGTGCACAAGCTCCTGCCATGGAAAAGTATAGCGCTCTCCCCTGTTTATCAACTCCCTAATCAAGCGTGAGTCCAGCATCGACTCTGGTGGAGATGAGGGCACCACAAAGCGATCGCCGCTGTGCTGACGAACGACACGCTCCCCCAAATACCAGACAAAGCGTCTGGTACCAACCAAAATGGTGCGGTGCGCTGAAAGACACAAGGCCTCAGGAAGATCAGTCATCCCGGCCCAAGGACGATACTGGACATCAATGGCAACCTGAAAACCATAAAAAGTTGGCGTGAAACAACGGAAACAACGTCAGAGGGAGAATAACATGCAACAAAACTAATTCTTATGCCAACAGAAGAGGTGCCTCGGCGTAGAAGCCCACGCAACGCAGGGACAGACTCCACCCGCGACTCTCCTCGAGCACGCCAGCTGGCCTCGACAGGGAAATCATGGACCGCTTCACGACGCCGGCGAGGAGCCAAGCCTGGGAAGTACTTATAGAACCATAGCTGCAATGAAAAGTAATCTTTAGCATATGAGTCGAACAAATTAAAGTGAAACCAAAAGAGGAAAAGATCATCACCTCTACGACTCTCCACAGACCATAGACAGTGATGGGAGACTCGTCGTTCAGCTGCCGACACCCATGACGTAGCGATAAGAGAAGGTCGGCGTATCCGAGGCTGGCCCAACTATAGGATCCTATCTCATGGATCCTGACCAAAGAGGGGAGGTAACAAAGGAGTACACGTGAACTCCTATCAGGAGAAAGGGTCATGGAGATCAGAATCAGGATGAAGATCCGCACTCGCTGCTCAGCCGATGTATCCTCCATGTCTAAGCCACGAGCTAAAACTGAAGCCAGCTCCGATTGCCCGCACCTAGGACCACCTCGAGACACTGGTCGGGTCCTAATATGCTGAACGATTGGACCTAACAAATCAGCTACCTCAGCCGATCCCCAAGACAGATCAGACATCTGAGCTGCGGCCCGGTCGGTGAAGCGCAGCCCGCTAATCATACTGAAGTCAAGAGGGGCACTGTCATCTCCCCCCAAGAAAAATGAAAAGTGTTAGTAGTATCCCAGTAATACTCCAACAATGCGCGAACGACCGTCGCACCGCAACCCCGGGGGCTGTGAAACCCTACAACCGCCGTATAGAAATCTACTAAACCAGCCGATTCCCATAAGGCGTTCGTAGTAGGATCCCTTGTAATGATCTGGTGAAGTCGAGGAATCAAATCGCCGGCTCCAGAACCGTGGTGGCGAAGCGTGTCGTCGACTATGCCGGAGAGTGGGCGATGAGAAACAAGGTTTTCACGGCAGAAAACCAACTAGTCTGGAGTCCACAGAGGTGGAACCCACCTACCTCTACTTGTAGAAGCCCGAGGCTCGGACTCTAGGGCATCGTCTTCCATACCCTTAGGAATAGTGGGAGTGTCCTCCCGAAAAGCCTGACGCCGGCCGTGGGTAGAAAGATCGCGATCCCGTCGCCTAGGCATGCTATTATAAAGATCTAAATGCTTAGCATCATTTCCTAAGACATTTAATTCAAGTTGCATTTTTATAAAAATAAAGATCTAAATACTTAGCATCATTTCCTAAGTTATTTAGTTATTTATCGAATTATACGCTAAATTTTTACCTCCAGGCTGAAAATTGGCAAAATTATGGTATTTAGTTTCTCCATGACAAACTAATACTACAGTTCTCCTAGCCGCATGATACTATGTTCTCCATGACAATATAGTACATACGCAAAATATGTTCCAAAGTTGCACAAAAACAATGAATCAACACACCATGAAATATTTTACAAGGTCTACCACCATATTTTCACCATTTCAAGTGCAAAGAAGTAACGTAAACATCATTTCACAAAAGTAGTACCCAAAAATGGTGATTTGCTCAATTCTCCATCAAATCATGCAATTTTTGTCTCAAATTTCTCACAAACACACATACATACATATACAAGTAAAATCATGGCAAGAATTTCAACATAAAACCTCAAAATCAAAAATCCCCAAATTGATTTTTAAGGGTTTTTCATGAAATTACTCATTTGAAGCAAATTTGAGACAAAAATTAAGAGGAACTTACAGAGATCCTTGTAGAGGTTCGAATATGAGGAGTATAAAAAAATTTGGAGTGAATTTGGTGAAAAATCGAACAACAAAAGGTCGGAAAAGCTCCGGCAACCCAGCAGACCGCCGCGTCACGGTCGGCTAATGCCTTGACACGGTGAGTGTTTCCCGTGTCGCGATGAGCCTCAGAACCGACGGAGCTCCGGCGACACCGACGACAACTTCAGGCGACAGCAACAACAGTAAGCAGCAACGAACGACATCAACAACAGGTTTCAGCAAAAACCAAAACAAAAAAAAAAGAAAGAGAGAGAGGAAGCAGGACCACCGTGACATGGTGATGAACGCCGGCCGACGGGAAAGAACACCGAGCGCCGGTGAGAAGCAGCCGAGACACGGCAAACAGAGCAAACAAAAAAAAATTTCGAGCTTTTTGGTGAAAATCGGACGAGAAAGATGAGCAAAATGAGGAAAATGTGTGATATTTAAAACAAAAAAATCCCGTGCAACGGACCCCGTTCCCACGTAATGGTCAGATTTTGTGTGGTGCACAGCACAAGCTTTGACTGGTCAAAGATGCCATTTGACCGTTTTTTCAACAACTAGATTCCCGCGCCACGGGACCCCCTTGCCGCGTCACAGGAGGAGCTCCACATGACGGGGATTCGTACCGTGTCACGGGAATATTTTTTATGACACGGTGGCTTTATACAGTTATTTGCGAATATTCCTGACATTTTGGCTAAGGTTGCACGATTTTTTGAATAAATTGGACAGTTATTTTTCGCTGGAATTACGCAGAAAATTTTAATTGATACTTAAAAGGGACTAAAATTACCATTTTACCCCTAGCAAGCATCAAAGTTTATTTTTCGGCATTTTAAGCACCTAATATGGTCGGATAATCGACTAGAAGGTGTGAATCATCTGCGGCCCATGTTCAGGGATAATCGAACCATCATACACTTGCAAATTTCAGCAATCGTCGGCTTTTCTCAAGCATGGAAAGCGTTATCGGTGGATTTTTCTTCAAGTATAGAAAACCGCCAAGTCGGATTTCCTCAAGCATGGAAAGCATTATCGGTGGATTTTTCTTCAAGTATAGAAAACCGCCAAGTCGGCTTTCCTCAACCATGGAAAGTGTTATCGGTGGATTTTTCTTCAAGTATAGAAAACCGCCAAGTTGGCTTTCCTCAAGCATGGAAAGCATTATCGGTGGATTTTTCTTCAAGTATAGAAAACCGCCAAATTCCTTTGTCGTCTTTCCTCAAGCATGGAAGGCATTATCGGTGGAATTCTTCAAGCATAGAATGACACCAAATTCATACGTCGACTTTCCTCAAGCATGGAAAGTGTCATCCGGTAGGTTTCTTTAGGCTTAGAAAACTACCAAACTCTTCAGTCGGCTTTCGTCAAGCATGGAAAGCGTTTCAACAAATGTCACTCGGTGGATTCCTTCAAGCTTAGGAAGCTGCCAAATTCGTTTCTCACCAATACACTGGTGCAAGATACGTATTCTATCCCTTTACTCTTTTATCTGTGGAATTAACATTTTTCTGCAGGTATCGGCGTATACAGAGTGATTTAGGATCGCAGAACGTCTTAAATCATTCTCCATCCCTATCGGCTACTTTGACTATCGTTTTTCGAAACTGATGTTTCTACAAACTCAGTCAAAGTGGGGGCTTCTGTAGACACCTAAAAATGTCTCCCCAAAACCAAACCCCATGATGAACAACCTTTCACCACCACTATTGGTCGGGTTTAGTATTTAATCCCGAGAGTGCTTATAAAATCGCATTTGATTAAATTCATATTTTTGAACGGTCCATAGATCGGTCTTCATGTTTTGTAAAAGCATAGTTTTTTTCAGCCCAAACTTATTATTTAATTTTAGCCCAAACCTTTTTGTTTTATTATTTATTTTTGGCCCAAACTTTTTATTTATTTTTATTTAATTATTTTCTTTTTTTAGCCCAAATAATAATAAGTCAGAAAAGGCCCGAAATTATCAATCGGCACTTAAATTGCCAAATGAAATTTGGGTTAAAAATGTATTTAGACGGAAAAGTGGGCTGGAAATTCCCGCGCCACGGTAGACAGCCACCGTGTCATGGGAATCCTTCCCGTCTGACGGTGGAATTTCCCGTGACACGGGCAGTCTGCAGTGACACGGGACATTCCGTGTCTTTTCCGCGTAAACCCTAAACGCGTTTTCTTTCCCGTTTTCTTAAAATTTCCCGCGTCACACTAAAAATGTACCGTGTCACGGGAAAGTTTGTCGTCTAACTGTGGGACATCCCGTGTCACGGTACAGTTTGCCATGTCAAGGGATATTTTTTTAGGGTTTTTATCATTTTAGGGTTCCGTGTGCTCCCTGAGCACATTTTCCCTATAAATACCCCCTCATTTCTGATGTACGACATGAATTAATTCTCTGATTTATTTCTCTCTCTTCTATGCTTTAGCCTAAACACTAGCCTACCCTTTTCACTTCAAAATTCCTTCTTCAAGTGCTCAAAGGAGTCCATACTTTACTCGTGGTTCTGTCCTTAAGCCAAGGCGTGAAAGGTAGAACTGTTTGAGGGTTTGGCCCCAAATCAACTCTACTTTATTGAATTTAATTTAATTATTGTTTTATTATTTCCTTGAAGTTACTAACTCTTTTATTATTTTGTAGTTGTAAACAAACAAAATCAAAGTAAGAATCATGTTTCTTTTATTTCTATTATTTTTCTAACGATTTTATGTTGTTGGAATTGTGATTAAATTGCTTCCAATATTAATGTTTGTTCTATTATATTTATTGATCACCATATTGCATGTTAAAGGGAATATGTAATTGAAATCACGCCTAATAAGATAATTTGGACAACCGGTTTAGGTTCCTTTTAATCTTGTTAATTAATTCAAGTGATCACAAATATTTTAGAATTATGTGTGCATTAATATCAACCAATTTAGTTAAATAATAGTTTGGAGTGAATTGAATATTTTGTTTGTATTCCTTTGAGATCACAGGAATGCTTTTCAATATAAGAATCGAGTAGAGGCCAATACGGGCGAATGTGACTCCATGACTCACTTTGTACCGTCATCCCCGATCCTCCTTTCGTGGTTCCGAACCATATGGAGTTAGTAATCTCATGGATTATGAATGGGGTGTAACCTTCACGGGTCAATCGTTGTTGCCTATCGTTGTCCCTTATCGTGGTTGCCTTAAATGATCCGTGAACAGTTTACAAGTTCCTTAAAAACTTGTTAGCGGCTCCCTACTTTATTTGTCCCTAATCGTTGTCCCTAATCGTAATGTAAATTCCCACTTTCTATGAGTGCCAAGCATATTCATTACATGCTTTAACGTAGGCGCACTTCGAGCGACGCCTACAGCAGGGAGCAGGGGAGAAGGTGATGGAGGTGTGGTGTAGGTTTAGATGATTGTGGGGTGTAGGATAAGCTGCTAGCAAGAGGGGTGAGATGTGCTTATAATGCCTTGAACTCGAGACTCCATTTATGACTCAAAACTTGAGACACGTGTATTGAACCTCGAGCCTCGATGATTACCTACACACAAAGACAAGAGGAGGGTCAGGACAAAGACTAAAATAAAATAAAATAAAATAAAACAAATTAAAATCATATGCTAAATTAAAATAAAATATGAAAAAGAGAGAAGCTAGAAATTATTAACTAAAAATACGAAAATAAACTAAATACTATTAAAAACAACAAAAATACTCAAAATAAAGATAAAAGACGAGAATAATCAAATAATCGAAATAAAGGTTAAAAAGGGTTAAATTATTAGAAAATAAGCCGGAAAACGACTCAATAAACACCCTAAAAGTAACATAAAAGTCACTTATCAAATGCGGCCTGCTGCTGCCCGCAGCTAGCAAGCCACGCACGCTTGTGCGGGCTAATGTTGCTTGCGGCCAGCAAGCCACGCACACCTTGTGCGCGCTGCTGCTGTTGCTGGTGGTCGTGGCTGCCTTTGGCTTCTAGCGTTGGTGCGCTAAAATGCCCCAGCCAGCCTAGGCTTGGCTTGGTGCGCATGCTAGCCACCAATGCTTAGCACATTATGCCCCTAGCACTCGGATGCTCGGGGTATTCCGATGCTAGGGGTAATTTGAGAAATATTGTTGATTTATTATTATTTGCGGGTCTCGTCATTTACTATTTTTGACTCGACTTCTGACGCTCGGTTTCGACGCTCTAATCTGGGATTTCCGACGTCTAAATATTTAATACTCGGGCGACGAATTAATTTCTTCCGAATGAATTCGTCAAGTCGGTTCGTTTACTGCTAAGGGTGTGACCCAAAGGGTTCAGTCAAGATTAAGCTGTAACATTAATTATGCATCAATATTACTGATCGGAAGCGGCCTCCACCCAGGCATTCCGATCACTTGACCTTACTTAATATGTTAGCTTTCTAATAATTCTGAACCCACTAACGGAATAGTACACTTGTTCGAAGGAAACCATTCCTTTCATAAAGTCCATGCCTAGGGTTGTATGAGACAACACAATTAACAGTTTATTGTGAATCAAGCAATAAGAAATCACAAAACCCTCACACTCTCTCTCAATCCCACGGCTCTCTCTCCTGCCCCCTTGGACTAACGGACGGCCACCCCTCGTGGCACGTGTGGTGGTTCGTGTTGGTTCGTAATTGGTTTGTTGCTCGTTCTTCTCCTTAGAAGGTCAATTGAAGGGTTCAATTGCAACGAACGAGCATTAGTGGAGGTCTTGACCCGTGCCCGTGGACAAAGTAGAGGAATCACGTTTGAGGTTCTTTATCTCCGTTGTTCTTGCTTGCTCACATGTGGAATCACGCTAAAAAGGTATTAATTCTAATTCTTTATGTGTTATGCATGATCTTGGGATTAGGTGTTATATGAATATGATTCATGTTTTCGCAATCGTACCTATAAACTCCTACAGTTTTTACCTTCTTTTCATAACTTTCTTCCTTAATAAATGCTTAGTGTAGACACCCGTTTGTGTCTCCCCAAAACCAAACCCAGTGATGAGTACCTTTCACGTCGAATCATAATCGAATGAAACGAAAGTGTGGAAAGGTCTAGTGTTGCGGAAAGTTTTAATTTCTTTTCTCTTCTTTCTGTTTTTGAAAACTTTATTTTAAGAAAACGGCCAATTGAGTTTGGTTGGTCCATGATATGGGTCCAATAGTAGTGTAATTGGATGGGGCTTGCAAAGACCTTTCCAACGTTATATTATAAGCCCAATTCCGATGAATATTGAGGAAGTTATGGCCAATTACCAAACTGGGCCCGGTTTGAGCTTTATGTACGGCCCAATGATCTTGGGGAGGGCCTAATATGATTTATCATTCCTAATGCAATTAGGAATGGTTTTAGTCTTCTAGAATCTTCTAGAAGGTTCTTTTCATTCCTAATTCAATTAGCATTGATAAGTTGACTTTGTTGACTTTTCAGAGTTTTAATCAAAATCAAATAGCATTTTCGAAGAAATTATATTATTTTATCCTCCAGTACGGTAAATTTATCAGATTTTCGAAAACGCGTCGAAATCAAGTTTGGCGTCCAACCCCAGGCCTTGGCGCCTGGAACCAGGCCTGGCGCTAGCCATTGGCGCCTAGCGCTAAGGCTGGTGCCTGGCGCCAGCAAGCCAGGGTTGGCGCCAGCTCTGTTTCCTGAGCGTCAGACTCTGTTTTGTTAATTTATCTTTTTTGGCTAATTTTCTCTATAAATATCGTATTAAAAACTCCGTTTTTATACACCAATCATCATCTACATCTACATTCATTCATTCACCAATTGAATCTTTCATCTCTCTTTCATCTTTCCTCTAAACTTTGGTTTTCTCATACAAAATTCCGTATTCACAAGATCTAGAAACACCTAGCCATATTCGAAGTTGCCTTCACCCTAGACGTGAAAGGTTTAATTTCTGAGGGTTTGGTCCCAAATCTCTATTTCAATTATTTTATTTAATTGTTTGTTTTATATTTTCCTTGAAGTTACTAACGTGTGTATTTTGTAATTAGAAAGAGGTACGAGGCATCAAAGTAAGTACTTTAATTGATTTTATTGATATTATGATGTAGAAATCATGTTTACATTGTTATTATGATATTCCTAGTATCATGTCTAGGGTATTTTTAATATTAAATATGATTTCTATGATACTTCCTATATTTTTCCTAATATTTATGATTGTTAGTATCATGTTAGGGTTAAAGACTTGGTTTTTATTGCTTAGTGACATGCTAGGGTTTGTTATTAATCTTGTTAGTATCATGCCTAGGATCTTGCTATTTTTATTATGCTTTAACATGATTATGAAAATTATTATTGTTATGATGATGATTATTTTATTGTTATGATTATAATTATTATTGATGATATTGATTATTTATTATGTTGCTTGATGATATTTATTATTTATTGCTTGATCACTTTTATGCATGTTTAAAGGGAATTTTGGTACTTGTCATCACGCTTAATAAGATAACTAATAATCTTGTTAGGGTTAATTGTGATTATAAATTCAAGTGATCGCCAATAATAGTTTATTTGTGCATTAATATTCAACCAACGTAGGTTAAACAGGTCTAGGGTTAATCCTATTGATTGCATGTTAATTAAAAAGCGCACATGAATATGATCAGAATAAAGTATAGGCCTATTATTAGGGCAGGTTCAATCTCTTTTAGGTTGGATTTGAACCATCATCCCCGAACCCTTAATTATTTGGTTCTAGACCTTATGGGGTTGACGATCTCTTGGATCGTTAAGGGGTGTAACCTTCACCTCGTGAACGGTTTACAAGTTCCTAAAAAACTTGTTGGCGACTCTTTTACTCTATCTTCTTCCCTTTTGGACGCCACCATACTTTAGTGTATGATCACAGTGGGGTTCAAGCTAGTGGCATTTTAAATGCTTGAAATTATTCCCTACAGTTTTGGCGACTCCACTGGGGACGATTTCTATTTTAATTCCTGAATTTGTTTCGGCAATGATTTAGAATGAGTGGATGAGACTCGAAAAGTTCTAAGTATTTCATGTGCGTAATTTTGATTAACATTATTGTCATATGCATAAAAAGGATCTCATTGGAAAGACCATCCGTAATGAGTCAAAAACATAGGATTTTACACGTAGGAAATTTGAGAAAAGTCTTTCACAACTAGGACTGAAATAACACCGCGCGAAACTGGAAAATTTTATCGAGCACAGAAAGCTGTTGAGGCATGTGGGAAGTAGCGTCAGGGGCAGAGCTTGGCGCCAGCATTTTAGTCGTAGCGCCAGACGCCAGTATTGGCGCCAGGCGCTACAGTTAAAAGCTGGCGCCAGTCTCTGTTTGCTGGCGCCAATTTCCCCCAATACCGAGCCAGAAATATGCGTTCTAATTTCGACCGGTTTTTTGTATTGTTTACTCGATCCTACTTCTTGATTGAATTTTTTCTCACTTTTCTGAAACCCATATGTGTTCTACATATGGACATAACCCTCTGGGAATTCATGCTCCATCTACCTGATTGAACGCTCCGTGCAACAAAGGGTACATCCGAGAATGTTGAAATCACCAAACCGTGGAAGCGAGTTTTTTTCTAAAGCTCGCGGTGTCCCATCCACTCGCGCCAACCCTTCACGGTTAGGCTTCCGCGCGGTGCATCAGGACAATTAACCATGGACCCTCTATTGACTAAACCATATCCTAAACTTTAGAGAACTAGAGCCATGGTTAGGTTTCAAACTCATTGCATCATATTGTGCCTACTTGACTAATTGTGCATTATTTGTTGTGCATATATATTCTATGTTTCTCTTAACCGTTTGTTGAATTGTGTTGAAATTAAATAAATTGATGACTTAAAAAACTTTGCCTAATTAATTAATTAATTATTTAATTTGAGTCAATAAAGTCTAATATTTTAATCGGAATTGACCTAGTACGACTTTAGGCATACCCCAGTTGACTAATAACACCAAAAACAGTCCCAGACCGAAGTTCCAATATTGGCGCCAAGGTCTGAGCTGTAGCGCCACACTGTGGAGTGTAGCGCCTAACGACAGCTATGTTGTCTGGCGCCAAGCTCCTCAGTGTGACGCCAGTCCTGTCGCTTGGCCGACAGTTCGGATTATTGGTCGAGTCATCACCTAGGGTCTAATTAATCAGTCCTCTGTTTAATTCGGTTAATTTTCGCTGTCAATAACACCTTGTCAAGTCATTAATCGAGTCTTAGTCAAATAGTCTAGCCACATGGTCATGACACGAGTCTTAACGTACCATCTACACTCACTGGTCTTAGCACACACGTTGAGTACATCACCATGGCCATGTCTTAGGTCCATGCATGAGTCGGTCTTTCCGTCATTTGAGTTGGGGGAGTACATTATATTCCTAATTCTTCATATCCCTCCACCTAAATCTTCTTCACATTCTTCCATCTTTCTTCACTTCCTCCATCCATTGCATGTTGAATAAAGTTTGAGTCAAATAATTAACAATCAGTACCCCCAAATTCCTTTTCCACAGTACTTGATCGAGGAGAGAAGGGCAATTAATCAAGGACAACCTCTTTATTCAAGTCTCGCTTTTTGATAAACCAATTCGTCAAAAGAGGAAGGCTAAGAATATAATGGCAACTCAAGAAGAAGTCAATGATCTTAAGAACCAACTGGCTACCGTGACTGAAACAATGAAGCTTCTCGCACTCAAGGTTGATGATCCCGTGAAGCAACAACAGATGAACCTCATGCAAGAGAGTCTAAGCAAGCTATCTAGTGACTATAAATTTCAGGACATGAGTTCACAAGGGGTCTCGCTAGACAAGGAACTTCTTCCACATAAGTTCAACGCCGCTGACATCCCAAAATTCAAGGCAACAGATAATCCTTATTTTCATCTAAGAGCTTTCGAAACTATAATGAACATTAAGGGCATCGATAAGAAGGTCTTCCCTTCTCTGTTCTCACTATCTCTTGAAACCGTTTGCCAACAATGGTACTTCTCCCTCGAAAAGGAGAAAACCTCTACCTGGGAATTTAGTAAACGCTTTCTTTGATAGATATAGGTGCACATCCAAGACGAAACAGACCACAGACAACTTGAGATGTTAAAACAAAAGGAAAACGAAGGGTTCACTTCTTTCTTCAATAAATGGAGGGAAACTTCCGCTAATATGGTCAAGGCTCCTACCGAAAAAGAATCTGTGAGGATGTTTATCAAGAATCTCCAAGGGAAGTATTCAAAACACTTAAAGTACTAACACAAGTTAGATACTTTCAAAGCTGTCAATAATATATGCATTGACATTGAAGAAGACCTTCTGAAAGACAATGGTGCGAGAGGAAAGAAGAACAACCATCCTTCTTCTTCCTCTCCCATTAATGAAGTACATGCCACGAACGCCTCTAAACCACAAATCCAGAGATCAAAAAGAGTGTTCACTCCACTTGGTATGAGTTATGAAACGACTTTCGAGAAGCTACATCACAAAGGACTAGTCATGCCCATAGGGCCCATCAAAGATCCAGTTCCAAAAGCTAGGCCACCTAAGTGGGACCCTAATAAGCACTGCAAATATCATCAAGGAAAGGGTCACGACACTGAAGAGTGTTGGAAACTCAAAGAAGCTATTCAAGATCTGATCGATAACAATGAAACTTCCAAAATTCTAGCCATCGAAGATGACCAAGCATCCTTTGATCCATCACTTCTTATCACACCTGTAGGAGAGCCTATGATCGAGACAGCTTATACGACCTCTCTCGATGAAGTGGCCATAATTGAGGAGGATGAAAGTCTTTTCTTAGATAATACCAAGGAAGACTCGTCAAGTCTAAAAGAGGACATTCGAAAACTGCAAGATGTCATTGTCATGCTCTTGAATGTGGTTGAAGGATTAGCGAATCGGGTGATGGCCATTGAACAAAATTCTTGCCAAGGGTTTAATGAAGAACTCAATGCTCCTAAGCCACAAGCAAAATGGACCATTGAAGAATACACACCAATAAGAATGACTTACAATGAAGCTTTCGACTGTCTTCACAATCAAGATCTTATCCACCCCATTGGTCCCAGTTAAGACCCTCCACCTGAAAAGCGGATTCCCAATTGGGATCCAAATTCCATTGTCGATACCATAGAGGTCGTGGTCACACCACCGAAGTATGTCTCGCCCTCAAAGATCGTGTTCAAGATCTCATTGATTCAAATCTCCTTCATGTTCCTCCGCGCGACAAGAAGGCGAAGATTAGTAACAATAGTATCAGTGGCTGTAAAGGGAAGAAGAACGAATATTTTTCTTCTTCCGAAAACACCTACTCTAGTAATAGTGTTGGTACTTTCGACCTTAGTGAGATCCTAGCCATGGGTAATCGAAAGCAACCGAAAAGGGAATTTACCCCTATTGGAAGTAGCTACGATGATGCTTTCGATCGACTCCATGCCAAGGGAATCATTACTCCCATTGGACCTATTAAAGATCCCCCACTCAAGAAAAGATTGCCTAGTTGGAATCCAAACGAACACTGCAAGTACCACCAAGGTAAGGGTCATGCTACTGAGAGCTATTGGAAGCTAAAGGAGGATATCCAATATTTGATTGATAACAACAAGCTTCCCATACCTCCAGTTAACAAGAAGAGCGAGTGATGATAAAGGAAACAACACAAGACAAGAGGCGAGCTTCAACGACAAGATTTTGTGACCTCTTTTTTTCTATTTCTTTTTTATCTACCCTTTCCTCAATCAGTCTAGCATAGGCACCTTTTCTTTTCCTGTAGATTATTTTTGTAGTCTTTTTTCCTTTTCCTTTAATAAAATGAGCATTTATTTCCTTACATATGATCATTTCATTATATTGCATTAAAAAAAAAAAAAAAAAAAAAAAAAAAAAAAAAAACAATGTCGAATTAAACACAAGGTATACCAATGATTTAAGGCAACCCTTGTAGCCACATCATATCTCCTTTCACCTTTCAAATATACAATCCTTTCTTCATAAGCCACTTTGAGCCTCGTCTAACGATAGACCCTTCATTTTTTCAACCTACATCTACCTAACCTTGGGATGGGATGGTGTGTAACTTATGCAATTCTAAAAAGCTTGAGTGATTTCAAAAGATCAAAATAAATAGAAAAAATAAGCAAGAAAAAATAAATAAAAGTGTACAAAAGGGCAAGTGTTCCAATATCTTTGATATGAAAATATCTTCGATAAGAACACGTTTCAGATTGCATCTCTTATCGAGTGCTTGGTACCGTGCCTGAGAAACATGAATGCCAAGTGAGTGATAGACCGCATGATCGGGATTGCCCACACTTATAAAAATAAAATAGATGCTAAAACAAAAGAAAGGGCTAAAAAAGAATAGAAATTCAAGCATAAAAATATAAAGATTCAAAAGCAAGGTTGCACACCTTGGGGGCTTATCTAGGGTCTGGAGCTTTTTTTTTTTTATCCCCTTTTTCTTCACCTTTAGCCTAACCACGTTACAACCCTTAAAAAGACCTTTTTGAGTTATACACATACTTGTGCGAGGTTCGGCTAGAGCTACGTTCGGCCTGATTCCTAACGGATACGTAGGCAACCTCACATCGAGGTGCGGCCGTAATAAATATGCATTCATATTCACATTCTCACACTTACACCATGATCGTATCAAGGGATCATCTCCAATTCTCATCCCTATTCATGTAGAGCTAGACTTGGGGGCTTGATCCCTATATCATTAGCTTACCTAGCCTAAGAGTCACCACCATTTGACTCTTTTAACAAATAATATCTTTTCCACACACTTAGCTCTTGTGGCTTAGCTTTAGAATCACTATCACACACTGCACAGATACATGACAAAATATACTTCCCCTAGGAACCCTTTGTCATGAAATCTTAATGCTGAAGCATGCCTTGTCATATCAACATCACTCATCAATCATAATTGTCATTGCATCACGAAGTACGAAGTGCTTAGCCTCCGTGCCTAAGTTACCCAAATACTTTCATCATTGAGTCAACCATTGAGATAGCTTAGGATGGATTGATCCTTGCACCTTGAGAGATAGTATCAAACAACATTTGACTATGCTCATTCAACATGCATCTTCAACACTTCGATTCTTTTTTCGCGTCTTTCTTTTTCGGGAGAAAGTCGGTACCCTCCATAAAAGTGACGGAAATTTTTGCTTTTTGCATTTTCGAGTCGCACGATCACATTACAATGCACACACGAGTCATGTACACATTGAGTCATGTCGTGTCATATCACTTTGATTTGAGTCACACATGTCATTTCACTTTGAGTCGAGTCAACCTCGAGTCGGTCAATCACAGAGAGTCAAGTTTATACCTTGAGTCGTGTCAAGTTATTGAGTCAAGCAACGCTAAACCTTAGGTCAACCCTAAGATAATTAAAGAGATTGGCAAAGTTCTATAGTAAAAAAACATTACAGGTGTAGCAGAACAGGGAAGACCCTATCACAGCGTTCGGCGACAGAATCAATTCTTGGCGCCAGAAATATCTCAGCAACGACAGAGCTCGAAGCCTCTCAGAAAGGTGATTTCGACCTCATACAGCAATTTTGGGTTCCTTGGTGCGCCAGTTAGCCCCTATAAGCAATTTGACATGATTAAGTAGTCAGTTTGATTACAATTGCAAAAAGTGATCGACCTGATGAAAGATCGTCTCACTTAGCTTAAAGCGCCTAATCACGAAGACACCGACATACTGGTTTTAGCGAAAGCAAAGTTCAGGCGATCTTTAGAGATCGACAAACGTTGGTCTTCGAAAATTTTTCTTCAGAACATTATCGCAACAAATATTCAAGCACCGAAGCTCTTTTGTTCAGAGACGCGTGAACATTTCCATCAAAAGCTCTTTTGCTCCAGAGACACGTGGGCATATCAATCGAGCTCTTTTGTTCAGAGACGCGTGGACATTTCCTATTTTCAAGTTCTTTTGCTCAGAGACGCCTGGGCATCCTATTATTAAACTCTTCGTTCAGAGACGCGTGGACACCTCATTCAGAAGATCATATAAAAAAAAAAAGCTCTTTGTTCAGAGGCGCGTGAACATATCAAAAGGAAGCTCTTTGTTCAGAGACGAGTGAACATCGAAACAGCAAGGTGACGTTCCCTAAATTATGGAGAGTTGTCACAAACAACTGAGGATTGTTTCAAGAGAAGCAATCTTTGATAGTATTCCCTTGGACGCGGAATATTATCAATGCGAATGGAGATTGTTTCATGAGAAGCAATATTCGATAGTATTCCCTAGGATGTGGAATATTATCATTGCGGAGGAGAATAGTTTCAGGCGAAGCAATCTTCTAATTTAGAAGCAGTTACGGGCATAGCGGTATTCAAGCGGGATGGCATTCTCTAGCTTGCAAGAGGTCTCAAAACAGTAAAGCAGCAACAATCGGTTACTTTTAGAGACGTGTGCTCAACGGTGCAAGATACGCGTTTCTTGACTCTTTTATCTGTTTAACTAATGTTAGTTTTTCAGGTATCGGCATTACAAGATTGATTTAGGATCGTAGAACGTTCTGAATCATTCTCCGTCCCTATCGATACTTTGACTTTCGTTTTCAAAACTTGCGTTTCTCCAAACTCAGTCAAAGTGGGGGCTTCTGTAGACACCCGTTTGTGTCTCCCCAAAACCAAACCCAGTGATGAGTACCTTTCACGTCGAATCATAATCGAATGAAACGAAAGTGTGGAAAGGTCTAGTGTTGCGGAAAGTTTTAATTTCTTTTCTCTTCTTTCTGTTTTTGAAAACTTTATTTTAAGAAAACGGCCAATCCAGTTTGGTTGGTCCATGATATGGGTC
Source organism: Chenopodium album (assembly GCF_948465745.1). Classification (NCBI taxonomy): domain Eukaryota; kingdom Viridiplantae; phylum Streptophyta; class Magnoliopsida; order Caryophyllales; family Amaranthaceae; genus Chenopodium; species Chenopodium album. The sequence goes on from NC_137838.1 coordinate 45,738,445, forward strand.
CAATAGTAGTGTAGTTTGATGGGGCTTGCAAAGACCTTTCCAACGATATATTATAAGCCCAATTCCGATGAATATTGAGGAAGTTATGGCCAATTACCAAACTGGGCCCGGTTTGAACTTTATGTACGGCCCAATGATCTTGGGAGGGCCTAATATGATTTATCATTCCTAATGCAATTAGGAATGGTTTTAGTCTTCTAGAATCTTCTAGAAGGTTCTTTTCATTCCTAATTCAATTAGCATTGATAAGTTGACTTTGTTGACTTTTCAGAGTTTTAATTAAAATCAAATAGCATTTTCGAAGAAATTATATTTTTTTATCCTCCAGTACGGTAAATTTATCAGATTTTCGAAAACGCGTCGAAATCAAGCTTGGCGTCCAACCCCAGGCCTTGGCGCATGGAACCAGGCCTGGCGCTTGGCGCTAGCCATTGGCGCCTGGCGCTAAGGCTGGTGCCAGCTAGCCAGGGTTGGCGCCAGCACTGTTTCTTGAGCGTCAGACTCTGTTTTGTTAATTTATCTTTTTTGGCTGATTTTCTCTATAAATATCGTATTAAAAACTCCGTTTTCATACACCAATCATCATCAATCATCATCTACATCTACATTCATTCATTCACCAATTGAATCATTCATCTCTCTTTCATCTTTCCTCTAAACTTTGGTTTTCTCATACAAAATTCCGCCTTCGCAAGATCTAGAAACACCTAGCCATATTCAAAGTTGCCTTCGCCCTAGATGTGAATGGTTTAATTTATGAGGGTTTGGTCCCAAATCTCTATTTCAATTATTTAATTTAATTGTTTGTTTTATATTTTCCTTGAAGTTACTAACATGTGTATTTTGTAATTAGAAAGAGGTACGAGGCATCAAAGTAAGTACTTTAATTGATTTTATTGATATTATGATGTAGAAATCATGTTTACATTGTTATTATAGGTATGGGAACTTGTTGCGTGGTTGGTATAGGTTGTGTCGAAATAGGAGGTTGCATTCTCCCGGATCTTGTGAGGACGTTTATTGATGAATCATCTTCAACCCAGAAGTCATCCATGGCATATGACACTGAAGGTGGAGGTCATGTCTTTTAAATAAACGTCTTCTTCATCGTTGTCCTAAACTCCATTAATACTTATGTCTTCCTCTTGTGGAATTTGGACTAGTCTTTTGTCATCAATCATTTTCTGAATAAAATCCTTAAATTTAAAACAGTTTTCAATAGTGTGACCCCTTGGTTGATAATATTGACAGTATAACCTATCTGTCCTTTTTAATGATTTAAATGGTCTCGGTTCGAGAGGTTTGACTTCGCAACTCTCGGAGAGCATTTTAAACATTTGAGCATATGGAATCCCAATTGGAGTATAGAGTCTATTACTCTTCTTGGGTTTATCGATTACTTGCAGAGAAAAGGGTTTCTTCTTTGTGGATGGAATCTTGTCACCCCTTTTCACAAGCTCTTCTAATTGTTTCTTTGCAACTTTGAGAGCTTCGCGTAGCAAGTTTGATCCTTCCGACATGGACAGTGTCAGCAATTGTATGTCCTCTTTACTTGCTATTTCAGGAAAATCCTCCATGGCATCGAAAAAGATCTCCTCCTCTTCTTCAATAGCATGAATTTCTTCAACAGGTTTGATAAGAGATGAGAGATCAACCTCGTTTTCCAAATCAGAGATGGCTAAAGAGTGAGCGAGCGGTGCACTATCAATACTCGGCTTCTTACTAGCATGAGGCAATGGCAGTTTGTTGTTATCGATTAAATCTTGGATAGCTTCCTTAAGCTTCCAACAATTTTTGGTAAGATGGCCCCTACCTCGGTGATACTTGCAATGTGCATTGGAATTCCAATTAGTCGTCCTCTTCTCGACCGGTGGGTCCCCAAATGGTCCAATAGGAGTTATAAGACCTTTTGCATTTAATCGGTCAAACGCGGTGTCATAACTCATACCTATAGGAGTAAAGTTCCTCCTAAATGGTTTCTTTTGTCCTTGATTATTCATAGCAAGGACTTCACTTAAGTTAAAGGTACTAACATTGTTTGAGTGGGTAGTTTTGGAAGAAGAAGGATTTTCGTTCTTCTTGCCTTTCCAGCCACTGTTGGAATTATTGTTAGCAGCTTTAAGCTTAGCCAGGTCGTCTTCGATATTGATTCCAATGTCATAGACGGCCTTGAAGGTATGGAGATTATTCTGGTATTTAAGATGCTTGGAATACTTCTCTTGAAGGTTCTTGATGAATAACCTCACGTATTCTTTTTTACTTGGTACCTCAATCATCTTCGTTGAGGTTTCTCTCCATTTGTTGAAGAAAGAGGTAAAACCTTCATTCTCCTTCTACTTGAGGATTTCAAGTTCCCTATAGTCGGTCTCAACTTGAATATTGCACTTGTATCTATCAATGAAAGCGTTTACTATGGACTCCCGAGTAAAGGTTCTTTCTTTCTCAAGAAAAAAGAACCATTGTTGACAAACGGTGTCGAGAGATAGTGAGAACAATGAGGGAAACACCTTCTTGTCAATACCCTTAATACTCATTATTGTTTCGAAGGCTCGTAAATGAAAGTAAGGGTTGTCAGTTGCTTTGAATTTTGGGATATCGTTGGCATTGAACTTTTGTGGATTAAGATCCTTGTCCATCGAGACCCCTTGTGAGCTAATTCCTTGAAACTTATAGTCACTAGACAGTTTGCTCAGACTCTCTTGCATGAGGTCCATCTGTTATTGTTCCAGAGGATCCTCGATTTTGAGGGTTAAAACCTTTAACGCCTCAGTCACTGTAATCAATTGGTTCCTGAGCTCATTAACTTCCTCTTGAGTTGCCATTATTGTCTTAGCTTTCCTTTTACGAGCGATTGGTTTGTCGAAAAGTTGAACTTGAATAAAGAGGTTGTCTTTGATCAAACGCCCCTCCTTTCTTGACCACGCGCTGTAAATTAAACCATTTTTGTTCTCGAGATGTTTCTAGAAGCTTTCCATACGTTCATTTCAACCTTGGTTTTCTTGAACTGTTTGACAATGTCATTGTCTTCTATGATAGGTATGGGAACTTGTTGCGTGGTTGGCATAGGTTGTGTCAAAATAGGAGGTTGCATTCTCCCGGATCTTGTGAGGACGTCTATTGAATCTTCTTCCACCTAGAAATCATCCATGGCATATGACACCGAAGGTAGGTCCTACCATGTCTTTTAAATAAATGTCTTCTTCATCACTGTCCCAAACTCCATTAATACTTATGTCTTCCTCTTGTGGAATTTGGACTAGACTTTTGTCATCAATCATTTTCTAAATTAAATCCTTAAATTTAAAAAAGTTTTCTATAGTGTGACCCCCTGATTGATGGTATTGACAATAAAACATGTATGTTCTTTTCAATGATTCAAATGGTCTAGGTTCGAGAGGTTTGACCTCGCCACTCTCGGAGAGCATTTTGAACATTTGAGCATATGGAATTCCAATTGGAGTATAGAGTCTATAACTCTTCTTGGGTTTATCAATTACTTGCAGAAAAAAGTGTTTCTTCGTTTTCTCGCTAGCTAGAGGCAATGGGATCTTGTTTGCTTCCATGAGATCTTGAATGAGGTTTTGAAACCTGTAGCATTCATTTGTGGTATGATCGTTTCTTAGATAGTACTTGCAGTAGAAATTGGATCCCATCTTGAAGATCGTTTTTCTGGTGTTGGATCCTCGGTAGGGCCAATAGGTTTTATTAGTCATTGATCATAGAGACGATCAAAAACAGCATCATAGGTCATTACCATGGGTGTGAACTCTCTCCTGGATTTATTTTTCGTGGGTGGAACCTCATCACACTTTTTCTGAAGTTTCTTCACAACTTCGAGAGCTTCACGTAGCAAGTTTGACCCCTCTAACATGGATAATGTAAGCAACCGTACATCCTCTTTACTTGCTAATTCTGGAAAATCATCCATGGCATCGAAAAATATCTCCTCCTCTTCTTCGATAGCATGGATTTCTTCGATAGGTTTGATGAGGGATCAACCTCGTTTTCCTCATCAAAGATGGCTAAGGAGTGAGCGAGAGGCGCACTATCAATGCTCGGCTTCTTACTGGCAGGGGGAAATGGCAGTTTGTTGTTGACGATTAAATCTTGGATAGCTTCCTTAAGCTTCCAACAATTCTCGGTAATATGCCCCTACCTTGGTGATACTTACAATGTGCATTGGGTTTCCAATTAGCTGTCCTTTTCTCGACTGGTGGGTCCTCAAATGGTCCAATAGGAGTTATAAGACCTTTTGCATTTAATCGGTCAAATGCGGTGTCATAACTCGTACTAATAGGAGTAAAGTTCCTCCTAAATGGTTTCTTTTGTCCTTGATTATTCATAGCAAGGACTTCACTTAAGTTAAAGGTACTAACATTATTTGAGTGGGTGGTTTTGGAAAAATAAGGATTGTCGTTCTTCTTGCCTTTCTAGCCGCTGTTGGAGTTATTGTTAGCAGCTTTCAGCTTAGCCAGGTCGTCTTCAATATTGATTCCAATGTCATAGACGGCCTTGAAAGTATGGAGATTATTTTGGTATTTGAGATGCTTGGAGTACTTCCGTTGAAGGTTTTTGATGAATAGCCTCACAGATTCTTTTTCGCTTGGTACTTCAATCATCTTAGCTGAGGTTTCTCTCTATTTATTGAAGAAAGAGGTGAAACCTTCATTCTCTTTCTGCTTGAGGATTTCAAGTTCCCTATAGTCAGTCTCAATTTCAATATTGCATTTGTATCTATCAATGAAAATATTTACTATGGACTCCCAAGTATAGGTTCTTTCTTTCTCAAGAGAAAAGAATCATTGTTGGCAAACGGTTTCGAGAGATAGTAAAAACAAGGAGGGAAACACCTTCTTGTCAATACCCTTAATACTCATTATTGTTTTGAAGGCTCTTAAATGAAAGTAAGGGTTGTCAGTCGCTTTGAATTTCGGGATGTCGTTGGCATTGAAATTCTGCGGAAGAAGATCCTTGTCCACCGAGACCCCTTGTGAGCTAATCCCTTGAAACTTATAGTCACTAGACAGTTTGCTCAAACTCTCTTGCATGAGGTTCATCTGTTGTTGTTTCACAGGATCATCAATCTTGAGGGTTAGAACCTTTAACGCCTTAGTCACAGTAATCAGTTGGTTCCTGAGCTCATTAACTTCCTCATGAGTTGCCATTATTGTCTTAGCTTTCCTTTTACAAGCAATCGGTTTATCAAAAAGTTGGACTTGAATAAAAAGGTTGTCTTTGATCAAACGCCCTTCATTTCTTGACCACGCGCTGTAAATTAAACCATTTTTGTTTTATTACTTGACTCAAATTGATCTTGACTTTACGGTTTGAAAAAGAAAAAAAAAAAGCAAAAATAGGTGCATTTTTTGGCAAAAAATAAGGTATATATTTTGGGAGTTAAGTATAGGGTTCGAACAAGTTGATTTAATTGGAGGATTAATATCCGACTTACCACCCTAAAAAAATGACGGAAAATACGCGCATACAAGACTCCCTTATACATGGTCAAAGTGTACATTAGTGTGTGTTTTATATGGTGAGTGTAAGTGACATGCCTTGACTCTTGTGTAAGACCCTGGGACTTAGTGCTTAGACTCGATTAATGACTTGACAAGGTACTATTACCAGTAAAAATAAAATAAATTGACTAGAAAACTGTGCAATTAGACATAAGGTGATAACTCGAGCAATAAACCGAACTGCCGCCAAAACGACAAGACTAGCGCCTCTCTTTGCAGTGTAGCGCCAGATGACAGGATTGTCGCCAGGCGCTACGCTCCACAGAGTGGCGCTGCAATTTAAATCTTGGCACCATTGCTGGAACGTCGATCTTGAACTGCTTTCAGTATTATTACTCTACAGGGTATGCCTAAAATCGTACTAAGTCAACTCTGATTAAATTATTAAACTTTAATTACTCAAATTAATTAATTAATTAAGTAATTAGGCAAAGTTGTTTGAGTCATAAATCAATTTATTTAATCTTAGCACAAGTCAAACAAACGGTTAGGAAAAACACATAGAGGATGCACAACCAATAATGCACAATTAGTCAAGTAGGCATAATATGATGCAATGAGTTTGCAACCTAACCATGGCTGTAGTTCTCTAAAGTTCAGGATATGGGTTAGTCAATAGAGGGTCCATGGTTAATTGTCCGGATGCACCGCGCGGAAGCCTTACCGTGAAGGGTTGGCGCGAGTGGATGGGACACCGCTAGTTTTAGAAAAAACTCGCTTACATGGTTTGGTGAATTCAACATTCTCGGATGTACCCTTTGTTGCTCAGAGCGTTCAATCAGGTAGATGGAGCATGAATTCCCAAGGGGTTATGTCCATATGTAGAACACATATGGGTTTCAGAAAAGTGAGAAAAACTCAATCGGGAAGTAGGATCGAGCAAACAGTGCTAAAAACTGGTCGAAATTAGAACGCATATTTCTGGCTCGGTATTGGAAGAACTTGGCGCCAGCGAACAGAGTCCAGCGCCACCTTTTGGCTTTAGCGCCTGGCGACAGAAGCTGTCGCCTGGCGCTAACGTCAAATCGTTGACGCTAAACTTTGTTCCCTGGCGCTAGTTCCTACATGCCTCAGCAGCTTTCTGTGCTCGATAAAATTTTCCAGTTTCGCGCAACATTATTTCGATCCTAATTGTGAAAGATATTCCTCAAATTTCGTACGTGTAAAAATCCTATGTTTTAACTCATTACGGATGGTCTTTACAATGAGATCTTTTTTATGCATATGACAATAATGTTAATCAAAATTACGCACATGAAATACTTAGAAGTTTTCAAGTCTCATCCACTCATTCTAAATCATTGCCGAAATAAATTTCAGGAATTAAAATAGAAATCCTCCCCAGTGGAGTCGCCAAAAAATTGTAGGGAATATTTCAAGCATTACCCCAAACTTGAACCCCACTGTGATCATACACTAAAGTAAGGTGGAGTCCAAAGGGAAAGAAGAAAGAGCAAAAGAGTCGCCAACAAGTTTTAGGAACTTGTAAACCGTTCACAGGGTGAAGGTTACACCCCTTAACGATCCAGGAGATCGTCAACTCCAAAAGGTCTGGAACCATGATTGGTAGTTCGGAGATGAAGGTACAAATCCAACGTAAAAGAGATTGAACCTTCCCTAATAATAGGCTTCTACTTTATTCTGATCATATTCATGTGCACTTTCTGACTAACATGCAATCAATAGGTTTAACCCTAAACCTGTTTATCTATGTTGGTTGAATATTAATGTACAAACAAACCTATTATTGGCGATCACTTGAATTATAATCATATTAACCCTAAACAAGATTATTAATTATCTTATTAAGCGTGATTACAAGTACCAATTCCCTTTAAACATGCATAAAAGGTGTGATCAAACAATAAAAATAAATATAATCAAGCAACATAATAATAATCAAAATAATAAAAATAATAATAATCATCATAATAATAAACATCATAATAATAAACATGATAATAATAAACATGTTCATGTTAAAGCATAATATTAATAGCAAGATCCTAGGCATGATACTAACAAGATTAATAACAAACCCTAGCATAATACTAAACAATAAAAATCAAATATGTAGCCCTAACATGATACTAACATGAATAAATATTAGGAAGAATATAAAAGGCATCATACTTTTAATCATACTTGATATTAGGATTTTTTAGTTGTTACCCTAAACATGATACTAGGAAGATCAAAACACCCTAACATGACGCTAGGAATTAAAATAACAACCTAAGCATGATTTCTACATCATAATATCAATAAAAACCTTTAAAGAACTTACTTGGATGCCTCGTATCTCTTTCTAATAACAAAATACACGCTTTAGTAACTTCAAGGAGAATATAAAAGAACAATTAAATTAAATAATTGAAAGAAAGATTAGGGACTAAACCCTCATAAATTAAAACCTTTCACGTCTAGGGCAAAGGCAACTTCGAACAATGCTAGGTGTTTCTTGGTCTTGTGAATGCGGAATTTTGTGTATAAAAAGGGTTGGTTTAGAAAAGAGAGAAAGAGAGAAGAGAATTAGAGAGTATAAGAATTGATGAGAGTTGGTGATTGTTGGTGATGAAAAACGGAGATTTTAGGAGGCTATCACTAGTGGAAAAAAGTCTATTTGTAACGGTTTAATCGTAACGGGCATGTTGTTAGCGCCAGACGCTGAACATTAGCCAAAAAGATAGAAAAACAAATCAGAGTTTCGACGTAAAAAAAAGAAGTTAGCGCCAGACACTGAACATTAGCGCCAGGCGCCAGGCATTAGCGCCACGCGCTAATGTCTGGCGTTAGGCGCTAATTAACTTTTCCACGCGTTTTCTAAATTCAAATAAAATTTAGCCGTACAGAAGGGAAAAATCGTATTTTCCTTAAAAAACTCTTTTATTCTGATTAAAACTCTAAAAAGTCAACAAAAGTCAATTTATCAATGCTAATTGAATTGGGAATGAAAAGAACCTTCTAGAAGAATCTAGAAGACTAAAACCATTCCTAATTGCATTAGGAATGATAAATCCATATTAGGCCCTCCTCTAGATCATTGGGCCGCATATAAGGCTCAAACCGGGCCCAGTTTAGTAATTTGGCCATAACTTCCTCATTATTCGTCGGAATTAGGCTTATAATATATCGTTGGAAAGCTCTTTTCAAGCCCCATACAACTACACCATTATTGGACCCATATTGTGGACCAACCAAACTGGATTGGCTGTTTTCTTAAAATAGGTTTCGAAATACAGAAAAGAAAAGAAAAGAAATTAAAACTATCCGCAACATTAGACTTTCCACACTTTCACTTCATTCGATTATGATTTGAAGTAAAAGGTACTCATCACCGGGTTTGATTTTAAGGAGACACAAATGGGTTTCTACACATGGTGAGGAAAGAATTCAAATGGCAGCCGCCGAAGTTAAAAAGTTGTTAGACTCAGCTCTGGGTTCATTCGTCCATGTAGCTTCCCCGACTAGGTTGCGAATGTTGTGCTTGTAAAGAAGCCGAATGGCACCTGGCACATGTGTGTAGATTACACTGACTTGAACAGAGCATGTCCGAAGGATAGTTATCCAATTCCAAAGATCGAGAGTCTGGTCGACTCTACAGCCGAACATGCCCTGATGAGTTTTATGGACGCCTATTCAGGATTTCATCAGATTCCCCTATGGAAAAAGGATCAATAAAATACAGCATTCGTCACTGATCAGGGGTTATTCTGTTACAATGTGATGCCGCATGGTTTGAAGAATGCGCCTTCTACTTTCCAACGAATGATTAATACAGTCTTCATTGATCAAATTGGGAGGAGTGTAGAGGCATACATTGATGATATGATAGTCAAATCCAAACACAGGCGGATCACCTATTTGACCTCCGAGAAACATTCGCCACAGTCAGGCGGCACAAGGTCATGCTTAATCCAAAAAAGTATGTATTTGTTGTTGAGTCTGGGAAGTTTCTCGGATTCTTGATTGATCAAAGGGGGACAGAGGCCAACCCTGAAAAAATACAGGCGGTAATCGACATGCAGTCGCCCCGTTCTGTAAAGGAAGTTCAAAAACTAACCGGTTGTCTAGCATCTTTGGCAAGATTTCTCAGTCGGTCAGGTGACAAGTGCCTCTATTTCTTCCAGGCCATCAGGAAGAAGACTAGATTTTAATGGGGGGATGATGTTGAAGCCGCCTTCCAAAAGCTGAAAATGCATCTACACTCTTTGCCAAGGTTGGTCAGTCCCTTGCCCAAAGAGGTGCTCTATATGTATTTGGGAATTTTAGATCATGCCCTCAGTGCTGTACTCTTAGCTGAAAGAGGCGGCATCCAGCTCCTGGTCTACTTCATTAGCCACGTTCTTAGAAACGCAGAGCTTCGGTACCCCATGGTTGAAAAATTTGGTCTCGCCCTTTTCATGGCTGTTAAGAAGTTGAAACCATACTTCTTGGCACATCCGGTCACATTCTACACTGACCAACCGATCAAGCGGCTAATGACAACCCTGGAGTCTTCTGGTCGAATGCTCAAATGGGATATTGAACTATAGGGACTTGAAAGCGCTTTCGAACCAAGGAAGGCAATAAAGGGGCAAGCATTCGCCGACTTTATTGTTGAAATGACAAGGCCAGTTGAGCCGGATCATATCAATCAGGTTTAGAAAGTGTAGGTGGACGGAAGCTCCACGATGAATGGCTGTGGTGCAGGCGTAATTTGTCAGTCTCTTGAGGGGAACAAATATGAATATGCACTACAGTTCAAGTTCCAGTCCTCAAATAATAAGGCCGAGTATGAAGCCTTGTTAGCTGGCATTCGGATGTGCAAGGCAGCAGGGGAAACAAGAATTGGCGCCTGCTCTGACTCTCAATTGGCCATACGTCAATACAATGGTGTCTATGGAGCCACCCATCCGGTTATGATCAAATACTTGCAGGCGGTCAAGGCTGAAGCTGGAGACTAGAAGACTTCAAGTTAAGCCAAGTGCCCAGATCAAAAAATAATCAGGCGGATGCTCTATCCAAACTGGCCTCATCCGCCTCCTGTGAAACGCCTCGGTTAGTCTTCTGGGAAGTCATGGAAAAGAGAAGTATATTTGATGAGGATCCCATTGGATTACTTGACCGAAGCTCTACTTTAATGGACGGCATCCAGGCATACCTAACAGACGGCACCCTCCTAGATTAACCATAGGAGGCGGCCGTGCTGAAGAAACGGGCTACAAGATTTGAGATAAGGCAAGGAGAGCTCTTCAAAGCAGGTTTCATGAAGCCTCTTTAGAAGTGTGTGACCCCAGAAAAGGGGCAAGAAATCCTCAAAGAATTGCATGCCGGATACTGCGCCTCTCATATAGGCGGTAGATCCTTAAATGTCAGGGCCATGTTACATTACTTCTGGCCGACCCTAGAGTCGGATGCTATGGAGATGGTTAAAAAATGTGACAAGTGTCAAAAGTTTGGCAAGCTGATCCTTCGTCCTGCCACTGACCTGACGGCCATTCACGGTCCTGTGTCCTTTGCTAAATGAGCATGGACATTCTAGGACCATATACGACTGCTCCAAGCGGCAGGCGCTACATCTTAGTGGCTGTGGATTACTTTACCAAATGGGTAGAGGCAGAGGCGGTCAAAAACATCAAGACAAAGGACGTGATTTCCTTCATCTGGAAGACTTGGTGTCTATGTCTATGGTTTTTGACAATGGTCCTCAATTCGAGACTCCTAACCTGAAGACTTGGTTAGGAGATCAGGGGATCTCCAATTATTTTGCATTAGTCGGCCGACCCTAAGAAAACGGCCAAGTTGAAGCCTTCAACAAATTAATCTCAGACGGCATTAAAAAGAAAATTGATAGAGCTGGCGGCCTATGGGCGGATGAATTACCACACGTCCTGTGGGCCATTAGAACAACTGCAAAAGGAGCGACTGGAGAAACCCCATTCCTCATGGTGTACAGGGCAGAAGCTGTCTTGCTTATTGAACACTATGAGCCGACTCTTCGGATTATGCTATATAATGAAGAGACAAACTGGGAGGCCATGCTCTTGGCATTGGATTAACTCCCAGAGCGCAGGGGCAATGCTGCCTTGCGCCATGAGATCTACCGTCTGAGAATGACTCGAGCGTACAACAAAAGGGTACACAAGCGTCCTTTAAAAGTTGGGGACTTTGTGTTACGAAAAATGGAGGCAGTCAGTAGGGCGAATGAACAAGGGAAGTTAACCCCAAATTGGGAAGGCCCCTACCGAATCTATGAAGAAGTAAGAGGCGGCACCTACCGCCTGGAAACACCAGACGGCAGGAGGCTGCCCAGAACCTGGAATGTAGATAACTTAAAGAAGTATTATTTCTGAAATTTTGTAAAGTTTTTTTAACTTGTTAATGAAATTTTGCCTTCATTTCATACTTGTCTTTATTTTCTTTTCTTTATTTTGAGCACCGGCTGCACAAAGTACAGAAAGACCAAGCTCATAACAATAAAGGATTCCGCCTACACTATGTGCTTGCGGATCCTACTTACATTGTGCAGGCGGACCAAAATTTTTAATAGCGACGTTGGAATATCGCCTGCACAATGTGCAGACGGCCAACGCCGAGATTCTGCGAGCTACCGCCTGCCCAATAGGCAGACGGCTAAGCACATTCTTAATCAAAATATAATTTCGGGATCGTCTACCCCAACAGCAGACGCCCAAAAAAAAAAGACTGCACCAAAGCAGTCGGTCTTAAACTTATCCCTAAGCTAAGTCAATAACTTAGTAGCTAAACGTCCAAATGACGAGAGGCCAATGGCCGGATGAATAAATAAGCTTTTAACTTAGTTATCTTTTATTTTAAGCTAAGTCAATGACTTAGTGGCTATTCAATTTTTTCACCGAGGCCAATGGCCAAATGAATATTTTTTTAATAACCGTCTGCTCCAACATGAGTACGACTGTCTGCTCCAACATGAGTCAGGCAACCGGCGACGTCCATTCTGGCGAATTCGTCGAGGAGAAGCATCTCCCATTTGGGTGGCACATTGCTCTACGAAAACAACAAGCGACCTTACCGAATGCGCTAAGGCACCGCTCGCAATTGTTTGATTTAATCTAACTTGAAATCTAAAAAGCATCGAGTCTACCGCCTGTTCTAGTACAGACGGATGACGGCCACTGTTTCAGGATTAGAGGCTATCTTACCGCCTGTCCTTACTATGGGGCAAGGCAGGCGGACTAATATGTTCTTAATTGAAATGTTAAGTTAAAAAACTTAGCAATTTTTCCATATTACTGGAGGCCTTTGGCCGGATGCATTTATAGAACCTTTTACTCTATATGGTCGTCTGTCACTTGGTTTGGGGCAATCACCATAGTGATTGATTGACTCAGAAACTATTCATACTCTTTAAAGTATAAAAATTTCTAAGTCAATCAATCCATTCAACCGAAACCAAGTGACATCCGGCCAGGGGCAAGAACGTTCGCATACTATACAAGTTAAAATACTTAGCCAAAATTCTATGCATAAAAATTGGAAGCTTTGAAAATTATAAAAGCATAAACACCAATATAAATAAAACCAGTAAAACAACCGGATGCTTCATAATATACAGCCGTCAAAATTGACGACTGAAAATGCTAACTGGCAGAGCCAGAAATTGTCAAATCACCCGACCCCCTGGTCGGTAAAAGATACATTAATTACTCGGCACGCAGGCCGGAAAATCAGAGTAAATGGCCATTCGGCCGCTGAAAGAAAAAACATAAAGCTTAAAGATCAGGGGAGCTTCTCAGCATTGGCATTCGCCTTGTCCTCAGGCGCATGCTCCTTTGATTCCTCATCTTCCTCCTAATCATCCTCCTTGTCCCCAAAACACGAGCCGCCAAACGAGCTGGACCCCTCGAAGGCATTCTGGGCAGCCGCCTCTTGAGCTTCCCTAAGGAGTCGGGCAATGAACTCGTCGTTTTCCTTATAAAACTGGGCCTTTCCAGTTTGATAATCGACAGACGGCTGAACAGCTGCCCAGGCTGCACGCATGATGACCTCATTATCGTCCATTATTTGTTTGACCAAGGCTTGTTTCTCCTCCTCCATCAAGGACCTATACATGGTCCGGAGTTGGGTCTCCTGGTTGCTCAGCCGCCCTCGGAGTCTCTTGACCGTCTCCCCAAGGTTAGACGCCTTGGATTTTGCCTCCTTGAGAGTCTTTAACTTCTCCTTAAGGCCCTTGACCTGCTCCTGAAGCTCCTTCACCCGCTGTTTTGCTGCGTCCAAGTTCTGCTGGACTTACAGATTTGCTGACGCTTGGGAATACAACATATCAAGTGTCAGAATCTCATTTTGAGCAATCTCAAACTGAGCTTTGTCCAGAGTAAAGGCGACCCGAGCATTCGCTGCCTTTACCTCCCTAGTCTTCTCATTGAGTGGCCCTTTGAAACCGCTCACGCGCAGCATAGCTTGCAGTCGTCCAAAACAAGGAAATTCATCAGAAACCATTCGACAAAAAATATTAACCAAGTTATAAGAAGAAGTTTTACTTCGCAAAGAAGCGCTCGAATGCCATCAAGGTCAAGGATACCGATCCCTGTGACGGCAGCCTTGTCCTCAGGATCAAGCGTCCTGAGCATCCGTCTGGCCATCTAGAGGACAATTGGCCTCACTGGGGCATCTATCAATACAAATACATCTAAGTTAACACTTTGAACAAGGTTTCACTTCATGAAGCGCATGGTCGGATGGTCAGATGATTTACCTCCTTCTCCCCCTGCGGCTTCGTTGCCGCCAGCAGTGGTGAGTGGCTGTTTGCCACTCTTCGACACTCGTTGTTGAGCGTCCGGCGTTGTTGGAGTTTGGGTGTGGGAAGAGGTGCTCGTTAGGCTATGTGGCGACGTGTTTCCTACGATTCTGGGAAACATCGCCAACCAACTGCATGCGCAGTTTGGGGTCCGGTAGAGAAGAGAGAGCAGGCTTTGATGAGCCACCCTGAAAATAATTCTAAGTATATGAGTATTTGAGACTGACAGGGTAAAGTCGCATCCCCTAATCAAAAATAATTACCTAATTCACTAACTAAAGTAGATAGGGAAGTAGGGTCGATCTCCACAGGGAAACAAGTCTTTTTACTCCTAATTAAATATTATAATCTAAATTATTTAAGTAACCAATATTAAAAGTTGAATATGAAACTAAACTCAAAAGAGTAGGAAAGGGGAGAAAATAATATATAAAAGGATCTAGGGCATAGGTTCACCAATAAATAATATTCCGGGGTAAAATAGGGTAATCAATCATTGACATTGCATAAATAACATGATTAACAGGCTCTCGCAATTTATTAACCAACATAGATCTAACAGGCTCTCGCAATTTACTAGATCTAAGTTCTTATCGAAAATAGCCTTTAATATCAGATTAACATCTGCTCGATTCATCAATTTAATATTGCTATACTTTTACAAGCCGCAATTGTAAAACATTAAAACAATCCAATAAGAAATCATCATGCAATACCAACAATCAATAATAGTCAATCATCAATGCATCAATTAACCAGATTGTAAAGGGCTCTCGCTACTTATTACAATCACACAATTAAATTACCGGTATTAAATCTCATCTCTCGAATCTTGACTTAACCATTTATAAATTAACTTGCCTATTGAAACTAGACCTAAACATTAATTCTCATCTCTCGATTCTTGAATCAATATTGTCAAACTCATGCATAAAAGACAGGCCTAATCTAGTCACAGAGCATTAATTCAATCAATAGGAAATTGATCTAGCATTGATAATCAACAACAATAATTTACCCCTTCATATTATTTATTAGATCCCCATGAACCCTAGAAATTAAACTACTCACACATAATTAAATATAAACTAAGCAAAGCAATAAAATAAATCATGATCAAAGGAATAAAATAAATAACTAAGATTAAGGGAAGAGAAATCGTCACCAAAGTAAATCTGGAATTAATTTAAAGAAATAATAACAAAGGTTTAGAGAGAGATTAAGAGAGAGAAAACTAAGTAGAGAGAGAAAGTCTAGGAGAAAGGATTAAGAGAAGAAGAAGTCGTCCTAAAATCGTATTACGGAGGAGTATTTATACTCCGTACAAAAATCCTAAACTAAAACAAATTAATACGACTCTAATTGTTTCCTAAATAAACACGCGCCCGATCGGGCGAGGCACCGCCCGATCGGGCGCGCCTTTTTTCACCTCTAATAACAATCTCGCGCCCGGCCGGGCGCGTCACCGGGCGCTCCTCCCGCCCGACCGGGCGCGCCTCCGGGCGCCAGCCTTTTTGGCCGGGCGGATCATTTGGGCCAATATTTGGACTTCGATTGGGCTCCAATTCTTCGGGCCAATCTGGGTTTCCTCTTTGGGTCTTGAATACTCGGTCCAAACGCCCCGGTATCACCTCTACCGAGCCCTTAATCACCGGTTCGATGTCTCTAACCGGCCCTGGGCTATAAACTGTGGTCGTGCTTCTCCAATGTTCGTGATTGCTCCAAAATATCTCGGGAAAATACTCCAAAAGCATAAATCCCTGCAAAAGTCAACCAAATCTACGAAAACACTAGAAAACACCAATTAGTAATAAAAGTGGCTCTAAAGAGCCAAAAACACTACTAATTATGACCAAGGGATGGGGGTAAAATACTATATAAAATAAATACATCAAACTCCCCCAAGCCAAACCTTTGCTTGTCCCTAAGCAAAGATCTCATCAATGAATCAATAAATATGCTTCACCCCGAAAGTAAAATCAAGCACAAACGATTCAGGGTAAATCAAATAAACATGCTTTAGAGTCAATCAATCAAGTCCATCCAATTACCTTTCTTCCCTAACAATTGTCAAACAGAGCAAACCACAAGAGCATATAGAATTCAAGACTAGTGCTCACACACTCGACTCTCATTTATGTGGCGAGTAAAAGATGTACTCGATCGCTCTCCAACCACCCCTTTAATGTGAACAATGCCCTCCCAACTCACACTCTCGTGTGTATAAAAACAATGAACGCTCAATCCTACTAGTCGACTCGAATATGCCAAATCATAACTTGCATTGATAAGCAACACTTTCACATTCATACAATTCTATGCACAAAGGTCGGAGGGTCTTTAAAGCTTGTAATGTAAGGCTAAGGTAAAGGTAGGATAAATTTGGGATTATGTGAGAGAAAAGCTATGCATTAAGGGAGCCAAATCCTAATAAAACCATGATCAAAATAAATAATGACCAACATCTCCTACACAACCAACTCTAACATCAACCAAATATACTCCAATCATAATAAATAATCCCAACTCTTCAATTTCACTCATAAGATATAATAATGGAGTAATAGAGTGAATAAACAAACTTTATTTTCCAAACTTGAAATTTTTCCATTGAAGCTCAAAATTATTCTTTACAAACCTCCAACTAGAACATTTGAACATTTTATTTCTTTTGAAGTTCGCTTATTTTTTCCACATTTTTTTTTCTTTGAACTTCTCTTTTTTTCATAATATCATGCTTTAATTTTTCAAGAAAATATAACTCTCAAACTCATCAAAAATAAACATGAACAATCAACAAAACTACTTCTCAAAATCCCACCCAAATTGTGCAAATAAATAGCACACTACAAACTCCCTCACCTCACTCACTAATAGCTCCCCCAAGCCAAGCTTGGGACTAGTAACCAATGGGGCAAAATAGGCTTGTAATGTGGCTAATAAACAATAAAAAGTCAAGGAAACAACATGGTTAGCAAGAAGGGAACAAATGTATCTACAATATCTGGAGGCTACCTAAAAGAACAAATGCCTTCGTCCTCCACAATGTGCATAATAATGAATCATATAAATATTACTAATAGTTGCAAACCAATACTCAAATTCATTGACATACCAGGAACTATGGAACTATCACACATTTCCTAACCAAATCAACTAGCCAAGCACTATATTCACAAGTAGTTGGACAAAATTGACGCATGTTAAGGTTTCAAGACAATCAAACATCAAATCATGATCAACTAATCCACAATGCCTATCATCAATTACTAAGGATCAAAACAACTTTGTAAAGTAAGGGGCACAGGGAAGCATAATTTATAATTCATTGGAACGTATTTTTGGATTTTTATATATAAATAAAGCAATAAAGCTAACCTAGAAAACAAAAAAAAATTAACCTAAGAAAACACACCAAAAATAAAAGAAAAGAGAAAAAGAAAAAATACCAAACCAAAATCTCCCCCAAGCCAGAATCAGACAATGTCCTCATTGGCTCGGAAACTAGCCCAACATAGCTAGTCCTCATCATCCTCGTCCATCGAGCCGAAGCCCGCACCTCCACTGCCACCTGCACCACCTGCACCAGAAGAGCTACCACCAAAATAGTCAGCGTGAAAACTCCCCCCCCCCCCCCCCGTCGGTCCCCCAAAAGGAATGTCCTGCCCGTACCCGAAAAAGGAAGAATAGTCAGAGTAAATACCACGGGCAGTGGGATCCCTACCGTACCCCTGGGGTGGAGGCTGAAACCAGTCAGGGTGGATAGCGTCGTCGGGAATGTTGCCCCGACGAGCATAATCATCGTACATAGGGTAGAGAGCTCTACCCTGGTTCCTCTCTAGGTACCCTAACCTGTGGTCAATAGAGCCCACCATCCTCCTAAGGTCAGTCTGTGCATGCTCAATACGTCCTAGGGCCTGACCTATACTCTGAAAATCCCAAACTGGGTCAGAGTCAACATGAGGGACGGAATGAGACATACGAGGTGGAGAGAAAGCCACCTCGGGCTGGGGCTGAGGTGGTGAAACTGGTGGTGGTGGTGGTGCCTGTCCCCTAGCGTTGGCGACTAAAGCATCATAGGTATAGGAAAGTTTCCCTGGGGGAAAGGCGGTCAAGTCTGGACTGGGAAGGGGAAAAATGGGCAAAGGTTGCTCGTTCCCAGTCCGAATACACCAAAAGGGTGTCTGCTCACTATCCGGCCTAACCCACCCCACATCCTCAAAATACCTAGCAGTCATGTAGGTATCTGGTCCACAGTTAGTCAGCTGGTGGGGTCCGTCTACTACAAAACCGGCCTTTTTCACCGCTATTCGAGTGATAAGACCACCTAAACGGATAGGGGACTTGGAAGTGGTGCTGGTTGTGGCATGCCGACTCAGGTGATGAACTATGAACCTGCCTATGTTCAATTTCCCGAACCCGTATACATAATGTCCTATTATAGCTAGTTCGTTGGTTTGAGCGTTATGAGGCTCGGCCCTACCTAAGAAACACAATCCCGCAAACCTTTGCCAGATTTTTGGGACAGGGTGGTGAATGGGTTTGGTACTAGCATGTTGGGGGTCGGGGGCAGGTAAACCAGTCAAAGCAAAATATAAATCACCCATTTTATAATCTTCGTGCCACTGATGAGATAATTCAGAATTTAATTCAAAAATTTTACAAAATTCAACAAAAGTTAAACTAATATTTCTATTATTTAACCTGAAAAATAAATTAGGTCCATTTCTACTACTAACAACATGAAAAGTGGACAAAAATTCACATGTAAGTTCTCGGTATGTAGGATAATGCATGTCAACGAATTTTCTCATGCCAATATCATTCAAAAATCGTTTAACATAATCAAACAAACCATATGATTCTAAGGTAGGGCGGTGTAACCACCGAGAAGGGATTACCTCACGACCGACCAAATGCTCCAAACGTTCTTTCTGTTCCCGGCTCACGATCCGGATCGTCGGCCAATACGGGAGCTGTAAGTCTGGGTCGTACTCCTCCCTCGAGCTGGAGCTCCTACCAAAAATTGATCTTGCTCTCTTTGAAGCCATGTAGAGAAATGGGTCGAAAAATTTTTGGAATTAAAACTGAAAAATTTTTGTATGAGGGTGAAGAGGATGAAGAGAGGATTACAAATATATAAAAAGTTTTGAATTTTGAAAATTTTTTGGAATTAAAACTGAAAAATTTTTGTTATGCGCTAGAATTTGATCAATTGTCGCATCTCTGCTCTCCATGTGCTTTTGCATATTAACCAACATTGCTCTAATTTCCCCTAAAGAAGGGTCTGAATATGAGGGGGGTTGTTGTGGTTGATTCTTTTGGCCAGCATTGGGATGATAGTATTTCTGCTGCTGTTGCTGTGGCACCTGTGGTTCTTGTGGTGGTGGATTTTGAACATTAGTGCTCCGGTAGGAAAGGTATGGATGATTCCGATACCCAGGATTGTAAGTGTTGGAGTATGTGTTATTCTGCCTGTAAGCTTGGAAGGCATTAACTTGCTCCACGGAACTCCTGCAATCCTGCTCCCAATGACCTACAATACCACAATTTTCACAGAAAGCCTCATTAGAATTATTATTAATCGCAGAAACATTGGCTACGTTAGCAGTGCTCAGATTATCTAATTTTTGACAAATAGAGGTCAGTTGAGCTTGCAAAAAGGATACAGAGTCGACGCTATGTTTCCCCTTGTTAGCAAATCCTCTTGGATTCCCATATTGGGAATTGTGTATCGCCATGTCTTCAATAACCTAACCTGCGTCATCAACATTAAGATTCATAAATCTCCCACTAGCTGCAGAGTCTAAAATTATTCTAGAAGAATTTCCAATGCCGTTATAAAAGGCTTGGATTAACTGCCATTGTGCTAAATTGTGGTGAGGGCATTCTCTTTGTAAGTCCTTGAACCTCTCCCAAGCCTCATATAAAGACTCATCGGCTTCTTGGGCGAAATTCTGAATCGCACTCCGTAGTACTGCTGTTCTCTCTGCAGGATAATATTTGTTATAAAAATTCAAAACAAGAGTCTCCCAGTCAGTTATACCAAGCGTAGTTCTATTTAGACCATTAAACCACAATTTAGCTTTTCCAGTTAAAGAAAAGGGAAAGAGAATGTCCCTGATTTGGTCTTGAGTGACCCCGGCTTGCCTTATGGTGTTGCAATATTGACAATAGTCGGCAATGTGAAGATTCGGGTCTTCACCCTTGGCTCCACTGAATTGCTTCCTCTCTATCATCGTTATAAATTGGGGTTTGATTTCGAATTGAACCCCATCAAGAGCCGGAGTAGGGGTGAGATGTGGAAAATCTGTAAGCTTTGGTTGTGAATAATCACTAAGTTTCTTTGGAACCGCCATCTCTGATTCTGTGTCGGATGATGCCTCTGAATTGCTAGAACCAGTTGGAGAATCTCGGTGATTATTGTTATTATCACCAGAATCCGCCAGGATTTGCTTGTAGAAGTTTTTCTGTCTATGGAAGGAACGTTCGATCTCAGGATCGAATGGGATGTAACCTGATCTGGAACACCTGGGCATAAACAAAAACTAGAAGCAAATATGAGATTTGTCTCAGAGAACTAACGCTCTCTGAGACAAAAAGGGAAATAATCTAGACTACAAAAATAATCAGAAATAAAAATAAAACCGTTTCCCCGGCAACGGCGCCAAATTTTGACAGGGTAAAGTCGTATCCCCTAATCAAAAATAATTACCTAATTCACTAACTAAAGTAGATAGGGAAGTAGGGTCGATCTCCACAGGGAAACAAGTCTTTTTACTCCTAATTAAATATTATAATCTAAATTATTTAAGTAACCAATATTAAAAGTTGAATATGAAACTAAACTAAAAAGAGTAGGAAAGGGGAGAAAATAATATATAAAAGGATCTAGGGCATAGGTTCACCAATAAATAATATTCCGGGGTAAAATAGGGTAATCAATCATTGACATTGCATAAATAACATGATTAACAGGCTCTCGCAATTTATTAACCAACATAGATCTAACAGGCTCTCGCAATTTACTAGATCTAAGTTCTTATCGAAAATAGCCTTTAATATCAAATTAACATCTGCTCGATTCATCAATTTAATATTGCTATACTTTTACAAGCCGCAATTGTAAAACATTAAAACAATCCAATAAGAAATCATCATGCAATACCAACAATCAATAATAGTCAATCATCAATGCATCAATTAACCAGATTGTAAAGGGCTCTCGCTACTTATTACAATCACACAATTAAATTACCGGTATTAAATCTCATCTCTCGAATCTTGACTTAACCATTTATAAATTAACTTGCCTATTGAAACTAGACCTAAACATTAATTCTCATCTCTCGATTCTTGAATCAATATTGTCAAACTCATGCATAAAAGACAGGCCTAATCTAGTCACAGAGCATTAATTCAATCAATAGGAAATTAATCTAGCATTGATAATCAACAACAATAATTTACCCCTTCATATTATTTATTAGATCCCCATGAACCCTAGAAATTAAACTACTCACACATAATTAAATATAAACTAAGCAAAGCAATAAAATAAATCATGATCAAAGGAATAAAATAAATAACTAAGATTAAGGGAAGAGAAATCGTCACCAAAGTAAATCTGGAATTAATTTAAAGAAATAATAACAAAGGTTTAGAGAGAGATTAAGAGAGAGAAAACTAAGTAGAGAGAGAAAGTCTAGGAGAAAGGATTAAGAGAAGAAGAAGTCGTCCTAAAATCGTATTACGGAGGAGTATTTATACTCCGTACAAAAATCCTAAACTAAAACAAATTAATACGACTCTAATTGTTTCCTAAATAAACACGCGCCCGATCGGGCGAGGCACCGCCCGATCGGGCGCGCCTTTTTTCACCTCTAATAACAATCTCGCGCCCGGCCGGGCGCGTCACCGGGCGCTCCTCCCGCCCGACCGGGCGCGCCTCCGGGCGCCAGCCTTTTTGGCCGGGCGGATCATTTGGGCCAATATTTGGACTTCGATTGGGCTCCAATTCTTCGGGCCAATCTGGGTTTCCTCTTTGGGTCTTGAATACTCGGTCCAAACGCCCCGGTATCACCTCTACCGAGCCCTTAATCACCGGTTCGATGTCTCTAACCGGCCCTGGGCTATAAACTCTGGTCGTGCTTCTCCAATGTTCGTGATTTCTCCAAAATATCTCGGGAAAATACTCCAAAAGCATAAATCCCTGCAAAAGTCAACCAAATCTACGAAAACACTAGAAAACACCAATTAGTAATAAAAGTGGCTCTAAAGAGCCAAAAACACTACTAATTATGACCAAGGGATGGGGGTAAAATACTATATAAAATGAATACATCAGAGACAAAATATATTAAGTATTTAATTGAAGAAATTTTGCAAGAGCTGAACAGTTCGTTACCTTAGGAGTGTCGCCTGACAGCTGTTCATCTGCCTACTTGAGGTTTGAGCGGTAGAAAGCGGCAGAGATAGTTGGCTTCTTGTGAGAGGGAAGCTTGGCCATTGCTTTGTCTGCAACAAACAACAAAAAGAGTTAGCAATGAAATAAATAAGTAACAAAATGGGTAGCAAAGCTAATAAGTTCATGCGGCCAGCTACCTCTCGGCATCTGAGTACTAAGGCCGCAAGTGGGCAAGTATGTCCTATCCGAGAGCCACTCGAATCTGGGAATATAGCTTTGGGGGGTGACTTCCTTGACCCGGTCTCGTTGTTCATTCGGACGGCCACAAAAAGTTCCCGATCAAAAATCTCCTCCTGTGCCCTCCTAGGAACAGGCGGAAGGGCTTTCTTTGGAGGAGCGGATACTGGGTCCAGCGGTTGTACCGCTTGTTTCTTTGGAGGTCTGGGGAAGAGACTATGTAAATTTTAGTTCTCCAATCCTTCCACTTGTTCTCTTTCCCCAGCGTCATCATATAACGGGTGTGGCTGGTCAGAGTAAACCAGCCGATCCTGCTTGGATTGGGAGTCCTACTCAAGTAATGCATGTGAGAAAACGCCTCGAAGCTAGGCACCACCTCCAGCATCTCACAGGCGGCAACGTAGCCTAAAATGTTGAGCCAAGAATTGGGGGCTAGTTACCAAATACCCAGCTGGTATCCGTCCAAAATCCTCTCCACAGCCGGATGAAGAGGGAAGCGAAGTCCTGCCTGGATGGCTGCTTCGTAGCAGCCAAAGCACTGGTCACCATAGCAGGCCATCTCAGGCAAGGTGACCATGTCAATAGCATCCGGCATGAACAGAAGAAACCCATGTCCCATGAAATGGGTAGAAAGAAATTTGGGAAGATCATCCTTCATGATCTTCCACTTGCCTTTTGGGACGTGCAGATAATAAGGCGCACGTTCATGCCGCCTAAAAGCAGACTGCTCCTCCCAGCTCTCTCCCTTCTCAACGGAGAGGGACTCTCTGGCAACTTGAAGGTTTGAATGCGCCTCCTCCGAGTCAAGGGGGCGTAATTGGAAGATGAAGACGCAGAGTCATCATCAGAGCTCTCTTAAGAGCTGGGGGCCCGCTGGCTGGAACTAGCAGTGTCCTCCCCCTGCTCATCATCTGGCACTGATCCACTCAGCCAGGGGTTCTCATATTCTTCATCACACTCCTCCAAGAATGAGTCATTGGGAGTGCTGACGGTGCTAGGGGGTTCCCTACTTATTTCCGAGACAATCGCCCTAATGGAGCCGTTAGAAAAGACACTCTCACTGTCCGAATGGTACCAAGAACAATATGTCCTATATCTCCTTGTTGTCTGCTTTGTTCTGGCCATCGTGTCCTGCAGAGGCACAGATACTGTCGGATTTGGAGATGTACTTAAAGGAAAGTTCTCGAACGAGCATTCGGCACTCCTAGTTCTAGATTCAGCTGTCCCCGGTGACCGGATGATCGCTAATCTAGGCCGTGCCAGGTTCGTTTGGGAAACCATTTTTGATAAAGAAAAAATGCAAAGAAATAAGTAAAGAAGGGATCAGGCGGTTACCTTAGAAAAAGGTAAAAAGAGTCGTTGGTCTGGGGCGTCTGGTTGAGCAGGCGAACTAAGAGGGCCGACTGTCGGATGCTGAAGAAGTCAAAGTCTTTGCAAGTAAAATTCAAAGATTCTCCCAAAGATTCACGCAAATGTGAATGCAAGGGAGGTCAACCTCTCTATTTATAGAGGGGGTAAAATGTTCAGGGTAAAACCCTATAACTAAGTGAACAGTAAAAAGTAACTTTTAGGCCATTCATAGCCTAACACCTATCACAGGCGTCATGTGCCAAGCACGTGACCCTTGTGAGGGGCAAATGTTTTGGGTATTTTATAGCGGCCACGGGAGTGCTATGCGACCGCAGCATTCCCTTAAAGTTGAAGGGAAAATTCTACAGGACTGCCATAAGACCAGTGTTGCTCTATGGTACAGAATGTTGGGCTTCTAAGAAAGAGCATATTAAAAAGATGGAGGTTACGGAAATGCGCATGTTAAGGTGGATGTGTGGAAACACTTTAAGAGATAGAATTAGAAATGAGGTTATTCGCAAGAAAGTAGGTGTGGCGGGCATTGTAGATAAATTAAGGGAAAATCGTCTGCGTTGGTTTGGACATGTAAGACGGAGACCCGAGGGTGCACCGGTGCGAAGAGTGGAAGAGTGGGACCATGGAGGGATTAAACGAGGAAGAGGGAGACCAAAGATGACTTGGTTGGAAGGAGTGAGGAAGGATATGAAGTGCATGGATTTACGTGAGGATGAAGTTTTGGATCGTAAGGGATGGAGGAGAAAGATTTATGTTGATGACTACACGGAATAATCAAATTTGGTTCATGTTAGCCGACCCCACTTTTGGGATTAAGGCTTTGATTGATTGATTGATTGATATACCCTGCCAAGTGGCCGAATCAGAACCTGACACATGTCACTGGAAGGGGCGCCACCTTGGGCTTTCCAGATGGTGACACGTGTTAGGCAGATACAACCCTGATCTGGGGTATTTGATGATCCCAAGTGGACCAATAAGAGAGCGACATGTGTCGCCCTGAGAGACGCCCAAATGGCCTCTTAGGATGAGCGACACATGTCACTCATATATCGTCTCTGAAATGGCGGTCTTCAAGGCCCAAACTTTGAGGGCGCCGCAAAACGGCGTGCCCTAATCCCTAGGTCATCAAACCCTAGGGAGGGCACACTTCCCAAGGACCCTATAAATAGGGACATTCCCCTCATTTATGGGGACACGTTACATTAATTATTGCAATTATTACTGAGCTGTCGTTCTCAAGAAACAGACAGCACCTGAGCTTGGAATCCGAGCAGATAACTTAATTCCCGCACGTTTTATTCCGAACACTTTACTAACTTAATCTTCGGAGGCGGACCACCAACCATCCGGCGGTCCGTTTGTTGTGCAGGTACAGGCGACCTTGTGAATCCAATCTTGAGCTGTAACTCTCCCGAAGGACACGAAAAACCCCAAAACACAAAGCACAACAGCAGATTCTACAACTGAAGTCGAAAACTTGGTAGCTTCTAAAGCAGCTAAGGAACCAATTTGGATTCGCAAATTCGTTGGTGAACTAGATGTTGTACCCTCCATCAAGGGTCCAATAGATCTCTTTTGTGATAACAATGGAGCTATTGCTTAGGCCAGAGAGCCAAGGGAACATCAGAAGGTCAAACATGTCAAAAGGCGATTACACATGATAAGGGAATGGTAGTCCGAGGGTGAAATCAGAATTTGTAAGACTGGAAAGGACGACAATGAAGCCGATCCACTCAATAAATCTTTGCCACAAGTGAAACACAACAAGCATGTTGAGTCAATGGGAATCAGGCACATTGGAGATTAGCTTTGATTTCCCTAGTTATGTTTTTTTTTATTAATTTTGGATATTTTAATGAAAAACACTATGTTGAACTATTCAGTTTTTGAGTAATTTAAATTTTATGCAATATTTTTTTTTATCAATCCATTTATATTTAATTGTGGTTTAGAATTAAATAATGAGTTCATTCAATTTTGAGAATATTCAAAATAGGGTATCAAGACAATGTTTTGGATAAAGAAATAACTATTAAGTGAATGTTGAATATTATAATCGTAATATCCCTAATCAAAGTCATTCAAATGTTGGACGATTAATGACCACTTGAGATTATTGTGTAGTATGATTTATAGAACCGTTTCTTGGCTACAAGGACATGATTGTCATAAATCATTTGCATGGTATGACCTTTTTAATGACTTATTTATGTTTAAAAAATTGACATTAAATACAAAAGGTGGCTAGGGCCTTAATTTGAAAAAATTATGAGATACGAGTTTTTGACAAGTCCGACCATTGACAAAATACTTCAAGTGTTGACTATCACGTGTCATGCAAGTGACATTAAAAAAACCCTCCATTTCTTCCGCCAGCCACTTCCCACACGTCGTTTGCCCCTTCCCCCCCCCCCCAAGGCTAGGATGGTTTTGTTTAGGGGTTTCCAGTTGGTGGGAGGGTTTATTTTAGAGCGGTTGAGGTTTTCCTTGGTGGTAGTTTGTGGTGAGGACTAGGGTGTGGCGAATCTTTAGGTGGTAGTGCTTAGTATTTTGATGGTTCGGTGGAGGGGTGATAAGGAGGGGAAGGAGGAGAAAAGAGAATGATGTTTCCATGGTGATGCAAGAGCATCAACACTACTTTTGGGCCAAATACGATTAATGTTGACTTGATCAAAATAGAATAATATTTAGGCTCGATACGAATTATTTGGATGATATTCCTAACTTGGATGTGGCTTAGTTTGTTTAATTTTTAGGAAGTTAATTTTATAATTAATCCTGACCTTTTATTTTGTATGATTTAGACTTAATGAGATTTAGGGTTTGCTTCATTATAAAAGGAGTTATTTTATGATGTACAACTTAGACTTTGTTAATTATTGAAAAATATGAGAGTTTCTCCATGTTAAGCTCTTTGTGATCTTTCCTCTGTGGTAAAAACTCAATCTATATCAACTTTGTAATTGATTATATTGAATCCTTGTTTCTCTAGACTTTTATGACTAGTGAATCAAGTTATTTTGCTAGATAATCTTACTTTGTATTTGATTATTTTAACCTAATGTCTAGATCTTGATCCAAGATCATATCATTATTTAATTTTTAACTCTAAAACTCACAAAATTTCTCAAAAATAGATCTTTGTTTTTAATTTCTTATTACATGGTGTAGGGGAATGACGAGGAGAAAGAATACGAGTTTTTTAACGTCATGTGTGTATCACATCATAAATCACTAAATAGGTCATTTCTCACAAATTACTCCGTATTTGTTTGGCTCTTGACATGTTACCCGCCCAAAAGCAGAGATTTTCACGTTATTCTGCACGTTATTATTAATTGGCCTATGAATGGCTACGAGATTATAATTCTTGCTTTTATTTGTTCTTGAGTTTTAAGCTTTGTACACCATTTCTATTTCACATGAGCGTTGAGCACAAGTCTCTGAATTAAGTAGATATACCAATATATACGCAGTTCAATAAATGTGAATATCTCTTGTACAAGATCATGCAAGCACACCATATCAAAAAATTACAATGAATCAAACTAGATATACTCAACATACAATAGCCAACTACAAAATTGAACTCAAATATACATAATTAGTAGGAAACTCAATGGAATTAACCTCGTTTCTACCTAGGAAGCTAAAAGGAACTTCAAACATAAGGAGATACATAAAATCAACTAACATCCTAAGAGTAAGACTCATTTGATTACCTTGAGGTAAGCACATCAGAAGAAACCTTGTTGGGAGAATGGGGTGCCAAATTCGATTGATTGCAGGATCAACTAGCCATAGCTAGAAGACAGGCTAAGTTGGCGTTTATATTATGATACATATTGAACAATACCGAGATAATATAGTTGGTGGATTTTCCAATCATGCGTCCTCTTAGATGCCTTGTTCATTGCATGCTTGCAACGTCGGCTGAAATTCGTGTAATGGATGGATAGATCACTTCCAGTTAGGCCACCTGATTGAATTTGTTGATCTATTCTTTGCACCTGAGGAGCCAATACTTCCTGGAGCATTGTACCATATCCTCACCAACTGCATGATGGAAAACAGTTTGTTAGGACACATTTGGCAATAATAATCAAAACTGGTAAACACAGAATCTTTCCGTAACTCAGACAAGAGAAGAAAGAGCATGACTAATCAAACTCATCTACCCACACAAACCTAAATTACCTGAAGCACAAAAAACAAACCAGCACAAATTGTTATAGATATTCCCTCCTTTCTCTTTTTTTCTTCTTATTTATTGTATCAACAGAAATTAAAGAAAGCGGAAAGTTAGTGAAAAGTGGTTCCCTTTTTCACTTTTCAAGTTGGAAAAATAATTTATCAACAAATATGCGTATTATCAATTACTATAAATGGAACCATATGGTGGGGGTGAAGCCATAAAGGAGAGAAAAATGGAGAGTTTTCTTTACTATAAATGAAATAAAGCAAAAGTACGAAAACAAAAAACCTATTGATGGCCCGTCAAAAATAAATAAATAAATACACACATACATAGATGAACGTAGGAAGATAAAAAGAGAATAAAGGGAGAAGAATACATGGAGAAAGTAGATCCCTACCTTAAAAAAAGTTTGAAAAACCTTATAAATAGTGCATGGACAATTATATTCCTAAAAATATTCTTTTACATATTCGCAGTTCAAAAGCCTTAAAATTGTCTCTTAAAATTCCTTAAAATAATTTAAGATATTAAGTATATTTCAATAGTTAAAACAACCTTGCTCTTTTCATTTTCCTATATAGAATTTATCTTTTTATTGTTTAATCACTAAATCAAAACAGCTCAATTAAAGTTTTGAACATTGTACAATTACACAACATCCAACACATTTATCGTCTATACGAAAATACTTAAATAATACTATCCAAACAGGCATAGGTCATAGAGGCCATCGAAGAAAAATTCTTCTATAAGGGTTAGCCATACCGCACGCATCGAGCGCGTTAGAATCCCTAGTTAATAAAAAAAGTTAAGGCAAGATGAAGAAAAACGGCTACAAAAAATTAAGTATAAGTCTTCCAACATACCCCTGCCATGTTAACGCTATCACCTTCCTTCACACCCCGATCAATCAGAGATTTATTAACACCACAAGCCTCAAGAACATGTTGGAACCTTTTCTCAGAATCCACATACCTGTTACAAAACACAGTGTAAGGAAAGGAACGGTTTGCAATTTTACACAACTTAGAGGTAGAACAATGGGCATCCACCTGATGATTTAGGCAATACCCAACTGATTGAAAGTCTTAAGATTTTATAAGAAAAGGTAAAGAAAACAATCAAATTAAAATAGTCTCTATCTCTTGTACAAACTGATAACATGCAAGTGATAAAACAACAATAAGAAAAAAAAAATCATGGCCAATAATCCAAAGCAACAATGTTACCCAACTAATGCCCTATTCTTTTCACCTAATTTTCACAATATTGTAAAAATATTCTTATTGATTGAACTACTACTTCGTATTAAAGATTGTGATATTTAGTGATTAAACTGATATTCCCTGATCAAACCTATCTTTAATCAATTCAGCCTTATTTTTATTAGTTTCACTGATTCTAACATGTTATTACTGATTTACTAGGTATACATTTTTCTTAAATCAAGGTACTACTTTTACACAATAATACTAAATTGTATTGATTCAAAATTACTATTAATGATTCAAAACATATATATTAATATAAACTGATTTATGCTAAACATTGTACATTTCAGATGAAGATAACAAAGCCTCAAAGCCCAGTAACTAGCTTTATTCCCTTGGCCAACTTGAATTTTTCTAAACATCCATATCCTATTTGATTGTTCAGATCTTCAGGACTTAAGACTTTCCTATCAACCAGTACATAATTCTCAGTAGATCCAAAAAATTGTAGCTTTAAGGAGCACCTCCTTGGTACCATATTAGATGCTCCAACAGTCTTAAATTTCAACTCTAGGTACTTTCAGGCCTAGGAATGTTACACATGACTTCCTCAAAGATATCTCCGATCATGTGTAAGATGTGAAAGTAAGGCAGAATAGTGCGTGTAATAGAATCATTACAAGTTTAAAATAAATAAATAGATGCAAGTATTGTGAACATACTGCCAATTAGTCATTTGAACAAACCGCTCCAATCCATCACCAACCACATGCCACGTCTTTGAGCTACTATCATGAGTAATCTCAAAATCATTTATAGGGACAGCTCGTTTTTTCTTTATCTCCTCAGCCACATGATTGAGATTGATAGGTGCAGCACAACCTGTAATATTGAGCACTATTTTGTAAATTAAATGTTAGGATTGATAAACAAGTAACAGTGGAAAAATATTTTAAAATTTTGTTCTCTCTTTGTTTGAGAATAAATAACAATCCGTGACTTTTTAATCTTTGACGGCTAGCTTTGATCAGTTGGTGTTAGTGAAGAAGATAAAATAATCGGCTATTTCACCAAATGTCACTGGCCACTTTAAAAATTCACCAAATGCCAACTAGTTTTTAAAAAATTCACCGAGTGCCATTAATGACTAATGGCAGTTAACTTCGTTAGTCATTTAGGCAAAGTATGCCACGTGGTGGCTTATGATTGGTTGCTTATCAAATTAGTAAATTAATTACTTAAGAAAAAAATTTAAAAAAAAAAAAAAAAACCCACCCACCATGACCAAGCCCCAACCACCATCTGTCACTGCCATCACCCTATCCCCGCCATCACCCTATCCCCATCTCAAGCTAGTCCCAACCGCGGCGGCGACCCAGCTAAGCTGGCCCACGCCGATGACGCAAACCAGCCACCCTTCACACGATTCGCGAACTCTCTTTCTCCATTGAAAATACCTCAGTTCCCCTCCCCACCGCCGAATGACCAAAGCCCCCTCCACTCCCCACTGCTGGCGACCAATAATCCCTCCCCGCTCCGGCGAACCCAAACTGCCCCCCTTCCCCTCCCATCTCTACCCCCTAAACCACCTCGCTTAAACCCTAAAATCGAAAACCTTAAAATCGAAATTTAGGGTTTCGATTATGGAGATTTCAATTTTGCGGTTTTAGTGTGTCGAGGATGGTGGTTTAAGGGGGGTGAAAGTGGATGGAGATGGTAAAGGGGATGGGCGAATTAGCTTCGCCGGCATAGGGGATGGGGCTGGGCGACGGTGGGAGGGGAGAGAGGTATTTTTAAAGTGGAGGGAGGGGTTTTAGGGTGGGGGGAAGGTGGTTCTGGGAAAGAGATGGTGGCGATGGCATAGGATCAGGGGGAAGGGATAGCGAAGAGGATGTTGGCCTGTCGCCGGTGGGGGTGGGGGCAAGGGGTTGGGCTGGCGTAGGGGCGGTGGTGCGGTGGGAGTGGCTGGGGTTAAGTTTTTTTTTTTTTTTTTTTTAGTTTTTTTATAAATATAATAATAAGAATAAAATGAACCAATAAGAATATGCCATGTGGCATATTTAGCCTAATGACTAACGGAGTTAACTGCCGTTAGTCATTAATGGCACTCTGTGAATTTTTAAAAAACTCGGTGGCATTTGGTGAATTCTGAAAAGTCCGATGACATTTGGTGAATTTTTAAAGTGTTCAGTGGCATTTGGTGAAATAGCCGTAAAATAATAGATTTAAAAAATATAAAATAAAAAATAAAAAATAAAACAAAAAAAAAAAAAAAAAAAAAAAAGAAGTAGAAGAAAATAAAGAACTTTCACATATACTATTGACTTATACAGATTGATAGTCAAATCAGACAAAAAGTTTAATATGGCCTGTCAACATTGGATGCAGCAAAAGAGTCCCTAATCGATCTAAGGATCTTGATCCACACATGTTTAATAAGCGAATGGCAGGGAAAGGGAACTTTAAACCTTGTTCTGCAATCATCTTAGAAGGCTATTACAGTATTGATATGACGGTAATTCAGAAAGAGGCAAATTAAAATCTCTCTAGTCTGCAGGCAGATTCTTGTAAAGCCAGTCAATGTGTTCTGCCGAATGACCAAAGCAAGTTGTCTTATTTTATCTCTTTAAATTAATTATACAAAAAATTATTTGTCACTTTACACAAATCAACTAAGCTCATTTGCTTAGGTCTTCCCTTAAGATCTATGATTTGATAGTTTGAGAGGTGTAGCTTGGAACCAGCCATACTACTGTAACAAATTACTTTCACTATCACGTACCAAATATATATTTCTAGTTAGCTTTAAAAAACCAATAAAACTTAGGTTATGTTTTCAACAGCTGAAGGTGTTCTAATGTGAACATTGCAACCTCTGGTTTGGTATAAGGTTTGATCTAATCAACTTCTAGATTTAACTGAACATTGATTGTATTTTTATGCTGATATATAAGAGGAAATTATCGGGCAAGATCTTGTTAGATTCATTAATGTGTAATTTTCAATTATCAGATTTTAAGAATTTTTATTAATAAGAAATAATAGATATTTGGCAATAAGCAAATGAATAATAGATGTGATTCTTATAAGACATTAAGAATAGACAACAATTTTAAGGACTAAGGTGAAGAGTAAATAACTTTAAATCATTTAACAATCATTTTGTCCCATAAATTCCCATTTCCCTTGGGCTCATAGTTTTAGGAGAGTTGATGGTAGGGCCTTATTGAGTGTAATTGAATGTAGGTGAATACAAAATAGTGGGCATTGTTTACTGTTTTCATTGAGGGACCATTTAAAATCATCCCACGAAGGAAGAAAAATGGGAAATTTTACATGGTAGCCTTCAAGATTCTATTTGCTAGACAAAAAAAAAAAAAAAAAAAAAAAAAAAAAAAAAAACATAATTTCTAGTGAACCCCAAGAATGGTATAATTCTATTTAGTGACTTTTTTCATTAAATGGTTAACCATTTTTTATTTTAGGATCAATTTTTAACCCTAAACCATGTCTTTGATTATTGATTTAGGTGAAAATTTGAGGAGTCTTGTGAATTTCTTTGATTCTAGCATTTTCTTTAAATGTTATAACCAAAATAATTCATTTTGTGTCCTTAAAATAACTTATTTCATGTCTAATTTATAAAAACGTCCAAACCAATTTAATTTGGTCCATAATCTGGGTCCAATAATTGTGTAGTTAGATGGGGCTTGAAAAGAGATTTTCAACAATATATTATAAACCCAAATTCGGGTTATAACGAGTAAATTATGGCCAAAATGCTAAATTGGACCCAAACCGAGTTTTATATGTGGACCCAATGATCATGTGGAGATTCCATTAATATTAATTATATTTTTAAAACCATTAGGATTTGTCTAAACTTCTAGAATTATCTGGAGGGTTGTTTTGAGTCCTAAATCCATACTAACCCTTAAATAATTTAACCTAAACCCTTATTAACTCACCACCACCACCTCACCATACGACCACCTCAATCACCCTTTATCCATCCTATGTCCCCAACCACCCATACCCTTCCCCTGCTACTCCCCTCCGACCCCTCCGACCCCTAACCACCTGGCCCACCCTTCCCTAGCCGCTCCTCATCCCCGAAACCAACCCAAACCTACCCAACTCTGGCTTACTAAACAAGCTGATTTTTGCGTGGGTGAGGGTTTTGACTAGGTATTTTTGGGGTTGGCTGGAAATCAAAAAGGTTTTCGGTTGGGTTGGCCGGAAATTGAAAAGGTTTTATGGTGGGTTGGTAGAAAAATCAAAAAGGGATGCAAAGGGGTGGCGTGACGAGAAGGGTTGACCGGAAACGTTTCGTAGGGGTCATGTGAGGTTGTTGTTTGTTTGGCGGGGATGAAAGGTGGAGGCAGCTGGAAAATGAAGTGGGGCATGAGGGGAGGTGGCTTGTAGTTATGGAGGAGGAAAGGGGAAAAAGAAAAAGAAAAAAGTTTTTTTTTTTTTAAATAAAGGGTAGGTTAGGAAATTGACTATATTGAGTTAAAAGGTTAGCCATAATTTGTTGATTAAGCCCAATTTAATGAAATAAGGGCACTACATAGAGTTTTGCAAATCTTTAATGCCACTAGAAATTATGACATTTTTTTTTGTTTTTGTCTACCAAATAGAATTTATGAATCTTGAAAGCCACTATGTAAAATTTCCCAAGAAAAATAAAGCAATCTTATAATTGTGGACACGACTTGATGGAGAAATGGAAAGTTTATTGTGGGACAAGCATGGGGAGAAATGAAAATTGTTATGTGAGACAGGAGTATGAATGTATAATATTCTGATTCACTTGAGAAAGAATGGAGGAAGAATTATTTAAGACCATGAATTATTAAGAGCTAGTATGATATTAACAATGATGGCAAATCACTATACAAAGAATGTCCAATAAGGAATGTTAGAATGTGTTATGCTGAAGAACCTAATTGATTTTGGCGCCTTCTTTCTTTGTTTACTGATTTTGGAAAAAGGAATTGGCAAGTACCATAGCGGAAGAATTTGGTATGATTAATTTTTTCTGGATAAAATAAAAGTTCACCACTAACAGGTTTAATCTTATTAAAAGCAACATAGAGAAATAACAAAAATTTACCTTCAGCTTCTTTGACAGCCTCCTTAAATTTCTTTACGAGCTCATAGGCAGCACAAACCACTTCATGTGTACCCTGGTTACTTATAGCACTCATACAGAAAGGTTGAATATCCTCGGCTAATAAATGTTCCCTAAAAACTTCCCATCTTTCAGAAGCTTCTGGAAGATCCATCTTGTTAAAAGCAACAAGATAAGGCTTTTCGGCAAGTTCAGGGTTAAACAATTCAAGCTCCAGGCGAATTGCATCAAATTCATATTCTGGCTGCGGAGATGAACCATCAACAACATGCACCTGAAGTAAAATGCAAACAGGCACTTGTGTCAGGAAAAGTAGGAATAAACAGCTTAAGCTTACTCAACAAACATTAAAACATATAGTTTATTATAACCCTCGTACTCTTTAAGCTTTTTACAATGGAAACAAAAATGTAGTCATAACTAACATATTATTAATAAACAGCCTCTTCTTTTTTGGGGGGATCATCATGTTCACATTTCTAAAATTGGGTTATGGGACCCCTAAGGTCCAGATCATGGGTTCAGGCCGTTCAACACGATAAGATGCTAAAGTAACCCATACTAGGATGCAAAAGTCTGAGAAAATATAGAAGTGAACTTCATCCGTAAGATGAAATGATTGAACAATGCCCAGATTAATATACTACACTAATATTCCTGATGTAAAAACATATAGTTTATTATAAGCAGCACATGGCTCATAACTTAGAAGATGCATGTATAGAAGAACCTAGCGTATTAGCAGGACAACAGTTCCCTATATTATCCAGCAGTCAAAAGACATCACAGCTCAGATTTTAACTCATCAACATCAAGTTCCTATTGTGGAAGGTAAAAAGGCATTTCATAATCCAGATCTAGATCATTCTCATAAGATAGGAATCTAATTATTCCTTTCTTCTTCATTCCAATTAAGTTCAGGAAACATCATTTTCACCAATTCAGAAAAGACATTGAGAGGTTCAAACATCTCTTCCTTACCAGATAAATACAAGTAAACTTATTGGTAATTGAAGTGAAGTACAAATTTAAAATTTATAGTTCCAACGGTCATTTGCTTTGTAACTCAAATTATCATGGCACCTCAAGTACTCATATCGGATTATGTGATATCTTGATAGTCCGACATGGACAGGAACACTTGATAGCTCATTTCAGACCGAAGATACAATCCTTTTTTTTTTCACTAACCCAGTGAGACACTTGGATGCGTACTCATGTTCGACATGGACATTAACATTTGACAACTCATTTCAGACTAAAGATGCAGATCATTTTTTTTACTAACCCAGTGAGACACATGGATGCATACTCATGTCCAACATGATGTGGTAACAAAGGTCAGCAATATATTATGCCAAACAATTGATTGTTATTTTATTGTTTTGAATCTGAAACTAAAATGCTAATAATTCATATAACAAGGAAGATTTCACAAATTTCTTGTACCAGGACAGAACATCTTTCAGTATGTCGCAGAAACTCATGGCCTAAACCAAAACCTCGGTGTGCACCTTCAAGTAAACCTGGTAAATCAGCTACAATCATTGTAGAATCATAATCGAATGAAACTACACCAAGATTAGGAAGCAGTGTTGTAAAAGGGTAGTTTGCTATTTCTGGTCGAGCAGCACTTATCACGCTAAGAAATGTGCTTTTTCCAGCATTTGGAGCACCAATAATTCCAACATCAGCAACCAGCTTGAGCTCTAA
The DNA here is from genome assembly GCF_948465745.1 of Chenopodium album. NCBI lineage: Eukaryota > Viridiplantae > Streptophyta > Magnoliopsida > Caryophyllales > Amaranthaceae > Chenopodium > Chenopodium album. The sequence goes on from NC_137838.1 coordinate 45,774,990, forward strand.
CTCCAACCACCTAATTGCAAAAATTCGTTAATCTCAATACTGACGCACTATGTTAAGCCACTAATCATATATATAAGTAGAAAAAGAAGAGAGTAAAAAACAGCAAATACTTCTAAAGACCAGCAATATACATTTTGCTACTGTATTATGGAAGAATATTTAGGCTTACATGGAATATTACATTGTTTACCAAAGTTTTATTATGTTACAAATCCCCTTTTGTTTTTATAAAGATTCCTATATTTCTAATGTTTGGCATGTAAATATCAGTGCTAGGTTGTATATATACTTAATTATTATATACAAGATTTCTGTGTCATTTCCAGTTAAGTTGAGAGGTTTAATCCAGATCCCTATAGGTGCTTGGTTGAGCATATTCCTGTACAAAACTATCCGAGAATCCAAAAATCTGATAATCCGATCTGCAACCGATCCGAATTTTTGGATATCCGATCCGAGTTTCATTTTGGATCGGATATCCGATCCAAAAAAGCGGATATCAAATGCGGATTTGGATATTAATTTTCAAAATTTCAAATATCCGATATCCGAAAGATATCCGAAATATAAAGCCTAAAATAGTGAAATATATATAAAAAATTTTAATTGTTCATATAAAACTAACCTTGTATTATCAACTTATTAAAATATTCTTAATATATTTTATGATAATATTTATTGCAAAAGGACTACTATTTTATTAAAATATGTTGTACAACTTAGCGATAAAAAAACGGTAAAATTGGTGAAATTTAGAAAGTAGTCATAACAATTTTATTTAATATTGGATAATGGATATCCCAAGCATCCGATCCGAAATTTTGGATATCCGAAATTTTCAAATCGGATTTGGATATCAATTTCTGATATCCTTCGGATATCCGATCAGTGAGCAGGCCTAGTTGAGCGCCTCATATTTCTGTTGACACGCACCTTGATTTATAGCGCCTCAAACCCAGGAAAGAACACTGGAAAGCAATGAATTCTAAGGCATCTATGTGGTACATCAATAATGTGCTTTGGATCAAAGAAAAAAATAAATATAAAAAAATATAAAAATAACCGGTGTCAAAGCGATATACATTAATTGCAGATATGGAAAATTGATTTGATTCACGAAAGTCAGTATGTGGTTATATGAGGAATTTTGAGAGGGGGGGGGGGGGCTATATCATGGCAATCAAGGTTCCAAAAATGTGTTGCTTTATCAACATTAAAAGTAGGGACTATTGTTGCAACAGTAGAAGCTTGCAAAGAGCTCTTGTGGATGAATTTTTTCCTAAAAGAGTTCAGATTCAAGCAAGAAAATTATATACTTTACTGTAATAGGCAAAGTGTTATTCATGTGGCAAAAAATCCTACCTTTGATGCCTGTTTGTAACAAATAGATGTAAGGTAACATTGGATACAAAGAGAGACTTTGAAGCTAAGATGTTGTAAGCCATAATTCCTATCACAAGCCACAATTCACAATATTTACATGAATACGATGATTTAGTTGTATTACAGACTAAATTCAAACAAGAATATTGGTAGTAGGAACACAGGTAAATTATATAGAAGAAATGGAATTTTAAAAGTAAAATCCTATACCATCCAATTTCAGAAAGTCGACATGAAACTAAACATTTCAACCGCACATAACGTATGCACTAGAAAGTGTTTGTTCCTAGCTGCAAGGATGACAGCAGTGGAGTGATATAATCCCAAACCTCAAGGAAGCATGTCTGATCTACCCTCCTCGTTTTGCGTAAAACAACATTGAAGATGGGATAGAGAAACAAAACTGATTAATGGAAAGTTCAAACCTTTACATCCTACATCCAGATAAAATAGCTTTAATGATGGTTTTAAAGCAAACCATTTCTCCTCAAAGCTGATATTAAGCTAAACTGTTGCTATCTTTGATATGTTTGATGTGCCCTACCCTATTCCTCCAAATACTTTATCCATACCCTCCTCCAAGCACATTGGTAACAAACTTGTGATGAAAACCACATTCATTGCATGTATAAAATCACCAAAATTATAATTTCAATTCATTATTAAATGATTATAGACATATAAGATATTTAGACATACTATGTTTGACTATAAACATAAATTAGGCACGGAAGCAGTCGATACCATCTCCAACAAATAAGTTACAAAGCGCATTTTTTTTTCTCAACCATTATCATTGTCTTGCACTCCCCTCATCTTATCCCATGAGAAAACAAAACAGTTAAATCATAAACACAAACACACACATGTAATAAAGAATTCCCAAACATTAATGTTAGGCTACGAGTTGTTAGGCTGTGGGTCCCTTCCTATGTGGGAAAGCCCATTTTATGTTGTGATTGTTTTGGGGCAACTAGTCAAGTTTTGGCCCAAGTTTGTAGCTTCTCAAGGAAGCTTAATTCTTTGACTTCTTTGGTGTGCCTACCGTGCAAAAATGAGTGGCAACAAAGGGTCTTGCATACTACACTTGCTGCCAGACATAGTGAGTTAATGAGGGAAGCAAATTAGTTGAGAGTGTAAGAAAAAATACAAAGAGTTCACAAGAGTAGCCCAGCTCAAGGTTTTCACTGCGCAGCCTCAGAAATCAAACCCGATCGAAGCTCATCCATGATCCGTTTTAGCTCAAATTTTGACAACTTGTCCGGGACATCTAGGGCTTCGTTTTCAACGGTCGAATTATCATTTGCAGCTCTGGTTCGTGAGATACGACTTCTGGACAGAAGCTCCATTTTCTGGTTTTATCTCTTAATTTCTTCCTTAACTGTTTTGTTCTTATGATTGTTGTTATTGGGTAATTGAGTACCCATCTTTTAGACTTGGAATTGTGTTTGTGTAACATTCATTTGATCATAATAAGAACAATTTGGGTAGACTCCTAAAGTCCCGAGGTTTTTACTCTTCACATCGAAGAGGTTTCCACGTAAAAATTGTGTCTCTTGCTTGGTTGTTTATGCTTGTTCTTTGCTTAAGTTGCTGCATTATATGTGTTGATATTGCTGGTGGTTTGTTGATCTTGGAGAATATTTCATATAGCTTGGGTTAAGTGTGACCCGTGAACAAACTAGTAGCTTGTGTGTGCTTGTGGGTTGTTTGTTTGGTCGATTGATTATTCCGCAAGAGGTGTGTTTATCCTAACAACTGGGAAAGGATTTGACCAACATTTTAATTTTAATAATCTATCTTTGTTAAGATAAGTTTATGGTAATAAGATAATTATGTAAAGATATGATTTGATTGTATAGTTGGCATAAGTTAGCTTTCCTATGTACGCTATATATACTCTTGGCTATCAATGAATACACTTAAGCTTTTTGCCTCACAATATTTTACATGGTATCAGAGCCGTTTTTCTTTTAACCCTAATACTCAATGGCAGGTGATACACCACCGCCACCGCCACCATCAAAAATAAAACCCAACTCTCCGTTTTACTTAGGGTCACAAGACAGACCGGTGATTTCATAACCCCAACTTGACTTCGAGGAGATAATTATGATGATTGGGCTGTAGATATAAGGATAGCCTTGGAGGCACGTAGAAAATTTGATTTTTTGGATGGCACGATTAACGGACCGACTCCACCGTGCACTCAGTCGGACTGGAATACCATTAATGCAATGCTTTTTTCATGGATATATAATACCATCGACCTAGAGGTCAAAGGTACATTGACGAAGTACAGGGAGGCTAAAAAATTGTGGGATCATCTTTAACCAATATTTGCTTTGGTTAATGGTCCAAGAATCCAACAATTAAAGTCCTCAATTGCCAAGTGTGAACAAACAAAGTCTATGTCAATTTCCACGTACTATGGGAAATTGAATGCATTATGAGAAGAATTGTTTAATGATGAGCCTATAATTTCATGTTCTTGCTGCTTCAATTGTACGGCGGGTCAGCAGCATGCTCAAAGACGAGAAACGGCCAAGCTTCATGATTTTTTGATGGGTTTATACTCCGAGTATTATTCCCAATTGCGTGCAAATATCCTCTCGCAAGATCCTCTTCCTTCAATTGATCGTGCTTACCAACTCGGCATTCAAGATGAACGGGTTAGGTTGGCCAAATTGATCCCTAATGACAAGCCTTCTAAGGTTGTTGGGTTTAATGTTCGTGCTACACCACGTGCAGGTCGTGGGCGTGGTCAAGGAGACCGTCCAACTTGCACTAACTACAAGAAGATAGGGCATGAAGCCTCGGGGACATTGGTTTGCACACACTGCAAGAAGAATGGCCATGATGTTAGCAATTGCTATGAGATTATTGGCTATCCCGATTCTAACAGACCAAGACTAAAGGAGGGGGGCGTGGTCGAGGTTGAGGCACACCTCGAGCCAATGCCACGCAGAGCAACAGCATGGGAGCTGCTGTCCCTGGCAGCAACATGGCTTTCACCGCGGATCAATGGAAGACTATAGCAGCAGTGGTTCGTAATACTAAGGTGTCAGAAAATAGTTTTAATGGTAAGTTCAATAATAATGTGGATTGTAGACACGGGAGCCTCACATCATGTCATAGGCATTAACAATTGGTTGTTTGATACAATGCCTATATTTGATTGTGCGGTTGGTTTACTGAATGGTGAGACCGTTTTTGTAGAGGAAGGTTCAATTCAGTTATCGGACTCTATTATGCTAAAGCATGTTCTATATGTTCCCAAATTGAGTTGTAATTTGCTTTTGGTTTCTCAATTAAATGATAATTTGCATTGTACTGTCACTTTTAATTCCTCTTTGTGTGCTATACAGGACCGAACGGGGAAGCTGATTGGAACGGGAACTAGACAAGATGGACTTTACTACTTCGGAGGTGATTCTGTGCAACACCTTTCAGTGGATGGAGCAACATCATAGTTAAGAGTTATGGCACAAGCAGCTTGGACATCCTTCGGAGAATGTAGTGAAGTTACTTCCTCTTGATAGTCTTAAGGGTAGCTTAGATAAGAAGTGTGAAGTTTGTTTCCGGGCTAAACACCCTAGGGACAATTTTCCCTCTAGTGATAATAAAGCGAGCCACATATTTGAAAAGATATATTGTGATTTATGGGGCTCATATAGGCATGCTTCGTCTTGTGAAACTCGTTATTTTTTTACAATAATAGATGATTTTTCTCGTGTTGTTTGGATTTATTTGTTAGATGATAAAACAGAGGTTTTTCGTGATTTTATGAATTTTATTGCCATGGTTGATCGACAATTCTCTCCGGCTATTAGGCTGTTCAAAGTGATAATGGTACAAAATTTAATTGCTTACGTGATTACTTTGCTGCTACCGAGTTTTGTTTTATACTTCATGTGTTGGGACTCCCCAACAAAATGGTCGGGTTGAACGAAAGCATAAGCATATTTTGAATGTTGCGAGGGCTTTGCGATTTCAAGCACAGTTGCCGATTTATTTTTGGGGGGAATGTGTTTTAGCTGCTGCACACCTTATTAATCGTACTCCGTCTCCTTTGTTGGATAACAAAACTCCTTTCGAGATTTTATTTGGCTTTCCGCCATCATTGAATCCTATTCGGACCTTTGGTTGTTTGTGCTTTGCTCATAATCAAAAAACCAAGGGAGATAAATTCGAGAGCAGAAGTCGAAAATGTGTATTTTTGGGGTATCCTTTTGGTAAGAAAGGATGGCGGTTGTTTAATCTTGATAAAAAGGAATTTTTTATTTCAAGAGATGTGAAATTCTTTGAGAACGTCTTTCCGTTTGTTGATACGAAGGAAGTGAATATAGAGCCGGCAAAAATAGTTCCCATGAATGGTGAGACAATTTTTGATCCTTACTTTGACGATGAGTATGTTGAGCATAGCAGATTCGATGATGCGAGCAGCTGCAGCACATTGCTCACACTCCAGCGACAAAAACTTCGCAACAACAGCCCTTATCCACGGACCAGCAGCAATTGGGTCGTGGCTTTCGAGATAAAATTCCATGTTAAGCTACGAGACTATGCGACTCATGACGTGCTCGCTAAAAGTCCATCTCAGTCTACTCGTTTTCCGCAGCAATCCTCGAGTACTCCCTACCCTATAGCACACTATATTAATTGTGACAATTTTTCTGCAAATTATTGTAATTTTTTGGCAGCTATTATTTCGGGACAGGATCCGAAATCCTTTCGAGAGGCAATGAGGCACGAAGGATGGAGGAAGTCAATGCAAGAAGAAATAAGAGCCTTGGAAGACAATAGGACATGGACTCTGGAGGCGGTAAATGTATCAAGTCGAGATTAGTGGTGTTCTGCAATCATCAAACGCCAGGCATCAACTATAATGAAACTTTTGCCCCAGTTGCAAAGATGACGACTGTTAGAGGCTTTCTTGGCCATAGCTGCATCGAAGAACTGGAGCTTCACTAGATGGACGTGCACAACGCTTTTCTTCACGGTGATCTAGATGAGGAAGTATATATGAAATTGCACCCTGGATTTGAGAATTCGAATCCGAAATTGGTGTGTCGATTGCGAAAATCGTTGTACGGCTTGAAACAGGCCCCGAGATGTTGGTTTGCGAAATTAACCGCGGCATTGAAAGGGTATGGCTTTATTCAATCCTACTCTGATTATTCTGGTGTATGTTGATGACCTCATTATATCGGGCAATAATTCCGTTGTGTTGCTTGCATTTAAAGCTTACTTATCTGATTTTCTGGCAGCGAAAATATACTCTTGATATCATTTCTAAGGCCGGGTTGATCGGGGTTTCCTATGGAGCAGAATCATCGTTTGGGTCATCCGCAGGGAGCTGTATTTTTAAACCCTGCAGTATCGTCGTCTTGTTGGTCGGTTAGTGTATCTAGCCGTGACTCGTCCTGATCTTGCATATTCGGGGCACATTTTATCTCAGTTTATGCAAGAGTAGAGCATTGGGAAGCAGCTCTAAGGGTTGTTAGATATTTGAAGGGAACCCCGGGGCAAGGGATTCTGCTTCGAGCTGATAGTGATTTGACTTTACAGGGGTGGTGTGACTAAGATTGGGCAGCTTGTCCACTCACTCGTCGATCCTTGACTGGATGGTTGGTTTTCTTGGGTAAGTCTCCTATTTCATGGAAAACAAAGAAGCAACCGTTGCCACATCTTCCTGAGTATCGTGCTATGTCTACTGCAACGTGTGAGTTAAAATGGTTGAAGGGCTTATTGCTTAGCCTTGGCATACAACATCCCATGGCTATTCCATTATTCTGTAATAGCCAATCGGCATTACATATTGCTAACAATCCGGTGTTTCATGAGCGCACAAAACATATTGAGGTTGATTGTCATTTTGTGAGGGATGCTTTTTCGGAAGGTCTTATCGCACCCTCTCATGTTTCTACCTCTTCTAAGTTGGCCGACATTTTTACCAAAGCACTTGGTAAAAGACAGTTTGATTTTTTCTTTCTTGTCCAAGTTGGGCATCTTTAGTCCGCATAGTGCTCCAACTTGAGGGGTGTGTTAAGATAAGTTTATGGAAATAAGATAATTATGTAAAGATATGATTTGATTGTATAGTTGGCATAAGTTAGCTTTCCTATGTACGCTATATATACTCTTGGCTATCAATGAATACACTTAAGCTTTTTGCCTCACAATATTTTACAATCTTACTAATTGGAGAGCAACAAGCCAACAAGTACTCATAAATCAGAATAACTAGAAGTAATATACTATCAAAAATTTAAGAAAATGACACTCACATTTCAGGACCTTCCTCCCCATTTTCTGCAATCCTTGGCACCTTATTCATTCCCGACTTAAACGCAGTGTTTCCTCTGCCACCTCTACCACCAGGCAAGAGCAATGCCTTCTGCCTTGGATGCAACAACTCTAACAGCACTTGGCCTTCAACCCCATCATCCCTCGCCTCTCGAATCACAGTTCCCGGCGCAACCTTTACCACCACATCCTCTCCTTTAGCCCCATGTTGATTCCTCCCCTGCCCATGCGCCCCTCTCCCAGCCCTAAAATGCACACAATTCCTAAAAGGCAACAACGAATTCATTGCCCCATCCACCTCCACATACACATTCCCTCCTCTACCACCATCTCCACCCGACGGCCCCCCCAACGGCACGTATTTCTCTCTCCTAAATGCCACCACCCCATTCCCACCATTTCCAGCCTTCACAAATATCTTTGCCCTGTCAAAACATCTCATCACTGCCGGAACCCCCTTTTCCTTCTCTTCCTCATCCTCCTCAAGTAAACCCTCAAATTCTTCGCCTTCGAAAACCACTAACTCACCATCTTCTTCATAATCAATGTCTTCCTCATCAGAATCATATTCTTCCTCTAAATCTTCATCATCTAGAATTTCATAGTTTTGATAATTAAACCCACTGAGCTTTACCCCATTTCCCAGCTGATTAAATTCCCTCAATCCAGTGCTAATTCGTTGCTCCTCTTCGAACTTCGGAACAACAGATGAATCAGAAAGCTTGATTTCTCGATAAGTGTCAATGAGAGAAGAGGCGAGAAAGTCATCTCTAGGTGGGAGACGAGTATAAGTGGTTGCTTCAATGGCAATTGATGACGTTGATGATAATTTTTCGTCTAAGTTACCAGAATTAGATTTAGATTTAGACTTTGACTTAGATTTTGATTTTGATTTGGAAAGGATTTGGGGATTAGGGTTTTTAGGGAGGTTCCTGCGATAGGGTTTATTGGGGCGAGATAAGGCGAGAGGTGAGAAGGATATGGATACGGAAGACATTGATGTGGAGCAAAACTGAGACTGTCTACTTTCGGATAGGTTTTTTGGCGGGTTTGGACTTTTTTTTTTTTCCTGTTTTTTTTTTTTTTTTCTTTTATTTCGATTTCTAGAGCTGTCAAATGTATTGAAAGGGGGAACTCAACTACTCTCTTAATTTTTAAATGGAAAATTTATCAAGAACTACACGCTTAATAGGGGTATTTGGAAACAACTACCCACTAAAAAAATTTATCCAAAAAACTACCCTAAATTTAATAAGTTAGAGTAGCACTACTCATTTGCATTTTCCGGCGAGAATGTCCGGCGCATGGGCCTACTTTTTCAATTTTTCTTTGAAAAGACACGATGCAATGACAAATTGGACCTTAATTCATAACTCTAAGATAAGCAATTTGAATTAAAAGCAATAAATTCAACCAATTTTAAATTATCCCCAATTTCTAAAAACCCTAATTTTTCTAATCGTTACACTCTAACATCAAAATTCATAATTAATGGATTAAAAGAGAATAATTACCTATGAATTGCATACCCTACTTGTTTTCACTTCTTCAATTAGGAATTTTCAGAAGAAAAATTGAAAAAAGTGGGCCCCACACGCCAGCCTTTCTCGTCGGAAAATGCAAATGGGTAATGCGTCTCTAACTTTTAAAATTTAGAGGGTAGTTTTTTTGATAAATTTTTTTAGTGGGTAGTTGTTTCCAAATACTCCTATTTAACATATAGTTCCTGACAATTTTTCCTTTTTAAATACTTGTTTAACTTTTCTTTTTCGACCGTTTTTAAATATTTGTTCCATTTTCTTATTTGGAAATGTTTTACAATATTTAATTCATTTCTCTAATATAGTGGAACCAACCTAAATCAAATTATATTAATTTCATATTCTCTCTCCTCTCATTCCCTCGACTACTTTTGCTTTTTACAATTTTTTATTCTTCCCCTTACCCTACTACCTCCATATTTTATTACTTTCTCCAATTTCTCCTAAAACTCCACGCAATGAGAAATGGAGCAAGTATTTAAAATCGGAGAGAGTATTTATAACTTTTAAACTATATATCAAGTCAAATCGTCACAACCAAAATTGTAGACGATCCAAACCGATTAGGTTCAAACCCGATAGTAACCTAACATGTATTTTGATGGAAACCATTTGAACTTTTCAAAAACTTGATAGGCTCGAATCTTTTGAACTGTAACTCATTCGCTTTGAATTGAACCGTTTAAAATCTGTTACCTAATAAGTAATCTGATTTATTTAAACTTGTTACTTGTTATACCTAAACCATTTACAACCCACTACCATTTTAACCTGTAAACCACTATATCAAAACGGTCGAACTATCACCGCAACTTGTTATAATCAGACTATTTACAACTCGCTACTCGTTTAACCTAAACCATTTAAGAACGGTATCACATTCAATCTAAGCCATGTAAAACACGTGACTAAACCGCACCATTTTGTAGGCATCATTCGAAGCGCGCTTGCTTAAGTATGTTATGTATATACTTAGCACTAGTGGGAATTGACATACGATTAGGGACAAAGCAAAGTGGGGAACCGCCAACAAGTTATTAAGGAACTTGTAAACCGTTCACGGATTAATTAAGACAACCATGATTTAGAAATAACGAAGGCAACAATGATTGACCCATGAAGGTTACTGTACGGAATATTTCAAGCATTACCCCAAACTTGAGCCCCACTGTGATCATACACTTAAGCATGGTGGAGTCCAAAGGGAAAGAAGCTAGAGCAAAAGAGTCGCCAACAAGTTGTAGGAACTTGTAAACCGTTCACAGGGTGAAGGTTACACCCCTTAACGATCCAGGAGATCGTCAACTCCAATAGGTCTGGAACCATGACTGGTGTTCGGGGATGAAAGTACGAATCCAATCTAAAAGAGAAAGAACTCGCCCTATAAAATAGGCCTCTACTTTATTCTTCTCGCATTTATGTGCGCTTTCTGACTAACATGCAATCAATAGATTTACCCTAAACCTGTTTAATCTATGTTGGTTGAATATTAATGCACAAATTAAAACTATTATTGGCGATCACTTGAATTATAATCATATTAACTCTAAACAACATTATTAATTATCTTATTAAGCGTGATTACAGGTACAAATTCCATTTAAACATGCATAAAAGGTGTGATCAAGCAATAACAACAAATATATATCAAGCAACATAATAATCATCATAATAATAACATCATAATTAAAATAATCATGTTAAAACATAATATTATTAGCAATATCCTAGGCATGATGCTAACAAAATTAATAACAAACCCTAGCACGTCACTAAATATTAAAGATCAAAGCTTTAGCCCTAACATGATACTAACATAATATTAGAAAAGAAATAGGAAGCATCATAGAAATCATAATTGATATCAGAAACTTAATTATTACCCTAAACATGATACTAAGAAGCAATAAAACATCCTAACATGATACTAGGAATTAATAAAATAATCTAAAAGACTAGTGCTCACACACTCAACTCTCATTTATGTGGCGAGTAAAAGATGTAATCGATCGCTCTCCAACCAACCCCTTTATTTGTGAACAATGCCCTCCCAACTCACACTCTCGTGTGTTTAAAACAATGAACGCTCAACCTACAAGTCGACTCGAAATATGTCAAGTCATAACTTGCATTGATAAACAACACTTTCGCATTCATACAACTCTATGCACAAAGGTCGGAAGGTCTTTAAAGCTTGTAATGTAAGGCTAGGGTAAAGGGTAGGATAAATTTAGGAAAATGTGAGAGAAAAGCCATGCTTAAGGGAGCCATATCCTAATAAAACTCAAGGTCACAACAAGTGATGACCAAAACATCTCCAATCACAACTCAACTCCACAAAAGTTCACCAAATAATCATATATAAAACACAATCCCAACACTTACATATTCACTCACAAAATATGATAATATGGAACAGAGTGAATTAAAACAAACTTTGAACCACTTATTCTTTTTCTTTCTTTTTTTTTTCAAACTTGAACTCTTTTTTTTCTTTTGAATTTTTTTCTTTTTTTTTTCCTTGAACAACCTTCAAATAGAACATTTGAACATATGAAACAACTTTTTTTTTTCTTTGCTCTTTTTTTTCTTTTTTACCTCATATTGGAAATTTTCAACTTTGTAACACAAAACATCAATATTTTCCAATCATAATATCAAAGATCTATCACTCTTCTTTTATTCCCACATTGTGCAAATGATATGCACACCACAACTCCCTCACCTCACCAACTAATAGCTCCCCCAAGCCAAGCTTGGGACTAGTAACCAATGGGGCTCATATAGGCTTGTAATGTGGCTAAATAAACAATAAAAGGGCACAAGAAACAACATGGGTAACAAGAAGGGAACAAATGTATCTAATATCGTCTGAAGGCTTCCTAAGAGAACAAATGCCTTCGTCCTCCTCAATGTGCATAATATTGAGCTATATAAACATTACTAATAGTTGCAAACCAATACTCAAATTCATTGACATACCAGGAACTAACACACATTCCTTACCAAATCAACTAGTCAAGCACTATATTCACAAATAGTTGGCAAAATTGACGCATGTTTAGGAATCCAAACAATTAAACTTCAAATCATGATCAACAAATTCACAAAGATCATTATCATATACCAAGAATCAAAACAATGTTTTCTAAGTATGGGACACAGGGAAGCATGATTTACAATTCATTGGAACGAATTTTTGAATTTTTTTTGTTTTTCAAATTTTTTTGTATTTTTTCATAAAGGAAAGCAATAAAAACTACACTAGGAAAGCAATAAATAGAGAAGAGAGAAAGAGAGTTACCATATATACAAGAAATCTTCCCCCAAGCCAAATCAAGCAATGCCCTCATTGACTTGGGAAGGTAGCTAGGAGAAGCTACTCCTCATCATCATCCATCCTCTCGTACCCTCCTCCATAGCTCGAGCCGGCACCACCCAGGCTCGTTCTAGCACCACCATAACCCGAACCACCTACAAAGTAATTAGGGTTCACATTTCCCCCCATACCCCCAAAAGGAGCGTCACCCCCATATCCATGGACTGAAGAGTAGTCTACATAAGTATCAAATGCTCCGGGGGTGGAATACCCTCCTTGGGGGTATTGGAACCAGTCGGGAACTAATGCCTCGGGGGGGATAGCCCCTCGGCGTGAATAGTCGTCATACATGGGGTATAGACCCCTCCCAAGGTTCCTCTCTATGTGACCTACCCGACTATCTAAAGTGCTTAACCTAGAATCTAGGTTTTGCACCATGCCCTCTACTCTCCCTTGCCCCATCTCTATACGGTCCAGTTGTCTCCTATAAGCCAAAAAGTAATAAGGGGCATTGGGGTCGACGTTATAGTCGACCGAGGAGGTGGGTATGCCATAGGTGAAGGGTGGAGGTGGTGGGTAGTGTGGTGAATGGTGTTGGGGGGAATGGTCTTGGGGAGATTGGTGGGGTTGTGGTGAAAGGTGAGGTTCTTGAACCTTGCCTTGACCGTTAATCTCAAATGTATAAGAAGGCTTCCCCTTCTCAAATTTGGTCAAGGCGGGGTTGGGTAAGGTAAAGTCTTGGTCTCTCCTACCCGATTGTCGGTGGACTATCCACCAAGTGTCACCTCCCACGGGTTGCACCCAGTTTAGGCTCCCTAAATAAGCTAGGTCCATGAGGTTTGAGCCCGCTACTTTCCTATGCCCATCCGGGTTCCAACCTAGGTGTTTGATGGCAATATGGGTCACTAACCCACCAAAATAGATAGGTGCCCTAGACCTACCCGTTTCGGCCGCATTGGTCGCCCTTTGAAAGTGATTGGCAATCCTATGGGGTATGTTTAATTTTTCAGCATTAGGGATTACATAGGATGCCAACAATTCTAATTCATCCCTCCTCACATTTGCCGGTTCATGCCTCCCAAAAATAGTGAGGCTGGCAAACCTTTGCCAAAACTTTGGGACGGGATGTTGAATCCACGTCCCTTTGGCGTGTTGGAGGTTAGCAAAACCCTCCCTAGTGAGTCTCTTGTATACCACGGCAATGTGGTCTTGGGAGGGTTCGATAGGTTTATCCGATTTCAATTCAAACAACTTCCCAAATTCTTTTAGAGTTAATCGGACATCGTTGTTCAATAATCGGAATTGCACATGAGTGATTATAGCATTCATTTTAATAACATTAAAACTAGAGATAAATTCTAATGTTAAATAATCATATGTATCATGATGCGTTTGGAAGAAATCACTCATGCCTATACCCTTAAATAATTTTTCTACAAATTTATCAAGACCTAATCTAGATAATGTAGGATGATGAACAAAGCGGGTTGAGATTACCTGTCTCTCGATGAGATTTAGCATCCTTGCCCGTTGTTCCGCCGAGGTCATAACAACCTCCTCCCATCCCGGTACTTGAAGCTCCAGGTCGACCATTGGCTGTTGTTGCCTCGAACTTTCGCCCCTTTGTTGTCTAGAACGTTTTGAAGCCATATGTAGGTGGAAAATTGGGTGTTGAGGCTTTCTCTCTCTAAGGGTTAGAAGAAACTATGAGAGAAAGTGGGAGAAAGTGGGTGGAAAATGTAGAGAAAGGTGTGAGGATTAAGAGTATGTAAAAATTTTAAGGTTTTGATGGGTGAATTTGAGGAGATCTTGGAAAGAAAGTGAAGTTGAAGGTTTGAAAATGGAGGTTTTAGAGAGAGAAAGTGTGAATGAGGAAGAAGAAGTATGAAAGAAAAAGAAAAGAGAAAGGGAGAAGGAGGTTATAAACCTCCGGATAAATAGGCGCGCCCGATCGGGCGAAGGTAGTTCATGCTGAATTGTAAAGTGCGCGCCCGATCGGGCGCGAACACGAACATGAAAATCGCCAATATGCTTGCCCGATCGGGCGAGCTCCGCCCGATATTTCTTTTTGTGGCACTCGATTTCTCCAAAATTCCACCTGATCGGGCGCCCACGCCCGATCGAGCGAAGATTCCCTTGATTTTATTCCTCACTTGCGCGCCCGATCAAGACTCCTTGCCCGATCGGGCGAAATAAAGCTCCGATAAAATTAATATTTTGCGCCCGATCGGGACTCCTTGCCCGATCGGGCGAAATATTCCTTAATTCCGACCCTTGGTGCGCGCCCGATCGGGCGAGATCGGGCGAGCCTCGCCCGATCGGGCCCGTACCCAATCCTGGAGCTTCTCTTTCTTTGCCTTTTTCTCTTGAAACTTCCGTACTTTTTGATCTAAAACCTGTACAAAACACTCATGAAAGGTAAAATTTCACTCTCCTCACCTCTCTAAGAA
Organism: Chenopodium album; assembly: GCF_948465745.1. Lineage (NCBI taxonomy): Eukaryota > Viridiplantae > Streptophyta > Magnoliopsida > Caryophyllales > Amaranthaceae > Chenopodium > Chenopodium album. Next base: position 45,789,992 of record NC_137838.1, read on the forward strand.
AAAGTAAAAATAAAAATGACGAAAAAAAATATTAGTCTAGAAAGCAAGAAATACGGGTTGCCTCCCGCAAAGCGCTGGTTTATCTAGGTCCCGCACGACCCTCTTACCACATTGAAACTCAAAGTGAATCGGAACCGCTTAGGTGAAGTAATTCAACTGCACCAATCGTAGCCCCCTCATGATATAGCTTGAGTCTTTGGCCATTAACCTTGAACTCGTTACCATGTTCATCAAAAACCTCCACAGAACCGAATTTATTGGCCCTTTTTACAATAAAAGGACCCGACCACCTTGACCTTAACTTTCCTAGGAATAGTTTAAGTCGAGAGTTGAACAGTAACACTTTATCACCCTCCTTGAATTCTCTCGGAAGGATCATCTTGTCGTGCCACCTCTTTGTCTTCTCCTTGTAGACTCGAGCACTATCATAGGCCGTCAACCTAAACTCATCGACTTGGTTAAGTTGAAGTAACCTCTTTTCTCCCGCTAGTTTGGCATCTAAATTGAGCTCCTTAATAGCCCAATATGGCTTATATTCCAATTTGACCAGGAGATGACATGCTTTACCGTACACGAGTCTATACGGAGTGGTACCTACAGGGGTCTTGAATGCAGTTCTGTACGCCCAAAGGGTGTCATCCAACTTGTCGCTCCAATCTTTCCTTGACTTTGCCACCACCTTCTCTAGAATGGCCTTAATCTCACGCTTAGAAACTTCAACTTGGCCACTAGTTTGGGGGTGGTAGGCTAAACCTGTCCTATGGTAGACACCATACTTTTTGAGGAGGGTGTCTAACTTCCGCTCGTGAAAGTGAGATCCTCCGTCACTTATTATCGCTCTAGGCACGCCAAATCTTGGAAAGATAGTCTTCTTGAAAAGTCTGTGGACCACCTTGGCATCATTGGTAGGAGTGGCGATGGCCTCAACCCACTTGGATACATAGTCGACGGCGACAAGAATATAGCGGTTCCCTTTTGAAGAAGGGAACGGTCCCATGTAATCAACACCCCAAACGTCAAAAATTTCAACTTCTAAAATTTCGGTTTGGGGCATCTCATGCCGCCGCGAGATGTTGCCAGTCCTATGGCAAGAGTCACAAGCCTGCACAAAAATGTTAGCATCCTTAAACATTGTAGGCCAATAAAAACCCGACTCATTAATCTTGGCCACCATTTTAGTGGATCCATGATGTCCTCCATATGGTGAGGTGTGGAAACTAGTAAGCACACAGTAGACTTCCCATTCGGGAACACACATGCGAAACAATCCATCTGCACACTCACGAAATAAAAAAGGATCATCCCAAAAATAATGTTTAACATCAGAAAGGAATTTCTTTTTTTTTGTTGGTAGGACAAGTCAGGAGGTAGAGTACCACCCACTAAATAATTAGCAAAATCTGCATACCATGGGTGTTGCTCTACAACTGCATATAGGTTGTCATCAGGGAAGATCATCTATAGGAAGAGAATCCTTACCCTCATCATACCTGATACGTGACAAGTGGTCTGCCACTACGTTCTCTACTCCCTTTTTATCTTTTATTTCGATGTTGAAATCTTCGAGCAAGAGAACCCATCGGAGTAGCCTTGACTTTGATTCTGCCTTAGCTATCAAGTACTTCAATGCAGCATAGTCAGTAAAAACAATGACTTTAGAACCAACAAGATATGATCTAAATTTTTCTAAAGCATAAATAACATCAAGAAACTCCTTCTCCGTAGTGGCATAGTTGACTTGGGCTTCATCCAAAGTTTTTCTTGCATAATAAATAACATGCATAAACTTGTTCTTTCTTTGTCCGAGCACGGCTCCTAGTGCAAAGTCACTTGCATCACACATGATCTCGAAAGGAAGATTCCAATCGGGAGCACATATGATGGGTGCCGATATCAAAGCCTGCTTAATCCTGTTGAAAGCCTCAAGACACTCGTCAGTAAAAATAAAAGGAGCATCCTTGAGCAAAAGTTGAGTTAGTGGTTTAGCAATTTTAGAAAAATCTTTGATAAAACGGCGATAAAACCCCACATGACCCAAGAAACTTCTAACTCCCTTAACATTAACTGGGTGAGGTAGTTGCTCAATCACTGAAATCTTAGATTTGTCTACTTGTATGCCCTTATCAGACACAATGTGACCTAGAACTACTCCCTCTATCACCATAAAGTGACATTTCTCCCAATTTAGAACTAAATTGCATTCTTCACATCGTTTTAAAATTTTAGCGAGATTAATTAGACATGAATCAAATGAATAACCATACACGCTAAAATCATCCATTAAGACTTCCATAATAGACTCTATGAAATCAGAAAAGATGCTCATCATACAACGTTGAAAGGTAGCGGGTGCATTACATAAACCAAAAGACGTTCTACGATATGCAAAAGTGCCATAAGGGCATGTAAAAGTTGTCTTTTCCTGATCTTCAGGGTGAATCGGAATTTGGAAAAATCCCGAATACCCATCCAAATAGCAAAAGAATTTATGTTTAGCTAACCTCTCAAGCATTTGATCTATAAAGGGAAGAGGGAAGTGGTCCTTTTTAGTGGCGATATTTAGTCTACGATAATCAATACACATACTGTAACACCCCAATAATTCTCTCTTTAAACCTCTGAGGACCCTGAACAATATTCAAGAGAATTACTGGCGTGCTACCGCCACGTGTTCAAACGTTAAGGCTTTATCAGAAAATAGCAGCGGAAAAACTAAATCAGTTATAAATAAGTTTCAAAACCAACGAATGAAACCAAATTAAGTCATACAACTTGGAACCATTAAGGCCCTTATTCAAAACCCAATAAAAGTAGTAAGTGATTAAATTCAGTGTTCAAATAAATTCAAACCCAAAAGAAATAGTGTCGAATAAAATCGAATTAAAATAAATTCAAACTTGCAAAAGAAATAAAATGAAACAACCAACTCTCTACTCAAGATCCCACAACCCTGATGAATGCTGCATGTGTAAGAACCTGTGGTAATTCTGCTCCCCAATATTACAAGTGTAAAAATTGGATCGTCACAGGGTCATTGAAAGGCGAAGGCCATGACCAAAGAAAGACACACAAAGCACGCAATCAGCAAAGCTGAGTACATACAAGCTGCAAAATAAATTAAGAATTCCATAACATGCTACTAATAATCAATCATCATGCATCATTAAATTATAGACTCAACACACGACTCAACTATTTATATTACTAAGACTCCATTAATTAATAATAGGTAAATCATTATTTTTATTCATTGGATTACGCAATAGACAAGGTTGTCCAACCCATGCTCCATTTGGAACATCAATAAAAGAAAAACCCCATGCCTCCTTTCGGAAACATCAATAAACATCCAACGACCACGGGCGCGACTCCGTGACCGTAGTTAGTATGAGATCTCACCTAACTCCTAGTTTTGAAAAATATTTGAAATAAGAGACTCGTAGATCAGACGGCCTCGAGAAAAGTACACGGCTAATACCCCATGTACCCCAACCCCTGATTGTCATTACTCCAGAAGTGCACCAATCCAGAGTTTTATTGCTCATCCATCTTGCACTTTACGTGATTTACAGGTTTAGACTTGGTGATGACTCATATGCATAACAATACAATCAATCCAATATCAATTCAATCAAGTAAAGCAACTTTTCAATTTCAATTCTTGATTTATTAGTGGCAAGCAACATTTATTATTTATTCCTTTACTACCTCGGTGTATAAACACCTTGAGTGCATAAGGCACCCCAAACTCTTAACCTTGTCTTATAAGACATGAACCATTCCTTTACTCATCCTATTTCATTAAATCATGAATGAGTAATAATTAAGTCATTTCACCAATCACATACCTTTGCCTCTAAGCGCACCTTGCATAATTAGAACATAACCAATAATTACAATAAGGAATAGTGCACGTCAAAGGAAATTCACAAAGTATAACCAAACAATTTAACCCAGTCATCCCTAGACATGATACTAAGTTCTCGATCCGTCCTTAAACATGCACCTAAAAGCAAGGTTTTGTAACTTGTACGTACCTTGAGCAAACGAATTAGTATGCCACTTTACTAACTAGAAATCACCTTCAATAAACTCCTCTCCTAAGCCAAATAATAACATCTCAATCAATACCCAATCAATCAAATTTACAGCAATACTAACTTACTTTAAAACCTTCAAAATCCAAATCAAACAACACTTTAAAACCTTCCCTTTTGTTAAAATTAAAGGCTTATATATAGTTCTTTAAATTTTTCTTCATAAAAACCTTAAAATACACTCTTATACATGAAATTACAGCAAGTTCAAAGTCTAATAAAAATCTAAAAATTATATAAAAACCCCTAAAATCTCTCTTTTTAATGGGTGATTAAACCCTCTTTATAAAACATCAAAAGTAGTACTTAGAAACTATTTCCAACACTTGAAACTTCAATAAAAACATATATTTATGCTTAATTAACTTTAAACATAATTAATTTTATTAATCAAACTCAAGGATAATATTTTAAGTATGTAAAAACTTCGTTAAAATCAAAAACTGCCCGAAAATCATATTTAGAGGCTGAATTTGGCCTCGAGAGGGTGGTGCTCACTACCAAAGGTAGTGAGTCTTTCTTAAAACGTGGTTTCCACATGGAAAACACTACTTTTTTGTCAAAATCGGATGAGTTTAGAACCTGGTCGGGATTAAAACGGGATTAATATTAACGAACGGAAATCTAAAAATTAAAACACGAATCTATGTGTTCAAAATAATCTGGAATTAAGTTAAACTAATCAGTAGTTATAATCACCAAAATTTCAAAACATCATTACTATAAAAGCCCTAAATCAATTGTTCATAAAAACCCTAAAATCATGATTTTCAATAAATTGAAACCCTAGGTTTATAATTCATAAAATATGAAATTTATAACATAAATATAATCTGAAATTTATAATCTTTATACCATTAAAATATAATTTGATACTAAAAATATAATCTTTATACTAAAATCAAAACCCAAAACAATTAAATTAACATTAAGCAAAATAAAGAAACAAAGGAGGATGAAAATAAGACTAACCTTTTTGTGTGGGAAATTTTTGAAGATTCATGGGATATTTATAGGAGAGAATTATTGTAGGGTAAAAAGAAAGATTGGGCCTCATAATAATAATGGGTCGATTAAGTAAACAAATGGGTTAGGCTTGTATGATTGGACATAAATTCTAGAATAAAGGTGCATAAAATAATTTGTTCAAATAATTTTCGACCCAGATTAATAATTTGAAACTTTTGAAATTAAATTATGAAAAATAACAAATAAATATTATAAATAAAATAAATTTTCATTTATAAAATATTTAAAAATACGGGGGATTACAATCTACCCCTCTTAAAAGAAGTTTCGCCCTCGAAACTTAACCCAAAAGCCATAAATTTTCCAAAACCATTCAAACTTTTGTGTTTTATATTGCTGTAAATTGATTGATTCTCAACATGCATACTCAACAAACTGAACTTTATGCTTAATAGACTCGTACTTGGCCAAAGTTTACATACTTTAATTGCATGTAAATACAACAATAGTGCATATTAATAAGCAAAATAATGCAAACTCAAGCAATAAATAGCATAATTGAGGTAAAAATCGCGAAATTACATCGCATTCTACCCCTCTTAAAGAAAAGAGTTACGCCCCCGTAACTCACCACAATAATATCATTAGGCATTTCTTTTTCATTTCTTCTTTCTGCAATAATTTATCCATAACTTGTTATTCTATAATTTCCTCAAATTTGAATAGCTCAAATCATAGGCACTCAATAATCTCTTTAGCTCTCCTTAGCTAACAACCAAAGGCTATTAAGAGCTGTAAAAATCTTACAGGTGACACTGTATTTCAAATGAATCTCCAATGTAAACAATATATACGCAATCTCAAGATCATGGTAGGGTAATTGGTCTCATAAGATTTGTCTTGGCAAGAAGCATTATCATTTTTTTCCATTTTGTTGCAACACACATCCATTAAGTAAAAAGTTCAAGGCCACCACTCCTATTAGGCAAGACTAAAACAAGTGCAACGATTAAATGTTCTTTAAGAGTTAAAAGGTTTGTTTACTCTTCTCATCTCATTCAAACTAACTCTCTTTCATCAATGTATATACAACAATCCTCAAAAGTCCTTTACAACCCTCTTTAAACATCTAATCCCAATAAACAACTTATATCGGTCACATTGTTAGGTGTAGACCACTTACTCACCACTTGAATTTTTTTGTCCCAAAATGAAACTTACTTTCATTAATAAAAATTTACACTTCGAAAACTGAGCATATTACAAGTCGTCCCTAAAATGTCACAGAATCCTCAAATGTCTATTATAATTCTCCTCACTCTTCAAGTATAGCAAGATATCATTAATAAAGCCATATATTTATCGAATTACTGTACTCACGGAAATACTCGATTCATTAAATCCATAATGATTGTTAATACATTAATTAACCCAAAAGGCCTGATTTATATTTCCATGTTTATGAATCCATGGGCTCCTCAAAATTTTCTTCTCTCCAACTTGGTTTTCAAATACTCCCAACAAAAGTCAATTGTCTCACGAATCGTATCCCTATTCTCTTTCCACCAAAGTTATGCTCCTCAAATTCTCATGGCAATTCAAAACAACAAAAACTCATCTTTCACTACCTAGTTCTACAAAAAAGCAGGGTCTCCACTCTCCTTAAAGTATGCGGCTTGACCAAAGCAAAATTCATACACTCCTCTCGCGTAGTTTATCATCACCAAATATATATATTCATCAATTCTCCAAGTACATTCCTAATTTGATCATAAGGTTTCTCAAATAAACACTCATTGGTTGCAAAAATTGAAGGAGATATTAAATAATAAAAATATAGATCTTACCAATAACCTAAAGCACCAAATAAATAATAAATAACATCATTAAATAAGCATAACCAAATAGTCACATAATTACATGCTTCATATAATGATCATCCATACATACACATTACATTGCACAAATCATCACAAATTAATCTATATTGTATTCTTTAATCCTTACACATGATTCTAGGTGATCACAACACCCAAATTTGCATGATTATATAAAACATATACAATTAAATATAACTTGCATAAAAACTACATTCAAAATAAATGGCACCAAGAATTAAATTATAATGCACATAGAAAGAAATCATCTGTCCTATATGCCCTTCTTAAGACTACCCAAATCTCACACATAAAATAAAATAAATAATACTAAGGATCAAAGAATAAAATAAGTACGCAGATTCAACTAATTTCAAAAATAATTAATAACATAGTAATTTATAAAAATACATATATTTTATTTAAACTGCCGAATTATTTTAATTAAAATAAAATAATTTTTTTGAAATTAAAGTTTAACCTTAAATCACGTCATAAAATCCAGAATCATAAGATTTAAAACATTAGGCGCCCAAAAACTTTTAAAGTAACTTTAGTGGTAATTAAATCGAACCAAAGCTCCCAGATACCACTTTTAATCACTTAAAATTCTCCTAGGGAATAATCACTTCCTAGAAAACAACCAACAATTAATATTACTATCCCAAGTAATTTTCAACAATATAATATGATGAAAAACTTATTAAAATAAATAAAACATATATTTATGCTTAATTAACTTTAAACATAATTAATTTTATTAATCAAACTCAAGGATAATATTTTAAGTATGTAAAAACTTCGTTAAAATCAAAAACTGCCCGAAAATCATATTTAGAGGCTGAATTTGGCCTCGAGAGGGTGGTGCTCACTACCAAAGGTAGTGAGTCTTTCTTAAAACGTGGTTTCCACATGGAAAACACTACTTTTTTGTCAAAATCGGATGAGTTTAGAACCTGGTCGGGATTAAAACGGGATTAATATTAACGAACGGAAATCTAAAAATTAAAACACGAATCTATGTGTTCAAAATAATCTGGAATTAAGTTAAACTAATCAGTAGTTATAATCACCAAAATTTCAAAACATCATTACTATAAAAGCCCTAAATCAATTGTTCATAAAAACCCTAAAATCATGATTTTCAATAAATTGAAACCCTAGGTTTATAATTCATAAAATATGAAATTTATAACATAAATATAATCTGAAATTTATAATCTTTATACCATTAAAATATAATTTGATACTAAAAATATAATCTTTATACTAAAATCAAAACCCAAAACAATTAAATTAACATTAAGCAAAATAAAGAAACAAAGGAGGATGAAAATAAGACTAACCTTTTTGTGTGGGAAATTTTTGAAGATTCATGGGATATTTATAGGAGAGAATTATTGTAGGGTAAAAAGAAAGATTGGGCCTCATAATAATAATGGGTCGATTAAGTAAACAAATGGGTTAGGCTTGTATGATTGGACATAAATTCTAGAATAAAGGTGCATAAAATAATTTATTCAAATAATTTTCGACCCAGATTAATAATTTGAAACTTTTGAAATTAAATTATGAAAAATAACAAATAAATATTATAAATAAAATAAATTTTCATTTATAAAATATTTAAAAATACGGGGGATTACACATACACCACCCTGTTACAGTTTTAGTGGGAATTAATTCATTTTTTCATTAGTTATCACAGTCATCCCACCTTTTTTAGGCACTACCTGCACAGGACTTACCCATTTGGAGTTAGAAATAGGATAGATAATACCTGCATCAAGTAGTTTCATAACCTCTTTCTTGACTACTTCCTGCATGTTGGGATTTAATCTTCTTTGGGGTTAAATGCAGGGCTTATAGTTGTCCTCTAGATGTATCTTATGCATACAAAAATCAGGGATAATACCCTTGAGATCATCAATACTGTACCCAATAGCTTTCTTAAGGGTTTGAAGAACCCCTAGAAGTTAGGAAGTTTGTAGGTCATTAAGTGCAGTACTGATGATCACGGGGTATAGTTCCTGTTCATATAGAAAAATATATTTTAAATGAGAAGGGAGAGGTTTTAGCTCAGGTTTCTTGACCTCTGCAGGTTTCGATTCTTGAACTAAATTTACTACCTTCATTGTTTCCTTGGGGCTTAACTCTTTTAAGGAAAGAGCTTTTTCAATATCTTGTACCTCATTACCCCAAACACTTGCATTGTCTTTAGATAAATTCCCACAGAGAACTTCCACTAGGGGATCCCTCGCAAGAACCTGTGGCAAGCTATCATCACAAATATCATCCATTATATCAATTACATCAATATAGCAACAATTTTCCTCTAGCATAGGCCCTTTCAAAACTTTCCCTAAATTAAAAGTAACATTATCGTCACCTACAGAAAGGGTTAGTTTGCCATTTTTCACATCAATAATAGCTCCTGCAGTATGGAGAAAAGGCCTACCTTATATAATGGGTATTTGCGTATCCTCTGCCATGTCTAACACAACAAAATCAACAGGAATAAAAAATTTACCAACTCTGACAGGGACGTCCTCTAAAATACCTAAGGGGTATTTTACAAAACGATCTGCCATTTGCAAAGTTATATTAGTAACTTTTAATTCTCCCATATTAAGTTTAGCACAGACAGACGATGGCATGACACCGACACTAGCACCCAAATCACACAAAGCTTTATCAATAAAAACATTCCCTATATGAAAAGGGATAGAAAAAGTACCGGGATCCTTTAATTTAGGAGGGGATTTATTTTGCAATAGAGCGCTACACTCCTCTATGAAAGCTAAGTTTCTACTTCATTAAAGGCCCTTTTCCTAGTCAGAATGTCTTTCATAAATTTAGCATAAGCAGGAACTTGAGTGATTAAATCAGTGAAAGGAACTGTTACCTGTAGGTTTTTCACCACCTCTAAGAACTTACCAAATTGTTTATCAAACTTACTCTTCAATTGTCTATTAGGGAATGGTAGTTTGATAACCGGGCTCTGCACATCTCCTCCCTTATCCTGAGATTTACCCTGCACAGAAACATTAGTAGAGTTAGTATCTATTTGTAGCCCTGCAGGGTTAGCAGGATTAGCGTTTGGTATAGAGGAATCTAGATCAGGAACTGGTCTATCTTCCTTTGGCATAGGAGGTCCATCATAATGTGAACCACTCCTTAGAGTGATTGCATTGGCATGATCTGTAGGATGGATAGGTTGTGAAGGTAGAGCTCCCTGCTGACGGGATTGTAGGGTAGATGAAAGTTGTGCAATTTGATTATCCATGATTTTATTGTGGGCTAAAATAGAATCAATTTGCGCATCCCTACTCTCCATATGCTTTTGCATATTGGCAAGCATTGCTCTAATTTCTGTCATGGCAGGGTCGGAAGATGATGAGGGTGATGCTTGGCTTTTCTGGCCGGAATTTGGGTGGTAATATTTTTGTTGTGGTGGGGGTTGTTGTTGTGGTTGTTGTGGAGGTGGAGGGTTTTGTACATTGGTACTCCGGTACGAAAGATATGGATGGTTTCGATAACCGACATCGTAAGAGTTGGAATATGGGTTATTCTGCCTATAGGTTTGAAAGGCATTAACTTGTTCCATAGAGCTCCTACAATCTTGCTCCCAATGCCCTACAATTCCACAATTTTCACAAAAAGCTTCATTGTTAGCAACAGTAGAAACATTAGCTACAGAGTTAGGAGTAGTAGTAAGATTATCTAATTTTTGACAAATAGACGTTAATTGAGCTTGCAAAAAGGATACGGAATCGACATTATGTTTTCCTTTATTTGCAAACCCTCTCGGATTCCTATATTGGGAATTGTGTATTGCCATGTCTTCGATAACCTGTCCTACATCGTCCACATTTAAATTCATGAACCTCCCACTGGCTGCAGAATCTAGAACTGATCTAGAAGAATTTCTAAGTCCATTGTAGAATGCTTGGATTAATTGCCATTGTGCTAGATTGTGGTGGAGGCATTCTCTCTTTAGATCCTTGAACCTCGCCCAAGCCTCATATAGCGTTTCGTCTCTTGAGCGAAGTTCTGAATAGCACTCCTTAGTACCGCTGTTCTCTCTGCAGGATAATATTTATTATAGAAGTTCAAAGCAAGAGTTTCCCAGTCAGTAATACCAAGTGCAGTTCTATTCAAACCATTAAACCATAATTTAGCTTTTCCACATAATGAAAAGAGAAAAGAATCTCCTTGATTTGGTCCTGCGTGACCCCGGCTTGTCTAATGGTGTTACAATATTGGCAGAAATCTGCGATGTGAAGATTAGGATCTTCACCCTTAGCTCCGCTGAATTGCTTCCTCTCAATCATAGTGATAAATTGGAGCTTGATTTCAAACTAAACTCCATCTAGCGCCGGAGTGGGAGTAAGGTGCGGGAAATCTGTGAGCTTCGACTGCGAGTAGTCACTAAGTTTCTTCTGGGTCGTCATCTCTGATTCTGAATCTGAAGGAATTTCTGTGTCACTAGAATCAGAGGGAGGATCTCTTCGACTGTTGTCCTCCTCAGAACCCGCCAGAATTTGTCTATAGATTTTCCTTTGCCTATGAAAAGAGCGCTCGATCTAAGGATCGAATGGGATGTAACCTGATCTGGAACACCTGGGCATAAACAAGGAACTAAAAGACAAATATGAGAAGTGCCTCAAAGAACTAACGTTCTCTGAGACAAAAGGGGATAATCTAGACTACAAAAAATAATCAGAAAATAAAAATAAAACCCCCGTTTCCCCGGCAACGGTGCAAAATTTTGACAGGGTAAAGTCGTATCCCCTAATCAAAAGTAATTACCTAAGTCCTCTAACTAAAGTAGATAGGGAAGTAGGGTCAAATCCACAGGGAAACAAGTCTTTCTACTCCTAATTAATTATTATAATCTAAATTATCGAGGTAACCAATATTGTTGTAAATAAAGTCTATACTACGAAGAATAAGATCGGAGGAAATAAAATAGGGAGAAAGTAAATATTAAAAGACCTAGGGCATAGATTCACTAATAAACAATAATCCAGGGCAAATCATAATAAGCAATCATCAGGCATTGATTAATTAGATTATAAAGGGCTTTCGCTACGTGTTTTGGGTGTTTTTGTCCCTCGGGAGAGTTACAACACGAAGACTGATCCGGGGTGAGCTGTACCTGCAAAACAAACGGAGACACCAGTTGGGTGGTGCTCCGCCTCCGACGCACAAGTTAGAAACTTGAAGGGAGAAAAAAGTGCGGAAATTTAGGTAGGGATCTGCTCGGATTCCAAGCTCAGGATGTCTCTATCAAAGAGTAAATGTGTAATAAATGATAAAACGTCCCCTCAAAAAGAGGGATATCTCCCTATTTATAGGGTCTTTGGGATTTGTGCCCCTGATTAGGTCACTGTACTCTAATCAGTGGTGGGCTGAGCCGCTTTGCGGCTTTCTCGGGATTTGGGCCTAAAGGCCGACTTTTTTCCCTTGTTTTCTGGAGTGACACGTGTCAAGCAGAGATTGGTCCACTTTGGGCCATCCTGAGACTGACACGTGTCATCCTCTGATTGGACCACGTGGCGGGGTAAAATTACCCTAAACATTTGCCCCTCACAGATGTGACGTGGCACGCCACGCGGCATCTGTGACATATGTCACGCTCCGATTGGCGGTAATTTTTACCATTAAAGAGTAACCGTTCACCTTTCGGGTAAATTACGAAAATGCCCCCGTATTTACCCTCTATATATAGCCGTTTACCCTCATAATTTTTGGTACGTTTACAAAAAATTTTCTAGAGAGAACTTTGAGAGAGCAGAAGTCATCCGTTTGAGTCAGGCGCAAGCAAGAAAGCTCGTCCTCCAGAGACCCAGCCGGACCCGCCTAGTTTCAGATATCTCTTCAAAAGGTACCGTCTCTGCCTCCCTCAGCTCTTTTTCTTTTTTCACCGCTTGTACATATTTCTTGCAATAAATGGATGCATCACCAACACACACGGCACGACCTGGGTTAGAGTCCAGCCGGTCACCAGGGACGGCTGAGTCTAGGACTGGGAGTGCCGTCTCGGGGTGTTGGGACCACCCTTTGCCTCGGATTTCGACCAGTTACGTGTCTGTGCAGGACACAATGGCTCGGACAATGCAGACGGCGACTGATCCAAATTACAAGAGCGAAGGCTCAGGCGGCCAAACGCCTGAGGGAGAAACGTCCGGTCAGGGTGACCAGACGGCTCTGGAGAGATCCCCTCCGCGCGCCCCTTCAACCCCTGCTGACTCTTTTTTGGAAGAGTGCGACCAAGGCGGCGACGAGGCCGTCTCTGCCCCCTTGTGTCAAAGTGAGGAGGAGACGGAGAGCGACAACTCCGCCTTTACCTCTGAGAGTAGTGACGATTTACCCCCGCTTCCGGATAGCGAGGAGGAAGAAAGGAAAAGGTGGAACGAGAAGGATGATCCCTTCAACATCCACGTCTCCTCCAAGGACCGGATCCAAATGGAGGAGAACTTGAAGAATTTCACTAAAATGCACCCGCTTGGAGACAGGTATAGGATCCGGGTGCCGCTTGAGAATGACACCGTCGCATGGGAGGACGATCAGGAGAACGCCAACAACTATTTTGGCTGTAATGAGGCGGCGTTCAAGGCTGGTCTCCGCTGGTGAAGGCAATTTTGAGAGGCTACGGCCTCGGAGTCTGGCAACTTACCCCCAACTCTTGGAAACATTCTGGGGTATGTTGCCGCCTGCGAGTTTCAAGGGCTTAACCCCGGCTGGGAGGCTTTTGCTAGCATGCATTATCTTAGCAGAAGCCCAGGCGGTTGGAGGGCGTGGTACACTCTAACCACGCAGCCCCAATATATGATGACCTTGGACAAGGTCTCGAAATTTGACGGCTGGAAGCACAGGTTCTTCCTGATGTCAGCTCCAACCAGACGGGAGAATTATGAATTCCTTCTGTACAATAAGAAGCCCGACTTGTTGGGCTGGAAGTGTGCTCTTCCCCGGGTTCCAGAGGAAGACTTTGACAAGATCATTGAGGCAGACTTTTTTGGCCTCACAGACGCGACCTTGTCAACCGGGGAGACAATAAAGGTCCCCAAGAACTGGATCCCCAAGAGCGCCTGGTTCAGGGACGAGTGCTTCCTAGCCGCCTGCGGGCTAGGGCACATGTTTTCCAAACGTATGCGCCTGAGTGTATATCCGTCTGTAGTAGCTTTTTACTACAATTGATTTAGGATATTGACCAATTTCCTTCTTTTTGCAGAAGAAGCATTAAACATGTTGCAGACGGAGAAAGCCCCAAAGCGATCCTCTACTGTCATCCGCAAGGCGCTTGCGGAGAAGGCTGCGGCTGAGGTCAAGGCCAAGGTAACAAACGCCTGACCCTTTCATAAGTTGATCTTTTAAAATCATTTTTCCCGGATGCTAACCTTAATTTTGGTTATTTTTGCAGGGAGGAGAGGTTGGAAAGTCGTTTGAGAAACAACTCAAACGGGCTAGGGAGGAGACCCTTGCCGTTCTCAACAAAATAAAAAAATCCACCTCTGCGTTAACTCCTGGCGCCTCATCCGGGCATCAGCAGATGCGGATAGCAGGGCGTAACGAGAAGGTAGGCGGCAGCCTGAGCCTCAGCCTCGTTAACCCCGTAACAGCGACCGGGGGGTTCTCCACGCCTGCAAGCGGTTCCCGCTTGGCTGGCTCTAAAGGTAAGAACCATTTTGAATCCCCGCTTGAGCTGGGGAGGCCTTTGCGGGTGAAATCCCACTCTCAACAGACGTCATCTTCAGACGGTCGGCAACAAATAGGTGCTGATTTAGTTTCGCACTCATCACATATTGATTGTGGTGCAGATCAATCTCCCCGCTGGCTAGACGTCCAGAAGCACGCCAAGGCCATGCTGGAAGCCGTCCGGAAGAGGGATAAAGACAGTATCCCTGGGATAGAGACGTTCAATCTTGAATGCATTCTATCCCTTCTGGCTGAGGTAAGAAACTTGTCAATTCAATTTTATTTTTTCCAAGTGTTTTATCCCGCCTGCGATACTCACACCGCTTGCTTTTCTGCAGGCTATGCTGCGGGTGGACGGGCTCAAACGTCCTTATTCCCGCAAACGGGAAGAGGTAAAAAGGGCCAAGAAGTCCGCCATAGACGCTGACAATATTGCTTTACACTCAACTATCGTAAATGAACTTGAAACTAAAGCAATCATTATGACACAAGCGTCTAGAATCCAGCAGCTGGAGTCAGATCTAGAGGCGGCCAAGCAGCGGGCGACTGATGTTGAGACGGCCCGGAAGGAGGCAGAGGAGGCCTAGAAGAAGGCTGCTGAGAGTACCTGGGTTAATTCCAACAATGAGCCCCTCGTACCTCAGCTACCTGGTCCGGGTGAAGCGCGGGAGATACCCTCAGATGATGAGGAGGAGGACCAGGAGGAGCCGCCTGCAGGCCAGAAGTGACTTTTCAGCGGCAGTATGCCAATCTCTGTTTTTTGTCTTTTTCTTTTATTCAGCGGCAGTATGCCAAAACTTGTTTTTCCGGCCTGCGTGCCGAGTAAATTTGTATTTACCGGCTGAGGAGCCGGGTCAATTAACAATTTCTTTTTCTCCCGGACGGGGTCTGGTTAACATTTTAATCCACTACAACCGTTTGGTTGGGTGGTCTTTATGAAATGCACCGACTGAGTCGGTTTTGATCATTTTTAATTTTTCATTTTTGCCTAACTTATCAGAAGCATGCGGCGATTTTTCATTTTTGCCTAACTAATCAATAGTCCGGCTGTCCTTGCCCCTGGACGGCTGTGTGGTTGGTTTCAAGTGGAGTTGGTTGATTGACTTGAAAACGTCTGATGCTGTAAAGAGCACGATATGTTTGCAAGTCAATCAATCACAATAGTGATTGCCCCAAACCAAGTGCACAGCCGTACACCAACAGGCGTTCCAGTCACTACCCAGACGGTGCTTATCCGTCTTGGTAAAGATTTTATTGCCATTGCACGACTCCTTCGCCCCAATTGAGGTAGGAATTGCAATTTTGGAATAAATAACCAAGTGAGATCTTCAGCCGGTGACCGACTGATGCCCCAGGGCATTCGGTATTCGGCAACTTGATCATTCTTCACAGGTCATTTTGGTCAGACGGCTATGAGTTGACCAATTTGGTCGTTCAATTTTTGCCGTCTGCATGGGTACGTAGAACCGACAAATACTGTTCTCTGCGACGATTGCACCCGGAGGGGTGTCGCCGAACGCCTTTGTCCATGTTGGGACAGGCGATTTTATAAAATGAGCAACCATTAGGCCATTTTAGCCTCTGGTCTTGTTTGAGACCGGTTGTATAGCCACTAAACGTTTTTGTGCTTAGTTTTTAGTCAAAGTATTGAATTTACACTAAGTATCGAACTTAGTTTTTTAAACAAACGAGTCTGTCTGGGTATTACCCAGACGGATAGGCAAATATTTGATCATACTAAGTATCAAACTTAGTTAGATAAATGGAGAATCCGTCTGAGTATTACCCAGGCGGATAATCAAGTAGTTGAATAAACAAAGTATCAAACTTAAATAAACAAGGGATCTGAGTATTACCTAGGCGGTCCATCATATGTAACCTTTACTAAGTATCAAACTTAGTTAGGTAAATGAAGAGTCCGTCTGGGTATTACCCAGATGGATAATCAGACAATAACTCAATTTTGCAAACAGAGTCTGAATCTTCGTTAACAAAAAGTTTACAATTACAATCTCAGAATTAGTACTTTTTTAGATTGTCTACATTCCAAGTTCTAGGCAGACGCCTGCCGTCTGGAGTTTCCAGGCGGTAGGTGCCATCCCTTACTTCTTCATAGATCCGGTAGGGGCCTTCCCAATTTGGGGTTAGCTTCCCCAGCTCATTGGCCCTACCGGTTGCCTCCATTTTTCGTAACACTAAGTCGTCAACTTTCAAAAGACGCTTGTGTACTTTTTTGTTGTAGGCTCTCGTCATTCTCAGACGGTAAATCTCATGATGCAAGGCGGCATTGCCCCTCCGTTCTGGGAGTGAATCCAATGCCAAGCGCATTGCTTCCCAATTTGCCTCTTCATCATATAGCATGACTCTGAGGGTCGGCTCGTAATGTTCGATGGGCAAGGCGGCTTCAGCACCGTAAACCATGAGAAATGGGGTTTCACCGGTTGCCCCTTTTGTTGTTGTCCGGATGGCCCATAGGACATGGATTAACTCTTCTGCCCATAAGCCACCGGATCTTTCTATTTTCTTCTTAATGCCGTCTGAGATGCGTTTATTGAAGGCTTCAACTTGGCCGTTTGCTTGGGGCCGGCCAACAGATGCAAAATAGCTTGAGATCCCCTGATCTCCCAACCAAGTTTTTAGCTGAGGCGTCTCAAACTGAGGACCATTATCAAACACCATAGACATAGGTACCCCATACCGGGTGATAATTTTTTTCCAGATGAAGGAAATCACGTCTGAGGTTTTGATGTTTTTAACCGCCTCAGCTTCTACCCACTTGGTGAAATAATCCACAGCCACCAAGATGTAGCGCTTTCCGCCTGGAGCAGGCGTGTAAGGACCTAGAATGTCCATGCCCCATTTTGAAAACGGGATTGGGCTGTGGATGGCCGTCAGATTAGTAGCCGGACGGTGAATGAGTTTGCCAAATTTTTGGCACTTGTCACATTTCTTTACCAACTCCTTGGCGTCTGCCTCAAGAGTGGGCTAAAAATAATGCCGTCTGGCTCTGACGGCTAGGGACTTGCCGCCTATGTGAGAGGCGCAGAATCCCGAGTGCAAGTCTTCGAGAACTTCTTTCCCCTTTTCTGGGGTGACACACTTCAACAAAGGCTTTAGAAACCCCGCCTTGAAGAGTTCTCCATTTTTCAACTCGAATCTTGCAACTCGTTTTTTCAGGACGGCTGCCTCCTGTGGCGAATCAGGAAGTGTGCTGTCTGAAAGATAGGCCCGGATGCCATCCATCCAGGTAGAGCTTCGGTCCAGGATTCCAATGGGGTCCTCATAGATGCTTCTATTTTCAAGAACTTCCCAGAAGACTGACCGAGGCGTATCATGGCAGGCGGAAGACGCCAGTTTTGACAATGCATCCGCCTGATTGTTTTCCGACCTAGGCACTTGACTCAGTCGGAATTCCTCAAGTGCCTTGGTCTCTTCTTTGACTGCCTGAAGATATTTAATCATAGCCGGATGAGTAGCCTCGTAGCTTCCCTCATACTGGCTAACAACCAATTGAGAATCAGAGTAGGCGTCAATTTTCATGGCCCCTGCCGCCTTACACATGCGAATGCCGGCTAGCAGAGCTTCATATTCCGCCTCATTGTTAGAGGCTTGAAATTTGAAGCGTAGTGCATACTCAAATCTGTCCCCTTCAGGAGACTCGTAGATTACGCCTGCACCACAGCCGTTCTTTGTAGAGCTCCCGTCTACATACACTTTCCAAACCTGATCAAGATTATCCGGAGCCACCGGACGGGTCATTTCAACAATGAAGTCGGCAAACGCCTGACCTTTCACTGCCTTTCTTGGTTCGTAAGTGATTTCAAGACTTTGCATTTCAATAGCCCATTTCAACATTCTCCCGGAAGAGTCCAAGGTAGACATTGGCCGCTTGAGTGGCTGGTCGGTGTAAATCACTACCGGATGTGCCAGAAAGTAGGGCTTCAATTTTTTGAAAGCCATATACAGAGCAAGGCCAAAAATTTCACCATGGGATACCGGAGTTCAGCATTTTTAAGAACATGGCTAATGAAGTAAACCGGGAGCTGCACGCCGTCTCGCTTAGCAAGGAGAATGGCACTGAGGGCATGATCTGAGACGGCTAAGTACATGTACAACGTCTCCCTAGGTAAAGGACTGACCAACCTAGGTAGAGAATGTAAATGCTCTTTCAACCTCTGGAATGCCGTCTCAGCATCATCCCCCCATTCAAATCTGGTCTTCTTCATGATTGCTTGGAAGAAGTAGAGGCACTTGTCGCCTGACCGGCTGAGGAACCTCCCCAGGGCGGCCAGACAGCCGGTGAGTCTCTGCACTTCCTTGACAGAACGAGGTGACTTCATGTCTATCACCGCCTGTATCTTTTCAGGGTTAGCTTCTATCCCCCTTTGATCAATCAGGAATCCGAGAAACTTCCCAGACTCAACACCAAAGATGCATTTCTTAGGATTTAACATAGCCTTATGCCGCTTGAGGGTGGTGAATGTTTCTCGGAGATCAGCAAGGTGATCCGTCTGGAGCTTGGATTTGACTATCATATCGTCAATGTACGCCTCCACATTCCTCCCAATCTGATTAATGAAGACCGTATTAATCATCCGTTGGAAAGTGGCAGGCGCATTTTTCAAGCCAAACGACATCACAGTATAACAGAATAACCCATGATCAGTGACGAAGGCCGTCTTCTCTTGATCTTTCTTCCACAGGGGGTATCTGATGGAAGCCGGAGTAGGCATCCATGAAGCTCATCAAGGCGTGACCGGCTGTAGAATCGACCAGACTGTCGATCTTTGGAAGCGGGTAACTATCCTTTGGACACGCCTTGTTGAGGTCTGTGTAATCAACACACATGTGCCAGGTCCCATTCGGTTTCTTAACAAGGACCACATTGGCCACCTAGTCGGGAAAATTACAAGGCCGGATGAACCTGGCGTCTAGCAGCTTTTTGACTTCGGCAGTTGCCGCCTGACTTCTTTCCTCACAGTGGTTTCTTTTCTTTTGCCGGATGGGCTTCTTTTTAGGATCCACGGCGAGCTTGTGGACAACAAGATCCGGGCTGACGCCTGGCATCTCTTCCACTTCAAAGGCAAAAATGTCTTTGAATTCCTTCAGCAGAAGGTGCAAGTCTGCACCCAAAGTAGCATGAGCAACAGTCCCAACCTTTACACTACGTTCTGGACGGCTGTCATCCAGGACGAGATCAATGTTTTCACCAGCCGGTTGGGGACGGAGCTCATCTGACCGTTCACCGGTCAGTGATTGCTATTTTTTCTCCTTCTTCACCTCCACCAGCAGAGGTGCCTTTCTTTTCTTTCCGGCTGCTGGTGGGGCAGGTGCTGGATCGGCATCCTTGACATTGTCAAGGTGAATTGGTTCCTGACCGCCTAGGGCCACAGTGTCCCTAACGGCCGAGAGATAGCACTCCCGGGCCGTCTTCTGATCCCCATTCAAGGAACCAACAGAGCCGTCATCCCTCTCATATTTGATGAGCATCAGAGACGGGATGATTACTGCCTTGGCTACGTTGAGGGTTGGCCGGCCAAGGATAATGTTGTAGGCGGTCAACTCCTCAACGACCAAGAATCTGACGACAATATGTTGTCCCTGACCTTTCTCTCCCAGCCGGATGGGCAAGTCAATTCTTCCAGCTGGGTAGACCATCCCACCCCTAAAACCAACCAAGGGGTGGGTGACCGGATGCATGCTGCTGACATTGTATTTCAGATTTTGCAGGCACCGGAGGCTGATGATGTATGATGAGCTGCCGGTGTCAATAAGGATCCGTCCAACCAGCTGGTTGGCAACCTTACATTCAATGACAACCGGGTCATCATGCGGACGGCGGACGCTGCCCCTATCCTTCTCAGTAATCAAGACGTCTAGGAAGGAGGTGCTTGCAGACGCCTGCTCATCCTCATCCTTGTCCATCTTTCGAAGATGGCTCTTGGTGCCCCGGATGGTAGGGCCACCACAGGAGAACCCGCCTGCTATTGTGTAGACCGGCTCCTTGTCGGTATCCGAGCTACTAGCAGGCTGGGGGGTAGTCTTGGAGGACTGACCCTTGCTTTTCTTTTTTGCCCCGGCTGGGGACTTAGAAATATAGGACTTCAACATTCCTTTGTCAGCCAGACGGTCCAACGCCCTTTGAAGGCTGAAACAGTCGTTGGTGTCATGGCCAACTTCCTCATGGTATTGGCAAAATTTATTTTTGTTCCTTGATTGAATGTAACTTTTCATTGGATTCGGCTTCTCTAGGGACAGCCGGTCCTTAATTTCCATGAGGATGGAATTGCAGTCCTTGTTAAACTCGTACTTGGGGACGTACGGTTTAAAATCTTTCTTCTTCTTCTGGGACGGCTGGTCAGAATCACTAACCGCCCATATTTCTTTTCTCTTTTTGCTTTCTTCTTTCTTTTTAGCCGGCTGAGCAGGCCGGTTGTCTTTCTGCTTGTCGGACTTTTTAGACTCCTACTGGCTACCAGGCGAGCAGATGTCGGTAGCTTGAATGTAGCTTTCCGCCTCCCTCAGGGTCGCCTGTAGGGTGAAAGCCCCTTTTCTGACCAAGTCGAACTTAAAGGTCGACCCGTCTCTCAGACCTTTGAAAAAGTCTGTAAAAGCTACCTCATCAGACAGTCCCTGAATCTGAATTCTGATCAGATTGAACCGCCTGACATATGAGCGCAGCCCTTCTCTCTCTCCCTGCTTAACAGTTCTCAAATCAAGGCTTGTTTTCTTAGCAGGGATGTTCATTGAGAAGTTAGAAGCAAACAGGAAGGCTAGCTTTCTGAAGCTATAGATGGACCCGGCTGGCAGATTACCAAACCATTGTTGGGCAATGCCCTTCAATGTAGCCGGGAAACATCGACACCAAGTGGCATCATCCAACCCCTGCAGATGCATGAGGTTGGTGTAAGCCATGAGGTGGTCTTTCGGATTGGTGGTACCATCATAGGTACCAACCAATACATTCTTAACCTTGGCCGGCTAGGCCGCCTCGGTTATCTCCCGGGTGAACGCAGAAGGCTGTTCACCCAGGCGCAGCAGACGAAGCTGCCAGTCCAATGGCTGGACATTTGGATATGCCGCCTGACCTCCAAAGAAGGCCGACTGCATGAAGTGAGGAGGATACTGTCCGTAAGCCTGAGTAGGCACATACGGTACAACTCCAATCATGTGAGGGCCAGAATGGACGGTATTACCGTCTGTCTGACTCTCATGCAAGGAGGGTGCACTCCCTGCAGAAATATTGTTGAAGCTGTCTGGAAAGTTCGACGTTGAAGCCAACTTAGACAGCGATTGGTTTCTCTTCCGGTTAATGATCTCCCGGGCATCAAGAGTTGATTTTTTACTTCTCACCGGCTGCTGAGTCCGGCGAGTGTTATTGGTGTTCTTCCCAGGAAGGAGAATTTTTTACCAATCAATGGTCCCCGCTGCCTTCTCCTTTGGATGAGGAGTGGGCTGCCGGTCTCTGACTGACTTCCCCTTCTCTGGAGGAGTCTTCTTCGCCGACTGACCTTTACTTGGGCCAGCCTGACTTTTGGTGATGTAGGCGTCGCTCGAAGTGCGCCTACGTTAAAGCATGTTGTGAATATGCTTGGCACTCATAGGAAGTGGTAACTGACATAATACGATTAGGGACAAATAAAGTAGGGAGCCGCCAACAAGTTTTTAAGGAACTTGTAAACCGTTCACGGATCATAAAAGGCAACCACGAATAAGGGACAACGAAGGCAACAACGATTGACCCGTGAAGGTTACACCCCATTCATAATCCATGAGATTACTAACTCCATATGGTTCGGAACCACGAAAGGAGGATCGAGGATGATGGTACGAAGTGAGTCATGGAGTCACATTCGCCCGTATTGGCCTCTACTCGATTCTTATATTGAAAAGCATTCCTGCGATCTCAAAGGCATACAAACAATAATTCAATTCGCTCCAAACTATTATTTAACTAAATTAGTTTAATATTAATGCAACACATTATTCGAAAATATTTGTGATCACTTGATTTAATAACAAGATTAAAAAGGATCCTAAGCCGGTTGTCCAAATTATCTTATTAGGCGTGATTTTCAATTACATATTCCCTTTAAACATGCAATATGGTGATCATAAATATAATAAAACAACATTAATATTAAAACCAATTTAATCACAATTCCAACAACATAAAATCGTTAGAAAAATAATAAAAATAAAAGGAGCATGATCCTTACTTTGATTCTGTTTGTTTGCAACTACAAAATAATAAACGAGTTAGTAACTTCAAGGAAATAATAAAACAATAACTAAATTAAATTAAATAAAATAAGGTTGATTTTGGGGCCAAACCCTCAAACGATTCTACCTTTCACGCCTTGGCTTAAGGACAGAACCTCGAGTAAAATATGGACTCCTTTGAGTGCTTGAAGAAGGGATTTTGAAGTAAAAAGGGTAGGCTAGTGTTTAGGTTAATAGCATAGAAGAGAGAAAATAAAAATAATAAAATTCTGGTTGCCCCCGTACATCAGAAATGAGGGGGTATTTATAGGGAAAATGTGCTGAGGGAGCACATGGAACCCTAAAATGATAAAAAAAAACTCTAAAAAAGTATCCCGTGACACGGTCAGACGGTACATTTTCCCGTGACACGGTACAGTTTTGGAGTGTCGCGGGAAATTTTCAGAAAATGGGATAAAAAACGCATTAAGGGTTTACGCGGAAAGGACACGGAACGTCCCGTGTCACGGCAGACCTCCCGTGTCACGGGAAGTCCCACCGTCAAACGGGAAGGGTTCCCGTGACACGGTGGCAGTCTGCCGTGGCTCGGGAACTTCCAGTCCATTTTTCCGTCCAAATTCATTTTTAACCCTAATTTCTTTCGGCTTTTTAAGTGTCGATTGATAATTTCGGGCTTTTTTCTGACTTTTATTATTCGGGCTAAAATAAGAAAATAATTAAATAAAAATAAATAAAGCGATTGGGCCAAAAATAAATAATAAAACAATAAAATAAAAAGGTTTGGGCTTAAAATTAATTAATAAGTTTGGGCTGAAATTAAAACTATGCTTTGACCAAACATCAAGACTAATCCATGGACCTTTTAATAAAATACGATTTTTTAAGCACTCTCGGGATTAAATACTAAACTCGACCAATAGTGGCGGTGAAAGGTTGTTCATCATCGGGTTTGGTTTTGGGGAGACATTTTTAAGTGTCTACAGAAGCCCTCACTTTGACTGAGTTTGTAGAAACGTCAGTTTCGAAAACGATAGTCAAAGTAGCTGATAGGGACGGAGAATGATTTGAGACGTTCTGCGATCCTAAATCATTCTGTATATGCCGATACCTGTAGAAAAATGTTAATTCCACAGATAAAAGAGTAAAGGGATAGAATACATATCTGGCACCAGTGTATTGGTGACAAATGAGTTTGGTATTTTCCTATGCTTGAAGGAATCCACCGGATGACGTTTGTTGAAATTCTTTCCATGCTTGAGGAAAGCCGACTGAAGAGTTTGGTAGCTTTCTAAGCCTGAAGAAAGCTACCGGATAATACTTTCCATGCCCGAGGAAAGTCGATGAATGAATTTGGTGTCATTCTATGCTTGAAGAATTTCACCAATAATGCCTTCCATGCTTGAGGAAAGCCGACAAAGGAATTTGGTGGTTTTCTATACTTGAAGAAAAATCCACCGATAACGCTTTCCAAGCCTGAGGAAAGCCGACTTGGCGGTTTTCCTATAATTGAAGAAAAATCAACCGATAACGCCTTCCAAGCCTGAGGAAAGCCGAATTGGCGGTTTTCTATACTTGAAGAAAAATCCACCGATAACGCCTTCCAAGCCTGAGGAAAGCCGACTTGGCGGTTTTCTATACTTGAAGAAAAATCCACCGATAACGCCTTCCAAGCCTGAGGAAAGCCGACTTGGCGGTTTTCTATACTTAAAGAAAAATCCACCGATAACGCCTTCCAAGCCTGAGGAAAGCCGACTTGGCGGTTTTCTATACTTGAAGAAAAATCCACCGGATAATACTTTCCATGCTCGAGGAAAGTCGAAAGGTGATGAGATTGCAAGTCTCTCTGTATCGAGAACCTTGCGTCATGAAATGATGGTGGTCCGCTTGTCCCCGGACGTGGGCTGTAGATGGTCCGCTTGTCCCCGGACGTGGGCTGTAGATAGTCCGCTTGTCCCCGGACGTGGGCTGTAGATAAGACCTGCAAAAATAAATTTGCCAATGGACTCGTATATACTGTGATTGACTTGACCACTAACTTGACCAAGTTTGACTTGATCTGACATGACATGTGTATGACTTGTGAGTGTGTGTGTGTGTGTATATATGTGTGTGTGCAGACACAAGCAAACGAAGATGCAAAAGCGAAAATTTTCCGTCAATTTTTGTCATGAGTGGAGGGTACCGACTTTCTCCCGAAAAAGAAAGATGTGAAAACTGAACTTTTATTTTCGAGCTTCCTTCGATGAAAACTTGGAAAAAGTTTTTTGAACTTCCCCAAAATAAAATAATGAAAAGGGAGAGAATTTTTGAACTTCCTCCTTGAGCAAGACGAAATGATTCGTATGGATTGAATTGTTTGTCCTGAAAATAATGTATGCATGATGCATGTTCTTAGGCCAGGAGGCTAAGGACAATTACATCATGTGAGACGATAGATGAATGAACTTAAGTCATGGAGCTAAGCATCATATATGGTGTAAAGAAGCGATTTTGAACGTCACTTAGGTCTGGAAGCTAAGCACGTATAGTGATTATTGCATAATGAACGTTGCTTAGGTCAAGGAGCTAAGCACGATTAAAAATCATTGATATATAAATGTTTCTTAGCACATTATGCGAAACAATGAACATTGCTCAGGTCAGGAAGCTAAGCAAGTATGCAATGTTTCTTCTACTGAATGTTGTCTTTAAATATGATGAAGCATGCACAGTGTTGAAACAAGATTTCATGATAAAGAGCTCTTAAAGGGAAGGATGATTGATATGGATATGGATGTGTGAGTGAAGTGTGTGAATGTGATACTAAGGCTGGCTGCAAGGGTTATAGCGATGGAAAGAGATGTGAGAAGAGTTAAAGATGATGACTCTTCAGGCTGGGTAAGCTAATGTGATTTGGGTTCAAGCCCCCAAGTCTAGCTCTAAATGGGTAGGGATAAGCATTGGATATTCTTTGACTCGATCATGCATGGATATGAATATGAATGTGGCCGCACCTCGATGTGAGGTTGCCTACGTATCCGTTAGGAATCAGGCCGAACGTAGCTCTAACCGAACTTTGCACAAGTGTATGTACACCTCAAAGAGGTCTTTCAAGGGTTGTAATGTGGTTAAGTTGATGGTTTAAGGAAGAAAGAGGTAAAAGGCTCAAGACTCGAGAGAATCCCCAAGATATGCAATTGTGTATTTGAAAATTTTGAATTTTGCAAGTTTATTTTCAACATATTTTTTTTTTTGCTTTGAACTTTTTTTTTTCATTCTTTTGAATCAATGTAGGCAATCTCAGATCATGCGGTCCATCACTCACTTAGCATTCATGTTTCTCAGGCACGGTACCAAGCACTCGATGAGAGACGCAATTTGAGACGTGTTCATATCAAAGACATTGGAACACTTGCCTTTAGACATTGTTTTATTGTTGCTTTGCTGCTTTCTTTTTTTTTTACTTGCTTTTTGAATGTTATACAATTACACATCTTCCAATCCCAGGGTTAAGTGAATGTGGGCTGAAGAAATGAAGGCCAAACGTTAGACGAGGCTCAAAGTGGTTGATGAAGAAATGGAATGTGATTGAATGGTTAACAGGGAATGACAGGGTTGCAAAGGTGCCTCAAGTCATTGGTGTACCTTGGGTTTAGTTCGGTAATTGATTTTTTTTTTTAATTTTTTTTTACTGAGAATGAATGAATGAATGAAAAATTCTATGATCGAGATGTAAAGGAAAATTGCTCATTTTATTAATGGAAAAGGTGAACGAAACACATGAAACATATAAAAAATTCAAAGTGGAAAACCTATGCTAGACATGAATGGGGGAATGGAGAAGAATGATAAAGAAAGAAATCATGAAATCTTGCATGAAGGATCTGTGTGCCTTGTATTCATTACTTCTTGCCGCCTGGAGGGACAGGAAGTTTGTTTGCATCCATCAAGTCTTGAATGACATCCTTCAAATTCCAACATTGCTCCGTAGTGTGGCCCCTTCCTTGATGGTACTTGCAATAGGCATTGGGATTCCATTTTGCGCTCCTTTCTTCAGGTTTTGGCTCTGGAAATGGCCCAATAGGTGTGATCAAGCCTTGACTGTAAAGGCGATCAAAGGCCGCATCATAAGTCATTCCTAAAGGAGTGTAAGTTCTTTTCTTCTTGGGCAATGGAGCATCAAGAGCTAACACTTCATTGATATCAACTCGGCTTATATTGTTGGTAGTATTTTCGTGCTTAGAAGACGAAGAAGAAGGATGGTCGTTCTTCTTGTTTTTCCAAGTGTTATTATTGTTACTACCAGCAGTCTTTATTAGCTCATCCTCGATATTGATGTCGATGTCGTATACAGCTTCGAAAGTGTTTAGTGGAAGAAATTTGAGATGTTCCCTATATTTATGAGTAAGATTTTGAATAAAGAGGCGAACCATCTCTCTTTCTTTGGGAGGATCTACCAAGAGTGAAGCTGTTTCCCTCCACCTGTTCAGGTAAGCGGTGAAGCCTTCATTCTCTTTCTGTTTGAGAATGGAGAGTTCACGTTCAGAAGTTTTAGTTTGAATGTTACACTTGTAACGATTCATGAAACTTTTGGTGACATCTTGCCAAGTCGCAGTATGCTTGGCATCTAAGGAATAAAACCATTGTTGGCAAGCATGTTCTAAGGAGAGAGGGAACACCGTAGGGAAGAGTGTTACGTCCAATCCCTTAAGAGCCATGGTTGCAGAGAACGCCTTCAAATGGAATATTGGATTGTCAGTAGGCTTGAACTTTGGAATATCAGCAGTGGAGAACTTTTCAGGGAGTCTATCCTTCACATCCAAAGGAGTGGGAGGCCGTTCCACATAAGTGAAATCCTCAGAGATCTTACTCATTTGTTCCTTCAGTTTGTCAAGGGTGGAAATAGTGACCTTGTTTTGTTCCATGGTAGTGACCCTAGTGGTAAGGGTTTGCATCATGGAAGAGAGTGCCTCAATGGATTTGATGATGTTCTCAATGTCTTCTTTAGTGGCCATTGAAAGGTGATGAGTAACGGAGATGACAAAGTTCTCTTTGAACGCCTATTAGATCTGAGAGATTGTTGCGGTAATGGCTCGAACCGTATTGATCTATCCCTGTTCCTTGACCAAGTACTGTGAAATAAAATAATTCACTTAATTGTTTGACTCATTGCTCAAGATAGGAAAGGAAGGAAAAAAAATAGACATTTGAAAACAGGTGAGAAAACTCCACTCATTTTTTATTATGACGAAAAAAGGGTGCATGAACCTAATATACGATCATAAACGACCTGGTACATGACTCGAGTCGGAACATAAAGAAAGTGTGTGGACTATACTTGACTCGTGAGTGACTAAGTGATGTCATAAGACTCGGGGGTATGATCGTATGGCTAGACATGTGAACAATAACCAAAATGACTGACGCGAGGACCAAATTAACACGGAAGACTTGATTGACGCTGTTTTTTTTTTTTTTTTGAAAATTCCACCGTGTCACGGTGGAAATTTGCCGTGACACGGTAGAGTTTCCCGTGGCGCGAAAACCATTCCCGTGCCACTGTAGATGCTGACGTGGCACGGGATTTTTTTTTTGTTGCCGTGACACGAGAATTTTTTTATTTTATTTTTTTTTTGCCGTGACACGGGAACTTCTCCCGTCAGACGGGATAAAATCCCGTGTCAAAGGAATATTTTACATGTTTTTTTTTTTTTTTTAATTTTTTACTGGAAAATCCACCGTGTCACGGTAAACATTCCCGTGCCACGGTACGGCACTGTCAGACGGTGCACTGTACCGTGACACGACATTTTTTTTTTGCCAAAATCCACCGTGTCACGGTGGAAATTGCCGTGACACGGTGAACTTTCCCGTGCCACGGTACGGCACACCGTCAGACGGTGCACTGTACCGTGACACGACATTTTTTTTTTTTTTTTTTTTGGAAAATCCACCGTGTCACGATGGAAATTGCCGTGCCACTGTGAACATTCTCGTGCCACGGTACGGCACCCCGTCAGACGGTGCACTGTACCGTGACACGACAAAATTTTTTTTTTTTTGGAAAATCCACCCGGAAATTGTCGTGCCACTGTGAACATTCCCGTGCCACGGTACGACAACCCGTCAGACGGTGCACTGTACCGTAAAAATCTATAATTTTGAAATTCTACTTGTTTATTTTTAAAGGGAGGATACCATCCGACTTACTCCGAAAAAAAAAGACACAAAAACAAGACTTTCCTAAAATACGGTCAAAAAAGTGGTGCACGACTTAAAGCAAAAAGTGTGTGAACACGACATGTGAGTGATTAAGTGAAGTTATAGACGCGTGTTTTGACCGTATAGCTAGACATGACACCAAACTGGACACAACATTCGCACAAAAATCGAAAAAAAAAAACTGACAGGACACTTTCCTGGGCACTGTGTCACGGTGCAGACTGTCGTGACACGGTGCAGTCTGCTGTCAGACGGTAGACAGCCCCGTGTCACGGCACTGTTCACCGTGGCGCGGCAGAACATGCCGTGACACGGTGCGCAGTTCCAGGTCAGTTTTGTGATTTTTCCAGATTTTAACCGATTTTAGATCCGTACTAATTACTATGTGAGAATAAAAACCCTCGGTCATGGGTTAAACAAAAGAGCAAACACATGAAGGTTAGCACCAAACAACGACATAGCATTTAGGCACGATGATGTAAAAAGTTCGCAACCTAGAGTCAAGATCTATGTTCAACTATTGGTCAAGCTTTGGGTGTCAAAAGGGTACCATGGTTAAGAGTTTGGACGCGTTAGCAAGGCAGCCTCCCTTGAGGGTGTATGCCAACGGGCGGCTCCGCGAGTTCGTGATGAAATCGAACTCGACTCCATGGTTTGGGTGGATTTAATAACTCGGATGAACCCTTATTGCCATGAGCGTTTTTGGTTCGATAGAGCTTAAATCCCCCGGGGCTAAGACGCATGTAGAACACATACGTTTTTTCAGAAAAATCGAAGGAAGTAGACTGTGAGGAAAGAAAATAAGCCACCGGACTGATTTTAGGACTGCCGTGACACGGCAAAAATTCCCGTGTCACGGTACTGTGCACCGTCAGACGGTGCACTGTACCGTGACACGGCAGATTCTGCCGTGGCACGGCAGTTAGAAGATCTGACTGGTGACCTGTTTTCCTTCGCGCGCAACCAAGTTATCCAATTTTTCCTACGGGACAGACCAGAATGCGACGTTAAAACGTCTATGCAGATGCAAAAATGCCAAATTAATCACAGGAATATTTTTTCAAGAATCTTTCAAGTCTCATCCACTCATCTTAATTAAATACCGATCACTCAAATCGATAAATAATTAAGAATCCTCCCCAGTGGAGTCGCCAAATTGTAGGCGTCGCTCGAAGTGCGCCTACGTTAAAGCATGTTGTGCATATGCTTGGCACTCATAGGAAGTGGGAATTGACATAATACGATTAGGGAGAAATAAAGTAGGGAGCCGCCAACAAGTTTTTAAGGAACTTGTAAACCGTTCACGGATCATAAAAGGCAACCACGAATAAGGGACAACGAAGGCAACAACGATTGACCCGTGAAGGTTACACCCCATTCATAATCCATGAGATTACTAACTCCATATGGTTCAGAACCACGAAAGGAGGATCGGGGATGATGGTACGAAGTGAGTCATGGAGTCACATTCGCCCGTATTGGCCTCTACTCGATTCTTATATTGAAAAGCATTCCTGCGATCTCAAAGGCATACAAACAATAATTCAATTCGCTCCAAACTATTATTTAACTAAATTGGTTTAATATTAATGCAACACATTATTCGAAAATATTTGTGATCACTTGATTTAATAACAAGATTAAAAAGGATCCTAAGCCAGTTGTCCAAATTATCTTATCAGGCGTGATTTTCAATTACATATTCCCTTTAAACATGCAATATGGTGATCATAAATATGATAAAACAACATTAATATTAAAATCAATTTAATTACAATTCCAACAACATAAAATCGTTAGAAAAATAATAAAAATAAAAGGAGCATGATCCTTACTTTGATTCTGTTTGTTTGCAACTACAAAATAATAAACGAGTTAGTAACTTCAAGGAAATAATAAAACAATAACTAAATTAAATTAAATAAAATAAGGTTGATTTTGGGGCCAAACCCTCAAACGATTCTACCTTTTACGCCTTGGCTTAAGGACAGAACCTCGAGTAGAATATGGAATCCTTTGAGTGCTTGAAGAAGGGATTTTGAAGTAAAAAGGGTAGGCTAGTGTTTAGGTTAATAGCATAGAAGAGAGAAAATAAAAATAATAAAATTCTGGTTGCCCCCGTACATCAGAAATGAGGGGGTATTTATAGGGAAAATGTGCTGAGGGAGCACACGGAACCCTAAAATGATAAAAAACCCTAAAAAAGTATCCCGTGACACGGTCAGACTATACCGTGACACGGTCAGACTGTACCGTCAGATGGTACATTTTCCCGTGACACGGTACAGTTTTGGAGCGACGCGGGAAATTTTCAGAAAACGGGATAAAAAACGCGTTAAGGGTTTACGCGGAAAGGACACGGAACGTCCTGTGTCACGGCAGACCTCCCGTGTCACGGAAGACCTCCCGTGTCACGGAAGACCTCCCGTGTCACGGAAGACCTCCCGTGTCACGGGAAGTCCCACCGTCAAACGAGAAGGGTTCCCGTGACACGGTGGCAGTCTGCCGTGGCGCGGGAACTTCCAGTCCATTTTTCCGTCCAAATTCATTTTTAACCCTAATTTCTTTCGGCTTTTTAAGTGTCGATTGATAATTTCGGGCTTTTTTCTGACTTTTATTATTCGGGCTAAAATAAGAAAATAATTAAATAAAAATAAATAAAGCGATTGGGCCAAAAATAAATAATAAAACAATAAAATAAAAAGGTTTGGGCTTAAAATTAATTAATAAGTTTGGGCTGAAATTAAAACTATGCTTTGACCAAACATCAAGACTAATCCATGGACCTTTTAATAAAATACGATTTTTTAAGCACTCTCGGGATTAAATACTAAACCCGACCAATAGTGGCGGTGAAAGGTTGTTCATCATCGGGTTTGGTTTTAGGGAGACATTTTTAAGTGTCTACAGGTGATCAGCTCTTTAATTTCACCCTTGAAACTTGTCATGAATCTCATGAGTTCGTCTCGGGTGACAGGGTCTAATCCAGCGGTCGTTTGGGTTTCCCCTTCCGGCTGCCCAGTGGGTCGGCTCGGACCTGCCTGGGAGGTACCCCGCTCCAGAATATCTCTGGGCCGGATGCTCTTGATTCTGAGCGAGCCATCCTCGGCTGTAAAGGTTTCGAGCTGAGGATCCTCATCCTCCTGGTCTGTAAAAACTTCTAGGTCATCGCCCAGACGGTTAGGGGGTGGTACAGACTCTTGAACCATCTTCGAGGTACTCTCCCCACAGACGGCGCCAAATGTTTTGGGTGTTTTTGTCCCTCGGGAGAGTTACAACACGAAGACTGATCCGGGGTGAGCTATACCTGCAAAACAAACGGAGACACTAGTTGGGTGGTGCTCTGCCTCCAACGCACAAGTTAGAAACTTGAAGGGAGAAAAAGGTGCGGAAATTTAGGTAGGGATCTGCTCGGATTCCAAGCTCAGGATGTCTCTATCAAAGAGTAAATGTGTAATAAATGATAAAACGTCCCCTCAAAAAGAGGGATATCTCCCTATTTATAGGGTCTTTTGGATTTGTGCCCCTGATTAGGTCACTGTACCCTAATCAGTGGTGGGCTGCGCCGCTTTGCGGCTTTCTCGGGATTTGGGCCTGAAGGCCGACTTTTTTCCCTTGTTTTCTGGAGTGACACGTGTCAAGCAGAGATTGGTCCACTTTGGGCCATCCTGAGACTGACACGTGTCATCCTCTGATTGGACCACGTGGCGGGGTAAAATTACCCTAAACACTACGTATTATAATCACAGAGTTAATTTACCGGTATTAAATCTCATCTGTCGAATCTCGACTTAACCATTTATAAATTAGTCCGCCTATTGAAACTAAGCCTAAACATCAATTATCATCTGTCGAATCTCGAATTAATATTGCTAAACTCATACAATTAAATATGGCCAAACCTAATTGCATAGCATTAAATCAATCAATAGGAAATTAACCAAGCATTGATAATCAACAATCACAAATTTACCCCTTCATAATATTTATTAGATCCCCATAAACCCTAGAAATAAAACTACTTAAGCATCACCATAACTAAACTAATCAAATAAATAAAGCAAGACATAATCAAAGAAGTAAATAAAATAACTGAAATTAAAAGAGAAGAAATTGTTACCAAAAGAAATCTGGATTAATGAAAGTAATTAAGAACAAAGTTGAGAGAGAATTTAAGAGAGAGAAAAAATCCTAACTAGAGAGAGAAAATCTAAAAGAGAAGGTAATCAGAATTTACGTACATAATTCGTACTTAAACACTCCTAAAACAAAAATTAAAACAAAACTAATCAGCTACTAAGAAAAACACGCGCTCGTTCGGGTAAAGGGCCACCCGATCGGGCCCGCCTTTTTACTTTGCCCTTGCTTGGTATGCTGCGCCTGATCGAGCCTACGCTCACCCGATCGGGCGCGCTTCTTCCTTGAGGTTGCTTTTGCGCGCACCCGCCCGATCGGGCGTATGCTTGCCCGATCGGGCCCGGCTTCTTCTTCGAGGCTTGGATTTCGATTGGGCTCGATTCCTCGGCCCAATCCGGATTTCCTCATCGAGTCTTGATTAATTGATCCAATAGCCCCGGTGTCACATACCGGGCCTTTAATCACCGGCTCTCACCAATCCTGGGCTTCAAGAATGGTCGTGTCCTTCTAGTTTCCGTAGTTGATCCATGAAAACCCGAGAAAATGCTCCAAAAGTGCAATTTCCTGTAAAACTCAACTAAAACTACGAAAACACTAGAAAACACAAATTAGTAATAAAAGTGGCCCTAAAGAGCCAAAAACACTACTAATTATGACCACGGGACGGGGGTAAAATACTATATAAATTAGACATATTAGGCGACAAAGCCAAATCGCGGCGCCAAAGGCATTGTAGCGGCGACAGAGCTCGAAACCACTAAGAGCAGTTATTGAAACCTCTTTCAGTAATTTCGGGTTCCTTGGTACGCCAGTTAGCCCCTATAATCACTTTGACATGATTAAGTAGTCGGCTTGATTACAATCGCAATAAGTGATTGACCTGACGAAAGATCGTCTCACTTAGCTTAAAGCGCCTAAACAATGGCTCATCGCAAGTCACCGACATACTGATTCAAAAAAAAAAACAGTAGAGGCACCGACATAATGGTTCACAAGCAGCAAAAGCGCCGATGTACTGGCATAGTGGAAACAAAGTTCAAGCGAGCTTTAAAGGTCGACAAGCGTTGGTCTTCAAAAGTTTTCTTCGGAATATTATCGCAACAAACATTCAAGTATCAAAGCTCTTTGTTCAGAGACGCGTGGACATATCATTCAAAATCTCTTTGTTCAGAGACGCGTGGACATATCATCAAAGCTCTTTGTTTAGAGACGTGTGGACGTATCATTCAAGCTCTTTGTTCAGAGACGCGTGGACATATCATCAAGCTCTTTTGTTCATAGACGCGTGGACATTTCTTTCAAGCTCTTTTGCTTAGAGATGCGTGTGCATATCATTAAGAAGCTCTTTGTTCAGAGACGCGTGAACATATCCAAAAAGCTCTGTTGTTCAGAGGCGAGTGAACATCAAAACAGCAAGATGACGTTCCCTAGATTGTGGAAAGTTGTCGTAACAGCAATGCAACAACAAATCGGTTACCATCAGAAACGTGTGCTCGACGGTGCAAGATACGCGTTTCTTAACTCTTTTATTTGTTTAACTAACGCTAGTTTGCAGGTATCGGCGTTACAAGAATGATTTAGGATCGCAGAACGTTCTGAATCATTCTCCGTCCCTATCGATACTTTAATTATCGTTTTCGAAACTTGCGTTTCTCCAAACTCAGTCAAAGTGGGGGCTTCTGTAGACACCTATTTGTGTCTCCTCAAAACCAAACCCAGTGATGAATATCTTTCATGTCATTTGATTATCGAACAAAGCGAAAGTGTGAAAATCCTAGTGATGAGGATGTTTTTATTACCTTATTTCTGTTTTTGAAAATATTTCTTTTCTTACCTTATTTATGAAAAACGTGCATTCCAGTTTAGTTTGGTCCATAATAAGGGTCCAATAATAGTGTATTTGGATGGGGCTTGAAAAGAACTTTCTAACGATATATTATAAGCCCAATTGCAAAGAATAATGAGGAAGTTATGGCCAAAATACTAAACTGGGCCCGGTTTGGTTTTTATATGCTGCCCAATGATCTAGAGGAGGGCCTATTACTAATTATCATTCCTAAAGCTATTAGGATTGATTATAGTCTTCTAGAATATTCTAGAAGGTTCTTTTAAATCCTAATGGAGTTAGGATTGATAATTATGTTTCAAAGAGTTTGAAATTAAATAAAACTACTCCTTTTCAGAATCCTTGTTTTGTACGAAGTGGAATATATTCAGATTTTATTTTTGTGCTGCATAATATTTATCCAAATTTTATATGGTTGGATAGATCTTGAAATTATATTTCCAATGATATATTATAATATTAAATCCGAGCTATAACGAAAAAGATATGAATTAGATATGAAACTCTATCCAAAACTGACACCCTTCCACTATTTCGACCATATCTTTTTATCTACAATAGATTATTATCTGATTTTAATTGCGTTGGAAATAAGATTTTCATAGCTTTTCAACGCCATATTATATGCCTTATTTGGACTTCCGGATCAAAAGATATGATAAAAACAAAAACGCGTGAAACTGATTATAAGCGCCTGGTGCTAAGGCGTGGCGCCTGGCGCTAACCTTCAGCGCTTGGCGCTAAGGTCCAGCGTCTGGGGCTAATCGAGTTTTATTCTCGTTGAAACTCTGATTCGTTTTTTATCCATTCGACTAATTTTCTCTATAAATAGCCTCCTAAAACCTCCGTTTTCAATCATCAATTTTCATCAATTATCATCAATTCTTCTCATCAACTCTCATCATGAATTTCTTGATTTTCTCTCTCTCTTTCTAGCCAACCCTTTTACAAAAACAATTCCTCATACATTAGCACGAGACATACCTAGCCAAGTTCAAAGTTGCCTTCGCCCTAGACGTTAAAGGTTTAATTTCTGAGGGTTTGGTCCCAAATCTCTCTTTCAATTATTTAATTTAATTGTTTTGTTTATTATTTTCCTTGAAGTTACTAACGCGTGTATTTTGTTATTAGAAAGAGATACGAGGCATCCAAGTAAGTTCTTTAATTGTTTACATTTTTATTATGATATAGAAATCATGTCTAGGTTGTTATTATGATTCCTAGTGTCATGTTAGGGCGTTTTGAACTTCCTAGTATCATGTTTAGGGTAATAACTATAATTTCTAATATCAAATATGACAATTATGATTGTTATGATGCTTCCTATTTTCTTTCCTAATATTCATGTTAGTATCATGTTAGGGTTAAAGCTTTGATTTTTATTGCTTAGTGACATGCTAGGGTTTGTTATTAATATTGTTAGTATCATACCTAGGATCTTGCTATTATTATGCTTTAACATGATTATGATGATTATAGTTATTATTATGTTGCTTGATTATAATTATTTGTTATTGCTTGATCACGCCTTTTATGCATGTTTAAAGGGAATTGGTACTTGTAATCACACTTAATAAGATAATTGATAATCTTATTTAGGGTTAATTTGATTATAATTCAAGTGATCGCCAATAATAGTTTTATTTATGCATTAATATTCAACCAACATAGATGAACAGGTTTAGTGTTAAACCTATTGATTGCATGTTAGTCAGAAAGCGCACATGAATACGATCAGAATAAAGTAGAGGCCTATTTTTAGGGCAGGTTCAATCTCTTTTAGGTTGGATTTGTACCTTCATCCCCGAACTACTAGTCATGGTTCCAGACCTATTGGAGTTGACAATCTCCTGGATCGTTAAGGGGTGTAACCTTCACCTCGTGAATGGTTTACAAGTTCCTAAAACTTGTTGGCGACTCTTTTGCTTTATCTTCTTTCCCTTTGGACGCCACCGTACTTTAGTGTATGATCACAGTGTGGTTCAAGCTAGGGATAATGCTTGAAATATTCCCTACAGTACCGACTTTCTCCCGAAAAATAAAGACACAAAAGGAAGAAGTTTTTTGATGGTGCATTTTGAATGAGTTTAGTCAGATGTTGTTTTATATTATCTCTCAAGGTGCAAGGATTAATTCATCCTAGGCTATCTCTATTGTTGACTCAATGATGAAAGTATTTGGGTAACTTAGGCACGGAGGCTAAGCACTTCATACTTTGTGATGCAATGATGAGTGATGAGTGATTTTATTATGACAAGTATGCTTCAACGTTGTGTTAAGATTTCATGACAAAGGGTTCCTAAGGGAAGTATATTTGGTCATGTATCTGTGATGTGTGTGAAAGTGATATATTGAAAAGAGTCAAATGGTAGTGACTCTTAGGCTGGGTAGGCTAATAATGTAGGGATTAATCCCCCAAGTCTAGCTCTAAGTATATAGGGATGAACATTGGAGATCCCTTGATATGATCATGATGAATATAAATATGAATGAATGAATGCATTTTTATTACGACCGCACCCCTTTGTGAGGTTACATACGTATCCGTTAGGAATTGGGCCAAACGTAGCTCTAGCCGAACCTCGCACAAGTGTGTATACATGTAAGGAGGGTGTTCCCATCGTAAGGAGATCCTTCCTTAGATGCCCATTAACCCTTTAAAAGCCTATGACTTTACACTTGTTAGGGTGTATTAGGATTTGAATTCCTGACTGTTTGGGGGACCTTGAATTAGAATTGATCTTGTCATCACGCTTTTTTACAAGAAACAAGTAGGGAGTCGCCAATGAGTTTAAGGAAAACTCATAAACCTAGTTCACGCCTTTCTCCCATGTGGAGTTCATGGGATAATTAGCACGAATCGTAAGTTTACCCATGCCCAAATTGGTCTACATAAACCAGAAATGAGTTCGGGAGCGAGGGTACTAAAATAACGTTCCTTTTAGGGAGGAATCGCTATTCTAGCCCTAGTACGACCTCTACTAGCTCTTCCTTTTTCTCAATTTCATCACCAAACAATATTTGCAACGCGATACCAAAAACTAAGTTAGTTGATTTTATTTACACGCATTAATCATGTAGGAATTACATTGCAAAAATCGTTATTCTTATTTAATCAATATTCGTGAAAGAACAATAAATAAACAATATTCGCCTTGTCTTAAGTGATAAAACAACAATTAATTATTCAAATTCTAGTCTTGATTAACGAAAGAGTACAATGTGAATTAGTTAATTAAAAGTTTGTTTAAAGTGATCAAACAACACTAATTAATCAATTAAAGTTATTTAAACAATAAAGGAAAAGTGATTTATCTACGTGCTCAGGAAACTAACCGTTTTTCTTTTATATTAAATCTCCGTTTAATGTGTTTATGGACTTTGTTTCTTCTTCGTACCTCCAAGGAATTCAATGGATTCAATTAGGGTTGGAAAGTATTTGGGAAGAGAGAATAAAAAGTAGTATGATAGTAAGAGAAGTTGAGAGATTAGGGTTTTGAGAATACTAGGGTTTTAATTTTGAATTTTCGATCCTCATAATGCTGAATGAAGACCCCTATTTATCGGTGTAGAGATATAGGTTTAGGGTTTTAGAGCCGCACCGTCAAGTGAAGCGCGCAACTTTCCGAGTCGCGTTGCGGTTTGCCTTATACGAAAGCGCGTTTTTAAAACTTCCATAACTTTTGATTGCGGAGTTGTATTAAGGAATGTGAGATATCATTGGAAAGCTCTGAATTTATAATTTCCAATTCCATTAGAATTATGTTAAAATACATTATTGATCAAAAGTTATGGCCGTTAGAGTGCAAGGGTGTCGGTTTTAGGGCCCTGTTTAGTGTTTTGATCAAAACTTCTTCGTTTTGGCTCGGAATTGGGATTATAATATATCGTTGGAAATCTCTTTGAAAGGGCTGTACATTTGTATAGGCCTTTCATGGGAATTTGATATTCAGTTCATCTATTTGGCTCAATTTTTCAAAAATGTAGGTTCCATTGGATCCAACTATTGTATTTGACGCATTTGGGTCCGTTATTAATCAAGTTTAAACATGTATAACATTTTTTAGGCTTAATTAGTAATCGGACAAGGCTCTAAGATAAATTGGTCTCAAATATGGGTTTTAACTTACTTCATAGTGCTTTTCGTACTCCATAAACACTTCAACTTTGATCTAGCATGAAGACCGAGTTTTTGTAACATCATCGCACTTCCTTTTCGGGACAAGAGGCCAAAAGTAGGTGTCTACAGTTAGCCCCCACTTTGATCGAGTCTAGAAAAGACGATGATCAAAGTAGTCAAGGAAATAAATCCAAGACTCATTCTGCGAAGTTCTCTCAGGATAGAGAATCTTTCAGTAATGTTAAGGATGTCGAAACGATCCTTGCACTACAAGAAAATCTCTTTTTGTAGCGATTATTTCGTAGCGATTGTACATTTGCTACAATATGCAAGTATATTTGTGAAATAATTAAGGATGTCGTATCATTTTTACAATCGCCATGGTTTTCCCATATAAAATCTATACGGAAAATATAATAATACATATTAACACTATTTTTACACATTTATATAATTTTGAGAAATCGTAACATTTACAATCGCCACTAAATCCTAAAAATCGATACGAAAAACCTTTTCAACACTAGATATATAAATATTGTTTGACAAAGAATACAAAAAATATGTCATAGATTATTGGTGAAACATTTAATATAAGAGTTTGAGGTTGCATGTTCGAATCTTGTAAAGATCATACGCATGTTTTTTTTTTTTTTTTTTTTTTTGAAGAAAATGAGTTAAACATTTATAGCGATTGTAATCGCTACAATAATCAACACGATTGGATGTAGTTTTTCGTATCGATTATTGAGGCCAACCCCAGCGATATTGAAAACCACTACTAAAGGCTAAGGCAACGGGGGATATTGTATCGAATGACCATTCGTTGTGAAAGCTTTTTGTTGCAATTACAATCGATACTAAAGGTTAAAATAATCACTACGAAAAGGTTATTTTCTTGTAGTGTTGGTTTGCTAAGTGTTTGAAACAAGTAGCTATTAAGGCTACAAAAGTTTATTATAGTCTTAACGCACTAAAGAATCTAGATTGATCATTTGCAATTGTAGAACGCTTTTACAAGTAAAGGTGTTCTGGGTGATGTCAGGTCATGAGAAGAGATTGGTTTTAAAAAAAAAGATAAAAGGGGATGATTTCCTCTCAATCGTGTCATCGTTGGTCTAAAGTCCCTCGATATGTCATTGAAACTTTAGCCTGACTTTAACAAAGTAAAAAGATGAAAAAGGTGTTTTCGGTATTCGAGCCGAAATGGTCCGGTATTCGAGCCGGATGTCCAGCAGATAGAAATACATGTCTCAGGACGATTGGAGGCATATATCCAAATCCAGTGAGAGGGAAGAAATTCAACAACTCTCTCAGCAGTTTTGTCCACAAGATGAGTACACGTGTCTCAGGACTGGGGGCACGTGACTACATAGGCGTGACATCATCTCGTCGCTTCTGTATACAGGGGGTGGACGGACACCCTAACTGTCCAGTAAGCTAGTAAGCTCACTAACTACCGTATTTGCTTCCAATCAAGAAGTGTCTGTTCCTAATGGTTCGGTGCGCCTGTCGACTCGTGAACTAACGCCTAAAGTAATCCTCTACCTTTTAGTTCCGAGAGGTAGATCTCGCAAAGCTTGGGCTGAAGTGAAATTTTACGCAACACTTACGCCGTACAATTTTGCGTCGTACGATACGCCTTTTGCATTTTTACGGTGCATGACAACGCCTTCCTTTTTGCTTCGGACGTGAAAAAAGATGAAAAGCCGGACATTTATCACGTCAGTACAGTAAAATGTCAAACCTGTCTATAGGTGATTTTACGTAAAGCACCACCACGGAACGTCTTAAGACACTCTTACGAGAAAACGTTCAAAACGTATGCTTAGGGAAGGCACAAAGCACGGTGTGCATGCAAAATGATGCAAAAAACTATCAAAGAAGAAAAGAAACTTCTGGATGCAAAGCAATTTTAAAAGATTTTGATAATTCGCGCATTATTACGTCTAACAACGTACAAAATCGTTGAGAAAGATTCAAAACGGATCGAAATCTGAGTACTGGTTTTTTTTAAGTGACCAGTGTCTACGCACAACTCAGTAGGTCGCGCTGGCCAAGCGCGCGCAAGAAATTGGGTTGCGCTGGGATGCCACACGCAACTTAATGAGTTGCGCGCAACATTTAAATTAGTAAAAGATTTGGAGAAGCGCGATCTGCAGCTCACTTTCTTCTTCTTATTTGAAGCTAAGGAAAGTAAATCTTTTTCCTTTTATTCTACCAGACTTTGATCTTGGTCAATAAAATGGA
Source organism: Chenopodium album (assembly GCF_948465745.1). Classification (NCBI taxonomy): domain Eukaryota; kingdom Viridiplantae; phylum Streptophyta; class Magnoliopsida; order Caryophyllales; family Amaranthaceae; genus Chenopodium; species Chenopodium album. The sequence goes on from NC_137838.1 coordinate 45,831,416, forward strand.
GAAATCGAATGAAGAATCCTAACAAAATTTGGGGTTTTCGATTCGATTTGTTGTCATGAATTTGTTTGTTTGTTGTTGTGACATGTTTAAGCAATATATTGCAACAAATTTCATGTGAAGTGATAAAGTATTGATCTTGTATGAGCATGTCAAGCATATATGTGTTTTTTTCTTGTTCATTCTTATTTTGACTTTGTGCTTTATCTTTATTTCTCTCTTTTTTTGCTCACATAGACTACACTTGTTAATTTTAATGTATATTGAAGTGTTTAGAACAACAATTATGCATTAAAATTATAAATGGAATTTTGAACTTTTATAATAACATGAATTTGTTCTTGAGACTCATTATATATATATATATATATATATATATATATATATATATATATATATATATATATATATATATATATATATATATATATAGCCCCCATTTTACATTTTCGAATGTTGTAGCCCCCAGTGTTGGGTGACTTTGATGATTTGCTTGTTGTCAATAATTAGACCCTTCCATGTTACTTAAAAATGGGTTTATAAATCCCGTGTTTCGTCTTATTATGATAACAACTAGGATCTTGGAAACAATTAAACTAGTGTGTTTAAATCGTTTTTTGACCGTTCATAGTTTTAACAGAGAAACTTTCTAAGTCTAGTAATATTGGTCATTCATTAGAACAAGTAAGGGGAAAAATGAAATGTTGTTCAAAATTTTCGTCTATTCTTGCTACTTTTGAATTCTTTCTTTTGAGTTCAAATTTTGTCACTATTTTGAAGCTCAAGAAAGTAGATGTTATCCCCCTTGCAAAATTCCAATGTGTGCGACAATGGAGAATAATTTAGAATGAAGACTCCTTAATTTCAAATTTAGGAGTCTTTTGTTTACATTCTAACTCATGAAATTGTTTGTCTTATGTTAATAATGTGTCTTGATACAATTTTCATGATGAATTATTGAGTACTAAACTTTCGTATGAGCAAGTATCATGATTTTGTTGCTCTATACTAGTCATACTCTCTAATCTCTAGAGTAAATTGAAGTATTGAAACAACAATTATGCACTAAGATTAGTTCTTGAAGTTGAACTTGAAAATGGCTCGAATATGTAACTTGTTTCATGGCCAAGTTCAGTTGAAAACTTAGTTTTCAAAGGAACAAAATGATTATTAAATCATTGTAATGCATTTGAAAATTGTAAGGCTCGAGATCTACGTAAACCATTTGTAGCTTAGGCGATTCTCGAAAGTAGCTCGAATGACATGAATGTCTCATTTTGTTTTATGTTGATATTAGAGCCCCCATGTGTTGGGTTATGCGCAGTCTTGCTATTTCTTAAGTCTTGGAGCCCCCAATTTGGGGTAGTTCTAATGACTTGCTATTGTTTAGGCCATTCATATAATCATGATATTGAGATGGACCTATGTATATGTATTATTTTTGTTTTGAGATATTTAGGACAATGACATGGCTTTCACATTTTAGTTAAAGTCATGTTCAAGAAAGCAAGTTACTTCTTTGCTTGTTTATAAACCAAAACAATTGTGTTTAAGGTTTATTATATCATACCTAATGTCTAAACGTTTGTAAAGATCATTGTGGTGATTTTATTCTCAAAGTTGATTTAGAACATCAAATATTTTACTTGTTCTTATCAATCATTGATTTTGGTCTTGCAGGTGGTTTGTTTACCATCCCTAAGCCAATGAGAACAAGTTCTAGCCCAGAAGTCGAATCTTAGTTTACGTGTTTTCGAAAGCAAGGATAATTGACTTAATATTTAAATCATCGTGTTGACTTAGCAGTGAGGTATACATGTGATAGCGATAACGATCATTTTTTTCATGTAGCAATCATGGTTAATCAATGTTCCTCGCTTAGAGAAAATGGAGATATCCCACGCAGGCGGACATATTAGTTTCTCATGATAAGTGAGAAGACCAATGTTCAAGAGTTGTAAAAAGACATCTAAAGTTAACGTCAAGGCTGTCGATACATCAAATCAGTTTATTGTGTTAACTCTTTTTCTTTCTAGGCAATGTATATAGAACCTGAATTACCTTGGTAATAAATAGTCCTATTATTAAAAGAAATTAGATGATTTTTTTTAAAGTGATAATCATCTCATTTTTCTTTGGCAAAAGATATGGAAAACGTCGAATTTAGTTTGATTCGATTGATTTACTAACATGATGTAATCAAGCCAATGGCTATCAAATTATCCAAATCATTTGAATTTTTTTATATGATCTTGAAATCATAACTCAACAATTTATGCATTTTATATATGGGCATGACTACTCAATAGTTGGTCCATATGTGCAAAGGCCTAAGATTGGATATATTTTCATGGAATGATGATTATATGGTTATGGTCTACCTCAAGGAGGGCCTTTCCAAGGTTGCTAGGCTTGGGGTTATGAACAATGGACAGGCTCAAGTATACTCTCAAAATCCCTTACTTTTGGTGCTTCTCAAATTTAAACCTTTCTTCTTTGTGTAGCAACTTCCTACATTAGGTGCCTTTTCCTTGTCATCTCTCCTTTGTTTTTTTTTCTTTTTTTTTTGACAAGTTTTTATTTGGGTTTGGAACGATTTTTTGATCTTTTCTTTTGGGTTTAGACTAACTTTGTGTCCTCCTCTTATGTTTCGTTCCCCCAATTTCCTATTTATATCTTTGCACCATTCCCATCCTAAGGTATGGAATAATGTAGGTTGAATAACTAAGGCTCAATTGACGAGGCTCAAAAGGGCTGCCAAAAAGATGGATTTTCTCTAAGGTTAAGAACATGGGATTATATTTTTGGAGTTTCAAGTTGCCTCATGTGTTGATGAAATCATCATATCCTTTCTTTGTGGGCCTAAGATGGGCCTCTTTTCATTCAATACATCTTGTAAGCCAAAGCTCATCAAGATTCTTAAAGTGTTGAGTATGTATGCCTTTTGATATTTCCTGTTTGTATGTATGCCTTTTGATATTTCCTGTTTGTATGTATACGTTTTATTTAATTCAAGTCAATAACAATAAAGAGATTGAAAAGAGAACAAGATAGACGTACTTGAAAATATATTTTTTATTCATTAATTAATGAGAGTACAAAATAAGTAGATTCGACAGCATGAATCTCTTAGTCTATCATAAAAAAAAAAAAAACAAAGGAAAGAAACAAAACAAGACCTAGGGTGCTACATTTTGAATTGTTGACAACTTCTTGAGATTGCGTCTTCGAGCTTTGTGTGTTTCCGACATAGGTGAAATCCTCTCTAAAAATCAAGTCCATCTATATGATTCATGGTTTCATTTATCAAGTCCCTTTCAATTAATATTCCCACAGTATAGACTTTTTGAAATGTGTCTAAACCAAGGTATTGTAAATGGTACTTGTATGGTGGAGACATATTGTCTATGAACTTAGGGACAAGTTCATGGTCCGGAGGTCTTTGTGGAATAAGAGCAATATTTTATCGCCACCTAGTAAAGAAGTCAATGAAGCCTTCTTCTTCCCCTTGCTTAAGCAATTCGAGATCGCGTAAGGTAGTTGTGAGCTCGATGTTATCTCCATATTGGGTTAAGAACGCTTTTACAACGTCACTCCAAGTGGAAGTTTGTTTTGCATCGAGGTTATAAAACCATGATCTAGCAGTTGGGTCCAATGAAAGAGGAAAAGTACATGCATATAGGCTTAGATCAACCCCTTTCAATGCTATAATTCCAATAAAGCTCATTAAGTGAGTCCTAGGATTGTCTGTAACCTTAAAGGTTGGAAAATCCGTAGTCAAGAACTTTTCTGGGAGAGTCTTGCCACTAGGTTGTGGTGAAAGCTCATAATTGAAGTACTTATTCCTTGAGTTATCTCGAAGGACAAGTTTCTCCAAGGCATCTACTCTTTCGGCTCTTGCTTTTTCTTGCAGAATGTTTTCTTTTTCTTTTTCTGCTTTTATTTAAGCCCTTTCTGCTTTTTTATGAGCCTTCATTTGGGCTTCTTCTTTTTGTAGGGCCTTTAGGTTTTGGAGTTCCTCTCTAAGTTTCTCCAATTCTGCTTTGTCACCCATGATTGGACTAGTATGCGAATGTGGAAGATGATCTAGTAATGTGTATCACGAGAAATTGAGCGCGTTCACTTAAACCTTTTCTGCCAAGCATTCAAACAATGAACCAAAGTCAAAATGATTGTTTTATTTCTTTTTTTTAATCCTTGTAATACGAATTCACTTTAAGCAAGTTTGTTGATGGAGAATGTCAAAAAATTTACAAACAATCATTAATGGAATGTCGTGATTTGTGTTGACTTGAACAAGGTAATCATCTAAGGATTTTACTGTAAATGAATTGTTTTGAAAAAAGGTAGAAGAGAAAGACAAGAAGGTTGGATTGAAAATGCTCATCAAATTTTAGGAATATTAATCAACCCGAACATACTCTTTAAAATGATCAAATATACTATGGTAATTGTTGATCACTTAGATTGCAATAGAGATATATACATTTTTTTTCAATTATGATTCTCATATTGCTCACCTTTAAAGGATAATATTTTACTATTTACTTAAAAAGAATGATGGACTCCGAATGTAAAATCCAAGAAATAATTAAATCATTTGCTCGGTTTTATCATTCATTATCTTTTTTTTTTTGACAATTAATTTTTTTTTTAAGAACAATTTTTTTTGGTTCTATTTCTCTCTCTTTTCTTTTGTGTGAGGCAAACATCCCAAGTAAGGTTCTCGGGATTTTCTTTTTAAGCCATAGAAGATGTAAATAAATTATACTCTTAAATCAAGGTTGATCAATTACAACTAAAACATGATGAACACGATATAGGCACATTTAAGAATAAACATATTGATGACGTCCTATTAAGGGACGCGAACTTCTAATGACGAACCTCATATGAAGTAATGTCATTAGTTTGATTATAAAGTACGTAAACGAATCATTATAATAAAAAATAATATCGCGCGCAATTTTCCGTCTTGCGCTAAGGTGGAAAGTGCATCTTCAAGAGTAGCATCTACCACATGCATTTTTTTTCCCAAAACACAAAAAGAACGATAAAAAAACATTTTTTTTTTGCGAAAATGTAAAAAGAACGATAAAAACATTTTTTTTTGTGAAAACACAAAAAGAACGATAAAAAAAACATGTTTTTGGATTTAAAAAAAAACGAAAAAGATGATCATAGTAAAAGTTAGACAACGTTGTTTGCCAAAGAGATATTTTTAGCACCTACTTAATGATTAACCTTGAAGATATCGAATCGTTTTCTCCGTATGATATTGCTCGTAACAAGTCAAAGTCAACGTTGAAAAGTGGGCGCGCGCAAGACACAGTGTTGCGCGGAGGTGCGGCGCGCAACTTTTGAACTTGCGCTAGGAAGGCGCGCACAACTTTGACAGTTGCGCGTGCCACCTGGTAGGTACGACATTTTTTTTTCCGAAAAAGCAATAAGAACGATAATTTATTTATATATATATATATATATATATATATATATATATATATATTTGGTTTGAACCATAATTTTTGCGAATTTTTTTTTATTACATCTCTAGGTAACAAGTTTGGAATTAGTTAGATTAGACACGAAGCACATATTCATGTAGTCACATAAGCACATAAAAGGAACTGCCAAAGCATACAATGTCATTCTAAGATCAAGGCTTGGGTGTCCAAAGGTACCATATCTTAAGGGACGATGCATGAATCAATCACTCAACGTGTTGACCCACGACATAGCCTTCCCAACATTTTGTTGGCGATATGGGTGGGATGATTGTTATTGATTTTGGGATAGAAGCCTAGTGTTGGCAACCCCTAGTCAATGAGCTAATCCCCAATGGTTAAATTGTGCTATGATTATGCATGATGCAATGTTGCTTGTTTGATTTTTACTTTTGTGAAAAAGGAAGATATTATGGGTTCGAGTCTCGCTCTCTAACTAGAGATTATCCAAGTTAGTTCTCATTACAATCCATAGGCAACCTAGTGTTGGAAACCTTGAACCATAACTACGAACTAATCTTGTAACCTCTTAGTCCCTAGTGAAGTCGCCACTCTGAGGAGGGTGTTCCCATCGTAAGGGGATCCTTAGATGCCCATTGGCCCTTTAAAATTCTAGGACTTTACACTTGTTAGGGTATATTAGGATTTGAATTCCTGACTGTTTGGGGGACCTTGAATTAGAATTGATCTTGTCATCACGCTTTTTTATAAGAAATAAGTAGGGAGTCGCCAATGAGTTTTAGGAAAAATCATAAACCTCGTTGATGCGGTTCCAAGGCATCAATATTGTTATTATAATTATTTTTATTGTTATTTTTAGTTTATTATTAGATGACCGAATTTATTAGGATATTTTTGTTAGTTTAATTCGGTTAGTATAAGATAAGCTTAACTTTAAAGATCATATTTGCAAAATATTATCTTTACAAGTTAGAGTTAGTTTCCTAGTTAGATTAGAATTTGTTTTACCGATTTTTAGGCTAATTATTTAGCTTATAAATACGTGATGGTGTTTAACGAAAAGTATGATTGATTGATTTGAAATTTATAAAGTTTTATGTAAGCTTGTGCTTGTGTATTCTTGGCCTAGTTTAGGTTTTAAGCTCGTGTTGCTTAGCGTTTCTTGACCGAGACTCAAGATTCCAAACCTTTCAACTGCGATTGAAGGTTATATCAATCAAAATTCATATCACTCGTTCTTGACTTTCTCTCATGTGGAGTTCATGGGATAATTAGCACAAATTGTAAGTTTACCCATGCCCAAATTGGTCTACATTAACCAGAAATGAGTTCGAGAGCGAGGGTACTAAAATAAAAACTAGGGGGGAATCGCTATTAGGGAGGAATTGCTATTTTAGCCCTAGTACGGCCTCTACTAGCTCTTCCTTTATCACAATTTCATCAGCAAACAATATATGCAATGCGATACCTAAAACTAAGTTAGTTGATTTTATTTACACGCATTAATCATGTAGGAATTATGTTTCAAAAATCGTTATTCTTATTTAATCAATAATCGTGAAAGAACAATAAATAAACAATATTCGCCTTGTCTTAAGTGATAAAACAACAATTAATTATTCAAATTCTAGTCTTGATTAACGAAAGAGTAATATGTGAATTAATTAATTAAAAGTTTGTTTAAAGTGATCAAACAACACTAATTAATCAATTAAAGTTATTTAAACAATAAAGGAAAGTGATTTATCTACGTGCTCAGGAAACTAACCGTTCTTCTTTTATGTTAAATCTCCGTTTAAAGTGTTTATGGACTTTCTTTCTTCTTCGTACCTCCAAGGAATTCAATGGATTCAATTAGGGTTGGAAAGTATTTGGGAAGAGAGAAGAAAAAGTAGTATGATAGTAAGAGAAGGTGAGAGATTAGGGTTTTGAGAATACTAGTGTTTTAATTCTGAATTTTCGGTACTCGTAATGCTAAACTAAGACCCCTATTTATAGGCGTAGGGATCTAGGTTTAAGGTTTTAGAGCCGCGCCGTCAGGTGGCGCGCACAACTCTCCGAGTCGCGCTGGGTGCCGCGCGCATCTCAATGTGGCGCGCGCAACTGATTGAGTTGCGCTGGTTTGCGGTTTGCCTTATACAAAAGTGCATTTTTAAAACTTCCATAAATTTTGATTGCGGAGTCGTATTAAGGTGTGTGAGATATCATTGGAAAGATCTGAATGTATAATTTCCAATGCCTTTAAAATTAGGTTAAAATACGTTATGGATCAAAAGTTATGGCCGTTAGAGTGCAAGGGTGTTGGTTTTAGGGCCTGGTTTAGTGTTTTGATCATAACTTCTTCGTTTTGGCTCGGAATTGGGCTTATAATATACCGTTGGAAGGCTCTTTGAAAGTTCTATCCATATGTATAGGCCTTTCATCGGAATGTGATAGTTGGTTCATATGTTTGGATTGGTTTTTCAACAATGTAGGTTCCATTATTGGATCCAATCATTGTATTTGACGCATTTGGGTCTGTTATTAATCAAGTTTAAACGTGTATGAACATGTTTTAGGCCTATTTAGTAATTAGACAAGGCTCTAAGATAAATTGGTCTCAAATATGGGTTTTAACTTACTTCATAATGCTTTTTGTAGTCCATAAACACTTCAACTTTGATCTAGCATGAAGAACGGGTTTTTGTGACATCATCGCACTTCCTTTTCAAGACAAGAGGCCAAAATTAGGTGTCTACAATACCTCAAAAAGATATTTTGAAGGATTGTAACGTTATAAGGTTAAAGGTGTGAAGAAGAAGGGGTTAAAGGCTCAAGACCCTCGATAAGCCCCCATGGTGTGCAACCTTGCTTTTGAAATCTTTATATTTTTATGCTTGAGGCTTTTAACTCTTTTTTAGAACTCTTTTCTTTTTTTTTTCGTTTATATTTTTCTCTCTCTTTTATTTTTTGCATTTGTTTTATTTTTATAAGTGTGGGCAATCCCAATCATGCGGTCTATCACTCACTTGGCATTCATGTTTCTCAGGCACGGTACCGAGCCCTCGATAAGAAACGCAATATGAGACGTGTTCTTATCAAAGATATTTTCATATCAAAGACGTTGGATCACTTGCCCTTTTGTACAATTTTATTGTTTTTGCTATTTTAATCTTTTGATTCACTCAAGATTTTGTTCTATGAAAATTGCATAAGTTACACACCATCCCATCCCATCCCAAGGTTAGGTAGATGTGGGCTGAAGAAAGAAATGTCTATCGTTAGATGAGGCTCAAAGTGGTTTATCAAAAAGGATTGTATATTTGAAAGGTGAAAGGAGATATGATATGGCTACAAGAGGTGCCTCAAATCTAACGATATACCTTGTGCTTAGTTCGACATGGTTTTTTTTTTTTTTTTTTTTTTTTTTTTTTTTTTTTTTTTGTGCAATGCAATGATCATATGCCAGGAAATAAATGCTCATTTTATTAAAAAGGAAAAAAAAAGAAAAAGCCTACAAATTAAATATAAGGAATGAAAAAAAGGTGCCTATGTTAGACTTATTAGGGAAAAAAAGAATGAAAAAGAAATAGAAAAAGAAGTCATGAAATCTTGTCGTTGAAGCTCGTCTTGTGTCGTTTGCTTTATCATCACTCGGTCTTCTTTCCAATTGGAGGTATAGGAAACTTGTTATTATCGATCAACTATTGGATGGCCTCCTTTAGCTTCCAACAGCTCTCAGTAGTATGACCCTTTCCTTGATGGTACATGCAATGTGCATTTGGATTCCAACCAGGCAATCATTGTATTTGACGCATTTGGGTCTGTTATTAATCAAGTTTAAACGTGTATGAACATGTTTTAGGCCTATTTAGTAATTAGACAAGGCTCTAAGATAAATTGGTCTCAAATATGGGTTTTAACTTACTTCATAATGCTTTTTGTAGTCCATAAACACTTCAACTTTGATCTAGCATGAAGAACGGGTTTTTGTGACATCATCGCACTTCCTTTTCAAGACAAGAGGCCAAAATTAGGTGTCTACAATACCTCAAAAAGATATTTTGAAGGATTGTAACGTTATAAGGTTAAAGGTGTGAAGAAGAAGGGGTTAAAGGCTCAAGACCCTCGATAAGCCCCCATGGTGTGCAACCTTGCTTTTGAAATCTTTATATTTTTATGCTTGAGGCTTTTAACTCTTTTTTAGAACTCTTTTCTTTTTTTTTTCGTTTATATTTTTCTCTCTCTTTTATTTTTTGCATTTGTTTTATTTTTATAAGTGTGGGCAATCCCAATCATGCGGTCTATCACTCACTTGGCATTCATGTTTCTCAGGCACGGTACCGAGCCCTCGATAAGAAACGCAATATGAGACGTGTTCTTATCAAAGATATTTTCATATCAAAGACGTTGGAACACTTGCCCTTTTGTACAATTTTATTGTTTTTGCTATTTTAATCTTTTGATTCACTCAAGATTTTGTTCTATGAAAATTGCATAAGTTACACACCATCCCATCCCATCCCAAGGTTAGGTAGATGTGGGCTGAAGAAAGAAATGTCTATCGTTAGATGAGGCTCAAAGTGGTTTATCAAAAAGGATTGTATATTTGAAAGGTGAAAGGAGATATGATATGGCTACAAGAGGTGCCTCAAATCTAACGATATACCTTGTGCTTAGTTCGACATGGTTTTTTTTTTTTTTTTTTTTTTTTTTTTTTTTTTTTTTTGTGCAATGCAATGATCATATGCCAGGAAATAAATGCTCATTTTATTAAAAAGGAAAAAAAATGAAAAAGCCTACAAATTAAATATAAGGAATGAAAAAAAGGTGCCTATGTTAGACTTATTAGGGAAAAAAAGAATGAAAAAGAAATAGAAAAAGAAGTCATGAAATCTTGTCGTTGAAGCTCGTCTTGTGTCGTTTGCTTTATCATCACTCGGTCTTCTTTCCAATTGGAGGTATAGGAAACTTGTTATTATCGATCAACTATTGGATGGCCTCCTTTAGCTTCCAACAGCTCTCAGTAGTATGACCCTTTCCTTGATGGTACATGCAATGTGCATTTGGATTCCAACCAGGCAATCTCTTTTATGGTGCGGGATCTTGAATAGGTCCATTGGGAGTAATGAGTCCCTTAATATGGAGTCGATCGAAGGCAGCATCATAGATCATCCCAATGGGGGTGAAGTCTTTCCTTAGTTGCTTCTTAGATCCTTGCTTATTCATGGCTAAGACTTCACTGAGATCAAAGGTACTAACATTGTTACTAGAGTGGGCGTTTTCGGAAGAAGAAGGATTGTCTTCTTCTTTCCTTTCTAGCCAATGTGGTTACTATTGTTAGTAGCTTTTTGTTTTGCGAGGTCATCTTCGATCTCGATGCCTATGTCATAGACGGCCTTGAAAGTATTCAAGTTGTGCTGATATTTTAAGTGCTTTGAATACTTTTCTTGTAAATTTTTGATGAACATCCTCATAGATTCTTTTTCAGTAGGGACTTCTATCATGTTGGTAGAAGTTTCGTTCCACTTGGTAAAGAAAGCAGTAAAGCCTTCATTCTCTTTTTGTCTTAAGATCTCAAGTTCTCAATAGTCGGTTTCGACTTGAATATTACACTTATATCTATCAATAAAAGCATTTACAATGGCATCCCAAGTAGAGGTTTTCTCTTTGTCAAGGGAAAAGAACCATTGTTAACAAACGGTTTCAAGAGATAAAGAAAATAAGGAATGAAAGACTTTCCTATCAATCCCCTTAATGTTCATTATGGTCTCGAATTCCCTTAAGTGGAAGTAAGGATTATCTATTGCCTTGAACTTAGGGATGTCAGTGGCATAGAACTTCTGCGGAAGAAGTTCCTTGTCCACTAAGACCCCTTGCGAGCTAATGCCCTGGAATCTATAGTAATTGGATATTTTGCTCAAGCTTTCTTGCATGAGCTCCATTTGTTGTTGTTTCACAGGGTCATTGATTTGAAGGGTTAAAGTCTTCAACACCTCAGTCATGTTAGCCATTTCCTTCTTAAGCTCATTAACTTCTTCTTGAGTGGCCATGATTTTCTTAGCTTTTCTCTTTTGACAAATCGGTTTATCAAAAAGTTGAACTTGAACGAAGGTGTTTGTCCTTGATTAATCGCCCTTCTCTCCTTGACCAAGTACAGTGGAAAGGGAAATTAGGGATAAGTTTTATTTTTTATTTTTTATTTTTATTTATTTTGACTCAAGCTCTGTTCAGCATGGAATAGAATGTGGAAGAGAATGGGAATTGATTGGACCCCCTACTCGAATGACGGAAAACGACTCATGCATGAACCTAGACATGATCATGGTGTACATACAAATTAGTGTGTGCTTTATGAGTGAGTGCAAGTGACATGCTTTGACTCTTGTGTATGACCATGGAACTAAGTGCTTATACTCAATTAAGGACTAAATATGGCTACTGCCATTAACAAACTGATCAAACTGATTAATAAATTGTTTAATTGGACTCGTCGTGATGACTCGAGTAATAAACTGAACCGTCGCCAAAATCACAGAACTGTCGCCGCACACTGAAGTGCAGCGCTAGACGACATGGCTGTCGCCCGGCGTTACACAACAGCATTTGGCGACACAACCCAAACCTTTGTGCCATTGCTGGAACATCGATCTGGGACTGTTTTCAGTATTTTTACTATAAAGGGACATGCCTAAAGTCGTACTAAGTTGGTTTGATTAATTTATTAGACTTTAATTAGTTAAGTTAATTAATTAATTAATTAATAAAAGTCCTTTTAGTCATCAATTAGTTTATTTAGACTCAATCACAAGTCAAACAAACGGTTAGTGTAAACACATATAGGTTATGCACAAGGAAAGAATGCACAAGTAGTATAGTAATCAAAATATGATGCAATGAGTTTGCAACCTAACCATGGCTCTAGTTCTCTAAAGTTCAAGGATATAGGTTAGTCAAAGAGGGTCCACGGTTATGAGTCCGGATGCATCGCGCGAAAGCCTTACCTTTGGAAGGGTTGGTGCGTGTGGATGGGACCCCGCGAGTTAAACTCGCTTCCATGGTTTGGTGAATTCAACAATCTCAGATGTACCCTTCGTTGCCAGGAGCATTTGATTGGGTAGATGGAGCATGAATTCCTAAAGGGTTATGTCCATATGTAGAACACATATGGGTTTTAGAAAAGAGAGAAAAACTCAATCAGGAAGTAGAATCGAGCCAACAGTGCTAAACCAGTCAAAACAAGAAGGCAGAGTTCTGGCTCGGTATTGGAAGAACACAACGCGAGACAACAGAGTCTGTCGCCAGGATATAGCCCTATTTCCAAACAACAATGCTGTCGCCAGGCGACAGAGCCATATCATTGGCAACAATCTTTGTTTTCTCAGCGCTAGTTCCTACATGCCTCAGCAGCTTTCTGTGTTCTTAGAATTTTCCAGTTTTCGCAGTATTATTTCGATTCTAGTTGTGAAAGATATTTCTCAAATTTCCTACTTGTAAAAATCCTATGTTTTTTACTCATTACGGATGGTCTTTCCAATGAGAACCTTTTTATTCTTATGCCAATAATGTCAATCAAAATTACGCACATGAAATACTTAGAACTTTTCGAGTCTTATCCACTCATTCTAAATCATTGCGAAAATAAATTTTAGGAATTAAAATAGAAATCCTCCCCAGTGGAGTTGCGAAATAATGTAGGGAATATTTGAAGCATTACCCCAAACTCGAGCCCCACTGTGATCATACACTTAAGCATGGTGGAGTCCAAAGGGAAGGAAGCTAGAGCAAAAGAGTCGCCAACAAGTTTTAGGAACTTGTAAACCGTTCACAGGGTAAAGGTTACACCCCTCAACGATCCAGGAGATCGTAAACTCCAATAGGTCTGGAACCATGACTGGTGTTCGGGGATGAAGGTATGAATCTAATCTAAAAGAGAAAGAACTCGCCATATAAAATAGGCCTCTACTTTATTCTTCTCGCATTAACGTGCGCTTTTGGACTAACATGCAATCAATAGGTTTACCCTAAACCTGTTTAATCTATGTTGGTTGAATATTAATACAAGAATAAAACTATTATTGGCGATCACTTGAATTATAATCATACTAACCCTAAACAAGATTATTAATTATCTTATTATGCGTGATTAGAAGTACAAATTCCCTTTAAACATGCATAAAATGTGTGGTCAAGCAATAACAACAAATATATATCAAGCAACATAATAATCATCATAATAATAACAATCATAATTAAAATAATCATGTTAAAACATAATATTATTAGCAAGATCCTAGGCATGATACTAACAAGATTAATAATAAACCCTAGCATGTCACTAAACATTAAAGATCAAAGCTTTAGCCCTAACATGATACTAACATGATATTAGAAAAGAAATAGGAAACATCATAGAAATCATAATTGATATAAGAAACTTAATTATTACCCTAAACAGGATACTAAGAAGCAATAAAACATCCTAACATGACACTAGGAATTAATAAAATAATCTAAGCATGATTTCTATATCAAAAGATCAATTAAATAATTAAAATACTTACTTCAATGCCTCGTACCTCTTTCTAATAACAAAATACACGTTAGTAACTTCAAGGAAAATATAAAATAATACAATTAAATTAAATAATAATTGAAATAAAGATTTGGGACCAAACCCTCAGAATTATCAAACCTTTTCACGTCTAGGGCGAAGGTAACTTTGATTTTGGCTAGGTGTGTCTAGTGCTAATGAGTGCGGTATTGTGTTTGAGAGGGAAGGTTTAGAAAGAGGGAGAGAGAATAAGCTTTAGCTTAGAGAGAAAGAAGAATTAGAGAATTTTGGATATTGAAAAACGGAGGTCTAAGGACCCTATTTATAAGAAAATAGTCCGGAATCTATAGAAAAGAGTTAGAGTTCGAAAAGGAATAAAACAACATCTTGTCACCAACGACAGAGCTCGTCGCCAGGCAACAAACTTGGGCGCTGTACTGCAGCGCTAGGCGATGAACCTGTCGTCAGGCGGTGCAAGAGGTTTCAACACATTTTCAACGGAGAATCCACTTCTCGATAAAATTGAGTTGTAAAATCCGTATAAAGGCTAAAATTGTATTTTCATATAAAACACTTATTTTATTCCAAGTAAAACTCATATACATAATTATCAATCCTAATCCTACTAGGATAAAAAAGAACCTTCTAGATGATTCTAGAAGACTATAATCAATCCTAATAACTTTAAGAATAATAATTAATAAAAGGCCCTCCTCTAGATCATTAGGCTGATATAAGAACCAAACCGAGACTAGTTTAGTATTATGGCCATAACTTCCTCATTATTCATCGGAATTGGGCTTTTAATATATCATTGATAAGCTTTTTTCGAGCCCCATCCAACTACACCATTATTGGACCCTTGTCATGGACCAAACTAGACTGGCTATTTTAATAAAATAGAGTATGCTTTCAAAAACAGAAAGAAAGATTTTATTTTTATAAAAACTAACCGCAACATTAGACTTTTCACACTTTCACTACATTTGATTATGATTCGACGCGAAATATATTCATCACCGGTCTACAGTTACACCCCTTTCATAATCCATGAGATTATTAACTCCATAAGGTTCGGAATCACGAAAGGAGGACTGGGGATGATGGTACGAAGTGAGTCATGGAGTCACATTCGCCCGTATTGGCCTCTACTTGTTAAAAGTATTTCCTACAATCTCAAAGGCATGCAAACAAAGATTCAATTTGCTCCAAAATTTATAAATAAGCTAAATTGGTTGAATGTTTATGCAACATGTAATTCTAAAATATTGTGATCACTTGATTAAACAACAAGATTAAAAAAGGAACCTAAACCGGTCGTCCAAATTATCTTATTAAGCGTTATTTTCAATTACATATTCTCTTTAAACATGCAATATGGTGATCATAAATAATAATATAATAAACATTAACATTGGAAGCAATTTAACCACAATATCATTAATCAAATCAAATAATAATAAACCTAATCATGATACTAGCAATAAGAATAATAAAAATAGTAATTAAGTGAATTCATTACTCACGTTCCGTGCTTCTTTGAATTGCTACATCATCATCGAATAAATTGTAAGTAACTTCAATAAAAATATAAATCTAATTGAATTTAAACTAAATAAAAAGTAGAGTTGATTTGGTCCAAACCCTCGGTCAATTCTACTTTTCACACCTCGGCTTAAGTATGGAACCTCTGATATTGTATGGAATCTGGGGAGTGCTTAAGGAATGTATGATGATGAGAGAATAGGGAAGGCTAGTATATAGGCTAAAGCATAAGAGAGAAAGAAAGAATGATTTGGTGCCTAAGAGGAAGAGAGAATTATTTAGTGCCTCGAAACTTATGAAATCAACCTCGTATTCATAGAGAAAATACGAGGGGTGAAGCACGGTGATAGGAATGGTGTCCTTCGAACAAGTGTATTATTCTGATATAGTGTTCTGAATTATTAGAAAGCTAATTTTTCAGTGAGGTCAAGTGAACAGAATGCCTAGGTGGAGGCCGCTTTCGATAAGTACTATTAATGAATAATTAATATTACAACTTAATCTTGACTGAACCCTTCAGGTCACACCCAAGCAACTAACGATCCGACACGACGAATTAATTCGGAAGGAATGAGTCGCTCGAGTAATTAATATTTAGACGTCGGAAATCGAGTTTGGAGCGTCGTAAGTCGAGTTGAATTAATTAAAGACGATACAGTAAAATCAACAAGATTACCAAAATACCCCTAGAATCGGAATGTCCCGAGCAAACCGAGTGCTAGGGGCCAACACCACTAAAATACAGCCAAATTGCGACTGTCTCTGACGGTCGTTGAAAATAGTAAAAACGGTCGTTAAAATTAATTGCGATTGTCAACGGTCGTAACTTGGTGGTCGTTATTCACTTGGTCGAAAAAAACGTAATTACGACCGAATGACGGTGTATATTTGCGACCGTTTTTAATATTTTCAACAAATGTTTTCCACACGGTCACATATTATAATATTGCGACCGTTTTAAGCGGCGGTCGCAAATCTGGATATTAGCGATTGCTTATGGCCGTCGCTAATTTATTTAAAAAAAAAAAAAGAAAACAAACACCCCCTTCCTGTACTTCACAGCCAGCCACACCCACTACCCACCCTACAACACCATCAGCCACTCCAAATACACCACCTTCACTCCCATAAATCTCACCCAACCACAACGGATTGCCACCAGCCCACCAAAAAAGCCACCCCATAAAACCTCCACCCGTGAAAATTCACACCACCATCGCCACTTACCACCACCACCGTCGATAAAATGCACAAATTAGACCGTAAAAAACCCACAAATGTCAGCGGCATTCTGATTGTATCCATTGGAATTCGCACCATTGATGCAATTTAGCTAGTGCGTCGGCAAATTGGTTTTCTTCTCTCGGCAAATACGTATATCCCACTTCATCTAGTTGCTCCGTGAGAGTTTCTAAATGAGCTTGATACGTAGCGAGACTTTCACTTCTCACTTTCCATCTCTTGGAGATTTGGTTAATGATTAGTGAAGAATCACCGTAGATTCTGAGCTTCTTAATTCCCAAGACGACAGCTGTTTCTAACCCCAAAATACATGCTTCATATTCTGCGGCATTGTTGGTGACATCAAAGTCGAGCTTCATGGAAATTGGCATGTGCTCTTCATTGGGTGATAGAAGCAAGACTCCTACACCACATCCTTTTTGGTTTGAAGCTCCATCGAAACAGAGCGTCCAGCTATCATCTTCGGTCATGAGTAAATCTTCGTCATGGAAATCGTACTCATCTTCTTCTTTCTCAACTTCTTCTAGCTGAAAGTCTGCTAAGAAGTCAAAAACCGCAGAACCTTTGATGGCTTTTTATGGTACAAATTTCAAGTCAAACTGAGCAAGATTAACTATCCACCTTGATAATCTGCCATTGAGCGTTGCTTTTTCGAACAAGTATTTGAGAGGATCCATCTTGGACGACATGCACTGTATGAGTGAGCATATAATGTCTTAGTTTCTGTGCGACCCACACAAGTGCGAGACACAATTTTTCAAGTGGTGTGTATCGTGTCTCATATCCTTGAAGCTTCTTACTCAAGTAGTAGATTGCATTCTCCTTGCTTTCAATCTCTTGTGCTAGCATTGCCCCCATCGTTTCTCTTGTGACCGTAAGGTAGAGTCGAAGAGGAAAGTCAGGTATTGCTGGTGCTAGCACGGGTGGGTTTGCCAGATACTCTTTGATTTTGTTGAAAGCTTTTTGGAAATTGTCATCCCATGTGACTGGGAAATTTTTCTTAAGCTTCTTGAATATAGGTTCACATATCGCTGTGAGCTTTGATATGAACCTAGTTATATAATGCAGCCTTCCAATGAAACCTCGAATCTCTTTCTCATTCTTGGGCGGTGGCATGGCCATGATCGCTTTTACTTTTGTGGGATCTATTTTAAACCCTCGAGAACTGATCACATATCCAAGTAATTTGCCTGACGTGACTCCGAATGCACACTTTGCTAGATTTAATCTCATGTTGTACTTGCGGAGTCTTTCAAAGAACTTGCGAAGTGCAATGATATGGCCTGGGCGATCTTTAGACTTAACGATCATATCATCAACATAGACCTCCACCTCTTTGTGCATCATGTCATTTAACAATGCCGTAGCTGCTCTTTGGTAGGTGGCACCCGCGTTTTTCAACCCGAATGGCATTACCGTATAGCAATATGTACCCCATTGTGTGATGAATGTGGTTTTCTCCATATCTTCTTCAGCCATCAATACTTGATTATATCCGGCGTAACCGTCCATGAATGATAGGAGTGCATGGTTTGCTGTGTTATCGACCAGAATGTCAATGTGAGGTAGAGGGAACCCATCTTTCGGGCTTGCTTTATTGAGGTCCCTGTAATCAACACACATTCTGACCCTTCCATCCTTCTTTGGAATTGGAACCACATTTGCTATCCATTCTGGATACTTGGATACTTTGATGAAACCTGCGGCCAACTGCTTTCTGATTTCTTCTTTGATTTTGAGAGCCACATCTGGTTTCATACGGCGCAGCTTTTGTTTGACAGGCTTCATACCTGGAATGAGTGGTATCGTATGCTGAGCTATATCCCTGTCAATCCCTGGCATATATTGGTATGACTAAGCAAATACATCAACAAATTCACTAAGCAAGTTAATTAGCTCTTTGCGTTCATCTTGACTTAGTGTTAATCCATTTTTTACTTCTTTAACAGTCGTATCATTGGAAATGTTAACTGTTTCTGTATCTTCGATAACTGCCGTTTTATTTTCGTGTTCTTCCATTGCTTTTATTATTTCTTTGTAATTTTTTTCATTAGCAAAGCAATATTGATCAGGATTAGGGGAATTACACGCATCGTAAGCAAAGGTACTCATTTTATTGAATTCATTGGCTAATACATCAAGAGGGGCAAGGTGAGCTGCGACCTCACCGGAAAGAGAAGACTCAACAAGAGACTCAGGATTTGGCACTATAACAGAAACATGGTCGGCCTCAGACTCTAAGGACTCGTCTACAGACTTAGACTTAGACTCGGACTCGGACCTAGACGACTCAGACTCATCAAACATAGGACCTTCGCCATCGGTTATTTCCAACTTCTCTCCGCTTGGTGTAGTAATCCTTAATGTCTTGCGCCACCCCTTTGAAATATTATCAGCTCGGACGATTAACTCGGAGGGGTCAAAATCCTTGTTTGCTATGACAGCTTGAACGAGCTTAGAGTTATCATTGCAGACGGGCTTAGACTCATTCTTCTCCATTCCAAAAAGCAGGTTGATGCCTAGATCATCAGAGTTTGGGCTAGCTGGTTTCTTCGTTGCGAAGGGCTCTTCGTCTTCATACATAAAGTCACAATCGAGGAACATATCGAATCCTAGTTCACGCTTCCCATCGTGGACGAATGGCTTAGGGAATTCATAACATGGGAAATCTTCCCCCTCTTTAATGTACTGGCCATTGAGGGTGAATGGATATGGATCCATGGCCATTTCCGTCTTCGTGATTCGAGCGTTATTACGAGCCTTCATCTTCAATAGATCTTGTTTCAAATCTTCTTTTGTTGGCTTGAATCCCAAGCCAAAAGTATCCTTCTTGAGTGCGCCAGGATGGCCCAAAAATTCAGCCATTTTCTTTTTGAGTCTGAGGGTCATTCCAGGGAAATGCCCTTGCTTCTTCAGAATGGCATTAATATTGGTGTTTGAATAGGGATCGAAGTCGAGATGACACTTTTCCTCTTCTTCAATCACGAGAACATCATCGAGTTAAAACCCCCAAAGATCTTCGTCTTCTTCGTCATGTTCGACATGGACGATAGGAGTGTTGATAACTTGAATGCGCATAGGAGAGGCATCAATGGTAATTGGAACCCCTCCAAATATGGCTTTCAGTTTCTGGTGCAGCGATGATGGAATCGCCTTTAGCTTATGAAGCCAAGGGTGTCCTAACAACAGATTAAAAGAGGCCTTAATATCTACCACCTAAAACTTGGTGCGACGTTCAATGGCCCAAGTAGTTATGTTTAGTGTGATAGTACCCACGGCTTGACGGCGAGTATTATCATAAGCGCGAATCCCTTGAGTGGAGGGAGTCAGTTCTTTATTCTTTATGCCCAAGTTCTTTGCAGTGCGGGGTGGGCACACATTGATTGCAGAGCCATTATCAACCAGGCTCATAGGAACATTCATCTTCATACACATTACAGTGAGGTGTAAGGCCTTATTATGTTGATCCCCTTCCGGGGGCAGATCCTTGTCAGAAAACGAAATCAGATTGCTAGTACTTGACAACTCAGTAGTGAGAAAGTTAACCAGTCCTTGGGGAGTCATGTCATCATCAACTCCTATTTTCACCAGAGCATTCATCACAGCCTTTCGATGCTCGTGGGAGGTGGCCAAAAGCTTCCATACATTCATCTCCACCTTGGTCTTTTGCAATTGTTTGACCACATCGCTGTTCACAGGGCCGATGGGATCAACTGTCGGATGTGATTGTGGTGGAGGTGGAGGTGGACTAGGTTGTTGCAACCGTCCACTTCTACTGAGAACCTTGACCTCAAAGTCTCCCCAAAAATCTTCACTTGTGCCAAGAGATGAACAGGCTATATCCTTGAGATAGACGTCTTCATCGTCACTATCCCAAATTCCATTCACTTCTTCAGAACTCGAGACAAATACAACTTCCAGCACAGGTTCATTCACATGTTGAATGAGTATTGACGGATCAAAGGAGACTTCATCTCCCATGATAGCCAAAGCATCAAAAAGAGGACCTGTTTGAATGTTAGTCTTCTTGCCCCCTTGAGGGACAGGAAGTTAATTAGCATCAATTAGGTCTTGGATTGCATCCTTCAACCTCCAACACTTCTTAGTATTATGACCCTTGCCTTGATGAATCGTGCAATAAGCATTGGGGTCATAGCTAGCGGTCCTATTCTCTGGTCGAGGTTCTGGAAATGGTCCAATTGGCATAATCAGTCCTTGACCATGAAAACAGTCATTATAAGTCATTCCCAAAGGCGTGTAAACCCTCCTTTGCCTTTGGAATCTTTTAGGAGGAGCATTAAGG